>NW_026138108.1:6239583-7487500 GCF_025592945.1 Manacus candei
GTACGATGTTGGAAGATGGGAACAATTTAAAAAAAAAAATAACCAGTTCCTCTGGGACATCTTGCTGAAAAACAAACCTCTGTCAGTGACCTAGATGCAGTGAAGTTTTGAATTATTTAGATCCCATCTTACAGATAACACAGGAAACTTGGGGTTGGGAGAATGCTCTCACTTTGAGGTTGAATTAGGTAATGGTTTTTTTTTTTAGGAAGTTTGATGCTGATGAGGGCCAGCTGAAGAGCTGTCTTTGATTACCGGTACTGCCTTTTGATTGTATGAACAGTTGATGGTAACCTTGGAAAATGACACAACTTAAATGTTGACCCTGGTTGTTTTTTTTTTCCTCATGATGTTGTTTGGCAGACACAGATTCCAAAACAGCTGTACAGGTCGGGCACTCAGCTGGCAAGGTTTGGGCCTTGTGCCACCCAGCTATCCCCCTTGCCAAACAATGTCAGCAGGGATGGCTCTAGGGTTGGATTTTTAAATATCCAGTAAGAATTTTAATCCTGCTGCATCCAGTGGGAGTTAGATGTGCAAAGGTTATATTGTACCAGATAGGTGGGGAAGCTGCATACGGAGCTTGGAGCTCTGGCTCACAGAACTGCTGTCTGGAGACACCTTATGGCTCTTGCTGTACCGGGATCTGTAGGGCTCCTGCAAGTACCATGTGTTGCTGCAGCATGGCATTTCCTTACACCCAGTCCTTTAAAAAGGACAGAGCTATCACTGTGTTAGTTAGCTGAAACTGAGTAATGTGAACTATTTATCTAGTTTGTTAGTGTGAGTTACCACAGCTAGTCCAGTGCTTCCTGGTGCAGCTATATGGTCAAAGTTGGGCAGGATCTTGCCCTGTTGCTGTGGGAAAGAGAAAGCAGAAATGTGGCTGAGATGTGAAGCCTTGGAGTTTGGAGCCTGGCTTTTGTTTTGAGCTTATCCTTTAAGTGAATTAAAGACATTTCTTGGTCTGGTAGTAGTGCCTGGCACTGAGATTTGCACGGAACTGTGAGCAGCTGTGTCTGCAGTAACAACCTGTGTGCAATAAGGGGGGTCAGATACTGACAAACAGTTGGTACTGAGGTCCTGACATCCACTTTGTATGTGTGCTGGAGGTTTTACTTCTGGCTAACTCTAGTCTAATCCTGTGGAGTGACACCCACTAGTGACTGGAGTTCACCTCTTGTTTAGTTTCAGACCAGGGAAATCTGTTTGCATTCTCTCAGACTGCTTTGTCATCTGAACCAAAGCTCAGTCACCAAGAACACTCATGAGATCTTGCTTTAAGAGCACATTCATGATGTGAATAAAATGCAAACGTCGCTTCAGCCGGTACCCAGGAGCTCTGAGCCGTGTTGTGTAACAGAGCAATGTGTGCTTTAGGGGTGTCTAATTATAGCATGGGATTCTGATTTCATACAGCTCGATATTTACTATTTTAAAGGGAGGGGGGATGTTTGGGGGACAGCAATAATGTAATAATGTATCTTGACCTGAGGCAGAAGTGCAAGTGCAGGAGCAGCAGCGGTGCCCTGCTCGCAGGCTGTCTGCAGCCTGGGCACCGATGTGGCCGCAGCTCTTGCTGGCGCCGAGGATCGCCGGCTATGCAGGAAATGGAGCGGTGTTGCATAAAGGGAAGCGCCGGCTGTGAGTCAGGGCTGTAGGGGAGAGGCGTTCTTGCAGGGGCAGAGCATGAAATGTCAACATTTCAGTGTAGGGTTTCTGGGCATGGCTGTGTTGTGTCCTGTAGGATTAAACAGGAGTCTGACTAGGACAGAAAAAAAACTGCATCTGCTCATTTTTGTGAGCTTTTCCCCCCCTCGTGTCTGTGAGTTTTCCTGTGGTGGGGAAAGCTTTGGGTAGTCTTAGACATGAATCATGATGCTCCTCCTTTCCTGTGAGCCACGGTTTAACCATGGAATGAACCAAGTTGGCAGAAATCAGCCACTGTATTGTAACATGAAGGTTCTCTACCCGCTACTTCTAGCGGAAGATTTCCTGGGCTGGTCAGGTTTACTGCTGTTAACACTGACACAGTGAATGCTTCTGTGGACTAAGATTTATTTGTTCAAGGGGACAAGTCAGAGCCCTCACACCTGTTGGCAGGGACCTGGTTCTGGCTCCCTGATGCCAGCTGCAGCCTGTGTCTTGAGGAGAGCACCAAGCCTTTGTGGAGCCAAGTCCAAATTGATAACGGGCTGCAAAAGGTGCTGTGACGTGCTGCCTTGTCTCACTGCCCATGTTGCCCCCAGGCGGGGGCTGTGTGTTTGTGAGTGTCTGTGCCGCAGAGCTCCCAGGGACTGCATGCCAGGGCAGTGTCGTGCACTCTTTCTGCCTGCGTGCCTGTCTCCCTTGTCTCCCTAGGAATCTGCTATTTCTGAATGTAGGATAGTGCTTCATAACCCTGTGTCATTCTGCACTTGGATACAGCAAACAGCTGCAGGATGAAGGGACCTGGTTTCACGCTCAGATGGTGTGATGCAGTAAACTTCCCGAGAAGTAGCTCTGTGCACTGAGGGGGTTTCCTCTGGCTGGTCTCAAAACATAGTGAAATGGCTACTGACCCCCATGGACACTGGGCTGTGCCTTTAGGTCACCTCCGCCTCCATCCCAGGTAGCGGGGAAACTCACTCTCTCTTCTGTGTCTCCTCCCAGGCTTTGTACATCAAGATATGGAGTCTGGGGATTGGCTGTCCTGTCTCTCACCCAGCTTGGGCATAACAGGAAGCTCTCAGGGAGAGTGCAAGTCTGTGTGGGAAAGTGGCCTCAAACCAGGCTGCCCACACTAAGCAGGAGTGGGAGTTAGGGATCAAGACCAGGCTCTGCCAGCCATGCTGCCAAGGCACTTGTCCAGCCTTGTGGTTCCTCCACGGCTGATAGCTCTGAGGCCATGTTCCCATCTCTGTCCCACAAAAGGCAGCTGCTTCTGCAGGATGAGGTGAAGGGAGGTGAGAGGGGGAGCAGAGGGTTAACAAAGCAGCTATTTACCTTTACTGATAGAGCAGAGCAAGAACTAGATGTCCCTGCCTAGATGTCTGCCACAGTACTTGTCCAACCAGGGGCTGCAAATGGCTAGCACTGGTGAATTTGGAGCTGGTAAGGGAACGGACACTGTTTTTCAGGGGGTGGTTTGTTTTCTGCTCCCAACATGCTTGGCACCAAGTCAGGCTCTCAGTGATGTGGCTGCAGAGTGAGGTTTGAAGCTGCTGTCGTGGGAGTCTCTCCACATGAGAGAGAGAGATCAGCACCCATGAAACTGATGGCAATCTGTCTGCTTTCCAGATAGGAATACCTTGGCCTGGCTGTGACCTGGGATCATCCCCCTTTCTAGAACTAAAAAGGATTGTCAGTCTTGTGATGTGAGATCTAGAAATTGTGACATGAAGGGCTTACTGGTAGGGGCATGATGAAGAAGAGGGATTTCCTTCCCCCCCCAGGGAAAATTGCTGCCCCTGGGTAAAAAGGATCTTAGATGGCTGGATAGCAATCCTGAATACTTTAGCTGGATAGGGCTGGTTCACAGCTCTGACAGTGGTTCTTGTTCTGGTTTACTATGCCAACGTTTGTGTTAGCTCAGCATAAAGCAGCAGTTATCACCTCAGAATGGCCATCCCAAAATCTGTTAGTAGCCTCTGTGTTCATCTTTGGACTGTTGTTTGCTTTTGTTTTGTTGTTGAGGAGCTGTGCCCAAGGGAGTGGCAAGCTATTGAGAAAAGCTATTCCATTGCTGCAGCACCCAGGATCCCTGTCCAAAACCAAAGTCCCTAAAGAACCACTCCACTCTCTGCTGTAAAACAGCATAAGCCAGTTTGGGAGCTAGTGACAGGATTTGATGGAGGCAAAAATGGCGTTTTGGTGAACTGGACTGAGCCTGGAGTTAGGCTGGAAAGAGTATCTGATCTCTCTTGAGTTTTCCATAGCTCCCAGTGTGTTTTGATCACTGTAAATTCTAAATTATGGCAGGACCCCTAAAGTGCTTTTGGAGTCCAGCTGAACTTCTTCTTTTCTGTCCCTGTCCTCTCTTTCCCCATAACTGCCCCCTTGCTGTCCACATCTGTCCCATACAGAAGAGTGTCAGGCTCAGGTACTCGGCATGTAAAACTGGAGGTTTCCTTTTCCTCTTAGATAGAAGAGATGCTAGTGAGACAGACGAGCCTGGGAGTTTGAGTGGGTTTATTCCTTATAGGTGGTCTTCAGTGGGCACTCCTAGTTTGGTAGTTGGCCTTTGCTGTGACTCCTTAAATTATTAACGAGATCTCAGTCATCTTAATTCCACCATTTTCAAGTAGTCAGCTGGTTCCTTGTATTCAAGTTACAATATTTGATGTGTTAGGTTAACAGCATACTCCAGAAATTCCTGTTGTTTTGGAATCATGGCAGGACACCCTGCCTGCACAAGCCAGGTTTTATGGAGGTTTGTCTGTCTGAAGGGTGAGTAAGGTAGAAAATCTGTGAGGGTGTAATTTCCTGAGTGCTGCAGGGCCAAGGGAAGTATTCTCCTTTTGGTGCCATAACATCTCCCTACACAGCTCGCCGAGGGCCCCCAGGTGCCCGTGCTGTGCTGCTGTGGAGCAGTTTTCATAGCGATGTGACTCGTGTGGCCTGTTTGTGCAGAACAGGCTGGTTGGTGCTGACCAGCAGCGATATCTGACTGGTTCTGGCCGGGCAGTCTTTGCCCTGCTGAGTCACACCTGGCAGAGCCAGCCAGCCTGATGCCAGCGTTCCTCTGTGTCCCTCACTGCTGCTCTTTCCCTTCATGACCAGCTCGTGGCCGGAAGCTGAGGGGAGCGTGGTGCCTGCACAGGTACAGGCTGGGGAGCCGTGCCGGTGCTCAGGGGTTGTCACTTAGGAAGCACGTGGCTTTACAACTCGGCATTTATTTCCTTAATGTACTATCTGCAGAGTAGGGCAAACGTAGAAACGGGGGCAGTGCTTACAGGGAAGTGGCTACCGTGGGGCTGTTGCATCTGGTTGTCAATTCCGATCACAGGACATGTGATACGTCAAATTTATTATCAACGCTCTTTTATCTGGATCAGCCTGTCACCTGTAGGTGGAGAGGCTGCAGGTGAGAGATAAGGAGGAAGTGAATGTACTACTGGCGATTCACACGACAGGCTGGAAGTCCCACCTGAGGCCAACATTCCCTGTGCAGTACCTGGAGAGAGGCAGTCCCTGCCCTGGAATGTCTGGTCACCTCTGGCCAACTTCCAAAGTGCTTGGGTCATGTCTTTTTAACAAAAGCTTAAGCTTGGGTATGCTCCAATGCTTCCCTCTTTTCTCTGGAACTTGCAATTGGGGTCCTGCTGAGGTGATAGAGACAGGTAGTTGCAGGGTAGGAAGGGGAGGATGAGAGTGCTGACAAGAGCAGGACAACATCTTCCCTTAGGATTTAGGGTATGAAATGAACAGCTGTGAGTCCACGTAGATTGTGTGGGCAGCTGAGTCCTGGGGAGGTTATACAGAAGGGATCTGGAATTCCCAGGCTATGAGTTGTTTGGGCAGGGTGTCCAAGTGTGGAGGAGACAGCATTGTGCAAAGAGGTGATGGGCAGTCCTGTGAGTGACCGCTAAGGGCAGGAGCTCGCTCAAGGAGGGTGGTGCAAGGAAGTGCCAGCAGTGCTTGTGGCTGCTCCTGCTGGGTGCAGTAATTCTAATAAAGTGATGGTTTGCCATGATGTGCCTGTGAGTGAACTTGGGTTGGAAGGGAATGGAGTGAGGCTGTGTGGATGGTGACACTCCAGAGAACAAAACTGTGTCAAGGTCTGGGGGGAGGGTGGAGGCTGCCTTCCAAAGGTTCAGATTTAACTTGTGGTTTGTGAGGGCTGTGGGTGAGACAATAAAGCAACAGGACCTTAGCATGCAGGGAGGATAGGGTCTAAGTCCAGGACAGGTTTTCCTTGGGGATATGCTGGCACCTGAACCACTGTAGTAGTTTGGCTTTTTCACGATGAAGAGCATATGGACTTTTATTGGGGGAAGAAGACCAGAGGGCTGCCAGGTTTTGCAGGGGATGGAAATGTTCCTTGTGGAGGAAACACGGCAGCTGAGGGCATGTGGGCTGGGAAACTGCTAGCAAGGAGCTCCAGCTGCGTTCCTGAAGGTGCGTTTCACATCACCGTGGTGACACTCTGCCACCCGGCTGCGATCCTAAAGCTGCCTGGAGAGCAGAACAAAGGTGAGCTGGCACCGTGTGGGCTGGAGGGAAGCAGGGTGCAAGTGTAGGGAGCTCCCTGGGTGAGTGTGCTGGGGTGCCCATGGGGTGCTCTCTGCACAGTGCTGGGCACAGGGAGGGGCTGAGCTCTGGTCCGTGACCTCTGGCAGGCACAATGCCCTCGGCCACAACACTCCTTCAGCCAAGTCAGCCGCACTCACACCTTAGGGTCTGGTTCCTTCCAGCCCAAAGGAGCCCTGATACAGTACCCTCCATCTGGGATGTTAACAAATTAGGACAAGGGTTTACCCATCTTTTGGGGAGGTGTGTTCAGAGAACTGAGGGAAAATGCACTGTCCTGAAAAAGATGTGGGAGATTGGGTTAGGTAATTTAGTAGTTCCTCAGGCTTTGGAGCTGTGCTGCAGGAGCACAGCTGTCTCTGGCTAAGAGGGTTTATGCAGGATCAGCATTAGATCCTGGTGATGCCTGATCACTATTCATACCGAAGTTACTGTGTTCCATTTGGATTGAGCTCCAGCTCTTGCTGCAGGGCAAGGGAGAGCAGAGAAACAAGTTCAGAATGTCATGGCTCACACTCTGAAACGGTCTTGCAATACAATGTCTGCAAAGCTGCAGGGATGCTTGGGTAGGCTCTTCCCTTAAGGATAATGGAAAACCGTGTCTTAAGCTTTCTTCTTGTCACCTCCCCTGCTCACACAAGTGACTTTCTGGACAAAGCAGCTGTTTGATAGGAGTTTTGGCAAGGATAAAGGAAGGTTTCTAGCTAATAACATGTCATGATAGAAGTTGTAAGGATGTAGTTACAGTATAAATAAGGAAAATAGTTGTAGCTGTAAAAAAGGCATCTTAAACAAAGGAGTGCTGGGGAAAGTTATCAATTTGGGAAAGCACAGCAGGGCCTTGGCCACAGTTTTGTCACATTAGGAAGCTGCAGATCTTAGTCTAGAGGGCTACTCTGTGAGCATGTAAGAAACTACTTGTAGAAGTGACTGCAGTGAAAGGCTGCTGCCTCCTATCCCTGACTGGGGCAGAGCTCTTGAGAGGTGACTAGCCTAGCATTTTTTGTGGTGCACCTAAGGATTTTCATCTGCTGAAATTCACAGGCTACAAATAAGCAAGGCCGCTGTCTGCTTTACATTATCCTTTCTCCATTACTAGTGAACCTTGGATTAAAATGGCTGACAATGCTCCTGTGCAGCTCTCCTGAACCAGCAGCTGCTACATCAATATATGGAACAGGCAGAATAGTAATCCCTGGAGACTTAGACTGGATTTTGTATGATGAGGAACAGAGGGACAGTAGCACTGGTAATGGTACAGATTCCTTGTGTGGCAGAAGAAATTCTCAACCCTTAAAAATGAAACAATTTGACAGTAATTGTAATGTAACCCTTTTGCTCCTGACTGCTTCTACCAGCATGAAGGGACAGCTGAGCTATTTATACACAGTTCTCTCAATTTAGACCTGAGTGGAGCCTGTTTGGGATTTAATTCAACATCAGAAAACACAGCCTAAGCATTAGAGAAGACTTCACTTTAGAATTCAGTAGGGTTTATTCTACAAATCTTAGATCAATGCCAATGATACAAGTTTTATGAATTCTCATTAAAAATACAAGTCAGTATAAAGATTCCAATAGTAATATAATGCATGATGATTCAGTTTCAAAACTCAAGGAATTAATCTGTGTTTTGGACCATGCTACAGAAAAGGGGAACATAACGTAGAAAGAATATTTAGTTTACCTCCCTTTACTTGAGGAGGGGCCTGTGCCTTATTGCCACAATACCTGAAAAAGCAATATGAAGTGCATAGCAGCCTTGCCTGTACAGTCTCTAGGCAAAACTGTTGTATCATAGTCCTCTTCCCCCCTAGTTCTGTTAATTAAGGTACATTTTGATAGCCTGATATCACTACAGTAACTTAAAGCTATTGCAACACCATCCCCGAAATGGTTATGAACGACAGTCCTCTGGACTGTAAAATGTTCTTGTGATGCACTGAAACTTTTCCACCATGCTAACCATTTTGCCCAGTCTTTCCAGGAACACTAAATACTGACTCCAATTAAAGGTGAATTAGTTCCATGTTCAAAACTGTCCCATACATTTTTTAGTGAAGTCTCAGTGCAGTCTAATACTTAAATGCGTTGTTCATAGCTTCAGGCACAGTTAGAATTTAAATCAGACATTTTAGGTTTTCTTGACCCTAGCCCTCTGATATGATGAAAGGTGTGTTAGCTTTCACAAAACAGCTGAAATTTGGCCACAGAATTCCTAGATCAAATGCTTTGGATCGGGGGAGAACAAACTACCCTTTCTTTCTGGAGCTGCCTGCACCTAAGAGGATTTGGCTTAATAAAGCCATACCCCTAAGCCTAAATTTTAGAGAAATAGTTTAGTTATCACGAGAGGTAACTCTTGATAAGATGTGCACCTCATCCCCCAAATGTTGTACGTACATCTGTTTGTTCCTAGTGACATTTCCACCCTGTCAAGAACAAGGGGCACCTCATGTTGAGTCCAGTCATTTCTTGTAGCAGAACCACATCAACAGCACAGAGCAGGGAACATGCATCAATCTGCAAAGGCAGACAGGGAACTAGGCTGAACAATATGCACACATTTCCAAACAGAACTTTGGTGCAGACAGTGGCATTTAACTGAAACTCAGCTTTTACCAAAATATTATAGCATAATACAAAAATCTGAAAGCAAAAAAGGGTAAAAAGAAGCTGCTGACTTCCACACACCAGTGAAAGAAAAAACCCCTCTTGCATAAATGGAGCAGCAGCACAGAACAAGCACCAACTTGGCTACACCAACACATCTTCTGTAGGAATTTGCAAGAATTATCCACCCAACATCGTACTATCATATTTTAGCATCATACCAAAACATAGCCATTAAGCCATCATGCAGGCTAATGGGAATTTCTTCTGCTGTACTGAACACTGCTGTGCTTGCTTTGAATACATATTGTCGCTCTGATTTGTCTTTGTAGTAGATGCATTTTTAACAGTCACGTTTAGTCTTAAGTAAAAAAGTTCAGTAGCCCATACTGGGCTTTAGTACAGTCAAGGTGACAAAAAAAATACAAGGATGGCATTAAACTGCATATATTCTAGAAAAGGGGGTTACTTTGCATTTAAGTCACATTTAATACAAGACAAGTTGGTCTGAAACTGTGAACTGATTCTATTTGGAACAAAGTATGGCACAGATTCCCAACATCTATGGACATTGTGATAACACATTTTTCTCTTTGCAATGATTATCAATTCGCCAAAAACAGTATAATAGTCAAAAGGGAAGAATGAAGGAAAACAGATTTAGGAGAAGAAATAAAAATTGCCTAAGAATTGAAAATAAATGACTTCTTTTGTAAGAAACTTTATTTAACGTCATTTTTAAAAATGCATTCTCTCCTCAGAACAAATGCCACCATTTAAAAAAAAAGGATTGCAGTAGCACACACTTGCACTCAAAGGAAAACATGCAAAACTGATGGCTGAAAAAATTCTGCATAAAAATCCAAGACTTCAGGCAAAAGTTTGCACCCATGTACCTTTAGGGACCCCAGACCATGAACAACTTTCAGTGCAATGCCTCTTGCTTCCAATTGGTGGGGAAACATATGGCAGGAACTTGTCTTCTGACAGCTATACTCTCCCAGATGTTTAAAGCAAAAACAGTCTCAGCTATGTTTTAAGATACCATTGTTAAACTGTTGCAGAAAGTACAAACAATTCAATAAAATGTCAGAATCCAGTGAAGAAAAACTTTTGAGATCTACCCTGTGCCATACACTTCTTAAAAAAAAAATTAGACAGTAAAACAAATTTTATTAATACACCCTCTTTAAATTTTTTATTTCTGAAAGCAGCTCTTTATGCAAATCAAAAGCAGTTCCTGAGTAACTGCAGTAAACAGTGTCTTTTAAATATTTTTGCGCCTCAGCTCTTCTGTTTTGGTTCTTCCTTGTTTTTCTCCCTAGTTTTCAAGTTTTTTTTCAGTTCTTTTTCAAAAATGTGCAAGTTCAGTTAGCATCGTTTCCAGAAGTCCACAGCTTGCAGGTCTTCCTGCAAGAACTCTAAGTTGATCTGGACATACCTAGGCTGTACTCCTACCCTATTGCAGGCTTTGCTCTCAGACCTGTACAGCGTGCGCCTTCACGTCTTCTTCAGCATGCGCCGGGACTGCCACGTGTGGAACTTGTTGTAGGCCGTCTGCAGCATCTCCTCTATATGGCCTACCAACTGAAACATTTAAGAGGGAGAGAAATTGTCCTAGCTACTGGAAAAACAGATCCCCTCCCCTTCCTTTGCTAATCAGTTGGATTCTTCTTTTATTCACTACAAGTAGCCTCACTAAAATCAGAGGTGCGTCAGAGAAAGGCTCTATTGCAAAGTATCCACAGGGGGAGCAGTGCAGAGAGCTGCTAAGCTGATAAGGTCACAGGGAAGTGCCACCTGATTATGCTGTCTGTTCCACTATTTAGTCTGCAACCACTTCATGTCTGACATGGTGGGAGACAGTCTGAAGTTGCTCAAGTTCTACTTCATGGTGGAAGTGGAAAATGAAACATTGCTTCCCCTTTGTTGTCTCACTTGAGTAATTTCACCTTATAGTTCTTGACACTTGCTGGCATCACTCAGCAAGTTAGATGGGGAGAGACAACATGCTTAACTGTGTACCTAATTTCCCTCTGCCGATCTCCTAGTTAACAAAAAACTCAGAATGCCCTAGAATAGAAAATAACAAAGCTAATAGTTAAGATTGAAATTATTAGTATGCACCCACATAATTAAACAGTACTTTCCCCTTACATTTGTGCTTAAATACTGTCTCCGAATCTTTTCTTGGAATGGGCAGAGCTTTGTAACCTGAAATCTTTCCAAGTTGCTCCTCATTTTCACAACCTGAGAAAGACAGAAACCAGTATCATAATACAGAAGTATTGTAACAACACATAAGTTTCATTTCCTTTAACAGATTGTTCTCCAACAGAACACCTTGTAACTAATTTAGGGGGCTAATTCAGGTATGAGTAATTTAAGAAAGAACAGTTATTCAAATATCAGTCTCTAACACTTCTTGAGTGCATATCTATTTTTGAGGCAAGTGCAGTGTGGCACTCTGATTGTTACTCCATCAGTTAACACTAAATATAGATAAAGCTATTCATAAAAACATCTTTTTTTGCTTCAAGTAAAGACTGTAGCATGGATTTTCAGGCCACGTTTTGCAGCAGACATACAAAAATACCTGAATGCAAATTTTTATCTTTGTTTTTTCCATGTGAGGTCAAAAGAAAGAATACATATATACCTGGCTGTAGACAGACATCTCTTCTTGTCTGCACCTTAGTTCTGAAAAGCAGTGTGTGTTCTGAAGGTATGACAGTGAGTTTTGCAATGGATAGAAGAATAAGGAAAACTTGCTTGTAACTGTCACTACAAAGGTTATTTCTTGGCCTTGGGGGAGAGAGGCTTTTGTTTCTGTGTTTTAAACTGGAATGAGAACGCTGCAGCTGCAACAGAGCTGACCAATCTGCTTGAAACTGGCTTACAGCAACTGCTCCAAAGGCAGCTAACAGGGAGGCAGGAACAAGGGTGATTTTAACTAAACAGCATCAGCAGAATTACTGAAAAACTTAATGTTTTGCACTGTTTTGTGACCTTCAGTTTTAGGGATGAGTAAAAGCTGCACTGATTTAAGGCACATGTATTAATTCTATATTTCAATAATGACAGTCATTCTAAACCATGATCTGGCCACGTCCTAACCAGGGCCACGCTAGGAAGCTCCGCCTTACCTTTTCTTCTAGGAATGGCGTGTTAACAGGGAAGCAGGACCAGAAGTGTCGTAGCAGTTCCCCTACTGCCACGTACAAGTGTTTTAGTTCAGACTGAATGTCATTTGGCACCATCTCTGCAACAGGAAAAAGGTTTTGTTACATCACTCAAACTGTCTTATGAAAAGTGAGAATTAAGGCTAATGAAGGAGGTCAGCAATGTATGTTCCCACTAGAATCACAGAAAGGCTGGCCAGCAGGGAACACCGAGGTGCCTCATCCCTCAGCAGCTCTTAGATCAGGACTACTGGCAGTTATTAGATCAGGTTCAGCTGCTATTATTATGGCTCTATACTTGGAAGCTTGTGTGCTACACAGGGAGATCCATGCCAGGCAAAGAATGGACACCAAACCTTAACCCAGGATTAGAAGTAGTATATTTGTATTGTTCTAACAGTGTGGCAGTACTGCTTCCAGGACCAGCACCTTGTGCTCACAGCACTGTGCGGTGCATACAGCAAATTTTTCCCTCTGTCTTACATTGGCAATGAGAATATGGTCACAGTGTGTGGAAAATGAAAAATCCAGACAGGAAAAAGGAACTGTATCCCAGGTACTCTTAAAGAAGAAAGGGCGACAGGGTTCAAGAACAAGGAAGGAACCACAACCATGAAGACCCAAACAAAAAGCACAAGCAATCACTGAGGATGAGGAGAAGCACACTGAACTGAACAGTGAAGAGCAAACTCTAGGATGAGGTTGTTTTAAAAAAAAAAAAAAGTGGTGGTCAGGCTCAAAGTGAAGTGTAGCACCTGGAATGTCAACTGGGATGGGCAGAAAGCCTCACCACTGCTTGCTGATTCCTTTTCTTTCACTACCATAAAGAACTCATACTTGCTTTTTCAGCTGTCCGATTTAGTTTCTGTTGCCTTTCAGAGCAAGTAACACAAGATAAACTGGAAAACTATTATAAATCTTGAGAACAGAGTTTCATCTGCTGTCAGACTACAGAGACAGGAACTCAAACTGGCAGGAATGTGACAACAGGGAAAGGGGTGCTTGCATGGAGGTGTGAGAAGGAGAGGTTATCTGATTTGCCCTTGCAGTCTTCAAGTTGCCTTTTTCACAGCAAGGTGTGGATCTTAAAATCAGATTGCAAAAAACCTAGTTTCAGACAATGATCTAGACCTTGCTTCCTTAGAGCTTTCAGGGTATGCCTGCATCTTCTACAATCCAGAAAAAAAAAATATCAGAAAAGAAATGCTGAACAAGTAAAACCCAGTATCTGTAAGAGGACTTAGTATCTATCAAATGCATCCTTCATTACTTGCTCTGTAAAATTTTCCTCTTGCTCACTTGCCTCAGCACTGGTGTAGCCAGTACCACCCTCATGGTGTTGGCTGGGTTGTTGCTTTCCTTTTTTTGTTGTAACCCGGTACTACTCCAGCTACACATTTCCATAATTTCCTTTATCACTGTAACACATTCCAAGAGAGAGATGAAACAGCAAGCCAGCTACTGCTGTGCAATGCAATAAGATACTATTAAAGTATTAGACATCCTAAATCCTTACGGTTTATGGCTTGCTGTGTTCCACCCTGCATAAGTGCTCCTCCAGGTGACAGGACTGCAATAGTGCTGGCAGCATCACCACTTGAAAGAACCTGAAGGGAGAGGGAACAAATATTTCAGCTCATGTTTTCCAAAAAAATCTTTTTTAACTAAGTTCTATTTGAACCCCAATGGCCAAGATTGGTTGAACAGATGCAGTGGAAGCTCAGGCAAACAGTCAGCTCTTCTCCAGAATTAGTCACAGTGCCTTTAAGTGCTATACTCATTTGCAGTGAAAGCTCTCCAATTAATTATGAAAAAAACAAACCCTTTCTTTACCTAGGACTGGAACAGGCTGTGCAGCTACTTTGAGGTGAGACAGAGAGTTACTGTACAGAAGGGTGACACATTCACAGTTGTGGCTGCTTTACTAATGGAGGTAGTTCAGACACTGGCTGGGGAGAGTGGCCACAGGGCTGTGCTGCCCTCCAGGTGCCAGGACACAGCTTCTGTGCAGCCCATGGTGAGATCAATAGCCTACCAAGTGCATTTAGGAGCAAGCAACCAGTTCACTTACAAACCTGCTCACTATAACCTTCTAAGACTATTACATCCTAAACTTCAGAGGGTGGGATCAATACACTGGCCTGTGCATGACTGTCCTGCTTTACTACCTCATATCTTTGTCATTTCCTCAAAAGAAAGCAGGAACAGTAGAATATAACTGAGCATCAGCAATGACTCAGTTTCCTACTGCGTAGATCTTAAACATGATAGCTCAAAAGGTATTGCCTAAAGTTGTAAACTAAATCAGGTAACATAAAACTACTGGAGATAATTTAAGTTTACCCTGAAAAATTAGAATTCCAGTACACGTGAGACACAAACCTATACAGAAAGCAAGATGCCAACATCAACAGGGAAATTTTTTTTTGTATTCTTCCATACCTGAGTTAGTTTAGGGACATATGCTTCCATTTCTTGTCTAATACTATTAAAAGAATTAATTATATCCTGACTGGTTGCATATTGCTGTGATTGAATTGGAGTTGGACCATGATAATACCTGTGTGGTGAGAAAAGGAAAAAGTGCATTAATAAGAGTGTTGGTAAAGCAAGAGGCCAAACTCAGTTCTTCTAATGTTTCTAATTTTAGATACTTTGTAACTGTTGTCAGTAAATAAGGTTTAGATAGTACTGTCAAAGTACAATACATTGCCATGTGGAGAGAGGTTGGGTTAGAGATGGTATGGCAGGAAAATAAGAGCTTCCATTGTTGAATCTGTGATCATCATTTTGCTAATGAAAATCTACCTGTGCCACCTAATTCTGGGAATATCCTTAAAGTGCAGCAATTCACATCACTTACAACTGACACTGAGCTAAATGAAGTTAGGTGCACATTTGGAACTGTTCTCTTTCCTGTAGTATCACTCCGTTTCTGAAGTTACATCTTGCTTCTCAGACTCTTGTTTAGGAAACAAGAGGACTACTACTAGAAAAATCCAAGACCAGTGAGCAGTCCAAACTATCCTGATTGCGCTTTTTTGCCCGGGAGTGGAATTTCCCTGGAATCGTATATATTTTCACATGTAACACATACATTTTTCCATTGAAAGCTGTAGCAAAGTGCTGAACTGTGAACGGAGGTCTGTTAGACTTCCAACGAAATTACATGTCAAAGGCATTCAGGGAGGCTTACAGAGACTCAACACTCTGAAAAGCAAGATGGAATTGAGCAGAAGGGTTGGGACTACGTGATCTCAGGAGGTCCCTTTGAACCCCAACCACTCTGTGAAATGAAAATACAAATTTAAAAGGGAATTACTTGGAAACTGGTTTATGCAAGAGCTCATATTAGGTTTCTAAACTTAGCCTAAACACGCTTAAGGCTGGTAAAGTAGAGACTAAATCAGCTGGTTGTGTGCAGGCTGTGATGAGAGACCTGCTAGACTAACCATGCCGAAATAACTGTGCATATTTTAACTCACCTATCAGACTTCTTTAAGTTTAGTGCAATAGTTTTAACGCCATTATTCTTTGATAAATCTTCATATTCAATGGCCTCCTGCAGTTTCACCTAAAACAAGCCAAAAAATTATACACATTACAAATGAAGACAGAATTCCATACATCTACTGCTTTCTTCCAGTTCACTGAGTTTGAGCAGAACGGTTACTAAAATCTTAAAGAAAACCAGAGTGTGGAATGACTCATATCTACCATCCAGAGAGAACACAATATTGTTTAGATTGTGCCATTTGGATGTCTTGGCACTACTGCTTTTCTGCAGATTCTGGCCAAAACTTGTCAGTCCCTGCCACTTCCAAAAAGTGTTCTGCTATATAGATAATTATTTCTGATATTTATGTCCATCTAACTCCAGATTAGCAGAAATAGTAATGATTTAATAGCTGTTGTACAAGAGTGTCAGACTAAAACCACAGCAATTACCAAAGCTACCCAGTGACAGCAGGGCAGAGCATTAATGGTGAGAGGTAACTGCACAGCAATATCGGACTTTGTACAGTGAGAAAACAGCTTTTGAAATCTCCTGCTCTCCTGCTACTCTTTCACTCCCCTTTTCATCACGTTTATTCTAGTTCTGGTATATCATTTTTGTGCTCAGTAAAAACTGCAGCTTTTGGGGAAAGGCAAAGCGGTTGACTATCCCAACATTTAACAACATACTGTATTCTACAACATTTTCTCACAATATAGCAAAGTTTGGAGTCCTTTTGGCATTTTCTGTTTAGGCTGTCAACTCCAGGGAGTGTTCATTTCAATTTTGTAGCAATTACAGTACTCTCTTCCACTTTATGAGCTGCTATAGTTAGTCTAAGCCAGGCTGTTGCCCTGTATTTCAGTACACCAGGCATCAACTACACTTTCAGTTCAACTTCACTTCAGCTTCTGACTTTAGGATGAAGCCTGCCATGCTCCAGTTTAATCATCCAGTTTAGCATCTACAAACAACATGCTTGACAGGCTAATATTGATGCTTGAACACCAATATCCCTTTCTGATGGATGTTCTCTAGAAGTTTTAAGGCATTTGAGGGGGGAAAAAAAAAAGGGAGCAGGCCAAAAATAGAACTGCAGCAAATAGAAATAACTAGATTTCTGGGTCCAATCAGAACCATGTTGGATTTTTTTACTTTCACTGGGCACTAATGAAGAGATTAACAGAGCAATACTTCAAGGTGTAATTTATTTGTGTTTACTAACAGCGGTACAAGCCTCTGTTAGGTACAGAGGTACTAGCAGAGGTAAAGGCTGTCAGGTTCTTACTCTATATACTTCTAAACAGGGCTAAAGAGGTTTCACTTCAGATATGTCATAAAACAAGTAAGGAACTTTGAGCAATCTTTTGAGACACAGAGTTTCCAGTTCCATTCAATCAGAATTGCATTAGCTGACTTAATACCTTTTTCAGTGGTGGCTGAAAGAAATCTGAATCCCTGGAGTTTCCATCCGTACTGCTGGTCTCACTGTAATGGTCATTTTGTGCTTCTCTTAAAATAGAGAAACAGCATTAAGAAGAATTCACCTCACAGGAAACTTAAGATACAAGCTAGAGACAAAGTAAATACATCTGTTTCAAAAACTTTATATACACGTTCACATACTGTATGTCAACTTTTTCCCCTTATACCTTTGTTTCTAGCAGTTGATGTAGATAGAAGGAACCAATTCCTCAAATTAACCCTGATTGTCACAAGGGAAATTCAGTAGCAGGGGAAAGTGCTTCTCCCTCTCTTCAGAAATAGTAGCATGCCAGCAGTGCATGTGGGACACAGCAAAATCATGGCTAGATTAGAAACACTTTGTATACACTCTTATGCAACCAGGTATTAGCAGAGCTCTGGGAGTCCTGAGATACTACTGTTCCAGGAGGATAGTTATCCTTTTGTCCCTTTCTGAACTGAGAAATAGAAACACATACTGCCCAGAAGAGATTGTTTAAGGCCCAGTGTTTGGTCTGTGCAAGACAGAAAAACAATATGAGGGAGCCCAGCTACCAGAAGGAAGTATTAACTAAGATCTCTCACAGTTAAGGTCTGTAGGATTTGGGTAGAGCAGTAATGAATGCCCTGCCGGTTGCCCATAAACCAGTTGCAGAGCAGATCACATCAAACCCATCTTGTACCTCTGTTAAGAAGTTTCATTTGCGAAGTTCACTGTAAACATATGTAACCACTTAACACGTTTTTGGTTGGGGCAGGGTACTGCACCAGAGGAATCTTTCATTGGATCCACCTGTGCCACACTGTTCTTTTGCTTCCTCATTTACTTACATCCCTGCACCCTGCCACAGGAAGCCCCAGTAGACCCGCTGCTGGCCGGCAATAGGAACTCCCTGCACCAGCCCTCACCTGCACACAGTGAACAGAAAACTAATTCTGTTCACCAGGGCTAGAGATCTAAGGGGGAAACATTCTTTGCTTTCTAATCTGCTTTATATGCTAACATGGCTAACAATAGCATTCGTCACTTCAAACAGCTCTGAAAAACTTCTGTAAAGTAAAATGGAACCTAAAGGTATTTTCGTCTCTAGATAGAAATAATTAATTCATAAATATTAAAAGAGAAAGTTGGATGAGTTGTGGAAGACATAATTTTGTTTTGGAAATTCCTTAAACTTTGTAACAAAAAAGCTTTTACACAACCCTGAAACTTACTGTTTCCTGAGGCCAGCTGCAAGGACCATGGCACTATGATGATTAAAGCGTTTTATGATGGCAGCATTGCTGCTTTCTCTAGCAGACTTTGAGGCATTTGATGTAGAGGCCACAGAAGCAACACCATAGCCCTACAAAGAGAACAACATTAATTACCTTCTGCCCCCAGAGAAGGACAATTCTGTCTTCCCTTGAGTCAGGAAGTCTGGGTGCCACCTCCTCTGCACTCCACTCAGTGATACTGCATCAGCGTCTGAAGCATCATTTTCCTACCTTTGCCCCACCATCACCTTATGTACTTGGAAAAATTTCCAGTGACTGTTTTGTTCTCTTAGTGCTTGGCAATTTAGAGGTGTCAGAGAGAAAAAACAAAAAAGATAAACAGATCATTTCATAAGACTGTGACCTGTTATAAGTAAAAACAGAACTAGCTTAAAAAAAAATTAAGGATCACCTGTACAAAACACAGGCAAGGAAGAGCTAGCAATTGTTTTACTGACCTCTTTTCAACACCTAGTGGGACAGCAGCAGCCCATAGGCTAAATGACATCTGTCAGGAGGATGTAATACCACCAGGAATTCAGGAAACCTCAAGCCTTACTGTTGGCAGAGTTCCTCAGTTACCAGGTGGCTGAAGGCAACTCACTTTACCCCATGGGCAGTTTCATGCTTGCAGTTAATCTGCCTCAAAAGCAAACCAGGGCAGTTTGCAGAGCACTTCAAACACACCCATCCTAAACTCATGGTTTCAGACTGTTAGCTTTGGACAAGTCTCATACAAAAGAAAAGAAAAAAGAAAAAAAACACCAAACAACCAAAAAAACTACTGCAGTGACATTATTAATTACAACTTAAAGTTTCAGTTAAATCAGCTGCAGAAAAGCAGATCTTTAAGTTATTTCACATCATGGTACACCATTGATATAAATTGTTTTAACTTGTACTTGGAGGCAGGTAATAGTTCAAGTTAAATCATGTTTTTATCAAAAAAAGTATTTAGGGCTAAACTAAGAAAACTGTATAAAGTGTCCTTAACATTAGGCCAAAACTAATAGCAGTGTTCAAAGTGAGAACAAATCAAAGACTTTTTCCTTTTTTGTGCTACTCTTCTGTACATTGTCACAGCTTCTAAAAGGTACAACAAAATCAAAGAGTACACTAGATGAAAAAGCTAAGTAGAAGAGTAATTCTCCATTTGCACCCTGCACACCAAGCCAGACATGAGGCACACAAGTTCATGGGCACAGTGTCCATTTCTTTACACACATACAACAGCAGGGTTGTTGAGTACCCAACCAATGCAATGGCCTAATAAGTGACTTGGTTTAGAATTAGCATTTGTAGATATTTTAAAAGAAGGACCCATTTACTCCTTAAATGAAACTAAGGAGGGGGCATGGTTTTCTTTGGAGCTTTTGTTTGTTTTATGTTTTTTCCCCCAACTACTTATACTTACTTCATCTAAGGATTTATCTTCCAAAGCTGTTAAATCTATCAGGGGGTTTTTCACTCCTTGAGACACCATTGCTTTTAACCCTGTGTGAAACAAAGAAAAAAAGGCATCTAAACAAATAGAAATAATTGTGGGATTACTGTATTATATTTAATATTTAAAAGGAAAAGACAAAGGTTCTGCAGAAGCCCAAGTAACACTGAGACTAAAACTTTAAACCCTTTTCCAAGTTCTTTTAAAATAAGGAATAGTTGTGGGAAGTTACTGTAAAAGATCTTCCTACTAATTTGCCCAGTTTTCACCAACTTCTACACATTACTGAAGACTGTTTGATTAAAAAAGATAAATTGATATGCAGTTACTGGGAAGCCTCAATTGTGTTTCCTCTAATTTTGGCACTGTTTCTCTGCCCTGCCTAGGTAAAATGACAATTTATATCTGGTGACAGGTGAAAGGTTTTGCATTCCTAACAGAATGGTTTCCTTAGCCAGAATACATACTAAGGAACGGTGTTAAGTGATCCCTACTCTCCACATTTCTGTATCATCACAAATCTATCTCAAAAGCTCAGTAAAAACTCAAGTCAGATATTATTTTAGGATTTCACATTAAAAAGACTGACAGAGAACAGGGATGGCAACTCCTCTGGACAATCTGGACAAATATAGGTCTTGTTTACTAAATCCCCATCTATAACAAAAAGCTGTACCTGTCATAAATTGTGCACATACCACAAAACAAAGACTATGTACAGAAAATTATTCCATAGTAACTGATGCTACAGCATAATCAATCTAGTAGGATGGCAAATTATGGAATTTACCACTGACTCTACTATTGTATAAGTTGTAATATAGCTTATTTCTAGTGCTGCCACTTTCCAAAGGGTAATTTGTTTCAAGAAATGCACTTACTATGAAACATGCTCAGAATAGCAAAGCTGTAGCTAACTTGCAATGGCTTTCACTTTCCAGTTCACCAAACAGGATGTCTATGAACACAAGGAAACTGTTGACCTCAGCATTGGTAGGTTTACTAGATACACCTCTCCAGTGCTGTGCTCCATGAGTGTAGCAGCTACTGCAGAAACAAACAGCTCACCTTTTTCATCCAGTTTGGCACATTCTGCAAAGAGGTCTTTTGAGCCTGTATTGAGCCTGTCCCGATGAAAATAATGAGACTGAAAAAATCGTGTCCAGAATTCCCTCTCAGTCATGTTGTGTGGAACATTTTCTGCATATTTCATTTTCACTGTGAACAAAACCAAGAACAATTACAAACTGTTCCACAAAAGTTTATACACCATTTTATGTTAACATTTCCTTGCTGGCTTGCTTGCTCTCTGGGTAATGCTGCCTCTATTCATGCCCGTTAAATGGAAGGGACTGCAGTAGTTAGGCATGAGCAACAGGTACTCCTTTATGCCCTGCAATGCTTACTGATGCTTTGAAAAGAAGTGCACATAACAGTGGCCTGAACACTCCTGAATTGCCTCCACACAAGAAGTTTGATTTGCCAGAGTACCAGTCATTTTCAGAAACATATGAATATGCTTCTTCCCATCCCTCTAACAAGGCAGGAAAAATCATCCAGAAGACTGAAAATATGGTCCCTTATACTTCCAGGTGCAGACTAACATTTAGTCTTTCCCTATTAAGACAGTAAAAACCCAATTCTTAAATGCATGTGTTTGGTATAGTTCTTACCTGCAGGGTATGTTCGAAATATGGACTCAATAATATCTGAAGTCAAATTGTACCTCAGACCATTGCAGCCATCTGTCTGAGGCCGTACATCAGCCTAAGAAAAAACACAGAGGGAAAAAAAACCCAGTCATGTCTGGATGCCTTCTGTAATTGGAAAAGGAAAAAAAGCTGACATCTTGCAAACAAGCTCTGCTGCAGAGAAAATAATCTTCCTCCAATAATCCATAATGTAATCGTAATAGGTATTTTAGAATGAGAACTGAAAGAGCATGCATTTATTACTTTATTATACTTGCCACTTAAAGGAAAATTCAACAAGTAGACTGCAGGCTTTAGAAAGCAAAGAGAACTCCACTGGTCAAAAGAAGGTGTGCTTAATTTAACATATCTTCCTTCTAAAGTAAAAATAGGTATCTTTACTGTATATGCCTCATCTGTTATTGTTCACTCAACAATTCAGTGAATAGTCAGTAACAATAATGATGCGACAAAAAAGGATATATGGCTCTTACACCTTATTTCCTTATATATTACAAGCATTTTAGTGTAGTTGATAAATAACACTGAATTTAAAAATGCAGAGTTAGCGTTAGTCAGAACTTTCAACTTAGATCTCAATGATCTCTTCAGGAAGCTCTGGAGCAAGCAAGTGCTCCATCCAATTATGAGTAACAGGAAAAGTACATGATTGCACATGCTGCCACCTTTTCCTCCTTTTCCTGTGCACCTAAAGTCCCTCTTCTTCCTAGGGAAACACTCATTCTGAGCAGAGCCAGATAGTAACTTTAACTTGAACTAGGACACACAAATACCTTAAGTTTTCTTCTTCGCAAATGCAGAGAACATAAAAACAACCAGTTATTTTAAGAAAGATTCAGTTTTGAAGGTTTGGTGGTTTTTTTTTTTTGGTTGTGATTTTTTTTTAATTGATGTTAAGGCATAAAAATAACAGGAGACAGGAAATCAGAGCAATCAAATTCATTTGGTAACTGATTCAGGTATTTCCAGGGGGAGAAACACAAATGTTTGTACAGCAGCTGAAGTGTAAAACAATTCCTACCTCCTCTTTCCCTCTTAAACCCATTGTGTGCATTACAAAGTGGAAGTGGGATTCCAGCTAAAGATTCATATCAATGAGTTGTGTTGCAGAAGTAGAAACATGTCTCTGAGTGAGGAATCTGAAGTTGTACGTAGATTACTTTTAAACTGCACTGGGATTACTGAAGCATGGCTTCTACAAATGGGTAAAATAACTGATGGTTAGGGAAAGAGGAGAGAAAATGAGCTTTCAGATATACAAGTTGTTCTTCAAGTAGCTGAAAGCATGTACCAGTTTAAAAAATTGGGGAGGGAATAAAACCCTCGGGCAGAAACATTCATTTATGCATGTCAATGCTGCTACAGATACACTTTCTAATTTATTGAGCTAATACACTGTAATCTAGTGACTCTATATGAAACAATACTCCTGTTTCATGGAAGGCAGAGCAGCAGCACAAACAACATCTGCCTACAGGCAATTTAAAGGTCAAACTGGGCATCTTAAACTGACAAAATTTTGAGGTTGCAGATTTGCATAAAACTTTTACTTTTTTTTCTCCTTTACACTTGCAATAGCCTATTATGCAGAGAGATGTTAGGCTGTGGAACCCAGAAAGAACAACACTGAGGTGTATGGGAATAAAGTACATAAGCAGAACCCTCACTTTCCCAAATTTGTTTGCTCTAAAATCCTTTAAGTTAGAGGTTCAACGTACCAGGAATGCTGCAGAGATGCCCACATCCTGCTTACTAGGTGCTGCAGAATTATCCCCTGCATTCAGGCTTAAACGGTTGGCCCAGAATTCTTCAGCACTGATTACTTGGCTCACAACAAGGTCTTTATAGAGCTGAAACAAAACAGGATCTTCTTGCAGCATTCTGGTAAAAGAATGTATTGAATAGAATTGAAACGCTGCAGAATAAACCACTGCTATTTCCACAACTAACATGAGTCCACAAAAGGAACAGAAACCAACTTCTCTTTCAAAACGTTGTGCATTTCTTAACAAGACTGTGTAAACAACCAACCTCAATAGCAGCACTTGTCTCAAAAGACTTATGAAAGGACTAAAAAAATGTTTAAGGAATAGCACTGAATGTTAGAAAACAGTAATGCCTAAGAAAAAGTTAACGTGGGATTAACGTCTTGTCCTAAATATCCTGATGCTCTTGTGTCTTTGCACATCCAGGACTGAGTCTCCTGAACTGTAAAAGCACAAGGAATTTTCTTGATCTTCCATAAGAAAAGTATGATGGATGGAAAAAAAGAGATTTCAGCACTGTCCAATTCTTGGTTTAAGATCTTAAAATTCAGTAGTTACATATCTCTGTTTAAGTGCAAGAGTATAGATTACAAAATATGCATGGAATAAGATACCTTGAAACACACATTAATCTGAGTTGTTTGTTCATTTATGTTTCTGGGGTGACAGCAGGATCTTTATCACTGAACTATCACACGCAGCACAAGTGCTACAGACACAGTCAGTGTCACTACTTCCACCAGGGTGCAATGTTTACAAAAGTTATCATCCAAATATCAAGTATCACCCTTACTACCCAAAATGCAAAGACTGTATATGCATTAGAATCTTCAGTAAAATCACATTTAAGCAGCTTTGCATACAGCTGTGTACCTTATATGAAACCCACTGGGCTATTTTTGGGGAATCAGCCAATAACCTCACCAATCTTTAACGTGTACCTCAGGGTCTTGATCGATTGCAAATAACAAAAAAAAAAATCAGAAATCTTATGAATACATAGTACATGGTCTAGGGAAGAATATGGATAAAGTGTTATCTGGACAGAATGAAAGTCTGTAGCTGCTGCAAGGATGAAGTAGGACGAGGTGGAAGTGAAAGCTTTGTGGCAGCACATCCCTATTATGTTTTAACCACTAAGGTTTCTCCATTTTTTTCTTGTTGGTACAGATACGGATTAGTGGCAGTTCTTACAAATTAGTGCAGCACAAAGCAGTCTGTTATTCTAATTATTTCATTACAGCTTGGAATTTTGGTACATACCCAACTCCCACATATCAACAAATGAAGGCAGTGCTGCAGAGACTCTAGATGCAGTATCCTTCCAGGTTGAAACTTTTTTGCCTTATCTGTTGCAAATTAAGCTAATGAAGCCCCATCACTAGACTTGGATTTCTAATCCTCAAGAGAACACACTATGGCTGAGTATGTGCAGAGCTTCTGGTTTTTCAGTAACTAGAAAAGCTCCTGATGCCTCATGGTGTGATGCCGTAAAACTCCATTTAAGGATGCAAGGATTCAGGGCTCAGACTGCCCATGTTCTAAATACCAATACTGTTAGAAATGAGGCACGTAGCATAAAGAAATGAGTATGGGAATAGTGCCAAAGCAGGCTGCTCTGCTGCAGACCCTAGTGGTTGCTGCAGTACTGGAACCAGTTAATCCTGGATGTGTCACGGCTTCAGCACTAGGGCTCTGGTCCTTCTGCTGGGAATTCTCCCTTTAAAGATCCAGTCTGCCCCATGAGGCAATGCTCCCATGTTTTGAAAAATCTAGCTTTAACTTATCTAAGTTCAAAGCTAGAATAGTCTTTGGAAATGGAAGCTTGTAGATACAGGATTCACAGCAGACACTAGAATGAGGTGAAACTCATTTGAGGAGTTCAGAGAAGGGAGCTCTATGGCCACAAGGACTGGTTTAACACAAACAGTTTAAAGGAACGGAAATGTATCTTAGCCCTTTTGGGAAAAGGATGTAGATCCTCAACATCATCTCAAAACATTTTTTAGAATAAACATCCTGTATGCCAAATTACATTCTGCATCTCAAGTGAGAGACATGAAAATACTTAACAATTTAGAAGTCTATAAAACAGCAGAAAAGAAGATTTGAGGGGGAAGAGGCTATACAGGGAGGAAAAAAAAAATCACAAAGCTCCAGAAAACTTCTGGAAAAGGAAAAAAAAATCTTTCAAGCAGCTTTTCTAACTGATACATGTATATTTAAGAGGACTAAAAGAGAGAGACTGCAAGTTGGGTGCTCTCATAGCCATGTGAAAGAAAGAAAAAAAGCAGATTGGCTGCATTTACACCTCAAGAACGTGTCACTAAGAATACAAGTATAGTCTCAACATGTGACAGTTACGCAAGTCCAAGGAACTGCCTCTAAATTTAAAGCAGGGAGATTTTTACTAGGGAAACAAATGCTGTATCACTCATGATGTTGAAACAACAACTGTTGACAGAAATACGTGATAGGTAGCTAACAATTAGAAGAAAAAAAATCCAACAAAGTTTAGGTTCCTTTCCCTTTACCTGTTCTTCTCCTCAAGTTCTTTATTAGCTTTCCTTTTGAACTTAGGCAACAGTTGTTGAAGAAGATCCTTTACTGCATCTCGCTCCTTCACTGCTGTGCTTTCATTGGAGAAGTGGAAGTTGGTCGTGTCCCCTGCATGCAATACCAGCTGAAGCTGAATTTTTGCTTTACCTTCTGGACTGATTTTCTGGCCTAGATTGCAGAGAGACAGACAGTAAGCTTATACAAGAAACTGTCTTCCCTAGAGTATTTGCTTATAAGCAGTTATCCTCATCATCCAATTAAATACCATTATCCTGAATGTGAATTCCAGCCATGAAAGTGGAACAGTCAGTCTTCCCCCTGAATTACTTTGAACCCTGCATCTTGTTCACGGTAAAACACAAGACACAGACAGCAGCAGCTTGTTGCTCAGTATCCTTCAATTCCTGCCCAGGAGCCCTGATTCATCTTTGCATTCCCCACAACCTCCATTAGGAAACTGCCACAAATGCAGCTGTCATCACCTGGACACCTCGACCTGGAGCCAATCCAGACTGCTGCTGAAAGGTGACAACCTCATTCCCCCTTTCCACTTCTTCCTGCTGCCTTTCTTATATGGCTGTGTTTGTGTAGCAAGCTGAACCAAAGAAACTGATACACTGAAAAGTACCCCCTTTTGTTTTTCCAGCTGGACCAGCTTCCACAGAAGGACAGTGGTAGGAAAGCAGAGACAGGGTGAGTAGCAGCATGCCTGGATCCCAGTTTCCAGAGGTGAGGTAAGTGCAGTTAGCCACTATTATTTCCCAAGCTGATCACCAATGCCTCCAAGGTACTACTACACCCTCATGACTCATAAGAAAAACTTAATTCCTGCTTCCATCCTCATAACCAGAGGGAGCAGAGGCTGGGACAGCTATGCTTATAGAGTCTTATGCTATACTGACTTCAGTGTAGCTCTGCAAATGGCACTAACCTAACTTTTAATATTATCCCTTTCTCCAGTGCAAGTGGGAGACAGGAACCAGATGTCAACACTAAATCATCTTCTCTATTACAAATTTACAAATAAGTTCCACCTTTTTTTTTTATTTTAGATGACAAAAAGAGCATCTTTCATCTAAGTTAAGAATACTTCAGTGCCTATACATGTAAGTATTTAAAATATAAGCTGCTTAAGTGTAAGTTAATAGCTAAATAAAACCTTTGCAAAGTTGATTATTATAGGTGAACAGGGTTTTTAAACTCCTTATTACATTCAACTTTAAGAAAATAGCATCTTAGTTCTGATTCATCACACATTTTTGATCATGTTGCAGTACTCTGATGTGACTTTAAACAGCAATAATCACTAAACCACCAAGTGACGCACACAACTTACTTTTTATTCCTTCTTTGGCATTACAGCACATAAAATATGAGAACTAATTGGAGCCAAAAAGGCAGCATGCTATAGACATTTACTGTTTAGTTTTGACTTGCAAGTACTCTGCTATTGCAACAGCAAATGCTTATTCAGAATGTTACTAGCTAGGCCAAACTACAGAAGCTGACACTTCTGAAGCTATGGTCTGCTGGATGAAAATAAAACTGAGAGTTCATTTTATATGAAAATTGAAACAGCTTTAGATGCTGAGTTTAACAGATGACATGCCAGATACTTTCTGTGTTAAGACTCTGAAAATCCTATACGCTTCCTCAACCCTCCTCCCACCCTTCCCTCCACAAGCATATGGCATAGATTATTTTTCTGTTCAATTTATTGCAGAAGTCTATCAAAAGTTAATATTAAATGGAGTATAAGTTAAACATTTGAAGACTACAGAAGTTCTGCAGTAGCATCCTTAGACTGGTGATACTTCACCACAGTCCTGATCTCTGCTGCTTCACAGAGTAGCCCGGTCAAAGCTACTCTGCAACCTTCCTCACCTATATCTAGTGCCATATGGCATATGAGCTTTGGGTTATCTTTAAATATTTGTCAAAATCCTGCTTACTGAAGCTGGAACAGGAGAAGTGTTGACTTACATTTTATGTCTGCATACATATGGCTGACTGTGAAGCGGTCTTTGCCTTCAGGTGCCCATGCTATCCGTTCAGCCATGAGGTACAGAGCTCCATCCTGCTTCTTCTGACGTACCTTCTTTACAATCAGTAACACTTCTTCAGATGATGTTGCCATTGTGGCTGCAATGAGCTATTAGAAACATATAGTTGAGCTGATTATTTATAATTATTTTTACTGTAAGTCTTTCACTACTCCTATGCATGTTGAAGTATTACAGTCCACATTTACTTGTTCATGCATTCAAATTTTGGAAACATTTCAGATAAACATGCTTCCCTCTGTCAGTACAATCAGCAAATTTATTCAAACAAAATACTCCCAGCTAACTAAATAATGTATGCAATTATATGCCGATACTGCTTTTGCTCCAATAAAAGGCCCATGAATCTTACATTTAAACTGATAACTCAATTTTCCAGGTTTAATGTTCCTTTACTGGTTTTTCAAGTTCAGAAGAATACTGAAGCTAAGCAAATTCATAAATTCCAAATCTCTTCTGGTATTGGCAGCAATTCCTTTCTTCAATGGGAATGGCAGATGCTAAGTCATTTCAGAATGTGGAAAGATACAAGGGATGTGAAAAATCATGGATTTTCAGGTCGCTGTGCTAAAGACCAGGCAGCCCAGTGACACTGCTGTTCTTATTGTGGTGGGTTTTGCCCAAAGCTTGGACAATGTTTTGCACATTTGACTGCAGCTGGCTAGTTTCCTATCCCTCTCCCCCAAAGTCTGAGGGACTAATGTTATAAATACTACAGCACAATGATAATTTTTCACAAGCCTTTTGATACTTGCTGCGTTGTTCTCCCCAGCAGTCACTATCACTGCTCTCTCCAGGTTCAACCTACAGCCTTAAATTTCTCAGGAGATTAAGGACACTGCAAGTATAACTGTACTCTGTCAACATACTGTTGTACACCTGTCAAAAACTTACATCTTTGGTAAGTTTGCTGAAAATGTTTACTATGTCCAGTTGCTGTATTTTGTGTATCACATACTTTACTACTGATATGCAAAGTAGTATTTGCCAATGCTGATATGCATGTTTCATGTGTTTTAGAATACCTGTAGTATTTGCTGGGGCCCACACCAAACTTGAGATTGCAACCTGCATCAGCTATCACACTACTAGTAGATATCACAAAATGATAATTCTAAGCATTTAAGTTCACATGCTTCTAATTGTCTTTAAAAACATGCCAGCAGCAAGCTGGGATATTTTACTCTGACAATCTGGACAGTAGCACTCTCTTCAGCAGAAGTCTTACAAGCCGACATCCCAATGATTTATGTAAAATACTGAATGGAAAGACTTCATGGCAAAAGGGCTCTGCACTTAAGCTTTACTTCTTCACCATTCCAGCCATCCAAAGCTTTGCCAAAGGGTTCAGTGATGCTGAGCTCATTGTGGGGTTTCACATCAGCACCACTGCAGCAGTCACTAGAACGCGCTGTGCCACATTCAGAGCAGCCCTGCTAATACTTCTTTCTCAAAGAAAACTGCATGGCATGATTTCAGGAGTGTTCCGTAGCATTATCCATTACAGTCTCCCCAGCAGCATTATTCCCTTTCAGTGCTATTCACACAACCCTTTTGTGTAGTTTCCTGTTGCAGGTCTGCAGTCTCTCATCTGCATCTTATCCTTACTGGAAAAGGGTAGCTGGCCACAGACTCTAAGAGACTGGATACCTCAACATATGCAAGACTAGGGATTTTGACATTTTTCTCCCTTTGTTACTTTACAGTCCTTTAAGGTCATTATTATCCAATGCAGTGGAGCCAAAGCCACAGAATGCAAAAGGAATTAAACCTGCACTGAACAGCAAGCAAAAGGAAAGCATTCCCATAGTCAGGCTCATTCTGATTGCCAGTTGCTTTGCTTTCCTACCATGCCATTTCACCCACCTACAACCAGTCTTTCAACTACAGAAGCAAAGGATCAGCAGCTACCAACTTCTCCTTTACAGCCATTCTAGCACAGTACCCCACAGTGTGCAATCTGTGAGCACACAATTATCCCACAACTGGCTCATTCCACCTTCTCGGAGGGTGAGCACGCTGGCTCACTGCTGTTCTTTCTATCTTTGCTGTGCTTTCTTTTTCCTGCAGTCATTTACAGTGGAAGTGGGATGATACAACTCCTGAGCACAGCAAGCATTACCCAAAATGGAGAAAACCCCGAGCTGTCTTTCGAACAGTACATCAGAAAGAACAAAAAAACCCCTATTAATAAGCAGGATTTAGGAAGGTTACCGTCTGTCACTAATGAAAACAAAATGGCTTCTTGTTACAAGAAGTACTAAATTCTAAAATAGAGATCTTGCATGAGAATGGTCTCCTACAGGGAAGGCTAAGTCCTCGCTAAGCACACACAGTGCACAACTCGTTTTCCTTTTTTTTTTTTGGACATATAAGGCTTACTATGCAGCAGGGTGAGAGCCATCAATGCTCTACTTGTGCCTGCCCAAATCTCATAACCCCTACATTTATCAACACAGGTTTCCAGGAATTAGGACTGCGGATGATGACACTGCTGCTCAGAGGGGCAAGGACTGCAACATGCGTGCAGAGAAATGCTGTTATTTAACAGCTTGAAGTGATAATTTTAATCTGCTGCAGCATTACAGACAGACCTTTCTCTGGTTCAAGTACCTTCCAGAATGGAGAGGTCAGACAGGTTATTTTAAATTCTTCAGCAGCAGACCTTTTCAACTGATGGTCAATAGTTCTAAAAGCACTTGGATCAATCAGCAGCCCTAACCCATGAGGTGTGGCTCATCATTGAGCCTGTCTTGAGGACATTAGTTGCAGTTTACAATTGGCAAAGTGTATCAGGAAGCTTAGTGTTGGCACAGACTGAAAAAAAAGGTTCTGTTTGCTTACCCACCTATAAGCCTTCCCCTCTTAGCTCTGTGGGAGCAAACACAGCTCCTAGAAAAACTGTCAAATTCCAATAGCTATCCTTCCTCTATCAGAGTGACTCTTCCTGACCACTTTAATAACTAGGTACCTCTCATCTCTGTTCGTTACAACACCTGTTCTGAACGCTCTCCATTACCAGCATTTCATTGCAGTCTCTTCTCATGTGGTTTTGCCGAGTTCTGAGCAGAGATAAAGGAAATGTTTATACATTTTAATAACCCCGACTTGGTCAGGGTGGGCATGGGCTGACAGGTGAGCTCTGGCAGATCTGATGCAGACCTTGCTGCTGGGTTTCTGCTCCCCATAGGGAACCGCAGAATCATGGAATATCTGCGCCAATGGCACAGTCTGACACAGGCAGGGATGGATGAATGCAGCCGGGCCCGGGGACAGCCCAGGGGCCTCTGTGCGGGGCCGAGAGCAGCTCAGCAGCACCCGAGGGGCAGCAGGGCCCTGTCAGCAGGACACAGCCCAGCTGGACAGGGGATGTCAGCAGTGCCGCTTGTCCCGGTCATGGCGGGGGGAACCGCGGTCGTGAGCCCGCCTAAGGGCCAGGCCGGCCTTACCCGACCCGCATCCCCACGCTCCGGGTGGGATGTCAGCCCGAGATGAGGGACCCGGGCACCCGCATGGCCCCGCTGGGGGCTGCCTGGCCCCGGTGCCCCGGCAACCGGCCAGGGCACCTCTCTGTGCGCCGCCCGCCCCCGGGGCCAAGTCCCGGGGCAAAGCCCGGTGCCCGCGGTGCCGCCGCCGCGGGGCTGCCACCTCCCCGCCGGCCCCCGGCCCCGGGGAGCGCACACCGGCCGCGCCGCCGCCCCGCTCGTCCCTCCCCTCACGGCAGCCGCGGCTCCGCTACACGCTCGCCGGGCACGGACGAAGCGCGGGAGGCCAAAGGCCGCCGCGGCACCACCGCGGCGCGGCCCCGCCGCCCCCGGGGACGGACTCGGAGGAGCCGGGATGGCGCGGCCGGGAGGCGGATCGGGCACCGCCTTCCCCCCGGCCGCCGCGTTCCCCTTCGCCCCGCGGCGGCGGCTCTTACCGTGCGGGCGGTGCCGGGGCTGCTCCGGGCGGCAGCGGCGCTACGGGGGTCGGGCCGCGGCCGCCGCCGGGGCCATGGGGCGGGCGGGGCGGGCACGTGACCGGAACGGGCCGCGGGGCGCCGGGGGCGGGGCCTGCACCACGTGACACGGGAGCGGCGCCGTCACCGCATGGGCCCGACGGTCACGTGGGGCGCGCGCCCCTCCCGGCCCCCCGCCCCGGTCACGTGGCAGCCGCTCCCCCCGTCGCCATGGCGGCGGCGGGCGGAGGGGGCAGTGACGAGGCGGCAAAAGGGGCACCGTCGCCATCCCCCCTCCTCTTCCCCGCCGCGCCCGCGTCCGCGCCCGGCCCATTCCCCGCCGTCACCCGTCGTCCCGCTCGTCCCTGGCCATCGAGCCCCGGCGGCCCGCTCCTGCTCCGCTCTCGGGTCGGCGGCGGCGCGGCCGCGCTGCGGGGGAGGGGCGTCCCCTCGGCCCCGGCCCGCGCGGCGGGAGGGAGGGAGGGAGGGAGGGGGTGGCGCGCGCGTCATGGCGTCACGTGGCCGGGGGGGCAGGGGCGGGCGCGCGCCTGACGCGTCTTCCTCCTCCTCCCCCTCCTCCTCCTCCCGCGCGCTCCGGGTGACGCAGCGCCGAGCGGGCGCGCGCCCCTGCCCCGCCCCGCCCTCCCGCGCGTCACGTGACTGCGGAGCCTGGAGGTGGCGGCGGGAGCGGCATCGGGAGAGGGAACTGGAGAGGGAGAGAGAGAGCGGTGAGGGACCGGGAGAGAGAGAGCGGTGAGGGACCGGGAGAGAGCGGACCGCGGGTGAGGGACCGGACCAGGGGCGAGCAGTGCTTCCTGGCTGAACGTCTCCCCGGGCCGGCGCCGCCCCGCGCGTTACAGGGTCAGGGGGTCTGTGCCGCGGCCCCGTCGGGGCTCTCGGCTCCCACCCCTGCCCTGCCTGCGGTTCCCGGAGGAGCTGGGGGGTTCCCTCAGCTTTTGCGGTGCTTCGCCTCGCTCCGTGTGTCGGAGAGAAAGTGACGCCGTGTCGTGGTTCAACTCCAGCCGGCAACTCGTGGCCACTCAGCCCTCCCCAGCAGCGGAGTAGGGGAGATAATCGGGAGGGTAAAAGTGACAATTAAGGCTTTTAAGACGTCTTGAGAATTTTGAAGAAGTAACTTTCAATTTCTCTGGCTAAATGCGTCTGTTCCCTTTTCCTAGTTCCTGGTGAGAACGTTCACTTTTCTTGTAAGGAAACGTAAGGTTCCACATGACCGGCTTTTCTGGGAGGGAGTTACTTAATTTGTGGGACTGCACACTAAACGCTACTTAGAAATTCAGGGGCTTGAGTATGCGGTGTAACAAGTTTGGGGTTTTGTTAAGCAACGCACAACTTAAAAGCTCAACAAGAGATTCTTTTAAAGTATGTACCCTTTATAAAGAATATATGAGGTTGCAGCTTTGATAGGTGTTTAGTCACCAGTTTTCACTCTGCATTACCTCTCCTGTGGGATGGAAAAGAGGGACCATGGAGAGAATAGTTTATAGTTTTATCAAAATGCACAAATGCAGGTAATTCTAAATTTGGTATTACTTGAGGATAATACTTATTAAATTTAGTTTTGAGGGAGAAGATGATGTAGGTGTAAAATGCAAATGCTGAATGTTTTCCTTGAGAAAATTAGTTTCAAATCAAGGGTACATGCTGTGAGGGGAAGTGTGTTTTTCTATAAAACACGACTTTTTCCATAGTTAGGCAGAACTTGTTTCACTGGTGGATATAAATACAATTTCAGTATTTTGAAGATGGGTATCTGAAATGAACAAAAACTTCTCATAAATGAAGCAGAAATCTAATTTTGCAGCCCTTGGGCCTTTTTGGCAAACTGAAACCTGATAATTTTTGAGTGGGAAAACATTGTATTTCTTTAAATACAGAAAACCAGATATAATACTATAAAAATTAACTAATCAAGAACTTAATTTTTGGCAGGTACAGCTAAAAACTGAAGTTGTAACATACTCATGAGTGAGCAGCACTAGTCGTGTATATCAATGGCCTCTGTGCCAGTAATTCCAGACTCTTACAACCATGTGTTGGCAGAGTTGGAATGTTTGGATCCATTGCTTTCTGCACTCAGGCTGGATTCCAGTCGTCTGAAGGTGAGTTTGTGGTGTTTGCTGTTTTGTTTGGGTTGGGTTTTTTAATTCAAAATAACCTTATTTTGTTAATTATTTGATTAAACCATAGGATTCATCTCATTGTTTTTCGGGGTGTGCATTCTAGCTTATGGGAGGGAACACTTTCTAAGAAAGAGTGAAGACAAAGGATCCTGTTACTCTGTGGTTTTCTGATGCAGCTGTGGGGTACATGACACAGCCTGACATGGTTGCTGCCTTACACTGTTTGCTCCAGTTGCAGAGTGTGCTGTTCTAATATCTCTGCTGCCAGTGTTTCAGGAGGGGTGCACACAGCTGGCAAACAATGAAGCCTTTAAAAAATTAATAATGCAAGAAAAAAAATACTGTGATTAGAACTTACCAGCAGCCAGGTTGTGCATTATGATTTTTATTCCTTCAGTGCACGTGTATAGATGTGTCGAAGAGATGGCTGGCTCTGGGTAGTTCGGGAGGAGGACTGAACCTTATCCAGAAAGATGGTTGGAAGCAAAGACTCTTTCTCACTCATAAGGTAAGAGTAAAGAATGCTAAATGAAGATTTATGAAAATGGGGCTGGGAAAGAGACATTATTTCAAGTTAATCTTTATTAAGAGGAATCTTCAGCTTGCTAATTGTGCAAATAAGGTGAAGTTTTGGACTGCTGTGTTTAAAATAGGCTGCGGTTCTGGAGTGTATTCCCAGAGTGTGTGGTGTAATAGATTTCATTAGGTGTGAAAGAAATTACCTAAGACATTTGTTTTTCAAATGCTTATTTTTAATAGCAGCAACAAAGTCACCTGAATACTTAAGAATCAGAAGAAAACTTTGAACATGAAACCAGAAAAACTCACGTGTAGATAACTCCCAATGTTTGAATGTCCAAACCACGATATACCAGGATAAGTGAAGAAAAGATAGGCTGACTTGCTTTTGCTGGAAGAGATGATGGAACAGGGATTGCTGCTTCTACAGTAGATGCTGTTTCCTGGGAGCCACTGGTGCTTCCAGTGTAACATGAATGCAGACATTTTTTTAAGGTTGGGAGCATCTCAGTTCTGGCAAAACAAATCCCAAAGGTGCAAGGACAGGAGACTGATGCTTCTGTGTTTTACAAATTGGAGAATGCACTGCAGTTATTGCACTTGATGTTCCCATGTTGTTGGCTGCTGCATCCTTTTGGAGTAAGCTCAGTGCTTGCAAACAAAACCCAGACCAAAAAAACCCAACCACATCACAAGAGAGTGGTGGCATCTGCTGGTTTATGTCTTAAAGATAATTAAGTTGCATAGTGGTAAAGGCAGTATAGGAGCAGCTTTTACCTGTGCTCACTCCCATACCTCCTTTCAGGAAGGTGCCATTTCCCGGGTGGCCTGTTGTTTGCATGATGAAGACTATGTTGCTGTTGCCACCAGGTGAGTGATGCACCTGCAAACTTGAGTGCTGGATAAATATTTTTAAGTAGCTTCTGAGTTTCAGACTTGGATGCCTGCTGAGAACTGGGAGGGGCCAGGGAATTAAGTGGTAGAGGGCCCTACAGAATGATTTCTCTGCACAGACAGTTTACTTAATTTTTTTTTTTTCCTGGAATAATTGTTCCAGAGTAAGTATTATTTCTGTAACGGAACATTTATGGGAGAGCTCATACATGTGAAGTTATGATGATAAATGTCTCTCTGAGACCTTTCAGCATCAAAAGAAGCATCTTCATTAACTTGGCAGAGAGACATTGGTAGTTAATGCCACTTACATTGCTTAAAATCCATTTGAACTTAAGTATTTTTTCTCATCCTCACTGGCAATTCTAGTAAATGTGAGATTAGCCTTCCAAAGCTGCTGAAGCATTGTAATGCAATGAAGGACACTTCTTCAGAATTAAGTGTGAGACGCTTCTTGAAAGCATGCAGCCTCCAACAGAGCCAGCCCTGAGGTGTGCTGCTTCCCTTGGGTTTTCTGTTTCTTTGGAAAAATGCAACTTTATCACTGATAAGTCATTAGAAGACTTATTCTCAAATTGCACTTTCTTTTTTAAATTGTTGTAGCCAAGGTCTTGTAGTAGTCTGGGAGCTGAATCAGGAACGTCGTGGGAAGCCAGAACGGATTTATGTTTCCTCTGAGCATAAGGGCAGAAAAGTCACAGCTCTGTGTTGGGATACTGCTGCCCTGCGAGTTTTTGTAGGAGATCATGTGGGAAAAGTATCAGCCATCAAGATTAACACATCGAAGCAAGGGAAGGTAAAATGTTGCATACTTTGATTGAGATTAATCCACAGGATGTGATGTGTGGAATCTTTTTGTTTATTTTAGTAAAGTAGAACTGGGCAGGACTTGCCAGCTGATGTTCTGGTAGCTTTAACTATTGGGATGAAGAACTAGTCTCTTGAGACAACAGTAGAAATCCTGACCCATGAACTTGCCCCACTCTCCTTCTGTTTTAGTAATGCAACAGGAAAATGCTTTCAAGTGTTCAGAATTAAAAACTGGATGAGCTGCTGCTTCTTGTAATTTACAAGTATCCAAGTCTTGGTGTTTCTGAGCCTGTTGGATTCCTTAGAGTCCAGCTGCAGGTTCAGCTGTTTGTTTTAGTCCTCAGCTCAGCTGTTGGTCTGAGAAAGGGCAGTCCCAGACTCTGATTTTGCTTGGCTTTGTCTGGATACTCTCATTCTTGAAGATATGGATTAGATAAAACAAATGGTGGGTGGACATCAAGCCCACATCCATTACATTTTGTGCAAAGGGCAAACACGTTAATGATAGCAGCCTGATTTCTAGCCCTTGAGTGTTCTTTAGGTTTTTTACCGCTACTGGGTCCTTTCCTTCTCATTTTAGTCTGTAAAGAGGAGCAGAACCTAGAAATCATTGTGCTCTTTCAGGTCCTTTCTAGCCCTCGTGGAAGATTTTGATAGAAAATTGACTTAAAAGTAGCAATACTGTTCATTGTATTTACAGAAAGAGGGAAAAAAATCAGCTGTGAAAAGAGAGAAGGGGAGAGGAGAGAAGGGCAAGGCCCACAGAAATGTGTCTGGTCATGCCTGTTAAAGGAATGGCATTGTTGATTCTCTCCTGTAATTCACTTTGTCACATTCCTAACAAGGACAACAACTTTCAGCTGGCAAAAATGGCAAATGGCTTCTAGAAAACTTGAGTGCAGTTCCCAGTAGTTTCTTATTTGTAAGAAGTTTGAGAGTGTTTACCACCCATGCAAACTGGGACAGTTGTGTGATAAATAGCATTGGGGTAATTTGCTGCAGGGTAATATAGAAGGTGAGTTTAATATAAACAACCTAAATCCAATAGAAGTTGGGTTTTTTGTATCAATTAAGCCCTCAGGTCTGTTTCCATAAAACTGTTTGCTGGCTCGAAGTACATATGGGAAGAATTGGAGAAAAAGCATAAAACCTAGAATAGCAAGAATAAAAAAATCTTTCCTTATGTTACAGAAAAAAACACTGTAAAGAAATGTCAGGATGCTACAGGAATATGATTTTTTTTTCTTAAGTCTTCAGTAAAGGTTTTGGGAAAAGAAGGATTTAGAGTTTTGTGCTTCTGAGTATTGAAGCCTTGTTTTGTAAAGGACAGAGCAGAAAGGAAGTGCTTATGCTGTGAATTCATAGCATACATGATTCTTTTCTGAATTCTGCAATTTTAACTGAATGAAATAGTCTTTACTTTGAACTGAAGACCAGTATGTGTTCTTTCTTTTTTTTTCTTTTTAACTTTAGGCTGCTGCTACTTTTGTCATGTTTCCTGTTCAGATTATAACCACTGTAGATTCTCGGGTTGTTCAGCTTGATTATTTGGATGGAAGACTGCTCATATCTTCACTTACGCGCACTTATTTGTGTGATACTGAGAGGCAAGTTGTATTTTATTTGTGAAATACTGGACTTTACAGAGTCACATACAATTTCTGAAATGACATCTGGAAATTATCCAGTCCAGTTTTCCTGCTCAAAGCAGAGTCAGGTAGGGTGAATTTTGTGGGACTATATCTGGTTAGGTTTTGAGGTTGGAAACTGCACAAGCTCCGTGGGCAACCTTTGCCAGCATTTCACCACCCTCACAATAACAGAGAATGGGAAAAAAAGAGAATCCTCTTACGCTGAAATGAGATTTCCTGGATTTCCATTTTTGCCTGTTGCCTGTTGTCCGTTCACTGGGCATCACTGAGAGCAGCCTGGCTCTGTCTCCTTTACTTCCCCATCAGGTATTTGTACATATGGGATCAGATGAGTTCCCTCTGACCAGCCCAGCTCTCCCAGCCTCTTACAAGGCAGGTGCTGCATCCCGTAGTCGGCTTTGTGGCCCATTGCTGGGCTTGCTCCAGTGCATTGCTGTCTCTTGTACTGGTGAGCCAGCTGGCCTCTGCTGGTGTCTAGGGTTATTCCTTCCCAAGGGCAGGACACTGCATTCCTTGATGTCTGTTTACTTAGCCCATGCTCCCTCAGTTTGTCTGTGGAGATGTTGGCAGGGGCAGTGTCAAAAGCCTTAGTCAAGTAAAGATAAACAACATCCACTGCTCTCCTCTAATCTGTCAAGCCAGTTGTTCTGTTGTACAGGGCTATTAACATGATTTCCCTTTTATAAATTCATACTGACTATTCATAATCACCATCTTATCTTTCATGTAATTGGAAATGGTTTCTGGGAACATTTGCATCATTACTTTCCCATCACCAGGTTGACTGACTGGTTCTGCTGAAAAAAACCCACCTTTGTAGTCTAAGCATTCATTTAAACTAATGAATATTTCTGCACCCTGTCTTGTACAGACTTCATGCAGACTTTATAATAGTCATTACAGATATTTTTTTTTTTAAGCACCAAAAGCAATTCAACAACTGGGACTTAATAGTTTTGCTCTTGAAGAAAAACATAAAATTAATTAGAACCTTTTTTAATGCTGCCTTAACAAGTATGTTGTTTTTCCGCAGAGAGAAGTTTTGGAAAATTGGTAATAAAGAGAGAGATGGAGAATTTGGAGCGTGTTTCTTCCCTGTTGGAAAAAACAGTGGGAATCAGCAGCCATTAATATACTGTGCTCGACCTGGCTCAAGGATGTGGGAGGTGAACTTTGATGGGGAAGTGCAAAGCACACATCAGTTCAAGCAGCTACTCTCATCACCACCTCTTCCTGTGGTTACTCTCAGGTAGAAACATGAGTGTTATCACAGATAAACTTGCTTGGGACTTCCAGATGAACTGGAAAGAACTGCATTAATGCTGAGAAAATTAAAGTCCTACTGCAGTCAAATGTTAATCCTACTTGTCATCTTAATACATTCTTCTTTAATAACTGAAGCCAGTAGGTGAGTTATCAAAAATGCCAAAACATTGATTCTGCAGGTGTGTCTGTGTGACCCCAGTGAATGCTGCTGTCCTAAGAGTGTATTTGTTTAAACGAGCCATGTATTTACAGGGTTAAGAATATTGTACAAAGGAACTGATGTTATTGTAGTTATGCTTGTAATGAATAATGATTTTACTTTACAGGCAGGATCCTCATTACACTGGTTCCAGCTGCTCTCCACAATCTTTATCTTTCCCCAAACTGCTGTATTTGACGTGAGTATTTGACAACATAGCTTCCTATGATAAAGTAGACTTTAAAAAATTGTATAATTTCCTAATTTATATTACTGGCTTTGGCTTCTTTTGTGAGAATTGTCCAAGTGCCATGCTAAACAACTGTCTCACTTTTTGCTTGCTGTACTTAAGCCAATGCCATCCCTGCATATTTTATTTTTTTTAATTTTACCACAATCAACTTGCTCCATTAACATCTGCTTTGCTTGCAGTGAGCACTGTGTGGTGACCTGGACAGAAAGAGGCATTTATATTTTTCTTCCCCAAAGCGTTCAAGTCTTACTTTGGAGTGAAGTGAAAGGTAAATGTTACAAAACTGCTCTGTAATATTGTCTGTTACACTGGTCACTTTTGAAGTCCTTGTCTAGCGTGGAGCCTTTTCAAGCTCACTTTCTGCAGCTGGATTGCAGAACATTTATCAGAAAACTTTCCTTGTTATCTCAGGTATATCCTTGAATATTAACCCTTTCCCTGCCTCTTCCAGCCAACCCCTCCCTCCGTATTTCTGAGAACATGCTTGTTGAGAAACAAAATGTGATGTAGAGTGAACCTGAAAATACAGTAATTGAAATACAAGTGATTAACTTCCAGTATCTTTTCCTCTTTTCTCTTTATTCAGGTTCATCGTCAGGTGTCCCGTGAAGGATAATCTGACCGCTGAAAGCTTAAAACCTGTTTTTTATTAACATCTGTCTAAATTGCATCCAGGGAATATATTTATTTGGCAAATGAGTGAACCCTCATAAACGGTTGTGTATATGGTTATAAGCACAGTCCTACAGCAGTCAGTCTGTATCAGTCAGTCTTTTCCTTCCCTGTCTCTCCCTCCGTTTTGGTGTTAAGTCTCCAATGCCTTTGTCATGGAGTGTTTGCATACAGCATAACTATTGCATTTGAAAAGTGCTCAAAGTGGTTTTCTACCAATAGATGTTTTCCTTGTGTTTCAAAGCTAACAATGATGTATTTCTCATCTTTATCAGGCTTTAGTTTTTTGCCTCCCGTCTGAGCAAAAGGAAACTTTTTGGTAACTTCAGTGTACTTTTTGAATGTTTTCTAGACATGCAACTCTGGAAAGTTTTGATACTTTGGATGCTAGGTCAGCACTGTTCAGTGTTTGTTTTCCCCATGCCACTCGTGCTATGGTGTATTAGGCTTTTGCACTCATTTGCAGTCAGATGAAAAATACACTTTCACCTTCTTTCAGGAACAGAAAGGAATGTTGGCTAACAATTTCAGTCGTTTAGATATTTCTGTGCATCTGGTTTTGCAGATATTCAGGATATTGCAGTTTACAAGAGTGAGTTGTTCTGTCTGCATACAAATGGAAAAGTTGTGCACCTCTCCCTTCTGCTGGTCGACCGCTGCGTAGAGCGTCTGATGAGAAGAGGGTTTTGGACCCTTGCTGCCAGGGTCTCTTGTCTCTTCCAAAATTCAATTATTTCTTGCAGAGTAAGTAAACATCTCTATGTAAATGTTCAGTGCAACTTCACTGTCTTTCTGTCCCCCTTCCATTAAGTTTCATGGGTTATGGAGAATCATTTTGTTGGAGTTTTTAAAAAGTCATCTAAATGTTATACTTTTAGGTTGAATATTAGCCTGCACATATGGCACTTTTTGCTTTTTCATATGTGCTTTTCATATGTGTATTAGAAATAATAATGCTTCTGTTTCACTGTGTACTTCTAGGCAAGAAAAAATTTGCCTCTAGACAAGCTAGAGCACTTGAAGTCTCAGCTGGATGCCTCAACCCAACAAGATCTCACTATGCAACTGGAAGAACTGATTTCCAAGTTGGAACCTCTAGATTCCGCATGCAGCAGTAGAAGAAGCAGTATTTCATCTCATGTATGTGTATTGGTAGGGCTAAAAATGTTGTCTACAGGTTTTATCTTTATGGCTTAAAATCACCATGTTGTTCTCTTTGAAGATGAGGCTTTCATTTTTACCATGTCTACTAGAGCTTATAGTGCTACCTTCTAAAATTAGGTGGGAAATACCATTACTTGCATTCTGTAAGCTCTCAGACATCTGCCTCTTTTCAGTATTATTTTGGGGCTAGTGGTTGAGATGCAAAAAAAGATTGGTATGAAGGGGGCTTTCTCCACAGCTGAGTTTAGTGTCTTAACATGCTTCAGTGAAGATCATCTTGGTTGTAACTGTAGTTTTATGTGGGGAAAACTGAATATCTGAATGCTTAGAACTATCTTAGCCCTATTGAAAAAATTATCTTACTTTATGAAACTTAAGCAGAAAGTTCTAAGGAAAAAAGTCAAAACATATTTCTAATACTCTTACACAGCGTATTTGTAATATTCGTTTACATGTACAGCTGCTTTGTACTGTCTTGGCTTCCCAGCAGCTTTTCAAAAAAAGGGAAATACTTCCTAGTTAATACAGTATCAGCTGCTGCTTTTGCTTTAAAAATGTTTAAAAAGTGAAGTTTAAAAAGCCAAGGAATGTAAATACCATCTTGATGTGATATTTTTAAATTAGCTGATGGGAAAGTAAATTCCGTAGGCTGACCATGAGCAAAAGAATGTGAGTGTGTCCTGGAACTGGACAGTTCTGCAGGGTCTGTAATTGTGCTATCTGGGTGTGGCTAACCAGCAAAAAGAACACGGACTCTTGGGCATGCAGGCAAGAAGGGGTGAAGTGACTGTCTCAGCTGCAGGACTAAAGCTGAGATGGTTTTTGCCTTGTACTGAGCACACCAGTTCTTTCACAGGCTGCCTTCCTAAAAGCAATTGCAGCATCCACATCTTTTTCAAGTCACTGAACTGCACTCTTCTTGGCATCTGTGTCTTTTTCCATTCTGGATATGTAAAAAATACATTGTTAAGGATTTTGCAGACACTGAATCATGAAGTGCTGTGATGCTACTTGTGTGGGTATGGTTGGATGAGTTCATTGCAAGATGTTAACACGGAAGTACAACTCACACAGTGTCTTAACTCCTCTGCCTTGTCTGACAGGAAAGCTTCAGTGTCTTGGACTCCGGAATATACCGTGTTATCAGTCGGAGAGGCAGTCAGTCAGATGAAGATTCATGTTCTCTCCACAGTCAAACGTTCTCAGAAGATGAGAGACTTAAAGAATTTCCTGCACACCAGGAAGATGAGCAAGTAGACCTTGGTACTGTTTCTTAATGAAAATATGGGGTTTGGATGTGATTTTTATTTGTTCTATGAGAATTCAATTGGGTTGGCTCTGTGCTCTTATTTTCCACTATCAAGTTATTCATTATTAAGTCCTCTAATTTGACCAATGGGAACAGTCACCCCACCTTCCAGTCAAAATCCTTCTTGAAACATTGGGCTGAAAAGCTGACTCCACAGAAATCCAAGCTTAAAAGCAAACAAAGCAGAAGGTCCAGAGGACTTTTACCAGGCTAGGAATTCACTCCAGCTTCCCCCCCTTCCATATGTAATTCAGCATTAATGCTAAGATTCCTTCAGCTGTCTATGCTAGTGTTAATTGAGCTTCAAAGAAGATTTGTTTGCAGCTGATATCCTTCCATAATATTTGTCCCAGGAAAGAATTTCTTAGTCTTGACTCTGGCTTTATATTTCTTCAGGGAAAGCAATAGGCTTCTGATAAGTGTTCTTAACTTGCTGACAGGGTTTCGTTTGTACAGGGGATCATCTCTTACACATGCAAACATTAGTGTAACCCATCCAGGGAGCTTTTTTTATTTCCTACAAATGTCTGTCACTGGACTAAAGCTGGAGTGAGAGTAAAGAGTTCTCTCTTCTGACTGGGATTGGGAGGGGGTGCAGAAATTTAGGATGATGAGGAGCTGGCTTAGTTCCACATATGGTAGGCAGACTTTCCAATTAAAAGGCTGCTTTTTAGCTTTTGCAGAGAGTAGATGGCAGTGGAGGATGGAGAGAATTTGGATGCTTTGTGGCAAAAATACACAGCGGGTAGGGAGAATATAGAAATTGGTATTTATTCCCCTACTTGTCATTAGTGTTTTCCTGCTGACTAAGCTACACAGTTTGTAGCACTTAGGTTTACATGTGCCTCTTTACCTACATCACCAGACAAACAAGTGAGAAAACCTGGGAATGTATAATTTCCGATATTAAAACTTGCAAATGAAGGGACTTAGTTTTTGACTGTCAGAAGATAGAAAAGTTCTGTGTGTTCCACAAGAGATAACAAATTGTGGATGATTTCCAAGTAGAGATGTTTTAGATGCTTATTGAAACACATGTACTTGATTTGGTATTTTAAAGAAATGGACTTAGTGTTTTCCCCGCTTGCATTGACGCAAGAAGTCATAAGTTTTTAGGTTTCTAGTCTGCATAAAGAACAAAAGCAGCTTTATTTGCAAGCAATTGTAAAATCAGTTTTGACCTTTAGCCACTGTCAAGAGGGACTGTGGATTCTGATGGTAGGATTTCCGTAACAGCACAGTGTCTTTTCCTCTCAACACCGTGGTTACTGCTGACTGTTGCAAAATGCAGTGTCATCCTTGCTTAAAATGGTCATTTTTTTATTTACACCACTGAGATACAGTGTGTGTTTGTACCAGGAAATGATTAAAAAACACATCGTAGATGCTGTTAGGGATATAAGAGTGAAGAGGAAATAGTGGTTCTGTATTTCCTCTGATTCTTATCAAAAGGCAGAGAGCTGTGGACTCACTTTATATTTTTAAGTCCATTCAAATAAGAGGGTGATTTATGCCTTAACCATGGCATATGTGTCTCTCTCTGTTCATATGTGATTTAGATTTTGGAAATCATGCAACGTGAATTGGTATATGCCACAATACTTAATTTTCCTATATGTATAAATGTCAGTGGATTATATCTAGATTTTGTCCCTTAAATGGACTGTAAGTCTAGTTTTAGAAGATATTTTTCATACAGTTGTTGATTATAATTTGTCTTGCTACAGAGCCAAAACAATCTTAATAAAGTAGACTTACTAGGTTCAAAGTCAGCAGTAAAATGACCCTTGAAACCTGGCTCCCCACATTCTGGAATATTAAGTAGAAAAGTATTGCATGCAGATTATCCATTAATGAATTAGTTCCTTGCAGTTCATTTCACTGTTCCATTTTTTGCTAGGCCACTGTTTCATGACTTTTTATTTCAATTCCATTTGTTAGACAACGTATGTCATGCATCAGTGGTGGTTGAGGCTGACCGGAATGAGACATTTCTCCCATTCAGTATTCCTTTGTCATTTCGTTCCCCATCTCCTCTCGTCCAAGCTGTCAAAGAAAGGTAAAGCATGCAGCAGGTTCATTCATCCATTGCATCTTTCCCTTTTCTGTCCTCTGAATTTTTAACATTTTGTGGTTTAGTTCATGTTCTGCTGTGCAAACACGTAACACTGGACATGCAGTCAGATTTGCCAGGCAATTTAAATCTTGCATCTTGGCTCTGATGAAGATTCACAGTGCTGCTGTTGACTTCAGTGGAGCCAAGATTTAAACCTCGGTTTTTAAGTAGTTAATAATTGTTAAATATCTAAGAATGTTTTACATTATCCTGTAAACTGTGGCTGTGGGTTGTATTCAAAGGAAACTTACTGAATACTTCTTTTTGGGATCTTGCTTTCCTGGGACTTAGATTTCTAAAGAATGAGTGAAGACTCCCTATGTTGCTTGCGGGCAAACATTAAAATATTCAAATCTGTTAGATATTGCTAAAACACACTTGCAAAGTAGTCTATAATTTCTCCCATGCACTCTTCAGTGAATCTAATCAATTCCCCAGATATTTAAGGGATAATGGTAGATTATACCTGCTACAAGTAAATCTGGTAGTGTCCCTTTCATGCAGAAATCAATTTGCTATGTTAAAACTCACAAAAATGGGAGGTGTGTACATATATAAAGGATATGGTGTTAAATACATAATTTTGATCGAAGTGCTGTATGTTAATTACTGAGCTAAAATGTCTCAGATCACCACAGTGGTGATCTAAAAAATTGCATAGTCCTCTCTTGATCACTTTGGTATGTGAATTGTATCCTGAAACAAAAATTGGTAGCTGATATCAACAGTGTGAAGATTTCAGAATAACTATCACAAATACATGCAATGTTTTGAATTCTTTCCAAACCGTAAGCAGTTTTTAGGACTTCACTAGTAATAAGTGTTTCTACTTATAATGACAACTAAGTTTTCGAGTATTCACTGCATTCAATTTATAATTAAATAAACTAGTATCATATTTACAGTTAATTTTTAAAAATTCACCTTTAATCCTTTTAGACATTAAGGTCCAGTTGTTTTGCTACCTTTGAATCCTTTCTGTCTTCTGCAGCAACCTTTGGCTTTTGCTATACCATGTTATAGTAAAAGATGCCTTTTTTTTTTTTTTTTTTTTGATGCTTTCAAACTAGTTCTGGACCAGAAAGCAGGAAGCTAATTTTTGTGTTCAAATCTTGATGAGATAGTTCTCTTCATGGCAGTGGTAGAAATAATTGTGTTCTGGTATGTTCATTGAGCTTTCTCTTCAATAAAATACCTAAAGGGTTGGAACTGGATGATGTGAAAAGGACATTTTTTATGAGCTTTGTAATCTGAAGAATTAATTTTAAGTATTGTAAAATGGTTTCTTACCACCAAGAGGGACATAATTTCCTAATGGTGCTTTCTGTTTATAAGCTTTAAAGTTCAGTGAAGTCAGTCTGCATTTATTGACATACAAATACATGTCAAAATGTATACACTAATCTTAGTACATGAGCCTGTTTCTCCAGCTGAAAAAATACTTCAGAGCTGAAAGCATGAATCATGACTAAAATATGAATTTTGAGCAGATTCTTAATGAGATTTATTCCTATTGGACATCACTGCTTTCATCCTTTTTTCAAGAGTTCTTCAGATTATAAAGTTTTCTGAAATGATGATTTGAATGAACAGAAAGTGCTTGGTTTGTTCGCCTTTGAACTTCCAGTTTTAAATGTTTGAACTTCTGATTCCCAGTGTTTCCAGCTTTGTACGCAAAACTACGGAGAAGATAGGCACACTTCATATAAGTCCTGATACTAAAGGAAGACAAGAAGCCAAGGATGATGAGCAGCTGCCAGAGCTGACTGCTAATCTGGTAGCATCTCCCCAGGAAGAGAAAGAGTGAGTGCAAAATCGCGTTTTCTTAGCAATTGCATTTGCTGAATGTCCCGGGGATAGCAACCTAGGGAAAAACTATTTCAAGCAGGATGAGGAACTCAGCATTAGATTTTTTGAGCTGCCTTCATTACTATGGTGGGTTTCACTGGTTCTCCCTGACTCTTTTCCTAGAAGTTGATGAGTCAGTGAACACTGCTGAGTGTTGAATCATGCAGTCTGCACAGTGCTGCAATGACTCAAGAACATGAACATAGTGTATTCTCATAGAACAGATCTGTGATGCTCATTGGACATGAGTCCATCAGTTCGTTTCCTGTCCTTTCTGAGTGGCGAGTAAGCACTTTTAGCTCTCTGAAAGCATATTTCCTGTTGTTCTTCATGCTTACTTTATCCATAATTTCTGTTGAGTTGTTCCTTCTTTAGAAATTAAAGCTTTGTATTTAATAAAGAAATTAATGTGGAAATAATGAGGAAATTTGTGAGGAAGTCCTCACTTAAATTATTAAAGATAATACTTCAGATAAGACTGAAATGATTGTGTTTTTCTAGGTTAGAACCACAGAGCTGCCAGCTTCCTGAGGAGGACCGTCTAAGAGATCTCAAGGCTGCAACAGCAGAAGCTTTGTAAGCAGGAAAACTTTTTAGAGTATAGATATATTAGGCTTTGGTAGAAAAAATTACCGTTTTTTTAAAATTCTGGATTTTTTCATTCATTACATGCATGTTAGAGTAATGCTCTAAATGTCTATTAACATAACCTGAAAGGATCTAATATGATGAATGATTTGATTCTTCTTTTTAAAACTAAGCAAAACCCACTAAAAGCTTATTTAGGTACTCTAGCATTATTATTCTTTTGTCCTAACTACAAGCACAGTTTAAAAAAATCAAAGCCACCCAACAAAAATCCATTCTGAAGGAAGTCTTGGGGAACTCAAAATGTACTGAGATCAAACGCAGACAGCAATAAGTAGCCTAAATTCTGTTTGATGCACTCAAACCCCAAAAATAGCAACCACTGACACTAATCAAGTGCAGGAGTATACTTTGGGTTACACGGAGTGCTTATGATGCTTCACTTGCGGCATTTTACTACTGTTAAACATGGAAAACCTCTTTTTTATGCTGCAGAGCCAAACTCCAGGATCCCCAGATTTTATTAGAACCTCAGTGTATGAGAAGGGTTTTACAGGAATGGCTTGTCTATCTGGAAGAAAAATTCAGCAGCAAAGACCATTCTCCTTTGTCCTCTAAGAAAAGCAAGGCTGTGTGTGCTGAAGAACAGAGGGCAGTCGTGGAGGAAAACCTGCGACTGGGTCCAGCTGACGGAGACCCAGTGGACAAGGAACAGAGTAGTGTTGTGGAAGGCTGCATTGAAAAGGGAAATACTGATGAAACTTGTGTAAGCAAAACCATGTGTGAAAATAGTACTGATTTGAGGGGACCTTTGGACTGCGGCTTTCAAGTGTCTCCCCTGTGTGTCTTAGAACCGGATGTTCAGAAAGATCTCGTGGACTTGACAACACTGTGTTTTGAGCTGCGTGTCTTTCCTTGGGGAAGTGGTGATGCTGAGGAGGGCTCTGATGGAAGTCTGCCACTGGCAGCTGTGTGGACCTTGGCTTGTAGGTTTATGCGAAGATACTTCTTTCTTTTGGATTTGAAAAGAGTAAAGCAGTGTATTATAACCACATATGCAACCAGTCCTAATGTATGGGAAACGTACATCGCAGGGTTGAAAGGTAACTAATGAAAATTGTATTACTTCTTAATCTGAAAGTAAGACTGGGAGAAAAAACAAAAAAAGCTTGAAGACACCCAAATTTGTGTCTGCAAATACTCCTTCTGCAGGTGTGCAGAAGGTGGGTGTGTAGTGTGGGAGGGGGAGGATGGTTGGTGTGTGGGAGTGTTTGTTCTGGTTTTGGGTTGTTTGGTTGATTGTTTTTCCCCCCAAGACTAATTTAGGAAGAACTGCTGGCTCCTTGGAGAGGCTGTTCTCCTCTGCCCCTACTTTGCAATTTTGAAATTTTTAGTTTGTGTGGAGCTTGTTGATTGAACTCTAGAGTGATCACAGCCTAGATCTATTTACAAACAAATATACCTGCTTCAAAGAGCAAAAGCATCTTAATTAGAATCATGTCTGTAAAAACAAGGCAAAAGTGAGGGGAGGGTCTTCATCATTTGCACTGAAAGATTGAACTTGTAGAGGAATGTGGTTAATGTGAAACAAAACTGAATGGAGTGAATGGTTTCATGCAAATGAGTGGCTTGTGATCACTTCAGACTTCCTTGTTCCACAGAAATACTTTCTGATCTTTTTGATGCCTGTTTAATCTTATTGAACCAGAGCTTCATGATTATATTGGAAACCAGAACTTTTCTGTTCTCTGCATTCAGCCTCTGCTGTATATATTTAAGAGTGCATTAAAGTCTTGGTATTGATTTGGCTCCAACAGGGAGTATTTAAACAACAGAATCTTGCTTTGAGGGTTAGTATCTTGGTATTCGGGTTTCTGGGAATCTCTTCACTGTTTGGATTCTGAGAGCCTTAGAAGTGAAAGTAATGTATGCATTCCCAGTTGTCCTTAGTTGGACTGCACTTGTGCCTGTGGATTAATATCTGCATTTCATCAGGATTGAGGTTTGTGTTGAATTCTGTGTTCTATTAAGTCAGTGTTCAAGCTGCAGTTTTTATTTATTAATAGGAGAAAATTGTAATATGTGAGAACTGATGCAGATCTGTATTGTATTCAGCAAGACATCCATCCTGCTGTGGGCTATCTTTTCTCACATGAGAGGAAAGATTACCTCCTCAGAAGTCTAAAGAAGAGGAAAATACATCAAGAGTGTTATTCCATGCCTTAATTGTATCAAGAATTACCAAATTGCTTTATAACTGTAATTTGTTGCAAGCACAGATCAGTGATGTTGATTTCTGTAAATGAACAAGTAGGATCTGCTCACTTGTTACTACTGTTAGTTGGAGAGTTCCATGAAGGCAATGATAGCTGTTGTTCAGTGTAAGGACAAAAAGGGGGGGGGTGTATGTGTTAAGGAAAAAAACCCTTGCCCATATCTTGTAACTTGTGCACTGATTTATTTCAGAACTAACTTGTCACAGTCCAGTGGCTTTAGCAATGGAGAGTGAAGATATGTTGAAAGTACTGAAGCTGCTACATGACCTGGGGCCATGGGATGACAGCCCACTGTTACTGGTACATGCTCAAAGGTTTGTACCCAAATCTTCTCTTCCTCAGAGTGGTTAACTTGCAAACAGGAATCGGTTCACTTAACATTTCATGAAGATTTCTGGGAATCTCTAAGAGAGATCACCTTTCAGTACTGTCTTGAACTTGCAAGACATCTTGGAAAAGTGATTATTTTGCTGTTTGGTTCTGAAAATAGTTTTTATCCTCTCTTTCCAGGCTTTATGAAAAATTTGGGGAAACGGCTCTTCGGCCCTTGATCAAATTCTACCCCTCTATTTTGCCTTCTGATATTAAACAGCTTTGCAGGAATGATCCAGCTCACTTCTTAGCATATTTAGATAGTCTGGTGAAATCAAAGCCAGAGGATAAAAGGTAAAGGGAATACAGAATCTTTTTTGTTGTCTGCTCTCTTCATCATGTAATTGTGTGGGTTTTTTTGGTTTTGGCTGTTGGTTTTTTTTTTAGTGTTTCTTTATCTGTCTACTTGATGTTCTTTAGCATTAGGTTCGAGTTAATTTACCAGTTTTAGTTGGTATCAGATTGGAGTTTTTGTTAGATTAGATTCTAGTTTTCAAAGGATTTTCCTAAGCAATACTTTTAATGAAACTGACTTTTTGTTCCTGTCTGCAGTTTAATATACCAATGTTAGACACCATTTTAAAAAAAAAAAATAAACTTGATGGTTTTTTGTGGTCCCCTCAGTTTGCAGAAACATAAACCATTTTACGCCTCTCTGTATTTAATTTTACATCTTTTTTGTTGTTGTTGTTGTTTGTCCATACACACTCTGCTTCTCCATATCTGGTATATTTAAAACTGGTAGGACTTTTTCTGTGTGCTTTTTCTAGGCCGTCTCTCCTTAGATCTCTTCTGCAGCCCGAATCTCTGCGGTTGGATTGGTTGTGCTTGGCAGTTTCTCATGATGCTCCACAAAGAGCAAATACTGTGGATGCAGAAGGAAATCCCAGGTAAGGTGGGTTTCACCCAAGGTCCTGAGTGCAACAGAAAGCTTTAAGAGATTTGCAGTCTTTTGGCTTAGATTTTGTATGACAAAATATGAAAATTCCCTGTACCCCTAAGATGGACAAAATATTCAGATGTCACTGTCTCCTTGGAGCATGTTGCAGATTTCAGCAGAGGAGACAACCAGAGGGTTGAATAACTTATCTATAAGCTTTTCAGAGTGACTGCACATGGTGTTTCATTCATTTTTCCTCCTCTCTTTTCATATACCTGCCATAATGTTCTGAAGAAAATCAGTAGTGCTTTAAAACTGAATTTCTCATCTTCTAGGCCACGATCACATTTGTTTACTTGGGGCTACAGCCAGCTCATTCTGCTTTTGATTAAACTCCCAGCTGATTTTGCTACAAAAGAGAAGATGGCTCACATCTGTAAGTTACACGGGTAAGGAGAAGACTTGGTTGTTCTTGATGCTTGGTAAGTTGGTATTCTGACTCCAAAAAGATACAAATGAAAGTGACCTGTCTGCTTCTTAATTTGACAGTGTTTATTTAAAAACCTTTCATTTTTTGAGAATGAATATTGAGTGTCCAGTTTAATGTACTAAACACCCCTTCTGGTTGAGAGGTATTCACCATGTCCCCACTCTATTTCTGGCATTCAAGAAATGTAGTTGCTCCTATCTTTACTTAAATGAGCATGTAGTTGTTCTTGACTTTGGTTTAAACTGAGTATTTGATTCCTGGAAATCTTTACTCTCTTATTCAAGATTTTGGCCTGGATATCTTTTTCTCTGTCTGGAGCTGGATAGAAGAATAGAAGCCTTTACTAATATTGCTCATTTGGATGATTTGAGCCTGTTGAATGGAGAAGATGGTTAGTGATTCTTAAGCTGTATAAATATACTTGTAATATAGGAACTGCCTGTGTATAATGATTTGCCCACAAAGCTGAGTTGAAATTGTATTTTTTTGTTTAGGTAGCCCTAACTATATTTGAATGGGTGTTACAGTCCTGTATTCACAAAGCACAGTCACTGTGCTTTGTGAAATCAGTTGTGCTAGAAAATGCTAATAAGTTCAAGAATATAGAGTTGTGTATCAGTTGGGAGTAAAAGGCAAACTTGTTGTTGTAGATAGAAGAATAGCAAGCCTTCCTGCACAGCACAAAACTCCCACACTACATGTGCAGGCACCCAAAGTTAGGGTGAGCAAAGCATTGCATTACAGGGCAGAACTTAGAAGAAAATTCCCTGTACCCCTAAGATGGACAAATCTTTGACTCTTGACTTAATCCAAAGCCTTAAATACTGAATTATTGTGAAGCTTTGTGTGTTCACCACTAAATCTTTACACTGGGTCAGTCAAAGCAGTACATATCTGTGCACAATTTGCTTGTCGATAATGCTTGGTTTTCTTAAATCTTCCCAGAGTAAACCAGAATATTTAACCTCCCTTTTACAACAGATATAGTTAAAATAGCAGGCTTAGAGTAATCCTTGGTTTACAAATAACATAACAAACTCATTTTACATCTAGGTTGCATTCCAGAGACCATAGAAGAGTGGAAGTTTCTTCTGCATCTTGCACAAAACCACAGCACAGCCTTGCACCACCATGGCCAACAGAACGGGAATGCCGTCAGCAATGGTGGCACGAGCTGCCCAGACTGCATCACTGTGGAAAATGTGGCTCTACTGCTGGCCAGGGCCATCGGCCCCAATCGTGCTTTGCCTCTCTTGCAGGAGTGTGGCTTGACACCGGAGTTGTCTGAGAGATTTACTGGTGTCTGTGAGATACTGAGAATTGCTGAGAAGAGGCAGAGGTAAGAGATGTGTCAGCAGAAGATCCACACTATTTGTTTTGGATCTCCTCTGTGCTTTAAACTTTCTTTTCAGTTAACAAGAACATGAAGTGCTTCACATTTTTGCCTTGGATTTTAGGCTGAGGTGAAAGCTTTCCTATTATTTAAGAACTATGTGTTTTGCAGTGTAGGCATTTTAAAATTGGAAATAAGGAAACAGGAAATCAATCATACATTAAAGAATATGTAAAGGAGATTCTCTGAAGGAGATGTGTCCTGCTGAGTCCCGCACAGACTCTGATCTCACCTATTCCTTTCAGAGAAGGCATGCATAGTGATCAGGTTGCTACTTCTGAAATGCAGTCACATTTTTTACAAACTTTTCTTTAAAAAGCAAACCAAAACCGTTGTTCTTTCTGTTGTTAGCTTTTTTTACTGTTTAACCTTTATTTTTCTCCTTTGTTTTAATTGCAGAGCGCTGATTCAGTCTATGTTGGAAAGGTGTGACCGGTTTTTGTGGTCTCAGCAAGCATAGTAAACAACTTTGGAAAACTCTGGGAATGTTTTTTAATGTAATGATTGTAAATTAAAGTGCCTCTTAAACTTCACAGGCCCTTAAGGAAACAAACTCCTGTCTAAAAGTTCAGTTATATTGAGCAAGTCTTCATCTGGCAGGTATCTGACCAGGAACTCTTGACAGTTCTTCTTTATTCCTTTGGAGATGAGTTTTGAACTGTAGAACTTAAATTAAAACAATACAGTATTTATCTTGAAATTGAGGTCACAGATTTCCAAGACAAAAATTCCTGAATTTATTTTCTGAGTCTATGACTTAAGTGTTTAGGGATAGGAGCCCCTAAGTATTAAATTATGGTATATAAAATTTTTTTGTTTCTTTGTTTGCAAACATGAGAAACCATTCCTGGGAAATATCTAAGCCCATACTTGTTTAGCTTTCCTGTAAATTGCATTGACCTTTACTGTTGCTGTAGAAGTGTTTGTTACGGTAGCCTTTGGTTTTTTTCTCCCTCTTAAATTATACAGATAGATCTATTTGAAATACATTAATTGAGCCAAGTCTTAAAATGGGAGGGAAATACTTTTCGTAGTCAATTAATGGTTAAAAGTGCTGATGAACAGAAAAACTTGTTAAATGAGCTCACTGTTAAACTACAAGCACAATATTTCTATATTCCCCATATCTGTTTGTGCAGTATGACTACAGACATCAGTTGTGATATTCCAACAAACCTCAGACCAGTGGAATTAGAATCAGAGTCATTTAAGTTGGAAAAGACCCTAAAGATCCAACTGTTAGCCTAACACTGCCAAGTTCACCACTAAACCATGTCCGTAAGTGCCACATCTACACAACCTTTAAATGCCTCCACAGGGATGGTGATTGAACCTGGCAGTCTGTTCCAGTACCTGACAACCCTTTTGGTGCAGAAATGTTTCCTGATATCCAAACGAAATGTCTTCTGGTGCAATTTGAGGCCATTTCCTCTTGTCCTATCACTTTTTACTAGGGAAAAAGGAACTTACCCCCACCTGGCTACAGCCTCGTTTCAGATAGTCACAGAGAGTGATGAGGTCTTCTCTGAGCCTCCTTTTCTCCAGGCCGAACAACTCCACCTCCCTCAACTACTCTTTATAGGACTTGTGCTCCAAATCCTTCATCAGCTCTGTTGCCCTTCTCTGGCCTTGCTCCAGCACCTCAGTGTTTTTCTTGTAGTGAGGGGCCCAGAACTGGTCACAGCACTCGAGGTGTGACCTCACCAGGGCCGAGTACAGGGGGACAATCAGTGCCCTAGTCCTGCTGGCCACACTGTTCCTGATACAGTCCAGGATGCTGATGCCTTAAATGGCTGGAAAGAACCCTCTGCCACTCCTTTTTGAGTATTAGAAAGCAAAGCCAGTCTTTATTTACAGCATCCTGGGTGTGTAGGAATCGTTTCCACAGTACACACACCGAGTTAGAGAGGTGCTATAGTTTTATACTATTATATCTAACATTACAACATCTGTTTCTCCCGCTTCCCAAAACCGTCCATCCCATCAGATCTCCCTCGTCCTACCTTAGGCACCATTCCTGATGATGACCCTTTATCTTCATCTTGTCTTTCTCTTCCTCATCTTGTTCCTTGGTCTTTGGCACAGTAGCATGCCATCTGGAATAGTTTCAAGGCTTCTGAACAGCTTTGACTCGTTTATATCAAGCAATGTGCTTGTTACATCTGTTTTCTGAGTACATTTTCTACAGATAAAATGTTCTTTCCCTTGTTACAATCTTTGTCCATTGGAATTCTTGGCAAGAAATATTAAACAACATTTTTAGAAGTCTTGTACAAAGGTACTAACAGGCCAAAGGCACTAGCAAACCATACCAAAAGTGCTAAAAAGCTATACTAAAATCCATATAATATGTATTTTAAGGCATCGATGCCATTGGCCTGGGCACACTGCTGGCTCATGTTCAGCTGGGTGTCAACTGGCATCCCCAGGTCCGTTGCTGCCAGGCAGCTTTCTGGCTGCTCTGTATGCAGCCTGTAGTGCCATGTGGGGTTGTTGTGACCCAAGGGCAGGACCCAGCACTTGGCCTTGTTGAACCTCATCCAGTTGGCCTCAACCCATCGATCCAGCCTGTCCAGATCCCTCTGCAGAGCCTTCCTGCCCTCCAGCTGATCAACACTCCCACCCAACTTGTTGTCATCTGCAAACTGACTGAGGGTACCCTTGATCCCCTTGTCCAGGTCATTGATAAAGACATTAAATAGGACTGACTCCAGTACTGAGCCCTGGGGAACACCACTTGGGACTGGCCACCAGCTGGATTTAACTCCATTTCCTGCCACTCTCTGGGCCCAACCATCCAGCCAATTTTTTGTCCAGTGAACAGTGCACCTGTCCAAACCATGAACAGCCAATTTTTCCAGGAGAACACTGTGGGAAACTGTGTCAAAAGGTTTTACTGAAGTCCAGGTCAACTTTGGTAATTCAACAATTAATTCTGACATTTTGGAAAATGAGAGGACCACGTGTCTTCTTTTAATATTTTTAAAAGCTGAAGGTTTAGATGAGTATTTTTAGATGGATGCTGTCAAGAAGGAAGTCTTTTTACATACCTGGTAGAATATGAAGATTAATAAAATTACTTGGATTTTATATCTCATTTACAGAACTATGCCTTGTACCAGCACTCTGCATTTAATGCATCTTTGAATAAGTTTCTTTTTAGGCTTCTAGTTTTGACTCTCATCACTGCCAGACTCACATTTTTAGCAGAGGGCAAACGGCATCTGGTCAGTATTTGATTTTCACAAATGTCATTTAAGGAAAAAGTTAATACATTCATTGGAACTAAATTTTATTAAAATTGATAATATTGTTATGAAAGTATTTCTTTATAAAACATCTTTATAATGCTTTTCATCAAAATAGGAGTTAGTAATACAGCTTTCAGCTTTTTGAGAGATGCAGTCTGATTATTCCATCTTGATGTCAATAAAGACTTCAGTGTGGAGGGTAGGTTACTTCACTAGAAAAAGTTACAGGGAGCCAATTAGTGTCAGGTTTTCATCCATTAATAGTGTTGCTTGTGAAAAGCCAATTCAGAACTATTTCTCATAAAGAAACCTTTAAATCTTTTGGAGTTTAGACTCTGACACTGGAAATAGAAGGATCTGTGCCATCAGAAACACCCCATGCTCTTACAGTAAGACTTGGAATGGAAGCACCTGCCAGATGCTATTGGTGACTGTTCTCCTCCCTGCCAGGTGAGGTGCTGCTGTCTCAGTGCCTGTCCTGTTTACTTAACAACAGTTCATACAGCTGTAGCTGAGTGCTCCTGTTGCCTTCCTTGGAGGAATTTCTGGCTTTCTGAGAATGTACCTGGCTTATCTATGTAATGGTTCCATTTGCTCCTTGTATTTTGTGTACACATCAGTCTCTTGCTTACTTCTGTGGAGGTTTTATACACTTGGTTAACTTTGAGTATGGGTTGGGCTTTTCTGGTTTTTTTACAATAAATGAATACTTTCTGGTCAGAGCCTTTTTTAGTGTCAGAGTGGTCATATAGGTAACATAAGGGGAAGTGTTTGTTCAGATTTCATGTGTAAAGTGAACTTGTGTTGATGATTTCAACTAACTCAGCTGTCAATAAAGAGTAAGAGTTTACTTTCCAAAGAAGAGTTGGAAAATCACTGTTTCCTATTCTGGATGAGTTTGTTTTCATCTCAGAGGGGTAAGGTGAAGGGACTGAAATAAAATGGTCTTCTGTTCAGAAGCTGCAGCTGCAGAGAGCAAGGCTCTCATGCTGAAGCTGTGGCCCCTAAACCAGCTCCTGTCAGACAGCTGTGCACACACCACTGATGGCTTGAGCCAGTCTGCACTGGAGCAGATGAGCTGCAGCTCATCCTTGGCTTTTGTGGGTCACTGATGGTGGAAGAAGGCCTTAAAAAGCAGAGGTGAATAAAGGGGGCTTTGCCTGGAGCAGCTTTAAATAGAAACTGTGGTGGTGGTGTTTGTTTTCTTTTTTTTGAAAGAAAAAAGCATCGTACCCTCCTCAAACATTATTTCATTATTAGAATCATCATCAAAACCTCTGGAGAAATAAATTTTATTTCAGATAAATATCTGCATTTTCTATCTGTTTCTTGAAAGGAGCCAAGTTTGCAGTTGTTCTACATGTCTATAAACCTGAGGTCAGTGCTAGTAAATATTCTATACAGGAGCATGGCAAAACTCCTGAGGTGCATCATTGCACATGTAAACTAAAATAATGTACTGTTCCTTCCCAGAATAACTGCATCTATGATTGTGCCTCAGCTGGGAATTCACCTTATCTGATTTCTCAATCTGACTTTCTCAGATTGCAAAATTGTGGAATGTTTGTAGAATGTAGCTTACATTTATAGATATTTAGAATTAAAGGGCAACCAGTGTGGGGTTGCTTTTTATCTTAATTACATCAGAATGTACAAACTCAGGAAACAGTCTCTGGGCACCCTTCAGTATGTTGTTTCCCCAGTGTGCACACACAGCCAGAGTTTTCTTGCTGGGCCAGAAAGAAATACTTTGTTCAGCCCCTTCTCCATGCTCAGAGGCAGCTTTGTCTGTTTCTGTTGCGCAAGCAGCTTGCAGCTTGTTTCTGTGAGCTAGGGGTTGTGACCTGGAGTGCAGTCCAAGAGGATACGGGAAAGCAGAGCTCTGGCTATTCCCTGCTGGAGCACAAAGCTAGAGCTTTATCTTGGTTACCATAGGGAGCTCCCACATTGTTGTCACTACTGCTGTCCTTGTTGGAGAGGAGTCCAGGGGATACACTGCCAGATCTTCTAAAGATCCCCTCCAGTACCTACCATCTGGGAATTATTCTTATGTTTTGCTCTTTGCAGAAAATGTTTGTTTGGGGCAAATGTGAAACATGGCATAAGATTCAGAAATATCCTCAATAGTCCAAAATGCCTGAGCTCTTGTAGGAAAAAATACCGTCAGTCAGTTTTGAAGGCAATGCTCTGTTCTAGGTCCCAGAGCAAAATGGCACATGCCTGTACCCCACCTTACCCAAGTAATTTTCCAGTTTTGTTTTTTTTTAACTGAAAAGGTGACAGGGCCACTTGCAGCCAGTAGAGAAGAAATTTGAGCAACTCTGTACTGTAAGAACATAGGTTGCAACATAAGTTGAGACTAGGATGTGAACAGAGGTTGCAGCAAAACATAGTTCCTGCAGTAACTGAGCTGTTGTTACAGAGGGAAGCACTGGGCTCATGGATGGCAGGGGACAAAAATTATGTGTCTGCTCCCTGCTTTTTGCAAGGTTCACTTGTCCATTGGGTTGAACTTTAGATTCTCATTGCCCATTGTTCCATTCAGAGATACAGAGTACTATAGAGTTCTACCGCTCCAGGCCGGTCTGTGCAAAATGTATCCTCTTAAGCTAAACTCTTGGCTGAAGTCCAACGATGCCCAAGGAAAGTTGCCTGATGGTACTTTATTAGCTCTATTGCACCTCTTTCACCTCATGCTTCTGCTCTGCAGGTCCAGCAGCAAATTGTTTAAAGTGACAAAGTTGTGAACCTGTAACTCTTCTGAGGAGAAGGTAAAATGCTCTCTTAGACCTGTTAAATCATGTGTGAGACCACACAAAGGGGAGACTTTCTGCACCCTCTCTCTACAGTGCAACTGCACTCAAACCTGGAGCTTTCTGCTAGTTAACCAAGAGAAGCAAGCAGGCTCCTGAGCAGGGAGAGCACAGTGGGTACTCAAACTCTGAACCATGTCACTAGGGCCTGACAGTTAATATATGAATTTTAAAATCTAGCAGAGTTGTTGCTGTATGGATCTGAACTTCCCCTTAGGTAAAATGTTTACTGCTGCATCAAAAACTCTGCTTAGTTTAAGCCCACCTAAGCCCCAGTGAGCTGTCGTTGCAGCAGGATGGCTGGAAGTCCCTTGGGAAGGATCTGCAAAAGCAAGCCAAGGCAGGATGAACCATTCAGAGCCTCTTTATGGTGTGTGTGTCTGTGCTATCTTAGAGCATTATCAGCAGGGACACAGGTGTATGTGGTTTGCTTAGCAATGGAGTTAAGAGCAACACTTCTCATTTTCCATTCCATCAACTCTGGGATTCATGTGGTCATCCCAGCATGCATGAGAATTTCACTTAGCAGTTCCTGCAGCCCTTCTGGAAACGCAGCTGACTGTTGCTTGTGCACAGACACAGACCTGCCCTTGTGCTTCATGCAGACAACCAGGCACCTTCCCTTGCAAGCTCTGTCCAGCACAAGGGCCAAAAGAAGTGTCATCTTTAAGTCAAGTGTAACATTTCAAGCACACAGAACACTTCAGTCTTCAAGGCAGTTTCTCAGTCTGCTTGTTATGAGGAGCAAATAGTCCCATGGACAGCTGAAGAAGCACCACATACTGTCTAAAAAATTGTGTAATAGGAGCTATGAACTTTCAGTAAGGACAAGGGCAGGTTTCCAATAACGATTTCTGTTTTTAAAGTGGGGGAGTAGTGGGGAATTCCTAGCCATGGGTGTATCCTTTATAGTTTCCTCTTTTGAAGGATTTGAATTGCTTATAAATACCCTCTTTGAGTCTGAGAGCACACGAGACCATCTCCACTTCCTTTGGCTTTGCCTTTCTGCAGTGGTGAGTGACATTCTGAATTTGTGAGCTATATGCAATGTTTGGAGCTGGTACTTGGGAACAGGACTAATGCTTTAGCATGTGGGGCTTCTCTGACAAGAGCAGCAGAGAATGCTAGAATGCAAGTTCCTCATGTGCATCTGTCTCTGTTGTGGAGTCCTTAGCTGAGCTTGTGGTCTCACAGAGGATACCACTCCTCATAGGGGTAGAAGGGGGCCCTGGGCAGCTGCCCTGACACAGCTGTGGGTGTCGTGGATGCTATGCCAGCAGTCTCTCAAAGGTGCTCCAGAACTGTTCATCTCTCTGTCTCACAGCTCTGTCTCAGACTTGGGCAAGTAACCATGAGGCTCTGTGTCTGCCTCATGTTGCTCTCCGTTGTTCTGTGTGTAAGTGCTGACAGATTTGGACTGCGCAGAGCTGGACACTTTGTCCGGGATGCAGCGGGAGGTAAGCTGCTCTTACCATAGACCCTCCTCTTAGGAACCCGCTCCCCAAGGGTTACCAATGGATGCAGCCCCTGGAGCTGGGAGATCCACAGCTGGTTTCTGCTGCTGGCAGAGGGCCTTGATCAGCCCCCACAGGTGCTTTCTGTGGGCAAAGCCCTGTGCAAAGACTGATGTAGAGATGTGCCTCTCTGTGTTACTGTTCCTTTGGCCATTCAGCTCCTTTGGCCTTTCAGCTCCTGGCTGAAATGGTACTGAACTATTTATGGTGTGACTTTTTCAAGTCAACATCATTTCTGTTTCTCCACTTTCTTCAGGAACATGGGATATGTACAGAGCATACCGGGACATGCGTGAGGCAAATTATAGAGGTGCCGACAAATACTTCCATGCTCGTGGGAATTACGACGCTGCCCGGAGAGGACCTGGTGGTGCCTGGGCAGCGAGAGTGATCAGGTAAGAGAGTGTGCTTGGCTTGTTAACAGCAAGTTACTAGAGATCCAGTCATTCCAGTTGAAGTCCTTTTTGACTCGTACTCAGCTTTTCACCCAGAAGGACAGCAGAGGGGAGGGGATGCAGTTCTTGTCTGGACAGCCCGTCTCTATAGGAATGGTGGCTCTCCTCCCACATGAGTGTGAGGCCTTTCTTCTTGTCCTCCCGAGAAGGCAGACTCCTTCCTCTGCATTTCTGGTCATAAAAAACTCTCTTTCCTTGCTGGTTCGTTTCCCGACGTAACAGTTATGGGTTCCATGCGGGCTCTCAGACAAGGATCAGTATGTGCTTGCATCTCACCTTGAGAAGCACTGAGGGAAAGCGTGCTTGCTTTATGTGAGTGAGGAGATCCACACGAGGCTGAGCTCATGCGGTCGGTTCGGGTGACTTTCCTCCTTCCCCGCAGTAATGCCCGGGAGGGATGGCAGAGCAGCGTGAGCGGCAGAGGCGCCGAGGACACCCGGGCGGACCAGGAGGCGAACAGGTGGGGGCGGAGCGGCGGGAACCCGAACCGCTACCGCCCCAAGGGGCTGCCCAGCAAGTACTAGGGCTGTCCCCCTGCTGCTCTAACACCTCCCTTTGCCTTTGTACATCATCATCATCATCATGGCTAGGCTTCGCGAACGAAGATTTGGGAAGGGCTCTACCCACATTTGCTACAAGCGCGCTGGTGACTAAAAAGTCTTTTTTAGCCTTTGTACAGCCGAATAAAGAAATCCTTCTGAAAACTGTACCCTCGTCTGCGAGCATCCGTCCTCCTGGGCCGCGGGACTGGGGGACGGCGCTGGGGCGGGGGCAGCGGGGCGGTGTCGGGGCATCACGGGGGCTGCCAAGGGGTAGGGGCAGGCGGATCCCGGAACGGTGCCGGTGCGATCCCGGCGCCATCCCGGCACGGCCTTGGCACGGCCTTGGCACGGCCTTGGCACGGCCTTGGCACGGCCTTGGCACGGCCTTGGCACGGCCGCTGGGGCGGCAGCGGCCGCCGGTGCCCAGGGGGCGCTGTGGGGCCGCGGGTGCCGCTCCGGCCGCGCCGCCGCCTCGCTGTGCCCGCGCGGCTGTGGGGCCGCCATGGACCGCAACCCGTCGCCGCCGTGCAGCGATGCGGAGGAGGAGGAGGGGGACGCGGTGGGGAACACGGTGTACAGCAAGCACTGGCTCTTCAGCGTCCTCACCCGCCTCATCGAGGTGCGGCGGCGCCGGGAGGGAGGGGGCCGGCGGGCCGGTGTCGGTCAGCGCCGGGCGGGTGCGGCGCGATCGTTCCGGGGGCCGGGGGGACACCCGGGGTCACACCCGGAGACACACCCGGGGGACACCCGGGGACACCCGGGGACACAGCGGCTTCCGAGCGGTGCGGGGGGTTAACTCGGGTCGTGTTCCCCTCACCCCCACACCCCGACGTGTCCCAGGTCATCGCCCCCGCGGAGTCGGATCCTGCCGCCAGCCCCGAGGGAGCCCGGACGGAGCTGGACGAGGAGATGGAGAATGACATCTGCAAGGTGTGGGACATGTCGATGGACGAGGTAGGAGCGATGTTCTGCCCCGCAGAATCCTCCTGGACGTGGCAGAAGGCACAGAGTCATGCGAGCTCGGTCAGCTCTCGAAATAGGCTTATTTCCCTCTAGCAATTGTAGTGCGCCCTACTGGTAAAGCATAGTTTTCTCTGATAGATAAACAGCCTTTCAAAGTTTGACTACAGACTTGCAGTGGCAACGTAGCACAGCTTTTTGGTATTTTTCTCAACATTCTCAAATGCTGGAAGAAATTCTCAAGTTTTTAATATATATATGTATAAGTATATAAAATTATTTTATTTGCTGGCTTGTTGAGATTTTTTAAATAAACATGGAATATGTATCCTTTACTCCCAAATAGAGAACTCATCTTGTGTTTTAATGTGGTAAAATGAGGAGGAAATTTCTTTTGTATAGTCTGATCAGGTGCTAATGGCAATGCCTTCATTTATGTCTTTTTATAAGTTGGGGTGATATCTTGTCTTAAAACATGGTGTTTACTGGATTCTTACTTAGTGTCTCTGACCCTCTGTTGGGATAAGGAACAAAAGAACCTTTCCTTGCCAGTGTGACTTTTTGTCTCATTGGCATCCTGAATCACCAGAAGGGCTTGAGTTCCTGATCTTGTCTCATTGAAAAGCAAGGATTATTGGTATTCACTGTTAGCAAATAACAAAATTTTTGTAGCGAGTTTGTCATCTCTTTGATCCAGTCCTTGTGCCGTGAGAAAGGGTTTGATTTTGCTCTTGAAAATTGTAGAAGTCCATTTACTTCTCCATTCACTTTCTCCACAGGATGTTGCTTTATTCCTTCAGGAGTTCAACGCCCCCGATATATTCATGGGAGTTTTTGCCAAATCAAAATGCCCTCGCCTTACTGTAAGTATGGGCTGTCAAAAAGCTGTCGTGTGTTAATAACAATAGTAGATAGTTCTGTACATGCATTTACTCTCATCTTCCTTCTCCTTCCACTGCATGTTTGAATGTATTAGGGGAAGCATGAGAAAATGCAAAATCAAATTTTAGAATGCTTTTTTGCAGTGTTTTTAATGTGGTATCAGTAATGTAATCAATAAGTATTTCAGTGATGTTGAAGCTGAAACAAGTCTGCTCACATATCCTCACCCATGTAAACTGATGAGGGACTGAGTTAATCAATCCTAGTTACAAGACTTGTTATAAAAACCAGTAGCCTGGTTTTTCTCATTACTTGTTTTATGATTACTTGTTTTATGATTACTGAACAGAAATGGTCATGGACTTGTTTAGTCAGACCTGCAAAAGTGTGGCAGGATGACCCTGGCTGGACATCAGGTGCCCACTAAAGCTGCTTTGTCACTCCCCCTCCTTAACTGGACAGGGAAGAGAAAATATAACAAAAGGCTCATGGGTTGTGATAAGAATGGGAGAGATCACTCACCAGTTACTCTCACAGGCAAAACAGACTCAATTTGAGGAAATACTTTAATTTATTACCAATCAAATCAGAGCAGGATAATGAGAAATAAAATCAAATTTCAAAAACACCTTTCCCCCACCCCTCCCTTCTCCCAAGGCTCGACTTCGTTCCTGATTCTTTCCCTCTTCCCCTGAGTAGCACAGGGAAATAGGGAATGGGAGTTAGGGTCAGTTCATCACACGTCATGTCTGCTGCTCCTTCCTCTTTAGGGGGAAGACTCCTCATTTTCTTCCCCTGCTCCAGCATAGAGTCCCTCCCATAGGAGACAGTTCTCCATGAACTTCTCCAGCGTCAGTCATTCCCACAGTTACAGTTCTTCCCAGAGTGCTCCAGTGTGGGTCCCCCCCAGGGTCACAAGTCCTGCCAGCAAACCTGCTCCAGCATGGGCTCCTCTCTCCATGGGGCCACAGGTCCTGTCAGGATCCTGCTCCAGCACAGGCTTCCTATGGGCTCACAGCCTTCCTTCAGGCATCCACCTGCTCCAGTGTGGGGTCCTCCACAGGCTGCAGGTGGATCTCTGCATTCCCCACAGACCTCCATGGGCTGCAGGGGCACAGCTGCCTCACCATGATCTGCACCATGGGCTGCAGGGGAACCTCAGCTCTGGCACCTGGAGCACCTCCTCCCCCTCCTTCTGCACTGACCTTGGTGCCTGCAGGGCTGTTTCTCTCCCATATTCTCACTTCTCCCTTCAGCTGCAGTTGCTGTCATGCAACAGCTTTTTCCCTTTCTGAAACATGTTATCCAAGGGGTGCTCCCACCCTCTTTGAACCTCTCTTACTTTTGTCTTACTGCTCTGGAAGTGAAATCCTGGACTACATTGCAGTTGCCTCATTATACTGTGTTTTGACTTTTCAGGAAATCTGCGTGGGAATATTAGGAAATATGGCCTGTTTCCAGGACATATGCATGTCCATTAGTAAAGATGAGAATCTTGGGTAAGTGTATATGTGCTTCATACATGCACGAGTACTGCTTTTCTGGACTCACAGTCATGAAGTCCATGTTGTAAAAGGATCTAAGTTTGCCTGCCATGCCTCATCTTCATTCACACCGTTTTGGCTGACCTTTTTTTGTGTGGGAAGTGTTCAGTGAAGGAAAAAAGAATACAGACCACTGATTTATTTCTTTTTTAATCACCAGTGAAATTCTTGAATGTTTGATTTTTAAGTTTGGCAATCTTGAAACACTTAAAATGCATGAGTAGTTAGAAAAAGCTGGTTTTAATCTCAGAACATGGCTGCAGCTGAAATTATCTTTTTATACCTGTTTTTTTAAACAAGGATAGATTTTGTTAACTTTTTTTCCTTGCATTTTCTCATTAAAGCCAAGTGCTACTGCAGCGTTTGTGTGATTCAGACTCCCCAACTCTTCTGGAAACAAGCAGGTAGGACATCTCAGAAATTAATGCATTGTTAGTGTGGTTTCTACTGTGTTCTGAGGCCTGGAAAGAAAACTGACAGATGGGCTCACTGTTTTATTATCCTCTCATCCCCTCATCTTTTATTGTTTCTGCATTGTCCTGGAATCAGTTCCTGTGAGGTAGATTCCTGTTTCTATCACATCATTCTCATTATTTTGGATTTACACTTGTACAGCTGAAATGAACTGAATTGGCTTCTAATTTATTAAATGAGGAATTCTTGTCTAGGCTGTTGTTAACTTGCCTGTCCCAGCCTGAGGTGGCCAATGTCTGGGTTGAGAGAATCCGAGAAAACCCTTCCGTGTATGACTGTGTTTGCTTTATCATGTCCAGCTCTACAAATGGTAAGTTGCCAAAACAAGTTGGGAATTAGTGGGTTTTTGCAGAAGAAAAAATAAGAACTGAAGTTTGCAGTTTCAAAGACAAGTATTTTCAGTTGGGGGAATTTCTTGAAAATAAAGGGAACCTTATAAATTTAAAGGACACCAAAACAAACTCATCCTGCCCTTGCAGGTTTATAAATATATATAAAACCAATCAAAAAAGCAGGCACAAAGGAAGAAGAAAGCTCTGTGGGGAATCAAAATAAGTGTAACAGAAGAAATTGTTATTTTCAACAAGAAAGGAAAGGACATGGTCTTTGTTCAGGGATATACATGTGTAATTTTTTAACCTTAAAACAAGACCTCATTTAATTAGTTTTTTTTCAAATCAGTTATATGTATTTACTGTTTTTAAAACTGCCATACTTGTGGAATGGTGACTGGAGGAGTGATTCAGTTGCTCTGAGTGGCAGCTGAATACTGTACAAGCTTTGGGTATACAGTCAGTAGTGTGCAAATCTCTCTTAGAACTAATTTATTAAAAACCACACCAAACTCCTAAAAATGGAAATACTTTGAATAGCATTTATGTTTCATATCCAACTAATTTGTAACAGCAGTTATGATTTGTCAAGGAGTCCTAATAATTTAGCTTTTTCAGGTTTTTTGTTATTATTATTATTAATAACAGTGCTCCGAAATCCTGCTTATCCAACTGAAATCACAGATCTACCTAAGTAAAATGCAGATTGGCAGGTGGAAGACTGGCATCAAACTGCATATCTAGGGACAAATCTTGGAAAGTTTTTCTTCAGAAGCAGAAGTTAGGACTTTTCAGGAATGTGAAGTCTCTTTGCAGAATAAAGTTCTTGCTTTGCATATGGCAAGACAAGGTTGGAGACATCAGTGGGCTTTCCAACAATTCCTATTTATCTTCACTTGGTTTGTGCCACATAAAGGAATTAAACATAGCAACCCATAGTAGGTCATGAAGAAAATTAATATATTTCAGTACTGAATTTACTCTGAATTCACATGTATATTAATGTTTTGTGAGCTGATTTTTGCCCTTCATGAAATTTTTACATTCTCTCTTGTGCAGTTGACTTGTTGGTAAAAGTGGGTGAAGTGGTGGACAAACTCTTCGATCTCGATGAAGAGCTGATGTTAAACTGGATTAAAAATGGCACTTGCCAGTCTGTGGGACCATCTGTAGATGATTCCCCTGAAGAACTTCCAGATTTTAAGATTGTGCCTTGTATACTTGAAGCAGCCAAACAAGTCCGGTATGTGAGATTTCTTTTCAGTTTCATGGCTGGGGAGGTTCATTAAAACCTTGTGTCTGAACATCTTGATTTTAGTGGGAGCAGCACAGTTTGATGGATCACTAGAATACATTTTCCTGTACTTACAATTTGAAATGAGTCAAGTAGTTTGTTAGCAAAGAGAATGGCAGTGACTGCTGACAGGCTTCTCCGTGTCCAAAACACACAGGATATAAAGTCAGTAACATGTCTTTAACATGTCTTTGCTTTTTGCTTGTTCTGTGTAGATCAGATAACCCAGAAGGACTTGATGTTTATATGCATATCCTGCAGCTCCTGACTACAGTGGATGAGGGGATCCAGGCTATTGGTAAGACACTTGAATTGCTCTGTGTGATGGGACCCAGAGTGTCCAGAACTTCTGGATCGTCGGATATTTAATGGGGAGAATTGTAATTCACCTACCTAGATTAAATTTGTTGGGTTGGTGGGTTCTCTTTCTTTCTTTCTCAAGTGCAGGCTCCTGATGGAGGAAAAGAGACTTGGAGTTTGCTTTATGACCTCGTTTGCCAGGAACTTTGCCAGCCAGATGATCCACCAATCATTGTGCAGGAGCAGAAGACTGTATTGGCCTCTATTTTGTCCGTGCTGTCTGCAATGTTTGCTTCACAGACAGAGCAAGAATACACCAGGATGAGGAAAAGCAAGTTGTGCTTTTTTCTGTTCTTTTTTCTTTTTTCCTTCATTTAAAGTTATGTTCACAATTGACTTTATGTGGGGTGAAAGGTGGTTCAATTCATTGACATACTTGAATACAGTTAGACTCTTTACTGGTGACTCAAAATCACACCTAGCCCAAAGTTCAGTTACTGGATGTCTCTGAAGAGTTACAGTGCCAGAATCTACAAATTCTGCTCAGTTTTCTCTGTTTGGTAACTTAATGAAAATTACAGAATTTATCTTTGCTAAAATATGAGGACTTAAAAGTAATGGTTTTTTGTTTGTTTGTTTGTTGTTTGTTTTTTGTTTTTAGTAGGGGGATATTCTGCACTTACTTAAATCCATCTATCCCTTGTTACTTTTCAATTCATGGATAAGTCTTTAGAATTAAAAGCCTATCTTGGGAATGTGAGTCAGGGTCATTTGCAGCAGAAAGACATTGTGTGTTTGGCTTGTCAGATAGGATGATCTGGATGTAAATTGAACATACTACCCTCACTGGGTTACTACTAAAGACCTTTTTCTTCTTGTACTCCTTACCACTGGCATATAGTTTTTATAGATACAGATTAACTTGCAGGAAAAATGGTTGGGGTTTTCTACTGCATTTCCCCTTGCTTCTTTAGAATGATCTTTGAGTAAAAAAACACAGCACTGTCAGAATATACATTCCTATAGCTTTTGTGTAAAATCTGGTGGTGTGTTTGAAAATTCTAATGCCTTGAAAGGATGGGGAAGAATTTTCAGTGTTGAAGTTCAATTTTCTTGTTACTTTATATTAAGATATGCCTCTGATTGGGAGCTTGATTCGTATCTTACAATACATGGAGGGCTGTGGGAAGAGAGCTGTTGATAACTCCAAGGAGTCCAAGCAAGAAGAGACTGGAAGGACTGAAATAAATGAGGAAGATTTCCATTTAAAAATTTTGAAGGATATTTGCTGTGAATTACTTTCCAATATGCTTCAAGAACTAACCAAGGTAAGAATAAACAAAATTTTCAGAGGGATATCTGCAGGTTAGGTAAGAAAAAAGATGTTAATGTGGGCATTTTTCTGTGCAAGTGCAATTGCATACTGGGAATTTCTTAGAGAATCAGTCAGAAGGTAAGTAACAACAAGTGTGTGAGATGGCAGGGACACAGGTTTTCAGGGCCAGGATTCTGTATGATAAATTTTCTAGGTGTATGTTGCCATTTGTTTTGAATGAAAGTCAATTTATTTTAAGAGAAGGAAATACTATCAAACTCTCCTTCTGAGCTGGACACTTTTTATTATGGAAGCGTTCAGGTTAAGAGACTTGTGATGTGTGAGCTTTCACACCTTTTTGTGTCAGCTATGTCTGGCTTTCTTTGAGAGCTGTAAGTTCTGGTTGTTTTACCCATTTTTAAGAATGAAGCACGTACTGTGCACAGTTCTGAGTTTGTTCTTCCAACAACTGCTGATGACATGCTTGTTCTCACTTTATTTTGCAGGAAAATACATTAGAAGGACTGCACCAGGGACATTTGAATGAACAGACGTGTTCCTGTGCATTTCAGAACCTCTTACCTCTGTATTTTGCATCGGTGAGTATATGACAAGGTCTGTGGCAGAGCTGATAAAATACTGCTTGGGTGGCAAGACCTTTCCAAATCCCATGTACAAGCAGGGCAGAATTGCTCAGGCACAGGTGCCACACCATTCCAGTTCCAGACAGTCCTGCCCCTCTGTCTCTTTTGCCTTCCTTTAGCCAAAGCTTTGCCAAGACCATCAGCTGATGCAAGGGTCAAACTGCGCTGACGTGAACGGACGTCTGAAAATTTATGCTAGCTGAAAATGTGTCCTGTACATTTTTGTAGAAGAATTATTCCAAATATTTTTATAGGGAGCTTTTCTTTGTGTACTTTTAAACAAGAAAGCAAGAGCTTGAGGAGGGTGGTAATGTTTCAAGATTTAGACTGACTGAAAATGTGTGGTGTAGGAGGAAGGTAGCTACTGTGGAGCATTTTCCATTATTCATTGCAGTGGCTGCTGCTGGCTGCTCTCTTGCTGGGAAGGTACAGAAATGGAAAGACCTGCTGTACCAATATAAGAATTCTGTGTTCCATGCAAATTGGTTTTTTTTCTTTCTGTGCGTGTTTTTTATTTCTAGGTGGAGAGTTTCCTTGAAGTCCTGCGTGAGGCTGACCAGACACTTGCTGACAATCTAGAAAAACGTTTCCCAAGCCTGAAGGTTCACACCTAAGAATGTACATGGAATATTTTCCTTCTTTGGAATGAAGATTTTTGACTGTTTCATTACAGCATTTCATAAATCAAGTTTTCAGTAAATGCAGGAGAATGAGGCAACCTCTTTATCAGCAAGTGGCTTTTAAGAAATGTTGCAGGTAGCTCTGATCAACCTAGGGTTAATCTGGCCTGCATGGGGAAGGAAATTGCTGTAAATTCAGTCCTGCATCTTCCATCCTGTTTGCTCTGGTAATGAGAGACTGTTGATTTCTAATTGCTCTCCTGCAGAGTAGTTTTCTTTGAGTAACTGTCAATTCTGTGCTTTTCAACTTTAAGTTGAAACAGCAAAATGAATGAAATGCACCTAGTCGTTTTTTACCATGGTCCTAGTTTCTTTCAAGTTGCTGTTGGCAAAAGGAGGGTTGTTCAGTAAAAAATCTCCTTTGAGGACCTGATAAAAACAGAGTTAAGTTATACAGAGTTTTTTGTTTTTTTTTTTTAGATCATATCAGTACCTTGAGCAGGTATTGTAACAGAAGTGTTTCATCCTGCTTCTTTAAAATCTTCACACTGCTTCCACTGAAGCCTCTTCTACACTGCAGCTCTGAGCTGTTGTGTCTCAGTCCTGTGCAGTTCAAAGGATTTGAGAATATTGTTACCAATGGTCTGTGCTGCAGCTTCCAGCCATTGCAGTCAGTTAAGAGTTAAGAGTTTTAGGGCAGTTTTGGATTTAATCTCTGGCATACTTGCAGACTTTCTGCTTTTTTACTGCAGTCTGTGCTTCAGTTTAGAAATGTAACATATATTGGTTCTTTCCTCATTCATTTATTGTATAAATTATCTCTGAATGACACAAGAAATGCCATGTTTTTTAGGGGAGCTTAAGGTGTTAGGTTACTTGCAGGAAATTCAGTCTACAATCTTCTAGAAATCCCACTTTTAATTACATGATGTTTTAACTGCATTGCATTTTTAGAGCCTGTGCCTGCCTCCAGTGCAGCTAAAATGTTTTGAGTCTGAAAAGACAGTACAGCAGCACATCAGCTTCAGTGTTTCCGTAAATGAGAGTGGAAAACAATTGGTCTTTATTAGGTTTGAGATGTTAAAGAAAATGGGAACCAGAGCACAGAGAATACCTTAATGCCATATACACACATTCCCTGTCTCTCCAGGTTTTTACAGACTTTAGGTATTGTGCTGGGCCATGTTTTGTTTGCCCTGAGTTACCTGGACACATGGTACAATACAGTATGTGTATATGTATATAACCTGTTCATCCCAACTTCCAGTTTTCAAAACCAGTGCAATTTAATCATTCCCCTGGTCTGCCAGCAGCATCTCAGCTGTCAGCAGAGGATTTGAAATTACAAATATCTGACTTGTGTCACCAAAAAGAATTGCCATGGTTTCTATCAGTTTTTGTATGCTGTGTTTGTTGGAGCGAACTGGTGGCTGTGAAATGGATGACAGCATTTTTCATACTACTTTGACAGTTTTTGGATATTTTCTTAAACCTACAGATTTGTAATAAAGTTTCTTTTTTTAAAACCTCCCCTGTACGCTTTCCTTCATTCTAGTGTCAATTATATTTGTTTTCTGAGCCACTGGAAATGTCTATTACTCTCAAGTGTGTCAATTGTAAGGGGAAAATTGAACCTCTTCATAATGTCTGTGTTGGCCTTCACTGGATATTTATTTTAACTCTCTGTTGCTTTCTTTGCATAGTCACTTTTATATCTGGAGGTTAATATGTGTCTCATCCAGTAATTAACATTTTTTTGAGCTTAGTTTATCCCCAGATGTGTCATAAGTGTCTTTATGATGGTCCAGTATAGTGAAGAATTATTTCTGGTTTCCATCTTGTGAAATTCATTGCCGTTGAAATTTTGCAGCAGCTGTGTAAATGTAATATACAAAAAAGCTGAGACAAGATCTGTTGTTTTATTTTGTTCCTTTTCAATGCACTAAGATCCAGTGTTTGCTGATGAATTCTTAAATGTGGTATCACTAATTTCTGCAATATAATTATTGATATCTGATGTCCCTCGAGCAGTAGAAAAAATGACTGATATCATGTGGGAAACCAGGTGGGTCCCATCTTCCTGCTCGTCTGCAATAGAAGAAACTGTAGGAATGGTCAGCCTTACTCCAGCAGAACGATAATTCAAGTATGCTGGGAATTTTTATCCTTGATAAACATGGTGACACGGAGACTGGATTCCCCCTCTGCCCCACCAAGCAGCAGCACTTGTGCGGTGGGTGATGCATGAGTGGGGCAGCACTGCCCTTGGGAGCAAAAGGCTGATGCCAAGGTGAATGCAAGGTAACTGTGCCAAGTTTTGGGGTTCAAATGGAGAAGGAACTATTTGTGGGAGCAGGTGGATGACATGTTTGGAAATGGTGCATGTGCATTTCATCATCCTGCCAGCAGGGACCTCCCTTGGCCTGTGCTTCGTGACCATCGTGCGTCGGCGTTTTTGGTGGGGTTGGAGTTTTTCGGGGGGTTCAAGGAGGCTTGGGGAGGTGTTTGGTTTTTGGGTTTGTTCTTCTTTTGATTCCCTCTCCTAGCTGTGCTTTGACACCGACTGGCAAGCCAGACCTGTCTGGGCCAGTTGATTGAGAGCAGATGGATATTTATCTACAAGCAGGTGAGCAGCTTTCTTTCAGATCAAAGATCTGGTTAACTCTGTAACATCTTCCTTTGGGGAAAAAGGAGAAGTACTTGTCAATGCTTTGTGCAGAACTCTGAACTGAAGTGGGTATCTGAAGCATTGAATTAAAGTAGGAGGAACTCAGTCCTCTTGGACAGAGCTGGATGTGACCTGTGGCATGAGAACACCTGGAAAATTGAGGCAGAAAGCAGATTGGAAGGCCTTATTTAAATTAGTTTTAATAGACCTATATAATATTTTCATTCAAAGGATTCTTTTGACTCACCTTTTATGTACATTTGGCATCTTTATCCCTCATAGTAACTTTTTCCTGGTGGGACAAAGCACCATAAAACCAAATAAATTTGGAATGTGTGGAAAAAAGCAATGATTGTTAGAATGCTTCATCTGCTCCCTTGGCAGTGCAAGGGGATGGTTGCTGCTGTTGATACTCATATTGCAAACCTGTCCTTTCTGGCAGACTAAACCATGAAACCTGAGATGCTGGAAAGTTCTTTTCTACTCTTCTCCATATCCATGTCACTCTGCTTTCTTAATTTTCTGTCACTACTTTTTTAGTTAATATTTTTTGTAACTGTAATGGTGATTCCTTTTTCTGTAAGACTATGTGTTTTTACAACTGACCTATTATAACCACCTTTCACTGAAACTAAGTTGAATGCAAAAGAATAAAATACAATCCTTATTTGTAAGTGAAGTATCTTCACAGTTTATTATACTGGCATTAAAAGGTATGGATGTAGTAATGTGGCTTTGCTTGCTTTGAAAATCTCTGTTCTTTTCCACTACCCTTATTTTGGCTGCTACTGGGAGTTACAAAAGCTGCAGTATCTCTGTTATATTTTTCACTGAGGAATTTGCCTTTTTTTTCCTAGAGCAGAATCTCTTGGTGACAGGAGTTCCCTTTATTTCCCCCTCAAAATTAAATACCTTTTTTTTTCCCTTTATAATGCTTGCTGTTCATTTTGTCGGAGATGACGATGAAATTCATGTGCTCTGCCAAAGTCAGTGAGAAAGGAAGAACCTGCTACACCTGGGGCAAGGACCAGTCTGCTGTATGGTTATACAATTTCCCAAAGATCCTTCATGTGAAGGCAAGCAGAAGCAGCGAGGGGCTCTGCTTTGCTCCCCGTCAGCCCCGCAGTGAGCGAAGCCCCTCAGTCAGAGCCGACGAGGTGTGAGCTGAGTGAACCTGACATCACCAGGCTGGTAAAACAAACCAGGTTATTTCCAATAGCTATCAACAGAGGCTTTGCAATGGGAAATACTGCTCCTATTCGTCCTTTTACTTGCCTCCCTGATTCAATTATTTACCTCTTTTTCAAAAAAATGGTTATATAACCCAAGGAGCTGACATCTAAAATTGGTAATGGAACAGGTTTGCTTCTGAGCTGTTACTGTGAAGAAAATGAACAAATGCAGGGAAAATCCACTGGGGTTCCATTTTCTTTCTTTCTCCTGGGTCACTGGGAGTTAGCTGCATGTCTTAACGATGTCTTAGTAAAGTTTGACAGCTGAAATTTATACAGACTACTGCAAAAGAGCATGCTTGAAAAGGTAAGTGGTAGGATGCTGTGAAGAGAAATAAGGCAGAAATACTAGAGAAAGAAAAGAGATGAAGGCATACTGAAAAGAGGACAGGGAAAAACCTGGAAGAATTACAGTAAAGAACATAAATAGTAAGTGTGATGTTGAAGGAGAAAGGTATTAAATATGAGTAACTATGTTAGCATTCTAGATCTGTCCAGGTGGGATGGCTAATGTGCTTCACCTATCAAAGATCTAACATCAATTAAGTTTTCTATTTTCAAAGCTGAATCTCCTTTGCAGTTTTCTTGCTTTTATGGAAATGAGACACCTTTAAGATGAATGTGAGGTCGTAAAAACTACAGGTGGGCAAACTAGTATTGCTGGATTTATTTATTTTTTTTAATTAACCCACCCACTCCCCTTGTGTTTTGCTGGTAGGGTGAGGCTCAGGGAGCCAAATCAGGATGGACGTGAGGCAGTTTCAGGTGTTGCAAATGCTTGCCTGGCACAGATCTTGAACCTGCCAGAGGTGAGGTGTGGAAGCAGAGTCCTGCAGGGTTGATGCTTGTGTTGCACATTGGCGTGGGATGAGCACAGCAGACTGCAGTGTACTCCTGGGCTGATAGGTGGGTAGGTACGAGAGGAAGGGGCCTGCTTGATGCCTGCCTGGAAAACTCAATCCTGCTAGGTCTGTAACAGCTGTTGGCATGAGTAGGAACCTACAATCTTGAATTTGATTTCAGTCTTTCTGCATGAAAACATTTTTTACCCAAAATTAAAAAATCTGTGCGATTAATATACTCTGTTACTACTGGGGTTAATATCCAAGCCTTGATGTAACCTACTTGTACCTCCATGGTAGTTTCTTTGTACATGTGGAGTAGGCACAGTAACCAACTGCATGTTTGTGCCTCTGGTAACTTAAATCCCGTGTCAGCACTTGCCCCATTTATGTCCCTTCATCCAGGTTCCAAGAAAATCTTAGAAAAGCAGATGTGTTGCAATGGTGGCAGTTAATTATTCTGTGCTTCAGGTTATGCAAACTTCATTTTAATTGTGCGATGAGCTTGTATCAATATTATTTTTGTTGTCATGCATATAATTTTTTGTGACGTCTCTGTTTAAAGACGTTGTAACTTTAACAAGCCATCTGTTAACCTTACACAGAAAGGAAATGCTTTTGTCAATTACTCTAATGAAATCAGAAAAATCATTTCCTGGTCTCCAGTTGTAGACCAATCACCCTATCTTCTGTCAATAGGAGGATATTGAACCATACAGGAAAATAGAGGCACAGTTTTATCCTGCTCTGAAATACAGCCACGATGTTGTAGCCAGTGATGTCAGAAGGTTTTATTTTTCATTAAAAAGTCTTTGTAGTGCACAAACTCTTTTATTCAACATCAGAGAGTTTCCTCATTAGTCAGGTGGGAAGGCTGGACAGAGGAACCATGGGAAGACATTTTGAGCTTATGCCAGCCTGACTAGTAAAGATTTTGATCTAGTGACTTAAGAGAATAGAAAAGAAGGAGAAACACTTCACCTTGGGTGGGAATAAACAAAACTGCACAATAACTCCATTTTGTCATTTGTGATGAAGCCATTAGAATTGGCTGAATGGAAGGAAGAGCAGTAGTGGATAGAAAAGTCTGGAATAATAGGAAAGGGAAAAATGAATGGTGAAAGCATGGAAGAGCAAGGGAAGAGCAAGGAAAGAGTCTGTAGATGGAAGACATCTATGAGGAGACAAAAAGAAACACAGGAAGTTGCCTAAGAGTTGACAAATGATGTAAGTCCAAGGAAAGTCCTCAAGGGACCTAAATGTATTGGCGCTGTGCAATGTGAGCTGTCCACGTAGGAAAGTCCCAAGCCCAAAGGAAGGGGAGATTTGTCATTTTCATTCTCCTTCTCTTGGAGAAGTTCTCACGACTCCTAAAAGGTAGTGGGAGATAGATGCACAATATACTGGCATGGGGTTGCTCTGGGGTGGGGCTGGAGTTGTCTGTGGTACAAGGGACAAACCCAGCAGGAGCAGCCAGGTGCAGCCCCAAGAGGCAAACTTCTTGCTGCCTTCCCACTTCTCCAGCCTTTCTGGACACCAGAGCAGATGGGCAGGGACACCATCCAGCAGTGAGTCAGGGTAGCATCTGTGCACGTGTGCTTTTGAGCCCACCCTGCTTGCTTCCCTCTTGACCAGTGCTCTCAGTGATGAACTTGAGGATCAGAACCAGATCTTTTATTGCAGTGTTATCAGTAACTTTCACCAATGGATCTGGAGTCAACCCTCAAGATGGAAGTATTGAAAATAATCACAGTGCTACTCCATAACTGTCATCTTGCATTAGAAGAGCTTTTATACTGCAGTATAAAAGGTAGACTTATTTTTGGTCCACAGTGTAAAGGTTGAGTGTACTTTTTTGGAAGCTGAATGCGACACAGCATGATGTGATTGCCCATTCAGAGTTAAGGAACCACTGTCATGATTTAATTAACCGGTTGTTCTGCTGATCCCTGAGTTTACTTAGACTTGAAAGAAGTAAACATAATTAAATTAAACAAAGGTTTTTCCTTCTCACACATGCTCTGAGCCCTTTTGCTTCTTCCTTGAGATAACAAAAAGCTTATGAATAGCAGCTTCAGTTGTCTTTGTTGTTGTTGTTGACCTGATGCAGAAGGCTGGCAGGAGGAAGATTATGCACAGGTGCAGTATGTGCATGGCATCAGAAGAAGAGGACACATGGGTGTTTGAAATGAGTTTTTTAAAATTTAAATTCCTGTGTTAGATTGGCAAAAGGATAAAAACGTCAAGGGTTTGGTGTTGCCTGTCTCAGGTCAAGATAGTTTTGACAAAAAGGGGTAATGTTCAAGTTGAAACCTTATCAAAGCAGAGGAAAGAGATAAAAGAGTTTTGAATTCAGTTCTGTTTATCCAAAGGCTTTTTGTATGTAACTGCCTTAAGCTGCATAACCCCTCGGTGCCTTGGGATGTGATTCTGCAGCAGATTCAGGTTGTTTTCCACCAGCCTGTGCAGTTGTACTGCTCTGTGTCTGCCTGTTTGGTTTTGAGAGCACAGTCAGAGATTTACAGTGGTTTCTTTGTCTGGCCACAGACAGAGAGCATCATGTAAAAGCACATCCTTGTCCAAATGTAGGTTTTCTGCTTCCTCTTGAATGGAGCTGTGTCTGTTGGCAGCTTGGGCCTGCCCTCTCCTAACACCTCACCTTCATTTCTAGTTCTTCATTTCTAGTGTCTGTGCTGGAGAGGTTTGTGAAGGGAGATGTAATCACATCACAAGACAGTTCCCTTATATTCTACTACATGTGCTGATGTCATGTGTTTGTTGTTCACAAATGACCCAGTAAGGGGCTTTGCAGATGTCATTTACGGTGTGCTATGCCAAATTTACCAGCAAATCTCTGATAACTATTATCATGTAATTTTTCAGGTGAAATTACACCCATCTTTCAGGAAGTTAATTCTAGACTATATTTTTTTTTTCAATTGTTTTTACTAATGGGTAAGAGAAAGTGGGTGAAGAAGCTTAAAAGTGAAAAATACCCAATCTATTTAATCCTCTTTGTCCTCTGGAGCAAGTCTTACATCAATCAAACCGAAGTTGATTAAACACAATTTGTTCTTGACTAAAAACAGATTTAAAAATAAGCAAATCCAGGTAGTTTGTCAGATACTAAAAATTAATTTGACTCATCCAGAATGAATTTTTTTCCCATCTTTTCTTTCTAAAAATTAGTACTCTCTTTTCTCCCTAACTCTTTTTCATTCAGTCCCTAAAAGCATTGTGAATAGATGGCAGGAACAGTGTTACTTCACTAAATATATTGTTGTGAATTGTACCGAGCTCTGCTTCACAAACATATCTTTGACAAATTTTCATTAGCCTGCTCTGATCTACACTTGCTTCCTCTTCTCAGTTGTATGTCTGCTCTCAGTTTACCACCCTAATCTTTTATCCATGATCATGGTTACTGTTTAGCTAATGATTTTAGCCTTAAATATTCTTATAATGTTGTATTTCTCTGAAATAAAATTTTGCACTAAGTGTTCCTAAAAGCAAAGCCCTCTAATCAGGCAGATGAAACTCATTAGTGTTACATTTTAAGGAGCCTTCCTTTGATGCAAACTAATTGATTTTGCCCCAATGCAAAATTGTCCTATCTATAAATGGAGCTAAAATCTAATAAGATAAAAGAAACTCAGAGGGGAAAAAACTCTGTCATGAGAGCAGAGTGAGATGAATAGCTTTTGCCAGTCTTGGAAATGATGATGTGTTTCACAGCTCCGAGGCTGGATATTTCACAATTGCCAGTGTGTTTTAAGTTGCCGCTGTGAATTGATGGGTTTACATTGCTGGTTTTCATCCTTACAGCAGACAGTGACTGTGATCTAATTTATATTGTTCATGCTGGCCAGTGGTCAGTGCTTAGACCAGCCGCTGCCCTCAGTCATCTGTTTCGCTGTATGAACACCGCGATTTCAGTGGATTGGGGGGTGTCTGAAGTCTGTGGACTGATAATGGTCCTCTGAGCTCGTTTCATTTTGAAACTCTGAAAGAACATAAGAGATTTAGAAATGAAAAATCTGGACACATCCTCTGTTTCAGAAAGGCCAAGCATTTACAGCATGGAGGTGAAACAGGCACCAAAAACCTGCTGTAACAGGCAGACCCACAGAATCACAGAATATGCCAAGTTGGAAGGGACTCACATGGATTGTCAAATCCAACTCTTGGCCCTGCACAGGACCATCCCCAAGAGTCACACCATGTGCCCGAGAGTATTGTCCAAACGCTTCTTGAACTCTGTCAGGCTTGTGCTGTGACCACTTCCCTGGGGAGCCTGTTCCAGCACCCAACCATCCTCTGGACGAAGAACCTTTTTCTAATATCCAACCTAAACCTCCCCGACACAACTTCAGGCCATTCCCTAAGGATCTATCACCGGTCACCACAGAGAAGAGATCAGTGCCTGCCCCATCTCTTCCCCTCACGAGGCAGTTCCAGACTCCAATGAGGTCTCCCCTCAGTCTCCTCTTCTCCAGGCTGAACAGACCTAATGTCTTCTGTGATCTTTTGGACCTTAGAGTTAGCTCTTGACTACCCTTGGCCCTGCTGTGTTTAAGATATACAAAGCATATGGAATACAGTCTTTCTGCTTCTTACATTCAACAAGTCTAATGTTGGATAAAATTCCTAAATGAAGATGAATATGGTAGAGGCTTGGTAACTAACGCACACTCAGGGTGAGGCTGTGTTTTCAGGAGTACCTGAAGAGCTCTCAGTCTCTTTCCTGAGTGGATCAAAGTCTGCTGAATCGCTTTCTGAGCTCTGCTTACTCATATCATTAGCAAGTACAAAGCTTTCTCCTTTGTTCGCTCTCCACCTCACTTTGAATACACAATATGCTGCTGTTCTACTAATTAGGCCAACAGGCTGAGGTTAACAAACACTCAGTGACTGCTCTTATCAGCAGGCTTATTTATGCATTTGACTATTTTGCTTTCTGTTTGTCTGTGATGTGAAAGAACTGGATAATTCCTGAAGTTTTAAATAAAAATTATAATGCAGTAGAAATAATGTTACCAGGGTGGTTCCTCCATGAATGGAGTCCACTTGTACTATATGGGATGGAGTAGTATCAGGACCTGGTCAGAAGTAATCCCTAAATGCTATGAGTGGCTGTTTTCAGTGCTGGTGGTTGAGGTTGCCTAAGGCTCTGAGATGCTTTGGAAGGCTCTTTTTGGAAGCTTTGTCTTTCATTCTCAGATTAGGTGTTTTGCACTCTGGTGCCAGAGCCCTCAGCACCAAGCAGCTTCTCAGCCTCCCTCCCCTTGCCAGGGCTCTAGGGTTGATGGCCAGGGTTGGTGTGGTGCAGATGTGTGGCCTCAGCTCACACCACTGTGAGAGCAGCTGTGAGCCCCCCCTTCACCCTGAGCTACACAGCAGGTAAACTGTGCTTGGTCACGGCTCTTGCTGATCCCAGCTTGACGATGTGACTTCCCAGCTCGATCTCAGAACTGCTTGCCACTATGGACTTGTCTGGAGACCTCTTGGCTGAACCTGGGTGCCATCTCCGGGCTGCCCTGCTCCCCTTGCCCGGGTGCAGTGGCACTGCCCACCTGCCCCCAAGAGGGCAGGATTGGGGTGCAAGCCCGAGCAGAGCAGTATTTGTCAGGCTCAGGTAGTACTGATGGAAATGTATTATTTCCTTGTCCTCTCTAGGCTGCACTGCATTTCCAGACAGCATGCAGATCAGTTTGTCCAGCTTTCCACTTGGCTTTCCCCACCCCTGGCTGATGGTTCTGACTGGTCTAAATTCTGTTTACTCTACCAACACAGGGAATCTTTGCTGACTGGTGCAGGACCAGAGCTCTGTTGCTTCCTGCAGGTTTAACTTGAGGTGACTTGGCCAACACTGAGCAGATAAGAAAAAAAAAGAAGGTTGTAATTGGCACTTCTATACCCACAAACTCCAGAGTAATTGGAGCAAAGAGTCCTTTCAGGACTTTGGTTCATAGTCAGACAGTAGTTTTGTTTTAAATGTAGCTGATTGATATTAAGTTTGTGGTATGATATTCAATAGTGAATACAAATTAGAGCCTGGTTTCTCCCTTGTCCCAGCAGCATGTAAACTAAACCTTTGCAAAAAGCTTGCAAAGGTGATGTTAGGAAAAACTACACCTTGTTTGCTCAGACCAGAAAGTAACTCATGTCACTCGTGATTTTATTTAGCTTTTATGAAATGAAAAATATTTCCTGACTCAGATGAAAGGGCTAATATTACTTCTTTAAACAGTCCAAAACAAATATACAAACAGTGACTGGTCTGTTGGCTGTATGTGCTTCAGTAGATTTACACAGCAGCTCTGGCTTTTCAAACTAAGCACGCTTAAAGGCTGTTGATACTACAGCTGGCTGAGTCACACCAAGTGGGTAATTTGCCTCATTGGTTCTTGCACTTTTCATTGCAAAAAGATATTTGTAAATGTTTTAAATCACTGTGGAACCTAAATTTCCCTTTTTCTTTTGTTACATATTAACTGCTTAAGAATGAAATGCTTTATTATTCAACAACTATTCAGTAGCATCAAGAGTTAACTGATTGCCAAACCACCCTCATGGGGATGTGGTTCCCTTCTCAGGGGATGAGTTATCACACTGAGAGTTCTAGACGTTTCTTGGTGATTACTGTGAGTTCAGTGCGTGACACTGTCGTAGCCTCGTGCTGGTGAAATGCTCTGGGAAGCGTTTTTTGGAAGAACTGGGGGTTCACAGAAGGGAGCAAATGGAAGTATTCCCTGTAGAAAGCCAGGGATTTGGGATTTCAGACCCATACATTTCTTAGAAAATTTGAAAAGCTTTGGATTTGAAGCTTTTTAATTCCCAGCATTTAGGTAAATGACCTAAGCCACAATGATAGGTTACCTCCTTGGAATGGGAGAAGTCAAAACTTGGCAGAATGAAGATTAGAAAGTGAATGGGAGCAAATGTTGCTTGGGTGTTCCGACAATAAATGCTTTATAAATATTAAAAATCAGCGGAAGAAAATGAGTCAGATTTTCAGACCAGCAGTTTTTGGGCATCATTATATGAGGGCATCAATAAAATTCAATCAGAACATGAGGAAGATCTGTAAAACCTATATTGGGGAAAAACAGTGTTTCAGAGGGCTGCGTGATGTTCATCTTCACTCTTCCCTGCAACTTCTGTAGTGCTTGCCTAAGTGCTATGAGATTCTTAAAGGCATGACTTGTCTGCAGCAGTTAATTAACAGAAAGGCAGGGGGCTGTGATTAGAATTTTCAGTAATTCTGGAGAAAGTAATTAGAGCAGCCTTGGTATTAAGTTGTATTAAACCAGTTTTGTTCAGGGATTTAACACTTCATACCCTTTTCTGGAAAAGCTTCAAGTGGCCATTTTGCCTCAGGCAAACACTCCTGGTTGGAAAGGCAGATGGCTGGGCCACATGAAGTCCAAGGGATGGCTGAGGAGGTTTATACCCCAGAAGTGATATTGTGAAATTGCCCTACTGGAGATTAGAGCACTTTCTCCTATCACGTGGGGAGAAGGGGTAATTCCCACTGATGACCTCGATGGGATTGAGAAGACTTTAGGGCTGACTGATTCTCTCCTTCAGTCTTGCTGTATTCAGGTAGATAATCTTATCTTTCAGCAGCAGATTAATATCCTTACAGATCATTCCCAATCTGCCCTTCCATGGTTCTTGCTTCAACAGTTGAACAAAATCACCTTCTGACTCTATCTCTCCCCCAGTGGGAGCCCCTGTACTACACTGATTTTTCTTTTTTCCGTCTTTTTTCCCCCCCCCCCACAGACCACCTTCTTCAGAGTGTTGGTGAATATCAGGCTTGTGCTCAGTCTGGAAAGATGTGCCAGGTTAATTGAGTCCCTTCGTGTTTGACCCGTGACCCATGGAGAGCAAACTTTCTCAGAGTAGGAGAAAGAGGAGAGGTAGGGCAGAAGGTTTATGTTGTTGTGTTTCACAGACAGCAAAAAGTGGGTCCCTGTGCTGCATGGCTTTCTAGGGAATGGATGATTTGGAGGTGTGACAGTTTGTTTTTACTACTTTTCAGCCTAAAAATTCCCAGATCATTTTTCTACAAACATGTACCCCCAAGTGTCAGAACCACTGGCTGATGGCAAGCCCTGCTGTCAAGTTCCTGCTTTGAAGAACAAAACAGAAACTCTCCAAAAACTAGAGGAGAAGAGACAGCTGTAAGTTAGCAGCTGAGAAAGAGGAATGAGTTGTGGTGTTCTGGAGTCGCTTGATGTTCCTGGAGCTACTCTAACAAAGGACCCAGAAAATACAGAACTTCAGTCTAACACCACCCTCTCACTTGGATCTAGATGCTGCTGAGAAGAGGAGAATTCATTTAATGAGGAATTATGAAGGAATAATGTAATTGAAAGCTGGTCTCGTAGCCTTCATGGTGAGTGCTGTCACGGTTGCTCTGTGCCAACGTGACAGGTTTTGTGGCAGCCGCACATGGTAAAGCCCTGTCCTGCAAAACCTGTGATCAGCTTGACCCACTTTTGAGCAGGGTCAAACCTGTGTTGGATCCTCAGGTGCTGATTATCTGTCTGGAGGGCTTTGTCTGTACGAGAGGCTATATGTGAGAAATCTCCTGTGGGCTTTAAAGAAAAATTAATCACTGTATCGCTTCATTACTTTTAAGTAATTCTCCTATAAAATCATCCACAGGTTCCCAGGAATTGGAAAGCCTGTGCAGAGAGGAGCAGAGTAGGGTCCAGTGAGCACCCAGTGAAAACAGGCTGTAATCGAGTCTGTTCATGCTTTGTGGTTCTGCCCTTTCAGACTACGGGGGCATGGGCTGTGGTGAACAAGCACTTCTTACTAAACCAGTGAATCAGCTTCAATCTGGTCCCCAAAACTCTAGGCACCCCAGTTGTTTCCTTATGAAACTAATTAATTTCATATTAGGTTAAATTTCCTTGGCCATTACTGACCTGTTCACAGTGTTTCAGCAGCTCTAGGCCAAGCTGCTTGTGGGCTCTGGAGAGTATGAGGAGAGGGATGACCAGTGTCCCAGAAAGTTCCTGCTCAAATTGGAAATGACAGGGCGAGGATGGGAGGCAAGGATGCTCCTGTCTGTTTATCAGACTGGGCCCTCAGAGGTAGGAAGTGCCCTTAACTCTGGCATAGCTGGCAGCTCAGTTTATATCCTCTCCATGGCTCATGTGCTGTGAAGCTCATGTACTTCTGCTGAGCTCAGCTTCACCATTTGTGACTTGATGTGGCCCCTCGGACTGTCCTGTGCCCTTCCCTGTGCTTCGTGTCTTCAGGTACCTGTAGATGGTGACCAAACCACTGCTTCTGCTGTCTCCTGGGGAGAGAGGAAACAAAGCTGCTGCTTAGAAGTGGTTGGGTGGACTGGCTCTTTCTTGAGCATCTTTACAGGTCTGACCTGTAGGGGAGGACATTGGTGTCCCTTAACACTAGAATAACCCATATGTGCACACCAAGAGTAAACTGGCTTTCCCAATGTATCTTTTGAAAGCTTATAGCCCTTGAAGGAAAGATAGATCTGAGTTAAAGTAAAAAAAAGAATTTAAAAAAATTCCTTCATTCACAGTTAAAATGACCTGAACTCAGCTGTCTTCTGATGCCTGAGGAAAATGTGACTGAGAATTGTATTTTGTGTTTTCTTTCACATTTTACCAAGGGTGAGCACAACATCTTGACAGAAAGGAAAGCATGGGAATTTCATCCTGGCTGCTTTGGGGGAAGTAGCCCAGATTTCCAAATAAAAGATGCTTACCTGCAATGGAAAGGCTTCTGGAAGGCTACCTAGTCAGTAATTAAAAAAAAAAATTTATGCAGAATGACGTTAGTTCTTCTTATTGCTGCATTTGAGCTAGGAAAAATTGACAGATTAGTCATATTCTATTATAAATGTCTTACTGTAGCCATGTTTACATATTTATCATTAATATCAGGCTCTCATACACTTAGGATTCTGGGTAAAGATCCTACGAATTGTTTGCTTTTTGAGTCAGCTTGTTTGATTAGGAGATCTGTTCTGTAAGAAGGAAGTGACATGTCTGTTATAAAGTTAAGACATATGAATAAATACTGCATTTTCTTTATGAACGGAAAATTGAAGCATCTCATCACTAAATACTTTCAATTAGCAAACTGGAAAAAATAATGGCTTTTCCAGCTATGTCATCACTTACAGCCGTTCTCTTTCACTCTTGTGCTGGAGTAGAGCCAGCCACCCTTGGTCCTCTTAGAAAGAGGATTGTTTGAAGTTTAATATCTTCTGGGAAGAAGGAAGACAGCGACATCACTGGAGATGCTGGTGCAGGTGTGACTGTGCCTGCCTGAGTTAGGTGTTTGCCCACATATTGGCTTCATCAGTATAATTTATCATGGACATTACACCAGTGTCTAAGAGATCTAGCTGGAATCAAGGTTTCAATATTTTAGGCGCTGAAGAGAAAAATACAGGAGATTTTTCAGACACTTGAATATATTAGGGTAAAACTAATTGCTGCTGATTTTGAGTATTTCTTTGAAAGGTAGGTTTGAAAGCAATGTAAAAAAAAAATATCAATCTCTCCTCCTCCAGACTCTTAAAGCTTCCAAGAGATTATGTTCCTGGGGAACGTTTTGGCTTCTGCTGTGGACCACAAATCCCCTTATCTTAATGTTGCCAAGTCTGACCTGAGAGGAGACAGTGAGGACTGGGATTATTGGAGTTTAAAAACCATGAATTTTTAAAATATAAACATACGTCTAGACGTACGCAGAAAATGAATGACAACATATATGATATGAAAATACATAGTTTCCTGCTAACAGAAATGTAATTATTCTTCCTGTATGCGCAGAATGTTTTGAGAAAAGAAGTAATATGCTGCAATTTATTTTCACAGCAGAAAATGCACTGTTATTTTTAGTGAAGGGGTCAATACATCTACCTGCCATGTTTCCCTTTGAGACTACAACCTGTACTACGTGCTGTCGAGCACTTAGAGGAGTCCCTCACTGCTGATTCCCCATAGCTGAGCTGTCACCTTGGGGCTAACTTTGCTTAGAGCCCCTCTGCTACCGGCCCAGCCCTCACCGCTTCTCATTTCTGATGAAGTTTGCCTTCCCTTTCCCACAGGCAGCATAAAGAACACTTTACAGCGAACAGACAAATGTTTGGAAGTGGCTGTGTGGACACGGTGGAGGAAGACAGATCCCCTCCATCCAAACACTTGCTCCCCTCAACCCCGTGGGGTGCAAGTCGGTGTTAATGCGAACCTCACAGAGTTACCCATAAAAAGTCAGTCTTCTCTGACCCCTATTAAATGACCTTGTACGGGTGACTGAGGAGGTGTAACTCAGGAGGGAAAACGGCTCTTCTTACGCGGGTTATTCCGGGGTGCAGCGATGGTGGGTGCGCGGTGGCTGCATCTGAGCATCGCTGCTCTGCGAACTCTGAACAAACAGCCTCCAGCGGGTGCGATGGAGAGGGTCATCGAGGCCCTTCCCCAGCTGGGACGGGCAGCGCTTCCCCCCGCCTTCCTCCCTCCCTCTCTCCATCCCTCCCCCGGCCAGGGGCGGCTCTCGCCCCTCCATAAAGCCGGCCGGTCCCGGCGCTGCCCTGTGCCCGCCCGGCCATGCACCCCGCGCCCCGCCGCGGAGCATCCCTGGAAGCGGCGCCGAGCCGGGATCCCGCCGGACAGGTGAGGGGAGCGGGATGGGCACAGGGAGGGGAGCGGAACCGGCGCCGGGGACAGCTTTGGGGGGAAAACGCTGCTTCTCTGAAGTCGCGGTTCTCGGAGCGGGGATTTGGGGGAAAGCGCAGCTTCCTGGTCCCGGTTACTTGGAGAGCGGTTAATTGCCCTGGGATGCGGCTCCTCTGGTATCGGTGGGAGCGTTTCATCGCTGGGATTGGGATGGGACTGGTTATGCTGCTTCTGGTCAGAAGTGGGGGGGAAAAAAGTAGTAAGACACAAATGCGGGCGCATGAAATTAAGGTAGAATAAAAGTAACTTTTGGTGCATCGTTGCTTAGGAGACACAGGGTGTGATATAGCCCAGAAAAACTCACTCCTAGGTTATTTCCCGTTACAGTGGGAATATGCTCAATGTGTCAGAGAAGATCAGATAAAATCAGAGCTTATGTGCTGGCTGCAGTTACTGATAAAGTCTGTAAAATTCCTTGTGAAAACAAGAATGCTGTAATGGAGAAAAGTTTCACAAAAATGTTGGTTTGCTGTAGCCCTCGGATGTTTGGAAGCCAAATAAGGTGTTCAGCACAGCTTTTGGTTTGGTGACTGAGAACTAAATCTAAAGAAGACCTTTGGTGTGGCTGGAAAATGTACATGTAAAGTGACATCTAGTCGTGGTCACTTGTAATATCATGTCTTCACCCTTCCCTACTAAGAAGTGTGTCAAAAGGACAGCGACAAAGTAAGCAGCTACTTAGAGGGAGGAGGTTATAAAATGTCCATTGAGACTTTTTATCAAGCATGATTAATGTCAATCCGTATCAAATATTTTTTTAAAAATATTTTTTTGTCTTCAATGTATGGCTCTAAAATGTAATTTCCTTTAGATGAATATGTTTGGATAATTTTAAATCCTGGTCATCCATTAGTATAATGAATTAAATCACAAAACATGCACCCTCAAATATCTATCTCACACAGAATATTCTTTGGGGAGGAGGAGAAAGGAAAGGTAATTGCTATGAGCTCCAAAAGAATAATCTTTAACCTCCCAACACCTAGTTATTGATCTAAATAAAGGCTTTAGGCTTCTGTTTGCATATTTTCATCAAGACAGAGTCAGGTTGATGGAAAATCAGTTCATGATTTACATCACTCATAAAAAACATCAATGCAATATTAATTCCCCCTCACCCTCCAAAAGGCTTGAATGTGTTACCGTGCAAAGGAAAAGTGTCTGATTTTATTACAGTTTAGTTACTGATACAGAATAAAAAATGAATGTGAAGGTGCAGCCATTGGAGGAGAGGAATTGTTTTGCATTACCATTTTCTCTTGTTGCCTTGCACCCAAATGGTTGCTGCATTAATGCAGACTTGTCTACAGTCCAGATTCTGATTGAAAGTGAAAGATCAGCATTAGTGTAGGGTTAAAGATGTAATTGGTGTGCGTTTGGCATTGTAGGCATCTGAATTTCTCTTCTGCAACTTCTTCTAATTTACAAGTTAGAAGTCATTTCTAGAACTTAATATAAGAACATACTGCATTTTGTTGTATTTTCTTCATCAGTCTCTTAAACCTATAACTTTATAAATGTTGTCACCTGATTCTAGTGTTGCCGGTGTATTTTGGTTCTGAAAAAAATCTCCGGAGCAGTTAATTAGGGGTGAGATAAGAAAGGGTTTATTTGCCAAGGCAATAGGTGATATAGACGCGCGCACCGGCCGTGCCCGAGAGGTTACATTTTATAGCATTATCCATCCAATCCCAGATGTGTCCACCCTTTGGCCCTTCCTCTGGACCGCCCCGGGCCCTCCCCCTGAGAATTGGGTCTGGGGTCTTTTTGGGACCACCTACTTCATCATCTTCAGCTTCATCAGAGTACAAAGGGTATATTGTCACCTAGTTTTTGACCGTACTCTGTGGTTTAGGCCCTGATACGCTGTTCTCCAAACAGTCTGGGCCTTTACCTTGACAAAAGACTAAACACTGCTACTGGATTCAGGGGTAGGTTGATATAGAAGGCATAGAATGGGGTAAAAGGGTTAGGGAATGTATAAACAAGGGAAAGGAACAAGGGACAGAGGGGTTTCTGCTTTTAAAACCTACCTATAAAATTTACAAGTCTTATAACTATTAGAAAAATAAAAAACCATTAGGGGCTTAAGGTATCACTAGACACAGTTAGTTGCAGCAGCGAAATACAAAATAAGAACTCTTTGATGCCTGTATTCTGTTCTAGCTGTGCACCTTATAATATTGCATGTAACTGTGCCAAATCTCATAAGGTGATCTGGTCTTCAGTCATGATCCTGAATATGGAATGAAGCCAACATGCTGCATATTAGTCATATATATAAAGCAGCCCATCAGTTATTGCCTTCAAAGACCACTATCTAATTCTATTTGTAGTGGAGACTTCTTTGCATCCAGTTTCTTCTACAGCAGTACAATCTGAATAGGATTTGGCTCACACAAATGGCCGTCTTTGCACTTGAGAAAACAGCCAATAGCCTATATGGAATTGTGGAGTCAGTAGATATTCCTTTTCTACCTGAAGTACCTTTGCTCAGTGCCTCTTCCTGGCTCTTGTGATCATGATCTGGACACTGAAGCAAACTCTGAACCTGCAAGCTGCTCAGCTGAACCTGGACTGGGCCCTGTCACACACTTTCAGCAGAGAATTTGATGTCTGGACTCCAGCTGATGGAGATTGGTGACTTTTCTGAATCAGAAACAGTGTGAAGGTCTGACACTGTTGTTCAGGCTTGTCATATAGTGAAAACTCATTAGAGATGGGGACCTATATATCAGAAAATATCAGAAATCTACATATTTTCATTAGCATCAGCGGGCTTGGACCTCTTCTATGGGATACCACCTTGCCACCCTAAAATGCTCACATACAGTAACCCTCTTGAAACTTTTCTTAGAGCATGATCAAATACCTGCCTCATTGTAAACCACTCAATTTAAGACGAAACTAATTTCATTATTTTGTGAGGCAAATTGCCTTCTTCATCTGAAAAGTAAATCAGAACATTTTGATAGAAGAAAGGTAAAATAGGGGGTTTTTATTTTTAAACCACTCAGTTACAGATAGAAACAATTAGCTGTTCAGTATTATCAATTTTAAAGAGGTTTAAAGTTGGAGAGACTGTAGAAGGGAGTCAGTGGAACTGGTGTGTTTTGATTGCATTTTTGGTTTGCTCTTTCCATTTCTGAAAATGTCTCCAGATAGTCATATCTTTAAAAGCTGTGTCAGATCAAAAAATAATTCCAAATAGCAATAGAGTGCCTTCATTTTTCCTTTTCTGTCTTGCTGACTAATTCAGAAACCTCACCTTTTTTCTTTCTACTTTTGCAAGGTTTGAAGACACGTGAGACACGGCCTCTTCTTCTAAGCCTTATATTTTTTCTTAACTTTGCATTTTCCACATTCTTAACTGTTTCAATATTATCTCTGTTTATGGCCTGGCTACCTGTAGCTAAGGTCTTTGATATCAACACAGCCAGGAGTGTGATCACTAGTAAGGTACAAAATCACACAGTCCGATAGTGTTTGAAGTCTGAATTTTTACTGTGTGATTTGGGTGATTATGCCAAGGGTTTGACATAAGAACTGGGGAACCTGGCAGATGGAGTAGCTTGGCTGGGGCTGATCAGAGTGGGATTGTCTCTCTAGTCAACAGGTTCTGGTCAGCATAACATTTTAACTCCTTATATTTGTCTCCTTGCTCAATGGAGACAGTACTTTACAGTTATGTAATGAGAGAAAGGCAAATGATTTTTCAGTTCTGGTCTACTGAATCCTGTTCCATCTTTTCCTATTTACATCCAGTGGGATGTGGATTATTCTCTTTACTAACATTTGTTGAGCTTGCTAATGAAGTGTTTTGTTCAACATACTATTTCTGCTGACACCTTATAGTTCCCCTTCCTCATGGTAACAATGCTAGTTATAAACTACACATTGAAAACATTTTCTGCATCCTTGGGAATGACTAAAGATGTCTATAAAACCATTCAACTAAAAAAAAAAGATATCTTGGTATTTCGTTCTCAGATCTCACAGATTCCAAGTGTCCCTTAACCTTAAGCCTGTTATTGTGTAATGATTTAGTTCATAATTTTCCTTTTGTGGTTGACCAGTCAAAGCACAGCATTACCCCAAGACAAACTGAAATGTAAAAGTTCACACTTTTTGCACTACTTCCTGCTCAAAAAACCTTTTTATTTGTCTGAATTTAGTTAAATAAGTCAACTTACATGATGATTGAAGATAATAAAGAGAATGAAGGCAATGCATCTGAGAGAGGAAGGACAGCCATCATTTTTTCCTTGAAGAATGAAGTCGGAGGACTTGTAAAAGCATTAAAACTCTTTCAGGTACATTATAATCATATTGCTACAGCTGCTCTGTATTTTGAAATTGTAAGGATATTTTTGGAACACACTAGAATTAATTACATCCATTTGTTAAGAATATGATTCTTCACCTGGCTCCCACTTTGCACGCAAAATTACCCAGAAAGGCAAATTTATTCCTCAGAAATTAGATGATGGTTGGCTAAAAATGTTCACAAAAATTCTCATCTGCACGGACTAAATACTGAGGGAGGTTTGTCTTTTCCCCTTATGAAAAGAGGATTGGGACTAGTTTTTGCAGAGTATAAGAGGTGGGTCTGAAGCTCCTGCTGATGGCAGGTAGATATTTGGGGTGCTGTGCTGAGTCCAGTGCCCTTGTCACCCTGTGTGTCCAGACTCTGGGTGGCAGAGGAACTGCAATTGCACAGCTGCTGGGCAGGTATTGTGTAAGGAATATATGCAGCAGTGCCACTGTGCTCTGTCATGTGGCTCTGCATGTCTTAGCCTGGGGTTTTCTCAATGATCCTAATATAAAAAACAGGATTAAATAATTTTTCAAATAAAGAAGAAGTGAAATTTATGCCCTGAAAACTACTACTTTTAAAATTTCTTGCTTGGTTGTTAAATAATTATATGGTGAATTGATCAGTATTTTGGTGAACCTCCCCAGACCCAGTTGCTAATCAGCTTCCTATGGGAAGGATGAAAGAAAAAGGTCTGTGAATTTAAACTTCCTGACTGTTTCTGTGTGCTTCCTGCATGTAAATAAAACTGAAAGAACACAAGTTCTCTTTCGTTTTCTTCTGAATGGAAAATCAAAAAATTTCCCCCCCTCCAAAAAGCAAATTGCTATCAAGAGATCCAGTTAACTAAAATAGCTTCATAAAGATAGTAAATTGTCCATGGTAGTAAAACATTAGTTTGAAAAACAAATTTTAGGTTTTGGTCTACCTGTTTGAAAACATTACTTCTTACAAAACAGGAGAAGCATGTAAATCTGGTACACATTGAGTCACGGAAGTCCAAGAGACGAAATTCTGAGTTTGAGATCTTTGTGGACTGTGACAGTAACAGGGAACAACTGAACGAGATCTTCCAGCTCCTGAAATCCCACGTCAACATTGTCTCTGTGAGCCCAGCGGAGCATTTCAATGTCCACGAATATGGTAAGTACAAAAGGCATTTCTGAGGAAAATGCCCTTCTGACTGTGTTGGTTTGAAATCTTTTTACGGTGTCCACATCTGCATTTGTGTAGTGTCTTCAGTCACCAGTTACCAGGTGCGTGCTTCTGTGTTGAGACTGAGTGTAGTCTGGTTGACATGAGCAGGGCTGTGCTGGCTGGTGCCACCTGGCAGTACAGGCTGCTTCAAGCTGCTGCCAGTTGTGTATCTGCTGTCTGTGCTCCTGTCCCTCAGCAGCACAGCCCAGCTGGCACCAGTGAGAGTTCTGCATCCATGCAGGTCACCGGAGGCTGGCCTGTAGGCAAAGCCTGAATGCAGGGCTTGAGAACACCATCATGATGGAGGTGTAACACTGGCATATCCCAGTTCAGTTCAGACATTGGAGAGAGTGCAAGATGGATTCTGCAATGTCCTCATGTAGTTCTTGATTTCCTTATTTTTTAACCACTTTTCAATGTAACTGATCCCTTATAATAGTGGGAAAGAGGTGCCTTTTAACCTTAGGATGCTTCACATCCTGTTTACCTTTACTTCTAGCTAAAGAGATGCCCTAAGTTCAGGGTAGTAGGAAGCTGGTCCCATGTATTTCTCAGCCATTGTGCTTGTGAAGGACAGATCTGGTGCTCTTGGATAAAACAGCTTACTTTAGCTCTAAGTAAAGTGAAATTCAATCCAAACAGTGCCCTGACCTTTCTAAGTAAACTGAAGAGCATTGAGGCAGAAAAACAGTGTATTAACTGCTCTGCCAAGAGCTTGGTGAAGAACCCTCTTAGGCTAAAAATAACCCCAAAGTAGTTGGTAGCAAGACTGTAATGATGCCCCTCTCTAAGGTTGCAGGGCCTCCTATTCCTTTTCCCCCACAAACTCCTCAAAAGGCAAAGCTGGATGCATCTGAGGTACATAACCATAGAGAAACATCTATTTCCTGTGGTCAGTAAAGCAGGATGGGAGAACTCTAACCTGCTCCCATTCTGCCCAGGGACCACAGGCAAATCACTTCTGTACTCCTTTGTACACTTCGTGCACTACAAGATTCCCAGCAGTGCACACAAGGAGACCTTGTCTCTTTGGGAGCCTCTGGATCTACTCTAACAACACTTAAGGGCCAGAGAAAACCCATGTTAACTGTTTCCTTCCCAGAGGCTTTGGAGCTGGCTGTGCTCTGTAGGCAGACTGTGGCAGTGACCGAGGAGGAAGTGTGAGCTGTAGGCTGGTGCCAGATAGGCAGAGGAGTCTCTTGTCTTATTCATGCCCTTTTAATTTATAGATTTAGCTGTAACCGCCATAGCCATTCTTGAAAGCAGCGTTTCCTCCCTCAGCATGCTCGGTGTTATTAATAACCTTGTGGATTCCATGTGTTCCCCAGACATGGAGAATGTTCCCTGGTTTCCAAAGAAGATCTCAGATTTGGATAAGTGTGCGAACCGAGTGCTGATGTATGGGTCCGAATTGGATGCTGACCATCCAGTAAGTACTTTTTCCTCCCTACACCCATTCTGTAGTGAAAAAATACTTTGTGGAGCTGACTTTAAAAAATTGCAGCTTTTCTTCCTCCCTCTCCTCTCCCCCAATGGTGCCTCTGTGGGTCTGAGCACCTTCTCTTGGGGATTTCATGTCTCTTTCTTAATTCAGGCAAGATTGAATTCAACTCCTGTGCCTTTCTGCAAGCTTACTTGTGTGAGAACTCCAGGTCTGGGCCCTGAATGGTTGCATACAAATTAAAAAAGAAAAAACAAAACAAAACAAAACAAAAAACAAACAACAAAAAAAAGAACGCAGGCTTTGTTCCTCCTCCTTCTTTCTTCCTTACTGGAGCAACCAAATTACTATTTGGGCAGTGCAAATGAGCAATTTGTTCTGTAATTTAGAATAATCCAGCAAGTTACAAAGTTTGTATAAATACTGATATGATTAAAATTAATCCTTGTCTACTGAATATATAGTTGTATACATAAAACAGCTCGTTCTTACTTTGGAGTATTTGCTTACTTCCTGATTATTGAACATTTCAGACTATAGCTATGAGGTTCCTGTCCTCTCATTCTTACACAGCATAGTTTTGTATTTCCCAACTGAAGTGTCATGCGTCTTGTTTTAAATTAATTTATTTATTACAGGTTAGAAACTTATTTAACTTTGTTGTCTTCCTTTCCCCTACCAGGGTTTCAAAGACAATGTCTATCGCAAGAGGCGAAAGTATTTTGCAGACCTGGCTATGAACTACAAACAGTAAGCTTGAATTCTTCCAGAGTAAGACTTCTGGGTGCTTTGAAATAATAGCAGAGTGGACTGTGAGGATCTCACCTTCCCTGGGCTTGGATCAGGCTGAGATATGCTTGGCTCAGGAGTCAGAGCCAAGGGGGTAAAATTAAGGGAGATATAAGAGAAGATTAACAGGTAGATCTAGCTTATTTTGCAGCTCTGGTCAGTCTGCTTGGCCATTATGGCATCTGCAGTAGTGCTGGTCCTCAGATGGGCAGCAATGCCAGTGTGGTGCATTTGGACTCTGCAGTTCTTCCCCACTTCCCTGGAAATGGGTGCAGCAACGAAGGAAGAAAGACAATGCACATTGCTCAGCTGCCTGTGCCAGGACTTACTGGCCATCTGGGCAGATGAGTCTTCTTTGCAAAGGAGAGGGAAGGGAGGCAAACCCCAGTATAGCCCATTGACCACAGAGTGTAAACTCTCTGGGCAAATGCTAATACTTGAATTTTCTTTCCGGGTTCAAACTAATGCATGTGATGTGTAGATAAGAAGATTTCTGTGAAAAGAAATTCGAAGCACTTCTGTCTTTAGAGATGCTGCTTGGGGGAGGAGCTCTTAAAGCAGTAAGAGTTTCACAACTCAGTGCTGTGAATTCTTTCTAAATGCGATTTTTCATGTTGATGTTGCCTGACCGAATTTAGGTGTCAAGTTCCTCAATTGAAAATGACCAAGAAAGCAACTGTTACTACAGCACAGAGCTGATTACTGTTAATGTGTTGTTGACAGAGATTCCCTTGGGAAAAAAATTGCCATGCTGGTTACCTGACTGGCAGTGGAAGCTCAGTGTAACACTACCATTGCTGTAATCCATTTTAATCAAGCTCCTGAGGACTAAATAGGAGAGACAGACTACAATTAATATGTTCAGACAGGTGCTTGCCTCTTCTGCATAGAAGTGTGATTTTTACCAGATGTATCTGCTTTGTGCTGCTAATTTAGGGAATTCTCTTTTCCTAAAACAAATCAAAAGGGTAATGGAAAGTAATTGTAGACATGGAAGTTCAACTGGGAAAAGGATGCGTTCTCAGATCCTGAAGCTGTAAAGAGGTTATGCAAGTATTTTTAATCTTACTCTCAGAATTGAACACCTAAGAAACTGTTTACGGAACCAAAGCTTTCAGGCTCTGGTGACGTCAATGCAAAGATTCCTGACAATTGGTTTAGGTGGAAAAAAGAGCAAACCCTTAGACTAAAAGCTCTCCAGGGCATAGACCAGATCTCACTGTGCATTTGACAGTGTCTAATGCACCCTGGCCAGGTGTCACAGCCATATGGATGTTAAACAGCAATAGTAGGTAAATGAGTCACCTGTTATTAAGCATTTACTGAGGAACATCCTTTCTTCCTCCTCTCCTTGTAGTGGTGAACCAATTCCGAAGATTGAATTCACTGAGGAGGAGATCAAGACTTGGGGGACTGTGTACCGAGAGCTCAACAACCTTTACCCAACTCATGCCTGCAGAGAGTACCTTAAAAACTTACCCTTGCTCACCAAATACTGTGGCTACAGGGAAGACAATATCCCCCAGCTGGAAGATGTGTCCCGCTTCCTGAAAGGTAATGTGCTAATTTTCTTACATGAAAAGACTAAGGCCCACACTATTTTGTTGGCACAAGGGAACATTCTTGGTCACTTTTGCTTGTATTTGTTCTGGTCCTTTAAGAAGCCTTTTGGCCATCTGTGTTTTAAAGTATTGTGTCTTGAACATATAAAAACAGTGACATTTGAGGGACAATGATACCTTGGGCTTGGCTAAAGAGATATGTAGCTGTAATGTTGACTCTAGGCATGGAATCACAGGAAATCCACTGACACAGAGATAGGGACATTTTTAATAAATGTTGGTCATTCTCAGGTTTAGGCCTAATTTTTCTAATTAGGCTAAAATCTGTCTGATTTTCCCACATGCTCTTGAGGCAAGGTAGTGCTGTGGTTTTCACCCCAGTTGCAGCAGGAAAGCTGTCAACGTTGTGCATTCTACACAAAACTAATGTACAGTTTCTCTGTTCATTTTCAGAGCGTACAGGTTTCACCATTCGCCCTGTTGCTGGATATCTGTCTCCCAGAGACTTCTTGGCAGGATTAGCATTCAGAGTTTTTCACTGCACTCAATATGTTAGACACAGCTCGGACCCTCTCTATACACCAGAGCCGTGAGTCATTTAATCTTGTGGTAGAATTTGAGAGAGAGAAAGTTTTGATTCTTGCTGTTCAGAGCCAAGCTACTTAAAAGCTGTTCAAGAACGCCATCATAAAACTTACTTTTAAGGTGCTGAAGACTCAGCCTTCACTGAATATAATGGAGTTTTAGCATGCTGAAGTCCTACCTTTATAAGTACAGGATTTTCAAAAGTACAACATGTTACTGGAGATCTCTTACTGATGTCACTGTGTGCAGTTAGTTTAATATTCAGTTGCCTCATAAATGTGGAGTTCAGATCTTAATTTTAGACAACTTCATTTGAAAATATGCATTTAGGTATTTATGGAGAGTTGGTATGACCTGCCCAGTTGCTTTCAGATAAGTGAGTGACATTTTTCTGTCTTTTGGATATTAAAGCTTAATGCAAGACATTGTATCTGTTCAGGGGGGCTGCTTTTTCACTTTGCCACAAAGACAAATAATGAGATTTCTTGTTTTGTTTCTTTTTCCAGTGATACCTGCCATGAGCTCCTAGGCCATGTCCCTCTTTTGGCTGAACCCAGTTTTGCTCAGTTCTCCCAGGAAATTGGTCTTGCATCACTTGGGGCCTCAGATGAGGCTGTCCAAAAACTGGCAACAGTGAGTGCTTGAGTGCCCAGTGATTCTATCAAAAGCTTTGTGCTCTACTAGGTTGATCCCACTCCATCGAATAAATTTTGGGCTTCATGTTAACATTAGCCAGAACAGCTGTAAGATATATGTGTTTCACTGGTCCCTGGTTTTGGGGCATACAAAAATTTTCCATGCTAGGAAAAAAATACACTTTAAAGTTGAGATGACTGGTATTTTTCTTCACTTGACTGTCAAGTAACGGCTCAGCTTCTGCTGGTAGGTCGCTTTTTCCAGACTGAAATTCTCTGATCTATTTCTTCCAAACAAAACTTTTCTTACTAACGGGAACATGATTCAAGGATTTTAAAAGTAATCTATTTCTTTAATGTGTAGAAGGAATTGAAATGATATTCAATGTGGTGAGTGCTAGCATTAGGTAGTCTTCAGCCAAGAAAGTAAAATAATATAAATTAATCTAATTTTCTGGACATCCATTTCTGGCAAAAATATTTTGAGATTAAAATTAAATTTAGATGAAAAATAATTGATGCCAGTTATGAAAGAATTGGTTTAGTAACTTTTTTTCCCCACCTTGTGTAGTTAGTGGTAAAATTTCTACTACCTTCAGTGGGAGCAGAATTAAGCCATCTAAGAAAATAATGTTTCTTCCTGTATACCTGCAGAAATCCTGAAATCCACCAAACTGAAAATCTTCAATTTTACAGGACACTAAGCAAATGAGAAACAAACTGTAGTGGGCTGTTTTCACTCACTCAGACGCCCTCTCCATCCAGTTTCTTTTAAGCTGAGGCTGTCATTTCACATCAATATTTCTCGAAACAGATTTACATCTCACTGTTCCCACTAACATTAGCAGCTTCTAGCCTCGATGGGTGATCTATAACATCCACCTTTCCCATGAGAATCATGTAATCTTGTGGTTCTTTACCCCCTTTCATTCTGGATTCCCTCTTTAAATATCTGAGGACAACTGAGGGATGACTGTCTGATGTTTACCACTATTTGATGCTACCTGCAAATAGAAATGCTCACATCTACTTCACCACAGCATCTTTGATGAAGGCTGAATTATTTTACTTTCTTCTTTGTTTCAGTGCTACTTCTTCACTGTAGAGTTTGGCCTGTGCAAGCAAGAGGGACAACTACGAGTTTATGGGGCTGGCTTGCTCTCTTCGATTAGTGAGCTCAAGGTAAGAATGTCTGCTGCTTATTTAACTCTTTTCTTTGTACCTGGTTATTATTGCCACTATTTTGCCCTGCTTTTTATAAAGTATAATTCTAAAAATCTTTCTTTTGAAAACTCTTAAATACCTACCAGGCTTTAAGAAAATTCACTGTGGCAATAATTATGGGCAGTGGTTGCTGCTTTTGGATATATGCTGAGCAGATCCCCTGTCTTTTGCAGGAAGCAGTAGATGACTGGCATTTCTTAACATTTGGGTCCAAGCATCTTCTTTTAGATTAAAGCTCTGTTGGCTTAACCAAATTCAGAAAATATTGCTCTTGTTTACACATGAGCCTCATGTCTGTGGAATCCCATTTTTGACACAGACTGGCAGAATATGACCATTCAGAGTAATTCAGTCTGTTAAGCTTTAAATGCTGTTTATCTGCAGATAAAAATTTTAAGATGCAATGCACTAAATATCGTCTCAATCTTTTTTATTCATTTTACTACGTGTCATGTTCCTCATGGATTCTTTGGATGGTGATGCTCCTCTGACCCATGATAACACACCACCAGCACTCGCTCTCTGACAGTGCCAAGGTCAAGCCTTTTGATCCAAAGGTCACCTGCAAGCAAGAATGTCTCATTACAACTTTCCAGGAGGTTTACTTTGTTTCTGAGAGTTTTGAAGAAGCAAAGGAAAAGATGAGGTACGAATTTTCCCCTCCTCTTTTATAGACGCAGATTTCACTTTGTACATCTCTCCGTAGCAGCTTCAAATCCTTTTATTCTTATCACAGTTTAGTAATTATTTTTTTATGGGATTGAAAAGTCAAGATTGGTATTTACTTTATCTTCCATGTGGTGGGTGGGAGAGATGAAGAACTATTTTTAAGTAGTTTTGAAAAGTGGTTATTTATACTGGCTGCACACAGAGGATGCACTGGTGGTTTTTGGCTGTGTTTTTTTTTTTTTTTCACTTCTATAGAGAGTTTGCGAAAACCATCAAGCGTCCATTTGGTGTGAAGTACAATCCATATACACAGAGTGTGCAGATCCTGAAAGACACGAAAAGCATTGCCAGCGTGGTGAATGAGCTACGGCATGAGCTGGACATTGTCAGCGATGCCCTCAGCAAGATGGGCAAGCAGCTGGAAGTTTAACACCCTGTCAGCAGTGTGGTGCAATCCAATTCTTTTCTTTTCCTTACTGATTTCTTTCATAGGCTTATAATGTGTTGTAGGCTGAACTCATTCCTTTACAAATGGAAGAGTGAATGGCTCATAAGAATAATGTCATCTTGTTTCTCTCTGTAAAATCCCTTACATAATGTATTTCTCTATCCCCCTTAGATAAAAAAGGTCCAGAGCTGCCTTTTAGAAGCTGATAGGGGAGTAGAGAAAGTGCTAGAATGGAGAAGAAGTGTGGTCTTTGGATCAGGGCTGGGATCAAATGCCCCAGAAAGTGGCTTATGAGGCAATAATGGAATGATTCACCATTTCTGCCCATTACTGACTCCAGTAGTCTTTGCTACTGATTTTACAGCATTGAAGACTTGATAATGTAGAAGCTGTGATAATCAGTGCTTCTAAGTCTGTACTACTAAGTTTAAAACTTGAATGATTACAATGCACACATCAGGACACAAATAGCTGGAGGTTCAACATGATAAAATGGAGGGAGGGGTCAAATCTTTCAGAGGGATTATTCTTGTCCACAAAGAATTGCAAATGTGCTGTCTGGCATGCTTCTAGTATAAGGCAGAGATACAGCTGTTGCATGCATCCTAATTTTAAGAGATGTGCTATTGCCTAAGAGTCAGGATTTGTATTGCTGTCCTTGATATTCCACGTGAGGGAAGACCTTTCCTTACAGAGATACCATTTGCCTTTTTCCTCATTGAAATAATTTAGCAAAAGTATAGCAAGACATCAAGTGTACTGCCTTAGCAGAAAGCCTAGAACTATTTCCAAAGTACAATTTAATATTCAAAAGTTTAAAATAATAGCCAAAGTTCATAGTTTAGTGTGGTTTTTATAAAAATAAATATCCTGTTGATGATTGCTCAGTCACTTTATTGACCAGTTGCACAAAGATACGTTTAGCTTCCTCTTTACTTGGCTTGAACACCTTCACTCCCTATCAATCGATAACTGAAAGGCCCAAGCATTTAATAGGAATTCTGTGGTCATGAAGGCAATAAACTACCTTGTACTGTAAGGTATATCTAACTCCAAGGAGCACTTTGCAAGTGGTGGGAAGCAGTGTCCTGATGAATTGCCTGTATTTCACAGTAGCCAACTTGCCTGATTTCAGGGCCCCATAGTTTCAAGCATCCTGCCCAGTTGTGCAAAGCTGTGCTGGCTGCTGCTTCTGCAAGCTCTGCTGATGAAATGGACAGGAGGTGACAGGTTTGAATGGGGATCTCTGATGTGCAGGGTGTATTTAATAGCACTGTCAGCACTGGTTTTTCATAGGTAGAGCTTATCAGGAAATCCAGAAAGTACGGTGGAAGAATGAACTGAAATCTTAAATACACTGGAGATGGTTGTTCAGGATTTTGAGAACTTTAAAGGACTTTTGTGAACCTCTGTGCTTGAAAAGCAGCTTCAGTTTCATATGCTTTCATAGGCCACATGTGCTCCAAAAGCAATTGCTGGCCCAACCTTTCCAAGTAGATTCACAGTTTAAATTAAGTCTAGATCACTTTTTTTCTGTGGCTATTAACCCACTATAACTTTTTTTTTAAATAACATTTAAGATGTAGAATTATGGTCTACAATATTTATGGCCTACATTGCACTTCATCTAAAAATAGATTTTAGAAATTCTGTCTTTCTAAAAAAGAAACCTTTTAAGTGAGTAGTGACGGAGGATCTATTTTGCCTGCTTCTGTGATAATACTTAATATTCAAGTGCAGTTTTAACAACACTGGGATTATTACGTTGTGGAAATATACATAGGTCTGTGTTACTTCAAACCTTGTCTGAACTATGTATACATTTCAATTAGGAATCCTTATACTTGTTAAATTAGCACCTACTTTCAAATACTCTGTAAAAACAGCAGTTGTATCTTTTATTTGCACTTGTGTAGAGAAAAAAAAGCCTGCTAACAATAATACAGAGAAGATGCATTTCTATGGCATTAACCACGTGTATGTTTGGCTTCACCCATCCAAACCTCATGGCTATATAGCACAGTAATAATTTAAACATTTTAAACTGTTGTGGAGGCTTTAAATGTGAACGAAATAAATGACTTGCTGGTAATTATCAGAGGTAAAGCGACTTTTATTCCAGCGCTGTAGCAATAAACACAACGCGTTCGCTCGTGGCTCGGGGTTTATGCCTTTTAATGGTGTGGTTCAGATATTCCACGCCCGTGAGCCTGCCCCCGGTCCGCCTCTTCCTGCCCGGCCTGCGGGCGGCGGGAAGCGCCGGCCCCATGGAGATGGAGCTCTTCGCATGGGTGAGTGGGAGCTCGGGAAGAGCCGGGAACTCCTCCTTCCCCGCAGCCCGGGGCGACGGGAGGGACGCGGGGCCGGATACTCGACCCCCCCCCCCCCACCCTCCCCGGGATTCGCTCGCCCCCTCCGGGATGCGCTCGCTCGCCCCGGGATGCGCTCGCCCCCTCCGGGATGCGCTCGCTCGCCCGGGGATGCTGCGGGGCTCGGCAGCCGGGACCGTGGACGCTGCCGCTGTCCCTCGCCGCGCTCCCTTCCCTGGGAAAAGGGGGCCGAGGTGTCCCCTCCCCGAAGGAAAACAACGCTGCGCTTTTGCGTGCTGAGCACAGTAGGTGTAAGAGCCACTGAAGGGGCATCTCTGCCCCTTGTCAGCTCTGTTTGCCCCGCCGCAGCCGTGCTTGGCACAAGCCCATCAGTCTGGGCAGGGCACACCATGAGCGGTGTGTTGTCGGCGTGGCCATACACGCGTACGGCTCCCGGTTCCTCAGGCTCCTGTTTCCTTTCTGCACCGTATCTCAGCTCGCCTGTTCTTGAAGGCTTGAAAATTCATTGCGAGTTATAGCCTACAATGGGAGCTTGTGACACACCTTCTAAAAAGAACTACGTCTGTTAAGTAGTAACACACTCCAAAGCTGTTTGCCTGTGGTAGTGAGACTGTGAGACAACAACTTTATCTGCCTGTTGAGCTCGAATCCTGACATCTCACCCACCTGTTAGCCGTGGGCTGAGGCAAGCAGCAGGGTCTCTGTTTCTCTAGGTACAAAATGTTTATTGTTAAATGTGTCCTTTTAACATTCACCAGGTGCTGCATCTTTGGGGGGTGGAGGGTAAAATGGATGGCGGATGGGCAGGGGGAGCACAGGTGAGGTAGGGAAAATCTCCCCTGGGGATCACCAGCTGGGAGTATGGTGGGTATGGAGTGTTTTACTGCAGTGTGTGTGCTGGGAAGGTTATGATATCTCTTTTCATGAATGAAAGTTGCTGCTCCAACTGTTGGACATATAATTTAATTGGCTAAAAATAATTTCATCTCTTGTTACCATGTTTGCAATTGTTGCTTTCTGTGATGGGACTAGTAGCTATAATTCTGTACTCATAAATTAATACTAGCTATAATTGATATATTTTCATTTGGACCAGTTAGAGTTAAAAGACTTTGTTAAAGAAGGGTAAATGTTTCTGATTTAAGTTCTAGAAGTAGGTAGCATGTCTTTCTGATCTTATTTTGAGGTGGACTGCCAAGAAGCAGTGGTATGAATAAGATCTTAATGATGAGTGGGAATCATTAGCATTAAAATTAAATACATCCTGATAGCTAGGCTTTCCTCCTTGGTAACTGTTAGCCCACAGTTGAAGTTTTAACAAGTTATGTTCCAGAATGTTTCTTGAAATACTGGGGTTGCAATGGCAAACTTAATGACATCAAAGTTAGGACAGTCCTGGCCTGTAATTCTGGAAATCCTGTGACAGTAGAAAGAGCAGAGATTGATATATTAGGGGATTTTCAGGAGCAAATACTGGCAGGTCAACCTGTGGCATATCCCCAATAAGTTTGTTTGTTCTTGGGAGCAGATGTGTGCCATTTTTGTTAGCTTTAAAAAAAATGTGTTATTTTTCTGTGTGCATTTGAAGGGTGCAAACAGCTATGGACAACTTGGTCTTGGTCATAAAGAGGATGTGCTAGTACCTCAGGCACTGAAAGATGTTTCCTGCAAATGTCAAGACATTGCAAGCATTGCTGGAGGAGGGGGACATTCTGCAGTTATCACTGGTAAAAACATTGCTGTTGCATGGAATATATGGCTTCTAATCATGCTTTTTTTGTTTCCCTGGTGGTTTGGTGCTGCCACCTCTCTGTGGCTGCTGTTTCTGAGCAAGTACAATCCTCAGTTGCAAAACAGGTTCCCTCCCTTCAGTTAACTCAGTATTTTTGGGAAATATTTTGGAAATTGGGGAAATTCTCTTTTTCATATATTGTGTGGTTACTTTGTATCTTGTGAGGTTTGTTTCTTCATCTGTTTTATGTAACAGCTTTTCATACCAGGAAGCCAATTTTTCTCTATTATGGATAGGGGAGTGGGAGGGAGGAGTGAAGTGAGAGGTTATTCAGTCTTGAGAAATATTAAGGTAAGGAGCAGAAGATAACATCTCGTCTTTGAAAGGTTCTGTTGTGTGCCACAGCTAATTATGGGAAAGAAGGAATACAGACAGATGTGAATGTGATAAAAAAGTTCATCGTGTATCTTATCCGAAGAGGTGCCTGTCTTACCATATGGATTGTCTTCCTTGACAAACCCAGCTCTCCATAGCTGTAGTTATTCAGAGATTTTAGATGTATCAGAAACACCTGTTTCTGTTATTTTTTGCTTGAATGTAGTGCCTAAAGTGACACATAATCACTGTCCTTATTTGTCACAGGATCTCATGGATGTATGTTTCTCTTTTTAGTCCGTGAAGTGGAACCCAATTTGTTTTGTTTGTTTTTCTTCCAGGTGGAGGACAACTCTTTGTATGTGGCCATAACAAAGATGGGCAGTTGGGATTGAATCACACAGAGGATGTGCTGCACTTTACCTTGTGCACTGCCCTGTCTGGCTTTTGTGTAAAACAAGTTGCATGTGGCTGGGATTTTACAATCATATTAGTAGGTAAATCTGTCTCTCCATCTGGTGAATGAGAGGCTGGACATGAGCTGGCAATGTGTGCTCACAGCCCAGAAAGCCAGTTGTATCCTGGGCTGCATCAAAAGTAGCGTGGCCAGCAGGTCGAGGGAGGGGAATTGTGCCCCTCCACTCCACCCTAGTGAGACCCCACCTGGAGTGCTACATCCAGCTTTGGGGGGTCATCAGCACAGGAAGGACCTGTTACAACGAGTCCAGAGGAGGGCCATTGAGATGATAGAGGGCTGGAGCACCTCTCCTGTGAGAAAAGGCTGAGAGAGTTGGGTCTGTTCAGCCTGGAGTAGAGAAGGCTCTGGGGTGACCTTATTGTGGCCTTTCAGTACCTGAAAGGGGCTACAAGAAAGCTGAAGAGGAACTTTTTACAAGGGAATGTAGTGACAGGACAAGGGGTGACAGCTTTAAACTGAAAAAGAGCATATTTAGGTTAGTTATGAGGAAGAATACTGTGAGGGTGGTGAGACACTGGAACACGTTGCCCAGAGAACTTGTGGATGCCCCTTCCCTGGAAGTGTTCAAGGCCAGGATGGATGGGGCTCTGAGCAACCTGGTCTAGTGGAAGGTGTCCCTGCCCATGGCAGGTGGGTTGAAACTAGATGAAAATCTAGTTCTTACAGTTCTGTTCCTGACTCTCTTTCACACAGTCTGCAATGTGTGTACTTGGGAGGGTCATAAGGCCAAAATATTTCTCCTGCTGTTTTTAGAGTTGATGGTATAATTGTAGAAGTCAAGGCCACTCCCAACGCAAACCATTCTATGACTCTATGTGCTGGCACTCACAGGTTTTAAGCTACTTGCCTTGCAAGCTAAATTAGTCCATGTTCCTTGTGTCCCAGTGAACTTCAGACCCTTACTGAACATGATGTGTAAGACCAGAAGCCTATGGCCTCAAGGACTTTTGAATGGGACATGTTAGGTCAGTTTTTGAGCTACTTGGCTGTGTTATTTTGATGGTTAGAATGTTACGCTGCTTTGCTTTTGCTCACGAATTCACTGATCTCGCTCTAACACTTCATTTTTTTGCAGGATCGGGCCTAGTTCTGTCCTGTGGGTCAAACTCTTTTGGACAATTAGGAGTTCCTCAAATTTCAGGTCCATGCTTGATTCCACAAAAGATTGAGGTAAAGATTTAAAAAGGATTGTAGTTTATATTGCTTCCAGTAACTTACAGAGGTCATCTGACCTAAGTGGGCTCTAAGCCAGACTCTTCAACTATTTTTTTATACATCTATCTGTTACAGCAAGCTTACAAAGTAAAGGCCCAAACATGGTCATTGACCCAGAAATGAAAGCTAAGGCTGCTTTTCTTGTTGTATGAAGAAGTTGCCCCCTTCTAACAGAAAGTTGTCCCTTTCATTAGGGATTGTAACATTTCAACGTCTGCAGAATGAGCCATCTGCTCAGATGATGTAAAGTGATGCTAAAGGTAGTGAAACTGTGCAAATTTACTCCAACTGAATATGTGCCTCAAGTTTGTAAGGTGCTGGATACCTTTTGCTATGTGAAGGGCTTGTGCCTTCACTGTACTTTGTTGCAGGTTTGTGCAAATACTTCAAACCAAACCAAACCTACAGTAAACCACCCCTGATAAAAACAAATTGCATTATGGAGTTCAACAAACTTGGCTATGCCATTTCTTTCGATCTGTTGCTCTTGTGCATGTTGTGCAACAGTTCTGTTTTTTAAGTATATGTTGTTTTTTTGAGTGTGTAACTGTCAGAATTTCTTCCCCCAAAGTGAGGACTGTACTATTATTTCTTGGCTGTAGAAACAGTAAGATAAAAATAAGCTTGGTCACCCCCAAAATAATAGTAGTGTGATAAAGTATGTAACTGCAGGAAAACTAGAGGTGTGAGAATAAACTTTGATTTTATCACTTGAGATTAAAATGATTTTTACTTTTGCATGTAAATGAACCGACAAGTACATTGACTTGCTTCTTTTCTAACCTCCAGTATTTACCACACAATAATAGCTTCCAAGGAAGAAGAATGGAAAAATTAGATAATAATTTCTCTGCTGTCCAGTATCTTCAGTGATAAATGCTGGACTGTAACTCATGCTGTTCCATGTGGAAGTCCATGGTGACATTTGTAGGTGACGTGCTGCTGAGTGTGAGCAGGGAGCTCAGAACAGCTCCAAATTAATTGCTTTATAATGTTTTAATTAACAGACACTGAGACTTCTGTAACGTCAGAAAAGCTTTCCTGTTTTTGGCTGTAAGCCTAACATTTTCAATAAATTTCTCACAGGAATTCCAGTTTACACTGTAGTCTCTTATTTGGACAACAGTATTGAAACTTTCCCATCCACACAACCTCTCATATCTAATGCAAGCAGTAACTTCAGAGGAGGAAGGATCCTCAGACAAGAAATTTAGCCTCATGGCTCATTCCAGATACTCCTTTACTTTTTTTATTTTGGGAGGAGTAACCTCTCATGAGTAGACTTTAATTTGCCTGATGTTTCTGTGCCCTCGATGTTTCCTGGCAGCATTCATTCCAGTATGGTGCCTGGAAATTTGGTAGTATTGACAATGCTAATCTGAATCTCTCTCCTCCCTGACCACACACACCATACATTTTCGTGGAATGTTTGCTCTTTTGGTTGCTATCCTGTTAATGCTTGGGCTTAATGCCATCTGTTTTAAATAGTGTTACATCTGTGAGAAGAATAATAAATCTGTAGAGTACTTGGGAGTGGAGAAGTGCCAGAATTGGTGTACCTTGTGCAAACTGAGCTCACTAATTTAATGCAGACATGACTTGTAGTCTTCTTTTGCGTGATCATGTTGGGCAACCTTCAGTGGTGTAGGTGGCACTGTCAGTGGTATTGTTGATGATTGCAGGACATGGTGAGACTGAAGAAGTTCACACTGATTTTTATTGGCCAGAATTTTCTTTCCTTGTGATACAGAGTGTTGATATGCATTGTGACATGCAGACTGGAATTGCAAGAGCTATTTTCATAGTGTTCCACTTCAGTTTGACCTGTTTTGTTTTTAGAGGCACTGAATGCAAAAAAACAACTAAAATACATTTTTTTTCTTTTTTTTAATTTGAGTAGTCTCTCAAAGAGAAGGTGGTGAATGTCGCTGCAGGACTGAGACATGCCCTTGCTGCTACAGGTAAATATGTCATAGTTTTAATATCTTTTCAGTAACAAATGAAAGGGAGTTTTAATGGCTTGGAGGGGGAGAGGGAGGGAAAGAAAATTGAGTTTATTTTAGTTGCCCCGTGTTTTAAATGTCACAGAGAAAATACACCTGAAAGTCATACACAGTAAGATTTTGATACAAATTAACTGGAATAGTAAACATACTAGAAACACATTTCTGCAAAATAGTGATGAAGGGCTGTCCTCCAAGAACCCAGAGTGATAGTATATTAATAAGCTAATTTTCTGATGGGTGGAAAACTTACTGATTTCTCCTGTTCTGAAACAAAACATGAAAGGAATTTTTTCAGGAGAAAAGATTTCTGATCAATCAAAATATCTTCTTAGGATTTGAATTCATTATAATATGCAGAATAATTTAAGTTTGTATACGATGTTTCAAAATGAAACTACACATAAAATGTGGCTTTTTTAATAATGTAATTGAAACTGACACCTGGAAAAGTCAGAAGAATGAAACCTGACATTTTTCAGGGGGCACAGAAAGGATCTGCTCAATTAATTTCACTCTCACACCTTCAAAAATCTGTTCCTGACTCTCTTGCACAGTCTGCTACGTGTGTACTTGGGAGGGTCATAAGGCCTTAATATTTCTCCTGCTGGTATTAGAGTTTATGGTATAGCTGTAGAAATCAAAACCTTCCATTTGGCATGGTTGTGTTAAAATTGAGGAACAACAAACTACACCTGCTCTTCTGTTTGGTTTAGTTTTGCAGGAATTTCAGTATAGATTCCAAGTAGTGGAGTCTAGCTGAAGGTGCAAAGGAGATGCTTAGAAGAATAATGGAATCTCTGATGCTTGTATGAATAATGGGAATTAAGCTTCCCTGAGCTCTGTGGTCAGTGAACGTCTTGATGCAGATCTAACTCAAGTTTCTGAAAGCTCTTGAGGAGAAGACAAGTGACTTCCTTCTCTCAGTTGTGCTGGACTGCACAAATGAGAGAAGAAAAGTGAAGAGAAAGTCCTATGAACTGAGGTACTACAGCTATGGGACTTCTGTTACTGAGTCCTCAGTAATGTCCTAATACAGCCCTGAGAGCTGAGTCAGGTTGCCTCGTGCCTTCTTAGTTTTCTTACCTGTATAATGAGACTATCATTGTGTTGCATGTTGACCTCACCAGGGTTATCTGTATGGTTTTTGGCATAAAGGCCTTTGAAAGTGTATTTTGAATCAGTGAAAATGAATTGAATGTACCTTTGATTAATTAGTTAAGTGATTTTGTTGGTGGTTGATGTGTTTTAATCTTTTATCTGTGTTTACTCCGACAAGACAGTGGTCTGGTTCTTCAGTGGGGAACTGGCATGGCAACTCGGGCAAAGCGTGCAAACCAAGGAAAAACTCTCCCCCTGTTCTTAACAGCAAAGGAACCCTGTGAAGTGACAGGTAATCCAGGAGTCTGCTTCCTTTTTTAAAGGTGGATAGAGCAGAAATATAGTTTGGAGTGATACGTACCATCCGATGTATAAAGCTGCTTGGTGTTACAAACATGTAGTGGAGTACCTGAAGGATAGAATGGTCATAATCAGTGGGGGAAAATGACAGCGAGTCTTGCAATGTCTGTGACCCAAAAGCAGAGACTTCTGTTACAAAATGCATCATCATCCTGTCACACTTGTGTGGAATGGTACCTGCTGTACACATTTTATGAAACTGATTTTTCTCTAGGCCTGGAAGATGTAAAGGTGAAGACAGTTGCTGCAAGCTCCTATCATTCAGTGTCCCTCACAGGTAGGCCTTAGGTACAGAAGTGAAAGCTCTCAACCTATAAAGGTTTCTCTGCTTTTGAAATGGTTGTCAATTTTGCTTAAACTGTTGAAATTTGATTTGTCCTAGTTAGTGCTGGTTAATTATTTTGTTATAGTTTTGGATTTTGAGAAATTTCCTTTTTTTTTTTTTTTAAGAGCTGGATTCATGTTTTGAATTCTCTGAATTTTGTGTGTATTTCCTTGGGGTCAGGTGTGACATAGCCCTTAACTAATTAAGAGTCTGGGCTCTTTACTTAATGGTTAGAAGCTCTGGAAGGATTTGTTCATGTGGGTGGGTAAGTCTCTGGAGCTGTAGCAGGATGCTCCGTTGGATGGCTCTAGATGGTTGACTGCTGGAACCAGTGCAACCCTTTGCCCATGGAGAAAGGTTGGTGGTTGCTTGGTGGTTGTCCCAAGAAAGACAGCAGAAGCTGTCTATCCACAGCAGTGTGAGCTAGTGCCTCTGTGTGGGGCAGTGCTGTGCAGGGGTGTGAGATGGTCTGGCTCTGCCTTAGGTGGCTCTGCAGAGCTGTGCGAGGTGATGTGAGAGCACAAAGCTCATTTAAAAAGTAGGAAGTTGCTTTAATCAGGCACTTCCATAATGTCTTCCATTTGTTCTTTGATCTTTGGGCAGTGCTCCCATGCTGGAGTATTAAGTATCCAGTAATGTAAGTCTAATAAAGATTCTTCTTTTATTTTGACAGATTGGGAGAAGGGGAAACAGAATAGCTTTTCATGCTGTAATCTTACAGTTTTGAAGTGTGTAAAATATATTGAGCCGTATGAAGACAAGTCTTTGCCAAACTTTATAGGAACAAATTCTTAACAAATCTGCAGCCATCTGGTACCTCTGTCATGATTAAAGGAGCACTGGAGTATTTGCTTATGCAGATCTATAGAGATTTAGTTGTATGGAAATGTTCCAAGATGTAAATTATGTTGAATTCTGAGACGCAAAGTGTATGCACGATTAGCGAAGAAGAGCTCTAAGAACAAATGAAATCTACATTGGATAATTAGCACTCTGTATTTAGAGCTAACAGATTATTCTTTCATTCTTTTGCTTTTTATTTAAGAGAGCGGTCTATTTGGCAGCAGGGGCACCAAGATTGACACCATAAGTGCCAAAGACTTTTGTAATGTGATGCTGTTGCTGCCCTTTGTCCTGCAAGATATTGTCCTGCAAGATATTATACTTTGTATTTTAGAGATACTTGGTATAGTAAAGATACTACTGCAGGGTGTAGTATTCAAATAAACATTTTTTTTCTAGGAATGTCTTGCACTGTGATGCAGTTTTCTTTGGCTCTGTTCCATGAATCACCTGCGAGTAGGATACCAAACACTTGCAGTCAGGCCAGTTTGGGACACAACTGTTGAAGTGGGTTGTTGCAAATGGGAATGGTGGTTCCTTTGAGAAAAGGATGGTAAAGTCTACTTGTATCCAAACTGGCCTGAACCCTCCAGTGGTTAGACTATGGTCCTAAGTCTTAGTGCTTGAGCTTTTGTTAAGACCTACTCAGGAAATGAGATAAGGGTTGAGCACGTGATGTTTCCCAGGATAAAGCAAATGCACCTTCTGGAGAAGAAAAGGAGGTGACCGAGGCAGTATGTGTTACTTGTGGAACATGACTGGCCATAATGTTTTTCCTATGTTGAAACAAGTTGTTTCTGTCACCCCCTTTTCTTTTTCTCTCCAGAAGGTGTATGTACTTCACGCTGTGAAGGAATTTATCAATTTTAGGGGAGAATTTGAATGAAACAATTGCTTGACTTGTTTTCCTTTTCACTTAGTTGTGTTGTTTTAATGAGGGACTTGGGAAGTCCTGCAGATGACTGTCAGTAATCTGTAATTTGACAAGTACTGACTTCTCCCCCCACTCCCACTCCTTGCCTGTTTTTCACCAACAGTAGTAAAGTAGAATTCTCCTGGCTTAGTCTTCCTGTTAACTGTTACCAAAGGGAGATAATTAAATATATTGTAGCTTAAGTCTTACTACTTTTTCTTTTGCCTCTGAACGATTTACTTCTGCCATGCTGCTTGTAAATAGTTCAGTGCTGACCAGAGACTCCTGCCTTAAGTGTTGTGAATGTGTGCTCTAAACAATTCCATGTTGGAAATTATATGGCTTCCAGTCTTCCTGGGCCCATGATAATGTATTTCATGTCTGCAAGATTTATTTTTTATGCTTGCAGCTTGTGCAGGCTGGCAAGGACTTCAAGAGAGGTCTGACACAGGTCCTGTTCTCTTAAGTGTTTTTTGTGGATTGTATTTTTTGACCATGGAGGCCTAGAACCTGGGAGGAATGGTTCTGTGCTGAAAAGATGGAACTAATGATATGTAATATCTGCAGAAGGACTCATCTGAACAGTGTTAGTGTCCATTGATCCTTAGGCTGTGAGTAGCTCCAGCTTGCATTGCTATAAAGTATTGTGGGCATTTCTGTAAACAGAACTATCCCTATGGTTGGAGTCCTGGAATGTGCACTTACAGAAATGCTTGTTCTAAAAAAGGGGTGGGAAAGACAAGTGGTTACTGACAAAGTCTCTCAGTAGTTGTCTGGCATTGTTTTGGGGCATGATAATATTTTAATTTTGCCTTGTGATGGGTGGTGCCTGCTTTAGTTGTGTGTGTAGCCATGTGTCCAGTTCCTTCAGGAACTGATTGTGCAAGGTGAGACAAGGAGCCTTAGACTGTCCCTGCTTTGGTGGACGTACTGAATTTGCTCAAGCTGAAGAAGGCAGACTTGTTATAAGCACCCTCATATGAGTCTAGCTCTTGTAAGAGGCTGGGAGACTGAAGCATTAGGAGCAGCCAGCCAGACTTTGAAGAATCCCCTGTGCTGGAGGGGACTTAAATTATTTGCTGCAATCCAGGAAGTTATTTGCTGGACTGAATCAAAGCTTTGGAATGGAGATAGAAGCTGGTCGGCAAAGACAGAGTGGACCAATAGGCACTGCTCAGTGAGTGTCTCCAAGGTGGTTTGATTTTTTTTTTTTCCCCTCAGAGAAGTTGACTACTGTGTTTAGTTTTTTAATAAGAAATAATGTTTTTTATAAACATCTTTAATTCATCTTTGAGAGGCTCACAGTAGAGATGAGGTCTAGGCAGTTTGACCTGAAAGCTCTGGTGGCTTCAGGGGCTCCATATAGCCCTCAGAAAACAGGCTATCATAAGGCTCTTGCAAATATTTCTGATATCCTAGTTACAGTGTGGTAAAGAAGGGTAAAGAAAGGGTAAGGAAAACACAAATTGAACGAAACGTTCTTTCCTCAGCATTACTGAATTGAGACAAAGACTGTATCTGGTGGTATTATATGTATATCTCTCTTACTTCTCTGTCTGTTGTAGATGAAGGACACCTGTATGTCTGGGGCAGCAACAAACATGGACAGTTAGTGAGCAAAGAGATCTTCATTGCTGAGCCCAAGAAGATTGAGACTCAGTTTTTCTCACATGAAAAGATTGCAGCAGTTTGGAGCGGCTGGACCCACTTGGTGGCACAAACAGGTAGAGTATCTAAAAGCCAGTAACAAATGGCACCAAAACAGTAAATTGTCTTTCTTGCAGACAATAGTTGTTCTTTCTTGCTGGTAGTGGCTGGATGCAGAGTTTTGCAGTTTCACCTGAGCAGCAGTTGTCTCTTGAAAAGTGATGAGGACAGACATCCTTTGGCTTCTGTCCCTGAAGATGGGGTGGATGCTGGTGCCTGCCTGGCATCTTTAGAAATGCTGCAGCATCTGCATGTACACACTAGAGAGATGCAGCCTCTCTGCATCATCAGGTTGCTGGTATACCAGAATATATATGAGCTTCTAAAGATCATTCTGCTGGGTGAGTTGTGACAGCTTTGGAGAGAAAAGCATTTGGTGGAAAACTTGCTTCAAAAAAGAGTAAGATAGGAAAATATGGCTGCAGCTTCTGACATGTGTGACTATTTGACAGGAAGATATGGGCAAAACTCTCAGGGAACAGGAATTAGGGAGAGGGGAAGATAATCTTGAGCAAGTGTCTGGCTGAAAGGTGTGGGGGCATAGATATATACTGTTCCCAGGTTCTCTGAGTGTTAGCTGAAACTCTTAGGAACAGGCATAGCCAAGAACCCTCTGTTTCTGCCATCTCAACTGAAAAGACATGGTCTCATTGCAGTAAGTGAAATAAATTACATGGCTTTGCAGCACTGTACTAACCTTTCTGTGCTTGAAGAATGAGTCTGGCTTTTTGTGTGGCTGATCTTTTAGTAGAGTTTTAAGGACAAATAAAATAATGTGTTCAGAAGAAAATCAATAAACTAAAACAAGCTGGCCTGTGCGTGTGTTTGTGGTCAAATCCAGAAAATGTTTGGGAAAGACAGGCAAAAAGAGGCATTGTTAGACTTGAAGAGCATCCCCTGAAGATGAAATGAAGTGAGATTCAATGTTGAAGCTGTATCTTCCTGGTAACCTTTCCAGTGAGGGTAGTGTGAAAGCTTACTACATGTGAAGGACTGTAGGATTAGATTCTTTCATAGGAAGAGATAAGAGAAAGGTTATATAACACTGATAGTCATGTGTAAAGGGGTGGTTGATCTGATGAAGCTCACTTGAGTGCATTTGTATTGTTGCTCCGTTGTGAAACGCAAAGGCAGGAGAGAAACATAGATGAGATGGAAAGGTAAGACAGACATCTGAAACTTTTGTGGTGCTCATGTGTGAATAGGCTGTGCTGTTTGCTTCTCCTCTTGTAGTGTGGTGTGATAGTTAAGGCTAACAGGGGGATGGAAGTCTTCCATAGAGCAAAAGGAGCAGCCAGAGCTATGTTAGCAGGGTTAGCATGTGTGCATTTCTGCTTTTGCCTTCAATAAACTGCCAGGGGAGGAACTGAAGAGCAAGAATGAGTCTCATTGAAGACTGAAGAGCCTGTTGAACTGGCAGGACACAACCTGTTTGTTAGGAAAACTGCAGAAGGGACCACATGTGTTACTGATGTTTTCTGGATTCTGTGATTATGGGTAGTGGTTCAAGGAGTGCTTAGCCTTCAGCATGAGTAGTTTTATTTAAATGGAGTTCTTGCCTACCAAAAGGTCAGCAAGAGCTTAAGTGTTCTATTAAATTGGTGCTGCAAATCCTGCAATGGTTGCACAGTAATGTCCCTTGCTCTGTGAGAAAAATTTCTGTTTTAATGACTGTATGCTGTGAAGTCTTGGTGCTAGAATTTGGAGGGATGTGACACATGACTAGAAAAACAAATTGGTTGTTTTCTGTTTCATAGCATTCATTGTTTGACATCAAAGTATATGCGAGAAATGTCATGTAAAAATGTGCATTACTCTGGCTGCTCTCTTAGCTATTTAAGAGAAAGGTTTGAACTTTGATTTTTAGAGGATGCTATACTGAAGATTTCAGAGCTGTAATCAATGCTACATGCTGCTTGGAAACTTTTTAGGGGAAGTAAAGGAATTTATCTTAATCTGTAGTTCTTGAATAAAGTGCTGTCATTCTCACTGGAATAGAAAGGGTAGAAAAAAGACATTATTCAGGGTAACCTAATTTTTAGAGAGTCTTGCCAAAATGGTTTGCTTGCTTCGCTGTTTCTTAATACCTACCAAGTAAAACTTCCCCAAAGTTCTAGTGCCTTCAGTGTTTCACCTAGTCAATACTTGTCTGTAGCCATTACAGAGATGGAGTATTTCAGTATTTCTACAAAACCAAAAATAGTATATCAAGTGACTAGCAGAGTTATTTTGTTTGTGAATGTTTGAAAGGAATTTAAATAAAAATTGGCTGACTTTTTGCATCTGCATTAGAAACCTGGCCAAGTGATGTTAGTGGCATAAGTTATTGCTGAAACTGTATTTTGTGTATTTAGAATTTTAAATGTCTTTGAAAAGCAGTGGACCTGAACCTAAATCATCTGGAATAAGGTTTTGAATGGCCTTTGGCAGCCTCTAGATACCAATCAGAATCTCATGGGAATTCAAGAGTTGTTCAACTACTAGATCTAGTGTGAGCTAAGCACTTAACTGTTTCTGAAAAATCATTTGCTACATTAAACTTGCAGCTAAATAACTGAAAAATGCAGCCCCGATGAAAACTCTTCCCTGCATGCAGTTTCTTCTCCAGTATTTTTACCTCCTTCTAGCAAAGGGGGAAATGCTGCTTCAGTTTCCTGGTGCTGAAGTCAAACCAGTGATCTCCAAACATTATTCATCAGTAAAATTTTTTTGAGCATACAGGCCCCAATGTATTTATACTTATTTATTTATAAATTGTAGACATATACTGCTGTAGTATGTTATGCAAACTATAAAACACGCACAATAGAAATTTTAAAAATGATGAGATAAACACTTCTTAAAATATTGCTTTTTAAACTAAATTTAAAACATTAATAATGTTATAAGTAAATGAAACTTATGCTGAAATATAGCAGCAAAAATTTATTAAAGATTTATATAAAATGCAAATAAGCAAAACAACGCGCTGGGCTGCCAGGGAGACCCCTGCTCCACTCACAGCCAGCAAAGCAGTGGGCAAAACCAGTATTCTTTATACCATTGTCAACTCCCTTCCCATAGTCACTTGTTATCCTTCTGTTGGATTCGAGTTCGCAAGTCTGGTTCTGGTTGGTTCTTTTGCAAGCTCGCTTTCAGTTGCCAGGTACTTCCCTTTCCATAGTTTTAGGTAATTTTTCATCCTTGAGGCCTACTGTGTGAGTCTCTCCAGATGTCCATCTTGGATCCTTTTTATCGTCTTCGTACTTGACCCTTTGATCCTTGTCCTTCCCTTCGTTACTTTAGGCGTACACATTTAGACAATATACAAAAGACTTATTCAGTAAGGCATAATAACTTGTTTTGTCAGCTTAAGAACTGCAGCTGCAGGACTATCAGCTTATAGTACTGACAGGTTAATTACCCATTCTGCAATTCACAGTCTTTCCGGCCTTAACAGAACATTGATTACAATAATATATATATAGAAATGTAACATGCAATACTATTGAATGAGTAAATTACTTTACTGCTACTAATTTGATGAGTAAATTACGTTACTGCTACTAATCTATTACAATAATTTATTAATAAATATATTTATGTATAATTTTTTTCTTGCCCTGCAGTGGATTGTCTTGTGCATACCCAGGGCTGGATAAACTCCACTTTTGAGACTACTGATATAAATGATTCTTGCTCACTTTACTCTGGAGAGTTCCACAATTAGTGGAAAGGAAGCAAAATAGTGTGATTTTTGGATGTGAGAAAATAGAAGGAAGAGATATGTAGTATGATGCTTCTCTCTTCATTGTGGAAGGTAGGAACATACTTTGTTTTGGAAAGGCATTGCAGTGTATAGGGATTTTGCTGCATGAAAGAATGAGTAAGTTTTTTTTCTAATTAATAATCTCACCATGAGGCAAAACTTACAGAAGATAGTTGAATTTTAAGAGGCCATTACAAATGCTTAGAGTTCTGTTTAAATTTTTTTTCCCAGAATGTTAATCCTGGTCAGTGTAGTAATAAAAACTCATAAGTGCAGCTGTCTTGACAGTAACTAAAACCTCTTCTCACTGAAAAGACACAGGAAGAAACTGGACACTGTTCATGTGTAAATTCACAAATTCTGCCAGTTCAAAATGACATTTTGATCTTTATCTGCCAGGTGAGCAGTGTTTGACTGCAGAACTAATGGAACAGTGAAAAGTAAATGAGTCAGTGATGTTGTTAAAAGCAACCATCTGGAGGAATGGTGTGCAGTTTCATGGTTGCAGTGGTTTGACACTTTCAAAGTGTTTTAAAGTGCCAGGCAAGTTACCAACTTTATCAGAAGAGAAGGACCACAACATAAATATTTTCGTCTTCTGTGTTAAGCTTTCCCTCTTAACTAGCCTGTTCTAAGATTGCTTTGTTTTTCCTCCATGCTGTTGGCAAAACTTTGTACTGTAACATAAAGCAAAACACACAACTTCTTTTCATTTCTTCCCCATCCTGTCTTTACAAGGGATTTTAATTGTACCTGAAATCACTTTAATACCCACATTTCTTTTATATCTTATGTTCTACCTCATTCAGCAACAGTTTTGAGAGTCCTATTTTCTGTCATTTCTCTTTAGAGTTTGATCAACTCTTTTCATTTGCTGTTGTTTCTATCATAAAGCAGTTTGGATTTAAGATATTAATTCTTGAGAAATTAATTGCTTGACTTAGAGATGTTAAAGAATGTTTTCATGAGATGTTGTGTTTTTAATCCTTACCTTTAACTGATGCCCATTGGCTCCAATTCTTTATTCTTTTTATCATAGAGGTATCTTTTGGGACTATTTCCATTGTACACACTCTTACTGTAAAATAACTCACAGAATCCTTCAAGACAGACAACTGCTTTTTTCCTGCTTCAATTATTGATTCCTATAGAGGAGAGAAGCACAATTAGGCTTTGTGGCATCACTGGTACTCTTTCATAATAAGTGCTATTACTCTGCTACTAACAATGGTCCTAGTTGATGATGGTTGGTCCAGAAGGATGGAGGTTGAGAGGCCCTGGTTGCTCTTTTGATCAGGTCTCTGATGATAAGATATGAACTTGTTAATATCTTTGGTTTAGTTATTATTTTCTGCGTGAATGCTTGTATCAGGTGACTCTCAGCCTGCTTTTCAGTGGTGATAGGGCAGTACTGTTACTGCTCCATGTGAAGGCAGACCAGGTGCGTTCTTCTGGCCTTGGACTCCAAGTGCAAGTATTAGTCTCTTCAGACAACCACTCTGTAAAATGATTTGCTTCCTTTCCAGCACTCTGCTTAATGGCATAAGGAGCACCATTACATTATGGGTGATATTATTTCTGCATAATAATTAGCAGCTGTCATGCATTGCTCTGCTTAACAAAGTCAACTTTAATTTGTGGTCTTTCTCAAGTTAATACAAACACTTTGAGGATAACTACTGAAAGAGAGGTTATTGCTTAGATCATTTAAAAGAGAGCTAAGTTGTGGCCTATAATGCTGAAGATGTAAATTAGTCTACTTTGGGAAAGATAGAACCTATCTGACTTGAAGGCAAACCTAAATATAACAAGAGAGGTATTTTAAGGACTTAAAAGTGAATCATCAACTTCCATTCAAAACAAGTTATTTTCTTCTTAACTGGGATGCCCGATAAATAACCTTCCTTAATCTGGCCTGTTTTATGATCTGTGTATTCTGCTGAATATGTTCACTAATCTATTTTCCACATAGCATCACATGAAATTATGCTTTGTTTAAGCTCAGATAAAGAATTCCAAGCTCTTTCACTCAAAAGGAGTTACCTCAAAAATGCAGTTATAATGGTATTTCTGCTGCCTGTGCAAAACTGCCTACAGCAGTCTTGGAAGATCAAAATGCCTTGACATAGTCTGAGTAATATTTTGAATCCTCATTCCAAATGTGCATCTGAATTTGTGCGTCTTTGAACATTCCTTGATGTCATCGTGTCATTTAGGCTGTGTAAAACCACTCTGAAATGATCTGACATGTTAGTGACCTACACAATAAAGTAGAACCCATCTCCTGTTGTTTTTTTTTTTTTCCCCCGAAGCAAATGACAACGTGTCCCTCCAAACACCCTGAATAGACCGAGAGAATGTTTCTAATTATCTGTCCTGAAAAGGAGGATTACTGCTGCAGTTGCGCTTCTACGTGCCTGCTCTGACGGCAGTCACAAGGTAAAGCTATTGAGCTTGGCTGGTGAGCTGTGTAGCTGCAGGGAGGTGAAGGGGAAGGACGTGGCTCTGGCACCCGAGCAGCACAGCCTCAGCCCACTAGAGGTCCTTTCCACTTTGCTCTTGAATCCAGGCTCTGCAGCCTTCTTCTGGAAAGCAAACTTTCTCTGCCTTGAATTGTTCAGCTGCTCCCTAGGACAGCAAATATTAATTTGTGTGTGTGTTTATATATTTTGATGCTTGTCTCTTTTTTGGCACTGTAGCCGACAGTCAAACAGTTTGAAATTGGATCCCCATGTGAGGTAACTATATTTCATGTGGTAGGATGCTGGCTTTTGGGAAAGTAGGTGAAATAGTAGAAATTAGCTAAATCAAAACCTGCAAATTGATAGGAACCCCTGAACCCCTTTGAAGCAGAACCTGCAAAATGAGTGCTTAAGAAAGAAAAACTGTTGTCCATTTGCCTTGGGGATAAATTTTAAAACTTCAGGGCCTGTCTTGAAGGTCTTGTATTGGATTATGAAGGGTAGAGCATGGCAAGGAGAGAGAAAAAGATGCACAAGCTTGGGGACCAAAATTCAGCTCCCAATGAAAGGTGGGAGCTGTGGGAAATTCAGTGTGCAATAACAGGACTAAAGATTATAGATGCATATGGAAATTTACATATGCAAAATCGTTTTCTGTATTGTCTTCAAAGCTGTCTCCTTGTTCCATCACACATTCGTGTTTCAGCTTTCACGGTAATTATTTTTAAATTGTGTTCTAGATAGCTGTAAATAGCTAGAAGATGTTGGCATGTTTCTGGCTTCTTGGGCTGACATCATTCCTTGGCTCTTACAAAGTTAAGAGTGTGTGTGTCTGTATGTTGTTTTGTGATTCTGCACTCCTATTCCTGCTGCTCCCTGCTGGGAGTTACTTTTACATGACTTTGGTAAAAGTATTGAAGAAATTCATTCAGTGGCTTGATTGCTGAGAAGGAGGCTGGGATCAGTGTGAACTGAAGGTACATTCTGAAAGGTTTAGTATCAAGTGTTCAGAGTTGTTCATATGCAAAGATTTGTCACAGAAGCTTGATAACAACATCTTCTAAGTAATTGAGTTGTTTCTTTGGTCACTATCCCTCTTTTGCCTCTCCTTATTCTTAGTACCTTCCAGTTGGAAAGTAAATAGCTGGGCATGTCAAATGTCACTTGTGTGTGAGAAGAGGTGTCAGGAAGATGCTAAACTGTCACTAATTTTGATTGAAGGTACTCATTGTAAAATAGAAACATGAGTGATTGGCATTAGGGACAGAGAAACTTATCTCAATATTTATTTGAAATTCCCCTTGTAAGCTATGCTGTTAGTATATTGGCAAATGGAGATTCAGGTGGTCTGGGAAGAGTAGGATTTAAACGGATTTTTGTTAAATTTAGCTCATGAATGTTTTTAGCAAGAATTGTAAAACAGGAGGAAAACAGTGATCAAAAATTTTTTAAGGTCTTTTCTGCTCCTTTTTTGTGTGGAGCAGCCTAGAGAATGCCTCTCCCACAGTAGAAGAGGAACATACAGTGCACAAGGCTAGTCTGTCCAGGTTCTTCTGGCTATGACTTCCTTTCATGGAAGGAAGTCTGTTCCTTCCTTGGGACAGGCTGCCCAGGGAAGTGGTGGAGTTGCCATCCTGGAAGTGTTCAAAAATGAGGATACAGCACTTGAGGACATGGTTTAGAGATGAAACATGGTGGTGCTGCTTGATCGACAGTTGGACTTGATGATCTTACAAGTCTTTTCCAACCTTAATGATTCTGTGATTAATGCTTGCTTGGTCCTCTCCAGATGTATTTTACTAAGTACTCCATGATTGGAGGAGTTTGGAAAATGACTCAGTCATCATTCAACATTATGTTCTGGGGCTTTAGATCACATAGATCACACATGTGGAAAGAGAGACTGTGTTATATTGAATTTCTCTGTCTCTCTCTGTTTTTTGTTTGTTTGTTTGTTTGTTTTTGTTTGTTTTTGGTTTTGGTTTTTTGCTGTTGGAAAAAAATTATTTTTGTGGACCTAAGTAATGTGACTGACTGTCCTAACTCAACAGAACTTTGATCCTTAAAAAGCTTTCAGAAAAAATGAACCTTTAAAATGTGGATGTGGTATAGATCTTGTTCAGGTCATTAGTGTGTGAGATAAGGGATTCATTACTTTGTCTAATTTTTTTTTTTACTCCCTTTTTGTTTGTTTTCTTTGGTTTCTGTGGTTGGATTGCTGCATTTTATGGCTAGCCATATATTTAGCAAATATAATAAACAAGGTCAGATACATTAGCAAGTATATGGAAGATTGGAAGGTTATGGGTGTGAAAGTTCTGATGGGACCTTGCTGGCACCAGAGGGTCAGTACTAAGCTATGAAGGATGCTAAGAAGTGTAGATTAGTTTGAATTTATGGAAGAGTAGAAAAGCTAAAAGGGAAACCCCCGATCTCTAGCCATTTGAAGACCAGCTTAGCTGATCACAAAGAGATAATTATTTGTCTGACAGTATTACAGTCAATACAAGTTGCCTGTAACCCTACCATTCAAATTGGAAAACAAAAATATCTGCCTGGTTATGATGTGTGGACCATATATGGGAACTCTTTCTGCCAAAAGGATTTTGTTTGAGCTCTCAGCAGCATTTACTAAGCTAAGCATTACTAAGCTTAACTTCTGAAAGAAGCTGTATATGTATGCACAATCTATGCATGTAAGTGCATTGATCTTATTTAACCTTAATAGCATTTTAAGGCCATTAAATACTTGTTTTCATAATCTTTAAATGACGTTTCCTGCTTAGTAATTAATTATTCAGGCTTAATGCTCACTAATGAATCTTACTATTTGAACATAGGTAATGTGCTTCTTAAGAGCTTAGTGGCAATTGAGTACTTCTGAAAAACAGTGCTTTTTGGGACTTTTTTTTTAAGAAACTAAAAATAAATGGGGGAAAAAACCCCTACAAAACCTATCTGGCTTGTTCTATTCATGGTTACCTTGAAGTAATTTTCAAATAATGAATTTGAGTTAAGATACTATAGGATACATGAGATATATCAGCAGCTGTGAATTTCGAGTACCAGATCTGTAGTCTTATAGAATGACTCTTTTTCCCCTTCTCTGATACTTGGGAAGTATAATGAGATCTGCCAGGACAGTGTATCCACTCGATTTTTATTTGGTAGCTAGACTGGTACCTTTGATTCTTTAAATTATTCCAGTTGTGAGGAGCCATAGAAAGATCTAACAAATCTGCACTGAAAAATTTCGGTTGGCCATATGTATTTCTTACATAAGAGTGTAAGTTGTTCGAGTGCTAGGAATGGCTCTGTGATACTATAACACAAAGTTTTATCCCTGTCTTAAAAACTATGTGCAATAGGGTATTTAATAGGACACGAGGTTATAATTTTTGTGCATTTGTAAGCATTCACCTGACTTGGCTGGATTTTTGAGTGCTCTGAAAATGCCATGGCCGACCATGATGTCTGTTTTACCCCTTTTAGTCTAGTACATACACAGGTGTGGTTAGCAACTGATATTCTTTAGTATTTGTTGTATTTATTTTTTTAAGCAAAATCAGGTTGTTTTTTTTCTGTGCTGTTCTGTGACTTAATTTCCGTAAAGATGGATGACTTTTTAATACAGTGCATGAAAAAATATCGCTTTACTTATAAATATTGTTGAAATCCAAACCATATGATTAATTTCTCCTATATTGTAGGAATGTATACTGGTTTTGTTTAACTTTGAATTATGTTGGTGTTGATCTCCAGTTTTTACTCTGTCAATATATTTTGGATACTAATTTTCTTTTATAATTATATGCATGGAAATGCAGACTGTGAGGGCACTAACACCCAGGATTAATCTGGTAGCTTGAGAGACTTGCAACCAAAAGCTAAAGAGGGCCAAGCCAACAAACTTTTAAGTCCAGGGAATAGGAACAGATGTCAGTACATGCTGGATCTGTCTGCTCAGAGAGGCACAACCCAGAGGCCCTGCAGCAAGCTCCTCTTGGTAAGTGAGGCTCAGTCTCAATGGCACTGAAGAACAAACAGATCATTCCTACTCCAGGGAAAATTCTGAAGGGGAGTTTGCGAGCTTTTTTGCACACTTGTTTTTTAAGTCCTCTTTTGTATAGAAAGAGAAAGAGCTATTTCAAGCCCAGTTTGTGGTGTGGTAGTTGAAACTCCAGCTGAACTCCCTCTGTTTTTGTAGTTCCTATTTGGACTTCACTGTCTTTCAGTGTATCTGCATATATTCTGTGTTGATTCCAAACGACTGAGATGGAGCTCTGCAGGTGAAGCAGAATTACATTTTCTGTGTTGCTTAGGATACACTTTAGGTTTTTGGGATGTTCTGCTGGATTTAAGAACTTATGTGGTTCAGGTCTGCTTTCTTCTCTGTCTGGTATTATGGGGCCCACAGTATGTGATAAGAATAAAATAATCACAATAGTTTAATTTTTGGGGACAAAGACCTGGATGATAAGAAGGTGTTAGCATCTGATTCATGCAGAAGAGAAACCCTAGGAGGGGTGGGATTTCCTGAGGTGACTCATGCTCACTTTTACTCAGTATCATTTAACTAAAAGAAAAATTCTAAACAGCGTTGTGAAGTGAAAGATCTATTCAGGGACAGTGCTTTATGTCAGTTTTGGTAAGATCTTTTTATCATGAGTATAGGAAATCCTTTCTTTCTAGAATTTCTAAAAACTTACCTTTTTAAAACTGCCCAAAATATAGATACAGAAACACCTTTAGGAGTATGTTTTCCTACTTGTCCTTTCGTTTTGGCATTTCTCATCTTGGGTTTTGGACCTTGTAACAGCTGATCATTGGTAGGAATTTGCCTGTACACAAATGTATTTTTTCAGGCTTGTGCCTGCTAGTGACACAGCGACCTGGAGCCAAAACAGTTCATTTAAGAGAATATGGACAATAAAACATCGAGAAGTGAAGGTCAGGCTGTGGAGACAGTATAAGGGTGGCAGTGTGGATTACTGGAAGTGCATTGGGGTCGAAGAATCATCCTGACAAGTCACGTAGTCGTTAAATGCTTTTGTCTCCTCTTGCTTGCTCACTTTGCTAGAGATAAATAAAGCAAACAACACAAACAAACCCAAAACACCTGGGCATGCAGACAGGTAGAAGCTGATGGTTGAAATGTAATGAACAATGCTGATGTGTCTAATTTAAAAATCTCGGGAAGTTATTTAAAATTCCTCTAATTCACCAGAGCTGTGTTGAAGCAAAGTTCATCAAAACCTGGTCACCTGTTTTAGTGCAGGAGAAAACCGGTGGTTCCTCTAGAAGCTGTCCTGTCTTGTATTCTGTGAAGCATGAATAGGAGGGTAGTGCTTCTTTTGATAAGTATCTGTTTTAATGTCAGGGAAAAGAAGGGCTTGAAAAAGCAGGAGCTTTTTGTTCTTCATTGCTGTTCCCTCCTTACTCCTAAGGAGAAAAGTTCTTGTTTCTTCTCTCTCTCACTTTCAAACCTAAACCCCTCTTATTAATTAACAGGCAGCATAGCACATCAATGCTTGTATTACAGCCCTGTTAATATACATCCTTAGGTAATCTTTAAACACAGATGTACTGGCACTGCAACCAAATACAGATGTTATAGTTATATAGAGGTAGTTGTAGACAGCTACTGCTTCATTGGGTAGATATCAGAAGTAAATCTCACTAGCATAATTCCCTCTTGGCATAGAATTTCAGGCTTTTTTTTACAGGGTGGACTTGCATTAATTAGTAACATTCCTAAGATTTTTCTAAATTTTTAGACTTGCCTCCTGCTCTGTGCCTGTAGCTCTGAAATGCTGAAAATATCTCACAGTCAGTCTCCTAAAATGTGAATTCTAATGAGTTAGAGGTCTGAGCTGGAACAAGAAGGCAGGAGTCAAAGGGAACTCTGCTAGCTGGATAGCATGCTTCTGTATATGATGGAATTTTTTCAGACCATAAATGGCATTTGGATATTTCCACCCTTATGCAACCATTTACACTTTTGCCCACTCGGTCCCTGCAGTCTCCTTGATAATAAGTATCTTGCCCATGCACAATTCAAAGTGGAATTTTGTGTTGTTTTTATCCCCCCCACCTGCCCTTAACCTTTCTTGGGGGTAGAGGGAGAAATAGGGGTGATATTCCCGAGGGAATATGTCACCTTATTGCTCATTATTTATCTCTTGACTTCAAAGGGCATGAATTTTTCCTTCCCATCCTCTTTTAGACTGTTTTGTTCCTCCTGTCAGTGAGAACGCTCCTCATTATTTGAGGTGAACAGCCCACTCTGTCTTAGTCAATTGTGTTTGCTGTTCTAATGGTTCTGAGTCTGAACAAGGGGGATGATCTCCTGGGAGGCTCTGGAGGTGCCATTGTTGGGTTTGTGGTACTGTTCTGTTCTTTGTTCTTTTTTTCTTAAGAACAGCACATAGTTAAGGTTGAACTCCATTGTGTGTAGAACTCTACTGTTTCTGGAGTGACTTGAGGAAGTTAAAGCCACTTAGCAAATCACCTAACACTTTATTTTTATAATGCTTTCTATTTCTTTGTTGGTATTGTGATTCTTCAGAATCATGCATGTCTGAGGCTTGTTATCTAGTGAAATCTCTTGTGCAAAATGGTCTCTGATTATTTGTTCCTGGGAATGCATCTCGTGGACAACAGTGGAAAAAGCCCAGTTCTTCAGGCTGCCATTCCAGAGCATTTCTTTTGCTATTTTTGTGTCTGCCTTTTCACAGCACGCCCTCGAGTCTTTTGACAGGGTAAATATTAGCACTGGGAACTTAATTACCTTCACTTTGTTTATCTCTTGTAGACAGATGCCTGTTCCTTCTTAGATTGGTTCAGATGGCAATGGGATATTGAGAGTAGCAGGATTGCTTGCATACCCCAAGTTAGGCAGATTCACAAATGTTTGCAGCAGTGGACCTGGAGGTAAGCACAGGTTAATGCTTTCCATAGGATGATTTAGAAAACATGCATATATTGCAATTTGTAATCTCTGAATAAGATTTTCTGTAGCACTGTACTGTGTTAAGTCTAATGGAACAAGACCTGAACCTTTGCCTCAAAGGGGATAAACTTCTAAGCAGTCCGTTTACAGACAAGAGAGTAGGAAATCAGACACAAGAAAATAATTGTGAACACATAAAAGCAGGTACCTTGTATTTTAATAGTTCAAGGGTGTTGCTTTTCCAGAAAGAATTGAATAACTACTTAGAAAGGAATATCTATTCAGTTTTCTGGGGAATGTTAGAGGAAGAGGTGCTCAGCTGCAGAAGGAAGGAAATTCCAGGTTAGGGAGGCCTGTATGGAAGAAAGCATATAACAGTGCAGAAGGGCATGGAGATATAAATATAGAATGTCAGTAAAAGTGTATGACTCATACTGCTGTAGTAGCATAGTGCAGAATTTAGTTGCAGAAGTACAGAACAAAAACCCTATGGTATACTATGATGCATTTGCAGATAGTTTTCCATAGCTGGTTAATGTTTTATGCATCCTGCTTTTTTGGAGGCATCACCAAATTGTGCTTTTATTTTTTTCCCCCCTTCTTTTTGTTAGGACTTTGTTTTTAGATGAAGAGTTAAGTCCTCTATTGAACCTTGAATGCAGCCGTTCTGTTTGCTGGGTAGAGATGAGTTAGATTTGTTTTTAATCATGTAACTAAATTTAGCCAGCAATCTGCATTTTAAGGCATTGCTATTAAAAGTCTAAAAGTGAGATATGTATCGTAGTTTGAATTTAAAATGAGCCAGAGGCACAGCTGGTGAGGCAGTCATGACTCTAATCATGAGTGGAGGGAAATGAGAAGGGAATTTTCTCATCTTGCAGGATGAGTGCAAAGTCTGATAGGTGCTTTAAATTCTACCCTTGCCCCCAGCCCCCTTTCCCAGCTTTATTTCATGATTGCATTGACTTCATGACTTTCCCCCCATTTTCATTTTTTCAGTCAAGATCATATGTCTGTTTGATATCAGCAGTATGAACACAAGTTCACAAGCATTTGAATTCTTATATTTTAATTTTTCTTTTGCTTCATTCAGAGCTTTGTATGGTACTTCATATTTCCAATCTCTCCTCTAAAAGAAAAATGGCATTTATCCCATCTGAAACCCAAACCCAGAGACAGGACTTCCAAGGTATCTGGAGAGTCTTGGAATTTGCCGTACTCAAAAGTTATTTTTGTTCAGTCTTTCAGAGCAGTGAAGCATTCTGTTAACTATGTGAATAATCCTATTGAACAGGCATTGCCTGTCCTGAGACTTAACTTGGTGTTGACTATGGAAGCAAAAAAGAAAGAGCATATGTGGTTTTTAATGAATGGAGGTCAAAGGTCTTTAGATGTTTCATGATGTCCACAGTCCTGGTAAAGGTGGATCTGTTGGTAAAGTGCATGACAAACTTAGCATGTCATGGAAACTACAGGTTTCTAGTCTGTCATAGGGAATATTAAATTGACTTGATACACTGCCTTTAGCAATATTTGCTGTGCCCAAGCTCCCATTTCCCAAGGCCATTTTTCAACCAGATCAATTCCTTGGCTTGGTTTACCTTCTCTGTCACAAAGAGTTCAAGCACGATGAAGGGTGGTGGCCTAGTGGGGAGAACAACTATTCTTTGGATCCAAAGTTTCTCAGGCTGTCTCCATGTAAGGTGCCTAAGGAATTCTCAGTCTGTGCTTTGAATATTTTAGTCTGTGTTGAAAGGATGTCACGGTCTTGGTGTCTTCTCTTGGTGAGTCTCACACATCCTTGTGGCTTTACCTGCCTGGCTGAGTATGTTTCATTATATCACATTGTCATACAAGTCCTTGGATGTTCAATGTCTTGATATCTCCAGGAGTCTTTGAAGAGAGATTGTATGATTTCTCCTTTTATTTCTTTTTTTTTTTTTTCTTAGCAGGAGGAATGGATCACAGTGAGAAGCCAGTTGTTTGCTGGATCACAGATGAGCCTCTAAGTCAAGTGGTGTGAAATCCCCTGTCTTGCCCACATGCCTGTGGTTAAATTGATCACCAGATTTGGGGACATCTGATGTGGCTCAGAATGGCAGAAATTTTTGTCCCACTTGAAGATTATAGGAGTTTTAAATGACAAATCCATACCTATTGCAGGAGGACTGGTTCTCTTTCTGTGACACCTGTGGCCTTTTGTTGAAGGTTTAAACCTATTTACAGGGTGCTTGGAAAACCTTGGGAACTGCAGCACGTTGTGTGGATGCTCTGGGGACTATTCTGAACCAGCTGTGTATTGCAGCCTCTGACTGCAGAAGGCTGGAAGTGGCAATTGAAATATCTCTGGTTTTCTGTTGCTGTCATCTCTGAAATGCTTTTGCTGCCTTGTTTGAACTTCCCTGATGAGGCATGACCTCAATACCATGCATAGATTTGTGTTTTAGTGATACATTTTTAATAGCTGTTATGAATGAATATGGAAAAAACTCAGGAGTGTGCCTTATTATATGAAGTTGCAGAAGTTTGTAAGGAGGTCATAGAAAGAAGATGTGTGAAGAGATGTGGACAACTCTGGTACACTGAACTCCTGTGTAAGAGGATCAAGGGCCATTTAAACCCTTGTACTGAAACCATGCACAAGTACAGGTGTTATTCTGCAGGGATGGTAGTGATGCCTGGTTTCCAGTTGCTGAATTAAAGCTGTCTTCAGCCAAGAAGGAATTAAGGATGGATAGATTAATGTTTTTCTGTAAGGTTGCACTGCACAAAGGCTGTTTCTAGGTAGATGAGGAAGTTTCTCAGAAAGATTGAAGGACATTAGTGATTTTCCTGAAGGACAGCAGAGATCTGTAGATGTGGGAGAAGTGTTGCTCTGTGTGGGGCAGGGAGGAGGCAAGAGGCAACTTCTAAATGTCAATTTTTAATGCCTGCCCCTGTGAATTTTCATGTGAAAGGAGGCATTAGGGATTTTATATAGAACTTCGTATTTCAAGTCTGAAATTAAACATTCAGTGTGAATATCCAGAGTTCATTTGAAAAGTAATCGTTAAAGCAACTGTGAATTGAGATAGCCTAGATGAACTCTTTCATCTAGTATTTATGAAAGATAGTTCAAAGCTTGCCTGGATACCAAATAGAGACTTCAAGGAGATAACACTAATGCAATCGTGATATTATCTTTAAACAGGAAAATTGATACAAAGATAAATCTTAATCTAGTGAAAATAAGTAAATTTTAATGTGCCTGTTTGTCTGTTGTGTTCTACTGAGAAACCAACCTATTTTTAAAACTAAGATACTTATTTTCTTATTGCTAATTCTCTCCAAATACTTATGTGGCTGAGCAGATTGATTAAGAAGGTGCTAACAGGGAAAAATGACATACTCTACAGCCTCAGCAGCAGGAAGAGCTATAGTGTCAGGCAGGAAGCAACCAGAAGTGCTTTATGCAATGTTGCTGGATTTGCAATACTCCGAAGGCTGCGAACTTGTAATTTTGAGGCCATTCTCAACTGTCTGTGCTTTGGACAGAAGGATGATGTGAAGCAAATGCAGAAGGGCCCTTCTGGTAGTGGTTTGCTAGTGTAGTGCTTGGAGCACTTGAATATGTATGTACCTTCATTTGTATTCTGTGAGGGACACGAGTGTGTGTTTTGGATGATTTGGTGCTGTGTGTACACTGATGCAAAATGCTGTGTTTACAGTTCAAAGAGCACGAGGAAACTAGATCTGTATGATCACTTAGAATTTCAAACAGTGTAAAATACTGTTGTATGTACTGTTTACTTAGGGAACTGTTGGGAAGTTTTTCTTAAAAATCTTCTCCCCCTGTCTTTTTTTAGCTTTCTGAACTGCTGTACTGTATGGTTCATTCAGACTGTACACTGGAATGACACAGGATGCATGAATTATGTCTATTACTCCCTAATTCCAAATAGTGTTTGGAATGCTCTAGCCTTTAGGTGATGTAGCATTTGCTCCTGAAAAAATGAGCAGTTGCAATAAAGTCCTCTGGGACAATGTAGATGTTCACAGTAGAGGAGTTGAAGTGTCTTTTGGAATTGGAGCCTCCATGCTCAGAACATGACAAGAACTACGTCTTAGGAAGCTTTGTTAGTATCTTAGAAGAACTTGAAAAGCTTTCTAACGTTGTGTGCTATGCTTTTTTCTTTCACGAAAGTTGTAGAAATAACTCCTGCCTTTTGTATGCCCTCTTATTGTATAGAGTCTGGTATGAAATATCTTTTTTTGATTTTTTTTTTTTCCTTTTTTCTGATGCCTCAGCCACTTCCATGGCTGATGTACTCTGTCCAGTTGACTCATCATTGTGTATGTTTTCTTGACTTCTAATTAAAATCTGTTCTAGTCTAATATTAGACCATCAGTCCTTGTTATATCACCCTTCATTCTTAAGTAATTCATCCTGCAACCTCCATACTCTGTATGACTAATGTCTTTTTCTTAAATATTCTTAGAACATTTTAAAATACCATCTATATTATAAGTAGCACAGTAGCAATACCTCTCATTACAATTGCTTAACACTTTCTGTCATAGCTCAGTGCTTTCTTTTGCTTAGGATTTTGACAAGACTTTAACCTTTGGCGGAATTTTCCATGCACTGGTGTTTGCCTCAGCCTGAAATTTCCACTTGAGACTGTTTTTTTATTTTGTTCTGTTTGTTTGCTGAAAGTATAATCAGTATTTCATAGAGAAGGCACATCTAAATCGACTTCTGTTACTTGCACAGAAAACTCAGATTTATGTACTTCCTTCTATTTTTTTTGTAAAGGATCCCTAGGCAGATGTTTTTGGCTGAAAAATGGAAACAATTGTCTATTAGCAGGAGACTGTGCATGGGAGGGGGAATGCTCACTAAACAGGAATAAATCTGGGGAAGGAATATCTCTCAATAAGAAGTGATAACTGAATTGATGAGTACTGAGAAGGAACTGGTTGTTACCTAATCTTTAGGCATTCAAGAAATTTGTCCTAAAAGCAAAAATTAATTTATCTGGCTTTAATTTTTTTTTAATAGATGTTCTCCATTTTTTCCTTCTAACAACCACGTGAAACTTTTTTCCCTTATAGTGGCAAAAAGGAAAAAGATAATTGCAATGATTTCTGTCGGTAATCAGAAACCGTTTACATTCTCCTAAAAGTTCTGTTTGATTTTGCATGTGTAAGTAATTCTTTGCTTGCTTGTCCAGTGAAAGAAAATAAAATCTGTGGATGGAAGGTGTTTTATTATAGCTAAGCATTATTTCTGTTTTAATCCTTCATACATGCTGCAGTCTTCAGTTCCACTCTAGCAGTACCCTGATGTGATGATGCAAAGGATGATTTTCCTTATATGAGTGGCTGGTGTTTCTTGTTGTTCTTCTTGGGTCCAGACAGAGAACCAGATTTGGTTGGGGAAAGAATTTTTTTTCCCCAAAAAGTAGAGTTGAGAGAAACTTTTACTACCTCTGTGTACAGGATAGTGTTATGGACTGTCTGTGAGGATGTGGGTCTGTATTATCAATACACTACTGGCCTTTTCAGAGGCCTTGCAGGTTGCTGATGTTTTTGCCTATGGCACTTGATGCTTTTGGCTTCTGAGAGCTGAAATGTTTTAATTCAGCTGTGGTCCTAGGGGTCAATACAGCAATGTCTGGGTAGGGCTTGAGAGCCTGTGGTATATTGGTCATCTAACTATATGTTACAGAAATTCTTTCTGGCTTTAGATTTCATAAAACTCAGTTTCAGTTCCTGTAGTTGCTGCAAAATAGAGCGGCCTGCCTAACATTTCCTAGTCCACTAAGAGGGTTCTAGATAGGTGCAGCAACCTGGTCTGATGTAAAAACCAGAAGGTTAGTCTACATTTAAATTTACTGTGTACATGCTGATGTAGGAGTTTTGCAGTTTTTGCAATTGCAGATGTTTTTAGGAGGGATCTATATAAATTACGAAGTAAATATGCTAACTTTGGAGCAAGCATGTTTTTTAAACCTCAAACTGTATTCCTTATCTCTGTAAGGTATATTAGTAGTTCTCTTAATGAAACTTATTTTAATCCTTTAACCTAACAAAATGTAGCTACTGTGTTAAGAGACCTCACTTGTACTGAAAGTAGTATGTGACTGGTTTCAGCTTTTCCCTGAACTGCTGGGAAGCTGTGAAGGAAGAAATTTCTTCTGCCCTTGAGAGAAAAGGACAACTAATTTTATCACTTAATTATTTCAGGAGAAACATTATCAGTGAACACAGAGAATGCATCTGAAAAACTTGTGATGATTGGCGAAGAAATACCACTGCTAGCAGATTTGTAAGGAAAATGCATATACTTGTTGTGTATATAAACTGAGGTTTCCAGTTTATTTACAAAATACATTATCACCTTAAACTCCCCAAACCAGGAGTGCCAATCTGTGTCCCTGTCAAGTGAGTTTAACAGCATCCAAAGGAAAAGGGAGTTGTTTAGATTTCTGAAGATTGGTGTTTTGGCATCTGTTTAGAAACCCTTCAGTTGTCATCTTTGGTGACCAGTACCCCCTGTGCCCAACCCCTCTGTGGGGAATGTAGGTACTGACTGACAGGGAGAAGAGCCTGTGTTTAAGCAGACTGGCTTGACTGGGTGGTATTTTCCCCAAATCCATGTAATTTGACTGATAAACTTGATGACTGGAGTTCAACTCTGGAGAGCAGTTTGAGGCTTTGCTGAAGTGTGTACATAACTCAAGGTCATTGCAGGTTTCTGTCTGGGCTGGAATGTGGGTTGCTGCTTCTCCTTAAAACCAAGTTGAGAACTTTAACTTATGCTGTGTGTATATAACTTTTTTAATTGGAAGCCCAGGAGGGATAGCTTTTTATGACTTACCTGCAGAGATCTAGTTACTTCATTAAGAAAATAAAGCTGTCACTTAGTATGATTTTTTTTTTCTTAATTCTGGGAACCAAAGCTAAAAGCATTGCTTTAAGGATGTTATCCATACTGGAGAATGGCATTTTGGTGTCAGTTCTGCAGCAGTGGTATAATATGTGGAGAGAAAGGTGAGCCATATACTGCTGATTTCCTTTGAAGTTGTGTTTCCTTGGTCAGCATGTGATTCCTGTGAAAACAAACCAGTGCTTTTCCAGTGTTTAATGACAGTTGTGGTGATGTTCTAACTAACCAGCTGCTGTCCTGAGGGCTGTTACTCTGCTAACAATAGTAGTGACAGAAGGTAACTTCTATCAGGAAGACATCAACTGTATTAAATACAGGTCATGCAATGGATGTCCCTATGGTAAGGACTGGGAATAGAAAAGAAATGTCTTTTATGTATCAGAATAAACTGTTTTATGTGTGCTTCTGTTAACCTAAAATATGTCCTCTGTATAACCAAAGTGTATATACTGTATTCACAATATCCAGGTTATGCAGCTTTACTGACATGGTTTTATTTATAGCCCAGGCCACCATACAGATGTTATTCTGATAGAAAACAAGTTAATAGAAGTATATCATAATATCTTGAGCTAGTAATTAATGTTTTTTTTCTTCTGCTCCCAGAAATAAGTTTTCACTAGGCTTTTGAAGCTGTAGGTAAAATGCATTAAGAAGTTCTAGTTTTGAATTGGTATCCACATGTTCCAGAAACTTAGTGAATAAGTAATCTTGAATTGTGTTTTCTGTTTAGAAACTGGCAAGGTTTTCACCTGGGGCAGAGCGGACTATGGGCAACTTGGAAGGCATGCAGTGGTTCCCGACGGGCAAGAGTTGTGCACAGCATCTGAACAATGCTTGGAGCTGTTGTGTAACATCCCTGTTTCAGTGCCTTGCCTAAATGGAGCATCTCAGGTAAAGAAGAAAATTATCATTCTCCCCACCTTTCTTTTTGGTGCATTAAAATAATCAGAACAATTTCCTAATAGAACCTTTTCAAATGCTGCAGCACAAGCCCTTGCTGCTCTTCCTGTAAGCTCAGAAGTTAATATGATTCAATTATTTCAAATATTTTAAAAGGATTTTGCATTCAGAAACTGATTTTTTCCTTGGTGGAATCAGAATTACCAGTAGCAAAAGATGCCAAGTTCTCTAATATCAGGAGGATATGTGTGTGCAGGAGACAGTTGCACCTGCAACACAGTGTAACAGATGAGGTGGGACTCTGTCCTGTTGCAACCCTACTTTTGTCTGTAACTCCAAAAAGCAGCACCCTACAAATCACAAATGGTGGTCCCTCTGAGCCAGGGGAGAGACTTGCACAGCCATATAAACAGTTCTGCTGGGTTTTACTGCAGCTTAGAAGAGTGGAAATTCCCAGTACTGTGTGGGTAGGAACAAAATGTTGTGGTGTGATTGAGACATGTGGTTCATGGCTGATCCAGGTCTTCTGCCCAGTATGCTTACTCTTAATCTGTTATGATGCTTGATAAATCTACAGTTTGAGGTGTAGGGTAAGTGAAGAAGGGGAGACCGTCAGGAAAGCAGAGATGGGAAAACAGGTGATAGAAGATGGACTTTGTTCAAAGTGCAGCCTTGTTGGCTTAATATTGGATTACTGATCTGTCCAGGTGCCACTCTCAGAGTATAGTTATCTAGGGCACTAAACTTTAGCAACGGGTTAAAGAAAACCTGTAAAGCTTCAGAAGAACAGCCTTGTTCTCAAAAAGGCTGAAGAATTAAAACCAACCAAAAAGTGCTCCAGCCACACAGTCCCAAGTTGCCAAAGGCGAAGGCAGGGATAGGGAAAATGAAGCATTGCCTGCTATAGGAGAAGACCAGGTTTGAGACCATTTAAGGAACTTGACAGTGCACAAGTCCGTGGGATCTGGTGTGATACATCTGTGGGTCCTGAGGGAACTGGCAGAGGAATTGGATAAGCCAGTATCCAGACATCATCTGCCTGGACTTGTGCAAAGCATTTGGCACTGTCCCACTCAACATTCTGTATATAAACTGGAGAGACATGGATTTGATGGACCACTTAGTAGATAAGGAATTGGCTGGATCTTTACAGTCAAAGAAGTGATGTCAATAGCTTGATGTCAGACTGGAGACCAGTGAGGAATGGTGTTCCCTAGAGGTTGGTATTGGGACCAGCACTGTTTGCCAGTGACAGGGACAGTATGATCAAGTGCCCTCTCAGCAAGCTTGCCAACAATACCATCTATGGTGTGGTCAATATGCTGCAAGGAAGGGATACCATCAGAGGGACCTTGACAGCCTGGAGAAGTGGGCCCATGTGAACCTCATGAAGTTCAACAAGGCCAAGTGCAAGGTCCTGCACGTGGTTTGGGGCAATCCAAGCGCAAACACAGGCTGGGTGGAGCATGGATTGAGAGCAGCCCTGAGGAGATGGACTTGGGGATGTTGGTGGATGAGAAGCTTGGCAGTCACCGGCCATGTGCATTTTCAGCCCAGAAAGCCAACAACATCTTGGGCTGCATCACAAGCAGTGTGGCCAGCAGGTCAAGGGAGGTGATTCTGCCCCTCTGCTCGGCTCTTGTGAGACCCCATCTGGAGTGCTGCATCCAGCTCTGGGACCCTCAGCGTAAGAAAGAGGTGGACCTATTGGAATGAGTCCAGAGGAGGGTCACAGATATGATCAAACAGCTGGAGCACCTCTCTTATGAAGACAGGCTGTGAGAGTTGGGGTGATTCGTCCTGGAGAAGAGAAGGCTCTGGGGTGACCTTATAGCACCTTCCATACCTAAAGGGGGCTTTTAAGAAAGATGGGGACAGACTTTTTAGTAGGGCCTGTAGCCACAGGACAAGGGATAATAGTTTTAAACTAAAAGAGGGTAGATAAAAGGAAAAAATTTTTTATGTTGAGGGTGGTGAAAGAGGTTGCTCCAGGGAGGTGGAGGATGCCCCATCCCTGGAAACATTCAAGGTCAGATTGGTTAGGGCCCTGAGCAACCTGATCTAGTTGAAGATGTCCCTGCTTATTGTAGGAGGTTTGGACTGTATGACCTTTAAAGGTCACTTCCAACTCAAACCATTCTGTGAAGGTCTTTGTAATGGTTTAGCCAATGGCCTTTCTCCAACCTATAAATAATAATGCTACAGCTTTAGCTCAGGCTGTATAAGCATATAATGAATATTTCTTTACCTTATAACATCCTTGAGTGGCTTTGGAGGTTTTCTTTTCATGTGGCTAATTTGATTACAGAATAATTTATCCTCAAGCATAAAGATGATCAGAAAGAAAACCTGACTCAAGTTGTTTGCTGTAGTGTGACACCACATGCAACTTAGACTGCATGCAAACCATTTTCTTGTCCTTTTAGAGTCTGAGAGGCAGTGTATGAGTTTCATTAGGAAGAGCATTGCCAGCAGGTCAAGGTAGGTGATCCTACCCCTGTACTGAGGCCTAGTGAGGCTGCATCTGGAGTGCTTTGACCAGTTCTGGGCTCCTCAGGACAAGAGAGACATGGAGCTCCTGGAGTGGGTCCAGTGGAGGGTGACAAAGATGGTGAGGGGACTGGAGCATCTCTCTTACAAGGAGAGGGGGAGAACTGGACCTGTTCTCAAGAAGAGATGTCTGAGAGGGGACCTTATCCATGTCTATAAGTCTCTGAAGGGAGAATATCAGGAGGATGGAGCCAGGCTCTGCTCAGTGGTGCCAAGCAATAGGACAAGAGGCAACAGGCAAAAACCAATGCACAGGAAGTTTCACCTGAATATGAGGAAGAACTTCTTTGCTGTGCAGATAACTGTGAACTGGAACAGACTGGCCAGAGAGGTTGTGGAGTCTCCCTCACTGGAGATATTCCAGAAGCTGCTTGACACAATCCTGTGCAATGTGCTCAAGGATGACCCTGCTTGGGCAGGGAGGTTGGACTACATGACCTGCTGTGGTCCCCTGATCTTACCCATTCTATGATTCTGTGATATGGCAATTGACCTATTGTCAGGCAATGTGCAGGTTCCGTCTGGGCAGACAACCAGTCGAAAGGTGTGCATTTCCCTGTGGGGTAGCTGGCTGTCAAAATTCACAGGGTACAAAAGTACAGGTTGACAGCTTCAGCTGCACTGTCGGTACTGCATCTCTGCCTCCTGGTAGTCTCCCATGGCAAGACTTTGGTTAGAAGAGTTGACCTCTTCTCTTTCCCATCATCAGTGTTCTGTGGATGTGTGCACTCTCAGAGGTGAACTGGAGCTTCAGAGCCCATGATGCTGCACTAATGAGTAATTTGTTTAGTCATTGTTGAGTCCACTGGGTCTCAGACAGCTTTCTTACTCATTTTGATATGGGTGTCCCTACTTTTTTGTCATTAGTTATCCGTAGACAACTATTTCACACTGTTTTTCATCTGTGCTTTGTGCAGTGTCTCAAGAACTTAGTTCTGTCATTTCTCAAACAATACAAAGCCAAGGTAGTTGTAGCTTTTGCACAGGGGAACTTGAGCTTGGCAGGACGAGTGATCCATGAAAGTGAAGGGATGCGTTCAGGTACATTCCTTGAAAAGAAAGAGAAACAACAATCTCATCCTTATTCTGCTGCCCTCAGCGCTGTTCCTCCTTACAGACCTGTGAGAGACCTGATTTGAGTGATTAGTGATGGCAGTGTTCTGGAGCAGACATCATTCTTTGCAGAGATAACAGCACGAAGATGATTTAAGAGCATCATTTGTACCCTAGGAGGAGTTGTGTTGATGAGAAAATTAAAAAAACAGATAGTAAGAGCCTAAATTGTTTCACTTCAAGATTAAAAAATAGTGCCAAAGCAAGAATTTATACTTGAAAATGCATTAAATTGCAGTATGTAGACTATGTAGAGTGAGCTGTTTTTTGTTAACACAAAAGTTATCCCTTTTTCCATTTCTTGTCATATGGAGACAGGGTTGGATTTGAGAACTGAATTAAAAGACATATAGAGAAATTAGTTGTTTTTCATGCTTACCTTGAATCAGCAATTCCAATTTTTGTGTTTAATGCAGAGAGACAGTTTAACAGTTGAGGATTACAACTAAAGATTTTTATCCATGGTCTGTTTTTATAAATCAGTTCTAATGATTCAACTGAATTTTTGGCAAAGCTCTGGTCTGCTGATTGCTTCTGCACTTCAGTTAATATTGTTAAAGCCAAAGTGGAGAAACTAATCTAAGGATTAGAGGACAGGATGAAAGACGCACTAGTTTACCTCAAGGACAGTGCAGGAAATTTAACCTCCTATGTTGCTCCTTGTCTCTGTGCCCATGGCTTACCTATTTTCTCCACCAAAGACCAGGGATTCTCCTTTCTTTGAACTGAAATTGTTATAGTGTCTGTGTCTGCCGCTTCAAAACCTGATTTTTGAAGTATTGTCAGTGACCTATTCCATTGTGAGTTTGACTTCATCTGAGAAACTCATTTGAAAACACTGACCTTGAAAAATATGAGCACTTTTTTCTTTATTCTGAAACAAAAGAAGAACAAAAGTCTGAGTTTTAGCTAATTATCCACTAATCTGAGTATGGTTTTTTGGCAGTTTTAAGAGTGCGTGGAGGTTCCTGGTGTTAAATGTGTTTAAAGTTTTTGCATGTTGTGACTGCAGGTCTATTTACTATTTTCTTCTCAGTGCTTTGGTGCATATCCACCATGGAATAGGCCAAGGCACTGAGAAGAGGCTGTGTGAGACATTATGCATGCAGTGCTCTTGTGTTGCGGGGCGTCCTTGATTGGACCTCTTCAGAACATCTGACTCATCTGCCGCCTGATGCGCATTCACATCCACTGCTCTTCAGATGAAAGGACAATTAAATACAAACGGCCCGAAATATGATGAGTCTCTCTATTTAGCAGATGCTACAAAGACCTGGTTTAATGTTTCCTCCTTGTCCAAATGCTTTTCCAGTCTGTTTGATATTTTTGGGGCTGTAATAGCTGTCGTTCTACTGTTTGTGGTATGTTCAGCGTGTCATTCACATTGCAGCAAACATTTGCTGCAGCAATAAAGAAGCGAAGAGTCTCTGTGCAGTGCTGAATGTTTCTTGCTAAGCTGGATGGAAGGAAGGGCTGCAGTTATTTTGGATGTGCATGGCTTCACATGGAGCCATGTTTTCATCATATCCTTTTCTACTTAAAGCAAGCTGTGTTAAATCACAGGTTTCTGAGGAGGGATCTCTGAAATTGAAAAATAACCGTCACTCAACTTGAATCTTGATGGTGGATGTAGGCACTGGTTGTGTCAGGGAATGAAAATAATTGATAAACTTGTGGCAACCCATGCCTACTGTGTTTATCCTGATCCTACTGTGATCCATAGTTCCAGTGTGTATGTTCCTCTCAGTGTGTGTTCATCCCGTGCTATACAGATTGCTTTGGATCCACTATATGGTTCCTTTTTTTCAGAGAATGGCATCATGAATACCCACATTCTCATGGCCCTTTGCAGTCAAAGTTTACTGCTGTTCTTTTCAGTGGAGTTGCAGTAGGATGTCATTTTTGTTTGTGTTTGAAAGGTAACTTTGGTTTTAGTATGTTCTTGGTTTTTTCCTTTTCCCCATTCATGTTGCAAAATATTAAGCAACTGCCTACAAAAGAAATCTAATCTATCTGCTATGATGGCAATTAATTGTTTATTATATAACTGATAGGTTAACAAATAAGCATAGTTATTACCTTAACATGTAGTCACAATGATATTGATGGAACTTTTTGTTTAAAAAACCCCTGAAACTGTTTTTGTAATTTTTTGGCTTCACAGGGAAAATTGTTAGAGGCCTTTTTGTAAGTGAAGCTCTAGTTGAGACTTTAAAGGGTATTAAAAGAAATAGCCTGATAGTATTACATATTATCTCTGTGCTGTGTGTGTGGGTTTTGAATATTTAGTTGTTTGACTGGCTACTGTAAATTTCTTTATTTTGAATGTTCAAAACAAGAGGTTTATATTTTTGTGGGAGAGAAACAACAAGTTGAGCTTTCCTAAACCAGATTTTACTGGTCGGAGTTTGAGAATATATGTGTAGTAACTGATCCAATAAGCCCCTTAAAAAAACCCGCTTTGGGTGGTAGGGAAGGAGGCAAAAAAGTTGAAGTGATGTGGAGTTTCTCACTTGGTAAGCAAGTAGTATGTTTTTGTGTATTGTGGTGAGGTTTTTTTGTTTGTTTATTCGATTTTTTTTTTAATAGTCATAAATTGGTGTCTTTTACAAGTTGGTCTTGGTCCATGTCCTTTGAGAAATGGCATTGTTGAATCTTCCTTGATTGATTTTGTTATGCTGTTTTGGAGATGCAATGATGAAAATTGTAACATAGGGATGATCCCTTTAATATTCTTGTATTGAATTCTTGTCTTATCAATTCATTTTAAGTGACAATAAAGGAAAATAAAGGTCATAGAGAAGTGGGTTCTGAGTACAACTCACTGTGCAAATGATAAATTGCAATTAAGGATGAAAAAAAGAGACCAAATTGTTGAAATTATTATTAGGAGGGAAAAAACCAAACAGGATGTATCAAAAGATTGAAACTACAGTCTGCATACAAAATACAGTGAGTCTGTGTTTGATTAGGTGTGTTTGTGTGCTCCGCATGCCCTGTGTAGGAGAGTAACACTAATCTTGGCAATGCTGCAAGAACATTGAGAGTTTACAGTTATGTCACAGGAAATGAGGAAATGGGATTTATTTCTTAGGTCAGTTGGTTCCCTCTAGTAGGAAATTGAGAGCAGTACCAAACTGCTGAAATCCAGATGCAAGTTTTTGGCTAGATAGCCATCCCACTTATTCTGTGCTTTTCTTATCCCATTAAGACATGGCTGTGGTTTGTAAAGAATATCTTATGGCCTGGGTAGAGAGACATTTAACATTCATAGCAAAGTCATTTCTGGAAGTTAAGAATAGCAGTGTGTTATAAGGAGAGGCTAGTTCACCAACTCTGGGTCTGTACATTTTGGAAAGCAAAGAGGAGATGATACTGGTTCCCAGCAGGTGCTTTCTGTCATCCATACCAATTTCTCTGCAGCTGGAATTGCAGAAAGGGAGGCAGGAAATCAAAGTCACACCAAGTGAATGGCTAGGGAGAATTCCTGCACTACCTTTTGTGTGCCAGAGTGTGTATGCTGTGTGAGTACAAACTAGAGGTTTTCAAATTATCACTTTTGCTTATGAGGGTTGGTTTAAAATGACCAAAATTGCTCTGCTAGGGTTGTACTGTAGCACTGAAGTAGCAGCCAGAGGTAATGCTGCTTTGTATGGGAGACCAGGAAAGGTTGATTTGCTGACAGATGGGGTGGTGTAGGACAGGACTAACATGGGATGAAGTCAGAAGGTGGAGACCCACCCAGCATGTGATGACAGGTGTTACAAATGTGAGTGTGGGCAAGCCTTAATCTTCATAATTCATAAATTAATTTTCCATTTGATGGTGTGTTGCAGTTAGAATTCCAAATGAATACCTCACTTGGAGATCTCTGAAAGTATCGGGAAAATGAAAAGAGACTAAAACTATTTGCAGTGGTAGCCATGGCTTGTGCAGACATGCATCAGCTGTCAGTTGTGAGGCCCTAACAATGAGACCAAATTGGCAGCTGTATTTAATGAGCCTGTTAGCAGCAAAATGACTAATCTAAGTTGCCTTGTTGTAACTCTCTGATCTCCATATGCTCATAGAATGTTCCATAATTTAAAAATACTGAGTGGGTCCCATCTCTCTGCATAGATTGTTCTAGTAACAGTGCACAGCTTTGAGCTCAGAGATAACCTGTGATCCAGCTCATTGCTCCTCTGAAGGATTTCTTCACACCAACAAATGCCACAAATGTTCAGTAGTGCCATTCACATGCACGATGCGGTTAATGCCTGCTAATTAACCGTGGGCAGTGCCGCAAAATTACTTTAAAAAAATGTGCTTGGTTTTAAGACAAAGTCTTTGCAAGCAACAACCTTGGAAGGTGACGACTGTTAGTGCAGAAATCCAGTTCTGCCTCACTGACATGATTTTGCTTGCCTTGTTTATCCATGAGGAGCCTAAACAGAAAGGTTTCAATGTAAAATGCACCCAACCTAGTTTAAGGTGAATCAGATCTAACCCAGGGTATGTGCATGGACATGTTCCAAATCCAAGTGAAAATATGGTTTGAAGCAAGGAGTTGGTGGAAAAGGCCCTAAAGCATGCAGTTTTTCATTTTCAGTTTGTCATTAGAACTGTTACAGAGAAGGGATTAACAAATCAATGCAGGCTAAAACGAGAGAAAATCAATAAGAAACTGTAGTGAACTGGAACAAAGCTAACAATTTACAACGTTCTCTGCAAAGAAATCTCATCCATACCTCCTTTTATGGATGGGAAAACAGTGCCAAAACAATGATTTCAGGTTGGAGTAATTGTTTTTTACCTGGCTGACCCCAGAACTTTAGGTCAAGAAACTTCTGGTGTGAATGCTACTTATATGTTGATGAATTTTATTGGCAAGTTCTATAACAGTGGAATCTTAGGGAAAAATAGTCAAGGAGAAATATATCATTTAAGTTACCCTCATAGGAATTTGATGGAACACTCTCTTTAATAGTTTTCTTCTTTGTATTAGTAGAAGTGACTTGGTTAGTTGTTCATTGTTTTTCTGTCTCCTTTTCTTAAGAAAAGTGTTACTTCTGAGAAGTTATCCCTTAATAGGTAGGATGCATTAAGAAGGTAGAGAATATACTGGACTACTGGGTAGTGTACTACAGGTGAATGAGACTGGAGAGATATTAGTGGTAGGTGAATGTGATGGGAGAAATCTTAGTGGCGCCAGCTCTGCCTGTTTATTGCATTTTAACATTGGTCCTTTCAAACTCATTTGTCACTGTGCAGCCATAAACTCACCGAGGCAGTGCCAGCACACAGACTGCTTCTCCCTGCTTTAGGGATTCTGGATTTAGTTTGAACCTGGGTTATGCTTTGTACTTTTATGCTAGTGATGGTGTTTGTTTTCATTTGTCTGATGTTTCCAGCTTTCACTTATCAATGAGTCATTTAAGCTGTGGGCCCTGCCAATCTTTCTGGCCTTTGTGCTTATGTTGTAGGTTATTGTAGAGCTACTGTTTAGTGGAAGATTCAGAAAAGAGAAACTTGTGTTTCTGCTGTGATGCTGAAGTTATTGCTATGCTGTGGCACGCAACGAGTTTCCAAGACTGTTTTACTGGGTTGCCAGCTAAATAACAGATACCTGTGTGTCCTCCCACCTAGTGGCTCATCTCCTTTGCCTGTTGGCTGACTTCCTCTAAGTAAAGCTGAATTTGTCAAAAGCAGAAGCTACTTCTGAACTCTGTGTTTTTTACATGGTCTACTATAGCCCATGCCTTTGCACCAGCAATCCACCAACAGAACTTGTTTGTGAAAGGAGGAGGGGGAAGAAAAAGTAAAAGTGGTGTATCTAATCCTGTGAGAACAAAAATGCTAAACTATCTCCTGTTTTAAAACTTGCCTAAGGGTTTATTCTTAGTCTTCTGGCAGTTGATTGCTGAGGTCTCTATAAATTCACTGCATTTTACCAGCAGAGATTGCCAGATGCCAGCAAAGATTGCAAAAAGCTATGCTCTCGTTGATGCCTTGCAGGTTTTTTTATCATAGAGAAAGCAAATAAAAACCTTATAAAGAAATTTTTGTATTTCATTGTCAGAAAAAATTTGACAGTTCCTTAGAGACATGGTTTCAAAAACACCACCTTCTATACTTTGCAACTTTAGCTCCCGTTTTCCTCATTCTTTCTTCCCCAGGTGTAAAGCTAATATAAACAATCCCTCAATCCCTTCCTTGGTAACAAGTGCATCAGGATGCAGTAAGGAGTTCTTAGGAATTGTTTGTTTCTCCACAACATTGTCTGGCATAATGTTGTGCTCTTAAGTGTTAAATTATCAAGTATTAAATAGCCAGATTTCTTAATGGTAGTTGCTTTGGTGGAAATCCCTTCTATCCAGCTTTATTTAAATTGCCAGAGTTTTCCTGCAGCCTCCACTGTTAGTTGATTTTGAAAGTGTGAACCCATTCAAAGCCTTGGAAATCTGAGTCATTGGTTTATTTCTAAAGCAAGAAAAATAAAAATTAAAAAAAGAAAAAAAAAGAAGCCAGGCTCTGCTGGACCTCACAAGAGATTACTGGGGGAAAGGGATGAAAGCCATTTAACAATGTCTAAGAGATCTCAGCCACTTTAATACAGTTGATGATATTATGGTGTCTGACATGTGATTAATTGCTACGACAAGGTACATATAACAGGTGTATATAACTGTGCAATTCCTTTATTGCTTTTGTATATGCCAAGGTGATATACTTTGTGTTTGTAAGTTCTTCATTCTCCATACAAATGCAATCATAGGATAAGACTTTTTCTTCTTGATTCTTATTCCCTTCTCATGCCTTCTCTGTTTGGGTCCCTAGTTTGATTTCTCATGGTTTTGTGGTGTGAGGTTTTTGGTTTTTTGTTTCATGTCTGGATGGAAGAAAATCCTTTTTCGTCAGTACTTTTGGGAAAGGATTTGTGACTTAAATGCACAAAAATAAATTCCAGAAATAGAAAACAGTGAATTGATTTTTATTTTCTTTGACTTCTTGATCTGCTACTGCTCCCTTTTTAGTATTTAGCCACTACAAAGAAGAGATAAAGGCATTCTGATTTTTCTAAAGATTCATTACTTGCTGTGGTAATACAGTTAAAATGAGGAAGGGGCACCTACTTTTGGAGTAAATAGCTCTGTATAAAATTTAAACAATAATTGGTTTACAATTATTAAAAAAAAAAGTGACTTTTGGGAGTACAGTCACAAGATTTTTTTCAGAAATTTGTGAGAAAATAAGGACAGGAAGTGAGATAAAAAGCATTAAAATGTTTTTAATTATGTGAATATCCAAAATTCTTGGCTTAAATGTATTTCTTCCTTGCCACAAAAACCATGTAGGGAGATGGCTCTTCTCTAACGTGTGTCACTGAAGTCTTCCCAGTTTGTGCAGTGGATTAGATCACAGAATATGCCAAGTTGGAAGGGACCCACAAGGATCATCAAGTCCAACTCCTGGCCCTGCACAGGACCATCCCCAAGAGTCACACCATGTGCCCGAGAGTACCATCCAAATGCTTCTTGAACTCTGTCAGGCTTGGTGCTGTGACTGCTTTCTTGGGGACCCTGTTCCAATACCCAACCACCCTCTGGGTGAAGAACCTTTTCCTAGTATCCAAACTAAACTTCCCCTGACACAACTTCAGACCATTCCCTCAGGTCCTGTCGCTGGTCACCACAGAGAAGAGATCAGTGTCTGTTCCTCCTCTTCCTCTCATGAGAAACTTGTAAACTGTGATGAGGTCTCCCCTCAGTCTCCTCTTCTCCAGGCTGAACAGACCAAGTGACTCCTCATATGGCTTCCCCTCAAGGCTCTTCACCATCCTCATTGCCCTCCTTTGGATGCTCTGTAGGCTACTGTGATACCACGTGAGTAGAAATTTTTCACCTGGATGCATACAAGCCTCCTGAACTCAAGCAATGTTTGTGCATTATGGCAACTTTTAAGTCCTGCTATTAGCCTTTTCTTGGTGGGAAAACAATACTTTTGGGCTCAGCTGTTGTACCTGTGGTGGTAAGTTCAACACCTCAGACTGGTGAGCAACGCTTTGTAATGCTTTCATGCTATCAGAGCACCTTGAAAACTCAGAGGATGAGAAATACCAGTGTAATGAATTTGTTGTTTTCTGGAGAACAGAGGTATCATCTTGATTCTTTGTGGTTGTTATATATTAAAGCTCTGAAAAAGCATCTTAGAAGTCTAGTCCAATTTGCAGTTTAGCATACAGTCATAGCTAGTGAAGGTGCTGTGGGGCCTGTGGGGTAGAAGCGGTGGAATTGTTCCTGAATTGATGTGTGGAGAGCATTACATGTTGGCTGCTGGCAGCTTGGTCAAATGCACATTTCATGCACTGTGCCATTGGTTGCTCTTATACCACCTTGCTTAATACAGTGTACAAGTATCTATTAGGGATTCTGCTGTAGATTTGTTAGGCAAATCTCTTTCTCAGCATCTTGGCAAAAGGCAATCTTTTCACCTTTAGTGGTCCATCTTGAGCACTTGTATGAGGAACTGATTCAAGTCTGAAGCCTCTATTTGATCCTACCCTTTTTTTCATCTTCTTGAATGGATTGTCGGACAAGGAGAAAAACAATTTATTAAAACAGTTCTTATCAGTGTTGGAAATATGGGTATTTGAGAGCATAAGTTTTATTACTAATGATCTTATCTTGAGCTTGTAGGTGTCAGCTTGTCTCTTGAAAATTTAAATTTGCAATGTTTGAAAGGATTACTTTGAAACTGTATGCCAGTTTCTTTAGAACACAGAGATTGGTGGTTTTTTTTTTTTGCTTCACAGTAAGTCTAATGTTTTCACTGGGAATGCAAGTCACAGGTTGTGGTGGGAGGGGATGTTGTCAGTCTTCAGAAAACAAAAATTCATAATCTTCTCTTTTGCTGTTTCATGGCACCTGTTGTGATTTGATTCTTCTCTTTTGAAAAAATACAAAATATTATTTCGTGGTTACTGTATAAGTAACCTTAAATAAATGAGAAAATGGAAATCTTTTGACAGTCACTTTTTAAGTTTTACTGCATATTTCTATGACTTCTTCCTTTTTAATACTGCTGATTCTACTCGGTATTTGTATCTGGGACCTCTGTCACACAGAGTTGAGGCTAAGAAAAGTGTAGAGACTTGTAGGAATGCATTTACGTGGTCCAACTTTCTCCAGAATTTTTTTTGTTCACTTTTCATGTTAGACCTAAATCTCCTAAAGAAAACATAATATTGAGATTTGCAACTTCAGAGAACGAGAAAATGCTTGGAAGAGAGTAATAGAAGGCTCTCTTGATTCAGCAGTTTCCATTAAGTCTTACAGGATTAATTTGCTGTCTCTGGTTTTCCTTGCCACAGCAAGTTTGAAAGGCAGACTGCTTGGAAGGCGTGAAAATCAAAATGCTCATGTCTTTTTATTTAGAAAGATTAAGATGGTATTTGTGAATTATGGTGATGGCATTTAATAATCTTAAGATACAAATGTTTTAACTTAGCTGACAAGCTGTTCAGAAATATGAAATAGGATTTGATGTGGTTTTAATGTCTTTCATGTTTGAGAGATAATGTGCCCAATCCCCATCTTTCAAACAAATGAGGACAGAGCAGTATCCTGTTTTGCTTTTCTGCATGGTACATGGAGACCTCTACAATGTCTTGTGGTCCAGTAAGTTAGGAGTGCACTGACAGTGTTCAGGGTCTTCAGGGATGACTGGTTTTTTGTGTGAGGCCTCTGTTTGCAGTCTGACTGGCAGAAAGCCAGTGAGAAAGGAGTATTTATTTGCTTATGTTGAGTTTGTGCTCAGCATGACATGCCAGAGAGAATTCTAATAACGTCATTTTATCTGAGGACTTCAAATTTAGCAATGCTAAGTATGTGAGGGACTACTGATGCTCCACTGCTGAAATTAAATATATGTTCCAGGTTGCTCTTTTAGCTTATTTTTTTGACTGTACTCTCCCCCTTATGCTTTATTTACTGGCAACTTCTGTTAGATAACCTGTGTTACTATAGGGATTTCAAATTATACTGCTGTTGATTATCTTTTTGGCAACAGGTGACATGTTCAGAAACATCTCTTCCCATTCAGTGAGACTGCATGTACGTTCTCATTGACTCCCCTGTGGCTGAAAGAGAAACATTTTGCTTACTCTTCTTTTGTAATTATGGGGCTAAGCAGTCTATTTTTGTAGTTTGAGGAATCAGGACCAAAATCTGAAATGGTTTTATTCATGTAAGATAAATGTGATTAATTGAGATGCCTTTGTATTGTATGCTTATACATTTAGTGAGAAAAATGCTTAATATGCCAAGTAGCACTCATACTTGGATTCCATTTAACTTTCTTATTTTCTCTGGTATTCAGTGCTGTGTGTTGGCTGATATTCAGGGAGAAAAGGGATCAAAAACATTAAAACACTTGGAACGGTGATGCTAAATTAGTTTTATGTTTGAGCTAGCAAAAATGAATCTATGAATTCTAGTTTTGCTCTTCAGTTGAGGGTATTTTGTTGTCATTTACTTAGTAATTTTTAATTAAATTCATAGTAAGACAGAGATGTCAGAAGGAGTAAAAATGCAAGTGTTGTGTTGTTACATATAGTTTACATATACGTAGTTATAGTTGAAGGAGATTGATTTTAAGGAACTGGTATTAGAAAGCCCATGGTCGTTACATTTGTCGAAGTTGCACCTCCCAACAGTTGAGGTAATTTGCTTGCACTTGTAATTTATTTAACAAAGATCTCTCATGCAGGACCATAATCATTACACATGCCTTAGCTTAAGCTTCCTCCAGAGGTATTTTGCTGCTGTGTATTTTCCTCTGTTTCTTTCTCTTGCCCAAGAGAGTTGTTGCTGTGTAGACCTACTGAGAGCCATCTGGTGTGCCTGCTGGGAAGCCAGAGCTGCACACCTAAACAAGCCTGTCACACTACTCACATTTGTCACAGTGCTGGACCTGCAGCTGTGAGAGATGGCCTGCAGAGACAACTTTTTTACCTCTTTTTATAATGCATGTTTGGCCATAAACTTCTGGCTACTTCAGTGCATTGTTTCTTAAAGGCTTTCTCCAAAGTTCAAGCAGCTGTAAGCAGGTGTCCTTGGCATTTGAAAGTCTTCAAGGTCTCCAGTGAATTTGGACCTTTTGGGCATTCAGGCCTGCCAGTCGCTATTTTAAGGGCACTTTTTATCTGTATACTATACATCCTTCTGCTTTTGGAAAGTAGGAGCTTCTATACTGTAGAAACCTGAAGATATGGCTACTTACTCATTCTTTTTTTTCAACTGAGGGCAGTACATCAAGGTGAGATGCAGTAGCACTTTGTTTCCCTTGGATCAGAGTAAAACTTTTCAGTTGAGTTTTAGAGGTGGCCTGCCTTATCTTTAAATTATGTTTTTCTTCCTCTGGCAATGTAAATTTCCCCCATTCTCCCCTTGGCACTTTCTGCCACCAGAGTTGCTGAAATGAATAAAAGACTTAGTGGTCAGTAGTTGCATTCTGCACCTCTTAAAGCATAAGAAGTGCTACATGTAGAAAAATCCCCAAATGTTTCTCTCCTATCTTTTTGTCTTTGTGAGACACTTCAAACCTGCCATTACTAGATGGAGATGTGTGAAGACTTGAAGACCAGCACAATGCCAATCATAACAGGGCAAACTGCATCATCCTGGGAGCACAGAAGGAATGCACCAGTGGTTTTAAATGACTATAAAATCATTTAGTTAGCAGAGTGTGCAGTAAGCCCAACTGCATCTTCCCATCTAAAAGTTGCAAAGTACTGTTTGTACTGCTGCTCTTCTCATTGCCATGCTGAAACCAGAAAGCATTATGTACCTGCCTTCTGCTTGGAGTCATGTCCCAGTGGGCAGGGTTCTCAAACAACCTTTGCAGCTGAGCTGGCTTGGAACAGCAGCATAATTCATAGCTTATCTTAAGAAAACAGTTGCAAAAGAAAGAGGGGTAAAACCCACATGGTTAAATAGAGTGCTTAGGCCTCTGATGGACAGAGGAGAATAAAAGGCAGGGGTGAAACCCAGGAAGCATTCCTATGTATAGTATAACTATATAGTATAACTCCTATGTATAGTAAATCTCCTGTATAGAATCCATTAATATTTGTTTGCAGACAACACAGCTCGATTGTACTCTTGACAGGAGACCTGAAATGCATCAGGAGTTTCTGGTTCAAGTCCAATGTTGATGTAGAGAGGTGCAGTCAAGTCAGTGGAGCTCTGCAGTATGCAGTGGAGTTGTCCACCATGTTATAAAGCCATAAGATCACCCAGTTTCTGGTGGCTGCCATAAAAACTAATGATATAAAAGGTATATCTATGATTCATTTAAGGTAGTGATAAGAGTGATCATGTGTGAGAAGCTGTGTGTGTTAAGCTTTTCTTGAAAGTCTTGTGGTAATTGTGGTGAGTTTTAAAAAAGTTGAAAGCTCGTTTTTAAAAAATCCTGAAAATGTTAAACTTCAGGTTTTAATAAGTAACCAGATTGCAGCCTCATGTCTATAAAAAAAAAATCTCGTTTTTAATCTAGCTTCACAATACTGTTGTAGCTTCAACTGGGTTTCTAAAATGTTTTTGGACAACAATGTTTTGGTTGTCATTTAACAAACATTCAGTTTTACATTCAGCTATGCAGAGAGTGCTTAATTAGGCCTATTGATTTGAGAAGTAAGGTAAAGCTGGAGATGATTAAGTGTAACAGATTTTAGCTCCATGGAAATTTTTTAAGAAATTAAACATTTATTTATGAGCAAAAATATGCATACTGACTTTGTCTCTTAGGGAGACAAGTGAATGAACTGGCTAATAACGTAGTCAGTGAAATGGTGAGAGAAGTAAATGTTAGTTGTCGAGTCTTTTTTTTTAATGTAATTGAAGAGCACTGAAAAGTGAAGACAGTTTTAAAATGTGCTGCTGTATGGCTGCATCTGTCTTGTAGCAGCTTGTAGTTCATGTGGCATGGTGTAGGTTTTTAGTGGCTGCTCAGGCTAACTTGGAATTTTTTTGTATTGGATTTGAGAAATCTGCTGGAATTGGGCCAGAGGGTTATGAGTTCCAGTAAATGACTAAAAGTGAAATTGTGTCTAGATGACTATCTAAGCCATTGTAATATGTGTTATCATAGTGGCTGAAAAATCACTTAATTATTTCAGAGAGCTTTATTTTAGTTAATGTAGCCCTCTTTGTTCTAATACTGATTTAGTTTCTGATCTATTGGATTCAGTAAGTATTTGAATTTTGAATTTTCCATGACCTATGTCATGTTAATGTGTCTTTAATGCTTGGAAAGCATAATTTATTCTTGTGAAGGTTTGCAAAGTAATAGCACATAGCTCCTTAGAGAAGAGCGAACTTTAACAGCAATATTATGAACCTAACCCAGTATATTTTAACACTGCTGTAGCTGCTGTGTATGAAGGCAGCATAGCATTTTCTGTTCTAGCTTTCTGTTTGGTTGCCCAAATTTATTAGTCATTTGCCACTCGGGAGAGAAACCTCTCTGTTTGTCCTCTATTCTCAATTTGCTTTATTTTGAAACAATGACTAAAAGCAACCCATTCATCCTTAAATTGTAGGAGACTTTCTCAGCTCTTGAATAGTACTGATGGTGCTAGAAATGTAAAATGGGTTATTCTGAGTAAATACTTGCAGAGAAAACCTCAGAAAGATCAGAGTTCAAAAATCCAGTCATGTGAGGTGATTACAGTTTCTTTGAAGATCACCAATTTGTTTTAAGACCTGAAAGTTTGGGTTTATTGTTGGGGGGGTAACTGTCTCTATACCTTGTTTACTGTTAACTGAAATTTATAGATGAAAATCTTGTGATTAAAATCTTAGTAGGCTTATTCAGCATGGAGAAGAGAAAGTTTCAATGGCACATAGTAGCAGCCTGCCAGTACCTACAAGGAGTCTCATCGAGAAGATGAAGATGGAGAAGCAAAGGACAGAAATAAAACTGTGAGGTTTGGACTTTATGTAAGGAAAACCTTTTTCACCATGAGGACAATCAAGCAGCTGAACAGGCTGCCTGGGGAAGCTGTACCATTTGAGCCTTATGGAATGGAGGAAGACTCATCTGGATAAAGGCCACGCAATGTGGTCAGATCTCATGGCTGATTTGGCTGGGAGCAGGAGATTGGATAGGAACCTCCTGAGGTCCTTTAGAACCTGAATAATCCTGTGATCCTGAGATCTTGTTTTTCTCCTCAAAACTCTTTCCACACGTTTGAAATTCAGAATTATGAAGCTTTAGTCTAGTGCTGTAATAATAAGTTGTCAGAGGGATGAGTTTTCAGGTTATTTGTTCAAATGTACTGGGCAAAACTCAAATCGAGTTCACTTTACAGAAGTGATGCTTCTTACCAGGGACAACAAATGAGAGAGAAGGAAACTAAAGAAATCATGCTGTTTTTTCCTGTCAGCTATAATACACATTTTGGGTGCAGCAAAATGTACAGAATCATTATGCAAGCAGTACAAAGCTCTCAATGTGCCCCTCAGGATAAAATAAGGTGCTTGTATTACTCTGATAGGGTAGAAGCTGGCATCTTATTTCCAGCACTGGCTTGGGGAAAGGAAGACTGTAACTGAAATAGCAGCTTGGAAAAAACTGCTTCATGGTTCAGTAGTTCTTTGTTGTTATTTTGTTTTAGCCCAGAAGCACTAAAATTAGCTGTCCTCTCCTCTTTGTTCTTATTTTCCTTGTACTCCAAAGTTTGCAAAGTAGAAAATGTGTTGAGAAGCTACTCTGCACTTTAGCTATCAATACACTGAAAATCAGAGCCCTTAATCTGAAGGCTTAAAATGTTGACTTTGATTTTCAGGGTTTCTTCTGCAGTTTGTCTAGTTATGTGCCATTTTCTAGCATAAGTTGCTCTTTGGTCATATGAAATTAAATGGTATTGGTTTACGCTGACAGTTAAATTTATAAGAATAAGTTTAGTTTTATGCCCTTCTCAATGTCCTCTGTTTTCTTTTGAGTAGTAATGGAGGCACAGTCTGTGTGACAGATAGGCTATTGAAATTAATCCACTAAAAACAGTCTCTGCTCTTCAGAAAATTAAAAACCCTGATGTCTGCAATGTTGTGTTCTTCTGCAAGGGTAAACAGAAAAGGAGACAGAGTTGTTTAGAGGTGACACAGCTGTGACTTTGTCATCATTAAAGTGTTTCTTGGAAAAGACTGTCCTGATTCATGAGAATCTTTTTTATTTGAGTGTTTCTTCTGAGTTGCAGTATTAGTCATCTAGAATCATGTATGCTGTCTGCAGTTCTTTTTAAGGATCTTTGCTTGTCTGAAGAAGTTACCTTTATTTTTATTCTTTCTCAGAGTGGTACGTGAACCTTTAAACACAAAGCCAACTTTTTCACCTCAATTACTCTTGAGATGGTAGGTCAGCTTGTTCCACAAATAACTGTGCTAGAAATAGGCTTTTGTTTTTCATTTATTTATTTTCTACGCATACCTGGACTTTCTACTTTGAGTTTGAATTAAAGGCCTCACAGTCAATTTTGTGGAAAAACAGCATAGAGCCCAAGATTTTGAAATCTGCAAGACAACTAGAGGAACCTTTTCAGTTCTTTGCAAGAGCAGCAATGCTTCTGTTCTTATAAACCGTGTTGCTTGTGGGTCTGGTTTTGGCATGATGAAATCACTGGGGTTTGAAGGCCTGGATGTTTCCAAATCAATGAAATCATTAGTCTTGCTGCAAGCTGCCTTGGCTTTTCAAGGCTTAATGCATGGTGTATAGCAGATATTTACTTCCTTGTAGTTTCTACCTGCAGGAGAGGATAAGGAATGGAAGAGCACTTTGTAGTTTTTCATGACACTTTTGTGGGGGCGCTTGGGAACCTTTTGCAAATGTGTTTTGGTAGGTAGAATGGGTGGGATGGGTAGAAGAAGAGTCTACTGTGTGTGTAGAGCAAGTGGCAAAGTATTGAGGGGGTGGCTCACTGCTATTGAAGATACCATCCTGTGGTTTTGACTAGGGAAACTGCTTTATTGAAGGCTTTCCTGGAGTGACATAGCAGGGTCAGCACAACTTCCACGTGTGGACAGTCCAAACCTTATCAATTTAGTTGAAGGCATTGAAAGGGTGCCATGGTGGACTGAGATTTTTCTGAAGTGCTTGAAAAAGTTTGAGATGGTTAAAAGGCAAAGGCAGTGTAAAAGGGCTGTTATGAATGCAGCTTGCCATTGCACCTATGAATAATTCCCCATGATACCTATGAATTTGAATTTCTGTATAACAGCAATGCACAAGTTCAGGGGAAGTGGTAAAGTGCAAAATAGTGTCTTTTTATACACAAAATGTAGTACTACGAAGGATGTCTCTTGCAGGTTTGCAAACTTCTTAAAATTCTCTGTGGTTGTTGAAGCTCCAGAGGATTAATGCAGTTAGTGATATCACTGTGTGTGGAAGAATTGTGGGATGGGCAAAGGGGAAACATTACAAATAAGTTAATTTTTTTTTTTATGTTAAAAGTACATTAGAAATCACACTAGTTACTTAAAAGTGCTAAATCCAGTAATTGTTCTTGTAGAGAGGACAAGTCATAGTGGCTCCCAACGTGACCCGATTTCACATTGAGTTCAAAGTGTGCATATCTCTAACACTTAATGAACTCTGCAGAGAATTGTGGATATCTCTTCAGTATGTGTAAAGTACGTTGAAATACATAATATCAGTACATTTGGCAGGATTTATAAACTTTCGTGATGCTGGCAAAACAGTCATTCTTTGATGTTTCAAGGTGAAGTCCAAAAATAAGCACCTCAATTTATGATAAATAGCCTGTGCATTAGATGTTGTCAAGGGCTCTTGAGTTAAACATGCTTGAAATTTTTAGATTAGGCTGGTTTTGAGAGATGTTGTGCCAAAATAGAGCTGGAAAATTTTGACAGTGCTCCTGCATTTTTTTCATTCTTTCAGGCACAGAAGGGAACAGACCTGTATTTTCTTATCCTCCCAGCCCTGCTTTGAGCCTACTGCCTGATAAGTGTAGACATCGAAAAGGGAAAAAAAACCCCTGTTGAAAGAAGTGTTTTGTATCCTGTCCCTCTAAATGCTTGCATGTCTGAGTTAATTTTCCTCATGTTGGAACAGTGGTACTGCAGCTCTGTAGGAACATGCTGTGGCTGCGAGCCTCTCTGGCAGCTGGCTTTCATGCCTGCAACTTGGCTCATTTAATTCTACACCAACAATTCTGCTGAAAATGATCTGGACACAGGGGTGAAGGCATTTCTGTTGCTGCTGTTCCAGAAAAAGAGCCACAAGCTGGGAAAAGGAAAAGATTTCCAGCGACAGATTCATTAGATGCTGTGGCTCTGAAAAAAACCCCAGATTTATCCAAATGGATGCCTTTAGAAATCTGCAGAACTTTTCTGCTGAGTTGCAGGTTAAGTATCTGTTTTTGTCAGGGAGTACTGGATAGCAAGCTTTCACTGTTATAGTTTGATTGTCAGTGAGTCCTGATCTCCATTGTATATGGCTGACAGGGTAGTAAAATTAAACAATGTTTCACCCTGCTCTCCTCAGTCAGAAACTGAGAAATGAAACTGAAACAGAGCTCTAAGAATAAGGCACATTCACTTCTTGATGAGTGATTTTTACCCCCGAACTCAGCTTTCAGAATTCTGACACCCCTGATCAGGGGCAGCTCTGTTGCATTGCACAAATATGCTATGAGTCTGTTCCTGGAGGGCAGCAAATTTGTTCTGTTGTAGGAAGGCGGGTTTATAGCACTGCAGTTCTGAAACCAAAAGTGTGACGTAAGTCTGGGAAACAATTTGAAGGCAGAGCATCAAGTTCTTCCTGAAAAGTTTTAAACTCATCCACTGGGTGAACTAAAAAGGCATATTTGAATAGGCAGCTTTTGCTTTGAAAAACTAACATGGATATCGGGTAATCTTGTGGTTTGTAGTTGCATCACTTGTCAAGTGGTATTGGTTATACAAGTAACATTCTAGTGATATGCTGTCCCTAGAAGACAGAAAATTGGAGTTTAAGGTGTCTGTGAGCTTTCCTGTCTCACTGCCGTTTTTCCTCACTTCCTAAAAGAAAGGATGACTTAACAACCTACAAAAGCCCCTTATTAGGTGATTGGATTTTTGAGCTACGTTCTTCTAAAGATACTATTACCTGTCCTCTGAAGTTTGAAACTAGTGCACACTGCACAGTCAGTAGCTGAACTGTCTGGATGGTGTCCTCAGCTGTGCTGCAGTCCCCTTGGAACTGTCTGAGAGAGCTGGAGCAGTTCAGAGCAGCCCAGTAGCCCTGGGTCTGACTGCAGGCTGGAGGGGACTGGTGGTACCAGCACTGGCTTCTGGGAGACTCTTTACAGCCCCAGGGTCTAGGGTACAGAGGACAGTGCTGCCATCGGGAAAACCCCTGACATGCAAAGCTCAGGGGAATGTAAGGCTGCTCTAGGGTATGTCTACGTGCACTGTGACCCTGGGAAAAGGATGGGGAGAAGTGGCACCAAGCAGTTTGAGCTAGCTGGAGGTGAGCCAGGGCTCTTCAAGGCTCCTGTATGGAGCTGCACCAACACAGTACAAGTTTCCAGGCTGGGTTTAGTTGAAGTGTGATTTCAATGTGGGTTCAGGGGAGCGTGGGTGAGTCTGCTCCTCTCTGTGCACTGTGACTGGGTCTAGCACCCAAACTAGTTGGTTTAACGACAGCCTGGCTCTTGTGCACTATGCAGCTACCCCTGTGACTGCACTGCAGATATTTGCAGAGCTATGTTCTGGGGGTTGGCCTCTGCATCCAGGATTTGGGGGGTGCAGAAGTTGAATAAAGTTTTGCTTGGGCTGCAGTTTTTGCTCTGCACTTCTGAGAAAGCCAAAATAAAATCTCTTTTCCTCGTATTCACAAAACAAGCTACAGAGAACCAAAATTGGATGAGAAATAGAACAACGTAATGCATTCTGAGAAAGCAGATATTAAGACAACTGTTAGAAATAGTGGTTTATGTCTCTAAACTATTTATAGTGTAGTCATGATGTCTCCAAAGAGAGCAATACTATATCACCAACATTTGATAGCGGTGCTCTGAATAGAGAACAGAATGCAAGACAGTACAGATGGCTGACAGACTGCAGCAAATTCCAGCTAATGAAGAAATGCAGTATGTTTGTTTACATGCAAGTTGAAACAGTTGGCTGTTAAAATTGGTTTTAAATCCAGCTCTGAGCTGTGTAAACATAGATCACCCTTATGCAGCTAATAGTAAAATACATGTTTGCATTTAAAAAAAAAAGCTTTCATTTCAACAGTGTTGCTGCAGTTTGATAACTTGGCTGTTCTGTATTCAATGATCTTCAGTTCTTGTGCAAATTATTACTGCAAGAAACAAAACCAGATTACTGAGTGAATTTATGTTTAATCTCAAATTGTGAATCTATATCCATGAGGTGTAGGTTTTATGATAAAATTTGGGTAACTTTTGCAATGCTCTGGACATATAATTCAAAGAGAGGGAAGAGACCCAGACATTCTGCTGAACTGCTTCATCCAGTGGATCAGGTTATAATTTTGCTAAGGGTTCACACTGTCAGTCATGGAGGTTGGGGGTGGCTGATTCCTGAATTTTAACAGTGAATTTCTCATCATAGTAGTTTTTTTCCTTGCCTGCTTTAAAAAATGGCATTTTTGAGCCAGCATGTTGTTATTTGATATTAGCACAGTGATGCCATACAATAATAATACTGCAATCTCTCATGTATCAGGGAGAGACAGAGACAGAAGGAACAAAATGAGGAATTATTAGTACATACTTTTCTGTAATACATTTCCAAAGCACATGATTTGCTTGTCAGAGTATTTCTGAGAATAAGTTCAGTTTACTGGGTCAGCATTCATCTCATTCGCTATCATTTTTTAGAAGTATTATCTGTATTATAGAGAGCTGTTAAAATTCTGGAGCATGTTTCAGGAAGATGTTTCAAATGTAACTTATTTGCTCTTGTTTTCCTTGCTGATGGGTGTTTAGAATGCGTTTGCTGGTAAGCATTATCTGACAATAAAAATGTAGTTTGCTCTTCAGCAGCAGGCACAGTCAGCTGTTCTGCAGTTGACATGGTGGGGTCGATTCTGGAGCTACCTGGTTGATTGGGAGAAAGCAGTAAATAGGATGGGTTGTTGTTTGTGTCCTTTACCATAATGTTTAAAGTCTCACAATGCAGATGATGTGCTGCCTTATTAAAGCATTGTAAGACTGGAGAAGGTGAGATAAGTCACTTTGTTATGCGGTTGGCTTTCAGAAGTATGTGTGTGCTTGTCTGTGCAAGTGACAATCCTCACATGTGGGCTGTATAGAGAGAGACCAAAAACTCCTCTATGATGTAGACAAACATACATGCATTTAATTTATGCTGATGAGGTGGGTTTTTCACTTCACAGATTGTAATGTGATGGACAGTTGCTGATTCATGGAGAAAAACAACCCTCCTGCCAAGAACTGGAAACCTGCCATGATGCTAAGTGATCTGAGATCCCACTCCCATGGGCATGTGTGGATTTGCAAATCAACCAAGAATCAGCCTACTAAGCCCAGTAACATTGAAAGTAACCATCAAAACCAATGTTTATTTTGTGGTTTTTCTCTTACTCTGACTCCATACTCCGGGACCAAGAAACAGTTTAATGATTGTATCTTGGATTATATCCCCTAAAGTGCATCTTGATTTGCCAGGTATTTATTACTTATGTAGTTTTCCGTGTAAACCAGAATCTGTTCTGCTTTTACAGCCAGAATTTTTTTAACAGATGTTCAAGCAGTAAGAATTCACATTAGAGCCTTGGATTCCTAGAGAGCGTTTGTTTGATTAAAAACAATAACAAATGCTTTGGAGTGGGGGAAATATATTGCAGCAGGGCTCAATGGACGTTTGGATGCCAATATTGAGAATTTCCAAGTTCATGTAGAAAAAGCAAACAAAAGTCTCTATCATCTCTTGAAAGGATATAAACTTTTATGGACCTAAAAATGGAGTTTGTATGTTATCGTGTAACGGTCTAGTGAGGGCTTCTCTTATGTGCTTGTGAAACAACTGTCACTGGAGTGGGCTGATCCAGTATAGTAATTCATCTGCTCTTCCTAAACTACCAGGGCTCACTATGTATTCTCTACTTGAATTGAGTAGATGTGAGGTTAGAGAAACAACTTGCAAAGGTCTGGAGTTAGTTTTGTGGTCCACAGCTTGGTAAGCTAAAATTGAATGAGATGTAAAATTTAGTCCTAGGGAAAAGCTGTCAAGAGCATCTCTGCTTTGCCAGAATCTTTGCCCTGGGACTGCCCTGAGGGTGATCTTATCTTCCATAAATAACAAGGCAGCAAAATAATCCCCTAGTGGTGTTGTTGATTTCATCCATAGGTAGGAACAAAGAAGCTGTGTACTGTGGGTACTTCTAAATACCTTCTTTGTTTGTCAGGTGTCTGTGAGTTATGGTAGATCTGTCAGTAACAACTGTCCTAACTGTGTCCTTCCTGAAGCGTTTGAATTCTGTCTGCTGATCTTGGGTTTAAATGTGAAATACTTGCTGTGTGTGAAGAGCACGTTATCCAGCCCAAGGCTGAGAATTCTAGTGTAAGAAGTAGGGTGCTTGGTGGTGCTGTAGATCACTGGTGGGTAAAAGGTAAAGTCTACAGTAGTTTTTTGATGTTGGATTTCTTCTGTGTCTACAGAGCTGCTACTCTAAGGGTGCTGCTTTATGTAAGCTATGCTTCTTGCAGGGTTCCTTAGTCATAAAAATGCAGGTCTGGGTTGCATCTTCTGTCTGAAGATGAGAGGTCTTCCTTGGGTCAAGATAATGAGTGATGAAATATAATTACCTTGTACATTATAATAATGACTCATATACTGTGGTATGAAATTTGGATGAATTGCACATTCTGATGGATGTTTAATTTTGTTTTCTCTTGCTGTTGGCTGGTATCACCCCACTTAATGGATAATAGGCCTTCTTGTTGCAGAGATTTTACATAAGTACTTTGGGGTCCATTTTTGGGAATCTTGAGTTTATTCAGTAAATTAGTGTGATTATGGTAGTGCAAATGCAAACCCCCCCCCCTCGTCAGTTTGTGTGGCATCTGCCAAGCTACAAGAACTTTTTAGTAATAGTTCTTGCTCCTCAGCAAAACTGGTCATATTGCACATGAATAAACTCCTGCAAACAATTCAATTTATGGTTGTTCCTAGTGTACGCTGGGACTGCTTTGTGAATAATTGTTCTTCGTGTTCCCTCACATACATAATATCCTTTACAAATGATCCACACCTGTAAGGCACTCATTGCCCAAGAGTATATGTTGCCATACTTAATTTTCTGCTGCTGCTTTTATTTATCATCAGTGCTAAACATAAGTTTGTGCTGTTTTTGGTGTTTCAAATTCAGTGTTCCTACTCTTAAGTAATTTAAAATACTCTGGTGTAATGATTCTGAATAACTCTCAAAACTTGTTTTTGGTAGGGATCTGAGTTTTGTACGTACAAAAATATTCCACTGAATAGAAACAGTGTCTTACCAAAGAGAGAGTTGGTAAGACCCTTGCATATTTCATGTATTAGTGACTACTCTGTCCAAAACATTAGCAACACACTTCACGTGCATGTGGTGTGCCTGCGTTGCGTTCACTGCAGAACTCTACAGTTAACTTCAGTGCCCAGGAACAAAGTAGAGATTTGTAGCAGAGTGAAGTACTACCATATTATCTATGGCTTGGCAATTGGATTTCTTAACTGAGGCCCAGGTTATGGCCATTTCCCTATAAAGGAAGTAACAGTATTTTCCTTTAAAGGAAGGGAGATGCCTAGGGTTTTTTTGCAGATAAATGGAATATGACTAAACTCCGATTTCTTGATCTCAGAGGTATTCACATATTAAGACCCTAACTTTGGAGCCAGAACAGTCCTAGCTGTCTGGTATAATCATGGATGTTCCAAAACAAATGTTACCCTCACACATGTACATGCAAGTAAAATCCGAAGTTAATTGCAAGTGCAAGTGAAATCTGAAGTTAATTGCAAGTGGCTGTGTTTGAAGGAGGAGTTTGGTTCTAGTGCATGTAAGAAGATAATTTTAATAGCTGTAGTGAGATTAAGTTTATAGTTTCACTAGACATTAAGCTGTAGAGTCCTCTAGTTAAAAATAAATGACACTGGAAGGAATTACAGTAGGTTTTAAGAGGCACAAGTTATAAGATTGATGAGGTAATCCAGAGAGAAGGTACTAGCTCTAATAGCTTTTTCCTTTTGCAGCCCTTGAGTAGAAAAGATCTTTCGGATTTACTTTATGCCTAGCAGATTTAGTAGCTTTAAAATAAAAAGGCATCTTATAAATCTCTTGAACACTTTTTTTGTTGTTGTTGCATTTGACGTAAGTTTATGAAAATGACTTCAGTTTAATTAGGCTTCGTTGATACAGTACTTTTCCACTGAATTTAGTCGGAGCTTGTGAGTGTGTTGTAACGAACTGCACTGCAGGCTGCAGTATCTGATTGTCATGCCAGGAGCATCACTAGCGTAGAGCTAAATAGAGATTGGTGAGGAAAGTGGGTCAGGAAACAGGCCTACTGTACCTGCAGAGACTGCAGAGTGCAGCGGCAGCGGAGCTGTGTGTCCACAGCATGGCACTGTCTTACAAAACATCGCGGAGGAGGCAGGCTGAGGAAGTGGTTAAGATAGTGGGCATGTCTGGGAGCTAGTGATGCTGCTGCTTTTATCCTCCCTTCTCTCCCCTACTTGTTTTGCTGGGTGGTCTTAACACTGCCCATTCTGTTTTTTATTTTCTTTGCACAAAAATGTCCATAAAGACATTCTTTCATTGCCAGAGGTCTAAAACGTCCTGTCCTGTAAGACAGACTGCTAGAGACATGCTTGCTGTTTGGTGTGAGACAGCGCTGAATGTTGCTGAGGATTCTTTCCTACACTTTTTGGGTGTTGGAGAGAAAAAGAAATGTACTATGCTGCTCCATAGACCTTGTTGTGGTTGTTTAAAAAGGCTTTTCTGAGCATACCTTGCTTCACTTGCAAATCTAGTCTTGCTGGAGGTGACATTCAGAATGAAATTACAGTGCAAACAGAAAAGGAGCAATAAAAACAGAAGCATCTCTAAGCAACCAGTGGGATATGCCAAAATTACCCGAGAAGTGGAAACTACAAAGATTGAATGATAAACACAGAAGGAAAGGGGGAAAAAATCCCAGAAGAGCCACTATGAGAATTTTTGCTCAAGTGTAAGAGGAAATGGTGTAAGGAACCAATAAATATAATTTTGAAGTTCTTGTTTCCTCTGCTGTCTGCCTTAGTCACTGTGGAGCTTAATTGCTGTGGCTCAAAATAGTTCCTTTTATGAGTCTTTTGTTTTACTATATGGCTCATCTATGTCCTGACCATAAGAGGAGATCTGAGGGAGGAGACATTGATTGCCTAAAAAACTTCATGAATTTTTATCTTTAGACATAGTTGTTTTAATTATACTTCATTTATGTGTAAAGGAATGCCTTTCGTTTTATTACAGAGATTTACTTGATATTTGAGACCTAAGAGTAGGAAGGTAAGACAGAAAGGTAGTTCTCTGTTTTTCAATTGGGAAAGTTCCATACTAAAAGGGAACATTTTTCAGAAATCTTTGCGAGTATGAATCCATTATTAATCCAGAAAAAGGTAGAGGATTTGGTTCAAAGGCCTTCAGACTTTAGGTGCCAAAGGTGTTCTCACCTTCCACTGCACTGGTAAATGGTGGAAGTCCAGACATTTGTTAACATATGCAGAAGGGTTGCCATAGAATAACTTAAAATAAAAACTGAAGGAGAAAGAAGATAGCTTAATACTTGCTATCCTGTCTTAAGCTTTGGATCTCAGAGGCATGATGAGAGCAGGAGATGGGACACTTACAGCCATTCTTTGCCAATAAAAGCAGGGCAATGCAGAGAGCATGATCATGTGTCTTCAGTCTGCTTTCATTAATCTTGGCTTGAGTTGTTATGCAGAACATAACATCCACACTGGTTGGTACAGCATGAAGACAGGGCAGATGACTATTCTGCAGGTAACTCCTTCCCATTCTTACTGTAGGGAAATCAGTTGTGTGGAGTGCTCAGACCACTGAAGAGTCTTCTGTTTTATTTTGTGATGCATATGGAATGATACTGAAAAAAATGCCTTTGAAAACAAGGCTTTGGCTTATAAGCAACTTGGATACTTGAAAAAACAGTCACCCTTAGTATTGTAGTTTTCAGACTGTGTAATAAATGAATGATAACATTAATAACATTTCAAAGACAGGAGAATAAATGCCTCAGACTGAGACACCTTCAGTTGCTATAGTGGCATAGACAGTTTAGGGAACTGAATACATTAAAATTCATGGATGCTAGCAGCATTAGTTTTATGTTTAAACCTGGGAGCAGTTTTACTGTGATAATTCAGCAGAGTAATCAAAACAAAAAAGAACTTTCTTCTCTACTATGGTTATTGCAGATAAATCCTGTGAATTTCCCAGTGCAGGCTAATGAAATGGGCAATGCTCTGTGTCACTGCTGCTTCTCAGAATCAACTGCTCTGGGAGTTCACTGAACATCTCATGGTTCACGTTCTACCCTGCCTTCACATATTGCATTAAACAGATTATCTAACCTATCCAATTCTGCATTTATATAGTGCTGTAAGCTGTTCCAGCTCACAAGCCTTGAAACAGTGAACATAAGCACAGAGGGGTACTCAAATGCATGCTAACAGTAGCAATGACAGCATTCCCCGACTTTCACTGCAAATGGAAATTACTTCAGCTTCTAAAAGACAATTTACAGTGTGTACCACAGGCTGTGGACAAGATCACATAGTGTCTTATGTGCTGTTTATGTCTAAATACCAAGTAAATGTGTTGCTAAGCTATCAAGGCTTTTCTTCCTAGTTCCTCTTTTGTTTTGTTTTTAATTTTGAATATGCAGTTAATGTGATAACCAAAGGAGAAGGTAAAACTGTGTGTGGTCTTTGCTCACTCTCTGCACTTGGACTGCTTGTACTGCCTTGTTTTAGGCCTGCAGTTGTTAAGTAGAGTTTCTCCTGAGCAGAATCACAGCATGGTTAAGGTTGGAAAGGATCACCGGAGATCTAGTCCAACCTCCCTGCTCAAGCTGGGTCTCCTAGAGCACATTAATCAGGATTGTGTTCAAACAGCTTTTGAATGCCTGTAGAGAAGGAGACTCCACAATCTCTCTGCACAGCCTGTTCCAGCATTCAGTCACCTGCACAGTAAAGAAGTTCTTCCTCATGTTCAGGTAGAAGTTCCTGTGTACCAGTTTCTGCCTGTTGCCCCTTGTCCTATTGCTTGGCACCAGCAGGAAGAGCGTGGCTCCTTCCTCCTGGCACTCTCCCTTCAGATATTTATATATATTGATGAGGTTCCCTCTCAGTCGTCTCTTCCTGAAGCTAGACAGGCCCAGCTCCCTCAGCCTTTTCTTGCAAGTGAAAAGTCCAATCCCCTCATCATCTCCATAGCCTTTCAGCTTTTGGACTCGCTCCAGGAGCTCCATGTCACTCTTGTACTGAGAAGCCCAGAACTGAACACAGCAGTACAGGTGAGGCCTCAGCAGGACTGAGCAGAGGGGCAGGATCACCTCCTTTGACCTGCTGGCAATGCTTTTTGTAGTGCACCCCAGGGTACCCTTGACCTTCTTGGTCACAAGGTCACACTGCTGGCTCATGGGCAGCCTGTTGTCCAACGGGACCCCGAGGTCCTTGTCCACAAAGCTGCTTTCCATCAGGTTGGTCCCCAGCCTTTACTGGTGCCTGGGGTTATTCCTCCCCAGGTGCAGGACCCTGCATTTGCCTTTATTGAGTTTCAACCAGTTCTACTGTGCCCATCTCTCCAACCTGTTGAGATCCTTCTGAAGGGCTGCACAGCACTCTGTGGTGTAACTATTTTGGATCAAACTCTTTTGAACAGAAGTTTTGTTTCAAAATAAGACTGTTATAATGAAAAGACACCCAAACCCCATCACACTTCTGCTGTGCATTGTGACAGTCTGGATAGGAATGAGCAGGTGTAGCCCAAAGTTTTAAAGCTCTGACTTAGATCATACTCTGCTGTTTTAGACATCTAAAGCAGCTGATTTTTAAAGATCCTGCTTTTCTTGCAATTTCCACTTGCCATCATTTTTAGAAGTAGAGTATTTAAGCTCCTAGATATGTTATTTAACTGTGTTAAATTTTAATCAGATCTCGTTTTAAAAAATTATAAAATCTTTGGCTCTCCCTCTGGAATGACTAAATCCTTTGACAATACTGCAGGCAGACCTGTAGAGAGGTTCTTCAGAACTCTGCATCTTTTGAGGAAATGCAAGGATTTTTGTCACTTTTTTCTTTTTCCCTCTTTTTTTTTTTTTTTTTTTTTTAAATGAGGCTCTTCAGGCTTGCCATGGAGGTGAACAGTGTGTTCATTCTTTTCAGCTGTTCCTGTAAGGAGAGAGGCTGACCTGTTCTCTGGCTTTCCTTTTGGCAACCTGCAGCAAAGCTGTACTTCCTGAGCTGAAGTTAAAGCTGCATGACATGCCTGTCACTGCATCAGGGTCTTCCAAGGCCCTGCTATCAGCACTTGTGAAAAGTCTGGTCTATAAGATGTGCAGTCTGGGGTTGGTGGGACACAGATCATGTAGTACACGTGTGAATGTAAGAATGAATGTGTGGATACACCCTTCTAATGGCTGAGAGAAGTACTCTCAATATTCCTTCAGAATGAATTCTTGAACTTGCTTATGGAACTAAGTTTTCAGATTCATTTAATCTTAGAGAAAAAATAAAATAGTACCTCTAATATCTGATTTTGGAAATTTCACTGCTTAATTTCTGAGTTTGCAATTGGCTTTTAGTTTTCAATTGTGCTTCCAAGCTGAATTATGCAAATTTTTTTTCCCTTGCTTTTCTTATTTTAGTAAAAGCTGGGGGCTTTTCACAAAATTTACTTATTTTTAGATCTTTTAAAAAATAAATACCATTTTTCTAACCTTTGTCTTTAAAGATTGAGTCAAAAACTTGAAAAATTCATATTAGAACCAAGAATTTCCTCAAGGAGCTCTTCCAAGTTTGAATTCAGATGTGCAAATCCTTGCTCTCAGCAGAAACTTGTCATAAGAACATTTACCATAACACTGTGTTGGCCAAGAATATCTTAAAATAATGTAACTTTAGTTACTGGTGGAGATGATGGTGTTCCCAGTGCTTCAGGAGTTCTATATTTGGTGTTTCTGACCTTGCAACTAAAATAGTCTTTTTGGAAAGTTGTATGACCAATTACAAATTCTAATGTAATTCCCAAGTTCAGGCCATATGGGCTTGGAATTTTTCCCATAACTAATGTACAACTCTTTCTCCTCTGGTTTCGGATGGGAGCTTTTCAAAACTGCTGTATTAAGCTGTATCATCAGTACTTGATGTACTTATTAATGTGTAGACAGCTTTCACAGTGGGATAGTTGCACTGTTAGACTACATTTTTCTTGTGCCTCTTTTGCTACTGCTTATGATTACTTGTCTTCAGAGTCCTTAATATCCTTATCGTTACTTTAAATTCTACAACACTCAACTCTGGTGCTATAAATATGTGAGTAGGAGTGGCAGACTTCTGCTATAAGCTAACATTTCTCTTCCTTGTATTTTGCTTTTAGGATGTGTGAGTGATGAGGAACACTGTCTTATTTCAGTTAGAGGCAAAAGACTTCCAGACAGTCCTAAACCTTGGTGAGAAGTTCAGTGAGGAGAAGGGGAATCAAGCAAAGAATTTCTAATATACCCGGGTTTAAATGCAGTAGATAACCTTATACGCAAATTCCTGCTTCCATGATTTTGCATTTACTGTTAATATTCTACTATATTTGAAATAAGGTGAGACTATTCCTGTTCTTCTAATTGGAAGTCACAACAGTCTTCTTTTCAAATGGAGCTTTTTCTGCAGATGTATTAATGATAAGAGATGATGTGATTTTTTGACCTCTCCCACTTATATTTTTCCCATACTCCCAGACATACATAACAAAAAGGCTACCTTCTTCCCTTTCTCCCAGCCCTGCTAAGAGTTAGCTTCTGCCTCCATAGTTTTTGTTTTGTCTCCCTCCAGTTTTATTCATTGAAGATGTCTTCCACTGAAAGAGGTAGGTTTTATTTTCCATAGTGATTCAAAATGCAGTGCCTGTGATTTTTAAAACAGCAACAGAAACAAACCAAGCTTAGTACTTAGCTGTGTTCTGCTTCCTTAACAGCAATTTCCTCTGGTACTTTTTGCTATCCTGAAGCTTTGTATTTGATTTCATACTGGGCTCATTTTTGATGATGCACAAAAACTATCAGATGAGCAGAGAAGTGGAAACATAATAGTTTTAACAAAGGGCTATTAATAACCATGTTTCAGTTTTTGATATTGCAAATAGCTCGTTTAAAATTTGTTCTACAGCTTATGGGTTGGGCTTGGTTGGTATTGTCTTTTCCTGGTGGAACATTTTGAGTTGGAGTAGCTTGTGAGGTGGGGGAAGGTGGTGATTATGAGAAGACACTTTGGAAAAAGGGTTGTGGAAGGTTCTGCCCTTGATGTAGACTGGGAACTGCAAGTGAATTTTAAGGCCTTGATTAAATCCATTGGCAGTTTTGAAAATGAGCACTGTATTCTTAAAGGGTAATGAAGGAGTCTTCATTAAACTTAGATAGATAGAGGTGATAAGGTATAGATATCACCTCTATCTCTGTCTTATAGCTGAAGACATAAAAAAATTTTTGGTTTTTTGCATGTTTAGGAATTAATTGCTCCTGATCTGTATAGGTGATTGTAGTGACATTGTCCAAGTGCCTTGGATGAAAATGCTTAAGTAGTGCTGCTGACATTCCACAGACACAGTGTGGAGGCACAACTCACTTGGCTTGCTGAGCTAATACTGGGCACTGGTTGATCTGGGACTAGAGGGAGTAGGGCTTGGTTCTTTAGAATTGCAGTCCCAGGAATTTTTTGTTGCATCATCCTTCCCTTTTCCATGACTCTTTGCTCCTTTTGATTTGTAGCATCCCAAGAAAGCTGGTTTGAAGTGAGAAATGATCTTTACAGTGTATAGACACCTGTCTGATTTACTCCAGGAGAGTCTTGAATAAGTTTTGTTATGCATCTCTGAGGACTGGGTATCTCTTGCAGAACCCACTTTGAAGGACAGCAGGAAAAGCAAAAAGCTACATCTCTGGAGCACCTGCTCCCCCTCCTTCTCCACTGTTCTTGGTGTCTGCAGAGTTGTTCTTGTGTTCTCACTCCGCTCTTCTCTGGCTGCAATTTTCATCTGCACAAAAAAATTTTTTGTTCCTTCTTAAATATATTATCACAGAGGTATTACTATCATTCCTGCTTAGCTCGGCTTTGGCCAGCGGGAGGTTCATCTTGGAGCCAACTGGCATCGACTCTAGAGGACATGAGGAAAGCTTTTAGCATCTTCTCACAGAAGCCACCCCTGTAGCCCCCCAATTCCAAAACCTGGCCACAGAAACCCAATATAGGTGCCCATTGGCTTCATATGGTGGACTCCTCAGCTTGTTTAAATTGTTGCAGTAGCTTCTTATGTCTTTTTCTTACCTGTTCTTCCAGAGGTAAAGCTGTGCAATATCCTTTATTATCAGAGGGCAAGGAAATCTGAAGGTTTTCTACAACTCATCAGAGCTAACATGATCCTTTTCCCCAAACTGTCAAGACTTGGATATATAATTGAGGCTCTGCAGCTCTTGGTAGCAGACAGTTTCTGAACTGCCTGTCTTCTAGTGGAGCCTGAAGCGACTTTTCTAATGAAACTCTGTGGTATGGTGTGACAGCCATTTGGTTGGAACTATATATACACAATTGATGCTGAAATTATCTGTTGTTTGTCATAAAGATGTATTTCAAGAACACACTGTTATCTTTAAAGAGAGCAAGACATAAATTTAGGAACAGTCCTACTTAATTTGATTAGTTTTGATTCTTTGCCAACTTGGAGCCTTGTTGAATGTTTGTATCCTGTGAGCAAGGTACAAAACAGTTCTGTCGTGGAGTTTGATTGTGTGAGGGGGTTACTTTTGCAACTTTCCGGTCAAGAGATTGCATGCAACTTGGAAATGCCAAAGTTTAAAACTTGTTCCTCCTTTAAGCAGAAAAAACTGCTGAGGAAGTGTTTTCTCAAGTGGTGTTTGTTTTATGTTTTAAATGAGTCCTTATTTTTTATTTTTTGGGAGCGACAGTTGATCACAGCTTAAATGTTTGTGCGAGAAAAAAATTCTTGCATCTCAGGGGGAAAAGATTGATATGTTTTTGTTTATCTGAAAAACGAGGGGGACCAAATGAAACAAGGTAAATAATTCACTGGTGTAGCTTAGGCTTGCAAATTACTCAAGTGGTCTTTTCGGTGACCAATTTTTTCTCAAGACATGCTGCAGCATATATTTTCGCTACCTTTTAATAGCGTTAGTGGAAGGATAAAAGTTTGTGTGAAAATGAGCAGCTTAGATGTGCTCTGGTTTTGTTTTTTTAATTCTTCTTGGGAATATTTTTTGTGGTGGTAATCAGTATTAGAAATATAAGTCTCTTGTTGCAGAAACGTGCCATAGATCTTTATTTAGAGTAATTTTTAAGAAAACAAACAAAAGATTAAAGCATATTCCATTACAACTGATCACACTTTTAGTCTGTCGTGAGGTGACAATATATTAGATTGCAAGCTGTTGCTGTCAGATGATGTGCTGGGTAGTTTAAGAGCCCAGTTCCTTGCTTTACTTGTGGAGTGCCTTGTTCTTCCCTGTGGTGTGGCCATCGCATCTTTCCCTGTTCAAGGCGTGTTCAAGACAGATGCAAGATGTTGTCTGATCCATACAGATCTCTGTGCTAAGTGATAATTTGAAAGTAACCTTGGTAAAAAGCGAGAAGCTTTACTGAAAATCTCCCTGTGATGCTGTTTCCAGGGTAACTGTGTCTATTGTGTGTGCTGTGTGTGCTCAGCGGAGTCTGGCTCTGAGATACTGCAGTGTGGAAAAGCACTGCCTTTGAAAGTGCCTCCCTTCCTCCATATCTGGTAGGTTTGACGGCAGCAAAGGCTGATAAGGCCTCCCTTATCAAACTCATCATTTCTATTTTCCTTTTAGTTCACTACTAGTTTAGGAATATTGCCTAATAAGACAGAACCATGCTGAAAATGGAAGGGCTGCTGATGTCTTGGAGCAGCTCGGTCTCTGTGTTGCTCCATAGTGATAATCCAGGATGATTTGCAGGGGCTGGCAGCAACATAGCAGTAGGGCAGGGTATGTCCCGTTTCTTGCTCTGCAGAGGGAGAGGAGCCTTTTGTCTGTGACAGGGAGGCGGCAGTGATGAGCAGTGGAAGAAGACTGGAGAAAAGATGTGTGCTGCACAGTGGAGGAGTGAAAAGGAGCACACAAGGGATGCCAGGAAGGTGGGCTGAAAAGACAATTCGTATCAGCAGGAGCCCTAATTCATGCTCTCTGGGCAGTGAGCTGGCTATTCCTGATTTGTAACCATAAAATGTCAGCATTTTCTTAAAGCAAAATAATAGTAATGATGATGGTGATATCCCCATCTGCTTGATGGTGCAGTTTCTGCTACTTTGAGAGGGTGCTGGGGGGGGGGGGGGGGGCATCAACCAGAATCACCTTCTGCAGTTTCACCTGGATAATTCTTTTTTTTCTTACCTCATATATATTCTGCAGAACAGTTAGGTGTCTGTGCAGTCCTATTCTGTGCTGGCTCTGTTTTAGTGGCAGATGACTGAAGGGGACTAATATTGTGCATTGAAGAGGCTTGAGAAGCAAAAAAACCCGTTGATGTCGAAGTGAAATGGGAAATAATTTTCTGTAATTAATCTAAAATGTATTAGGCTGATGAAATGAATTTCAGATTCAGCATTCCCTTTCCTCACTTGCACTGTCTTTGTGTGGGAACATGCAGACGCAGTAGGCTGGCAAGCCCCTCTCACCAGGGATAACGAGCACGTCCTGCTTTGTAAGTGAACCTGAAAGAGTCCTATGCTTCAGTTTGATGTAAGCTTTCACCCTCCCTACGCTCTGTAGTTCACAAGGGCTTTAAAAATTCTTTATGAATCAACAGAGCCCCAGTTTTTGCTACTGGCTATTGGGTTAATATTGCTGAATCCTAGAATAGGGCTCCGTATATTTTTATCTGTAGGTTATCTGAGTGAGAGAATGAAGGTGACGTGAGGAGATGCAAGCGACATGCCAAACAATGAAACTGTGCTTGGACAGCATCTGAATGGAAGCCAGGGAAATAATTTTAATGCATTGCCTAGCTACTCATTTTTTTCCCCCCCTCCAAAAGAGTCTCTTGTTATCCAAGTATATTTTTAGTCTCTTTTTCTGTCTGGTCAACATTTCATTCATGTTTGTGTTGAATACATTGTTCCTTCAGTTTTCAAGAGACTGATGCCTGTAGGGATGGAAACAATTTTCTTAATTGCTGAGGCTGAGGTGAATGTTATTACCCTTCATGCTGACCTGAAAGAACCTTTTACTTCAGACAGTCTCACGAACAATTTAGCTTTTGGTGTTTCTTACCTCCCTTTTAGTCAGGAGGAAGTCTGTGTAAGAAAGCATGTGAAAAATCATTCCTTTAAAAATTATTTTAAGAAGCAAAATTTTTGCATTATGTAGATCATAGTCTTATACTGAATTTATTCTTTTTAAAAGTGCAACATAGTTTTGAGCTTGTTCTTATTTCTGTTTGTTTTAAAATTAGCAGTGCCTTCTGTTCTCAGGAAGGTCTAAAATAGAAACTTAGCTTCTAAGTATGGGCTTATATATGTTCATAATAATGATAAATTTAAGGATATGCTAAATATGTTGTACATATTTATGGGTACATTAGCAGTAGTAGTCTTTTTTCTCTTGCATACTAGATGGGTTGCTCTTCGATGAGGAGTTGAGGGGTAAGGAAAGAAAAAATGGGGTAACAATATATGTGTAATTTTAAAAAGTCTGATAATTTTCCAAGGCAGGAGGGGAAAAGAGATACTTTGCACTCCTCTTTACTTTCAGTCCGTTTCCCTTTCAGTTTTAGGAGGTTGTTCTACCCTTGCAGACTACAGAGTGAACTCAACCAGGAAAATCTGCAGAATATTTTACTGCCTTGTTTTCACTTACAAGTAATCTCAAACACATACACACACCATTTGCTCATTTATTAGCTCTTTTCCCCCAATAGCTTAACTCAGTAATTCTTTTACTTGTGATTTGCAATGCTTACCAAGGAATGTAGGATGCCTTTTTTTGTGAGAATGCCTATATGTGTGCACAGAAAGAGGAGAAAGTAGGAGACTGCAGTGGTGAAAAGAGAGAATGAATAAGAAAAGGAAAAGTAGTCCAGAAAAAGAAGTCTGTATGACATTTGCAGGTGCTTTGCTTCATCTCACACAAGTGATGTGAAGAATTCAGCAATGAATGAATGACCAGAATTGTCCAAAGCGTGTAAAATGGTGCTCAACGGTTGAATTACAGAATATTTTGATCCTCTGAGCTCAGCAATGTGTTACATCCATCTCTAGCAGTACTGCAAAACACTCCTTAAGCAACTGGAGAGATGGAACTCTTAAAAAACAACAACAAAAAGAAGTTTTTCAGGCATTTTGTAATAAGAGTGGTTGGATGCCTTGTGTAAATGTGGCAAAGATGTAGTGATTCAAAAAGATATGAACTGTAACAGGAATCTCCTCACAGGTCAAAAGTCTTTTCTTGGATAATAGAACATTCAAAATAAGAGTGAGCTAATGAATCCAAATATTTTTCAGGTTGAGTATCATGGCTCACCAACCTCTTTCCTGTCCAGCAAATATGCAGTGTTTCGGCACTAGGTTGAAAAGGCAAGTTGCTTAAAACTGCCAGTCCAGGCTTTTTTTGGCCAAGTAGTTAGGAAGGAAGTGCTACTTTGTTCTTTGGAACACTTCAGATATTTTTGAGGTGAAATCTGCTAGAGAAGCTGATAATCCAATATATTGAAATAGTTGGAAAATCAGATACTGGTCTTTTTTTTTTTTTTCTGTCTGCAGTGGTTAAATGAGTTTAGAGTAATTGGAAATGATGTGCTTCAACTCCCATTGTTATTTGCAATTGTAATAGCAGCCGTGCTGTGCAGATGCCACCTCCATTAAGAGGATGTAGCTTTTATTTAGGGTGGATACTGGAGAGGCTGGTCAAAGGAGTAAATGTTAAAACCCACGTACATCAGCAGACTTGGAAGAGAGCCAGAGAGTGCTTCAAGTCAGAATGGCAAAAACTTTGGCTACTGGCAGGCTCCAGCACTGGAGTTGGTATTTGCCAATGTGTAAGCATTGTGTATAGGAATGAGAACCTACAGTTCACCTCCTTCACAGGAGGTGCATGGGGCTGCATGTTTTGCTATAGGTTAAATGAGGTCACCAGATGTCTGGAAGGTTCTGAATTAGGGAGAAGTGCTGCTTCTTGACTTGGCTAAAGAGGGATGCCATGTGGAATTACAAATGCACAGGAGATGGGTATGTTTTGTAATTAGTGGTGAAGTCTGGTGGACTTCTGACTTTGATATAACCTGTAGTACTTTTCATCTGTTGCAAAAATGCTGCTACTTTAATAAAAGATGTTAAAACTCCATTCTTCAGAATTTCTATATTTTGTATTCTATCTAGTGGCATAGGCTGTTGTATCAGATGAAGCTGGAATTTTAAAACCATGTATTATTTAACTAATATTTTATAAATTTAAAGGAATTGTGAAGGGATTTCTGATCACTATATTTTACAGTGACTCCCTAGATGTATTTAAGAATGTGTTCCCGTCTCCAGGAATTATTTTAAAGTATTGATTCCTTTTTGCAATGAGTATATGGTACTGTTCATAAAATGTTATTTGAAAAATTGTCTTGTCTGTCTTGATGATTCCTGTGTGCTGTTACAGAGCCACCCTGTGAGAGCAAAAAGAAAAATATGCTTTAACAGTAGGAGGATGGGAGCCTGACTTCCTTGCATGTGGGAATGTTGTAATCTTTCTGAGCAGCAAGAAGATAGATGAATTAATGCAGGAAGTCACTGACAATATCTCTGCCTTCCTCACCTTGGTTAGGTTAGCCTTGTAGTCTATATCAAAGAATAAAATGCTCTCCTTTAAGTCATGATGCAACAAAATATTTCAGAATGAAACCTTATGGGAAAAGTTATGATTGCAATATCAATGTCCATTGTTAAGCTTTATTTAGGAAGAATCAAGTAGACTCATAGGATTAAAAGGGGCATTTTATGTTAAAAAACTGTTTATCAGTCATTAACAAGTTGGAAATAAGAGGTCTTAAGGGGTATCCAACAGATGGGAAATCCTCTCTGCTCTCCTGAAACAAAACATAATATAAGGCACTGGGTGCAGTCACCACAACACAGAATGACCAGCTTCATCTAATAGGGATAGGAAAAGAGCTGTGATACTGTATGTGAGTTTGCTCTCAAACAAATAGAGGAGATTATGTACTGTCAATACTAAAACTTCTTAAATATGTCTATTGGCAAAACATCCAACCCTGGCAAGGCAAATTTTATGTTAGTAATATTTTCTATTTTGAATTTGGGGGAAAAAGCAAAAATCTCATCATAAAGTGATGAGATTCCCTTTTCCATACCAGTGTTTTTGCAGCATCTAGAGGTAGAATTTTAAAAATCAAGGCTGATGCCTTTTCAGAGTTTTAGGAGAGATGACCCAAGTGCTGTAAGTTTCAGAAGATTGGTTGAAAGACAATGCCCTGCCAGTATTTTAAAGGACTCAACAAAATGACTCAAATAATTTTAGGCCTGTCAGCCTGGTATTTGCCTTAGCCAAATAATGGTGTGGCTAACATGAATTTTGATCAATAAAGGTTTAAAGGATGATGATATAGTTGCTTGCAGTGAGTATGTGACTATGGAAAATATATCTTGTCAGACTAATGCAATACCTATTTTTTATGAGATAAAAGGTTGATAAATGTGTCAATGTCAAATATAGCTGTAATATACTTGAATTTTTTGTTGGGCAGTTGCCTAGACAGTGTGTGGCATTCTGATCAGGAAATTATATAAATACATAATTACAATAACAACAACTAAAAAAATGAAAAAGCCATTAGAAATTACAAACTGACTGTGAAAGGTCCTAGAAATATCACTGTAAATTGAAGTCTTTATGAAATATATGTCTTTCTAGTGAAACCACTAGTATTAAAAAAAATTATCTGGACTGTTTGTCTACTTTAGGACTAAACTAGTCTAATTTCTTGCTTTTGGGGTTGCTGTTACATGTTGAATGGATATTTCTGGTGGACCATCTACAGTGATGCTAGACAGTTCCCCTGAGATGTTCTGACTAATTTAGAATCTGTCTGTATATGTGAACGGTAAATGATTCTTTTTGGTATGCAGAAAGATTTATTATGCTGTACCTGACCACGGTAAATTTTGTCTGTCTCAGTCTTGCCCATTTATCAGTTTTTATTAGCTTCTTCTGGAGTTTTGATTCAAGAACTCTGCAATGTAGATTCATTTAGAACCTTTGCTATCCATCCTGTTTTCTTTACAGGAAATGAAGTAAGAGAAGTAAGGAGAGGGGACAACAGAACTGCTATTTCTGATCTTCCAGAGGGCAGACATTTGCCTGTTTAGGAACCTGGTTGACACTGTCCCTTGAGAGGCAGTCCTGAAGGGCAGAGGAGTCAAAAAGGCTGGACACTGTTCGATAAGGAAATCCTAAAGGTGCAGGGGCAGGCTGTCCCTCTATGCTGAAAGACGAGCTGGTGAAAGAAGCTCAGCCTGGCTGAACAGAGAGCTTTAGCTGGAATTCAGGAAAAAAAGGTGAGTTTATCACCTCTGGAAGAAGGGGCAGGCATCTCGGGAGGACTACAGGGATGTTATGAGGTTATACAGGGAGAAAAATAGAAGGGCCAAAGCCCAGCTAGAACCTGGCCAGTGCCATGAAAGGCAGTAAAAAAATCTTTCTGTAAATACATTAGCAACAAAAGGAGGGCTAAGGAGAATCTCCATCCTTTATTGGATGGGGGGGGAAACATAGTGACAAAGGATGAGGAAAAGGCTGAGCTACATAATGCCTTCTTTGCCACAATCTTTAATAGTAAGACCAGTTGTTCTCCGAGTGCCAGTCCGTGAGCTGGAAGATAGGGAGCAGAACGAAACTCCCATAATCCAGGGGGAAATGGTCAGTGGCCTGCTACACCACTTAGACACACACAAATCTATGGGGCTGTGTGGGATCCAACCAAGGGTACTGAGGGAGCTCATGGAAGTGCTCATCGACCCACTTTCCATCATTTATCATCAGTCCTAGCTCACCGGGGAGGCCCCGGTTGACTGGAGGTTGGCAAATGTGATGCTGAGCTACAAGAGTGGTTGGAAGAAGGATCCAGTTAACTACAGGCCTGTCAACCTGACCTCAGTGCCCAGGAAAGTCATGGAGCAGATCATCCCTGAGTGCCATCACATGGCATGTACAGGACAACCAGGGGATCAGGAATGGGTTAATAAAAGGCTGGTCCTGCTTCACCTGCCTGATCCCCTTCTATGAAAAAGTGATCTGCTTTGTGGATGAGGGAAAGGCTGTACATGTTGTCCACCTAGACTAGTAAAGCCTTTGACACAGTTTCTCACAATGTTCTCCTGGAGCAGCTGGCAGACCGTGGCTTGGACAGGTGTGCTCTCTGTTGGGTAAAAAACTGTCTGGATGGTTGGGTCCAGAGAGTGGCAGGAAAGGGAACTGAATCCAGCTGGTGGCCAGTCCCAAGTGGTGTTCCCCAGGGCTCAGTACTGGAACCAGTCCTGTTCAGTGTCTTTATCAATGACCTGGACAAAGAGATTGAGGTCAATTTGCAGACAACAAGTTGGATGGGAGTGTTGATCAGCTGGAGGCTGGGAAGGCTGTGCAGAGGTACCTGGACAGGCTTGATTGATGGGCCAAGGCCAATTGGATGAGGGTTCAATAGGGCTTAGTTGCTGCCCTCGGGTCACAACAACCCCATACAAGAGTACAGGCTTGGGTAAGAGTGGATGGAAAGCTGCCTGGTGGAAAAGGACCTGGGGTTGCTGATAAACAGCTAGCTGAACATGAGTCAGCAGTGTGCCCATGTGGCCAAGGCCAATGATATCTTGACCTGTATCAGCAATCTTGTGGCCAGCAGGACTAGGGCAGTGATCATCCTGCTGTACTTGGCACCGGTGAGGCTGCACCTTGAATCCCGTGTTCAGTTTTGGGCCCCTCACTGCAAAAAAGACTTTGAGGACGTTCTCTGGAGCGAGTCCAGAGAAGGGCAACGAAACTGTGAAAGGACAGAAGAATAAGTCCAGTGAGGAGCGGCCGAGGGAGCTGGGCTTGTTTAGCCTGGAGAAAAGGAGGCTCAGGGGGGACCTTTTTGCTCTCTACAACTACCTGAAGGGGGGTTGTAATGAGGTGTGGGTTGGTCTCTTCTGCCATATCTCAAGTGAAAAAATGAGAAGAAATGGCCTCAAGTTGCATCGGGGGGGGTTTAGATTGGATATTAGGAAGAAATTCTTCACCGAAGGGATTGTCAAGCATGGGAATAGGCTACCTCGGAAGTGGCTGAGTTGCCATTCTTGGATGTATGTAAAAACTGTGTAGATGTGGCACTTAGGGACATGTTTTAGTGGTGGACTTGGCAGTGCTGGATTAACGGTTGGACTCAATGTTCTCAAACATCTTGTCCAAACTAAATGATTCTATGATTCTATAATTCATCTGTTCAATAAAAATGCCTTTTTTATCAGCTATGTAGAGTCACTTCAGACACTTTTCCCCCCCCTAATTCTTCCTTTGTGTCTAGCTTTAAGGCTCAGTCTCTGTTTGAGTCCTTGCAAATTGTGTCCCTATTTATTCAAAAGAGCTTTTCTATTCATTTTTCCATTGGACTCTTAGCAAGTTCACATTTTATTTATTTCCAGCAAGCTTGCTGTAGGGAGCTGTGCTGTTAATAAGTGCTACAGAAACAGAGAATCCAACACTGAAGAGCAGAGTTACATGATACCCTAAAGGCATAAACACCATTTATTTGGAGAGGTAAAGGAGCAGACAGTCAGCAAAATTAATGGCTTTATGTTTTTGTACAAGACTATGGAAACTGCATGCCTGCAGCTCTTCTGGAGAGTAAATGAACCAAGAAAATTCTGTCCTCAAGTTGAGGTAGTTGGTGTATGAAAAATGTTTTTGTTTTCCTCTGTTGTTTATTTTGTCATATTTTAGGAGAAGTTCTTAATGTGCTAGTGGGGTTTTTTTGACTACGAGTTAAGTTGATAACATTTTGATTTTTACATGCACGTATGTGGGGGAGGGAGAGGTCAGTGAGTGTCATGCTGGAAATCAGGCAAAGATTTGCATTCTTGCTGATGGTTATCTTAATATTTCCCAGTGGCATTGGGTCCAATGAGGGACACTTCTAAAGATATTACACAGTAGTAGTTGTATACTTTGAATAACCTGCTTATTCCTTTCAAATAACATAAAATATTTTGGAAATTAAGTAGGTTTTTTTCAGTGTCACTGAAATATGTACTGATATATGTACTACTAGTTTATGCAAGCAGCAGTATGCACTAAAGTCAGCAGGGCTAGCAGAGAAATGAGCAGTCAATCCAACTGTGCTTGAGAGCTTCCTTGAACATTTAGTAATTTCTCTGAAAATTAGTCTTCCCACATCCCAGTGTTGAGAGTTGAAGAACTGAGATGTTTGAAATTGTATCATAAGTTTGGATTTACTGCTTTATTGCAGAAGCAAAAAAGCCTCTGTGCTGTAAAATAAGAGAAGGATTCCATAATGACATCAATGGTGCTAATCTTTTGATAATACTGTCAGGCGTTTGGGATGCAATTTTTAATGAAGGATAGTGTGGGTGAAAACCATGTAAAAGAAGAAAATACCATAAGGAGGTTCAAAAAACCTGCCCATGGTTGAAAAAGAAGGGTTATGGAGGGTCAGCGACATCAGACCTGACGTCAATGGGACCAAGTTCCCTCTGGGCAGCACGGCTGGACAGGGCTAATGAAGTGGTGGCTGTTGTCCTGAGGTAGGATGGCCTCAGCCATGGCCACACTGCCAGCACTTATCTCCTTTAAGAGGGTCTTCTGGGGACACTGTCTGCCTCTTCACAGCATGCAGTTAGAATACCCCGACAGTCAGTTGTTTGAGGGTATGAATTTTACAAGAAGTGCTATTTTTCTTTTGAGTTCAAAAAAAAAAAAAAAAGGAAGGCTTTGTGCTATTGTGTAATCTTGCAGGCTGTGTATCCTGAGTTCACTGCAGTATGTTTGTTATGGAGAGGAACTGTAGCGACATCGCTTGCAGTAACAGCACAGTTAGGGGAGAGCTGAGTTCCTGGGGAGAGCTGAGTTCCCACGATATGCACATTTGATTGCTCTCTGATTCTCCCCAGCTTCACTGAATATTACAGAAAATATTCCAAATGCATTAAAAGTGATGGTCTGTTTTGCCATAAGGAAAGAGATTTGAAACCCAGATTCTGTTGAAAAGCTTAAAAAAGCAGTTATGTGTCCACAAAAGGAGCTTGGAAGTAGTTGTTTAAATGGAATTCAGTGTTTTGCCGCCAGATAATACTTGCTGTCATGATTTTATTCCAAGCCTATAAAATGATTGATAATGTGTACTTAGACAGAATGTTTGTCTGCAATCATTGTTTAACAGAACCATTTCATTAAGTTCAGAGTACTAGAAATTAGCACATTCAGATAGGTAATGATGACATTTATATGCTATAGTGAACTTTTGTCTTTTTGCTGTTTGCATGTACAAAAACGTAGAAAGAAAAGACAGATACCAAGTGAGTTTTTTGCAAGCTACAAGCTACAGTTCTTGACCTGAAAACATCAGAATAATCATAAGGATGTGTGTGTTGATGGTACAGTCAAATCACTGTATGAAGAGATTTTGAAACTTTGTGTTTCTATGGTCTTGGTTTGTTTAATTTCTTCTGTCAAAATGGTGTTTGTGGCCTCAGATAAAGAGCAAACTAGCTGAAGTCCTCAGAGGAAACCTAAATAGATTGTAAGGTATTCATCTTAGTGCCTCTCATTCAACTTAGGAGAGATAGGCACTGGGACTGCAAGGAGCTGGGAATTGTGCATGAAACAGTCTAAATAAAAATAATTCTGAGAAAAATGGTGAAGAAGTTCCCTTGAGTAAAGCTGTGCATCTGCTGCAGACCACATTCCGCTAGTTCAGATTTGGATGTGGATAGAGAGATCTGTAATGTTAGTGAGGATTTTGGCCTTGTGGGATTTGCACCGCACAGTCATGGGGTTAGGAGTATGAACACATTACCAGTCAGGGCTTCTGTGATGAATGATGTCTTTATCAATCAGAAGGGATACTTAGTCTTAATTTTCACAACATAATAAAGACTGAATGGACATCTTGTTACAGGAAAGAAACTGGAATTGAATGACCGTTTCATCATTTTCAAAATGACAGACAAAAATTGGTTTGGGACTGAGGTCTTGATTACAAAACTGGAAAATTTTTACAGACAGGGGAGGCTGAGTGATATATAAAAGTGGCAGAGCTTGATTTTCCTGGAATGAGAGATGCTAATGCTTTCTGAACCCCAAGGAAGTAAGAGAACTGCCTGAAGAAGGATACAAGAACTAATTGGAAAATCTTCAGGCAATGGAGAAGAGCAAGCTGACCTTGCTAACTTGTGAAGATTTTTATCACTCTTGTCTTGGCTATATTCTGGTCATTCTACTAAAACCTAATACCACTGAGTGTTCTTACTGAGATCTTAGCAACTTTTGTATTGTCCTGGAGTCATCTAAAGATGAGGGTTTTTTTTGTTGGTGGACACAGGTCTTACTTCATGTTGACATCTCAATCCATCCATCCTCAGTCTGAGGTAAACAGTACATATTTCATTTTTTCAATGTGACCACAGTGTGTCCAGTTTTTCAATGTCACCACACTTGCCTTCAAGCAGATTTAGTGGGTTCATGTGGGTTACTGTGATGTAAACCTTCCATGAAAATGCTGACTGCTTTAACAACTAGCTTTTCTTTCCTTCTTTTGTTTTCATCTGCCATTTCTGATCTCTTTTGAGATTGTGGTGTTTCCTACCTGATACTAAAGATTAATTGTTTTTTGGCGTGTGGTTTTGTTTTGGCTGGTTGGAGTGTTTTGTTTGTTTGTGAGGTTTTGTTTTGTTTTGTTTTAATTGGTGGTTGGTTGGTGGTTTGGTTTTTTCCTGTGTTGTTGTTTATAGGGAGTTTTGTGTGGTTTGGTTTGGTTTTGTGGTTTTTTGTTTGGTTTTTTTTTTTTTTTGCTTTGGCCTAACAACTGTTTCCATCTTCTGCAAGCACTTGAGACCCAAGCTGCACCAACTAAATCACAGAAGTGCAACTTCACCCTGTTAGCCACAAAAAGCTGTTCCTGGAAGTGTAGTGCTCAGTGAGTCAGTGGATAGCAGAGCAGTGTCATAGATAGCATTGTGTGGTTGGCGTCATAGAGTAGGAATGTGTGCAGAGACTTACATAGATATAGATATATATACATCACTTGTGGCATGGAGAGTGTAGAGGCAAGCTCTTGGGGTTGGCCAATTGACAGGACAGGAAACTGAGTCATGGGAGACAGGACTGTGAAATGGTGGGTGGAGAAACAAGGGAAATGCTGCATGGGGAGAAAGTATTTTGTGCCTCGTGCTGCAAGTGACGCAGGCTTGGAATTTGTTTCAGGCAGGGAGGGCATAGATCATAACTCTGGAAGCTATAGAATGCTATAAAATCTTTCTTTGAGAGCTTACTGCATCCTGGCAATGTCTTAATGCTTCTTCTCTTCCTCCATGCTTGCTAAGGTCCACTTACATGGCACATTAGCTTTCGGTCGGGTGTGTCTTAAAAAGGAATGTTCTGTTCCAGAACTTAGTGCACAGGCTTCAGTTTAAAATCTGTTGTGAATTTTCTTGTTGGAGTGGAAGTCAAATTGTATACAAACTAAAAAGCAAATTACACAACATCAAAAAAATCTGCCTTAAGTAAAAGATTAGGTTATTAGATTGATGAAAAATTGAAAATGTCTTATGAGCTATAAGGACACTTGCCCTCTTACTTTTCACCTGCTACAGCCAACAGCTAGGAACATGTTTTGCATTAAACTAAACTTAGTCTTGTGCTCGCCAAGGAATGTGAATAGGTTAGCAAGCTGCTTTCTTATCAATCAGGAGTCAAATGATCCAGAAGAGGAACACAGAGTTCCTAGTAAAGGATCATTGGAAGCAGGACAGCTTTGCTAATTAGATTCCTTTTACTTTATTTTATTTTATTTTTTCACATCAATAGAATTCTGCATACAAATGTAGTCAGACTGAGTATGTCAAACAGTACAAATTGTTGTTACGATACATTAATCAAGGGCATGGAAGAACAACTCTGAGAAAGAAGATTCCCCTGTCTTATGTAAGTTTTGATCTGAAGTCTCTGGGTCACCTCGTCTCCTTCCATTAGGACTCTGATCTCAGAATGAATAAAATTTACCATCTTCTGGCCCTACCAATTTCCTTACAGTGATATGTGTCAAAAGATTTGAGATACTGTGGCTAAAGTCCTGGATAAAAGTACTTACATGTTCACTCTTTAGCAAGTTTCCTTCCCTTTCCTTGCCCCCAGAAGAGCTATGCTTTGGTGCAATTAGAAAGTTAGAAATGGTAGTGACTAGAATCTGGATAAAACTTAAATGTCCTATCTTCATTCATCCTTAAAAATCATTTTTGTACATTGTACTCTTCATCTCTACAAGGTCATGGAAGCCTCTGTAGCCTTTCATGTTTTGGGAAATAATTGCAACTGAAGGGAATTACTGTGCACTCACAGGGCAATGAAACAAAAATAAATGGCACTGAGGTCCTTTTGTTGTTCTAGCTAAGCACTCTGATGTTTGGATGCTTGTGATTTTTGATTCTGCAATCCCTGTTGTGAGTGCAGCTCCCTGTGCCTCTTCCTTGCACCCCCCTCCCCATACTTTCCTTTCCCCTCTGCTGCAACGTGGGACTGACTTAGCCTGCAGTTCTGACTCCCATCTCTTTCCTGATGGGTTGCACAACAGATCCTCAGTTGGAGCCCTGGGAGTACAGAAAGAAAAGAAAGAATAGCCTTGTGGTCAAGGTACTAACTTGAAACTTGGATTTTTATACATTTTGTCAGACTTGTTTTGTTATAGTGTTCCAAAGTCCCTTAGGGGACGGCTGACAAAAGGTATTTTTGTCTCTTAATTACCGTTTGAAATCAATAGGAGACTATGTCTAAATATCCACATGAGTTTTATCCTGTGTGTGTTTGCTTGCTGTCTCCAAAGGTGAGAGCAATAGCGTCTTACCTCATAGGACTGGGGGGGAAGCAAAACGAGGGATAACTCTTCTTCAGAAAGATCTCTATCCCAGATAGAAGAGGGAGGTGCTCTGTATTTACCTTCCTCTCTCCTCTGAACCTTCATCCCTGATAAACATCTTTAGTAGATAACCTTCTCTTCCTAACATGTATTTTCTTTTATATATTTATATACATACACACATATATATGGGAACAGTTATATAATATATACTAAATGTTATTATTTTATTACTTCATATAGTGTTTTTAAGATAGAAAATTTTTTTACTCTTAAATATTTTCCCTATTTTGAATAACCCACTGATTTTACATTCAGTCAATTAATATTTGTTTGGACTGGGCCATAAGCATATAGGCAGGCTGCAGAAAGATGCTGGTGTTTTGCCCAGAGTTCGTGGTTGCTGTGCTAAGATCTTTCCTCACTGTCCATGCAGCTTATGTCTGTCATTGTGCTATTTATCATACTATTTATGATTAATAAAATGCTGGTCCCTTGGCTGCTTGTACCACATGTATTTAATCTGGATGGATGGATGGATCTGAACCACAACCATTGCTAGGTAGAAGACAGCTTGAAAGCACACAATTTAAGCGAAGAAACAAACAATTTATGTGTGGTTGAAAGAGCACAGATAATAAGGTAAATAAGTTCTGAGTAAAATGGTCCCTAAGCATTTTTTACTAGCCTTATAGGTGTTTATCAAATGCTTTGAGACCGTTTATATAGAGATCACAGTATTCTTCACAACTCTTCTGAGATTTCCCTCCAAACTGAGAACTTTAGTATGAATTGTTTTTGTGTAGAGGGTCATGTTTCTTAAGCTCACAGAATGCTTCACTCAGCAGCAGTCTCTCTGATTTGTCTTTAAGATTAGTGATTTTTTTTTTTTCAATGAAAACATAATGCAAAATTATTGCCCAATTAGAAAGCATTATTATGTGTTTATAAGTATCCCTGAATGTACTTATCCACTGGAAGCGTGCAGATGTCTGTTGGAATTTAATTTCTCTGCAGCACTTTGGGGGTGGGGACCAAAGAGAAGTAGCCAGAAAATTATGGTTGCTGCAGTAAATACCAGGCTTTTCCCAAGGACCTGCACTGGCTACAGAGCTTATTACATCTAATGTAAGCATAAAACATCTGTTCAGCAATGCTGGTCTCTGGCTGGTTTGTCTTTGTATCAGCAAATCTGTCATTCTTAGCTGATTGTTGCCTACTGTGGGGAGTCATGAGGGGAAAAGAGGGTGTCACATTCTAAAGCTTATTGTAAAAAAGATGTCGTGAAATACCTGCAAGGCAGTGCTGTTCATTAAGCAGTGGCAACCTGGTTTTCCCTCTGTGGTGTGGTGTGGTCCCTCCTGAGCTCTGGAGTCATAGGTGTGCTGGCCAGCAGAAATCTTGTGAGTGGATGGTGTAGCTTGTAATAAGCAGCATGGATGGTTAATAAGGTGTTCCAGAAAGCTAACTTTAGAGTCCCCTGAGGGTGTTTTTTTATTTGGGGGTTCCTCCAAAGTCAGTCTGTGTTGTCAGTTGGTGAAACCCTGAGATAAGGCAGAGTTGTAGTGAACCTTGTGCTCTCAATCTAGCAAATTCTTCTCTAGAGCATAGAACTGCTGCTGGTACATGGCGTGTGATGTCCTTCCTCTGGGCCATTGAAGGTGAATCCACTGCTTTCAGCAGTGATTTTGTTTGACTTCAATAATTTTTAGCAAAGCTGGCACTTCCAGTGAAGTGGCTTTTACCCACCCAAAAGGGGTGAGGGAGCACTACTCACTGATGCTTTGCAGTAGCTTGTACCCCATCAGCCCCAGAGCTGTAGCTAGTGTGTTTGCACAGTGCATTGGCCATGAGTGGCTGCCATGGGGGCAGCCCCCCAGCACTGCCCAGTCTGTATGATGCAGGAATTCCTGGACTGGATTGATTGACTCCCTTACAACCTGATAGCTGGCTATTGGGTGGCTCTGAACAGTGGGCAGAGTAACAGCTGCATGAATAGCGTGCAAAGCTGTTTGAGATCACCAGCGTTCTTTTATCTGGCTTGCAGGCTCTGTAAATGCCTCTATTAGATGTAGGAAGAAAATGCTTCTTCGTCAGGGAATGTTTTTTACAATCTAAATAACACCTTGTTTGTGTGGGGCTTTCTTTTTTTCTTTTTTAATGTAGTGTTTCTGAAGCAGGTCCTGGCAGCATCAGTCACCAGCCTGAGCAGTTCTTTTGTGCCGATGCTTTTGAATCTGTGCCTGTGTTAATGTATTTCCCAGGGAAGTAGCCAAGACAGGATTATACACACCTCAGATAAAATTTATTTATTTTATTAGTGGCAGCTCCAGTATATCCAGTTTTCAGCACTTGGTGAAGATGAGAATTTGCTCTTTTGCTAGAAAGGCTTTTCATGTGTTTCCATGTGTGGATCTTGTTTCCATGGCATCAGCTTTTAAGCTTGAGAAGTACAGGTGAGAGCATTAGCTAGTAAATAGGCATTAGGAACCAGCCCAGCTCCTGTGTAGGGTTCTGTCTTGTGGTGAGGATAGTGATCTTGGATATGCTGATGATTTATGCATTTAACAGTCAGGATTTAGAGTTTCTCCTGTCTGCAGTATTGTGGGATAAAAGACTTGATGCAATCCTGCTAGTGCTCTTGCATTATGTTGCTTTTCCTGCTGCTCTGTCTTGATTTTTCTGAAGATGAGGCCTCGTGTCCTGTGTCTTGAATTATTTTTTCTGTTTTAGCAAATGCTTTACTGTGCTGGCTAAGCACCCCTGTCCTAAAGAGTCTTTTTTGTCTTCCCTGCCAGTATTTTGTGGGGATGGCATTGCCCAGATATTTCCATGTCACATTTGTGATGCGGGTGCGTTATGAGCAGTAGTGATTGAGGTGTTCATTTGTAACACAAGTGCTCAAACTAGTCTGTGTGTCAGTCTTTGGGTGTTTCTTCTCCAAAAAATACTCAAGCACAGTAAGCTGAGTACAAGATCTGTTTTATTAACTTCTGTGGTTTTATGTTCTGCAGCCATTGAGGTGATTATAGCTGTTTCTCTGGCCGTAAAAACTATAAAGTTATGCATGCACAAAATCATATAAAATTTTGATGGTGTGGACTTCTGTTTTTCAATATAATTGAGCATATACTTCTGTATTATATTTTACCATTGTAAATACACTTCAAGGAGAATGTGCCTATTAATTTTCTCCAGCTCAGTAGTAGGTGTAATGGGCAAGTAGGTGCAAGACAGTGAACGGGATACAGAATTTTGAGAGGGTTGCTTTTATTTCAATTAAAAACTTGAGGACACTCAGCAGAGTAACCTTGTGTAAAGTGATGCCTGTATTGCATAAGACAATTATACCAGCAGTGAGATTGAGAAAGAATTCAATGGGAAAGACAAGCCCTTGCAGTAGGACAGTGGGCTGCTCTTGGTGCTTGTGTTACCATCATCTGTGAAAAACTTAAAAAACCTCAGTGATACTACATGATATGTGCTAAAGGAGTTTAAACATCAGACATGTTCACAGCAGCTGCAAAGAAAGACAAATACATTGACTATGAGTTTGCTTTGAAAAGAAGTTAATAACTGATTTCCATCATTAATGACCTAATAGAAGAGTTGAGTTCTATGGTAGCTCTTCTCCATGTTAGTCAAATGGCCAAAGGGATCATATTACTTCAGGTTAAGCACACTGAGCCTGTGTACTTTGAGCAGTTCTCCAGGGATCAGCTGGAAAAACTGTGGATAAGAGAAATGGAGATCTTCATCGCCCTTTTGAATCACATCTGTCTCTATGGCTCTGAGCTTGCAAAGGCTTAATCTGCTTTTGCTTTATGCCTCTTGTTGGATCCAGTGAATGTTTTCAAGGGTGTGATGTTTTTGTAGAATTGTGACCAGTCTTACTTCAGAGGATTGAAATGTCAGTGGTGATGGTGACTGCATTTGGAAAAGAAAATGCCTCTATTAACAAAACAAACATACACTCCTGCCACTGAGCCCCTAAGTGAGGTTAGAAATGAAATTTCATTTAAGAGTGACAGATCTTCAACCTTGATTTTGCATCCTACAAAGTGTAGTTGTTTGTTTCAGGTTAATTTTTAATTTCCTATCATAATTGTGGCTGTTTTCCTACTGGTGAGCAGGTTCTCATTTAGTCATATGTATTTCTTTTTCAGATTGCATGTGGCTCAGAGCATAATCTGGCAGTAGTTGGTAAGTAGCTTAATTTTATAACAAATCCTCTCACCTTTTTTCACTTTTAGTAGCACAAGATGAAAGAAAAACGTGCACATCAAACATACTGAGTGATTAAGGGCATTGTGTGCAGCTGAAAGGAGGAAAGTAACATATAGATATAGAGGAAGGAAGGAGAGAATCCAGTGACATAAGTGGTGATGATGAAAATGTGTCCTTATAGGCCAGCCCCTGTAAGGAGAGAGAGGCTGATGGATGTAACAGCAAAATACATTTGTAAAGTAATACAACCTCGTTGAGATTGGAGCCATTGCAACAATTCAAGCTGGAGATTCAGAATAGCATCTAAGCTGAAGCTGGTCAAAAGTATCTTTGTTTAATAAGACTAAACTTATTAACATGGAAATTTTCAGTGACAAAAAAAAAATCCTGGGCCTTTTGTAGCTCGAAACTTGGAAAATCTTCAAAATGTCAATCAACGGTAGTCAGGTTTTTTAGTGCGTTTTAGTATAAAATGCAGCTGTTGTAATAGTGATTAAAGTACTAGAAAGCTAACGTCAGTGGAGAAACTGAATTTTGTGTACTAATTCCAGGAACAATCAGATCCTTGCTTTCGTGTGATGAGTTGATAACTGAAGTCTGAGACATGTTTGCTATTATTTAGAATTATTTGTTTAAGAAAATTTTTAACTGTAGATTTTCAAGTGCTTTAAAAAGGGAGGTCAGCATAATTATCCCCATTAATAGTCAGGGCAAGACAGATGAAGAAAGGAATTCTATGCCAATCATAGCTGGAAATGAAACAGTCTTCTAAGTTTCAGTTCAGCACTCTATCCACATAGATATTTTTGTTTGCCATGACTGATGTATTGAGTATTAAGTAAATAATTTCCTTAATTTTTTTTAAGTGTGGTATGACAGATGCAGAGAAAGCAGCTCTATGGTATCCAGCCTGCATTCCATGCTCTAATTGTTTAGGTTTCATTAAGTGGGCACAGAGGTGGCATTCTGTATATATAGTGTATTTCCATATATGATGTAGAATATTTTCCAATTATCCTTCTTCAGTTAAACCTTGTAGTGAACTTGTTAAGTTCTGCTTAGCTTATGGCTGGATTTAAGAAAAGATTTTCCCTTTCCTTCTTCCTATTTGTTCAGAGTCACATGCCTGTATTAATTGTCAGGCTGGTGCTTCTGAATGTCGACTGAAGAGCAATCTTGTTTCTTGCTGAATTGATGAAGTAAAAGTGTACTGTTGGCAGATCCTTCCAGTGTGCATGAAAGCAAAGCATTGAGTTTGAACAACCTTCTCTCTCCTTTTAAGCTTTCTGCCTTCTAGGCAGAAATCTCTGGAAAAAATGGGTAGGGGAAAGAAATTCTAGAAGAAAGTTACAATAAACTAAAAACTTTGCATATGTAAAGAACATCATATGCCTTTCTAAGCTGTGTGCTACGCTCATTGAATTCAATGGGGAAATTATCAGTGCTGGAAGCTAGTCAATTTTATTTTAAGGACAACAGAAATGTGATGTTGCAAATTTTTTGAGCTGAAGAACTGTGATACAATTTATCCCCTAAATGAATTTTTACATATGCTTTTAAAAGGTTGACATTTTAGAACATTCTGTGGTAGGATTTTTCTCATCACTGGTCACTCCTAGTTCAAAGCTGTCAGCTGTTATAGCCCTTAAAGATATCACATGGATTTCCATGACTGTGTCTACTCGATTGCACAATTTTCTAATAACTTATCATTCAAGCAGAGTTTGTTTAGATCAATGATATCATCAATGTTTTTATTAATTAGTAAATCCTCGAATGATTTACTTCTAAACTGAAATAACTCAGATTTGATATGAAGGGTAAACTGAAAAGCCTTTAACAGTATATTCAAGTCGCTATTTCTGGCTGTATATACAAATGCGTTGGTGTTTTTTTTGTTGCATCATTTTTTAAATAGAAACATTTTTAAGACAGAAGCTAGATTTATGATTCATTCCACAAATGCTGAAGTAGTGTTCCAATCATCTTGCCAGGGATGCAAGCTGTTTGATTTGTAGGGCTAGCAAGCAGTTGCGTTTTGTCATGTTACTTTATGTAGTCTGCATCCATTTGTATGGTTCAGTTATTTGAATTCTCTTTTCTTGCTTTATTCTAATGAAGTCAGCGCAAAATTTGTCTGTTCTCTTCACTGTGATGGCCCTTACTCCCTTGTTTTTTTGTGGCAAAATTGGTAGAATTTCAGTTTTATGTGATCATGAGATAAATGTTTGATAGGAAGGATAATGAGATATGGGTTGTCTCAAAATTTACCTACTTTTTTGAACTCAGTGAGTTAAAAGTTGATATTAGTACATGAAAAAGTGTAAACTTCTTCAGTTCTAGCCCCTGGCAAAAACAAATTTTTGTTTTGTTTTGGTGTTGTCCTGTGATATTAATTCTCAAATTTTTAAGTATTGTAATATCTTTTCATGTTTGTGTGACTTTTCACTTGAGAACAAAAGTTCTGGCCTCGTAAGAAAAGACCTTGCACTTTTCACCTCAATCGAGGATTAATCATGATGGGAGCCAGCCTATTTTTGACTGAAAGAGAAGGAAATTTATTTAATAAAAGTTTTATATAACATACCAGAAAAGCATCTTCCAGCACTGAAAACTGTGTGTGCATTTACTGAGCGGCTTTTCTACCTGAGTATGGTACTGCAATGTTAGTGCTGAACTTCATGATACTAAGACAGAATCTTTGAATGCCTGCAGCACACGGTGAAACTAAATCACTGTGACAAAGTTGAGCTTTTCCAGGTTTGTGAGTCTATAGTGTTTTCAACACTGAAGAAGTAAGGAGGTTTGATTGTTACCCTAAAACGCATGTGTTTAGAAACGGTATTTATGGAGAAGGCTCTTTGACCCTCCTTTTTTGTAAAAGAGAATAGTTGTCTTCTAAGAGAACACTTAGCATACCACATGCAGCTCATGTAATGCTACAACTTAAATAATCAAGCAGTATTAACTATGCAGAAGTAGAGATGCTATAAAATGCAACAATGCCTTGACTATGCTTCAACCACAGGACATGAGATAGAATGCCTTGAAGAACCTCCAAATGCAAATGTCTTATTTTTATTAAAATGAAATACTGAAATTTTATTCAAGCTTCTTTGAAGTAGTTAAATAAAAAAAAATCATTACAAGGATGACAATTCTGTAGTCTGGCTCCCCAGAACCTTAGTAATGCATAATATCTCCTTTGCTCTTGCTTTTAGTACTTTTCTCAACCTGTATAAACCAATAAAAATCTTCTAAACAAAAGGTACTGGAGGATGTGTAGGGAAAAGTGGCTGTTTTAGAAACAGTTTTAAAAGCTAATTAGTTTCAGTTGAAGTTCAGCTTTAAAGCAGCCTTCAAAGGGGAATTTGTGTGTCTGGAAGAGAGAGATGAGGATGTTTCAAGTTTACCCTCTTCAAAACACCATACCAGAAAATGTTAAGTGTTCGGACATGTGGTTACTTCAGATAGTGCAAATGGGTTTTCCTTGCACTTTCATAGTCAGTGTGGTGAATTCTGACTTCTCAGGGCTATGTTAGTTTCTTGCATGGAGGATTTAAGATGTCCTTCAGTGAGGTAGTCAACAAATCCAGTCTTGGGTACCTCTGTGTAGCATCCCACACCATTGACAGAGCGGGTGATGGTGGTGCATGAGTGTTCACAGGAAGAAACTGGGGGCTTTGTGATTATTTTTGTTGTGCAGTTACTCATTTGATACTTGTCTCTGCCTTCTTCAGCTTTTTTTTCTTTTTAGGTTACCTACTTAGCAATGCTTTTCACGTGACTAATGGTAGGGGAGAGGGCACCATTAATTAATGTTAATTAACCAACCCCAAATGCCAAGGTGGCCACCCAATCATGAATTATTTTTTTAACATGGAAGCACAAGTGACATGTGAGGAGATAAGGTCCTGACTGATCACATTAAGCACCATTTCAGAATGTTCAATACAACAGCATTATCATGAAACATTTTTAAAATCACTTCTCAACATTTCTGCTAATCATAGGCCCTACCAGAAGAGGGTTAGTTTGTCTCCCACTGCCTTTTTTGTTTGCTGTATTTTAGAACGAGCTTCAAGATTCTGTCTTCTCTGTGGTTTTTTTGCAATTGCAGCTGTAAGTATCATGACACGGGCATTTGCATCCTTTTGAAGCTGGAATTCATCCAACTGGAGAGTAAACAGCAATAATAAATTTAATGGAAGTAGCCTTTGTAGAGGAAATTAGGATAAAATATCCCTCTGCTCAAATGGCAGGTCATGCTTCAAATGGTCTGAATTAAAGTGTGCAATAGTGCTAGAGAGGCAGCAAAAGGGTTGTTATTTCATGATCTGTTAAAATTTGGTTTTTATATTCTTACGCTGGTAGGACATAGCAATTATGAGTCAAAAAACAAATGTGATCGAAGTGATCAAAACTTAGGGAGCTGGTGATACACATCCTGAGGTGGTAGTGGTGTTAATGGCATCCCAAACACTTTGGTTCCACATTTTGTAATAAGGAAGCTGAAGGGTTCCTACGTGGGAGCCACTGCCTCTTAATTAACGAGTTACATTCTCTTAGTAAAGTTCCACGATTCCAACTGAATTATTGTATAAAGCATCAGCCGGGAAAGTACTGTAACGGATTATGAAAGATATATTTCTATGGCAGAGTGAGCACCAATGGGGAGAGGAGGCAGTGCAGGCTGATGGACGGATCTCTGCGTTATGCTGACAGTATTATTTAGATGTTCGCGGCAGCCCCACGAAGCCGGCAGATGTAGTCATGTGTCTGACATTTGGTCCCGGGGGACTCAGCAGTCTGTCATGAAGAGAAAAATCATAAATTCTCTCTGTTGCTGTAGTATTTGGAGGAATCTTCAGCATACACGGTGGAGGGCACTGGTGTTCAGCAAGGAGCTTGAATCTGCTAGTCTGTTGCTTTATTTATTATGCATGAAAAATCCCAGTGCAGCCAGGGTCTCTATTGTAAAGGTTTCCTGGCAGACCAGCATGGAGTCATGTTGCAGCACGCTGTCTCTTTGCATTGCAGCACTAATCACATTCTCTGCTTATTAAAGGGCACCTGGCAGGACTTCGAGTAACCATCACTGTTGTCATTTTCATGTGGGTTATATGTCGACCTTCTAAATTTATTCCCTGGCAGAGCCATTTGGTATGTCATTTAGCTCGTAATGTGGCTTTGACTGTTAAAATAGCTCTTCAAACTATAAGCTGCTTTGGTTATATTCATTGTAAAAAAGCAGTCTTGCTCATATCATTACCTGAGCACCTGTCTGAGTGCTTTTTACAAAACTGGATACAGATCTGACATCACAGTTTTCCTGTTGTGTTTAGATACAGTGAGCCCTAACAGTGTTGTTCAAATGTCTTCTCGCTTTATGTTTCTTTTCTGTAGACTGTTTCATGCTCCAGGCAAACTAATTGTTCCTCTGGTAAGATAGAAGCTGAAAATGAGTTTCAGATGTCTGATTTTTTTGTTATTTTCAGCAAGTTATACTCACAAAATCTGATCCTCTGATCTCTTAGAGTTTCTTTTCCAAGGGCTAACGAAAAGCAAGCTTTCAAGTATCTTGTGAATTTGTAGGTGTAAGGTGATCAGGAGAGAAATGAGGAAATGCTAATTTGAGCGTTTGGAAAAGCCTTCTGATGGGGCTAAAAATAGCTTTGTATCAACTGAATTGTCTGAAGCCAGTGGCTGCTGGCTACAAGAAATAAGGATATTTTGCTGTGAAAAGCTAATTAGATCCACAAGAAAAAATGGGATTGCATTGACAAGAAAGAAACTCCAGAGTTTAGGATAATATCTGGCTGAACTGCATCTTCTGTGACTGAAATGAAGTTTTACAGCTACATTGTCTTCCAGGATTTGTCCCTGTATTGATGCATGGTTTGGGTGATTTGACTATCCAGAATGCTTTGTTCAGCTTCCTCTTTGCTCTGTATGGCTTATTGATTTAGATTGTGAAATCTTTGGAATAAAACCTTCCTCTGAGTGTGTTTTAGAATTGCACAGAGTAATGGGATCTGATTTTTTTTTTTAAATACTGCATTACAACTAATAATAGTTGCAATCACTTCCCTTCCCTTCCCCTCAGAGAGGCAATTTTGAAATATAATTAATTTTGATGTGTGTGTGTCTCTATCTTAATTTATATCATTTAGCATATAAACAGGTAATAATGCAGTGCTTGTCATGTTGTTTACAGTGTGGTTTCCTGCTGTTACCAAATACAGAGCTGTTTAGGCTCTGAGGATAAAAGCTGTTATTTTTCTATATAAAAAGCTCATAGTTCTTGCAAAATTTTTAACTGAACTTTTCATGTCACCGGGGTGTCAGCTTAGAGTTTGTCTAGAGTTGAGCTCTGGTGCGCTGTCATTCTGTTTCCTCCGAGACACTGCATCACATCTACCGGGATAAATCTGCTGCGTCAAGAACCCTCCAGAAGATGGGGAAGAGGCGAACGTGCGGTATTAACCTCTGGTGACAGCTAAAACCATCCAGCTGGAACTGTGAGTGGCAGTTAGAGGAGATAATTGTCATAGAAAGCCAGCAAACCATCAGCAAATGCCACCAAACAAGAATTGCTTGAAGCGGAATGAGTGGAGAATACCTTGCAGGTATTGGTGAAAAGTCATTCCACCTGGTTTTAGAAAACGGAGGAAGATGAGAACACTCTTCAGAGTGGGGGCTGCAGTACTGATGCATGCAGCCCTTTGTCAGAGGGTTCACTGGATGGATACTAAGTATTTAGAAAACAAATTAGATTTTATCATATTTGTTTACTCGCAGGCTTTAAGCGGAGCAATTACTTTAAAGCAGAAGAAAAATATATTCAATATATCTAAGGCATATTTATCTGAATTTTCTAAAAAGCAAACAGAAGTAACAAAAATAGGCACCCTTGCTCACCAAAGAGAGATGAAGTGTTTGTTAGCTGTAAAATGAAATAAAAGGAAGGACAAATATTGGGCTTCAGAGAGTCATCCAGAGCATGGAGGAGAGATGCTCACCCAAGTGAAAGCACAAGGCCAGCAAAGCAGCTGAAAGCACTTGGAAGGGCAACAAATTAAGGCTTCAGCACCATCCTACTGAGCAGCATTGAAGTAAGCTGTGCTGGTAATTCTGGGTTCTCTACATGCAATGACCTCAACACTTAAACTTCTAAGTGTTATCATGGAGTAGAAAGTTTGCAGTTAAATGGCTGACAGGAGGGAAAGGTGGTTTATATTTAGAAAGCTGGTGTGAGGAGTGCCCTGACAGTGCTGTGGGGTTTGTGGCTCTCCAGGAGGGAATATCTTGCTATAGAACCTCGGGTTGACACCTACGTGCTTGTGTGTTGTCACTATCCAGATCCTTTATGGAGCCCTAAGAAATTTTCCTGTCAGTGCACAAGTAAGTATCTGTGACCTGGCTGTTAGGGAATAATCTCTGAAGCTTTTTTCTTCCGATATTTTGTGTGTGTGTCTTGTTAACACTGTCTTAAATGATGATAGTGACATAGGTCTGAGAGATGATGTTGTAGGGAGACATGTGAAATATTGCAAGGCTGCTGATGAGACAAGGACACTTCTGGGACAACACAGATACGCTTTCTATGGCTGTGATTGCACAGGACTAAATGCACACATTAAAGCAGGCTTCCTGAAGCTTTTGTAAACCAAGGTGGATGGGGAATTGTTTCTCTGCCTTTCCATAAGGGCAGATCCTCTTTTCCCGCTTTAGGAATTAGGACTTTGAACTTGAAGGTAGTGGAAATTTTGGAAGAGAAAATCTGGAGGCATTAGCTGGCAAGCAAGATTATTTTACTTACTAATAACAAAGTAGAAGCCGTTCAAGCTTGCAAGCCTAGAGCAAACTTTCAGGGTCAAAATAAAGCAGTTTATTAAAAATCATTGGCTTTAGAGGGATAAGCATTTAAAAAAAAAAATATTACAGGAAAAAAAGTCAAACCACAGATTAAAAGTTGGCATATTTGTAAAAATTGCCCTTCACTTGTCCTTGCTTTTTGATCTTGTTTCACTCAAGTGCTTCTTTATGGAAGGGAGGTAACAAAGTAATTAAAGTAAAAAATGCTTTTGAGACTCATTTCACTATTGTGCTTTTTCCTGTGCATTTGTGGAGTCTCTGAGGAGCAACCAGGCTAAACTGGGACTTTTATTATTTCTGAAAAATGTCTTCACATAATTTTATTTTTAGATTTTTGGGCTTATTTGAACAGTGAGAAAGCGAGAAGGACTGAAAGCTGTACAAACAGGGTTTTAAGAGACGTTTAGCACAGCACATTTAACATTTCTTGTGGAGCAGTGAGAAGGGTTAATATATTCGTGGTGATCAAGTAAATCAAACAGGAATTGGGTCAAGCATATTATACTTGTTTATGGCACAGTTTCAAACATGACTGTTCTTAGCAGCAAGGTGAATGAAGTGAGAGACTGCTCCTACATATAAAAGTCTTGGTACCCATCAGTCTTTTAGGAGCAAAATGCCTGTATTACCTGTGTATTTGATCGTGATTGCTCTAAATTTGCTGAAGATGGTAGCACACCTGTCAGTGTTCTTGAAACCAAAGAAACACAACCACCACAAACAGCAACAACACTCACCCCCAAACTAGTGATTTTGAAAAACAGTATGGTGAGTCCTTCTTGGTAGATTTTTCAGATGAGATAGTGACATTTTGCTTAGTTTAGTTCTGGCCTACATACTTCTCCCCTCCACAAATGTAATGGGATAATTACTGTTGAGAAGATAATATATGATGTATTGATTCTGGCATAAACTTTGTTTGTATATATTCTTGCACTGATTTGCTAAATTAAATGTTGTCTAGGAAGACCTTTATATGATGCCAGGAATTTGTGTTATAGGCTTAGCTCCCTTCTCTCTCCCTCTTGTGCAGATTTAGCATCTTATTATATCCTTGCTCTGTAGCCTTGTATTGGAACAAATTACTGGATTACTATGAAGTGATTATGATGGGGAGGACTAGTCCAAGGCCATAGGTGGAAGAGATGAAACTTCGAAATCAGCCAATAAAGAGAACATGAAATCCAATTTTAACTCTGTTCTTACACATGGGTAATATTCACTTACTCTTTGTTTTTTATGTGGGCTATTTCTGTGAGTGTGAGGTTACACACAGGGAGCCTGGCATCCATATTTGCTCTTTTGTACACCTTTTTTCTGAAATACCTTCAACCAGCTCATGTAATGCTGTATCACAGTGAAATTTCTGATGCTTATACCAGCTATGAGAGTGACCTCCAATGTTCTTTATGGCCCTTCCTTTGGTCCTCCCAGACCCGAGTTCCTCTGTGTAATTTCACAAAATGTAGCAGAATCTCAGTTTTGATATTTTGTGACCTGCAGTGCTAGTGACTTAAAAATCTATCAGCTGTTCACTGATCTCCTCTCATTCACCTTGTGAGAGAGAATCAGGCTGTTGTGAATCCTCCAGAGTGCCACTGCCAGTGATGCTTTCTGTAATGCAAGACACAATCCTTTTATGATGAGTGAAGGACATACATGGGTAGAAGATTTCGGTTTCCACTTTTCTCAGTAGGAAAGAATTTCTGTCAGTTAAGAATTTTGAATAGAAAGGATTCTGAACTTGATGAGTTTTTGGGTTTTTTTGGTTTTTTTTTTTGTTTGTTTGGTTGTTTGGTTTTTTTGTTTTGTTTTGTTTTGTTTTGTTTTCCTTGTGGATGATGCTGAAAACAACAGTTCAACCAAAGATGGGAAAATTATTCTATCAGAATACATCATTAATCACCTCCACTTCCCCTCCTTTAGGCATTTCGACATTCATTTCTTAAAATATTTAATCTGTCATGACCTTGGTGACAAATCTCAGTTGCCAAGAGACTGAACAAGTAAGCAGATGCATTGCTGTGAATGTCTAAGATATTAAACTGGAGGTTGGCTTCCCTATGCCTTTGATTTTCAGTGCCACCAGCTGCTATCTTGCTGAGTTGAGACATCTCAGAAAATGGGCGGGATGACAAGCTACCCTAATCCATATAATTTTGAGTAGGGAGCTCATTTGACTTGAAAGGTATGTTTGCTTTGGCTTTCAAACTTCGTATTTTTCCCCCTGAACTACTTCCTCTTGTGTGCTTTCTCCTGTACTGTTTTGCTGGGGGGGGGAAGTTTGTTTTGGTGGGGGTTTTTTTGTGTGTGTTTTTTTTGTTTGTTTGTTTTTATTTATTTTGTTTTGGTTTTTGAGTTCTGAACATTTCAAGGTCTTTTAAAATTGAATGAGATTAAATGTGTGTCTGTTAAAGCCCTGAAACACAATGTGCTACTAAATGAGCACATGGGACACTTGGTGTGTGATGTGTCAGTGGTGAAAGATGTATGTATGCTCAAAGACTGTTTTCCAGTGTAACCTGCTGAATTTCGTTGTGTTAACAGCATCCTGGGAGCTGTTACGTTTGCCACCATGTGTATTTTTTTGTGATATTGATTTAATAAATGCTTACTTGCAACTCCTGTAAAATAAATTATTCCCTAGTTTTGATAGGAATAATTCATAATTTGTTACTGTTTCCTGCTGATATAATATAGTAGATCAAATATGGGACTTTTACTTCAAGGGAAGTTCTATAACTTAGGCCTCCAAATGGGATTACTTTAGAAATATTAGTTGCATACGAGTTCATCCTGTTAACATGTGCTTTACATTGAACATGCAGGAGGATGTGTTATGTATGAAATATTTGTAGCACTCTATGTATATGTATATGTAGTTCTCTATGATGCAGACCCTTTGCATGGGTGATCCTGGCCTTTTCTGAGAAGCAGATTTTTGCTTAGGCAATAAAAGTACTTTATTTGTGCTACTTCTGTACAGAGGAGGGGAAAGTCTCACTAGTCTCTGTGCTCTACCATGAGTTGTTGGACAGGCCTCTCACCATCTGGTTTGTGGTAACTAAACATGCCTTTAGTCTCTTCTACTACAGGAATTCTTGGTGGGCAGTGAAAGTTTTCATACCAGAGGCAACTTCTAGATATGTTTATTTAAACTGGAGTCTTCCTTTAATCCCAGTAGTGCAGTTCTATTCCTCTCCCATAGAGAAATGCCAGGCAGGAAGAAGGCAGCTGCGAATCTCCCTATACCAGATTGGAAACAGGGTCAGGGTTGCTAGTCTGTGCTGCTTTTTTTGGGAGCATCTCGCCAGTCATAACCTTAATGCTCACATGAATTTTTTTTCTGTAGGCCCAAAAGAGAAAAAATGTTAAAAGTATCAGGTTTTGATATCCTTGCTGTTCTAAGACCACTCACCGTATTTTTAAACCTTTTTTTTTTTTTTTTTGGACCTGAGACTCATCTTGCAACCTCCTAATGAAAGGAGGCAGGAATCCAAATGTATTCTGCTTACATCCAAGCCTTGTGTTGCCTGCCATTTATAGCAGGAGTAGTATGATGGTTTGCTGTCACTCAGATGTCACTCAGACTCCTCAGTCTCACTACTACACTGTTGATCAAGTTAACTGCAAGGCAAGATTCTTCCTAGGTAAATTCTGGATACCCTAAAATAAAAAAATCCTGAATGCTATTGTATAACTCTTGTAGATTTGCTGAATAAAGAAGCAGCCACTTTAATTTTTTTAAGCACTGTAGTAAAGAAATCTTGTTCTGTTGACAAGTTCAGCATGTGTCTTGTGCAATACTTCTCTGTCTGCTTGGATCCTCCTCCTTCTCCCATCTGCTCCCTCTCACTCTAAGGAAAGGAAACTCCATTCTGTCAAAGCAAAGTGCCAGTGAAAAATGGGGAAGACTTTTAAGAGCAGCTACTGGATGAGACTATTCACTAAAATCAAAACAAATATAATCACTGCTCACCATAGTTTTGCCCTCTCTACCTGGTTAAGGCTGACACGTAGTAGGATACAGTCCCTTAAGTGAAGACTGTGCAGTTCAAAAAGGCAGAATCACTTACTAGTGCCTGTGATCACTGCTCCATGGCAACATGTTCTCTGCAAGGAAAGTAGCATAAATACCTATTAAGCAAAGAGATTCCCCAGCAAGCAAATTAAATGCCAGAAATCGAACGAGAGTGGGGCTGGTGGTTTTCTTCCTCTCTAGGTAATTAGGGTAGCTACCAGCGAAGCATTATAATTGCAATGGATGCTCTGTAAGTCTTATGAAGTACAAAATGTACCTTATTTTGAAATATCTCGCTTCAGAGACTGCGTATTTCTGTATTTCCAGAAACTGCGTTTCCAGTTATTAGCTTTCTTGTGCTTTGTGAAGCTGTTGCTTTCTGACTTTGAGCATTGTTTCCCTCTGCAAAGATCTTGTGGTTGCACCTGCCTGATGCTGACTTGCAAATTCAATGTGAGCAGCTAAAGACTAAGAACAATAAACTTATTACAGGGACTTTGTGCATTCATTTAAGTCCCTAGGGCTGGAGCTCCAACCTGGTAATTGTCTTCTCTAGAAATGAGCGTGCCGAGTTTCACCCTTAGGGAGGATGTGTTCACAGCTGGTGATCTCTGCCCAGGAGAGTTAAGGATTAGAGAACATCAGGACTGTTTTTGATAGTTCAGCTTGATACACCAAAGTATGGCTGTGCAGTCACCTACAAAATAAGAATAGTAAATGTGCCTATGCTTTCTTAATAGCTGGAATTCGGTTGGCTCTTTGGGGTAAGGGCAGCAGAAATCAACAGGACTTTGCTGGAGGTGCGGAGTCTGCAGGCTCCACAGCTGAGAGTGCTGAATGCTCAAGGGAACTAAAATCATGAGGTCTTGCTTGTTTCATCATGCCTCACTCTCTGCTGCTTTGGGCACTCCAATTTACCCTCATCACGTATTTGTTGGGGTCCATGCGGCCGTGAATTTGATGCTTTTCATTTCTTCTGCTAACAGGATTTTCTAAATCCTCAATCCTTGGCTGGCTGAAAGCTTGCCTTACTGTCCAGTATCAAGTCCTGGGATATGTGCTTCCCTCCTCAACCCTAAAACCTAAGCAAAAATTTTAAGTCGGAATTTTGTGATCTCCTTAAAAAAGTGTAGGACAGGTATGAAAGGGACTATGTAGGTGAGAACTGTGTAGATACAACTTGTCTGAAGTCCAGTTTCTCTGCTTTATCCAGTGGGATGACTTGTTTTCTCGTGTACTGGCTCCTCAAAAAAGCACAAGGCACAGAGCAAGTGTTTTATCCCATGATGAGGTGATTTCCAGTCTGTTATATAGCACTGTAAAATACTAAGCTGCATCAGTGTTGGCTAGAAGAATGAAGCTTGAAATCAGATTTGAATCATGTTTTGAGCTGTTAAGTGCCTGGCCAAGACAGTAAAATGTTGGTGATGCTGCAGTGCTGCAAAGCTGTAACTTGGTAAATAAATGCTTTCTATAGTATAATACACCTCCATTTGGTATCTGTACATGATGTGCAAAAATGAAAGGTGTTTCTAGATGCAGAAGTTAAAAAAACATTTTTTTGTTCCATTAATTTAAGCAAGCAAATGCTAAGGAGAAGTTGCTTCCAACTAATTATATTTTTCCCCCTCAGCTTGACGCGGCTCTAATAGGTACATACTCTGTCCCTAAATATAGAGAAACTATGCTGAAGGAAATTCCTGACAAACGGTGGAAAACCATGTGATACATTAGTATACAGTGGGAAAGTTAAGTTTGGATTGCATGGTGCAATGATCCATCTGTCTTGGCATTTTTTTTTTTAGGTGTTTTTTTTTTTTTTTTTTTTTTTTTTAAAAGCTGTTCCATGGCTCAGAAGAGCTGGAGTTCAAGTAAGTTTTTCTGGAAATTAACTTCATTCACTTCTGGTCAGCTGCCATCAATTCATAACTGTATGTGTAACTTTAAGGCTCTGATCTCTTTCAGAACTAGTGAATCTGTGTCATCTTACTGCTCTGGAATGTTTCTGGTAAATGAGATACATGACACTTGCATGGAATTTGAGTGATTTCAGCCAAGATATTTAGAGTTATTTTAACTTTATTCATTTTTTTGTTCACACATGTCTTTGGGGGCCCAGCTTCTTGAGGTCATAAGGCATCACAGGGGATGAGAATCGGGCTCTTTATGGTCTATCAGATTGATCACTGTCTTTGAGTATTCCTTTTCAAATTTTTACTGTTTTCATATTCTGGTGATGCAGAATGATTATATGATATCTTCAGTTGCTTCTTACTTTCCATCCAGATTGCAGCCTCTTCATTACACAGCTGTAAATTCTAATGTCAGAACCAGGCAGACACAGGCATTTAGTACTTTAACCCTTAGAGGAAGGAACTGGATTGTTTTGTAGATACACGTGATGTCTTGGCCCAGATTTGTGGACCATTTACGTACACATTGATATGTCTCAAAGATGTAAAAACAGTTGTACAGGAATAACTTTTAGATGTCATTTGTCTCTTTCATTCATGTTCCAGGACTACAGTGCAGTAACTTAGGCTTTTTTCTCTTCATACCACAATAATTTTAAATATTAATACTTAAATTGAAATCATGTTAGTTCCCCTTTCAATAGAAGGCTAGGTTGCTAGTCTAGAATATAATAGAAAATATTTTTAAGTATTTCTGCATCTGGTTCTTAGGTTCTACCAATTTGTAGTCATTTTAAGGAGGGGATAAATAGCTTTTAGATGTCTCACTCCCTATTGCTTTTTTCAGAAGAATCTGAGGGATCAAAATAAGAGAGATTCTCAAAGCCTTTTTAATGTGGGGTTCCAAGGGAACTGCTAAATAACTTCGACCTTCCTGTGCTCTGTAGTCTCTGCAGCACTTATCCACCCTGCTCACCAAAAAATCATGAGTGTTAGCTGAATTTGATGATCTTCCAAGTTTTGTCAGTGTCATTCACTGTTGAAAATTTCAGGTGCATTGTTCTGTGTATTTTGGACAGTCAGAGTGACAGGCAAGTTGATGCTGCTGTTTGTATGAAACCACTCAGTGACAGATGAGTTGCAGTAAGATGGATCACTTCTGAACAGAAAGGGAACAGATTTCTTTGCAGGGCACAAGGAACAGTCTGAGGTTTGATAAATGCTTTTACGGAGGGTATAAGATGGCCCATTTAATAATTTCAGTAAAAGTAAAGCTGAGCCTTTGATCTGAATGCTAAGCAGTTAATTTCTCTAATATTTTTGTTAGGGTAATAGTAATCAGGCATTCCTTTAAAACTCATCTAGTCTGACCCTTGTGAATTTGGTGTCTTCTTTTCAGTGTCCTTATTTGTGTTTTCCCAAAAGTGCTTCAGTTTTATATTAACATTGACTGAATGCCTTCTTAAAGCTCAGCATCTCTTGCTGTTCAGGATATGTGGTTTCTCTTTAGTCTTAGACTGACACTTGCATAGAATATTTAACCATACTGTTGTTCTGATAAAACAAAGTCATCTTAAGGGTAGTCTCAGCTTTCCTGTAGTACACTGGTGCACTGGTGCTACTGTTCTTCATGGTAATCAAACTGGAACAACTCTACCTTGTGCAAGGCAACACTCAACAGAAAGAGGATGGAGTCTGTAATTGTTCAGAGCAGTGAATGTTCCTTCAGAGTACTGCAAGCTGCATTGCACAAAGGGAGCAGTGGTCTGTAAATAAGTAAACGACTCCAACCCTCCAGAATGCGCAAATCCTCCGTCTTCACCGCTGGGTTGGTTCAGAGCAGCTGCAACAAAGGAGAAGGGGAAACAGGTTTGTGAAAAGCACAAAAAGTGCTTCACTTTGTTGATAAATATGCAAGACATTTCTCCTCTGAGAATGCTCCTGCCAAATTTGCTTAGCCTTCTATCTTTATTACAGGAGGTTGAAACAGGCATTATAAAGAATGACCAAGAAGAGGGAAATATATTGGCTTTGTCTCTAAACATGTAAAAACCTGGTGTGATAGTTGAAAACACAGCACTTTGTTTTGGGTAGAGAAGTGGGATATGTAATTTCCAAGAGGCAGATACTTTGTCTTTGCCTGATTCAAGACAAATAGCTGAAGTGACATAGCCCCTCTGCCAGCTTGCAGTTTATAATCCTGAGAACGAGGAACATTTATAGGAGCGCTTAGGCAGTGTATGCAAATCTTGGTTATTCTCCATAAAGCTCTTAAAATTCATTTTTACATAGCTTCTTGTTTCTGGGACAGCAATGCCCAAATGTAATTAACAAAGGAGTGACAGAGACTAGACCAAAAGTTTAGTATCCTAAAGGACTTCTCATCTTAAACCAAGGTTTTCCTGCGACTCTGAATGCATAGTTAGTGGGTCTCAGTGATAATCTTGCTTATTTCTGACCTGTTTTAGAATTATATCTGCTCTCCAAATGCAATTCAGGTACAATAATGAAACTAAAAAGAACATCCTCTCAGAAGTGACTGAAAAAATGATTCAGTGGCAAGTTTTTATTTAATCATCTGTGTTACCCTAAGAGCAAGTTCTGGGGTTATCCTGGGATGTAGCAATGTCCAAAAAACCCAGTGTAGTTTCATATTTAGGGTTTATATTTATGGTTTCAGTTAAAATTGAACCTGAGTGCAAATCTTGCACTGGGTTTGCTCCCTGAACAGAGAGCATGGCCTCTCTAATGCAGCCCTGAGGGCTGCCATTGCTGGCTGCAGGGCAGGGGGAGAATTTCCCCTCCACAATCCATGGCCATATCTGTGCCTGGGCTCTTTATAGACCAGGCAGGGATCCCATTTGAAGGGGTACATTGTCAATAGCCACTGCCATGGTGTAATGCCTCATGAGATCATTAAATGTATTTGTGAGTGTGTAGATCAACTTAAACTATGCCTGATGCTTTTCTGTTTAGCAGCATTTAATTCTGTATATTTCAGAAGTATGTTTTATCCAAAGGCCTCCAGAGATGCCTTTCATGGTTGGACGCAGATAATTGAAAGCTGGCAGTTTTCCTGCTCCTGGATGTCAGGTAGCCTTTCAGTGAACCTGGCCCTTTCCTTTCAGAGGTATCTGTTCCCCATGGCACGGTGGGTGGTGGTGGGAAAGCTGTAGCTGGGAAATGACTTGGAAATTTAAGTCGCACTGATGGGTCTTTACCCTGCCAAGGATAAAGAGGCCTCAAGAGGCAGGACTGACCTTGCATTACCCAAGGTTTGACCTTATGGCTAATTAGTAATAGAGGAAATCTGACAAATACCTGAGGACTGCACAGGGATTCATCTAATGAAAGGAACACCTTCTCCTTCCCAAAATAGCTCCCTTGCAACATTTAGCCGTGTAGCAACTACTGCTATTTTGTGAATGAAGCAAGCGGATTCCAGCAGTCTTTGTGCAGACTCCCCACCCTGCATTTCACTTACAAAATGAGAATTATATTTCAGTGGTTTTGTAGACAACATAACAGCAAAAGCATGCACAGCACATAGGTAATAATGCTGCTACACTAGGGGAGATGTAATTTCTCATTCTTGCAGAAGGCTCCTTTTCTGTGCATTGAAAGTATTCTGTGAATGTTGGGTTTTGCCAGGAAGTGGCCAAAAGCTGGACAGTACATTTTACAGTAATACTATTTCATTCCTCATTGACCATGTCTTTCTCAAGTCGTGAGGAGGTAGTGATGGCATGTAATTTTAATACCTGATGAAATAGTCTTATTTGGCCAGAGTGAGAATGAATTTTAAGAGCTGAAAATGCTACTTTAAATGATTGCTCTTGTAGTTAACAAGAAATTCATCCTAAAGAGCCAAATAAGCATATAATTTTGTCGTGGCTAGTCAAATTTTCCATGTAAATTTAAAAGGAGGGTAATTTTCCTATTTCTATTTTAGAGTGTTCCTTGTTCTGCCTTAATAATTTTGTCCATTTCCTCATTAGTGCTCCTTTCAGAGCCCAAACATGTCAACAGTGACGCCATTATCAGCCTGAAATAAATGAACAAATGTTCTCATCTTCAGTTGTGGTTTGCCTATGACAGCTATTTTTAATTTTGCAGCTGCTGGAGACTAAGGCAAATGAGGCAGATTTGCAACTGATGATTTGGCACCTATATCACAAGGCTACTTTACAAGTGTTTTCATAGGTGTTAGGGAATGTGGGGGTTTCCAAGGGGTCTCTTCACTGAAGTAGCACTTCTGGAAAAAGAGAGAGAAGAGAGAGAGAGAGCATGAGGCAAAACACTGTGAGCAGAAGGAGGTATCCTGCTGATTTAGCATTTGTTTGCAGATGTTAAAAATGGAGTGTGAGATAGCAGCTAATTCTTTTTTTCACCAAGTGTGAACATGAGCTGACAGCCTCGTGCACTCCTGTATATTCTGAGCAGTGGAAGTTCCAGGGGGTCCTCAGCCTCGAGGATTTTTCTTTCCTGGAAGAGAAGGTAGTGTGACTTTTTGACCATGAGGAGCAACTTCTGTTCTTCCGAGCCTTGCCCCCTGTTTCCAAACCAGCTTCACAGATCAGATTTGAAGATCAAACTGCAGAATACACAAGTGCTGCAGTGACCTGTACCTGATTTGACATGGGTGTTCAGGCAGCAGAACTTAGGTGCCCACCACTTGCAAAAGTGACCAGGCATGGAAGGCACCGTGGAGTATGAGTGTTAAAATTCCTTACTGACTTACCAACCTGCCACTTCACCTAACCTTGTTCAGACCTCAAAGTGCCTCTTTTGTCTTTGTGCCGGTATTTCTGTGATTTATAGTTTGCTGGGATACCAGTTAAGATATGGCAGTGCATTTAATTAGTACTACTGGTGTGACCTTAATAGATGGTTGGAAAAAGTCCTAATTTTTCTTAGATGCTGAAACATAAAAGACTTGATTTTGCAACTGGAAGACAACTGGAAGACAGCGACATGCAGAATCGAACCTCAATGGTGAACCAGTTTAAGTTTTAAATGGTAAATTCTGTGGTTTGGGACTGAAATATATTTTGAAAAAATCTTGTTTAGTTTCATTTTGTCTTTGACCTTTAGCCCCAAATGCATTACGTATTTCCTACTCTTTCCCCAGAAATTCTGTAGCAATAGTGCCTGTATGTTTTCACTGCACTTTTAAATCCACCTTAGTGGATCCAGGCACTTGGAAAGCTGCATACACTGTATGCATAAAGAACAGTTTACCTGGGTCTTGGAAGACTTTAGAGCTTCAGAAATATCATTTGGATTTTTGTTTTGGCAAGTTGGTCTGCAAACTTAGACTAAATTTTGACTTTTAAAGTGTGATATTAACTATAGTCAAGAGAGTACAGATATTTTCACACTTGTGACCATAGTGTTAATTAGGTAGTTAAATACTTATGCAAATTATCTCTTGGTTTCATGTGTGATGATTGTAGAAAAGTAGTTTATTTTCACTTGTACTGAGCATCATTGCTTTAGTAGTGTTAATTATCTTGCTAATACTAACTTAACTGGCATTCCAGCTAGTTACCTGACCTATTGAATAATCTGTCGTATGACCTCGGATTATTTTGATCATATCTCTGGAAATCAGTATAGACATACACATATAAATAGGATTTCTAATAGGGGAAGGTGTTATTAAGGAGAAATATTAGTGAGGAAGTTCAAAAAGAGAATGAAGTAGCGTGTCTTTGAAGTGCAGTGACTGCGTTAAAAGTGTTCCAACATAACACTCTCTTGATCTCCTAAGAAATAAAAAGGCAGTTAGTGCTGTAACATCTCAGAGAAAATAAGGGCTAAAAGGACATCCTGTTGAGAGGACTCATTAGTTATGCAGTTTAAAACTGTGAAACATGCTTATTCTTATAAAAAGTAAAGAGGACTCCTTGTCTTCATTACCTAAGAACTTAATACTCATCTTTCCTGCATTCAGATGACTAACAGGCCTTTCAGAAAATAACATGTTCATTTAAGAACAACTGTCCACATATGCCAGGCATCTCTTGTGTGTCACTTGTGCCCTGTGACATGATGATACTGAAGTGGGTAATATCCCTTTGAAAAATATATATCAACAGACCAACTTTACCTTGACCTACTGGCTAGAAATATGGTGTCTTTTTTAATATCCATAGTCAAACCCTAGCAAGATGGTGCAAATCTAGAGCTCAGGATGATCAGAAATACAGACTCAGGCTGGTTTGCAGTGTATGTTCTGTGACTTTTCAATGCATGGGAAATTGCACCTTGGCTGGCAAGGCCAGTTCCTTCTTCTTTCTGTGAGTACACTTCATATATCCTTGAAAGAGACTGTATGGTTCCCCTTGTAGTGATGTATTTGGGCTCATCTTTATCAGCTGGGAAGGCAATGGATTTTTCACACAAGTTGTAACCTACAGTGCCTCCAGGGTCTCAGTAAATGACACTGGCTGGAACTCAGGCAGAGCTGAGGCTGTTTTGTTCCCTAAAGACATTGGATTTTCCCTCTGTCAAGAAAGCCTAGATTTGGCAGATGTTATTCTTAGAATAGCAGGAAGTGAGAAACTTGGTTTCATAACTAAATAACAATAAAGTTAGGTTAATGAGGCCATGAATCATTTGAATGATTTGGGTCTGTGTGCATCTGCTGCATACTAAAAAAATTCCCCAAAGAATTTGCAGTGATTTAAGCAAAAAGTTGACATGGAGTCAGTTGTCTTTGATCTTTCTTTGGTTTTGGGGTGTGTTTGTTCAAGATTGGGAAGCTATTGAAGTAATGAAATGAAGATGCAGTAATAGCCCAGGGAAATATGCTAATGCTAGTCTTATTCTGTCTAGCTCAAATTAAATAGCAAGGACATAGCATATTCTGTATGTCTGTTCACTGTTAAGCATGAAATAATCAATAATACCTATTTCAGTCTCCTTCTTAATATCCTGTAATAAGTTCTTGCTATGTCAAATTCATGCCTTCCTCTTCCTCTCTCTTCTAAGTAGTCTTGTGTCTGTTAGGTCTAAACTTGCCAGCTGGCTTCATGGTGTGATAATCATGAGGTTCTCTGAATCGTGAATTACAAATACAGGGTCTTGGCCTTTTGAAAGAAGGTGGTGTCTTTTTAACTTGCAGCATTTTGACTGATTCTCCTTTCCTAGATTTAGTGAGGGGGCTTAAGGAGAAAGACTTGTCTACTGTTCCTGTTAGGTGTTGTGTCAGTAGAGGTCATTAGGGCTGCTATTGTATCACTTGTAAATTTGAATGCCTTTGAAAACATATTTTGCAAGAATAATATTGAAAAACATATTGTAAGTATGGGCAAATTGGAAACCAAGTGTTTATATTCATGATGCAACATAAATAATTGGGTTCAGACTTAAACTGCATTGCAAGAAACATTTCACTCATTTGAGGAAAAATTATTTGTGTCTTTTTGTCTGCATAAGACTGGCTCCATCCCTGGCAGTGAATAAGTTAACCTACTTAGTGTTTTGTGTGTAGGCAGCATGCAGTTCTGTGGGATTGCAGTGGGCAATGAAGCAGCAGAATTCAATTTGCAGCAGTGACCTAAGAGGGACTATTTTTAGTAATAAAATAGGTCAGGGGATGTGGTAGTGCAGACTGATAAATGAACAGTCTTCCCATTCACTTGTGGGGCATGTTTTTGTTCTCCAGTGTCGAAGCTTTGTGGTGGGGGAAATGAGATTCAATACTGTCACGTGATTAGTGTTAGAATGGGTTTTTTTGTGAAGCAATCATAGGAAAAGTGCTAAATTTTAGTGAAGGAAGAATATAAGTAATTAGTTTGCTTAGGGACTCATGGAAGGCAAAACCAACTAGGGAGCAGGGTGTTTTGAAGCCATTGCTCTAAGTTGGTCTTAGCACTGCTGGAGGTCTTATGTTTGCAGTCTTGTCCATGTGACTAGTTCTAGCTGTCTTTTTTCTTTCCACTCTGCTAGCTGTTGTTCTGTGCTTTTTTTTGCTTGCTTCTGTTATCAGTTTGCTTTTTCAGTGATTAATGCAGATGAGTGCTACCATCTTCCTCTTAGGATGGCAAAGATGAAGCATGGCTTTATTCTGTTCCTTTGAGTCTCTGGGCTCTTGAAGGAAGCTTCCAAAGAATCTGTTCAGCCGGTTCTTATGACACTGTCTCTTTTTAGTATTATGTTACTTGACCTTTGCATTTCCACACTCCTTTAGTTTCTTTGAAATTACAGTTCAGAGCAAACTTGGAAAGCACATCTTGGCAGTTTGTGCCATTATAAACTATCCTGTTGTTAATTAGCAGTGTGACAAAACCCTATAAGCGTTAGTCATGGCTCAGTGTGTGTTCATACCATATAAACAGCAGAAAAACACTAGCTTTGGCCGTAAAGCTTCTTTTTTTTTTTTTTTTTTTTACCCTGGAAAAAGAATCGTTAGCAGGATGCAAGTGATCTCCACTCTTGGCTGTGGCTGAATCGGTATCAGCGTGTCACAATATGTAACAAAGTACAATTGTGGGATGCTCAGGCTGTTGCTGAAGCTCTCTCTAGGAGGTAATGAGCCCTAATGAGGCTGGTGAGATGCATTGGGATGCCCAGTTCTCCCGCTTTGGAACTAAGCAGATACCTCCCCCGGGGCTGCTTAATGTTGTGTGGATGTACATGCCTGTGCTGGTGCTCATTTGCCCATTCCTGCCCTGAGCTGTGCTGTGAAGCATAGATATGGTTGTATGCCATGGGGGAGAGGTGCCCTTAAAGTTTCCTTTGTTTTATATCCCCTTCTAGTAAAATGTGTTTAATTTTCTGACATGTCTGGTTAGGACTATGATGAAGTACCATCTAGCACGGTTTTTATAGTGCTTAAAAGTCCTTGGATAATATCACTTTGATATCATATTTAAAAGGAAAGTAAGCTAAACATTGCTGGTGTAAAAATTGTAAAGTCAGACTGTCCGTGGCCTTTTGAATTTTTTTAAGATTGCAAGCTATTGTGAGTCATCCTCTAATATATAAAAATGCTAATAAACTGCTAAGTAAATCACATTTCCAACATCTGTGTTTTTCTACAGAGAAGATCAGTTTCTGTATTGCAAATAAACACTGTATATCTCAGATAGTCAATAAAGAGCAATGGGGAAAAAAAAGGCTTCCAGTGGGATCAATACAGTGGAGATATTCTCAGCAACATTTCAAAAAACTTGAGGGGGCTTTTGATCATGTTCCATAATTGATGTAATTTGATGTGCTTCTGAGGGACATCTTATAGTAAGAATACACTGTCCTGCACTTTCCTTTATACAGAATAGGCCAGTGATTTTTTTTATTCTTTTTAACCTGGTTTTGCAAAAGAAAGTTGACAATATCATTGAATATAAACTCAATCATTTGGTGTTTCTGTCCACCCTAGTCATCGTGGGAGCTGGAATTTCATGACAGTTCACAGCCTGTTCACTGCACTCATGTGAGTCATTTTGGGTGAACAGAGCGCACCGAGCCAGGAGCTCATTTATTAGGCATGCAAGGGGAGAAATACACAAATATTCCCAGTTTCTCAGGAGTTTGGAATACTGTAGTCCACCCTCCCCATCTTCACCCACCCTATAGATTACTGGCCTGTCCAATATCTCGTGTGCTATGCTCTGTTCCTTAAATACCATAAAGCAGAAAACTTGCACTCAAAAGTTAATTGTGCCCATCCTTTTGTTATCAGCATTTAATGTTGGTTTTAAATTTAGAGGGGAACTCTTGCTGTCCATTGGAAACTAATTTACTTTAATTAATTTATGAAAACTCTTGGGTTTTTTTATTTCCTTGTGTTTTCTCAGCATGACTGAATCAAAAACCACTTCGTACCAAAACGCTAAGCTGGGAAGATGGCTTCCTTTCTCTGCTGTGAAATCTTGTTTAGTTTAGGTGTCACTGGTCTGTTTGTGTGCAGTGTGTTACAGTGCCTTGCTCCAGCATTTATTTTATGCTTATTGTGGGGGCGTGAGACTGGCAGGGAGACGTGAACTGCAGTATCTGACAGTGACAGTATAAGGTCTGGTGGGAAAGTCACCAGTGATTCTGTGACAATGCTCCATGTCTCTTCAGATTATGAGTAACTGCAGCTTCTTTCTGCCTTACAGACAGGTAGGTGTAAGTAGAGCTTTAAATTTAGGATTGTCTCCTTGGCCTTGTGGTTCCTGTACGTGAGAAACACAAGTGGCCAATGCAGTGGGCTTTTTGTGCTCAATATAAAAGGACTGTCTTGACAGAGGTGGGGTTTTTTGTGTTTTTCTTTAATCCTGAGATACCTGCCTGCAAAGCAGGCTAAACTGGTGTGGTGGGTTGACCCAGGCTGGGTGCCAGCTGCCCACCCAGCTGCTCTCTACCTCCCCTTCCTCAGCAGAATGGTGGAGAAAGTAAGATGAAGATCTCTTGGGTTGAGATAAAGATGGGGAGATCACTTGCCGATTACTGTCATGGGCAGAACAGACTTGCCTTAGGGAAAATTGTTGTAATTTATTGCCAATTAAAATAGAGTCAGATGGTGAGAAACAAAGGCAAAAATTAAACCATCTGCCCCCCACCCGTTTTTACCTCAGGCTCCCTCATTCCCAGCTGCTTTCCCTGGGGCAGTGCAGGATGATGGGGAGTGGTGCTGTGGCCAACCTGAATGGTCCCTTTCCACCTCACACCTTGCCGGGTGGCGGGAGGGGGATCCCTGCTCCTTTGGTCCAAGCTCCACTCACCTCTCATTCTCCATCCCCTGGTTGCCTTCCTCACACAATGTCCCTCACTCCTTGCTAACAGTATGGGCTGTGCAGTGGAATTATGTGGATCTTTAGAATGGTAGTTATGAAAAAAATAACCACTCTGCTGTGATACAGGAGAAGCAGATCCTGCTCCTGCTGCTGTCACTAGTGTTTTAGTTGACACAAGGCAAGTTGCCTCCATCATATGTTCCTCCGTTTTTTCATTTGAAAAATGAGCATGATGATACATGATCACCATGAAAGCTTCAGGGGCAATGATATATATTCATCATCTCTAGACTTTTCATCTTATCTTTTCGAAGTAAGGTTTTAGTGGGAAATTTCTGGATTGACTTTGGCCTGGAGGGATAGAAAAGGAGACATGTGGTTTGGTCTGACTGTGTGCTGCCAGAATCCTGGCTTTTTGTGTACTAGATGTATTTACAGCCAAAAAACCTGAGAGCGAAAAACTAACTTTTGTCATCACTCTAAAAATCCGAGGCCTCTTTCAGCTCAAAGACTTCTCAGAAGAAGTAGCTCCAGAATTTGTTTGAAAAATATAGTTGTAATCCAGAGGTGGAAAACATGGGATTTTTGCACTAGGTATGTCCAAAGCCAGTTAATACTTCAGTAGTCCATTTTCCTTCTTGGTTTATATGCATGCACACATATTTGAGCATTGATGAAACTGAGGCACAGAAAGAGGATGAGATCTGCCTGTGTTACCCACTGGAAGTTCAGCAGGAATGTCAGGAGTAAAAACCATCTCTGAGTTTTAGGTCAAGTCACAGATAATTCTTGTCCCCCTACCTCTCCTGTATTTGGTGCTTTTTCAGCTGTTTTCTGTAGGGACTGTCTGTGTGTACTGGGATCCCCCTGTCCTTGCCCTCTCCATCGTTAGTGTGGTCACGGGATGGCTTGTCAGAAGAGAGAGGAAGCAGAGCCCCACTATGTGGCAAAAGCAATGGATTCTGAGCATTGCTAGTAGCGTGACAGGACCTGCAAAATTAATATGCTAGCTGGAAGGTACAAAATGTATCTCTGTTCTTCCTTTAGGCTCTGTCTCTTCACGAGGCAAAGCAATGCCTGCAAATAAGTGTTTCTGGTGTTGCGTGTCACTCCTAGGTGTATTGCCTAAGGAGGCAGCTTGTGTAAGAAGCAGGCGACCAGCACTGTGTGGCTGCAAGGGGCAGCCGACTGTGTCCTCCCAGCAAAGTCACAGTGTTCTGAGAGGACCCTTATAACTTGTTTTTTGCTGTACTTGAGCTAAGAAATTCTGTGGTGAACTGCAAGGCAGATGCAGGTGGATTTGCTTATACTTGAGGCATTTTGGAGAACAACAGCCTCTGGATGAAGAGCAGGTCACTGTCTCTACTCACTGTGTGGGGGAGCAGGGTGTCTGCAAATGTGCTGCCATTGCTGGGGTCAAAACATATAGGACAAATTCCACTGGCACAGCAAGCTTTCTGACTTGCTTAATATAAAGTGTTTGATAAAATAATCACTGTTGGAGGTTTCTCTCCTCCCCCCGCCTTGTTCTGTTTCATCACATTTAGTTCCCACTGTTCTGCTGCAGGGCCAGGTGAATTGGGGATATTAGGGCTTTTTTTTTTTTTTTGTGCAAAAGCAATACTGTGTCCTTTACTGGCCTCTTCCTGCTCTCCTGCCTACTGTCCTGCTGTTCTGCAGGGCCAAACAGAGCTAGCAGCAACCAGGCACAGCTCTCCAAGCTGTTGTTCACCATCCTCCCAGGAGAAGTTTGAATTAGAAAAGGGAGAAACTATTTTGTTTCATCTTAATTGACAAATATCAGGGGTTTGTCCAGAGGATGTGAAGTTGCTCTGCTGCTATTTCATGTGCGGAGTTAACTTCTGGGAGTTAACTTGTCTGTAGTTAACTTTTTGTTGTGGATATGTTGACTTACCTGTTTTGTTTCAAAATCTATTTGTATGTCTTCAGGCCAAAATCCATGTCAGTAATATCACAGGCAAGATTTTTAAAGATGTATCAGTGTGCTATGTTTGCATTTAGACATGTTTTTGCTCACTTGGTGCTCAAATTCACATACTCCTGAGTGTATCTGACACACGTGATTTTTTGCTCATGTATCCCCTTTATAGCTCAGTTCATATTTATGGGCTTCTTGGGGCAGAGAGCACACATTTATTTTCCTGTATTTGTACAGGGCCTAATGTGGTAGAGTCCACATTTGTGTTTGGGTTTGTAGGTGCTGGCATGCAGTACTGGTAAATGCTGGGCAAGTGTGGACCAACGGCTTGATGGCAAGCAGTGTGTGCAGGCAGGTGGAAACCACCTTTTTAAAATTTGGCTCAGAAACTCTCAGTTACAACTGAGAGTACATGTGCATTTTGCTGCATGCAGGGCAGGTCTTGGCTATTGCTAAAACTATTTGGGAGGAGAAAAATTGGTTTTATTCCCAGGTTTGGAGGTGACTTGAAAGGATTTATGTAAAATTAAAGATCTTACTGTGCAGAGACTTCAATTAATAAGTTCACTCAGGAATCATAGCTGCAATAATTGTAATTGGAGGCAGGGTTTTGATCATGAGTCACCTTGTTGGGGCTGTCCTCACTGCCCTCCTTGAGAAAGTGGAAATCTGGAAGATAGGAATTTGTGTGACCTTTCATTACCAAGCTGGCAGTAGAAATTGGCACTATCTAGACCCTGCTGTTGGAAAAAGCCTGAAGAATCAGCACAGTCCTTTGTGCTCAGTTGGTGCCAGTTGAGGTCACAGGTGTGTGGAAGTTGTATCCAAAGGGAAAAAAGCAAACCAATAAACATGATTTCAGTGTGAAGGAGTGTGGTAGAAGTGAGAACAGCAGAAAGTATCAGGCCTTTGTCCTTCAGTGGTCCTTTAGATTTCAAAAGTTTTGAAGCAGAAGTTTGGGAGCATCAGTTAGAGTTTGCAAAGAATCCAGTCTTAGTAGGAGAACAATCTTGGCTTTTGCCTCTTTTACATAAATTTGATGATGGGTTTCTGTGAAGAGCATATGTAGCTCTGACACTGAACTGTTCATTCGCAAAGTTCAGCGGAAGCACTATCTGGATGTTCCTAATTTTTATGTGAAAACTGGAGAAAGATGAGAGAACTATTGGAGGGTAGTAGATGAGCCTTGGGGAAAGAGACACATGCAACTGAAAGGCAAAGGAAGTTTCACTTGGTTTTTCAGGCTTCAGTCAAGCTACTGTTTCTTTTCTCAATAGTCGCTTGCTTTGAGCTTTTCCAGAGTTACTGTTTAATTTAGTCCATTGTTGCACAGAAAGTTGAATAGTAAGTGAAAAATTTCAAAATGTCTTTGACAAGACTTTAAGAAGGTATCCTGGTATGTAACTCAAGGGTAAACCCCTTGAGTCCCTGATAGAAAGAAAGAATGAAAGCTTGAGGCAGTGACAACTTTCTGTATATCTGTTTGTATGAAGTTTGACCCAGAAAGGGAAGAGCTAGGACCTTTACTGGAAAGTTAAAGTTATCTATGCACTAATAACCTGCTGAATCCTCACAAGTTTTTTTTGACCCATAAAGTAAATCTTCTGATACTAATTGCATTGAGAATTAGAAATCTGGAAAGAACGATATGTTCTTAAACAGTATTCTTGGATGACACTTAAATTTAAAATAACATTATATTGTAAATGGTTAAGAATTAAAGAAACAAGCAATTGGTAATGTAGGCCTTGAGCAAAGTACAATATAAGAAGCACTGAAAAATGTTTTTCTGCATGATTAAGAGAGTCTGGCTTGCTGTTTGATTTATTGGATGGCTGAATGAATTCATTAATTGTGTATGACTACTTTTACTTCTGGGTGGTCATTTTTCATTTCAGATTTCATTACTGGATGAGCTTTTCCTAGGGATGGTCTTATCATCCAAAATTAAATACATGAAAATGGTAGGGAGGCTCAACCCTTCCCTTTTTATATAGATATTTTTCATACTGTGGTTTTACAAACTGTGGAAAAATTCACTTAGGCTGTAATACCTTAGATTTTGTCTGCATGTGCTCATGACGAACACCAGAAGGTTTCTTCTTATTGCAGTATATGCCATGTTCCATGTTATGTTTTTCAGAATAGTATTATGGAACTAGAAAGCATATATTTTAATTAGATGATGAAGAATGAGGCAGAGTCTTACTTCTGAAACATTTTAGATGCATATAGAGCACTCAACATACAAAAACCATTGTGACTGCATTTGTAGAATGAGAGGTCTGGATATGCAGATCAGTGAGAGGTAAGGATAATTAACATTTGTAAGAAATCAAAAATACTTAGGAGAGATCCTGAACATCTTGCCTTGTAGTTTGAACACTGTTTTTTATAGGAAAGACTCATTTCCTGGACAGCTTGCAAACAGTATGGTCTGCAAACACTCCTCTCTTCAAGGGTCTTTATGCTTTTAGCTGCATGGAGAAGAAGCTCTTCAAGAAGCGTATAATACCACTGTTGTCTGCAGCTAAGGATAATGTTCCAGGTAATGGTGCATCTCCTGGAAGGCAGTTCAGCAGAACATCAATGGCCTTGCTGGCCCTTCTAGCCAGAGGGCTGCAGACTCTCTGTGGGCCCAGGTTCCATAAGAACAGTGGTGTTTGATATAGCTAATAGGAATTAAATTAATTTTAAAATCTGCTTCTAGAAGTGAGAAGGGAAATTCTCATGTTCTTCCTTTTCTTTCTTAGCCCACACCTTCAGGTTTTGTGTCTGCAAGTAGAAGTCAGAGCTGTTAAAGACTGCAGAATGAGGACTATGTCATCCCTTCTCTCTCCCTCAGTTTTGGCTTAATGCTGACCTCTGATCCTGTAATTGTGTAGCAGATGGAGTGGGTGAATCCCCAAGTTGGCTTTGTGGCAGAAAAGGCTACCGTGATATTTTGACAAATCTGTTCTTGCCTGTGGGCTCTGACACTTCCAATATTACTTCATGTGTTTTCTGTGAGAATAATCTCTGACTATGTCATACAAAAAAAAGGTCTTGTGAGGAGAGAGTGAATGGGGTGACTCTTACCCTCCTATAAACATATGGACGTGATGAGCAGAACCTGGGTAGGAAGCATTTTTCCTGCTAGCTGGCTTGGTCCTGTTCAATACCAGCAAGTTGTAATTACTGATCTCTCATGATCCCTCTTATATGTTTCTTTTTTTCCCTCTTCTTTTACCCTACTGATACATATCCGTAATGTCAAACTCTTATTTACACCTGCTGTCCAAAATTGCAATAACCGTTCTCTGTCAGTCACTCTGTGGATACTGACTGTGGACAGAGCTCTCAAGTGAAATGTGATTATTGGTGTGTATATGATGTCTATGGATAGTTTATTATGCAGAAGAATAAACTCTGAACTGGAAAAGGTGAGATTTGTATATTGCTTTGTTTCTAAAGTCATGTGATGATTTGTTGTATTTGTAACTTTTTTTCAGCTTTACCTTGGTAATCATGTACTTAGATAGCAAAATATAGCAAAGACATTAAGGATGACACTGATCTGAACATAGCTGATAAATGCAGTGACAGTGCCATCCTATTTTTGTTCAGAGCTCATCCTGCTCCAGGATCTGTTAAGTGACCTTCACTCCATAATTTAAGAGGGATACTAATTTGAACAAACACAGGAATGACTTTCACTGGCCTAGGGCTAATCAGGATAAGTTTGAATCAAAACAGTATTGTCCTCCCAGCAAATAAACTTATCACGAAAAGTTCGTTTCAGCAGATGAGCCGAGCAGTTGGCCTTGAAATCTGTGAAAATTGGTCTGTTCTGGGTGAGAGGATTAAGGCTGGAAATGTAAAATCTTCTTTTGGGGAACATGTTTAACCTGTTCATGAATGTGTCTCTGTGTGTGCATATAACCTACAGACACAGATGCATGCATGCATATACTATAAAGAAGGCTCAAATTCATGAGATGGGGGTTTTTATGTTGTTGTTAATATTCACTTGGCTTCACTATAGATGAATACTCTGCTGTTCCTGACTGTCTTTTCTCTGTATAACCTGAGTTGAGATCTTCCTTCCCTGTTACCCCTTGATGCCTCTGGCTTGGAGCAATGCTGGAACGTGGCAGCAAGGGGCAGATGTCCCTCCTGTTCCCTAGCTGCTGCCTCCGTTACCCAGGCCTCTGGCTGTTTGTTTGCTGAGAAGTCTTTGATTGCTGGTTTGGTGTGAAGGGGAAGGATATTATCAAGAGAACGTGGCTTTCAGTCCAGGGAAGACAGAAGATGAGAAAGTTGGACAAATCCATCATTTTCTGTAGCTCAGTTTTGATATGACCTCACTTGCCCTTATAGCAATAAAAAGCCCTGTTAAGTGCTTATTATTTTCCACTCTTCTCCTAATAGCTGTCTTGACCCCCTGAAGAGTATCAGCCACCTTCTTAAGGATTCAAGAACACAGACTTTTTCTCAGTTCTAGGCAATGTATTTGTGCAGTGAGGCACTTGACCACATTAGGGACATCTCGAGAAACTTGAGCATCTTAAGGGTGTTGTATCCTGCAGCTGAAATGTGGTGAGTCAGCACCAAGGATAGCAGAAGTTTAGTTATTTCCTCCTCTTCACTGCAACTTCAGCATGTCACTACATACATGTTGCCTCCTGTTGAGTAAGTTTTTATGTCAGTTTGTTTTTTAATATTTATTCATTTGGAAGCTGTCTGTAATTTTTGACTGCTAATGAGGCTTTTATTTCTTAATATCATCATACTAGGGAAACTGCAGAAATGGTAAAGTTGTAAGCCTTGGCATAATGCCTCAGCTTCCAAGGTTTGTTATGATGTTAGGAGAGCTGCACTCCCTCCAAGTCAGAGTACTGTAAGGAAAAAGATGGTATGGAAAAATGGGACAGATTCTCTTCACAACTGCCAAAATCAGTGACAGAATGGAGTCTTCAAAAATATCTGCCATATAAGGAATAGTTTTGGAGCTCTTCTGGATTGTTTATGGATAACTTACCACCTAATCCTGTGTGAAAAAAGGAGAGAGAGACTGGGCTTGACTTCAGTTCCTGTGCATAGAGGGGTAACTTTGCTTTGTGTTTGTAGGAGGTAAGTCAGATTTATCACGTTTTGTTTGTTGGTTTTTTTTTTAATTGAAGTTTTTGCTGTGAACTGTGTTCTTACACTCCAAAATAAGTTGGTACCCCTTATTTTGAAACTCAAGGAAAAAAAACTAAATCCCCTGCTCCATGTTTTAAATGATACATTTCAGAAAGAACTGCTATTTCTACTCCTCTTTCTTTTCCTTTGTTGAAGTTCCTGGGCAAGCTACGTGTTATAATAGTTTTGTGCTGCTGTTACTGGATTTCTTTCCAGGAAAACTGCAGACAAAAGGATCTCTCTCTTCTGTAGGCAGATAGGAACACACAAGCCACATGCTGACTGCTCCAGGAGGGCTGGATTGCAGCCAGTGGTGCTCAGTGGTGAGCCCAGAATGGAGACAACTCTGATCTTGTGTTCCCAAAGCTCAGGGCAGAGCTTGCTTCATCTAGGGAATTCATGTAGAGTGATAGGAGGACCAAAGGGAGGAAGAAAAGGAGGAGTTGAGACTATTACCTAAAATTACCTTAGATTTTTAATTGTTAAAATTGTAGGGTGTCAAAAAGAAGTATACCATGAAAAATTAGACTATACTATTAAACATGTCTCCTCTTGGTCACCAGTTGTGTGAGTCTCTGCATCTCTACATCCAGGTTTAAAATCTGTAAGAAGTTTGTTTGGAAACTTTAAGTAGGCCAAAGAAGGTGTGTCCCCAGTGTGAAAGTCCACTCATTCTATGCTCGTTTTGGACTTCATACATTCATCATTGTGTTGAATCTCCACTGTGGTAACAGTTAAAACTCTGACCTCTTACATGCTTTTAATTTTTAAGCTGGACCTGCAGCACTCTTTCAAATGCATAAGTTATAGTTTCCCATGGAATTTTCATGAAGTATCCTGTTAATGTGTAAATTCCTGTTCAGGGTGCTGCAGATGTGTTAGCAGCAACCAGCCAGTACTAACAAAGTTTTGTTTGGGAGCACAACAGATGCCACTCAGGGGTCAGAACAGAGAAATACCTCACTTAAGAACAGGAGCCGATCCCTCTACTATGCGATCAGCATGATTAAGTGAAATAGTTACTGCCAAGACCAATTAGAAATAGATAATGAAGATTTAACACAGTGTTGCTTTTCACTCTGTCCTGCAAGTGTATGGAGGAGAAAGGAGGCAAACATGAAAATTGCCTTCAAGTCAGCTGAAATAAGCAACATGTCTTTGAATTGACGAAAGCTCCATGTCTGAGATACAGCACAGAACAGTAATAATGAAATATCCCAAGTTAGTGCTTGCAGGGCATTGACAATGAGTGTCTGCTTGGTAATTGCACTCAGTCTTGCCATTGATTTTCTTTATGTGAACCTAAATATTTTAGCTGTATCACTTCATTTTCCAACAAATCTTGATCTGAAACTTAGTGGCATTTCTTACTCTTCACACACAGCCTCTTGGGACAGTAGTGGCCACAGCATATTGATCATCACCGTTTGATTGGGACTTGCCTTTTCTCTCTTGTTGTATTGCACCTTCTTGGACAGCTTCTGTTGTGTTCATACAGCAAGTTAATGGTCCAGGAATCCAATGCAAGCTCCTAGAGAAACCTCCAAGGTTTTTTTAGATCTCAAGTTGTTATCTAAGATGACTGAATGTTGCTGTATCTCCAAGACCAAATATGCCTCTTTCATTGAAGATAATGTTTTTCAGATGAGAATAGTAAGACAAAATAATAACACTAACATTAAGAGGAGCTCCCTATTTACAAGCTGCATTTGGCTTGTTTTATTCCTTCATCAGGTCATTGTTCCCATAAGTGACTAACAGTTCTGGGGATCTCTCAGTTTTTGGTTACAAGAGTTTTAATAATGGGCAATGAAGATACCTGATTTCAGAGGGCAGGAGGGGCCTGTCCTAAAGCTGTAATCTTTTAATGAGTCTCACCAAGAATAACTTGCTACTTTTTTGAATGCTCACTTGACCCTGGCTACATCTAATTCTGAACTCAATTTAGACTTTTATTTCTGTACTGTCCTTCATGCACACATGTGGGTCACCACAAGTCATAGCTCTGTATGCACGTAGACCACTGAACCATCACACTTTGTCATACAGATGGACTTATTTATTAAGCATTTGTAGCATCCTGTATTCTAGTTCCCATTCCTGTGTTTAGTTAGGGTATTTCTGTTTTCAAAGACACTAGTGAAGATAGAGGCTTGTCCTTCTGTTTTATAAATTGCATGTTTTCCAGTCCCAGTGTGGCTTGCTTACTAGTAGGATACACCTGGAGGACAATAGCTTTTCTTCTTTACTGTTTCATTAAGTTTCATGGACTAATGTCATTGGTGTATTTAATGGTAAGTTAATATTTTACGTGGCCCATAAAGAGATAACATTCATGATTTGAATCTCCCTTTTCTGGTTTTCATTTTGGAATGATACTTGTGTTTGCAAACCCTTGGTTGCCAACTTTGTTTGCAGGGTTTGTATAAAAGTTAAGTGCACTTCTTCGGGTACTTTAGTGTGAAGTCTAACTTCTTCTAGCTCAGATTCAAAACAGTTTATACCAAGGCAAAATATGTCCCTTGTTATCTTGCCCACTGTCTGTAGGCCTCATCACGGTGATGTGTGTGTGTAACAGCTCTGAGTAGATAAGATGTTCTGGAGTATTGCAGAATTACTTTTTGTCTACATTCAAGGATCAAATTTTCCACTTGAAAATCATCTTTGTATGTAAAGAAATACTTTTCTTAAATTCCTTAATATCCAAAGGCAAACTCAGACCTGTCTAAAGTGAGAATAAGGAAGCTAGCAAACAAGATTGACAGAAGGATCAATGAGTGTGGAGGTCACAGAAGCCAGATCTTAGTTTTGTAAAGGTTTTTCTGTACTGCCAAAAGGGAAAAGCAGGAGTGTGATTATTTTTATTGAATCTCTTTTTAAAAAAAGACTTCTTTTTTGATAACTGATTCTGACACACATTGAAAGTGAAACTCACTGTCTCAAGCTCATGGCAGAACAAAGGCTAACAGAAGTAATTACTGAATTCTTGAGATTCAGCTATTGGAGAAATCACCAAAGTTAGCAAGGGCAGTAGATTTAATTGCCTGCAGAGGTTATAGGTGCATTTGCTTCTCTGATTGGAAAGCTGGAATTCAATTTAGAGTGATGCAGGATGTGACCTTGCAAAACTCTCAGTGCAGATTACTGATAGGCGTGTGAGGGTATGGGGTCTTCCCAGCTCTGCTCAGGTGGAAAGGAGACAATGAACAACCCACCTGCCTATCAAAGGGGAATCAAAGTTAAGCATGTTTGTTGCAAAATGTAGGTGTTTGGGTAGAAATCAGCTTGTCAGGAAAGGGGCAGTGTGATTGTTGTTTACCACACCTTACCATAATATTTTATGGTAATTGCTTTGGCTAAAACCTTCCGATATAAAGGACAAAAGATCTCTCAATTTTAATGGACTCGGGCAGGAAACAAAAGGGAATGGTGATGAAGGAATATGGAAATCCTTCCCACTCCTGCACATTGGCTGCTGAGAGGGCAGTGTGAGACCCGGTAGTGGGGCATTTTCGTGTAGGGGTCGGGGTAGATGAGCAGATTATGTTACCTTTTCAGCCAGTGTTGATTGTGTGCTCTCTCCAGAGCAGTGCTACTTACAGGTGGGACTCAGGAATGAGGCCTCTGCTTCCACTGCAAGGCAGGGGAAGGTGTGCTTCCACACAGATCTTGTTACCTGCTGTGCAGCATGAAGGTCACAGGGCAGAGCCTGTGTTCCAGGTGCTGTCTGATGAGCAGGCAAGGGCAGAAAGCTGTCCTGGTATGCCCCATACCAGTGTTTTAAAAGCATTGTCAGGATGAGGTGTAGAATGACAAAAGAAATGCCCAAACACTGTCAATGCCTTTTCTTCCTGTGTTTTTGTTTGTTTCTTTTTTTTTCTGAAGGTCCTCAGAATTCAAGTTTGTGCTCCGGAATCCCAGAGAGGATCCCAGCTGTTGGTAGGGTGAGGTGAAGTTGAAGGACTAGGACATCTAGTGTCTCTCACTGTTCAGATGCTGAGATGTTGGTATCAGTATTTAGTAGAGTCCTCTCTATTCAATCACAGCTGTAATTCCTGGTTTTCAGTTTTTCTCTGTGCTGGCCGTGTTAAATTTTCCTTGCCCTTGAAAGAACAATTTCTTAAATGCCTAGCAACTTTTTTTCTTTCTTCTTTGGAAAGGTTATCATTGCCCATTAACTTTCTCAAGCAGCTGCTGGCTTTTATGCATGGCACCTTGCTAGATTGCTGTAAATTTTTTACAAGACAACCACTGTTTTCAGTGAGCCAGAAAAGTGTAAATAACTGTGCACACAGCAGGACTCTTCAAAGTTTCTCTGCTAACCTCTGACTTGACAGATTGTTTTTTTTTTTTTTCATACCATCACTTTTATATTTTGCTTATCTGCTTTCAAATTTTGTTTGGAGACCCTCACATTTCCCACTTAGAAATCTGATTCCCTTACACAACCCTAAATGAGGAAATACCTGAGCCATAATTGCCTGTATATAGAAATAAAGTTGCTTGAAAATTTCAACCATCCCTGCTTTCTCTGGTATTTTTCCTTTCCTTCCTCTGTCTCTTCAGATTTGCTATCATCAAGAGTTTTTAAAATATATTCACATTTCAGGCTTAAATATAAACTTAGATTAGCTACCATTTAATTAAGATAACATCATCGGGATAATTAACTTCCTAAGATGGAACAACTAAGCCCTTGTGATTTACAGCCTGTGCCTTGTGATTTTTTTTTTTTCTTTTTTGTTCTGTGCTGGATCCCCGTGAGAGGGTGACATCAGCCTTGAGAGGGCACACTGCAAAATGACACGTCTGGTCACAGTGTGACCACCAACCTGGATCACTGGTGGGAGAGACGTGGGGTTGAAACCTTGCAAGGCAGGGGAGAGCATCCTGAAGAGTCTTGCAGATTCTTTTTATTGAGAATATGCTCCAAGGTTTGACTGGGACTTTGGTGTGAAATTAGCTGTGTTATGGGGTTCCAATAGTGATTTTGTCCAGGAGCACCCAGGGACAATATCCTCTGACTACCCCAGCTGGTGAGGAGGCTGCCCTGCCGTGAATGTCCTTGTCCCCTGTCAGCTGTAACACCAATGGTGGGATGTAGCAGGTGTGGAACTGGCCACTGCTGGCTGCTGACAGCCCCTTCCAGGGCAACTCTCCAGAGTTACCTGCTGCTCTCTGCATTGCAGCCCCACAGCATTTTGAAGTGGATTTGAGGGGTTAAATGTTATCTTCGTGCCTGTTTGGGTTAGGAGAGTGCTTTAAAACATAGGAATGTGGCCCAGGGTGAGCATCCATTCTCTCTGACGCAAGAGAATTTTCCATAGCTAGAGTAAAACTTGGCTGCATGGGAAACTGTGCTTTTCTGGAGCTACTGTAAGCTCTAAGCTAAAGACTCATAAATAGTTTTATTTTCCACTTTAGTTGTCAGAAAAAAAAAAAAAAGAAAGAAAAAGTGCCATATATTTTAGCTGTGTTGCTCCCTGGGCTCCTAAAAAGCTCCTCCATTTTGAGTTCAGTGAGGTAACCTACGCAGAAAAAAACCAGAACAACTTTGTATGCATTCCACAGAGATTTGCTCCTGGCAACCTTTGAAACCACTTATTAAATATTTCCGCACTTGTAACTAATTGTGTGGGGTACAGACTTTGGCTAGCAAATGTGTTTTTATGAGGACAAGCTGATTCATGCTTTTCTTTCTACTTCATAATCTATGCAGATGAATATTACTCTTATCCTTTCCATGAAGCTCCTTTAGAAATATTTTGTAGTAGGATAAAGTAATTTTTTTCAAAAGTAATGGTAAATTGAGTCAGTGGCTTAAAAATTAATATCTTATTATTGAATAAAATGTTGCACAAGGAAATGAAAAACCAAGACCCATAATGAATATAGTGGTTAAGGATTGGCCGATTTCTGTGTTTTACATTCAAAATATTCATTCAAATACATTAGCCATAGAAAAAATGGTTAGACAGATGGATGTTTAGTGTTTGTGGATTGGATTTTTTTTCTGGAGTTCTTGATTTAGCAGATGTACAGATGAAGTCTGTAAGATAATAGTGCTGAGCCAAGGCAAAGTTGCTGAGTACAGTACTTTTTTTTTTTTTTAAACTTATGACTCATGAGTGAATCAAAACTAAATCTATGTTTAATACTAATGTGAAATTCAAACTATGGCTTTCATGGCAGATGCTGGAAATATGTCTTTGGATAATCTTAAACCAGTCTTTTCTTTCCTCCTTCATGTTCTATGGTCATTCAAATACAGTAACATTTTGCAGTGAAGGAAACTTTGGAATAAACAAAACTGGCACACTGTACCATATTTTTGGCATGCCTTGTACATAATCAACAACTTTCTGCATTTACTGTGTTTGCCACCTCATACCCAGTTCCCAGTAGTTCTTCAGAACTCAGTGCCAGTTTTAGCTTGCGTTTCCCAGCCCTCAGCATGTTTTTGTTTTTCCACTGGACAAAAGCCTCCCTTGCTTAGGTGCTGTGTAAACACTTTACCTCTCTGCACTACCCTGTCCTCAACAGCCTGCAATGCCATCGTACCCCGAGGGACACTAGCTGCACCAAAGTGGCCTTGTTTGCACTACCCTTGTCTGTCCAGCTATTTGTAAAGCACTTGGGGCTGAGTACAGACAGTGCTGCTCTGTGCCATGTTCAGCTGTGCTTGTTCTGGATAACTCTGATGATGCTGCATGCTTGTTCTTTGCAGGAAAAGAGTAGAGGAAGCCAATCTCAGCAGCTAAGCTAAACGAAGGCCAGGACTAAAACCTTAGCTGCTCTGCAGCTTTTTCAGTACAGTCCATTCACCCAAAACTTGACGAGCTTCTTAAATAATCCTGATGCATTCTGGAATGTGCTGTGCAGGCTCCACCGGTGCCTTTGAGGAGGAGATGAGGTCTGTAATGTTACCAGAGCTCTGCCAATGCAGTCAGCATAATGGCTTTATTGAAGTCATTCAGGTACCTGAGCAGAGCTGTTTCCAAGCAGGTATAGGAAGGCTTCAAGGACAGGATATGAGCAAATCCTGAGCCCTTGCAAACAATGACTTGAGCTGGTATCTACTAAACAGCAAGTTTGGGAGTTTTGTTTGTTTCTTATTAAGATTATGATTATTGATATTTTACGTATTTTCTTTTTGCAGCAAAAGGCTACGACTCCCCCCCCTCCACTCCCAGAGTCCTGTGACAAGAGTTTGGAGGTATCAATGCCTCCCTGCAGTCCCTGCAAAAGGCAACAGTGGATAGGCTTCAGCTATGAGCACCTCGGGCTGTGTTTGTGCCTAATGTATTTGGCATTACCTAAGAGTAGGGGACATGTGCAAGTGCCACAGTTTGCTTCACACTGAGGGTTGCTTCTGAGACAGGGAGGTATAATGGGAGGAGAGAGCTTTCCATGAAGATGCTTCCTCAGGCTAAACAAACGCTATCCTGTGTACTTCCCAGCTGAGGCTTAAAATAGAGATAATAAATCGATACATGTTGTGTTTTGTTTTTGAGCTGGTCTTCAGTCTCCAGGTTGGCTTTTAAGTATCTTGTTGCTATGGAGAAAGAACAACTCTCTCCTATGCAGTGGGTGCGGAGAGCAGCACTCCTCACAGCATGGTGCTGTGCTGCCTCTTCATCCTGCAGCTTTTTTTCCCAAGGAAATACGGCTGTTACTGGTGTGCTGTGGTTTGATCTTGTCTGTACTTGTGATTGATTTCCTCCCCCTTTTCCCTCTTGCCCTTTATGAATGCGCTTTCACCATCTCTGATTTTTATCTCCTCTGCCTTTTTTCTCGACTAGGGCTCCCTTCACCTGCAACTGAAAATTAGACTGTTAGCAAAGCCTTATCTTCCCTCTCACAGATACTTTCTTTTTTTGTATTTGTGGTCAGTGGGAGATACCGGGTTTGCAGTAGGCACAGGAAAATATTTTGCTACCAATACATCCATTCTTTCTTCCCTTTTTTTTTTTTTTTTTTTTTAAAGTAAATGAGCCTGGACTCTGGTTCTACATATACAGCAGAGACAAAGGGTGTTTCTGGAGACTGCAGCAACATTATACGTCTGTTAGTGAGTCCTTAGTGCAACAGAGAGAATGTATGTCTTGACAGCCAGGCATGTCATGAACTGTACATATCTGTTGTTTTGCGTAGCTTTGTTACATGTTGTTTCCCTCACCTTGGGCTCAGTGCCCAGGCAGTGCAGGCTGCAGTGCAGTTTGCTCACAGGTCATCTCTCCAATGATGAGATGATGTCTGTGCTTGGGGGAGCGAGGAGAAAGGCCAGGCCGAGGCAGTGGCAGGGAATACAAATGCACAGACTGATGTACCCCACTGTCCTTGGAACGTCAGGGGAAGCAGCAAGCTTGCCCAGTGCTGCTGTATCAGAGTCCTGGGGCTGCAAATTCAGATGAATTTCTCAGGCTGTTTTACTGAGTGCTTTTGTTTCTACTAGTTTCCTCCCCTGCTGCTAACTGCAAGACCAGTTAGGAAAATAAGAACAGTATTTTAACTGAAAATACACAAATGAGCATGGAAAACTTGGAATGAACCAGGGGAAATGCTGTGAAAGCAAAATCACCTCCTTTGCTGGTAGTTGCTTGATATCTCGAGACTGTTCCAGTTATTTTGAAAGGGCTCAGCTCCCAGTGGGGCTCTGAAGTGAACAGGCCATTTTTTCAAGGCCATCTGCTGAGCTTCTGGGTGCTGCTCATTTCTGGAGACCTCTGAAATGTAAAAATCTTGTTTTCTACTTGTTCATCAGTGAGAACGCCATGTGCACACCAGATTGACCCAAATTTTTCTCTTGATTTCCTTTTAATTTTCTATATTAAATTGGATCTCAGTTTTCTGAATTATCTCCGATCCCCTGCAGTGTGAAGGAAGCCTGTTCATCTCCTGCTGCTGCTCTGAGCTGATACTATGTTGTTAAACTTCCTCTTGCTCCTAGTCAGTCCTGTGGGTATCTGTCCCCAGCCAGGGAGGTGTAATTGTGACGCTGCTCTGCCCCTAATACTGCAGTGTCCATGGTTGTCTGCCTACCCTTGGGTTGTCTCATCTCCTTGGGGTTTGGCAGTCTCTGATTATGTTTCTTTGTGCTCTTTGTGTAGCTCAGAAAGCAGTTGTAAGAACAAGGCAAGTTTTACCTTAGGAGAATGCAGCAATGCGTGGAGGGCAGGTCAGTGCTCGAGGCAGTGACAGATCTTGTGTCAAAGGGCTGCTCTCTGGAGAAACATGACACTGTTCCTGTGGTGGGTTCCACCTGGTCTGAGCCCCCTGGCAACCCAAATCTTGTGTCAATGTGAAGTGCACTGGCTTTCTTGCTTTATTATCACAAAAGTGATTCTCACTTACTAATTATCAGCTTTTGACATTGTTATTCAAAGTATTGAATAATAGGGCATTGGGAACACGGGGCAGGAGAGTGTCTGGTATTCCTGTCAGGGTCCCTTTTGATACTACCAAAAGAGAAATACTATTAGTACTGTTCTGATATGACCTTTAGGTCACAATAGATGGGGACTGCATGAAGTGTCTGCTCTCATGGTTGTCTTGGGACCTGAGAGCTCAGTGATCAAAATGTATAAGTTGGCAGAAAATCTTGGAGGCTTTTCCAGGATCCTCTGCATATATCTCCATGCCGACGCTTCTGTTGCTGGGCTACTTTTTCTGGGAAACAAGGATCTTGTTACTGAAACAGATTCAGTGATACCTCCATGAGCAGAGTCTTCTAGTAGGCTCTTTCTACAAGGCTGGAAAGGGAAAAGGGAAGAGTAAGACTTCACAGTTCAACTGTCAAATAGTAGTTGCTAGAAAAGGAACTGCATGCCTAAGAAAATTTTCCTTCAACATTTATGAGCAGATTTAAGTGTTCCAGAACTAGCCTTAGAAAAAATGCATATGTATACATAGCATAAAAATAATTGGTGTATTTCTCTAAAAACAGAAATCTGCTTATCTGCTGAAAGGAATTATGGAATGTAAATGCTACATCATCATCTCTTTTGGCAAGATCAACTCAAGCATGAAACTGGAGGTTGTCAGGACCACTTGTTCCTGGGAAACAAATTGACACAATAAGATTAAACCTAAAATCTCACAAATAACACAGATGTGAAGAATTTGTAGCTTCTTTTAAGGTAAATAAGATGCTATACCAAGGAGTAATGGCTCAATATATCCATATTTTGATTTAAACCTGTACATACATGTTTTATATACGTGTGTATATATGGAGGTTACTGCTTTTGAGCTTGCTCCTTTTGTTTCAGATGACAGAAATTTTTGTTGCTGTGTTTTGCAGTGACAGTCCCAAGTCCTTCACTGGGACTACATATATTGTGATTATGTACTGGCAGGTTGGGCCTCTTAGGATCAGAGCTTAAGCAATACACTCATGAAGAGCCCACTGTGTTGTTTAAGCCCTTGGGAATGGACAGGCTACCAAGGCCAGAGCTTCCCCCCTACACGTACATAGACTAGTTAAACTGGGGAAAGCAAACTGCATCCTACCATACAGCGGAGTTTTGGATCATTCCTTCATAAGAGCCCAGGAGACAATCCTTTTGGCCATTCAAAGTGGTTCCCTAGTCCTACTTAACTCACTTAAGCATTAGTCACTTTACTGAATGGAGGGCAAATGCCTTATTTTGACAAGGACTGGAACCTTTGTAACCTTTGTTTCAACCTCTTTTTTTCCTTTCTTTCAGCATAAACTCATTCTTGCAAACACATACAATAAAAGACATTTGTGGAGTTGCAAGTTTGTAAAACTGCAATTATTTAGCAAATTTATACAAGGTAAGCTGCAGCAGTTTCATCATCAGTGGAAAGCCTGTAGTTGGGGAAAGGAAGAGGGTGAAAAGACCTTGAAGGACTATCATTTAGTGCTTCTGTGCTGGTACATTTTGAGGCCGTAACCTGATGGCTCAGCAAGCTCGGTCCCTCATTCCATGGTCTCTGTGTCAGCAGGATGTTTAATATGACAGTGCTTTTTGTGATACGAGCTGCTGACTTCTGGGACTATCAAACAGATGGTGACTACGTGAGAACACATGTAAGTGGCTGACACTGTAGATCTTGTTTTCCCCAGTCGTCGCACTGTTCAGGATGCAGTATTTAAGACTGGAATCAGCATAAAGGTTTCTGTCATTAAGAAAGAAAGGAAAAATAACCACCCTCAAACCAAACCCAATCACACTAAGACCTTGTGGTTCTGATGCCCTGAGCTATAGGGAGCTTGTCAAATCGCAGTTTGCCAGGTTTCCCAGGTGGAGTTAAGTGGTATGGCACTGTTGCAAAGTTCAAGCAGTAAATACTAATCTGTGTAAAAAGAGTACTTTGAAAATAAAAACAAGGACCAAGGGGCCCAATATATATAAATAAAGCAATTTATTATTTCTTACATCTTCCACTAAGGACAAAGGAAATGACAGTATAGTGTCTCCTCATGATGGTTTGAAAGCTGCACCATACTGCTGGATTCGTCTTTGGCAATCCTTTCTTACTCCAGTGACTGAAATCTGTCAAATTCCAATAGACAGAAACAGAACTTGATTTCAAAGTGTGTTGTCGACCTTTTTCTGAGATGGATCTCAGAATAGATCAGCCTTCTGACGTTTGTTCTTATATCAGTATATCTGCAGCTTGTGGAAATTTAAATATTAAAGCATGTCTGAATCATAGCAACCCTTCAGTGTCCAATGAAAAAGCCAATCTGCCTCATTCACGTGGTACATTTTACTCCATCTGCAGAAATTAGCTTCATATGTGCATTTTAAATTAAAAAAGAAAGATTCTGGTGTCCAACAGGAGGTGAAAACCCAACCCTTTTTGAAAATTATACAATTTGGGAGCTGGCTAGAGCTTGGGATTTTTTGCAGAGTCACATTGAGTTTCTCAGCAAAGAATGAGGATTGTTGTCTGGAGAGAAGTCCTGATGGAGGAAAAGCAAGATCCTATGATTTTGGAAAAGTGGGAAATTTGGTTTAGATAAGCAAATGTTAAGCTTCCTCAGAGTACCAGTTGCATCCAGCAGCCTCTCTGCATACTGTGCCTGGTGCAAAGTGTAACAGACAGTGCAGAAATGTCAAGGCATAGGAATAGAGTAGTGGTAAGCCCTCAAGCAGAGGGCTTACGCAGGTGATTTCCAGAGGTCCCGAATAAATTATTCCATGTCCTGACGCTGGTTTTTGCCTGGGATCCATGAAAGTTCTCAATGATAACTTGGGTTTAAAATACAGACACGATAAAAAGGAGATTAGTATAACCACACACTGGCTTTTAGGCAATAAAAGTCATATAAATTAGCTAAAGTATCATGACTAAAAGGAAGCCTTCCTGAGGAAGGGAGGCTGGGGACACTGTACTCCAAATGTCACTGTCATTCTCCGTTTTCCTTAAGCTGTTTGTCTCCAAAGTTTTCTGTTGAAAGCCAGAGCTAGTGCTGTTGCATCTGAAGCATTTATTTTGTAATTCCTTACTGTGACTGATGCTCACAAGAGAGAGGCCTGGATGGAAGGACATTTGAAAATAGTTTGGTAGCCAGTGCGGATGCCCAGGCAGCAACCAAGCCCTTAAAAAGTAACAGGAATGAAACACTGTCCTATTGACCTTCTGAGCCAAGGGGAACTGTATTGCTAAGATCCTGTTTTTTACTGTTGAAGGGGTAAATTAACATATTTATTTAGCAAAATACTCAGAGATTTGGTTGTAAATTATCCTACTGATAGAACTGGATAATGATTGTTCTCAGGTTATTTTTACATGGTTGGAAAAGGAACACTATGCGTGTACTTTGTGTGAGCCTTTCCAGACTGTGTGACTGTCCTGACCTGCTGTCCCTGGTATGTCTCCTAAGAGAAGGTGGTTAAAAAATGCTGGTGTTGTATGACAGGAGTTTTGTAATGTGAGTTTAGCTGTAAGCAAATAAATCTTTTAAAATATCACAGTGGATACCTTAGGGGAGGAAAAAATATAGCTCCTGCGTAATGCCTACACAGTGGGATCCTGGTTTGGAGGAAGGTTGTGCCTGCAATTATTATGTCTTCTTATTAATTACAAAGCCAGGAAAAGGAAATGGGAGTGTTGTTGGAGGAAATCAGTGTATTTCAAGTTTAATTTAAAAAAAACTAATACGTTAAAAATCTTGGTACGGTTGATCAGGAGATTAGTGTCAGGGTTTTTCTACAAAACTTCAATCCTATATATAACAGTGGATAGAGAGGCTGACATGTTTTTGAAAGTGCTGGTGTGTTCTGGGAGCAGAGTGTGGAAAATCACCCCTACTCTATATCTCTGAAGCTGAAACCAGATAAGTATGTCCTCTTTAAAGGACATATTGTTCCTGTTGTCACATATCTCTTCTGACATTGGCACTTCTAACACTCTGGTTCAAGATCTCAATGCGGTAAAGATTCATGGTTGGTAGGTCTGGGAGTTGGTTTCTTTCCTGTCTGAATGGACCACTGAAATCCTTCTGCCAGGAATACTGAAACAGAGAAATATTGTATACATTAATGAAAATTAATTGAATTTTTAAGATTATAATTTACAATGTATGACTGCTGTCCTAGCTTCAGCTGAGATAGTAAATTTCCTTTCTAGTAGTTGGTACAGGGCTGTGTTTTGGATTTTTGGATGTGAATAATATTGATGACACGCTGATTTAGTTGTTGTGAGTAGGGTAGCAGGGGACAAAGGAGCTGGGAGGGGACACAGCCAGGACAGCCAACCCAAACTGGCCAAAAGGATTTTCCAGACCATATGGCATCATGCTGAAGAAAAAACTTGGGAAGGGGGCTGCTGCTGCTCAGGGACTGGCTGGGCATCAACTGGGGGGTGGTGAGCAGTTGCATTGTGCATCACTTACTTTTGTGTGTTTCTTTATCATCATTATTTTCCACTCCTTTTCTGTCTTATTAAACTGTCTTTATCTCAAACCCAGGAGTTTTACCTTTTTCCGACGCACTGTCCCATCCCACTGGGGGGCAGTGAGGGAATGGCTGTGAGGTGTTTTGCTGCCTGCTGAGTTAAACCACAACTGTGTTAAAGAAGAGTGCACCTGTTTGTTCACAGTATGGATTTCTTGTCTTTTCAGCTTTGCTTTACTGTTTTGTGCTCCAAAATACAAAGCTTGTTAACCGTTTATTACCATACTCCGATACTCTTAGCACTGTACTTAGTTATTTGTCAAGAATGAGGTGATAGGTTAGTAATAGCATCAACCAAATCCTGCTTATTGATCTTCCAATGTGATAATAAATAAGTGTACTGACATAGTTACCTGTACAGATAATTAATGGCTGCGTATTTGGAGCCAGATTCACTGCTATGATAGTAGTGAAACAAGTGGAGTTTTGCCAGCAAATAACTTGACCTGTTTTCTGTTTGGTGTCTGGAAAGGCATTTTTACTTTGTAAGCCCCAGTGTTTTGAAAGATCTGTCTGCAGGTATATCATGATAAGATGGCAACTGTAATTTCTAGGAAATATCAGATGTTTAGGGGATCTAGTGAGTGATAACACCAGGAGATGGGCTAATTGGCACATTCTCAATGGGCATATCCCTGGTTTACAGTCTTAAGCCAGTAATAACTGAAGAGTTTATTTGTTGAGTTGGTATGAGTTTTTTTGAAGGGGAGGTATGGCACATCAATTAATAAATTAAAAAACACAATCTACATGAACAAGATTTTAAATTGGGAAGCTGGTATCTATTGCAGTGCGGAATAATGATTTTAAGTAGCTGAGCTAGAAAAGTGCATGTTGACATTCTGTTTCTGCATAAATTCATTCTTAATGTTGTAGGGCATAGTTGGATGCAAGGAATATTAAAAGAGCTTGACATTGTCTGAACCAAGATTCTGGTGTCCAACAGGAGGTGAAATTCATTTTATTCTAATCACTGATTAAAATTTTATTAGCAGACTTTAAAAATATTGGTGGAGTAGCTCTTAAGGGATGAGCAACCTAAACATGTGCCTTCCTGTTTCCATAGCAACACATCATTTTCATCCTTTCCAGGCAGCCTAGATTGCATTGTGTACTGCAAGAGTATTAGATTCAGAAGAGCTATATTAACAGCTCAGTAGTTTTCCCTAAACCTTGCTATTAAATGTTTTTGTTTTGGATGATGAGTAGAATAAAAAAAGTGATTGTGATTATTGTGCCTTTTTAGAGAATAAATCATGGCAGCAGAGCTGAAAATGAGAAATAACAGGCAACTGGGGTAAAGTATTTTGGTCTGATTCCTTGACTGCAAAACCTGTGACCATGCAAATCCACTTTGTCAATAAGGTCAAGGTTTTTGCAGGTATAGTTCTTGCTCTGGTGGTAATTGTTAAAATCTTTGGAAATGTTTTTGATTCATATCGTTTGAGCTGTTGGAGAGAATTGAAGTAATGTAGTAAAGGTTAAGGCTATAAATGGTGGCCATTAGCAAGGATCAATTTTCCAGCACTGTGGTTCATGGCCTTGGAAGCACATTTAGAGGTGGCATTTTCAAGCTCAACGTAAGCGATTTGGTAACTTTCCAGGATACTTGAGGCCGTTTCAGACTGCAGCATATTCATATTTTGCTGTGAGCTTGAAACTGTTTTGTTGGATTTGGAATGTCAAACTTGTCTATCAAGTTGTAGAACTTGAAGACTGGGACAGAGCATCTCAGTATCATTTTCACACAGTTCTCAGCTACCGTGAACATGGGAAAATCCTTTTAAAAACATATCCTTTGGATAGGGAAATATCTTTTAGAAAGATGCATCTTTTGTCTTGTCTGTAAGAGATGAATAATTCAGTATATCCCTATGCAAATGTTTTGTTATTCTCTGTGAAAAAATGTGTCCACCCTATTCTTCTTATGTAGTGTCAGTTTTCCAGTGCTGAATCTTTGTCAAATGCAGCAATGTGCTACAGTGTTTTCTGAGCTGATTGCACGTGTGTCTTTGCTTTGGCATTGTGGAGGCTTAAATTACTGTTTAAACTACGAGTTTTGAAATGCTATTTTAATGTTACCAGTGTACAGTAAAAGAAGCAAATTACCATAGGGAAGTATTTAAGCAATGCATAAAGATGAAGATCACCACAATATTTTCCTTTGGCCTTTAGGGTGTTTAATTTTCTATTTCTCCATTTGTATAAATTTTTCTAGTGAGGTGATTTGAGGCATGTCAATAAAAATCAAGAGCTTTCACAGTAGTTGTCGCTATAGTTACATGATGCAGCTCTGAGCCTTCTGCACAGAAAATAAACCACCTGCAATCCCCTAAAATCCTTTATTGGCAGAGAAAGATTGAAAGAGACACCACTGGTGTGCAGGTACAGAGCAAATTCTACATTGCACTGATATCCTTGCAGCTAATGCTGTCTTCACGTGGAGATCAGCAGAAATGCTGTATGGATGAGGACAGCATGGAAAGGGCACAAAAGATATCTTTTTATGGGGGAAAAAAGGTGCTGGACCCAGAAAATGGAAGATAAGAAATAAGTTCCAAAATGAATTAAAAATAATCTCAGTTCATAGATTATCTTTGCTCCAGGAAAAGAGGGACTAAGTTACCTTTTAAAGCCCTCTGAGTTGTAGCCCTCCATGGAGGCAGGAATGTCACACTCACAGAATGCTGCTGTTCTGACTCCAGAATTCAGTGCTTAACTTAATCCTCAGGGTCTGTACAGACCAAATGTTGAAATCAACACTGACTCTTAGGCTTTTTGTCTCAACAGATCTCCTATGCATTCAGGAGCCCTAAAATGGCTTTTAGCATGGCTTCTCTACGCTGAACTTACTTAACTGAATTCTGCTTTCACTGTGTATTCTTTTCTCTTTTCTATATGGCCATTAATTTAAGGAGTTCATATGACTTACTGCTGTAAACTGTAAACTTCCCTGGGAAAGACTAATGTCCCTGATCTGTGGATGGGTAAACAGAAGCACTGAGAAGTGTTTTCCTATGGAATCACTCTGTAAAGCAGGCCTTTACCTTCATTATTCCCTTTCTTGAGTTCCTTTTATGACTGAATAAAGTAATATGGGTTTAGTTCACATCAGTCACCATGTGAGAAAGGACAGTTAAGAAAGGGCGTGATGTCTCATCTTATGTTAAATTTTAATGTTAATTTTTCAAGTATATTCTAAATACACAGAGGAACCAAGATTCTAGGACCAAGTAACACCTTCACTGCAGAGTTTTTATTCACTTTTTTCTTAAATTCCAGATTTACAAAGCAGTGTGAATCTAATCCTATGGATGATTAAATAAAACAGAGATTTTTACAGTTTTTTCATTACTTATTTTCATTCCAAACATCCGTGGGCTCAAGGTGAGGTCAGACGATGTAGCAGAGGAGGCAGTGAAAGATGACCCCTGGCCCAAGGACATAGCAATATAAATAGCAAAAGTAGTCAAAATGAGGTGGAAAAATGTAGAAATAGTGGAGTCAGTGAGTAGACTTTAGTCAGTAATGCAGGCAGCACTCAGAGGTTTAGTCCGCTGCTGTCTGCTGCTTCTTGTGATGATTTCTGCCATTTTTTCAGAGGGAAGGTCTGACCAGATCCCTTCAGAGCTCAGAAAGGAGGATTATATTTTTGCTTTGTGCAGGGTAATTCCCCCTCTATAATGAGAAAGTTTTGAGTCACGTGGCCGAAAGGAGCAAAGCCTTAGTAACGGAGACCGATAGCTGGAAATGAAGGAATTAGTCATGACTTAGGATTTTGCTTTCAACTGGAGTCAAACTGTTTTCCTCATGGCTTCTTTTCTCATTCCCATCAAGGCTTGCCTTCACTTCTTAAATCCTGTTAAGACCTTTCTTGATTACCGGTTGGAGAAGCAGCTTTGAATCCATCCATGTAGTCAGCCTGGTTACCTAATCACATTGCCAGCTAAGTAATTTTTGCATCTCCTGAGACTTGGGTCAAGCCAGTGCACGCTGACATGTGGCTGAACTTGACTTGCAGATGAAAAGTTGTGGTCAGTATTATGTTAGTCAAATGAAATCTTCAAAAATAGAATTATGCTTTGGGGTGAATACAGTGTTGTCATTGTTTAATTGTCCCCTGGAGAGGCGAAAAATTTCACAGCAGCAAAAGCATCCAAAAAGCATCCCTTACAGAGAGAGAAAGAAGCATTTGTGCCTGCTAGAGCTTTGGCAGCTTTCTAAAACAAATAAAAAACCCCAACCAAACCAAAAAACCCACAACACCTAATTAAAAAAAAAAAAAATAAATAAAGTGGTGTGGGAATTGTAGACTAATTAATTAGAAAGATCTCCTAAGAAATTTCTGAAAAAGATAACCTTTCATGCTGGAAAGTAAACAGTTCCATGAACAACCTGTCAGCAAGACAGGTTGACTAGGAGAGAAGGTGTTGAAAATTAGAGCAACCGAAATTATTTGAACCATATTTCATCACAGAGATTTTAAGATGTTCTAAATAATAGCTACTACTTAGACATAAAAATTAGTTCTATATCCTAACAATTATTCAAGTGTGAAGTTTTTCTCCATAAGAATAGGCATTCTCATGCAGAAATTGGTAACAAACTTATCCCTCAGGAAACTCAATTAAGTATGTATACATGTATAAGTATGTATTCATGTATATTTGGATGAACTAGATACCAAAGATGCAGCGAAACTATGAAAATAGAACATGGTGCTTACTGAAGTGGCATCTAATGCAGAGCTCACCATCTTGCTGTAGAAGGTTTTGTTAACTGCACAACATTTTGAGTTGTCTGTGCACAGAAGACGTTTTGGAAGATTAGTTTACATCAGTATGTTCAAAATTGTTTAAAGCTTTTCTGGGCAATTGAAATCTCAGTGGGTTTCTGATTTTTGCCTGTGAAATATCTGATTTTTCAGAAGGCTCAATTTTTTCTGACAGCAAATTTGTAAAGCAGGTTGGGCTGGGTGGCTAAAGATTATGGTCTTTATTTTTAACCTTTCTGTATCAGAAGTTATACAGAGAGCTTTAAAATGCTGCTAAGCATCCAACCCTTCCCCTACCCCCTAAAAAAAAGACAAAATAAAAAAGGCTCTTATTTGGGGATTGTTAGCATTTTTAAGTCTTTGAATGAATTGGGAACAAGTCACTTCTGCAAAGTTGATGGGACACTTAAAATTCTAATTTTTGCTTTGTCTATTCCTGAGTACATTAAGAAACCTCTAGAATCAATGGCATTTTGGTTCACCCATGAATAGAGACAGTTCTATTAATAAGTGAGCTTAAAGAGTAAAGATCTTTTGGCTTTACTGAACAAGAAATATTTTCATGATTGGTATTCAGTTATCACTAAATCAAAGAAAAACACTTTTAAAGTTATTTAAGGAAACATCTCAACATTGTCTGACTTTGTCATCTTCATGTTTGGTTGTTCTGTTTTCCAGTGGTGTAAAGTATAAATTCAGCTTCTCTCACATTCCTGTTGCAGGTTAGTGAGAACTACTTTGTATAGTGTTCATCTGTTTGTATGTTATATACGTAGTCCTGTGGACATACATGCATGCCATGTATTGCTTTTCTCACTGCATATCGAAACTTTCTGTTTTACCAGAAGTTTGGGCTGATTTGGTTTTACTCTTTTGCGCTATTTTCTGAGTTCTCATATTATAATATTACCCATAACTTAAAAGGTTTTTATACTATTACTTTTTCTTTAGAGTAATGATAAATATTTGTCATAGGGCCAAGTGTGGCCTTACATTCCAAGTAATTCTTTTCTGTCTAGCTTTTTTTTCTAGGTTGCTTTCTATAGCTGCTCCTGCTCTGTAATTAGTCTAGAGCCAAATATAAAATGGAAGAAACTGGCTTTCTGCGTGGACACAGGAAAGAATAGTAAGGCCAATACACAGAGACCCCATATTTCCAGTGTTCCTGCTTCCTTCAAAGTGAGGAGAACAAAACTCTTGAATTCTTAATTTGGCCATATATTCTTTCAGAGGTAGAGATATTTGTTTTGTCTTTTTTATTCTGAAGAATACTTTGTTATCCCTGGTTTCTGGCAGATACAGTCTTTCCAAAATGGTGTCAGATATTCCTGTCTTCATTCCAGCTGGTTTCCTCTTCTCCCTGAGGTTATGCAGAGGATCAGATGGGATAGTGCCAAACAGCATCTCAGGGACCCAGCTTGCATTGTCCATTCTGGTCTCCGACCTTCTGGAGCTGGCATGGCGCCTCTGAATCCCTCTGCCCATCAGCTGCTCTTCCTGTCACTGTGCCAAAGAGAGATTTTACTTTCCAGCCTCAGATCCCTGCACCTGATGTATGAATGCTGTTTTCACTATAGCTATTTTACCAGCATAGAGCCTTCCCAAACCTTCGTTCGCGAAGCCTAGCCGTGATGATGATTTTACCAGCATCCAAAAAAAATGTAGTAGAGTAGAAACTTTCAGAAAACATCTTGCAGTATTGATTGAAGGAGATTTTCATCTCAGGACACTTTTTGTGCGTGGCTTCTTCCAGGGAATGACTTGATCTATTTCCTCAACTTAAGGAGCTAACCCCAATTCAGAATTTAGATGTATCTTACTTATACTGATGGAGGCAAAGTGGTGAGGTGTCCCCAAAATGTACCTTGAACCTCATGTGGCAGAGGTGGTGCTTGCCTTTCCTAATAAGAACAACTCAAATGGTGTCACTTGGTACCCAGTGGCATCTTGAATTCTACCAGCGTTTCTTTCCTAGTCTTGTGCCCTTCTAGGGAAGATTAGTTAAGAGTGGTGTGAAGAGTAAGTGTATGGACATCCTCACGAAGGAGGATGAAGGTAGAAATGTGAAGAAGCTGTGCTGTGGCAGGGTTATTCCCAGACTAACCGGCCTGAGTTTGTAAAAGGTGTTAGCACACACCCATATGTACTCTGTGCCACTCCAAGGCTGGGGTTTCTTTAGCCCTGTGTGTTGCTTAAAATGCTCAGGTTTTGCCAGCTTGGTATTGAAATTCAACAGCTTTTTTTTTTTTCATCAACAATTATGGATTTGTAATTAAATAGTTCAGTGAATAAAAGTAAAGGATAATAATGTAAAATTAATCCGTGCAGATATAAATAGGTAAAAGTTAGCAAGCTTTGCTTTACGTCTTGCCCAGAATCTGTTCTGCACCAGAAGGGAAGTATGTCAAAAACTGTTTGCAGTTTGTTTGGGGTTTTGTTGTGGGTTTGTTTTTTAAATTTTTTTTTTCAGTATTCAGCTACTGTTTAACTTGCGATAGAAAGTTAACACCAGTCCAGCTCTGCACAGCCAATCTCAGGTAAAAGCACTGTGTTTCATCAGCCCTTCTGAGCAAATGTGGCTTGCCTTTGGTGCACAAACTTGAAGTAAACCTCCTTAAGGTTTATGTTTGAAGTCTGAATCGTGGGATATTTTTTTTTTTTTTTTTACTTTCTTTCATCTTTTGTCACAGCTCTGTCAACTATCTCTAATTTCTTCTTTGGAAGGGATCCCATTCACAGAACTATGTTGTAGGAGATGGAGGGGAATGGTGGCTGTATGTGCCATCAGTGTTAGCGTGGGGATATTACCAACGTGTTCATTTTTTACTCTTTTTCTAGCTGCTCAAATGACCCAACCCTCGTTATATCTGTGTAGATCTAAACTTACCCCATTTAGACCCCAAAACAGTGGCAAGTATAGGAGTCCCTGTAACAACAGGCACAAACTGAGACAGACAGACAAGGCACATGAGCCATAGGAGTTTTATTAGATAGATGTGCGCTTGCACTACAGTACAGTGTGGTATAGGCACACTTGAACCAGATACAAGTGGGTTAACTCAAGTACAACAGTTGCAGCACAGAGGAAACTTGTAATCCACAAATCCTGCCCTGAAAGGAGGTTTAGTTCACCCGGAACTCTCTCGGACTACAGCTATGCTATAGCTTGTATCAAGCTCAGTATTTTAAAGCTCTTGGGCACACGTCCTAGGGTGCTGCCACTGTTACAACTGCACTGTGACACTTGCAGGGGAGCCATCATCTGAGCCATTGCGATATGCTAAGATTACGACTTGAAAGTTTGCAAAATAAGGCATCCCAATAACGTCATTGCTGAGCTGCAACTACTTTTGTTCTGTGGCAACTGCGTAGCTGTGAGAAAATCTACTAGTTCAATCAGTATGATGGAAACTGAGAAACTCAGTGACCACTTGTTTCCTTGATTTTTCTCTTTGCATTTCTAACACTTTTGCTTATGACTGCTGGAATTCATCTCAGATTACTTGTTAAGCATGGGGAAGAAAAGCTCTCACTTGTTTAATATCAACAAGCAGGTTTTTTTAGACTTCACTTGACAGTAATGCACATTCATATCATGTATCTTGAAACTTGACCAAATGCAGCCTTGCAATTGCTAAGGGAAAATGAAAGGGGAAAAGTTCAAACTAAAGCCCATTTAAACACAAAGCTATTTTACATTAAGATGTCTGTATGGAAGGTTTACACATTTCAATTCTTGGTTCTGAGTTAGAGAATTGTATTCTGCAGAAAAGGACACCTTTATAGATAAACCCTAGAATGCTCACTTTTGTTCAGTGCAAACAGCCCTTCATGGGAAGAGAACAGCAGTCAGATAAGAAGAAGGTAAATGTGGCCATATGGAATATTTTTTTAGCTTCTGTTATATCAGTATTTTTTATAAGCTGCCAAGGACTGACAGTCATCTATAGCCTGGTCTGTGTGATGGCCTTAAAGCTCATGCTTGTAAATAGACCAGTTCTACAAAGGCTTGTCTTATGACACATGTTAAGCACCAAAGCATTTCCAAAATATCTTTTTCCAACCTAGCTGTTCTTTCTTGAGGAGAGAGTTCCTGAGAGCCCAGTGGGGTCTCTTGTTTCTGACCTCAGCCGATGAAGTAGGAGGAAGTGCCATTTCACCTGCGTGCTGCTGCTCATCTTGCTGACTGTACTTTCTCCTACTCTATGATTTACTTAGTGCTTTGAAAGCTACATGTAATACTGGAATGCAGTTTGAGGGGGTTCTCAGATTCTTGCTTCTGTGTTCATCTGTTACTTTTCCCAGGCCTGTGCTGAAGATGACCATCAGTTCCAGGTCTTGGATATAACGTTGTAGGTCAGGTAAATCGCAGCCGTCCCCTCCTTTTCTTTGTATAATCATTTACATAAGTTTAAAGTGCATGTAAATTTGAAATGGTAATGCTTTAATACCCAAAATACATGGGCATAAATGACCATGGCACCATGTGGTCCCATGGGACACTTGAATGACTTGCACTCTTCTAGATGTGCTCTGACATACTGCTTTGTGTGGATGACCTCTTACTAAGCACTTAGTCTAAGGTATTTTCTGTATATTCCATTTCACATCATACAGAAGGTCATGAGACTGCAGTCTCTGGCTCTGTGATGAGATTGTGATTGTCTAGTTCTGGTCACACAAAGTTAAAGCACTGTGACACGTTTAATGCCTGTCACTGTGAGAGGCAGGGATGTAAGTTCTGAATGAATTTCACACTCTGCCATGCCTGATATTCTGATGGAACAGACATTTGTGCCACGGTCAGAGCCTCAAGACAAATCTCTCCATTAGCTAATTTCTGTCATCTGTTCTTGTCCTGTACTTAAGCAAGCAAAATTTAAAGATTTTCTTGTCTTCTACAGGTGTAAAAAAAAGCATCTTTAATGCTTAATCCTCTCTGCACTGCAGCTGCTTCGTGTATGATATAATCCTCATGTATTGTCAGCGGACCAGTTACGTTCAGTCTTGCACAAAGTCGTGAGCCCAGGTTTTGTTCTGTGTTGAGCTGGAGATGCTTTCCTGTTGGGAAGGAATTGACATGGTTGAGTAAAACCAAAAGGAAAACCTTTGCAGCCCCTGTGAGCATTAGACATAGTACTATTTGTGTTTCCCTGTGGAAACAGAAATGTGAACAGATAATCCTTGCAGTAGATTTCTCTCCTTGCTACCTACACACAGCAAAGCAATCATCTCCATCTTACAGGGCTTCAGTGTCACCACAGAAGCTACGAAGGTGCAGCAGCCCAAGAAATCTGTAGTTGCAAGTCTCATTTTTACATCATAGGATATAGTTTTGTGAATTTCTTCCTCTGTTTTTGGCTTCAAAATGACAATGCATAACAGAGAAGGAAAAAATAAAATCCATCATAAGCTAACCTGAGTGGTAACCTAAACCATGGCTTATTTGATGCGGAATGATTCTTTCAAATAGATTCATATTAATTTGTGCAGTGAGCAATTCAGCTCCTGCTTTGAAGTGCCCTGTGAGAACAGAACAAAATTTCTGTTGTCATTATAAATTGGCAAGATAGCGCTTCCCCTAGGGATGGGCTCAGTTATTTGCCCAGTGCTTAAAACAGTGCACAGGAAAATGCTCAGCATGTTTGCACGAATCTGTTATGGCTTTTTTTGCTAAGTGCCATTCTTACTGCATCTTCCTCTAATTCTCTGCATTGCTTATGTGGGACTCCTCCATATACAGCTTTCAGGCTGTGCCAGATGTGCTACATGGCCCTTCGCTGTGCGCTTGGAAATTATCTTATAATACACACGATTCCTTCCCCTTCCCATTTTGTAACTCTCAGCTATTCTCAGCTATGGAAATGAGAACAGAAGAGATTAGATGTGCTCTGTGCTGCTCTTCTGTTTGCAGTTTGTGGGATAGACACTGATATTGAAGAACAAACTAGAAATTAGACTTTCCCAACTGAAAGTAATTGCAAAGGATATGTATAGCCTTGTTGCTCCATTTTGAAGTACTGCACATGCCTAAGCCATACGAGGCATCTTGTATTCTCAAGTCGATTTTCTGACTCTCTTCAATAGGTAGTTATGGATTATAATTGGATATTTTGACAGTTGGCCTTGAGGCCCTGACCCAGTTTGAAGTCCCTGCTGTATTACACAAGATACAAGTATAGGCAGAGAGAAAGTCCAACTAACAAAACAGTGCTTCTGCAGGGAAAAAATAATAATTGACATAAGATATTAGTTTAGAGCACCAAGTCAGAGGCCTCCATGTAGTGCAAGCTTCGTACATTTCTTATGATTAGCTGTTTGAGGACGTTGAAAGTTGTTCTTTCCAGATACCAGGATGAACCACAGTCATGTGATTTTTCACCTGTGTAAAATGACAGCTGTGGAGGGGACTGAGTGGTCTACGTCCACTGCCTGGGGAGAAGCTACTCATGTAGAGTGAGGGCAGATTGTTGACCAGCGGCTAACTTTGAAATCAGCATGTCTTTAGAACCATAACTTTGTACGTAATATCAAAAATGTGTGGTTTTTCTTATCTATGTGTTGTGTTAGCACTGCAATGCATCTGATTTTTATCAAGCTTACTCAATTTAAAGCCAGACACACATTCCTGAGAGTTTTGGTCCTGAACAACTCCACCAGCAACTCGATGGGCTGCCTAGAGCACATAACAGCTTGCTCCTTGAAAATGTGGCTCCATAATAAAAATCGACTATATGAATCTCATAGTTATTTTTGAGTTTTGGAGGTACCATATAGTGTCTTGAGATGATGTCATCATACATTCCACTTACCAAGCTTTGCCTTTAATAAGATTTTGCAGAATGCTTAGACTTCCCTTTTAGTTACTAATACGTTTCCATATTTTTTCTTCAGAAAACAATTGATATCAATCCTGTTTCTAATATTCTAAGAATCTGCAGATCTTTTGCACTAATGACAGAGTTGTTGCTATCAAAACCACAAAAGTTTAGAGGGATATTTCTTTCCTTTTATTTTACCTGACACTCTGAACCACTAGATGGCCTTTAAAAAAAAAAAAAAAAGCAAATTTATTCATTTGTGTTTTACAACTCCTTGGGAGAAATATGGTCTAAATCTCTCCTTCTGTGTAGTGTGACATTGTTCTTTGTGAGGTTCTGAATGCTTTCAAATAGTCAAGGGAGGATAGGTGAGACACCTGAATTTTGTCTGTGGTCCAGCCCTGATGCTGTTTAAAGTTTTTTGACTTGCTCTGAGCTGATCTCCTGCCTACTGTAACTTCGTCTATAACCATCTGTAGAGTGGCACTAATTTAAGATTAAAGAGAAATAATAATTTGAGGTATTGTGAAGCACTGCTAAGAGCACAGAGCCAATGTAATAGAGCTGTACTAAAACATTTTAACAGATCCCTAAAATGTGAAACTCTCTCTTGAATGGCTTGGCCTTAAGATACTTGGCTTGTCTTTAAGGCGAACTTCTGCTTTTGTGGTTGAAAGAGCAGGAGAGGAGAAACAGAAAAGAGAGTCTTTTGAAGACTCCAGTGATAAGCCTCCAGGGCACAGGCTGGTTTAGAAGCAGACTGTTTGTAGCCTGAAGCTAGGTTGCAGTGATATTTGCAGCTTCCTTGTTTCCAGTTTTCCTTGCTTTGCCTTCAGACTGATTGTAAGCGTATGATTTAACATAACCTGTCTTCAGCTGCATAAAACTGATATGCCTAGGCTAGGACAATCACTTGGTCTCTCTTTATAGTCACTGAAGTGAGATAGATTTGATTTTAACACCAGTGTTTGAATAAGATGAATTGCCTGTTGGAGACATGTAGATGTCCCCATTGGCTCTCATGGAAAACTAGAGGATAATGATCTGTAGCTAAGTTGCTTGATTTTTAGATGGCTGAAGTTAAGTGCAGTGAATCTCACCCAGAGCATCTTTATTTGCTAACCTTGATTCTTCCATCTGAAGAACAAAGAGCTCAGCAATGAGGAGCAACCCTAAATCCTCTACTTTCTCCAGAATCCTGTTCACTATGATGCAGCTTTATTTTTCCTAGAAATACTTTATAAACTGATAAACTTGTATATTGTCATTGTCACTTCAGTTACCTTGAAAAAAGCCTGGATAATTATTGCAGACAGAAGGAGGGCACTAGCCCCTTCTTGTGTTGTTTGACCAAAACAGATTTGTTAAGGACCTTTTTCTCCCTATGTTTTGTATATTTAATGTTTGGGGGAAAGTTCTGCATAGCATTGCTCTAAACTTCGATTAGTGTGACTGTGAATGCACTGAAATTCCCTTGGGATCATCCATGTGAGTTCTGTGGTTTTCATTTGTACCTTGACTATTTATGTTTTAAATGGGAAAAGGTGAGTGTGATGTCTTATGTGGTTTCACTTAAACAGTGACATAGAGCAACCTTCCCTCACCTCACCAAACACAAACCATTTTGTTTGAGAACATGCTACAGTGCTTGTGCTAAATTTTGTTAGAGGCAGTTTGTAACTGCATTAATACACATCATTTTAATGGTCTTTCATCCTGGGAAGGTCTGGCACAGACATAGAAATTGAATTTTCTTGTGAAAACATGTAGGGCTGCTTGGTCTGTGTTGAGGTTTTTATCAGCAATAAACTGTGAATAGAAGCAACCAAAAAGAAAACAAGCAAGAAAAAAGAAAAAAAAAAAAAGAAAAAAATTGACATGGAATGGTGTCCTTTTTCCGGAGGCTAGCCATTAGTTCTCCTTAGGGTCTTTCTTTAACTCTGCAGATATTCCTTCCATGTAATTTTTTAAATAGATGCCTCATTACCTTTGATCTTCGTTGACTTCAGTTTCTGTGCCAGTGGTTCACAGAGCTGCTTGTTCCCTCCTGACCGTTTTCACTGCAGTCATTTTGCCCAACCCTCCTCCAAATTTTGTTAATATATTATTGCCAAAAAATGGACTTGATATGTTTCCTGAAAATTCTGTTTTCTCTCACATGAATCAAGCATCTGTATGGACAAACTTTTGGCTAAATCTTCTACATGCAGATGTAGTACAGTACGCCTTTTATTTTCACAATAAAAATTTTCTGCCTTTTAACTTTCCTGATTCTGACTTGGTGGTGATGAGAAACATTTTTGTGGCCTGTTATTCCATATCTGTCAGCTGTCCTTTCATCTCTTCTTATTTCTTCCTGGCTCTCCATAGATGTATGAGGCATTTTTGAATAAGACCATTCATACATAAACCCTAGTTAATTTTTCTTTTGCCAGTTTTCACTCTCATCCCATTTCAGTAACCTTGGAGCTCACTGGAATCACACAGAAAAACCTATTTTGGTGGCCTCTTTACCTACTTGGAGAAGTAAAGGCTGAAAAAGACTCCATGATCCTTATTTTAGGGGAGATGTTCTTGTCTGGAGGCTTCTTAGCTTGTAAATGTTTCTATAATCTTTTTTTCAAAAGATACTTCACTTGATATCTTTATCAATTTGAGAGGTTAATACTGCACTGTTTCTTTGAATATTTATTGTACCATTAATGTTTCATGGAGCAGTTTGTAATACAAAGTGATCAGAAACTTTTTGGTCTCCTCTCTCTTGTCCTGATGGGACAGGATGAAAAAAGAAATAAAAAATCCTTTAGTCAGATGTAGTGAGTCTCCATAAAAGCATATAAGTTCTTGTACTAATTGCTGGTAATCTATTAACAAAAAGTATACCACATTCATCTTATTAATGCAAGGGCATGTTATATTCCCTTTCCATTGGAAGTTCCCCCACTCTTAAATGGACTTAGTCTGCAGGGTTCACATATTAACTGTGCAAAAAAAATTGCCTTTTCTCAGCTTCCTTGAATAATTGGTTTGTGATGTGTCCCTAGTATGGGTTTGGGGTGTCTTTCTCCTGCTTTTTAATATTTACATAAACATTTTTACCTAGAACCTTACAAAAAAAAATTAAAAAATCCCATTAACTTGTAGGATGTTCTGTTGATATTTAAATGGTATATGTTGCACATTCAGTTTCTGGTATTTTTCAGCAGCACGTGTACGTGCATTTGGGACATAGGCTGGGTTGTCAGTATTGTGCATGCATAGCCATGGGAACATCTGGTGCCTTCTGAGATAGGAATAACAGAGCTGCTGTATTAGGTGAGATGTGTCTAGGCTACTGGGATGTTCTAGTGGTGTTTTGTTGTGTTCCGTTGACTTAAAGATTGTCAGGAAAATAAAATGTCATTGCTTAATTACATCAGGAAAATGAAATGCCATTGTTTAATTACATCTGACTTCAGTAATGTTTACACTTAATTACAGGAGAGAAGAACTTCAATATACTAATAATGTAAAGAGAGCAGATGACAGTGAAATATTACTGGAGTTGCAGGAAAGATGGTCCTGCTAGCTTTGCAATAATCTGTTTCTGAATTCTGAAAAGTAAAATTATGACTGGGATTGGATTTTTGAATTTCATCACTTTTCTTCTCGTTATTTGGAATCCAGAATGATACTTCACACTGTTAATACCTGCTGTTTTTCAAAAATGCCAGTGGCATCAGAAAAATGATTATATGGCAGGATGGCTTTCTTTTTTATTACAAAAAGTCACAGACACAGTCTCTGTCAGCCAAATAAAGAATAGAAAATAGGGAAGAAATAGCTCTTGTAGTTCAGAATAAGGGGCTTTGGTGGATTTTTTTTATTATGCCAGCCATTTATAGAACAAAATCTGCATATTTTGCTTCAAGAAAGAGTACTATGGGTAATAATAATACATGACTCGTTATTTGGGATATAAAAGAGTAGATGTTACAAAAATAAATAATAATGAGTGAAAATAAGAATAATAAAAGCAGTGAAATGATGTCAAAGCAAGCATAAGAGGTAGGATGATTAAGAGTAAGGCAGGCTGTCAAAGACTTGCATTTAAAGGAAAAAGGTGACATGTGAACTTGAAACTAGGAATGAAATTTAATTTGGCTGCTCTGTGACTCTGTGTTCCCCAGCCCTGCAGATCACGCTGTGAATTATTAAAGTCAGTGTGCTTGATTTATGATACTTTTGCTTACTAGAGGGAACTTGAAAGACAGGCATTTCACATCATTTCAGGGGGGGTTCTTAAAATGTGGAGAGATTTCTGTGGGCTCTGCAAAAATACTGAACCATGTATTTACTAAGGGATTTTCAAATGCCTTTGTTATTTTAATCTCTCTTGTTTTGTTAACAATATGGAACAGGATGGAGAATAATTCATTTGTGTTTATTTATATTTTCAAGAGAACCAGAACATTTTTCCCCACCTTAGCAGAATTTCTTAGAACCTAAGTAGGACAAATTGACTAATCTGCTCCTCAGAACTAACCAAAGCTGTTACATTTCTTTGGTGTTTATTCTGTATTTTCTGTCTTCTCTTTTAGGTGGCCAATGCTTCTCCTGGGGATGGAACGAACATGGGATGTGCGGTGATGGCACAGAAGCAAATATTTGTGTCCCGAAGCCAGTCAGAGCTCTCAGTTATGCAAAATTAATTGGATGTGGGGCAGGACACTCCATGGCTCTTTGTCAAACTCCACATTAGACTTAGCACACCTGGAATCATAACATCATGGATGTGTGTGGACATCTTTGGGTTGTGTAGCTCAGAAGAGCTACAAGAGAATTGCCCACGATTAACACAACAGTTGGAAAGTGCAGATGTTTCTTCTAAGTCTGAAAGGAACAACTATGGATAAAAAACTGTAATACTTTAAAAATTGTTTCATGGGTTCTTGTCACAGGAATTGACTTTCTTACCCATAGATAGAATTACAAACATTTTGCCTCGAAGCAAAACAACTGAAGACAGATTTACTTCTTATTCTTCTGAGAAGTCTTTGGGGAAGAAACCAACTTGTTAATCACTTATCATTGGTGTATAAATTCAGTCTGAGGAAATGGTCTGAGAAGGTGGTCTTTTGTTATTGTATCTTTACATCACTATAAGCATATGTTGCACCTGCCAACTTCTGCTGGAGTTGTGAGCTCCCAGCAGCTCAGAAAATTGTTTGTATCACAAAGAAATACCAGTGAACATAAATAGATGCATGCACACAGTTTAAACAGAAGATTAGGATAAAAAAAAATGGTGATATAGTTTAGAAGGCTGGTAAAAGGGGGAAATGAGACCCTTTTGAACTAGCTTTATCTTGATTAAACTGTGAAAGGAGCAGTATTTCTGATGTTCTGTGCCAGGCATCAGTTTATTATAGATTTACAGGGATGCAAATCTGTGTGAATTATCATTAACTTGCAAACCAAACCTGAAGTTTCCGAAGCTACTGCTTAGGGAAGAAAAAATTTTAAGAGCTCTTGGAAACAATCTAAAAATTCTTATCAAAGGACCTAAGTCGGTTGTAGCTGTCAACAGCAGTTTGATCGGACGTAACTCCTGTATTTCCAGCTGCCTTTGAATAGGAAGACATCAAAATCTAACCAGAAAGATTTTACAAGTTCTCCAGCCTAAAAGGCACACCAAAATAATCCTGATGGTTTCAGGTTAGTTCTCACTTCGTATCACAGCCCAGCTGAGTTACTGTTCATGGCATGCCCACAGTACTTGTTCAGGTGAGTGCTTGACAGAGAACGTAGGCCTAACACTTGTTTTGGTAGGAGAAATGAAAAAGTATAAAATAAAATATCTTCAGATATTATTAGCTGCCTATGCTGAGCAAAATTTTGGAAGCTATTTATAAAACTGGTTTTTTCACTCAGATACATTGGATGCTATTAAACTGGGTGTTTACCACCCACAATACTTACATTTGCTGTGGTACTCAATGTATTTCAAGTTCTAAATATAGAGAGTTCTACTGTGTGGTAAATGCACCTTTTAAGGAGACCTACTGTTGCTAAACACTGGTTTACTTTTTAAAGCAGGCTTGCCAGGGAAGAAACCTTTCAGAATTAAAAAATACTCAGAGAAAGGCTCTTGGGAAATAGGACAGGAAGACTTTCTAATGATGTGTCAGTTTACACATGAAGGGGAAGGAATTAAGGTGATAATACGAGCTGCAAGGGTTTTTTCGCCCTTGGTTTTACAGCAGTTAGAGTTCATGGCCTCATTTTCAAAGGTATTTTATTTTTCCATTTGATGGATGAGAAACTTGAACAGACTGTGAAGTGGATTTTAGCTATTATAGATACCAAAAGAATTGGTAAGAATAACCAAATGGATCCTCTGCAAAAAGTGTAAAATCGAGACTTGTTTTGTAAGGTGGGTTTTTTAACCCATGTATTGGTTGTGGTCCTTCACGGCAATATATTGTTTGAGGCTGTGACTTCTTGTACTTTTACTTATCTAAGCTGGTATTTATTGACTGTCCACAGTGCCATTTTCAGAATACCAGAACATCTCTACTATATGCACTGAACAGTTTCTCATGCTTTTTTCGGCAGTCCTGTCTGAGGTTTCTACTTCTGTTTTTCTCCAAAACCTGTGTACCAAATAAACATGTTCCCTCATTTCAGTAATCATGTCCTCTAAACAATCCTGTTCCTTCATTAATCACAGCTAGTATGCGTGCACTACATCGGGGTTACTGGGCTGGATGTGTTTCGACTGAGTGTGCTGTTGCTGCAGTTCATTTCAGAGGAGTCCAACAGATTATGTAACAAATAAATGTGAGTTGGTTATTTTAAATGCTTTTCAGTTTTTCAAACCTGTAACATGAACTCACTTTTGGAACACAATGGATGATTTGGGGTGATAAGGTGACGAAAGAAAGAAGTACTTCGGTTTGTTCCTTGTGCTGACCCACATCTGATCTTCATCTTTGAAAGGCAAGAACTTCATTTTCTCTCCTTTGTTCTGCCTATGTAGATGGAAAATTTTGGGAAGTACTGAATGCTCTGTTGGTCAGGACTTCTAGATGCTGCTGTAGTATGAAGAGTGAAGAGAATTCTTTTTAGAAGGGACATGGTTGAGTGTCAAAACCATGTTGTTGCTCATTCTTTCAGAAATTACTGCCCTGTTTAGTATATCAGTAGCTTTGTTTGCAGAATAAAGCACTGTACAAAATCAGTTAAGGCCTTCTCTGTAAGGAAGGGAGCACATAGTGAAAAGCTCCTAATCAAGTGGGAAAAAAAGCTTTCTTTGCTGGTGTCCAGAGCTTACGACTGCTACCTGTTGATGTCCTGATGGAGAAGGTCAGTCTCTGCAAGGCAAAATGCAGAGCCAGTGTGCTATGCCCATGCTTCTGCAGTTCAAACAGAGTTCTTTGAGCAGCTCTTCTGTGATAAACAAAGCAAACTTTTTATATAAGCATTCTGTGCTCAGGTTCAGATGCAAATGAACTGACAAGGTTTATAACATATGTATTTATAAAAAGACACTGAAACAAGGTAAGAAAGTGTCTGTGCAGTTGCTCTCCCCTCACTTTTTCGAAGATGAGCAAACCCCCCCGTGAGCTGACATTCTTGACAGAGAACAAGTTGTAAGCTTTTGACCTTCAGTCCAGAGAACTTTCAGGCTCTTGGGCTGGAGGGGGGAGAAGAAAGCTGTTGTGAGCTCTTCTGTTATTTGAAATCCTGGGAGTTCTGTGGCTGTTACTCATGCAGCCTCCATGGGCGCCTGCGCAAGACCCTCCTGTTCCATTTTAAAGAAAGTCAGTAGGATGATGTGTGTTGTGAAACTTGGACAGAAGTTTCTGTATCTTGGAGGATTTTTTGACCTACCTGATGGTCACTGATGTTATTTGACTTTGTGTAGAATGCCTGAGTGACTTGATGCTTTTGTGCTTAGAAACCCTGTATTCAAACTGTGTTCATTTGAAAGAAGAATTGAATCCTGCCTTTCTTCTGGTTTGCCCAGTCACCACTTCTTATATGACGCTGACTTCCCTTTTCTCTCTGCATATTGTCAGTCCTGTTAGTGTGTAACTAGTTCTTGCCATCTGCAACCATCATAAAGGTCACTTCTGCATGAGTGACAGGAGATTTTGTTCAGCTACATGTTTTGAGCACAGAGAAATTGGGGGGGATGGGAAGATTTCATTGTGCTTTATGTCATGTTTTGAGTTATAAGACTTAGAGATGAAGATGGAAAACAGATGAAGGAGATCAGTTTGAATGTACAGGAGAAAGGTGACCGGGAAAAATATTTAAATGAATGTCAATAGAGAGCCTGACACAGTCAGCTAAAATAGGGAAAAGGAAGGGGAAGACAGAGTCAAGATACAGGTCCTGAAGACTGAGTAATCTCACAGGTGTAGCAGCATTCCAGCCTGTCAGTGTGGTGGGAGTGAGATGAGAGACAAACTATTCTGTTTCTTGGATGTTATTGTTCCCCCTCTTCCACTGTTTATTAATAATAATGTGAATTATTGCCATGCAATTGTGGTGGTTTTTTTCCTCTTTCATAGCACATCTTGAAATTTCCAGTTCTCCTCAGGTGAAACAGCAACATTTGTCCTCACCTTCCAGTCTCAGAAATTTTTTGATCAGACCTGTGATCTAGTCCAGCATTTAATCAAATACTTACTATTTTTTCTATTCAATTTCATGAACTCTGGATCTGATTTAAACAAGACTTAAGTAATTTTGGGACTTCCAGTTCCTTTTCTCCTGTATTAAAAATCAAGATGATGACAGATCTTTGTCACTGAAATTGCAATATCATGTTTTCACCAAAAAGTCCCGTGTTCTCTTATCAAATCTTGTACTTTTTCTTTTAGCTAGATATTTTCTTGAAAAGTACTCCAGAATTTTTCATCAGTAGTTGAGTCATGCTTCTGCTATTTACTACCAGCTTATAGTTCAGAGCAGGTGAAAATCCTGTAAAGGTAAAAAGAAAATACTGAAGCAGAAGGCAAAAGTCTTGCTTCCCAAAGGCTTGGAATGGGTGGAGTCTGGGGTTAGAGAATCACCTTGTGTGGTTTTGATTGCACTTCAAAATGCGCACAGTGGAAAAGTGGTGTTTACACCAAATTCGCTGAAAAGTCCAGCTAACACAAAAATAATTTGTACATTTTAACTTTTCACATATTTATATCTTGGTACATATGCAAAAAAGTGGTAGTACATGCTTTGTTTTTTTCTTTTAGCTTTTGTTCTATTCTTATTTCCTGATAAGTGCTGATCTTACTTGGTTTCCTTCACGTTAGAAAGAATTATTCAATAGCCTTGAATTAAAATGTTTTGGTTTTATAGAAATGGCCTGTTGGATGAATATAACTGAAAATGGAGGTCTTTATCATATGTACCTTTGAAGTTAATTTGAAGAAACTGCATGCATAAAGCCATTGTTACTTTGTAACCCCTTTAGATGTTGAAGGACTGAAGTCAGGCACGTTCTTGAGCTATTTGTGCATTTCATTCAGGTTCATCTGTCAGTTGTCTCAGCATTCACCTGTTTTTAATGCAGAGACAGTTTTTACTCATCAGTGCCTCTGTAGAACATCAAAATAGAGTATGTGACTGAAAATATGCAACAGTGAAAACAGTCTCTGTGTTTGAATCATGGCCTGGATGAACCACGTTTCCTTGTGGGAGACTGAGGAAGCATAAATTTAGAGTATTGGGAAAACATATTTTTCAGCTTGGTTGGAAACAAGAGCAACAAAGTAATTATTCCTGAATAAAAGCTGGCTGGGGGATGAGAAAATGCAGGGGTGACGTTTGTTTTGCAAAATTTCCTCGGGCTTTTTTGTGAGATGTTGGATTTCGTCTCATTTTCAGATGAGCCTTTGCAGGTTGGGAGGGAGTCATGTCTAAGTCCAGTTCCCATGTTGGCCAGCCTCTCCCTCAATTCATTTCCATCTTTGTAATCTGTTTGCAGCTTGCTTTGCCTGTGGGCCACCTTGTTATTCAGATGCTATGCAGTCTTTGGGGGAGTTCTGTCTGCGGGTTTTGGGATCAAGATTCGAAATTGCAGAATTTCAATTCAGTATTATTCAAATACTCCCTGATCATCATAATCTTTTAAGTGTATGTGAACATTTTGCTATAAGACTCTGGGTTTACCTTTTTTTTTTTTTTTTTGTATTTAGAAGACAGGCCAAGAATTGGGAGACTTTTAATGTTCTGACGTGCCTTTAGTTTTTGGCTGCAAATGTCAAGCGAGTTTAGCTTTTGTTTTGTTTTTTACTGATTTGAATGCATAAAGACATGTGGTACCTAAATTAGGGCAGCAGAGGAGTTGCCAATCAGTAATGAAAATGCTCTGTCATTTTAACTGTGTGGGTGCTTAATAATTTTCCATAATAATCCTCTGCTTTAAAGCACAGAAGAAAAGGGATTACTATAGGAGTATTGTGCTCTTCTGCAGACAAGGAAACATGGCATCTTTCAAATAATGGAGAGATGCTTCTCTCCTCTGGTGCCTTAATTCTGAGCAGATAGATTATAATAACTATTCCTTTTTAAATACTACCTTTCCTCTTTTGACATCAGAACACTTTAAAAAAAGGATAATGTCATAGAAACAGAAGCTGAGGCACAAAAGATTGAATTGCCCCAACCAAGGTAATCCAGCATGTCCACAGTGGAGTCAAGAATGAAATTCCCATTTCCTGAGTCCCAGCCCAAAGTTTTACCTTCTCAGCTAGTGCTTTTTGATGATTTTTTTGCCACTCTTTCCTCCTCTCCTTGCTCTTCTTCCCCCCTCACTACTGATTGCTGTTTCCATCACTCCTACTTGCATAACCCATTTTCCAAACCCATCCTGTGTCCTCCTCATTTCCCGCTTCTGCTACTGCCGCCTCTTCTCCAGCCACCCACTTACACTGACACCACCGTGGCAAAGCGTGGCTCCAGCGGAGCTGCTTTGCTTGGGCTTAAGCCATGTCTCCTGTTGTGCTGGTGTGACTCACAGTCAGCAGCCTCTGCACAGACTGTGTCGTCCCTGCTAAGCCCTTTGGGATCTAGAAGCTGTGCAGGTACCTTAGAGTGACAGCTGAGCTAATACAACTGCAAGACTTTGCCTTTTGCTGCCTAATGAATCTCTAACCTGTGCTTCATGGGCAGCAGAAAAAACAGTGGAAGCCTTGGAGCACACGCTCTTAATATTTGGTACCTGGAGATGTTTGGACCTCTATACTTTTGCATAAAGTTTTTTCAATGTTCAAGTGAACGCTGAGGGTTGAAAACCTGACTCTGCCAGCTTGAGCCAGGGAATATGTCTTTCCATGGGGGCTTGTGAATCTGCTTAGTTTTAAAGCATTTGCTTTGTCAGATAAAGAAAGTCAAGAGGTGCAGTTCTGGATCCCTTTTCTAACTTGAAGTTCAATTTGAATTCAAATATTGTTCTTGATTGCAAATAAACATTTGTATTTCCCTAAGAGAAAAATGGAGCACCCTGCAGTCCTAGATGAATGCAGAGGCTTTGGGACTTCTGAGCAGATAGATATTTCATGCCCAAACTCAAGTAAGTGAGTGACCCAAAAATAGCCTGCATAATTTAAGCATGTTTTCATGAAGAGAAGGTAGTTTGTGTGTGAGCTCAGAGACAAAGTTCCTTCCAGGATATATATGGAAAGCAGAGAGGTAGGCTGCCTTGTTTTGAAACTAGGAAAGGGATATGCAAACTGGCAGGGTAATAACTGCACTTGTCTTTTTCTTCAGGACATCTTTTTTTGTAAGCAGCTCTGTGCTCATTTCCTTTCTGAATGCCCTTGCCTTAGCCCTGCTTGCTCTCTTCTGTATTTCAGTCTGCTCATTTGTCCTAGCAGCCATTTGTTTCAGTGAAGTATTTTCTTTCTGGCGCTGAAACTTTAAGAAGAGAGAAGGCAATTTAGGTGAAAAATCACTTTATCCAGATTAATGACTGCTGCACTGACTGTTATCACAGCGGTATTAGCTAGATTTTTTTTTTTTTGAGAGAACAGAACCCTCAGAAATTTATTCTATCTGAAATTGTAATTGTGGAGACACACCAGGTTGGTCCAGAAAAAGAGAGTCTTCGTGTACTCAGAGGAAAGCTGTATGTATAGAAGGTGTGGTTGAACCGTGCTTTCAATGTTAGCAAGTGATAAACCACTAATTGCCAGTGGGTTCAGATGAGGGACCAGCATTGGGTCTTATAGCTGGGAGTTCATTGCCGAAAGCTGAGTTTACAGAGAAGGAAACACAGATTTCATTTCCAGCAGGAAACAGAGTGTAACTGAACTGCAGAACATACTTCTGTTCTTACTTAACAGTGGCGTGAAGTCAGAAGTAGTTGGTGGCATTATTGAAAGCCTGTAGTCAGAATCTACCCCCATGTATAGTTTTAATGCTTTAATAAAGATATGTATGTCCTGTCGGGGAAGGGGACAGGCTTGAAGGAATTAATGTTTTAATAATACCCCAGCAAAAGCTCCTTAACTGTGAAGCATCTGGGATGATGTGGATTCAATGCAATAGCTTCTGATATTTTCCAGTTTTCTTGTCTCCCTCTTTCCCTGTGTTTGTCAGAGCTGCCACTGTTGTGCAAGGGGAACTCTGGGGTTAGACAGACCTTAAGCTTTAGGGCGTCTCCTGAAGGACAGTGGATGGTAAGTGCTGTTCTGTTTGTGAGTGGTTTATAAAAGTCCTCCAAAAGACACGGTTACCTCAAATCAGAATGAGCAGATAGGACCTAAATGTACCTAGATGAAAACAGGACTGGTAGATGTAAAAAGCAGCACAGAATGACAGTTGTACCCAACCTGTTAGCTAAGGCTCAGGTATATGCAAAGTGCAGTGGAAGGAGAAGACCTACATGGGATTTACAGGACTGAATTGTTAGTATTCCTTATAGTAATGCAGAATTGAGCTACCTAAACACTGGGCCCTTGAGCTAGTGTTAAATAAAAAAATGGGGCAGATAAATCTATTTCTGGATTCTTAATACATTGTAAGAGGAAAAGATGTTCATTAGGCAAATCCTGGATGAACCTGGATCTACCTCTGGAGGTAAGAAATTTATCTTCTGAGAACGACAGCATAGTAACAGTGTGAAAAAAGTAGTTCTTGGGAGAAACTGAAGTAGAAATCAAGTACATAATACATTATCAAGGACTACAAAGGACTGTTCTAATTATGTACAAATTCAGATTATCAGCCTTTCTTCTATTCCTAAAATACAACTTGAGGTCTTGCTTGTTTTTTCTTTTGGAGTAGAATTTTGTGAAGACAAGATCCAGCTGCAGTTGATTTTGTTGTTTATAATTTAGCACTTACCAGAGCCATGAGTGTTTCTTCTGGGTTTTTGTACGTTTAATCTCTACTTCCTCCAGACCGTAGGAATACTATTCCTTTACGTTCCCAATCTCATCAGCAGTTGCAGATGCTGTGGCTTGCCTAGAAGGTTGTCAGCTCTTCTGAAGTTCCTCACATGAGGATAAAGGTGTGTATCCTTCCTTCACAGAAGTACTGTACCAAAAATGCTCAACCAACTAGAACACTGCTGATATGTAGTCCATAGTTGTCATTTGTAGCATCTAAAATGAAATTTAATCCCATTGTGTTTCTCAGTTCTTACTGGTGCATGTTTTGTGTGGCAAATCAAGTGCAACTCAGACACCTGGATTTCTTTCAGTTTTGTGTCAGCTGGACTGTTGTGGCTCAGTGAAGAACAAGTGAAGGACGGGGCCCAAAGAAGTAAGAAAAACTGAATTCATTTAATCAGCTAAAAAGACAAACATTTATTATTGTTGGGGAGGGAAAAGGAAGATACCTAGATAATTATAGGGTTTTTTACTCTTCCCTTGTAAAATTACTAATGGTGCGAATTCTTTAGACATCGGTTGTATCAAGTGTTTGCAGGCTTCATTTATTATCTACTAATCAAAATTAGCATTGTAGAACCAAAGCAATACCAAGCTTTTCTCCTACATTTCTGTTGAGAACACTGTATTTATTCAAGATTTTAGAAGCAAGTCTCTGGAAACCCCTGATTGCTTCAGAAAAGGATTCCCCTTTACACTATACAGCAGGCACTGAAACCATGATACAAAATTTATTTTCATGCTAGAATTGTTTTGCATAACATTGTGCATGCATTTTACTCAGTACTAAATTGCATACAATGCTGTTGTCTTGTTTCTTAAACTTTGAGACCATTTATACTTGAGTATTTTCCTGATTTTGTACTATAAGTCCCAGTTTTAAAATAACACCTCTTTTGTTTAAAATTCATACTGGTTACTTAATATGAACAATTTATGAAGGGTCTTTACGGATCTATACATCAATAAAATACAACATAACCAGAGCTGGAAAATTACCCAGCTGTTACTGTCAGGTCCGAAGGAAGGTCCCATGTGTCACAAGCATGCCAACAAAAACAGACAGGAAAAAGTTTTTCTTATTTTTATACACTTCTAGTTGGATTAAAAGTTCTTGATTTCCATGTCGGTGTGATGAACTGTGAAGGCGTGGTCAATATGACCGATGACTGCCTGATTGCACTTTTTAAAACCATTACTCTGTATCTTGTATACAAAAAGAAGCGATCCATAGCAAAGAAATGTACAGTTTTATAATGTTTTACATTTTGGCTACAACAATGTATGTAAAAGTAAAGAGCTTTGAAAGAAAATATATAACTTTGCTTTTTTTTTTTTTCTTCTTAATCATACATTTGCAGTGTTTCTTGCGTGTGTGTTGTTTTGGGGTTTTTTGTTTGTTTTGGTTTTTTGTTGGTTTTTTTTTTTCATTTTCATTTTTTGTCTTCATGCAATTCATGCTATGGAACAAAAAAATAGATTAAAAAAAAAAAAGATCTTCTACAGTTTTGTTACATTTTGGCCGTAGAAAAAGCCTGCATCTCTAGTACAACTCCAGAACCATGAAGAATCATCCATAAAACCTGCATGGAGCGAGTTAACTTTGTCCAAATGAGAAGGTCTTCTATGCCTGCACAGTTCCACACAGATGTTTATTAGCCATCAATGTTCATCTCCATCTTGCCTTGTCAGGTCACTCTGACTGCCTCTGTTGGCATATATTTAGCAATGACTGGACTTTCTTTGCAAAGATCTGCATGTAAAGAATACAATCAGTACTTGAGCTTCTTCCCTGTGCTTTTCACATCAAGCTCGGCATCTTAGTTTTAAAGGAAGGAGGAAAAGGTGAGATAGCTACATGCAGAGGCAGCCATATTCTTCTTCAACAGGATTTTTTTTTCCATGCAGTCAGCCAGACTGAGACCTCTCTACAGTGTGTCTGAGTATTGCTTTCAGCTTAAAATAGGTGCCCATGCAAAGTTTCATCCTACTGTGCTTGTTTGCTCAAACTCCTGCAGGGTTCCTATGGCTCAAAAATATCCTGAGAAAAGCAAAATCTTCCATCGTTGGCATGTTTCAGCATCGACTAAATGCCTAACCCATTCCATACAGAGCCAGTAGATCCACCATTAGCCAAAATAAGCACATACTAGCAGGATGCACCAGGAAGGAAGCTATCTGGTGCATCTACCCTTCATCCTATGTACTGATACCATGCAGCACGTATGGCCCACCAGTACTACGCCAATGCCTGCCTATGTCATCTGAGTGCTATTTAGGAGTGTTGTCACCTAGCATCAGTAGTAACACCGTTTCCAGCAGGTGCTACTGTGAGACATTGCATCTTCAGACTTAGTCACCTGGACTATATGCAACATGGCATAGGCTAATTGAAAATAAAGCTTTTTAGACCATTCTCTGCTACTGATCCATGCTACAAAATAGATGGGATGGGAGACCAAGAACGTCTCACTGGACTAGGAGAGCTGTAGGGCGCAGACACTGAGGATAATCCTATCGCTTTTCCACTTATGCCAGCTATGCTGTTAAGGCTCCGTGACATTTCGTAACCTTCATTTAAAAGAAAAATGCAAAGTACAGCATTGGATCAATGACAGAATGGACTAAGAATGAGGTCAACATTGTAGCCAGTTCAATAGCATCTGCATGCACAGACATGCCGAGAGTAGTATCGCTTGCAACGTGACTCAGAAGGCCGTTGAAATACGGAACAAGTTTAAAATATATATATTTAAAAAAAAAATCATCATTTCTCAAGGATGGTCAGGCTATGTAATTGGTCCTATAGGCAGCAACATGGTTGTACCCTAAAAAACAGAAGAGTCAGTGGGAGGGATTTTCTATGTCTCCATCATACACTCACACATACTTCTCCCTTCCACTTCATGCATTTTTACTTCAGGCAAAATTAAGGTTTCTGGCATCTTTGGGGGCAGGAGGGGGAAAAGGCAGCATAGAATTTATTTTGTTGCTATAGAGATACTACTCCTTTGTTCTCAGCATTAAAAAAAAAAAAGAAAAATAAACCCAAAATTGCATGCATTGTTTCCCTCCCTCCCTCCCCCCCCCGCTTCTTTTTCAGACGTGCACGTAAACAGCTCAGCAAGTGTACAGAGAGTTGCACAAACTATGGATGAAATTCTGTTGGAACAACAATTAAGATGCTCTCAACGTGTTTCAAACAGGCCAACAATATGCTGACGTATATTACTCTTTAGCCAACCAGCCTCTGTTTCATTCAGTAACGAGAGGCGGTTGCAGTGCATCGTGAAAACCATACATTCCCCATCCCAAAGGATGTGCCATTTGGAGTGTTCCCCTGATCCACTGGAACCACCTGAACTCGCCCAGGCTGAATGAACACGGCCAATGCTTATCCAATACAGAATCAAGTAAAATGCTTTGCTACAAAGGTAAATTTTAGAGGATATACTTTCATATGAAAGTCTTGTGGTCCTACTATATCTGTTGATGATGAGCTTTAAACTTATAAATACATACACTATCTATAACTGGCATTTACTATAACTATTGCCCATCATAAAATGGCACATGGGAATTCTATACTCCATACTCAGTGTATGGTTACGTCATACAATCTTTGCGGTTTTAAAATATTGACTATATCATATACTATGTACAGTACACCAGTGGTAAACACTGATTTGAAGAGAGAAATTTCTTTTCCAAATTTCCTGTTCCTTATCAACTTTGATGCATATAGATGTAACTCTAATTTTGGTTTGCATGGTTTCCTCACTTTACATTATTTAAACACAACAGCCTATTTTAAGAAGGGAAGGGTTTTTTCTTATGATTTGACTTCTGTTGCTAAATAGATTATTCTGACCATTAGCAAACTAAAATGAAGTTACTTCTGAGATTTTTGTAGCTGTCAGAAGTCTGAGAAACTAATAATGATTTATTTATGAAAGGATTTTAGATGGATTATTTTCCAATTGTAAGACACCTGTGCCAACAGATGTTCATGCTTTCCTCTCTCTGTTGAACTAAGCAGTTATGAATACCCAAATACTTTGTTTTAGTGCTCTGTTAAGGTAGCTGAATAATCATTTCACATTTCTTGAGGATGTTTTGCTTTTGTGTTTTATCTCTTCTGTCAGCCACCTCCAAGTCTGTGCTCCTCAGAGTTTGGTAAGATTTGTGAGCTTTCCAAGTGGCAAACCTTCATTGCTATGAAATGTTAATTGGTCTCTCCTTAGAGGACGGGCTAATTTAAGGGCATAGTAGAGCATCCTCCACTAAAGCTTACTGCACCAGCTGGGGTGGAAGACTTGACTGCCTAGCATAGCTGCATGGGGTAGTTACAGCTCCTCAGGCTTTTCTTTCTGAAAGAAATAGGTTAGAAACTCCAAATGCAGACATCAGGTGGTGGTTTCCAGCCCAAACGTGCATCTCTACAGCAAGCGCACTATCGCGTGCTACAGCTACAGCTGACTTTCTCTTATTTATTTAAAATGGTTGCTAACTACATGGTCACAGGACCCCAGCTACATACCCTTTCTTATTCCTCCATCAGGCGGGCAGGGATATTCCCCGGTTGATAAGAGGAAGCAGGGTCCATATCTCTCCCGAGTGCCAGAGCGCGTAAAGGGCAGGCCCTCATCAGGCGTAATAGCCTGGTCTATGTGGGGACAGTCTTCGTTTGCCAGCGCCGCCTTGGCCACCTCACCATTCAGTTTCGAATCTTCAAACATATAAGCAGAAGGCTATTGAAACACTATGCACTGTTTATTAGAGTTCCAGCTGCAAATTAAGGGTTCACAGCTAAAGACTTCTATAGCGACACTATAAAAGGTAGCACATCTGTCCTAGACACTGCGTTCGTGTGCACTGCACCAAAATAAAATAAAGTCTGTTAAAGTGGGAGGAGAAACAAAAAGTGATCACGTTAGGGGTAACAGCAGCCACCTGTACATCCGCACAGAGGGGCACTTTCAGAAACGGGCGTGCATTGGTTCCTAGTCCTGCGAGCAGAAGACTGCGGTTAGAAATCAGATTATGTTTTCGCATGACGTCAGATGGTGCATGAATGACTGGTTTGTCATGGAGCCTACTGTCACTCAGAACTCTGGAGAGGCAGTGGACTGTGAGTTGTGTGTTAGAATTTGAGTATATTCTGTTTGTGCTGATTTATGCCCGTGTGCAGTATTACTGAGGGGGAAATTCCTGCTCTTCCCCTCCCCAAAATTTACCGAGATGGTTCTATAGCATTTCCAGTATCAGTCATGCAGAATGGCTCTACACATTTTAGACACACAGAGTATGTTACATATGGAAATACAACAGCAGAACGTGGATTTAAGAAAAAACAATCCATTTTCTGATGTTCTCCTCTGAAACACGTACAGTATTTGCAATGCCAGCACAGGACACTACATACAGAAAACACTACAGCAGGCCATGAATTTGGAAACTAGATAGAGTAAAATTTACTCTTGGCTGTAAGTGATAAAAATGAGTTGTCAGATTTTCCCACCTTGCTCCACGCATTCCCATGAGGATAGACTGAGAATCATATGTTTTCTCTGTGTGACTGATTTTACATTTATAACACAAAGTGCTGTTTAGTGGAGTATTTGTTTTAGGGCTTTAAAGTGCAAATTAGTGTATTGAGAATATACTCGAAATATGGCACAGCTCGATATGAGTATTTTGGTTGAAGGGAGGAAAAACAGTCAAAATGTGCTTTCTGAAGCTTCACAAATGCTGAGATATGTTAACTGAGTGGTACTGGCAGCATCCTACACCTCGGTTGCACAATGCTTATTACCTAGACACTGTAAGGCAATGGGTGATTCTGCAAGTCTTTAAGGAAAGACAAACTTAACAGATAGACTTAATTTCAGTGCCACTTCTAGATTCACATACTAGCTTGTTCTGAGTGCTACATAATACTTTCATTTATTTTTCAATTATTTCGAAGCCAAGTAATAAAACAAGCCCAAGGGAAAAAAAAACATTAGGTAGGGTTTGGAGAGATGATTCTGATCTTCTGATGGACAACATACATGAGTAGAAGGCAAAAGTGTTTTCAAGTTATATTTGTTGCTTCGCACACAGACACGCACACTCACACACACACATGTATATCACACACTAGTAATTGCATTCTATGCCTTTATTTTTCTTCTATTTAAATGTCACTGGCTTGTCACAACGTTAACAGCCTTTTCTGCAGATCTCACCTCTGCCTCTTTTTTTCCTCTATGCAGAATCAGCCAGTTATTTCCCCAGAGAGGGAGGTAGTGATGTTTTGTGAGCAACGAAATAATTAGGTCTCTCAATACGTTAAAAAAAAAAGACGAAAGCTATAGGTGCATTTTAATACTTGTGGACACTAATTTCAATATGATTCTAAAGTTGTGAGGTTCCACTGAGCTGCAATTCCTTTCTGTTTATAATACTCACTGCTATTTAATACCACTCTGCACAAAAACTTGGTACAGCTGCCATAGTAACCGTGACATTGCAGGTACTGAGCCGTTGATTTAAAAATCACTTAACTGTGTTTGGGGAGAGCCGCAGTCCTCTTGGGGATGAGCAAAGAACTGGGCTGCTTCATAAGCCTCTACTGCTACAAGCTCATGGCTCTAATCCTGAAATGAGGGAGGCAGCTGTGTCAGCAGAGCTCTACACTGAAATCTCTGAGACACCCACTGCTACTCCTGAGCCCAGGTTTGCAAACTAAATTGTTAGTGCTGCAGGGGGAATTGGTCCATTTCAGGAGCTCAAAACCTTTCTGAGCAGAGTGGTTGTGGGTCAGGCTGCTCACTGGTAACAGCCATTGGTCCTTTTGGAAGCAGCTTGCAGGCTCTGTTGTGCTTGAGTGGCAAGAATATTGACCTTCTTTGAATTAATTTCTTAAATTGCATTATAAATCTCTAGCAACTTGAGCTGGAACTTGCTCTTGCAGCCCCCTCAGGGTCCCTTCACATTGATGAATTTTTCTCTATGCTTGTTAAAAATCCACAGCTTTGTTATTTTATTTCTATTCAAGAGGAAGAGAACAGAGTAGCTGGAGATGCGGAAAAATTGCTGAACTATTCTACTAATGTCCCTTGAACATTACATGCATGGGCCATGCCTTAGGATTCACATTCTGGATAACAATGCTAATCCATAATGACAATTTGGCTAAATATTTAGGAAGTAGAGAAGTTGCCAGCACAGAAGACTGCATCTATTGCTGGTGTATATAAGTAAGTGTTAATTAGAGTGGCTGTGTTCCAAACCACTGGCTGCAGCACCTAATTCCCTGGAGACAGGACACAACAATCACTTGGTATTTAATATGTGATTAGTCTGTTATGGGAATAAAGAAAACATCTCTGATGTCATCAATCCAATGAGAAGTCCTCATTGTTTTCATTAGCAGATCTACGAGCTGAACTTTAGGAAGAAGGTATAAAGATTGAATGGAATTATGTTATTTTAGTTTGATTTCTCAAGTTTCCATTTGCATGTTTGTTTTTTCCGACTGACTTTGTCTTTGAGAGAACTCCAGTTGAAGCAAACCTACTGCAACGATTGCTGTCTGGTGGCTACCAGTCTAGTTATACTAATGACAACTGCTTCTAGGTGCTTAAAGATTCTAAGGCTTCATTCTGGCCTGCCAAATTCACACGAGTCTTGCCATCCCCCCTAGCTGAATCTGAATTAGGCTTGTACAGCATTTTTTGTTCTTTAGGTTCTGTTCCATGAAGAAAGTCAATATTATCACCTCTGTTTTACAGATGGGTAAAACTACCATATAGTGAAGTGACTTACCTACTGCTATGTAAGAGGTTATTTACAACAAAATTTTCTGACTCTCAGCTTGGCACCTTATCTCCCTAATTGTCCTATCTGTGAATACCTAGTTAACTGCACCAACTTTAAACATTCTCCTGCAGAGATTTGGCTGAGAGGCTAAAGAAAGTAGTCAGCATATTTCCCAGGTGAGTAGTTTGTTTCTCAACTACCTTGTCAGTGTGGCTTCTGCTTGTTTTTTTTTTTCCTGTCTCATCCATCTCCATCTGCTATCTCTATCTGTCTGCACACCCAAATACCTTGGGTGTTTCCAAGCAAAACTTAGGAGAACTGCTGGATTTGGCATTAGTATACTTTGCTGATTGTGGAGAAGCACAGTAGAGACTGCCTGGGTACCTGCTGCTGCATGGCTCATCTCTCTTGTAGTTTTTTTGCAAATTTTTTGCAATTGGTTGCAAACTGTCATAGTGGCTTTACCAGTGTTGCTAGTTTTGATTATAAGCTAGGGTCTGGCCCTGAATCTCCAGCTATTTGAACTGCATCTTATGTTCAGAGTATCAATGATATACTTATTACCTCAATCTATGCTTGGAAATGTGGCACTAGTACAGAAATGGCTCTTGCACTGGGAAAGTCACCCCAGTCCTCTTCCCTTAAGCAGACACTGCCATTCTCCAACTGCTGCTAAGAAACAAGTTCCTGGTCTACCCTTCTCACTTCAGATACCTTCAGAAATGAGGTGTGGGCCAGGGATGGTCGCAATTCACACTGCTTCCTCTTGGGGGTTGCAGGTTTGACTGAAACAGGGCTGAGAGAAACCCCACAGTTCATAGCATGGTACCCATGTATAGTTACCTATGAGTCAGTGTCAGACTACATGGGCCGTGACAGATTCTTTCACATTATGCTAAAGAAGATGAGGTCTTCTCAGCCCTAGATCAGAAACATAGCAATTAAGAGACACAGTACTGTTTTTTTGGTTACATTAGGTCACTGACAATCTCCTCCAGAAGAACAGAGACTATCTTCCTCCCAACTACCCCTGTTTAAAGATTGAAAGAGACAAGGACACAGCTTGAGTACCTACAGCTTCCCTGAGCAGCCATTTGCCATTCCACAAAGGCTCAAGTGACTTCAGGGCTCTGCAGCCCTGTTAAAAGGTAAGGGGTTGACTGGCAGGAAGGAGGCAGGAGCAACTGAATGCAAAGAAGGGCCAGAACTGAGAAGGTAAGTTGCTTGAGAGATGAAGATGTTGCTACTGGGGAAACCTCGTCTGAGTAAAGTTACGTTCCACACCACAACTCCATGTACACCTAAAAATTAAGCTTGTCTAGATCTCAGCTGTGCTCTTATAGTCCTGATCCCAAACCTAGGATTACTGTCTGTGGCTAGTGCCACTCCTGATCAGTTGAGAGTGTCCTTTGGCTCTCATTCAGAACTTGAGGGTCATTTTCATTTGCTCGTTTTAAACCTGTTGCTAACCCTAGCACACACAGTAGCTGCCTGAAATGTCTTATGAAGAAGGATCTCCACAAGGTCCCTAACAACAGAGACCTTTAATCCAACTGGATCTCTAAAGAAAGAATTGGTATGTTGTCCACTGAGTTAATTACTCTTCTGTTTTTCAGTCCTCTCACGCTTTCTGGTGGTGTAAAAGGGCTGGTACTGTGTCATATTATGCTGGCAATGGGAAATTCTTTTTGGTATGATGGCTTTCCCTGGCTCTAGGGCTAGTGACAGAAAGCTATAGGAGCAGAGGTGTGCTCTAGCTTTTCTTAGCTACAAGCCTATTAGCTGGAAGTGGGAAGTTGAGCAGCACTGAGGCTGCTGAAGAACAGATTTTTCATATGCCTTTATTCTAAAAAAAAAAAAAAAAAAGCAAGGATTTTACATTTCTTTTTGCATCCTAGTTTTGCAGCATCACTTTTGCCTAATACCTCTTGTGCTAAGCCATTATGAAGTTTGAGTAGGAATCCAAGTATTTAAAGATATTTAACTTTGATTTGTGGAGAAGTTAAGAGCTGCTTGTCATCTGAAAATATCCATTGACTTTATATCCCTAGATTTCACCTTCCTAGTCAGCCAACTAGGGAAGTTACCCCACTGGACCTGTTGTTTGTGAACAGAGAAAAACTTGTGGGTGATGTGATGGTTGGAGGCCATCTTGGGCATAGCAGTCACAAAATGATAAGAGTTTTTGATTCTTGGAGAGTAAGAAGGAGGGTCAGCAGAACTTGGTGCTGACCTGGTGCTACCTTGGACTTACAGCACCAGACTTTGGCCTGTTTAGGAGACTGGTTGACTGAGTGCCTTGGCAGGCAATCCTGAAGGGCAAAGAAGTCATTAAGGAAATCCTAAAGGTGCAGGAGCAGGCTGTCCCCAAGTGCCAAGAGAGGAGCTGGTGAAAGAAGACCAACCTGGCTGAACAGAGAGCTTTGGCTGGAACTCAGGAAAGAAATGTGAGTTTATCACCTTTGGAAGAAGGGGCAGGCAGCTCAGGAGGACTACAGGGATGTTGTGAGGTTGTGCAGGGAGAAAAATAGAAGGGCAAAAGCCCAACTAGAACTTAATCTGGCCAGTGCCATAAAAGACAATAAAAAATATTTCCTATAAATACACTAGCAACAAAAGAAAGGCTAAGGAGACTCCTTTATTAGGTGGGGGGAGAAACATAGTGACAAAGGATGAGCTACATAATGCTGCCTTTGCCTCAGTCTTTAATAGTAAGACCAGTTGTTCTCCGAGTACCAGTCCGTGAGCTGGAAGACGGAGTAGAATGAAGCCCCCATATTGCAAGGGGAAATGGTACACTACTTAGACTCACACAAGTCTGTGGGGCTGTGTGGGATCCAACCAAGGGTACTGAGGGAGCTCATGGAAGTGCTCACTGGCCCACTTTCCATCATTTGTCATCAGTCCTGGCTCACTAGAAGTTGTAAAATGTGATTCCTAACTATAAGAATGGCCAGAAGAAAGATCCGGGGAATTACAGGCCTGTCAGCCTGACCTCAGTGCCCAGGAAGGTCATGGAGCAGATCATCCCTGAGTGCCATCATGTTGTGGCACGTGCAAGACAACCAGGGGATCAGGCTGAGCCAGTATGGGCTTAGGAAGGGTAGATACTGATTGACCAACCTCATCTCCTTCTATGACAAGGTGACTCACTTAGTGGAGGAGGCAGAGGTTTTCCACAGTGTTCTCCTAGAGAAACTGGCTGCTCGTGACTTGGACAGGTGCAGTCTTTGCTGGGTAAAAATCTAGCTGAATGGCCTGGCCCAGAAAGTGGTGGTTAATGGAGTTATATCCAGTTGGTGGCTGGTCACTGGTGGTGTTTACCAGCGCTCAGTGTTGGGGCCAGTCCTGTTCAATATCTTTATCAATGATCTGGATGAGGGACCAAGGGCATCCTCAGTTAGTCTGCAGACAACATCAAACTGAAGTGCTGATCTGCTGGAGGGTAGGATGACTCTGCAGAGGGATCTGGACAGGCTGGATTGATGGGCCAAGGCCAATTGGATGAGGTTCAACAAGGCCTGCTGGGTCCTGCCCTTGGGTCACAACAACCCCAGGCAGTGCCACAGGCTGCAGGAAGAGTGACTGGAAAGCTGCCTGGTGAAAAAGGACCTGGGGATGCTGGTTGACAGCTGGCTGAACATGAGCCACCAGTGTGCCCAGGTGGCCAAGAAGACCAATGGCATCTTGGCTTGTATCAGGAATAGTGTGGCCAGCAGGACCACTTGTACTCAGCACTGGTGAGGCCACACCTTGAGTCCTGTGCCCAGTTCTGGGCCCCTCACGACAACAAAGACATTGAGGTGCTGAAGTGTGTCCAGAGAAGGACAACAAAGCTGGGGAAGGGTCTGGAGCACAGATCTGGTGAGAAGCAGCTGAGGGAGCTGAGGGTGTTTAGCCTGGAGAAAAGGAGGCTCAGAGGAGGCCTTGTTAATATCTAAAAACACCCGAAAGCAGGTTGTAGACAGGTAACAATCAACAAGCAATAGGACACAAGGAAAAGGCCTCAAGTGTGTGCCAGGGGAGATTTAGGTTAGATATTGGGAAATATTTCTTCACCAAAAGGGTTGTCCAGTATTGAAACAGGCTGTCCAGGGAAGTAGATGAATCTCCATCCCTGGTGATATTTAAAAGCCATGTAGATGTGGCACTGAGGGCCATAGTTTAGTGGTGGACTTGGCAGTGTTGGGCTGATGGTTGGATTTGATGATATTGAAGGTCTTTTCCAACCTACATGATTCTGTGATTCAGTGATTTCTCTCTGAGATGTTGCTTGGAAAGGAAATATTTACAGTTAAATTCCCAACTCTCTTGAGTCTCTTTAATTCAAATTTCACTCCTGTTAGCAAGTTGTTTCTGTTTTAGTTGCCTAGGTAGTATTTGCTGCCCATTAATATTCATTGGCCAATCATCAATTGCATCACTCTAAATCACTCAATTTTATGATAGACTCCATCTAAACTCTGCTGTGCTTCTTCACTGATTTAAGAGAGGGTCAGAGCATAATAACAAATCAGATAGTAAAGGAACTTCACACTGAGAAAAATATGCTTTTCTTGAGTTGGTACATGGCTATAGTGATTTCTGAGTTAATATTAAATTTTCTGAGAATTAAAAGTAAGAAATAAAGTCCATGCTATCTCTCTAGAAAATGTTCAGAAATGCCCATCAGCTATTTTTTATTGTTATTTTAACATAGTTTTGGGGGGTAAATGGGAGAGATTGTAAACAAAATACTTTGCTCAGTACATCATTCAGCAAAGTAAAAATTATGCTTCTGTGCCAAACCATCTTTGGCTACAGAAATCAATTTTTATAGGCTCCAGAGCCTCATGCAGGATTAAGAAATGTGGATCCCATGGGTAGGGGCTTATTTTCGTTGTTGTTAAATCAGGTCCTTAGAGTGAAAGGGATATAACTATATTAAATTAGAAAAAGAATTATGGAGAAGATATATTAAACCACAGACAAAGGATGATGAAATTATGAAATTATGACTTGGAGTGTATGGAAGGAAGTATAGCATAGAGAAGAACAGCATAGAAAACATGGGTTTAAGCCTTTGAAAACGAACAATTATGTGTCAGCATGGGCACCACTGGTTTTCAAAATGACAGTGACAAAAATCCTGAATTGGTAGGTTTGGGAGCTTTTTCTGCTGGAGAGTAATGAAAATTAATTTTTCTCATGCAGACTATCTGAAAAAAAAAGAAAGTAATTTAACTAAGTAGCTCTATTTTCATACCAAGTACTTACTCTTTGCATTAATACCTCGCATCAGGTTTTGTGTCACAAGCTCAGTGAAGTTACCTATAGTCTGTGACATTCCTTGTTCTTTGCATTAAAGAACTGTATTGTAATCTCCTCGGCTGCCCAACATGGAGCTCAGGTTGATGGGAATTGGAGAAAAACTTCACAGAATAAAATGTGACACTCTGTAACATACACAAGTCGCAAGCAACGTACAATAATAACAAGTAAATGTTAACAAACAGAGCGAAAGAGAGAAAGAGAAAAAAGAGAGAAAATGTGAAGAACATGTAAAAGAATTAAGATTCCTACATAACAACTCAGTTTTAGTTACCCCAATATTCTAAGGCCATTAAAATAAATATCTTTATCTAGGTATCTTTATTAGTTTCCTGATTTTTATATTACTACATATTTTGAATGTTGCTATGAAGCTCTTCTGAGTAGATATCACACTGATGGACTTTACACTGGCACGAGAGCAGAATTTGGTATGCTACATGAAGAACACAGAATCCTTCCAACCCAACCTACCTCTTCAACATTTACTCACCACCGTGTTGACCTGGGTCCCTCCAGGAAGCCGTGTCCCCCAGGAAAGGCACTCCAGTGACGGTGGTGACCGTCTCTCCCAGTACTAACTTGGCCAACATAGTAACATCACTCCCAGAGAATATCACCCTTGAGAGGTACTACTTCTTGAAGTGAGGTGACAATATGTTGGCTGCCTACCTATTGGTACTGCTAGAGAATTACAGGAGCTCTAGTAAAGTAGATCCAGTGCATCTTGCTATTACAGGCATTATTGGATATGTGCTTAATGCTGCGCTGAGAACTGTTGCTCCTGGAAATGCTGCATTGCAAACAGCTCTGGAAGATCCTTCCTAGTTTTATCCTGACCCTTCTGGGGTTTCACTTATACCTGTCCTGAACTTCTGGGAGTCTCACTAACACCATATTCTGTAGAGTGCAGAGGGTTATTGACAGATCAGGTAGAGGTTGCAGGAAAATGCAGTCAGGTGAGTCATGTTACAATCTTATATTACTGCTCTGACTGAGGAATACAGTATGATGATCTGTACAGTATGGAAGGTGTCTGAGACATGGAATATGGATGATAACAAAGAACAATGACAGCAGGAATGGTACATTGCTTGTTATTTCACTTTATGCCTATAAACAGACAAGCAAGTAGCCAAATGGCTTGAAGAAAATTTCCAGCAAGTACAATCTAAGAGGGATATAAGCAAGTGGACTAGGCACAGAATTGGCACCTCATACCCTACACTCTTTTGCCCCTGGCCTTTTGTAGTAACAGGTAAGTCATCTAGTCTGTTTAATTTTAATGCAGCAGAGATGTACTTGTTGCACAGAAGTGCCTTTTCTTGTATCTGTCCTGCAAACACCAGTCATACTTGTCAAGCAGAAGGAAGAGATGCCAAGAGTACATCTTTTGTGTTCCAGGAATGCATTCTGCACCGGATAGCATGGGAGCTGCAGTGGCAGGCATGTGCTTGAGAAAGAGGATTTACCATATTTACATCTGCTTTGTGCTGGAGGATTGGCATAGGTTGGCCTTATTTTGCTGCACTGCTTGTATCTGTGTTTTCCCATGACCAAAAGTGTCTCGTGCTCATTAAGTTAGGCATGAAAAGTCTTAAATTTTATTATTTATTTCTGCAATTGTTTTTCAGCATAGTGTATTCCTGTCTCCCCACACATTCAGCCCTGGCTCTGGCCCACAGGGTCTGTGTGGGAAGATTTTCTAATTTTTAAATTTTTTTTTCACATCTCACCTAGTGCCAGAGAAAATCAGGAAATACAAACCACTGTCCTTGAATTCATAAATCCTCCTTTTTGCTTTAAAATTACTTGGTATAGAGGATGTTATCTTTTACTCAAATTCTAAAGTAAACAAGCACCAGAGTACAAGTGACACCCACCAGTTGTATCCCTACAGGAAATGACAGATGAATAATTGCACAACAAAGTATTACATTATGTTACTTATAAGTTCTGCTTTGCATGTGACCCACAGGTATGAGATTGCAGAAATGCCACATGAGGCTGCCTGATTCTTCTTCCAGTTTAAGGGGGACCTCAAGCAAATGCAACTTAAGTTAGATAAGAGGAACTGAGTGTTATTCCTTTTATTTTGAGCTGTTAGCACTTTCTCCAATAAATCCCAAGGACTCCATCGTCAGTGATATCAAGATGTAATCATTACCTCATTTGCTATTTTGAAGTGAGGAGTTTTGGATTTTTAAAGGCTAGGAAGGCTAAGTATAGTGAGCAAAGAAAAAACACCTCCCTATTACCATTTCCACTGCCTTTTTGTATTTTTTATGTCCAACACATTTAAACATCAGAGTTTTTGGAGCTGAAACAGACCTAAACTCTTAGCAGTTACTTTGCTGCCTACTGTTCATCTTACAAGAGGGTCAAAGGTTTTATGACACTAAAATTAGATGAAATTTTTTTTATAATGTTCAAAGACATTTGATCAGAGGATCTGCTTCCCTGTGGTTTGAAGGACCACCACAGTGACTACATACCTGTGGCTTTAACAATTCTTTGCTATCCATAAAAGCCACTGAGGTTCACAAACCACAGGGAAATGTTAGGCAGCATAATGGGCCTCTGACAAGAACTGCCAGAGTTCCCAGCTCCCACTGAGCATTGGCACTAGAATTACAGAGCTCAGCACACTTCTGACGTTAGAACTGGTGTGTTGCACAAGGAATACAGGTTATTTAGGTTATGGTGACAGAAGGGATGAAAAATGAAGCCCTGAGAAAAGAGCAGCTCCTTCAGAAAGCATAAGTGATAAAGCTGGAATGAGTAATTGCACACTATTTCTTTAAAAGGAGATCAGCTCTCTCTCAGGAAATTGCATTGAAATAATAGGTTCCTAACATCACAGCTTGTTCCAGTTCATCTGACCATGGAGTACATTGGAGTCACTGCAACTATGTAGTTTCCCTCTGTCAGTGATAGTCTTGGATTTACTGTTAGTATTCAGACATAGGGATAGTCTAGGAGTGGGTTATTGAAAATTAGGTTTGGGGCAGATAAGTAAAACAACCACACATTTTTTTTTCTGAAGCTAGTCTGTATTAGTAATGACAAACATTTTCCCTCTCTTCTTAGTTGCCTGAATTCTAGTAATTTTCCCCCATATTTTACAGCTATGCAATGAATAATGCACTGTGAAAGAGGCTACAATATTTTCATATGATGATACAATATCCTTGGAGTATAGCTCAAGTGAAGCTGCATGCAGAGGGGATCAAAGAGGTCAGAAATTGTTATTTTGGCCATATTAAAGTCAATATAAACACTGTGTGTGCTGGTGTTATAAATATATATATATACAAAGAATAAAAGGCTGGGGTAGATCTCTGAACAAACCCCAAATAATCAATCACTTGGGCTTACGTACTATGGATGTATTCTTAAGACCATTGCTCTGTGGCACCAGACAGTACTGTAGGCATCAAATGAAGTTATAAATTCCATTCATATTCTAAATTTCTTTTACAGTGTTGGAAAATCACATTCACTGCTTCATCCAATGACAACTTTAAAATGTAACCTGCAGTCAACCCATCCTGCAGGTAAGCAGACAGCTCACAGCAGAGTGACTGAGGAGCTGAGCAACACTTTTAAAATGAAATTGAGAGCTTTCCTTATTTGTTTTGCATGTTCTGAGGTTTTCTTACAAACTTGCACCTTAAAATATTTCACTATGTACTGAATTAAATTACTTATATCTGTAGGACGGTGTGGGGTTTGGGACAGAAATCAGCCAAATTTAAGTGCTTGAAACTGTCTTTTTCTGTCTTGCTTCTGTTTGAAGGAAATTTTGTTTCACTTGGGTTTTTTTGGGGGGTTGATTTTTTTGTTTGTTTATTTGTTTGTTGTTGGGTTTTTTTACTTCTGTTATGATACTGACTGTTTAAAATACTCAGAAGCCTTTAGATAAAAGACACTGCAGCACAGCAGACTATGCTTGATTTAGTTATATGCTTATTTAGTTATATTCCACTAGCAGCCTTGTCACAGACCTTTCAAGTAGTACTGGTCAGTTAAGTTAAGCCCTGTGTCAAATGAAAATACTGGAGATTACTTCCATTTTCTCTTTGCTGTTGACTTAGTTTGTTGGGTATTTGATTGTAGTATAGTGGTTGACAAGCATCAAATGCTGCCAAAATGAAGCCCTGATCTCGAACAGGGCCTGTAAACAACACTTCAATAAGACAAAGTTAATAGTTTGACATGGAGATGGTAGAACTTGGTTGTTTATGTTAAATGAGGGGACACATGGTCCTCTATAGTCTGAGATATCCCCAGGTCAAGGAGTTTTAGTCAGATTGGTCAGGTGAAATCTGCTGCTTTGCATCAGACCCAGTTCCTCCAGGCACTATATAAGCAGTATCTTAAGGATTTACGGGTGTAAAAACTGCCTTGAAGACAATGTTTTGTATAGAGGAAATCTCTACTTTCTTAGTGCTGCTTGTGAAGGCCTGCTTGCAGCAGTAGCTCTGCTATTCTCTACTCTGAAGTGCCTTTCCTCCCCTCTGCTGCTTTCCCAGCCACCCATTGGTGGGATCAGATAGGATTGAAAGCAGGAATGGTTGCTGCAGGAAGGTATGGTAGAATGAAACTCTGACATCCTTTATATCAAGTTAAAATCAAGTGCTGTTAATTAAAGATACCCTCCTGCCAGGTGTAGATTAGCTCAGGACTGAGCTGCTGAGAGTGTTGGGGACAATAAAAAAAATTAATTCAACAGAATTTAAATTCAAAGCATCTTTGCTTTGCCTGCAAATGACCATAGCATCATTGGAAGCAGCTGTGCAGCCTGTGGGCACAGTTCTGCTGTTTTTATGTCTGTGCCAGGAAAGTGCTCCTTAGCCTGGGAGGAGGCACCAGGCTGTGGCTGTGCAGAGCTCATGTAGAGCCCCCTTGGCCCTGCGTGCACAGACCAAGAACAGATGTGAACTGCTGACTTGGGGCATGAAAGGGCTACAGAGAGATAGTCATATATGGAACTACTTCATACTCATCCCTGTTTTGTGAAGTGTTTAATCACTCCCCCACAAATAATATATGGAATTAATAACTTCATGTAATGTCCTTTACACCTGAACAGCTAAGCAGCTTTTTTTTTTTTTTTTTAAATAATGTATTAGATACAAATCACATGATCTTATGTGACCTAGACACTGTCACACTGAAGCTTTACAGTTAAAAATTACAAGAAATCTCTTGGACAACTCAGGCATTATTTTAGAAATGTTAGGCACCCATTTGTGTTCTTAGTGCAATCTTAACTTTTTGTTTACAGTTAGGTGCTGTTAACAAATCCAAGTATTTTACAGTATGGGAAACACTGCTTGCAAGTCTCTGTTTTCATATAATGTGCAGGTGGTGGTTTCAGGAACAAGTCAATGCCTATGAATGCTTCATATTACAGAAGTGAAACTCAACATCCAAGGCAATGCAGATCTTGTTTTAACAGTTTGGTTCTGATCTTACTTATTATTTTTAATTTTTCTCCTGGACACATATAGACCTTTTCCTATCAGGAAGCTAAAAGATGCAGACAATATTTTTTGCTGCTAATGGTGCATAACAATTTTCAGAAACAGATCTCCAGCTACAGTGTTACCATTTTGTTAGCTGAAGTATAAGTGTGCTTCGTTACTTCTTAAAATATATATGCTTGTATATGTATATAAAAATAATCTCTCTTAATTATTGCAGAAATAGATAAGATGCTGTTACTATCAATACTTCATAGATATTGTGGTAACAGCTGATTTTAGAGCCCTGGTGGTGGCAAAACAGTTCCACATTGAACCAATATTACACGTATTCTCAGGATACCAGTGTGGAATTGCACTGAACTCGTAGAGTTCTTAGTCCTCTAGTTCCCAGAGAGGACCAAGGTAGGTAATGGAAGGAACTTTAAGGGATTTCTGAGCAGTCACTCTGTAGCTAACTGCTAAAGTACTCCAGAGTCTGGCATCTCTTGCAAATTACAATTGGGTAGTTGGCATATTGCTCACAGTAGGAGACACGCAACAGTGTTGTGCCTTCTTTCCCTCTTCATGTGTGATGCCACAAAGACATCTACTTATGAGGAAGTTTGCTGCTTGGACATGAGTTGTGATAAGCATTTGCAACCTGAGGGGAATGGATGATAAAACCATCACTTAGGCGCCAAAGATACGATTGGTACAGTCTATCAGTCACGTGAATTGTGATTGGCCTGTTGCAATGGAATAGCCTTTAACAAAAACAAAATGAAAGCTATTAACCTTCTGAATGGATTTTACATAGTTGCACAAAAGGGAAAAGAAATAACAAAAGAAGAGAAAAGAGAATAGAAAAGAAGAGAAAGATTCCCACCAGCTCTTCCCCTCCAAAATTAGCATTGGCATTGGTGAAGTCACACACAAAGGAAAGTCTCACTTTCTTTGTGCTTCTCACAATGACATCAACATGCATGGCTATGAGATGACGAGAGAATACCTCACTCACAATGAGTAACAAATTAGAATTTTCTTCAAAGCAAAAAAATGATAACACAAGACCATCATAGGTATATGCTAACTCTTTCAAAACACCTCGTTTGAACTACATGTCAGTTAAGATCATTTGGCTGGCGATCTGTTCTGTCTAATACAACACAGGGGATGTTCTGAATAGGCTGAAGGATGTCTACTTGGCTGGAACATCTGCCAAAAATGAAGTTGGCTTTTTTTTTCAACATGGTTATCTACTTTCAAATTACGCCATAGAATAAATAGTGGTATTCCATGGGTAGAGGTAGATTATGGGGTTTAAATAATCAAATCGGAGCCCCGTAATTTTGTGTGCTATAGGAGGAGTCTCATAAAACTGAGATATTCCCATAATTAACCACTAGCCATGGGATATTATAATATATTCCATGGTGACTAGTATTTTTTCCATTTCCCTCCCCCCTCCCAGTAGAATTAGTATGGTTAATTTTACTCTGATTTCACCTATTGCTAACATGAATCAGTATAATTAAAAATAAGAATACCATATCATGAGGCGATTACTGTTTGGGCCAAACCAGCCAGTAATGACCAGTCAGACCTTTTCCAGTTGGCCTTTGCTGCTAGAAGGTTGAAAGAGCTGTAACTCACCAACCCACACTTGCAAAAGGAGCATGTTTTAGGAAATGTGGTTCAAAATTCTTCATAGTTCTAAATGCTAAATTCTAGTGGAATATTATAGAATAGCTTGATTTGCATGCCATGGAATAAACATCCTTACGTCTAGTCTTGTCTCAGTGAGTCATTTTGCATTAGTGTCAAGAATTTGAGCTGTTGTTCTACTTTGCAGTTAATCATCAGAAAGAGACGGGATTGTCTCATGAATATGCATGATGGTATAGTTGTCCCTTCAACTTACTAGGCACCTAGTTTCTGTAATGAGATGTACAATATCTGCCATTTAAAACAGCTGAAAGATCCCAAATGGGAACAAATGAGAAAGCATCTGGCTGTTTCGAATTCCAGCCCTGTTTTGTCAGGAAACTCTGTAATTGCTGAGTACTTGGCTCCTACTCTGCTCTATGAAGCATTCAGCTCTCAGGAGCCTCTGAAATGCATTACAGTCCAGCAACACAGCTGTAGAACTCTCAAAATTCTTCCACTAGATGTAACAGCTTTTCAAAATATCTTGAGACTTGTATGCCCTTAACCAGGACCAAAGTTTGGGCTCCTAGAGCGTGCTCTCATCTTTAGTTTTGCTGATCAGCCTCCACTGTACCATTTGTCCCTGCAACCTAGACTTCACACATATTATTCATTGTGTGATGGTGGGACTAGAATGGATAAATGTGCTACCCATTGCTCTAAGAAAGCAGTCTGGCTGAATCTTAAATCACTACGCAGGATGGAGGTTAACGGTCAGATGGACATTCCTCTAAGAGGTTTCCTACCTGCTCTGTTAATTTCTAAAATTTCTTCTTGGGCCAGTGGGCAAGTGTCGCTCTGAGTACTGTGGTGTGGAGAGTTTACGACAGATTTACAATAATTGGGGGATCCCAGCTGGGGTGGCCTCGGGATATGCTTCTTTTTTTTCTTTGGTAGCTTCTGCTTAGCCATAGCTAAGGAGTAATACATTCCGAAATTGTTCACAATGACAGGGACAGGCATGGCAATGGTCAGCACACCAGCGAGAGCACAGAGGGCCCCCACCAGCATGCCTGACCAAGTCTGAGGATACATGTCTCCGTAGCCCAGGGTCGTCATGGTGACAACAGCCCACCAAAAGCCGATGGGGATATTTTTAAAGTGTGTGTGTTCACTGGCACTAGGGTCATTTGGTTTAGCACCTATTCTCTCGGCATAATAGATCATCGTGGCAAAGATTAAGACGCCCAATGCCAAAAATATGATGAGCAGCAAGAATTCATTTGTGCTGGCACGGAGGGTGTGTCCCAAGACCCGCAACCCAACGAAGTGGCGGGTCAGCTTGAAAATTCGCAGGATTCGCACGAAACGGACTACGCGGAGGAAGCCCAGGACATCCTTAGCAGCTTTGGAAGACAGGCCACTGAGTCCAACCTCTAGATAGAAAGGCAGTATGGCCACAAAGTCAATGATGTTCAAAGAGTTTTTGATAAATTCCACCTTGTTTGGGCAGAAAGTGACTCTCATCAAGAACTCAAATGTAAACCAGACCACACAGACACCTTCGATGTAGGTGAGAAAGGCTTCAGTCTCTGCTTCCCTGTAGTGCCGCACCTGGGTGTCATTCCCGATGAATTCAGTTTCTGTCTTGTTCACAATGGGGTTAAATCTCTCATGGGTCTCGAGGCAGAAGGTGGTGATGGAGACCAGAATGAAGAACAAGGAGGCAAATGCCACATACTGTGGAAAGAAAGATATGAGAGAAACGTTAAACAGTAGGTTTAGTACAGGGGCTTTGATTCTGAAACATTAGGGATATTCGTGGGCTGTATTAAAACTAAAGATAAGGCCAAGCCTGTGGGCTTAAGATGCCAAGGCTCACCTAGAAAGACAGCCTAACATTCAAACTGGGAGGGAGAGAAGTACATAAGTACATGCTAAAATCCATTCCTATACAGATAGCACCTTACTGTGAGTGTAACTTGAAGCAAGCATTTCAATCTTAGAGCTTTGTTTGGGATTTAAGGTTAAGAACACATTGAAATTCTACTTTCCTGAACTTGGTCTTCTCTTACTTCCTTGTCTTAAAGACAGAGCACAGCTTCTGGGACAATTGCCATGCAAGACCTTTTGCAGCATTGTGTCAGTGGCTGCCTCCTCTTCCCAGCTGAGTGTCAGTCGTGGTATTTCAGATCTCAGCAAGGGGCTAGTAAATACTAGGGGCAGTCTCAAGTGGTCTCTACAGCAAGGAGTAGAGCCCTGTTTGGCATCATTAGACTTTCTTGCCAAGTCCTAGGGGCAGGTTGAGAACAGTCACATACCAAACTGATCTTTCCCAAAGTAAACACCTCTTTTCTCAGTTCCCTTCTCCAGATCTTTTGGGAGAGGGGGACAGGGAGGGTAAGAAAGAGGTTTTGGGTGAGAAAGAGGTTTCAGGTAAGCCTGTCAGCTGATCCCAAAGGAGATGGATCTGTTGGCTTTTACCAGACATGGTTTTCTTGAAGAGATTCTCATCACAAGATGAGACTTGTATCAGAACTACATGAATCCTTATTTTGAAGGATGCTGGATTACAATTTGGTTCATCAAGTTACAGTGAAGGTGGTAGCAGCCCCCAAAGTCAATGAGTGGTTATCTTATGAGCATTTTCTTCTGTTTCAGTTCCTGCTTTTCAGAGAATCATAGAATGGTTTGTATTGGAAGGAACCTTTAAAAATGGTCTAGTCTAACCCTCCTGCCGTGAGCAGCGACATCTTCAACTAGACCAGTTTGCACAGAGCCCCATCCAGCCTGGCCTTGAATGTGTTCAAGGAGGGGGCATCTTCCACCTCTCTAGGCAACCTGTGCTTGTGTTTCACCACCTTCATTGTAAAAAACCCTCTTCCTTACATCTAGTATGAATCTTCTCTCTTTCAGTCTAAAACCATTACCCCTGGTCCTATAACAACAGGCCCTACTAAAAAGTCTGTCCCCATCTTTCTTATAAGCCCCCTTTCTTACAATTCCCCTTATTGACAGGCTGCAATAAAGTCTCTCTGGAGCCTTCTCTTCTCCAGGTTGAACAACTCCAGCTTTCTCAGCTTTTTGTAGTCTTTCCTCAGCCTAAAGGAGATCTCTTTGTTGTATTCCACAATAATTGAAGGGTACAGTCAGTACAACTAGGCCAAAATTCACAGGTGACTACAGTTCCTCTGCTCCATCCTCCTTTAATCAATTAAGTAATTTGCATATATCTAAGTCTATTTTTGTGTTGGAGTGGAACGGTAATGGTAATGCCTTTTCCCATTTCATTCCCTGCATCTGTTATTTTCTTGTTTGTTTTGTGTGTCACCTTGACAAGAGATATCATATATTTCACTGTCTTCATGAGCATAAGCAACTGTGATAATTAAAATATTATTCAAGTAATCTTCTAATGTCCTGTTATTCATAGTGTCCCCTTTTCAGCGGCTTAGCTGGAATAGTGGTTAAAAAGGACTAGTTTCTTCTAATTGTTTGTTGCCAGTGAATGCACTGCAACAATCTAACCAAAATTGCTGCCAAAGGAACAGACCTGATAAAAATAACCTATGCTTCAATCTGCCTAAGCATTCCTGCAATCAGGAAGTTCCTTCTGTCTGTTTTCCTGGGTAGACCTAGTGCAGAATTACACTTGGCCTTCTGTATTAGCAAACAAAGTCAAAAGCATGGATTTGCCATAGTTTGAGGAGAACCATTTAATAGAATACAGAGAAACTGGAAGAGAATGAAATCACAAGACTATTTAGGTTGGAAGGGCCCTCTGGAGGTTGTTTGGTACAACTTCAAATTTGGATCAGGACGCTCTTGCCTGGTCCAGGTCTGAGTATCTCCAAGGCTGGAGATCCCACAGCCTCTCTGGGCAGCCCGTGCCAGTGTTTGCCCAGTAAGAGCAAATAAGCTTGGAAGGATACAGAAGCAAACAGGCTCTTCTGCTTTTCAAATTCATTTTTGTTGCCAAAGAGATCAGAACCATTGTCACAGATTTAAAAAAAAAACATAAACGGTACCTTCCCTTAAATGCTTCAGGTTCTCACAGCACTATACATGCTGATATGTGCTAAAATCAATGCCTAATATATTTGGGAGATAAACAATATGAAGATTAGAGAAATGGAGAAGCAGGACTATAGCTATCTTTTTATGACATTCTCCTGTTAAACAGGGAAATTTCTCCATGCAGAGTTTCTTCATCTGTAAAAGAGGTTAAAAAAATACCAGCTGGTGTTGGTCTTGTGCTTTGTGATCCTATATAAATGTGTACAGGTTCTACATGCTTTTATCTAAATGTTACTGACTTTAATATATCAACAATTTGCCTGAAAAATAAGGTGAAGAGTCTTTTAAGTGGTCAAAGTAATTTTGTGTATGATATTGGTGACACTTGGAGCTTAATTGTCTGTGTATGAGTAAAAAGAGAAACAAAAGCATCTTGAACCAAGAAGTCAGGAAAATATTCCTAGGAGCCTTAGCATGTCTGCTTTATTTCAGCCTGGGGCAGCTTTTTACGTAGCTGTAGAGCCCTGAGAATTCAGGTGGCAGAAGGAAATGCTGACGCTTCTTTAGGTCAGGTAGCACTCACAGATAAGAAGCAGAGAGGGGAATAAAACCATTTTGCACTTTAAGGGGTCTGTGAAGATGGCCCCTTTCTTTATGCTGACTCAAAATGCAATTCTCCTCTTGGTGTATATTGAATATATCTCCCGAGTGAGTTTTTCCTGCTTAGGACAACCTTCAGGCTGACCTTGCACAACAAGTATCTTGAAACGTGATGTTTTGCTGTATGAAAGGGAACAAATAACCAATTCTGACAGGGCATTTGAGTTCCCTGCAGTGGTACATGATAACAGTGTTATCAGCAGAGAACATCACGCCCATGATCTCTCTTGTTAGCCCTTGTGTAGGTACACTGTGGCTTCAGAGGGAAATTGAGAGATTTTAGTCCATAATTCAGCAGAGCAGGAAGCACCTCCTAAATGAATGTGAAGCCTTTGCTTCCTTCTATTGGTACTTAACAGCATCTAGAACCCTTTCCCAGGATGGGCATGTTCTTGTATGCTTTGCAGCTTTGAAAGTGGGAGTCTGCTTTCAAGATTTCATAAAACTATGTCTGAGTAATGGTGTTGACAGGAAGAATCACAGTATTTCTTCTCCAATTTAATTTTGTTTATCTCTGTTGAATTACTATCTAGTCCTAAAACCTATGTTATATTTTGGAAGTAAAAATGCTCCTTAGTCATTCCGTGCTTCAATATTGAAAGGCCCTTGTTTATTGTTTTAGAGGAATGACTGCACAGGCTGAAAGGAGAAGACTGTGGAGAGCATCCTTTTAATAAAGGTCTCATTACAGTTCCTCAGTCTCTTGGCTGATCCAAAGAAGTGCAGAAATGCCTGAGAATCATGCCTGATGATTCATACACTGACACCCATCTCTGATAGATTTATCAGCAGCAGCTGCTTGGTACACAGAAATGTAGCAGTTTACTGTAAATGAATGGTAATATATCATTGGCATAGATTATATTTGTGATACCCAATTCATATTGCCCCCACCCCTTTTTTCTTCTGAATGTTTTTCTTTGTTAATTATCTGATATGAGATTTAGCAAACTGTAAGCAAAATCTAATAGCACAAAAATCAGCGAGTATGCTTTTCTAGGTAGACCAGCATTAATTCTTACCAAAGGCATCAAAAAAAAGAGTTCTCTCTGGCACACACATCAGAGGCCAACAGAGATCACCTATCATGCCCAACATGATAACTTGTCAAATCCAGAGATGGGCAATGCTAATAAAATCTAGTGAAGACTATGGGACTCACACATGTTCTATTGTCTTTGAAAATAAGTCTGTCTCTTTTTATTTCACTAATAATGGTCTGAAAACTAATCAAACCAATGGATTAATCTTGTATAATTTAGTGGTTCTTAATCTTCTTTCTACTTACATTTTATAGCAGAATTTATCTTCTTCCTAGGATCTGAATGGACTGGGGGAAAGGAGTGAGGATTTTAGGAAGTGATGTTATGTCCTGTTGAATTACATAATGGCATCCAAAATTTTGTATAATTAAAGAAAATACCTAGGTAAAGTGTTTAAAGTGATAAAAATTTTTTTTTCTGCTTGGACACATGAATGATTTCTATTACACTAGAGATGCTGTTGTCATCACCTTTTTTTTTTTTTCCTGGCTCTAATACCAGCAAAGAAAAATCACAAATTGTCCAAAACCGCAGAGGCCATAAGAGAAGACAGAGATGAGATTTTAAAGGAGGAGGTTTTGATTAGAATATAATTTACATTAAAATGTCTTCATTTTGGAGAGAGAAGAAATTGCACTCCTGCATAATTTCTGTTAATAGTGGATATATTTTATTAAGTTTATTTGGAGAGAGTCTAGAAGATGTCATGCCCATAAGTGGAGAATTTAATAATCTAATTTATATTGGCTCTGATTAAATCTATCTATGTATCTATGTATCTATGTATCTATCTATCTAATCTATCTATCTATCTATCTATCTATCTGTCTATGTCTCAAGTGCTTGCTTCTCTCTGTTTCTCCACTGCCCTATGTCTAACCCAGCCATTTTTGCCAGTGCAGTAGGAATATGAAGTACCAATTAATTCAGAATACTAGTATTTACATGGGCTTTGCATAACTGTAAAAGGAACAAGGTAATGGAATCAGATGTAGCCACTCATGAATAATTAGCCAGCAACTTTCCACTTAGTGTGGAAAGAAAACAAAAGCCCAAGAGCCTTGAAAACCCAAACAGATCTTCTAATACATGAGGATTAGGAAGCTCTGCTCACTTCAAAAAAGGGTCTGAGAATTGGGCCAGACAGTATTAAATACACAGGTTTTTCTGTTTACTTCTGGGAATCAGTTTTTAAAACAGCACTTTACCTTGCATTTCTGAGATAGGTCTGGTCTCGGAGATAAGAAACTTTTTCATGCTTAGTATTAAACAGATATGTTGGGTAACCCGCTAGAATTCATTCATATGGTGCCTGGAATATCCAGACTTCAGTGTAGATGGGCAGTGAAGGCTAGTGATGAAAGTACCAGGACAGAAATCAGATACTGAGGCTCTTTTCCAACCATTGACACATTCTTAGTTTTCAAGCATATGTGTCCACATCTTTTGCATCATCCTTTGTTTATTTTTTTTTATTATTTAATTGAGATAGTAAATTTTCTGGGGCTTGGGAATGTCTGCCAATTTACATCTGCTCACTATTCAGATCAATGTATGTCTGGAGTGGGGACCTGGGAAGGGAGACCTTGGCTGAGTCTTTGCTAAGAGAGACAGCACTTTTGGACCATAGACAAGAAAAGTGGGTGGTGGCAGTGGAAGCAGCAGGGCTTTTGGAAGTCAAGTTTCAGTGACTTCAGAGTTTGTTTTCTAGGAAATGGCGGTCTACATGACACACTATTCATAATTCATTCCAGATCACACTTTCAGAATGAGTTAGTAGCAGCTGCACGCCACAGACGTGTGCTCTTCTTCTTTGATACTGCTCAGAGTAATTTAAGAGCCCTGACTCAAGATAGATGGGAGAAAAGAAACACATCACACTCAGAGAAGATTTGTCAGCCTTTCTCTTTCCAGCTGTTATCAGAAATATTTTAAAATTCCCTGTCCTTTTACAGGGAAATTCAGGAAATTCTACCCTTCCCTGAACCTCTGGATGAAAAGCAGAGAAAGGTGGCATCTTGATTGAACTACATCTGTGTAAGTGGCACCCTCTCTTTCTACTGATCTATTCTAGTGAGTTTGGGGTTTGATGACAAAAATATTTAAATCACTACATAATAACCCTCCTGGTCTTGTTGAACCAGCAAAGAACACGAGCTAAGCAGTTGTCATCTCAGTCTGTATGAGCAGGGCCTCTGAGCAGCAGGAGATTTGCCGCCTCTCTCATAAGTGAACCCAGGGCTTGCCAAGACTGAAATTGGAGATGAGAACATACATCTCACCACACAACTTTGTCTCCGAAGGAGAAACAAGGGAGCTATTAGTGCTGTGGAGCTTCCAGGAAAGCGTATTGTGACTCTAGTGAGATTCAGTATTCTGGGGTTAGTTTGTTTTGGTGTTTTGTTGTTTGTTTGGGGGGAGTGGGAGAGGACTGGGGGTGTGGGTGGGCAAAATAATAAAAAAATCCCATGTCTAGTAATTTTCCCCAAAGTCTATTACTGGGAAATACTTGCAGGAACAAGTTGGGCTCAGAAGAGTTTCACATCGCTGCTGGCAACACGAGTTGGTTTTCTACAAAATATCAGGAATTCAAATACACCCAGGGACCTGTGCTTTTTGCTAGACCTGCATAAAGCCCCTTGATTTCCATTCACAAGGTATCTCTTCAAATACTTTACCAACTTGCTTTTACAATAGTTCATCTGCTTGATGAAAACTACTGAAAACTACTACACCTGCATGAAAATGCCAACATTTGCTTATCTGTGACTTGAATCACAAAGCTTTGCCTAGTTTTTATCTTAATCTGAAAACAGTACCTTAACCACTCTTAATTTAAAATTAATTTAATTTAGTCCATGTATCACCAAAATATTTAACAATTAGATAAATCTTTTTGCCGCAACTTAGCCAAAGTATGGGTTAAATGAAAGCTGTTTTATGTCAAGACTGATTTTCTAGGTGTTCTTAGAGATATGGACCCTGATTCAAACAAATGACTCATTTTTAACGTGCAAGTAATTCTGCTGGATTTTTGAAAGTAATACTGAATCTGTATGACTGATCAGATGACTAAATGTAGGCACATGATAGTAGCAACAAGATAATACTGTGGAAGTGAGCAAAAGCTAGGACTCTGTCAGAAAGCAACCTCTGCAATATTTCATTAGGAATCCTACTGGGAGATGTTTCAAGATCCTTTGAGCAATGATTATGAAAATGAAATTATTTGCAAGGGAAAAAATCCAGTTCTTCTTTTGTAGATGTGATGTAAGTATATGAAAGCCCAATCAGATGTTACTACCAAGTGCTTCTCAGTGAGATGATAAGACAATTGACAGAGAACCTCATATCATCAAACATGCTAGTTCACTCACAAGATATTTAAATTCATGTTTTGTAGCTGAGACAAATGGAAGAAGGAGGCTTGCAGATAGACAGAGCTTGCTCTGGAGTCACATAAAAAGTCCACTAGCAGCTTATGGATAAAATGATTATGTAATGCCGAAAAAATATATGACAGCTTGCAAAAAAATCTTGGAATGCTTAGTGGTACACAGACATGAAACAGCGTGTTAAAAAAAGTGTGTAGTCATCTGTGGAAAATATGCTTAAGTTATTCAGTGTTGACATTGCAATAACTAAATTAGAGGCTGATCTCTCAAATGTTAGTCCTAGCAGGCAGCCATGTGCTTTGTTTGACAAGGTAGTTACTGGGATAAGCCAGACTGTGTCGGAACTGTGGTATGTACAGTGTTTCGCAGTGGCCACATGGCCAGCCAGGTGGTCACCAAGCAAAGGCTGGAATGGCTGATTGTAGGTCACAGGCAAGTTTTCCAGTTTCATCTAGGACAGATTAAGTCTTGTGATTTAATAGGAACATTGACACAGAGTTAGACATTTCCTAGTCTGGTAGTGAGAACTGTATGGAGACAGTGTGGTGGGACTAAGAAATGTTCATATTGCTCAGCAACAGCTCAATGGGAAATTCTTAACATATGTAGATTCCTGATCCAAAAGGGCCTCAAGGCTTCTGTAGCTAGGTATATAGGACACTGCAGAGGAGCTGTAAGTGTGAAAGTAAGCCTTCCATCTCTTTGAGGGGCTGCAGAAACTGTAAGGACCTCCAAAATTTCACTGTCCCAAAACACAATCTTTGCTCACTCCCAACTGACAGCTACATTGACTGTTGTTAAGGACCTCCAATGGTGAATATGGTAGAAATTCAGCAGGAAATTTATTCCAGTACTTCACCATATTTTATCTATATTTTTTCTTTCTATACTCTGAATAATCTTTGCTACATCTTAGGCTTGTTCACTTTTGTTATATCCATCATAGACAGCTGAGCATTTAGAAATTTGCAGATGTTTTTCTTCTTTTGTAAGCTAAGAACCACTAGACATTCAAATGTTCCACAAGTCCTAGACTCCTGTTTTCATATGCTCATGCTTTTGCTGCATAAACTCAATGTAATTATTAATCTCATTTTCAGATGATGCCACATGCTTTTATGCTGTCAGTTCTGTCAAAAGCTCCAGAATTAAAGAAACTGAGAAAGTCATGTAACATCTCATACACAGAGCATAAACGAACACATGACAAATGAAGCCATGGAACTTTAATTGCCCATTAATGCTAGGGTTTTCAGGCTCTTTCTCTTAGGCAGTAGGTAACATTTTTTTGAACCCTGCAGTTTCTATTCTAAACTGAAAAGGAGAGTTTTGTAGCAATGACTGGTGGTAGTGTCATGTGTTAGGATTTTCAGGATCTCACCTCACCACCTTTGTTCTGGATGCTATTTTATCTCCTGAGAAAATCACACTTCCTTCCTCTCTAACTTGCTGCCAGTCTATTTTTTTTCCCTTCTTGTTACAGCTTCTGCACTGTGACTTGCCCAAAGGTGGCTTAATTCACATGCTTATGCTTATATGGCATACAGCTTCTCTCAAACCTACTTTTGGAGTAGTGCTAGAAGCCTTTCACAGAGCAGGAGACATTTCTGAAGCCATTCAGAGTCCCCCAGCAGTGAGGTTAGATTTACCAACCTCAGCTGCACACCAGCCCCCGAGGAATGAAATTTACAGGTATGAAGGAGGCAGAGGGTGCTCAGTGATCTCCACCTCCCTTAGAAAGAGCACGCCCTGCTTGCTTATCTTTTTTGCAAGAGGAAACCCTCCAATGTGTGAAAGTACAGGAAACACCTGACACACAGCAGGGCTGTCTTGAATGTAGAGCCCCTTAACCTAACATACAAGGCTGATTTTCCTCCACGTGGTTTTTAAGCCAAGATATTTGGAGTGTGTTCCAGATCATGTTTGTATTCAGACAATAATGCTTCTGCTTCAAGACAAATGAAGATAAGTACCTGTCAAATCTTTAGTAGTTCCAAATGTGGGTAGGCTGGCTACATAACCAGGCTCAGACAGGGTGTGAGGTCTGTCTGTCAACCTTCCACACACACTCACCAGGAGCTGGTGGGATATGTCAGGCAATAGGGTGCTGGCAGCTCCTACCTAGGACAAAGGGGAAGATCAGCCCCCAGGGGTGAGCAATTTGGGTCTGCAGTGCCTGCGATGGTGGGGTCCTTAATCCAATTTTTCTCTCAAAGCAATATTGCAGCAAAAGTAATTATGATAGAATTCCTCTTTGGAGGTACAAACCACCTTATTTCATATTTGACCATGGATGTTGAAACCTCAGTTTCTGACTCTGCGGGAGATGTTCCAAAGAGTTTTAAATTCTGGGAGCAGCTGAGTGTTTACCCTCTGACAGTTGAGCTCAGCGCCTCAGAACTGAGGCACTCAAAATAACTCATCACTCTGGAAAACTGGAAGCCCTGGGATCCCTTTGGTGCCGGTAAATGTTGAGCTCAGGATTTCCTGTTTTCACTGCACTTTATGTGGATGGATGGCACAGATGATGTAGTCCCTGAAAAGCCTGAGTTCTTAACAAGGTGGCTAAAAATAAGCCCCAGGCATGTCAATGACTGCTTCATTTTAGATAATTTCACGTTATTCAGAGAAACTGTTTTTAATTCATTAAGTCTTTTGTTGTCCAGGTTATGACTAGCAATGTGTTGTAGACACTTTTCCTCCCATATTGTTTGCTTAGCTTAAGTGATTGCTACCAGTTTGTGTTTTTAAAACATTATGGCCACAGTTCGTCCCTACCATTGTGCAGTGTGGAGCACAAAAGCCTTGTTAAAATCCTAGATGGCCTAAATATATTACAAACTGTTGAGACCTTTTTGTGCCTTTGCTCTACAAAACCTAAATATCAAATATCAATATTATTATGTAATTATACAAAATTATATCCAAATAGTTTAGAATTATAACTATTATAAAACATGAAGAAATTCTAGCAACTATTAAAGAAATGAGAAAATATTTTGAGAAGCAAAGAATGTTTTCATTCCCTAGTTAGGCAGAGTCTATTGCACAGCTTAATTAGAGCAAGGACAAGGCACAGGAAGGGAGCATACTAAATTTCCACTGACAGCAATCACTGGCTGTGAGCCATTTTAGATATCCAAATTAGTGACAAAATAGCTTATAAAACTGTGTTGGTAGCTTTTTAGTCAACTTCCAAGATAGCCTTTGTCATATAAGAAAGATGGGGACAGACATTTGAGCAGGGCCTGTTGCAGTTGCATAAGACATAATGGTTTTGAACTAAAAGAGGGTTGATTTAGATTTAGATATAAGGAAGAAGTTTTCTTATTATGAGGGTGATGAAACACAGGAACAAGTTGCCCAGAGAGGTGGTAAATGTCCCATCCCTGGAAACATTCAGGGCCAGGATAGACAGAGGTCTGAGCAATCTGATCTAGTTGAAGATGGCACTGCTCACTGCAAGGTGTTGGACCAGATCATCTTTAACGATCCCATCCAACTGAAAAGATTCTATCATTCTATATAGTCCATCTTGGCTGAGACCAAAAAGATTGATGGTATTGGACTCAGTGAGTGCTGACTGTTTTTTCAAGAGCCAAGTTCTCAGTAAAGTGTCATATTGCTTACAACACAGGATCTCTTGACGTAGGAATGGTACTCCATATACTCATGGTACTTTTTTCCCAGTGCTAGTCCCACAGTCATCTGAAGAGTTTAAAAATTCACTAGCTTTGGCAGAGTGGCTGCAAATACCCGTTCAATAAATAAAGCCTAAGTATATATGAAGATGTATGGAAAAAAGAGAACCAACCTTTTGTGTATACATATGTATAGAATAAGGTTAATATATAAATATAATTATAAATATAGACACACATATATTTGAGTATTAGTTATACTGTACTCTATTACAATACAAAATTGTATATATTATACATTACATACAGTGTCATAATGTAATAATATCTGCAATAATATATGTAAAAATATAGCTACAGTAATACATCATACACTTATATATATAAAAGCTATAATATAATAAATTACTCACAGAAATATGGTATATGTGAAAAAATATTTATATATTAGGTATCTAATACCTTTCTCAAGGACTGTGGGGATGCAGAACTGGCAAAGAGGCCTGCTCTCTTTTGTGCACCTGCCAGGGTGGCTCCCATTACTAGGGGTGGCCTTGGATCAAGAAGAACCATGTGTGGTGCTGCTACACCAGACACACTCTGATTCCTATTCCAAAAGCCAAACACAAGCCCTCTGCAGAGCAAATTCATGCCTCAGCTTTTACTGCTAATAATTTCCCTTTGTGGAGTTCTACTTCACTTTTCACAGGTACAAGATTTATAATTGCTATAGTCTCCTACCCACAGATCCCTTCTCTGCTGTGTTTCCAGATTTACCATGCCAGTGAATGAAGGGGGTATGGTGGCGATATCTGGTATTTCGTCACCCTCTTTTTTAAACATTGGTTTCTACTGTTTCTCTGAAGAGGAAAATATTTACTTTTTTGTTTCCATGGCTCCACTCATAAATGTGTCAGCAGTAAGGAAGAGGAGCCATAAGGTGGCCACTTTGTGCCAGTCTCCTGCTCAGATGGTCGTGCACTTTGCTTTTCTGATTATTCTTTTTTTTCTTACATCTCCTGGGAAATGGCCCATTTTCTTTGTGGTGAGATCCCACTGTTTTGTGGGCAAGTATATATATGATAATTTATTGAAAGCCATTTCTTTCTCAAGGAAGCACCTTGAGAATTTTTTTCTCAAGGTGTGAGCACCTTTGTTGTATCTTAGGTGTCTCCTTAAACTCTTTGAATACTGTCTATATTTTTGCCTGAAGGAATTATTGCACTCATGTGTGAAAAACAAGGAAAATGTCCTTTTGCTGTGGACCTTGATAACACTAATTAGGTATCCTATTTTCTAGGATGCTCTAGTAACTCTTTTAAACTTAGACAGCACTTTACATTTCAAAGATGCCTTCCAGAGTTTGAGTTTCCCTGCGTAAAAAGAATCATATTGAACTTTGCACAGAAACTCCAGTTCGTACTTTGTTTGTCCATGAAAGTACCTTGGAAATACTGTGGCAAATCATGTGCCTGCCCAGGACTTTCAGTCATTACAAAGCAAACCATGACCATAGAAAACCTCAGGAAGAGAGAGGACAGCTACAACCCAAACTCATGAGGGCACTTGCCATTGCATGCGCACCCATCATGGTCTGTAGTACAGGGCAGTTAGTGCACATTCCCATTCCCTTGATGACAGCACTATATAAAATGAGGGGGTTGTATCATCCTTTCATTCCCTGGTAAAATATTTTCTCCCACAGCATATATTCACTGTACCCAGTCTAGCTACACTAGTGCATACCTACAGACATGCAAAAATTCTGTGCTTATATGGAGGAGAACCATGAAAAAAAACTTGTCCTCACTGTTATGTATTTAAGGCCAAATTATAGCCACATATAGTCACATATAGTATCACACTGTGACACTCACCCTGCTATCAGTTAATGTAGTGACCATCCCTCCCACAAGCCAGCTCAGTGTAAGCAGCTGTGGAGCTCCTGCAGCGAGAGGATTTCCAGGTGTATTGTATTGCTGCACGGTTGATTGCTTGGCACTGTCAAAAGGGCTCCCCACAGCCCTTTGCAGGTGGGTACTGTGAGAGCTACCTGGTGCTGGAGAGATGCACTAAGTACCTCTCTGGTCAGGGCTACAAAAGGCTCAGGAGGAGCACTTTGAACACCTACTGTGAGGTGTATTGCATATGCAACAATCAACACTTTTAAAACCAACCTCTTGTACAGTCAAGGTTAAAAGAAAGATGGACATATTAGGAAAGGATTGCAAGGTAAGTCATAGCCTGAACCTAAAGAAAGTTTGTTTTCTGCTTAAGAAGAAAGGAATTTACAGTATTTTAAGAGGTTTGCTGGCAATATTATGCAACTGCGTTTAGCTTGTGTCCTGCAGTACACTCAACATCTTGTGGGATCATAGGATCCTCTCATTTATTATTGTTTGCTGTAATCTGTCTGTATCATCTGTGGCATATTTTCATTTCTTAGGTTTATTCAAGTGCACATGCAGGTATGATGTGAACTGTTGTTAAAGAATCAACTCACTTTCTGAATTGTAATCTCCAATATAAAGGAAATATCTTTCATTTGAAATAGATTTGTTTGCATTTTATCCGTCTACCGGCACTACAAAGAACCTGGAACATTGCATAGCATTTAACAGTGTGGAACTCCATGTCTTAGAAGTGCTGTTGAAATGTTAATACAGGTATCAATCTCTGCAACTGTTTTCTAAGGCAAAACATGTAGGTACTACTTCTGTCCCATAGACAAGGTGATTTTGAGGCTGAGAGGTTAGAAGCTGTATTTCTCAAGCATGTTTTAACTTTGACTACACAACTACCAGTATCGAGATTTTAGACTGGGGCAAAGTTAGGGGATACTGTTCAAAACCTGTGTCTTAATATCCAAACTTCCATAGGGACAGATAAACTGTGAAATTTGGAGTGCTGGGCTGTTGTTAGGGTACTGTTTCTGTTGGCCAAGATAAGCCCCCAGAACTTGTGTTTGCAGAGTTCAAAGCCATCTGTTGTGAAACCTCAGCTCAGTCTTTCAGCCATGCTCTTCCTTTTAACCCTGGAGTGCAGCAAGTCCCAACACAGAGCAAATGTGGGGTGGGTGTGTATAAAAAACTGGGGGGACAGTGCTTAGATTTGTGTAGGCTCTGAGAGTTTTGCTTTTTGTGCAACTCTGTGACATCAATGCCTTTAGAAATGGGTTAGAAAAGGGTGGAAACATTTCCACTGCCCTTTCTGGTGTCTTCAATACTTTCTCAGGAGACTCTGAAGTCCTCAACACTAAGATTTCTTATCAGATATTTTAACACGATCAGATTGCTGTTTTATCAAAATCTGGCCCCTAAAAAGGTTTTGCTTTGGAGACTCATTAACTGTGAATCACCGGAAATCACTAATCACTTTTGGAAATCTTCCCTAGCAAGTATCCCTATAATAGGCACCAAACTGCATAAAAATTAAAGGGAAGCAGTGAAATGAACTGACATCAGATGCGCATTGATTTTAAGAACATAATTTCTGTCTGAGAATGTCTGGATAAATTGTATTTTCTCTCCTGAGTGTGAGACAGGCTGCTGTCCCATGTCCTTTCTGCAGCATGCCCTTCTGGCTTTAAGAAGAGCTTCAGCAAATGGTTACTTCTAAAAGTCTACTTAGAAATAAGGCCTTTAAAAATAAGGAGTGGTTCATAATGCTGACTTGGTTGAAAAAAGCAATTCATAGACTTGTAGGTAATAAGTAAGGTGAATACAACCAGCTACAGAAAACACAGAGATGGAGGAGAGGGGACTGGGGATGAAGTGGGAGAACAGAGGAGAAAGGCAGGACTTGTGTTCAAGCCAGGTATTTTGTTAGCGACCAAGGATGAAAAATAGCATTTTCCCCAGAGGGATTATTTTCACTCACTCCATTTCTAATTCCTGAGTGATTTCTGGCAAGTGTGTGCTGCCATAAGCCTGCTTAGAGCATGAACTATGTGCAAATTAATGTTGTAGGAGAGCATGAGAAACTGTTTCCCAGGCAGGAAAAATCAAAGGTGTTTTTAAACCATAGAGCTAGTTGGGAATTTAAAGCTGCCAAAATAAAAGTTTGTGATTATTTTTTAAAAAATTGTTATTTATTTCTCAATCAGAGCTTGAACTGTTTTTAAATTTAACTCACAATATAACCTCAATAAGGTGAAAGAGACAGCTTCTCATTGTGACCTCTTCCTTGAATGCTCTGTGCTTCAGATTAAGGTGCATAATTTTCCAGAAAGCTGGAAAAACCTTTTCTCATCTTGATGTATTCAGTGCAAGCAACTTCCCTAAATGGATTACTTGCAGTTTAGCAACATAAATGCCACTCTAACCTCAGGATAATTCAGAGGACAGTGATTTGAGTGCAGTAAATGGCTTCCTCCATAGAACTGGCTTTTCCAGACTGGAGGCTGCGAAGGTGAATGCATTCCCTGTTGCCACCTCATTTGCCTCAGAAACAAGATCCCAGGATTTCTGACTGTTTTTGCTATGTCTCATTAAGGAATCCAGGCAGCTGCCTGGCTGTGGGGAACCTTGATACACAGGGTGGTAGGAGTCCATTTCTGCACTGCTTCTTCCAGTGAGCAGCAGAGCTGGGTTTGGATGTGAAGTGTTGCGCTGACTATGTGAGGACCAAGCTCTTCATAATCCAAGATTATGGATTCCCAGATCCAAGCTCTTCATAAAACAGTCTCTCAGTGAGCTAAACATTTGCAGCAGAAAAATTAGCTTAACCTTAGCCTGGCCTTGTGGGTTGCAAATTTGCATTTTGCAGGCCTCTTGTCTCAAATGCAAGTGTTAACAGAGTACTAGGATTTTATTTTTTTAAAATTCCTTTTCAAAATAGTCATAAAAGTTGAGGAGGGAGGAATTGCCAACCATATTTTAAAGGAGCTGTAGCCATGGTAACTGAGGTACCTTCAGTTGCCAGGGTAACAAATGCAGCTCAACTGCCTCACTGTAAAACCAGACAAATCTACTCATGATCTGTTGATTTTGAGATTATTTATAAATTGTTGAGCTATTTTAGGCACTTAAATCTATAAATCAAAATGTCTGTTAAAACGACCAATACACTGTGCTGTTTATGAATTATTCACCCCATTCTTATTTCACCAACTGCATTTTTTTCCACTATCAATGTATCTAGGCTTTTCCCACTCCTAGTTTTTCTTATTTATTGTTTAGAAAATGGTTCTTCTATCTGAAACAGATGATTCATGTTACTGCTGGTTGTAAATCTTACTCATTGGAGAAACTCTAGTTCTCTCCCCCCCACCCCTGCTCCAGTCCTGCAGCCTCTAAATGGAGCTTTATGTACTTCTGCCCTGAAAAAAACAAAATATGGTTTGCTAAATATTTGCTAATGAATTAAATCAATACAATTTGAAATGAGTTCCATCTCAAACAATCAATACAAGCCCAGTGATATACAACAGGCAGGCAGGTAAATTGGTCTAAATAAATTTACAATTGATTTTACTTTTAAAACCAGATTAGGACACTTACAGTCTTACCAAGTAAGATCAACTGCGACTTATGCAAACAAGAGTATTCCTAGTTTTGTCTTTTCTAATACTAGTAGTGGATCTCTTACTTTTTATAGCTCAGTAACTTTTATTCCTGGGCTAATATGCAAAATTTCTTGGCCCAAAAGACTGGTTTGCCTATTATTAAAATAGGTCATGTTTATTCAGGATTTTCCTTTATTAGATTGTTTTCACTAGTAATTTTTGGTAGCCTCTGCTTGTTAAGGAACACTTAAAGATTGCATAATTTAGTGTAAGTTATGTGATAGGTTTACACCCTCGTGAAGGCCAGGACCTGCCTCTTGGGTGGGTGCACCACCACTGCGTGCCTTCGTTTTCCTCTTCCCCATCTGTACTCCCCACTTTGCCGCTGCCTTGTGTGCCCAAGGAAAAGTAGACCCTTGTAGAAGAACTCTTTGCTGTCCAGGAGGAGCGTTGGTGCTGAGACTGCGCTGCTTGATGCTGGAAGGAGGATGTACAGATAGGACCATGCAGTCCAAGATCATCAGAGCTGCATGTGCAGAGAGAGCTTGGATCTGGCAGGAGTGTAGCTGTGACACTGTGCTCAGCTCCATATGATCTGCCATTCCTAATCTGCTAATTTGGAGGTATTTCCCCTGCACAGATGACTCATTCAGGGACGTGCGGCAGGCAAATCACTGGGAGGGAGGCAAAACCTAGCTCTTCAGAAATATGCAGTGCTTGCTCCAATCATGTCTTGTGCCTATAGTCATGATTTTTCAATAGTTATGCAAAGCTTGCAGTCTGAAAGCAAGTAAGAGTCTGAGTTACTGAAAAGCTGAGTTGTAGAAAGTTCTCTCAGATCTGTTTATTTTGAGTAGTGGTGTCAGCAATGCTGTAAGACTGGCAAGGTTAAGAAGCTGCCTTTAAAAACTGCTAGATACTTAGGTGTCATGGGATTTAACACAGCCATTGGATTTTAAAGGTGCTTATTTTCCCTGAACAACATAGGCTTGCTCATGAGCGTGATGTTACAGTTCTCTCTGTGTTCTAGTGTAATGACCATTAGCATGAGTTGTTCTCTTTGCCACTTGCTCAGGAAATCCCATTAATTCTTTACATGCACACACAACTCACATTAGTATTAAAGATGAGCAAAGCGGAGTTAATAAGTGTTGCTTTCCCCTAGGTTTTTGGCATATGATGTGACATCAGTCTTACAAATCTTGGAAGTGAAAAATGCTAAAAAGTGTATTTTTGTACATCTTGCTGCAACTGGGAGGCCTTTCCAGGGTTATTCAGGATATTATAAGGGATGAACTTGTCTTTTGTTAAAGGAGAATTCCACAGTGAAATTTTTTTTTTTTAATTTTTTTTTAGTCTCATCATTCTTTCATTCCATTATTCCTATTTACATGCTGCTTTATTTTGCTTAACTTTTTCCTCCTCGGTCAAAGTGCCCTTCAGATTGTTACAAACTACTTTTTACTTCTTTAGTCAGCTGCTTAGCAGAGATGGGTATAATGAGTTAGTTCAGTCTCAGTATGTTATTCTAGCCTGCAGAAGCATCTTTTGTTTTAAGTGATGATTACCTAAAAAATGAGGATGGAGAATGCTGGGATCTCTTCAAAACTCCGTTTAGACAGGAGTGTTTTTATTTTTGAATATTAACCCTTAAATATTATTGTTCTTATTGATGGAGATAATTAGATATCCTGCTCATACCTGTTTAAATTGATAGCACATTATAAGGATTTGACTTCTCAATACCACAGTTAAAAAAAAAAAATCTAATTAGTCTGCTGGTTTGTCTGCCTTTCAAACCTACTCATCAAGCAGCTCAAGTACAAGATGTTCTTGTCTACTGCAACTGACAGATATGCTGCACTTACCCAGCCCTCCTCTTGCCTGCCAGACAGGGAACTGTACCAGGATAGTCGAGGTGCCTGAACATAAAGGATATCTAGACTGACTCAGTGGCTCACAAATGCAAGAAACATAATGCAATGCATTTATTACAGTGTCATGCTCCTACAAGTGGACTTGAATCTCTGACTGGCTCTCTGGGATTAAATATTTTGAACATTGACTGGAGAGTTTCTCCTCCCAGCTCTCACTAAGGTTTAATGGTAGCCACGTGTCTGAACTTTCCTCAGGAGATGTTTGGAGAGTGGCTTGATTTCATTAATCCCATGGGCCAGGACCCTGGATGTGATGTGGTTGTTAAAGCTAGACCTAAAATAGAAGGCAATTGGGTCAAAGATGGGGAAGTGGAGAGGTCTTATTTTGTAACACCTGCCTTTGTATTTTTAAAAAAACCCTTCATGTAGTAGAAGGTGGTATGTCAGCAGATATAGAAAAGAGAGGCTAACTGCTGATCTTCTGCTGAAAGGCAGCACTGGAGTTTGCTTTCACAATGGACACAGTGAATTTCATAACTGTGGAATTTTCTAAGTTATAAATGGCTGTTAGGCTGACTCTTAAGCCACAGTCTTGTAAGCAAAAATTCAGATAAAGCCTCTGGTTTATCATAACCTTCTGGCATTTGGCAAAAGTTCTGAGGTGGAAAACAATGTGGAGAACTTAAGTGTCTTGACTAATGGTGAAGAATGGTGGCTGTGAGAGCTGGACAACCACCTTACTTGATGTGCTCTAAGCAGATGATCTCAGTCTCCAATGCAGGCAGTCTCTGCTTGGCATTGCCTTGTCTGCCTTATTTTGACCCTCTAAGCCCCTTCTCTTTAGATTTTTATGTGCAGTCAGTTTCTGCATTCTGGATCCCTTTCTTGTCTGTCGTGTATGAAAGGAGAGCAGTAGTTGTTCTTAGGACCTTCTGCTATTTCAAATACAGAAACAGACTGGAGCCTTCTGAGAAGGGAGTAAATTCTTCTTAAGCTAATAGGGACACGTATTGTTGGCTTAAAAAAAGAGTGCTGATACAAAGCTAGTCTGTAGCTTGGAAGACAAAATCTTTTCCTCTCCACCAGTTGGAAAAAGATTATTATCGTGAGAAAGCAAAGAAATACAAAATGGGCAGAAGGTGGTATGCCTAAATGGTTTACAGTGGATAACTTTAAAATGAGGCATCTCTTTCATCCTAGCAAATGAACTGACAGAAGCTGTTGTTAAGTTTTTCTTACATTTTTTTTTGTTTTGGTTTGGTTTTTTTTTCAATGTGCATTGCAGCACAAATACTAAATTCTCTAAATTATCCTCAACAGGAGCCTCACCAGTACTGCAGTGACCATATTTCCTGTGGGAATACCTGCTGTATTTCAGCTGGCTGGTGTGGGGGTAGGTTGGCAGCACAGCCCAAGCCTGCCAGCTGCTTGGCTAGAGATGTGTTCTATGACCAAAGCTTAAGGGGTGATTTTTACAAGTAAGAGCAAGTGCTTTGAGGGAGGGGGTGTTTATATAGGTTGAGTGTAAAACTATGCTTTCAATTCTCTTGCTTTTTGAAGCCAATTTCTCTTTATTCTGGGAATTCATCCTGTACAGCTGAGAAGCAGTGTGCATGTAAGTGGGAAGGAGCAGGAGATGAAAACAAGGAAACATGACATTGCACTAATTAGGTCTCTGCTGCTTGGCAACAACTAAATACTACTTGAGAGCAACAGGAGTGAGACTGAAAGGAAAAGAAGGTAGCTGAACTGAGTTAGGATTCAACACAGTTTTTTTAAAAAATCTATCCTCTTCTCCTTACTCTTTTCTTAGACTCATAAATGGAAGAATAAGGATCTGGGTGAGATTTTTGCCTATCCCGTCATATTTTCTTTGATAACATATATCTTCCAAATAGTGTATGCTCATAGTATACTAAGTCTTGTACATTGAACACAAGGTGAAGGTGTCATGAGATGTGGTTTTCCTTTCCAGAATGATGGAGATGTCTAGACATTACTTCATTAGCATGATAATTTTGCTTGTCTTTGGATATCCAACCTTATTTGTTTTCTTGTTTTATTTTCATTTTTCCAGTAAAATTAATTGGGCAAATCTGTATTCTTATGCACCTTGGTCAGAAAAAGCCCTTTGCAGAGCTTTCAGATAAGTCTAAAAGAGGAAAAATCTGTCATATTTCTTCTCTCTGAAATCAGCAAAGTCAGACTAGAAATGACCAGGTGCTCTGTGGCACTGGGAAAAGAATGGAAAATTAAATATAATTATTTTAGGTATAACTTGCTTGAAATGAGAGATTGTCAAAGTAGAAAGAGCATTAAAATAAAATCTTCACCACCATTTCACATAATCATCTAGAACATGCCACTGAGACTTACAGGGGATTACAGAGACTCCCTGCAGCCAGGCTTGTGCCCTATGGTATCTGCCTTGCTTACTGGAATGCACTGAGCTGATCCTCAGACCACATCCCCTGTGATACCCCAGTTAAAGATGTGGGTGGCTCTCCTTTCACAACTTCAGCAGATCCAAGTGTTCCTTGTGCCACGGAATTAGTTTTACACCTTTACTATTTACTATTTGTAAGTGACGTGTTAATTTTCATCCCTACTGCGCGAGGCATGCTTTTGGCAATTTTTGATATTAATGCTTTGCAGAATATCGAATGTATGAGGCTGCCTGCTGTCAGAAACTAGTGTCTTCTTTCATCCATTATGATGGGCTTTCTTGCTTTAAAGAAAAGAAAAAAGTGTGCAGGGTAGGGGTACGGTTGTGTGCAAAGAACACCAAAGGCAACCAAACTGTGCTAAGTTAAAGAAAAAACTCTTTGGGGTTGGAAACCAATGCACTAGTGAGGAAAGCAAAGCATTCTTGAAAGATCTGTAGACCAGTGTTTGGTTTTGGCATTCAGTGTTCTTCTCTGGAGATTGGTTTTTCAGTTGTAAGGCCACATTGGCAGCAGGTGTAGTAGAAGCAATTCTGCTGGGTTTCATGCTTCTGGACCCTTGGCACTGTAGATGACTTTATGGCTGTTGGGTTCTGTGCCTGGAGCAAGGGGTAATGAAGCAGTGGGCTTCCTGAATAAAAGCCCAGCTTGAGACACTGTGTCTGAAAGTTCCACGGTATTGAGTTATATAAATGAGGCCTATTACTTTGTCTCTCGTCTCACACACTATTAGGTAGGTTCTGATCTGCTCACACCCAGCTCGGACCAGTGGAACTTATTTCTACAGCGTTGAGTCAAATTGCAGAACTGTCCTTTCAGTTTCAACTATTAACTTTTTGTACTTGACTACTTGTAGGTTTTTTACCTAATTTCAGGGGGAGAATGGCAGGTAGTTGGAGGGGAGAAGAAAAAGACAATGTTCTACTCCTTTTTCCCTAGAAATCAGTGGCAAAGATTAATACTGTTGTGTTAAACAGCATTTCCCATGAGCATATCTCAAAATGATTTACAAAAGAGATAGGCTAGCATTAATTCACCTTTTGTGGATGGGGAGGACTGAGCAGCAGAGATGAAATTGTATTTGTTCACTAGTGAAGTGTATGTGCTTCTAGGAAATAAATAAATACAACCCAGAACATTGTGTGGAACGTAATATGGCAAAAATGTCCCTTGAGAGCAGGTATTGCCTTTAAGCTACAATGTTAGTGAGCATTCAGGCATGACTAAACATGAATCATTAAGTCTGTTTCTTTGGAAATTCTGTTAAGATAGAACTAGTAAATGGGTCAGGAGCCAGCCAACTTCCAAATAACAGAGCACTGTGGCTTATGATCCCTCTATTCATTTGCTGCATTAATGGTACAGCTTAATGGAACAGTGAAAGAAAATGCAAACATCAGTCTTTAGTACCTTTAGCCTGTTAGACATGTTTTACGTCTAGGGTCATTCAGAAAACGAAGTTCTGTAGTCCGTTTCATGCTGGTTTAAAACTGGAACAAGAACACTCTTATGCACCTCCAAGGATGTCATGTCTCCATAAAAAGAATAGGCTTGCTGCCTTATTTTAGCTTGACTCGTTATTTGAAAAACTGGTGAGACTGGTAAAAGATACAGGCTTCATATCATAATTTCACGTGTAGACTTGTAACCTATTTAAAAGGCACTGTTGTCCAATGAAGTGGGTCAAGACATAGCTTTGTTTTTTTATTCCCATTATGATCCTAAAATTAGCAGATCTCAGAAAAGCACTTTGTGTTTAAGACTGCAATCAGAGCACAGCTCTCAACTGTGACCTTAAAATTATGTATGGTATGTTTTATCTTCCCAATGTCCACATCAGACCAAATTATGGCAACAAAGGAGGTGGTAAGATAACAGGAATATCACAAGAGAAGGTAATTTAGTCCCATAGGAAATCAATTCCCCAGTAGTTAATAATGAGTGGCAAGACTGGTGGGAGAGCAAGGACAATGTGTACGTGCACGGGCTGCGTTTGCAAGTTTGCTCACTGGCTTTATTCTGGAAAAAATCAAGTTTTGCTGGTGTACAGAGTAGAACTTTTGGAAATAGTTAAAGACTTTGCAAACTGGATGATCACAATTTTCTTGTCAGACTGTCCTTTTAACTTGGGCATCAAGATATTCATAATAGACTTCTTTGTCACAGAGGGTTGTATTTACAAAGCAGTGTGCATGCTTTGTTATTTTTAACCTGGGAAAAGAAGTAAGGTGTTCCTTCTAAAGTGACCAAAGAAAAAATAGCGAGTCTGCTGATTGCTCAGGACTACGTGGTTAAATGCATACACAGACAATTTAAGGAATGTTTTCTTTTGTGGTCATTTTATTCCTATTCACACGGAAGAGTAAGAAACCCATATATATAATGACTTTTACAGTTTATCAGTATATACATATTTTTAGCCTCATCCTGGGTAGATGACTTTACTATGAAGTGACTTGCCTGAGTGAAATAAGAAGTTTCTTGAAGACTCAGGAGTGATATGCAAGTCCTTGGAGCTCAGTGCTTTAGCTGCAAGACTATTATTCTTGTCATATTTTCCCCTTTTCAGAGAAAACATCCACCTAGACCACAATCATGCCGTTTTGGAAATGGGTAGATAATTTGTGGCTTGTTTCAGTGGGTAGAAAATTCAACTTGTGAGGTCCGTGGAGCAGTGAATTGTGTTCTCTGTCCAAAGCTGTTTGCAGTCATTAGAACAGTTGTGAACCTTTCATTATTGAGCCAGACTCACTCATAAACCCTCCGTCTATAGCTTTTCCCTTTCTCAGTTTCTTTTTATGTGTTTCACATTGAGTTTGCAGTGCATGGAAAATTTAACCCTTCTACCTGTAATCGATTAACTACATCTTGAAGCATCTGTTGAGGTGATCCCAAAAATGAGAGTTGCTGGGGAGATGGAGAGACAGCTTTTTATAATGCCTTGGGGACCTGTTGGTGATGGCTGAAAATGTTAGGCAACTCATCTGGGATAAACCTGTGCTCAGTAATAAAGACAAAGATCTTGTATCTGCCAAGTGTGGCAGGGACCTCTGGAAACCCCACATTTAACTGTTGAAATGGAAATTTGGTATCCTATGAGAACAGAACTAGTGGATGCCATTTGTCATTCTTTTTGGTAGGACAGCAAAAGGCTACAGAGGTAGCCTTCTAAGCCACTACTCAAACTTAGCAACTTCATTAGTTCACTTCCTTCTAAGGAGTAACTATCAAATATTTGGTTTTATCAGGACTGAGGACAGGAATATCATATCAGTCCTGGTTTCATCCCCTGTCCACTGCCTTATTTTGCCAGGGAATATGCAGTCAACTTCATATAGCCAGAAATACTGGCTCTTCATGGTCAGGGCATACCTATCCTTTTAAACTCGATTCCTCACTCTCATGCTGTGGGTCTCACGACGGCAGAACATGATGTCCCATATTTATGAGGGACTGCCGAGAAATACCATCAGTGAGGCAGGCAGTGCAATTCCTGGGCACACTCAGGACTGGGTAGTGTCAGTGATGGAGGAAAGCAGCCAGTTCCTGGTGGGAGGGAGGCAAGGAGTTGGCCGTTACTGATTTTTTGCAGGGAGAGAGAGAGGCAGAGTTAAAGCAAAGATGCATTTACAGTATTCACTGACCAATCCCCACTTGACAATTCACATAGCAAGTTGGCATTGTTGACTTCATCTTCAAAATACTCAATTTCATGTGTTTATAGGTCTGTGAAACAAAGGTACAGGTATCTTCCTCTGTTGTCCTCCATTTTATGATGAACTATAATACCCTTGAGAGAACAAATGTCGTAGCAGCAGGTTTATAGTGTCATTCAGGTTTTGGATATGCATGTAAAGTCCAAGGCCTTCTTCTTTATTAGGTTACAGCTGGCATCAGTTTTACACTAGCCAAACTAGGGCACTTGACAGCAGGTACCAGAAGGCAGAAATTTCATAGCTAATGCTTTGCCTGTGTACCAACCATTTCGATAAACTAAGAGAAATATCTAAGCGTCATAGCTCTTCCTGATCTCATCTATCCCTTTTCATTAATGAAGCATCAGAGGAACAATCTGTACTGATCTTCCACTGAGTCTGAGGTAGGTCAACCCTCCTAGCTGCTACCTGGAGAAGTCCTGTGTTTTCACAGCCTGTTGTACCCTTGTTGATCCATGTTAAATTGGAATTGGTGACGGTGTGGAGAGGAGGGGTCACTGAAACAGGACCAGAACTGCTGCAATTTTATGCACAAAAATTAATATTTGACAGTGAAAGCAGCAACCCCTCAGAAGTCCTCAGACTTCTCAACACAGGTTCAAACAGCTACCCCTGATTCACAACTTCTAATTTCAAATGCCGTTTGCCTGACACCTTCTACGTTCTCCCAGCATCCTGCATATTTGCAGATATTGTCAGAGCAAATTGATGTCACACAGCAATGTGAGAAGTTCTGCATTGGATAAATTGTTGTGTGACTTCATTTGAGAAAAATGTTCTTTCCTTAATGTTCCTTGAAACCACAGCAGAATTCCCAGCAGTGTGTAGTTTGGCACAGGAGTCACTAAGAGCCAGAGGAGCTCAGTGTGGAATTGAAGTGGTGATTTCTGTGCAGTATGTGGCAGGGAAGCAGCAGAGAAGGGTGGGCTACCTATGAATGTCCTCTGGAGCAGGGGGCATACGCAAGGGAATTGGAGTGTAAAGAAGTGGGGGGACATGCTCCATTTCCTTGTTTGTTTTTATTATGACTAGAAAAGGTGCATTATCTTTTTATGTGAGTCTCCTCTTTGTTCTCAGTTCAGCTTTCTGACAGGAAAACAAACCGTGACTGGGTTGTGTTTTGCTCGGGGCTGTGTAATTCTGAGCAGTGACATACACATTCAAGCACTCTGGTATGTGCACCTGGTGACCCATGGAACACGCTCACATTATTCCTTGAAAAGCTGTTCTGTGCTGCTAAGCTAGAGCGTGTGCAGCAATACATTAAACCCAACCCTCTTCATGTGTGTTAAAGCAGGGAACAGGTCAGTTAAAATGAGAATTATCTGGCTTTCCAGAGAAATCTACAGTAAAGATGTTGCCAACTAGTAACTCTGAAGAGAAGCCTCCTGTGTATGTACTGATTTTCCCTTCCTCCTCACTTTCCTGTATTTAATTTTAGTGGGGAGCACCCACAGCAGAGCATTTATGTACTGTGGAGTGGTAAGTTATACTTCAGGATGTTTAGGGATAGAGACTTTATTTTTCCAAGAGCTTTTGTGTGTTGAGAACAATCCTTATGCAGTCCATTAAAAAAACCCACAACAAAACAAATGACAGGACAACAGAGCTTTCCATCTTGTCTGCTTCTTTATATATTAGCAAGACATAGTAAGGGTCCAACTGGGTACCCCAGCAGTGCTTCCTATTCTCAAAACAATTAATGTGTATTTAAGTGAGTGTTGACAAACTGTTCCTTACAGTTTACTTCTGAGATGGCTGGATAACAACTGTGACCTTATGTGACAGACCAGGAAAAGGAAGCAGGTGAGGGGCAACACTGAACCCTGGATTAAGGGAAAATTAAGAGAATCCAGCTCATCTTCTGTTGCTTCAGACAGCCTTGTATTTCATTTCAGCTCCTGGTTTTAACACCACAGAGCTGCACTTAAGAGTCTAAGTACAGGCAACTAGATAACTCAATAGCAAAGCATTTTGGACCAATTAAAATCATAGAAAAATTGCAAAGCAATCTCTTGGAAAAAATAAACATCCCAGAAATCAGTAATCACAAAAATCACAGAAAGTGCTGAATGTGTGCCTTACAGGGCCTGCAATAAAAATCACTCTGAGCTTTGTGTTAAAGTCATGCCCTGCAAAACTAGAAGAAGCTCTGAAGGACCCACAGGGGGCGTTTGGTGGCCTGGCCTGCATGAGTTACACTGTCTCTATAATTACAGTGTATTTCCCTCCAGACTGGGCACTTTGAGCCTGTATTAAGTGTGCTACCGAAGTGCAAACTGTGACCTGTTTGTAAGTTATTTTCTGGCTTGCTAAAGGAACTGTCTTAGCGGGAGCTTGTAAGTGTGGCTTATTCTGTTGAGCTTCCATTTCCTGGACCCTTACGGTCAGAATTGCTTTTACAAACCAGCCGTTCCCCTCAGCTGGCACTGCTGCATTATTAATGTGCTTGCCTTTCTCCAGGAAGATACATTTCCAGTGTAAGATTAAGTTTAGGTGACAGGCTTTCATGACTACCCCCCTCATAAGATGCTGCTACTAGCTGACTTTTAAGCTTTTAAACCTAATCGTTAAATTTGCATTATCTGCTATAACTTAAGTCTTGACGGATGGGCTACTGCAAGTACTGTATTGGCCAGGCTGCTCAAGCATGTTATTATCTGCATACATACTGTTGGGTGCTGCACTCCACATGTGTCTCCCTGGATTTAAATTAAACTTGTCTTCCAGTAGTTGTTATTCCAGAAAAGCAAAGAAGACAAAGTATATTAAGACTGTGGTTACAATTAACAGCAGATTTCCTTTGTTATTGACAAAATAATTACTACTACTTAGTAAATGCACATGGTGATACGCCCTGACAGGAAGACATCTCTAGAGAGATGAGTTGGAAGAGAAGCCCAGAAAAGTGAAAATATTTGCTGTGCTCACACAGCAGGAGGTTAATGGCAGAACCTGCTGGTCTCCTGACCTGGCAGGGCAAGAAGCAGGTTTCTGGAATGGATTCAGTTGACAGAAGTTGCACTATTTTTTTAACTTTGCTGTCATTAAAATAGGATTTAATGTGAGGTAATATGGCTTTGTGTGCAGAAAGGAGGGAGAGTTATAAATAACCTTTTCTTGCATTATACTGCACCTTCTCTCTGTGGATATTGAAGCACTTGACAGATTAATTAAGACATACGACTCTCAAAGGAGATCCAAAGAGCATCAAAAACTGTTGAGTTACCAAAACCCTAGTGATTTTGCATGTCATCTGAGCAGCTCTAGGTTACTGGGAGCACCCTTAACCAATTGCAGATGCAAAGAGGGGTTCATTGGTGTCAATCCACTTGAGTATATTTAAATCATAAAGGTAGTTATTAATTACTCTACTTGCCAGTGGCAACACACCAAGCTGTGGTAACACGATGCTTTGGAGGCACCTTCAGATAATCACCCTGCAATATGTGTCCTTTTCCAGAGGGATGCCAAGAAACTAAAGGCTATATTCCAAAATGAGCTTGTTTCTGTTTTCAGACTCTGGATAAACTTTCAGGTTGCACCCAGAACACTAGGGGGTACTCTTAGCTTTTCTCCTGCAATGGAAGCTGGGTTTTTACTGCTCCCTGTTGTTAGGGATGAGTCATTCAGAAAATTCTGGTTTTGTCCAAATTTACAGGTGATGACAGCCCTGGAAATAGATTAAAAGATTTGAGGGTGTTAGCTGGGATTTTTGTAAGGGAATCTAAGTGAATTAGGAATCCAGCACTCCTCACAGGTAAATGGGAGGATGTGTGGGATTTCTGAAGATTCCTTGCAAAATCTGACTCTGTCTAACTTTGCAAAATATGAATAGATGCATTCAGGTGTTTTGAAGTAACGGAAAACTGGAATCTAATGTGAGAATCCAGTCATGCATTTCATTCCTCTATATCTGCTCTTGCCTTCTGTGGCAGACTATGAACAGCTACTTCTTGGATGTCATTTCTTAAAGTTTCTGTGAGAAAACTGGGCCAGGAATAGCACCAGCAGAAAGATACATCAGATGCCGTCTCCAGCGTGTAGTGAAAGACTGGGTGGTTTAACAACATGGGATTCCAATTTCCCATGAAAGGATACCTGCTGTGGACACACACACACAAAAAAAGAAGGGTATGAGGGAAGCTTGATTTGCCTGGGTAGCTGATGATCCCCATTACTTGGAGCTTATGCATGCATTAGAGAAAGAGCATGTCCTAAGGTCTCCAGAGCTGTCACAAAGGAAGTGTCAGGTTGCCCAGGCAAGCAGAATACACAGAAGGGGATCTGCAGGGTTGCTGCTCTGGCAGAATGGTTGACTAGAGTTGTCACTTTGGGGTAATGTGATGTATGCATTAAAAGGGTAAAAAAAAAAAAGCCACAACAAAATCCCTCCATAAAACCTCTGTCAGCAGCAAACACTCATCTTTAAGCCTTACACACAATATGCAACACAACTATTTATTTTTAATGCCGGCATGCCCTCCTCTCTTCCCCTTGCTTGTGCCTCCTTCTTTCCTGTCCTCTTGGCTGTGTCCATGGAGAACAGCACTCCCAACTGGCTTGCATCTGTCAGATTTTCCTGTCCTGGACTGCCCCTTCCCTTTCTGCCATTTGTTTGAGTTTTGATCCAGGGCGGTTGGAAGCCTTGCCCCTCACATGTCGTTTCAAAGTGCCAGGGACAGAAGATAATGCTGCAGGCTTAGGGTATGATCCAAAGCCATTTGGGCTTTTGGATCAAATCTTTCTGTTTTAAAAACTGGCAGCAAGGCTTGGGACTCTGCTGAGCAAGTGTGGCTTCAGGTCACTGCTTTATTTGTATTTATGAAGTACTAGTCCATGTAGCTGTGATGGCAGTAATCTCTCAGGCGTATTGGCTTTCTCAAGGGGAATGCAGGCAGAAGGCTTTTTAAACAAAACGTTTTGTCCCTTCCTCTTCCTTAACAAATTGTATGTTGAGAGAAAAAAATTAGCCTCCAAATTACAGCCAGGTCACTGTGGCTGCTTTGGAAGGATGAAAAAAAAAAAAAGGATCAAGAGTCAGGAGCCTTTAGGCTCTGAGGCTTCTGACAGCTAACTCTGAGTTTGCTTTTCCTGTGACTTCTTCTAAGTCCTTCCTTATTGCAGTCCTCTCTTCTCAACTCCTTACAGGTTTGCTTATTAAGAAATGGTTCTTTTTTTTCTATTATTTCAAAAGATGGCCAGTGACCTTTCTCAAGCTTTTCTAGGTACTTTCGAAAGAAGAGAGATCTTGTTGCTCTGGCGTGGGAAGCCAAACCCAGATCTCAGATTAGCGGCCTCTGGGGCAGCCTGCATGAAGTTAATTTGTGTCTCCTCCCCAGCCCTGCAGGGATGGCATGGCAGAGCTTGCTAATATCCTTAGGGAATAGGGTTACATTAGGAGGGCTCCTGGGAAGTTCAAACATCCCCTATAAGCTTTAGCAGAGCTGTAGCAATGTGTGCTGTGGGGCAGCCTGAGGTTGGCCATGGTTTTAAAATATCTGAGAGCATCCTCCTGTTGTAGAGCAGCAGGAGCTGTCTGTGGTGACGCTCTCCCTCATCTCCCCACATCCAAGCACTGCTACTGTTCATGTTGCATCTTCAGGATAGAAAGAAGAGCCTCTTTTTTCTTAATTGCATTGAATCATTGTAAGAAAAAACAAAGTAGGCAGGATATCCTCTAGACTGGCTCAGGAATTCTGCAGCCAGCCTCGCTGCTGCAGTTCTCCTAACCATTTCTACAAACCTATCTCAATTATAATATGTAGCATTTTCTCTTTCTACTCTGACTTTTGTACAGATTGCCTATGGTAGCAGATTTTGCATTACTTCAGAAAAAACATCTTTCCTCCCTTTTCTTTCCCATCCCTATTACTTTTTTTTTTTTATTCCAACTACTACCTTAACAAAAACCTCCAAATCTGGGGTTCCTGAAGGATAAATGAAGGAAGAAAGTTATATTTCCTTCCTATGTAGTGAAGTTGTTGTCTTCAGTTTTCCATTAGCTGAAGCCCCAAAATAGATTATATAATTTAAAGTAAATAAATCCTAAATCAAATCATAGAAGTATCACAGATAGATTTTTGGCATAGGCTATCCACATCAAACCAAGATAACAAAGAATCAGAACAAAGAGGAGAAAGTAATTGCTTTCGTTTGTCTGTGCAATTCATGTGAATGTCACAAATTAATACATTTTACAGGATTTGGAAGGCTTTCAAAAGCCAGTATTGCAGTGGGATCATCCCTATAGCAATATTTTAAAACAGCTCCTACTAGAAGAATAACATGAAGCATGATTTCTAATTAGCTTCAAGTTTATCTCTGTTCTACCTAATCTCCTCTGGTATTCCATCTCAGTATTAAAAGCTTTCTTAGATTGATAAAGGGCAGAACTGAGCAATTCCTTATCTCCTGAACACATTTTGGACTTACATTCTTCTTCTTTCCAGTATTTATAGTAACTCTTTTCACAAAATTAGCAGATCTGTTTCATTTTAGCAGCAGATTTTCATATTCAGTTGCCTAAAACTCTTGCAGGGTAATGTGAACATTCAGTTGCTTTCCCAAAACTGATATCTGCTCAGGCAATGCAAGGACTTACGTGTTCAGCTATCCTTTTGCATTCTCAGCTCCCAAGCAAGCACAGATATTATTTTTACATGAAAAATGAGTCTGATGCATTAAAACTATAATGAAGACACATTAAAGCTAAGGAACCAAACCTAATTTTCTCTCTTTAAAAGACATTGTTGCCAACCATAGAGGCTTCATTGAAAATTGACCTGTAGTGTTGGACATAGCTCTTCCACTTCCAACAAAATGATCACGAAGTAGAAACCCATTTATAAAACTGCTGTGGTACAAGACCAAGACCTGTGAACTGGATTTTGCATACAGCAAGATGAGGCACCCAACTGACAGGAGGAATATGTACAGAACTTGCAAAAATTCCAGGTTCACCTTGCTTTGGATTGTCATGCTGGGTATACACAACAAGCAAGGAATTTTGCAGCATTTGGCCAAAATGTTTCTGCTGTTAATAAAGCAGAAACATTGTACTTCACTTCAGTATGCAAATTAGAGACCAGTGCAAGTAATTTTAAATATAATTACATTTTAGTGCTGGTTTAAATTCACGATTCATATTGTGAAGCCATCCTCCCTGGCAATGGTGTGTCTACTTCCATGATACTAATAAATGCACAGATATACTCTAGAGTATTCAACCAAGAACAGGTTGGTTTTCTTAAAAAGCAGGTTATATTTTGAAAATTCAAAGCTCTTTTTTTAACTTCAGAAAACATATTTTTTTAAAGCTTTTTAAAAATTGAAGCCTGCATTGAAGTTTTTACTGAAAAGCATGTTACTCACACAGAAAATTAGGATGGTTCTTTTACCATGAAACCAAATACATGAAAGTATTTTTCTGACCAAAGCCGTTCTTCTTATTATGTTTGCCTAATTTTTAAGCAGCCTCGAATGGCCATTTTAATACTGACAGAGTGCACAGGAGCATCTCTAAGTGACACCAATGCACCTTCATAGTGAAATTGCTCAGAGAGGAAAGATTTTGAAACAGATTTGAGGAGTTCATAATCTAAGATGTGGGTGGAGTGTGAAGGGAGTGCATTATTTGTCATGGTTTTGGAATTTTTTGTGTGTGTGTTAGTGAAGCTCCATTGCATTGACTTATCCTGGCTGATGACCTGATTCAGTACCATGAAGACTTCTAGTAAAATCTCATCCTCAGTTGAGCTCTTCTATTTTTGCAGTGTCCAATGAGTAGGGTAGAAATGATTGTTCCCCCTGCTGCCTCTTTTTGTTCTAGAATTTTGGACTTTGATAAATATATAGAGGTCAGCATATCTTACCTTGTATTTGTTATCCTCTTTCCTTCCTTATGCTTTCTTGGGTTCCCTCTGTTTTTTTTATGCCAGTCTGGGTATGCTGATCATAACATTGCTTTCCCTCTCTGTTCCCAGTCGGGCTTTCCTGCCTGCCAGCTGCTTTGAGAAAGTGCTGCTGCTCAATAAGAGGTTTAGTACTGCTGTGATTTCACCTGGCTTGCAACACCTAGTTAATACTCTGCTAAACGTTTCAGGACATGCAATGTAAAACTGGTGCTGGCCAGGTGCTACATTGGGCAGTCTAGGTGACAGCAGAGAATGAGCTTCAAAATGAACACTTGACTTTCAAATTTCAGATGATTGCAGTCTTGTATTCTAGAGCAATATTAAGAATTCAAGCTAGGATTGATAACTTCCATCTTAGCTGGCAGGTTCAATTCTTATAGTTCAGAATTATATTTGAAAGTCCTTATGTGAATGTCACTGTTAATATACTTAGAGATACACTGTGTTTTGACGAGTTATTTATGACAAACCATTTGGCCAGGCTGAGGACATACAAGTTAATTACTTGTTTTGTCTCCAAGATGACTGCAATGACCTGAGTCATGAACCTCCCTAGAACAATGGAAATGAGTTCTTTAAACAAGGAAACAAACTTGAAGTCATCCCTCACCTTCTTCCCATGGATTACTTGGCTCAAGGAAGAAACTGAGGCACAAGGAAAGTACTTTTTCCAGAGACAGGTTTTTAGACATCTAAAGATAGAACTCTAAAGACAGCTGTAAGTAAATGAACTGAAATTAATTAAGTGGAACTAAAGACAGATCTTTTGATTCTTGGCTTTGTAATTTAGTGACAAGATCTTGATTTCTTAAAGCAGGTAGAGATGTATTTATATTTCTGTCTGTGCATTTGTTTCTATATAGCTTAGAAACACAGATATATTCCAAATCCAACCGTGTCTGGAATGTGAATCTCTGCTACTGCGTTGAGGTTGTCCTGAGTCTCAAAAATGTCTGAGAGACCCAGATCCCTGTGGCTTTAAAAAAAAAACAAACAAACAAAACCTCCATCTCTTTCTATACATGAAACAGATTTATTTTACAAGGAATACAACCCAGGCTTGTTACTGTGCTGTCCTGTTCAAAGGAACTCTTAGGGCTGTGACTGGCTACTGTATACCTTTGAGGGTCCTTGAGTACTGTAATATCTACTTGTTACTTTTTGTGTCTCTTAAAAAAAGTTTCCAAATAAATAAGAAAAAAACCCAACTAACCACCCACTCAAAAAAATTCCCGAAAAACTCATTAGGTAATGCTGTTGTAAATTACCTTTGTTTAGGGTCCAAGAAACAATGCATAATGTCCTCTTCCTCACTTCAGAATCCTTCTCCCCACAAAAGCCTCTAATGAAGTAAGTACAGTCAAAGTGCTGGGCCAAGAGTCAAATGATGGAAAGGCTTTTTCATAGCTCTGCAACAAACTTCCTTCTATCAGTGTCTTGGTCTTTTTCAGTACTCATTGGTAAAATGTGATTCAAACTACTCCTGTTTTTCTTACCTTTCGACAGGCCTAACCAGACCTTAAACTAGACATAGTCCATATCTCATGTCTTGCTATGCTTATAAATGCATTGATCATCTGTCTGGAGAAGACACTGTCTGTAATAAATGCAGCAGCTAATTGCAGTAAAGTCATGTTGGCAGAGGAATAGGTTCGTATCATTAACAGGGTTGATGGCAAAGGAGGAAGGCACAGGCAGGGAGCTGGGGAAAGGATTTTCTACTTGTGGCTGGAAGTGATTCACATACTGAGAAGTCTTTTACATCTTTGTTACGCTTCCATGATGGGTTAGCAATAGCCCTCAAAATCATAGTTCAGATCTTTCTGGCTTTCAATGTTTTGAACTTTAAGTACAGTGCTCTTGCAAATTAAAATCAGTTGAAAAGAAATGCTTAGGTCTGCTCTTGGCAACGGGGTTTCGTAAGGATCACTCCTTCTAGCAAAAAAAGGAACTATAGCCAAGACTTATAACTGCTGTCATCATTTTTTATATCCAGGCAGTTTCTGTGATACTATCCCATTCACCATAGGGGAAAATCAATAATAGTCAATATGTGTTAGTGTTTGCAAGCATTTTAAGGATTTTTTTTTGCATATTGAATGGCTGGGAAAGAAGGCCTAAAGAATAATAAACATCCCCATAAAACTGCCCATGTTTTTTGAACTGCTTCTAGGAGCTCTATATTTTAAAAAAATAATAAAAGGATAGCACAATATGGGTCTGAGAGTGACCTGTGACTTTTCCATAAGTCTAACAGTTTAGTGAAATTATATGTCCATAAGAAGTAGATCAAACACATAAGTCACAAACATGGTGGTGTTCCCTTCAAGAAGAACTACAGTGGTCTTCAGCATAGGTTTAGAATACTCTTGCTTTCTTCCTGTCTCTTCCCTTTTCTGTAGTGCTTGTGATCTTAGTATGAAAATACCCTGCCATGACTCTATATCTGATGGTTTTGAATAGAATTGTTTTCTTCAGAAGGTGAGGCAAACAGCTACATGTTTTGCTGAATATCTGCAGCCTGCAGTAAAGACAGAAGACCAGCTTCCTGCAGCTTTCTTCAGCAATCATGATCATTTAAAGAAGAGCAAGTGGCTTTTTCTCCTTAACTTTCTGTTATGAAAGCTACCGAGTACCCAGATACACTGCTGGCCTGAAGACTAAGCTCCTTATTTGGTTCTTGAAGTAAATCTAGTGGTTCCAAGGGGAGACAAATGTATCTTGTATTTTGTAGTGTCTTAGTCTTCTTCTTCACCTACGGCTGTAAACAGATAGTTTTTGCTGCTAATTAAATCAGGATTTTATAAGATGTATGAGGACTATCATAAATTATCAATTTTGTTAAAGAAAGGAGTGTAAAACATAGATTTTTGGCAACAGTAGCAATCAGGACTCTGTCCTGATGTAGAGGAATTCCAGCACACTGCTAAAAAAAGTTGAGAGTTCGGGTTTTTTGCTTAGAAAAACCATCTGTTCATGGAAACTTATCTGAGTCTGGGAAATGCCCTGTGAACAGGAGGTGGTAAGAAATTGTGCCTCCTTGGAATATTTTGCCTCTAAGAGCACTCTTTATGTTAAAAAGCTAAGGAAGGGTTCCCAACAGGATTTAAAAAAATTATTTTGAAGAAGAAAGAGGGGAGTGCTTCTTGACCAAGGAAATACAAGCTGTTCTAGTTAAAAAAAAAAAAAAAAAGAGAGAGAGAAAAGGAAAAAAAGAGGAGTAGGGCAGAGGGAGAAAAAAAGACTTACAGGATGTCAGGAGCAAAGATGAGGAGCGTAGGATAAACTGAGAACAGGCAAAGGTCTGAGCCACGGTCAGGAAAGCCTCTGTAGAGTGTGAGTGGGCTCAAAATAAGAGACTTGAGAAAGAAAAGTAAGCTTGAATTTAGTGTTGCTACTTCCCAGTGGAAACCAAAGGCAGCCTTATGTGCAGAGTAGGAGTATGGGGACTGAAGCAGTAGAATAAGACTTCTTGAGGAAATAAGAATCCAGATTAGAAGAGTGCAGTGAAAATGACAGTGAGAGAGAGGAGCAGAATTCAATGGGAGACTGAGGAGATGAAGGTTAGGAAATAAGAGATGCTATCCATGTTATCACAGATTCAGAGTAAGAGCACTGGAGGGGTGTTTGGAATAAAATGAAAACAGGTAAGTTGGGCAACACAGCAGGATATGTCTTGGGCATAGTTGGAGATAAATGGGGAATGCCGGTGCACAAATTTAGGGAAAATCCAAAATAATGTGAAGCAAACCTGTTTCGCTCACTTTTGATGAGGTTTATGATGCTTAAATTAGAAAATTTCCATGTATTATCCTAATTATTTGCACAAAATATGGATCTGCATAAAAAGGAGGAGAATGTAGATAGTGAAGGAAAAGACCAAGAATGAAACTCTCAAAGTTAAAACAGAGTGGGAAAGGGAGGGTGAGGATACAGAAGAACAAAAATGAAAATACATCACATAAATCAGTATTGGAACAGAGGTAGAAACCTTTAAAGTCTCACATCTTTTCCAGGTGTAATCATCTTCATATAAATGTGAGCTGGCAAGGTAGAAAATTATTTTAAATGATTCTAAAATGTTATTATCTTGACAGACTGATTATATTTGATTGTGTTGATTATGGCTATTAAAATAATTTTTCTCTGATGAAAAATATATCCTCATAGTTTAATTGCAAATATCCAAAACATAGATTTAAGAAATTGTATAAGCCTTCTGCTTAGAAGTTCTCTTTTAAATGTGTATGTGTGGGAAATAAACGTGCAAACTGTGATTATTTGTTGCAGGGTTCTTTTAAGGAACTCTCTTCTGGAGAATTTGTGTTCTTCCTTGCTCATCCCTGAAGTAGTTAATCTCTTATTGGAGTAAAGGTTGAGAGAAATGGGACTGTTTAGCCTGGGGAAGAGACTTGGGGGCAATGTTATTAATGTATATGAATAACTGAAGGGAAGATACAAAGAAGATGGAGCCAGGCTCTTCTCAGCGTTGCACAGTGAATTTATTTTTTTTTTCAAAGACCTTGAAAATCAGTGCTATTTTGCAGAGGTATCCAATGCATTCATTCGGACTGAGCTGCAGATCTACCTTTTTGAAACTCTGGTTGCCTTCTAAAGCCCACTTGTATACAATAAAAATTCTTCCATTATATATAGGTGTGCCTTAGTGCTAGAAATTGTGTTGGCAGTCCATTCAGTGGAACTTTGTTCTGAAATTTGTACCCTGTTGCCTCAGTGGCTTCCTTTGGAAGGGTAATTAAAAATAAAGGTCTTGCTCAAATTTCACAGTAGATAAAATGCTGGAAAAGGGAGAGGAAAGAGAACAAAGTCACAGCTGAGTGTCTACAATCTAGTACCAAGCCTCAAGAACCTGGTAGCAATTCCAGCTGTGTTGACTCTGAGCGGTTTATTGGAGTCAGTGCTTGTGCCTGGCACCTGTGCAAGTCACCCAAGTTGTACATGACCTGACTTTGTCCTTGGGCTTTGAATTATTTTTCTTCTAATGGGAGAAGCTAAAAGGAGAAAAATGAGAAAAGAAAGAGGAAAAGGCAGGGAAAATGATGACTTAAAAGAAATGGAAGTTGGAACAAGTATTTCCTTGGGAAGAAAAATATATGACCTATGGAATAAAGAATGAAAATGTAGAATATTTTTACAGATTAGGTCCTACATGACAATGTAGGAGATGGGAGAGAGCAGACAGAATTGCTGAGTGTTTACATAATTCTTCTTCATTCATGAATGGTTTCCCCCTGTGATTCTGAAAGTTTACAGTATTTTGTGTGTGTTTATCTGGTTTAAAAATGTCAAATGCACCCAAGTGACTCAGGAATCCAACAGCAATTTAAAGACTAGGCTATATTTCTCTGAACATCTGTGGGATTAGAGGTCTGTCACTTCTTAATAATTCGACTTTGACTCTTCCATTATTTCAATGCTTATAGAAAACATTATAAATCTTTATGGAACTCTTTACTTTTCTGTTTACCAGGTTACCATAATTTCCCCACAGATTTCTTCTAGGGAATGAAATAAAAATTTTCTACCTAAATATGGTTGGAATTTTCTAGGACCTGGAAATGACTGAATTATGTAGAAGTTATGTTTTATTTAGGTGATTCTGTTTTCATTTATAAATGTTTCTGGGCATCAGGCACTGAGTGGATTTCTATCCCCTCAGTTCCTGCCTTGGCAATTTGTTTAGACTTTTGGAGTGTAAAAGCATAATTGAGAAGTACCTCAGTGATTTCTTTAACTATTTCTTTCTTTCCTGCATAGAGTTCTAATTCTTATTAGGCAATATATCTAGCTTGATGAACTCCTTTGAACCATAACTCAGTAACGCAGCACCTGTACATGTAGAGGATTTTCTAGTCCCATCAGCCATCTAGATCTGTATTTTCTTGGAGAGTTGTGTTCTACTTTTTCTTCTCATGTAAGTTTTCAGGTATTGTATTGGGTGCATGTAATGGCACTTTCAAGGCCATGGGCCAATGCATTTCCATGAACTTTGTAACCAATATATGCTTTTGAAAAAGGTCGGTTTGACTTCAAGGCAAAATGTATAAGACAAGTTTCACTTTTTCTTAAACTGCTAAACGAGCAGAGGGCTGGGGGTTCTATAGATACTATCAACATTTTCCAGTTGGTGATGTCTAGAGAACTGTTTGCATAAACATATTTGCTAGGAAGTGCTGATGACTCTACCTGGAATCAATAGGACTGTGTGGCACCTCTGCTACTCAAACCGAGGCACCTTAAATATATGCACATTCAAAGATGATGTCAAAATATTTCATTCACAGTAGTTTTTTTTTCTTTAGCTGTTAAACTGTGTGAAGTGAGAGGGTGAAGGGCACCACAAACATCCATTTAGATCAATGTTAGTTTGTATAGTGGGTGTCAGTTTACTGAGGGCAATTGATATAATAGTCTCATTTTTTTTTAATAATTAAGGTACTTTCAGTGAGAGTTGCAGACTACAACAGAAACTGAGCTTCTAAACAATTAGAACTTCCATAGGCAGCTAATTCCCTCCCATAAATTCAACAGATCTAAAGATGAATACTAATTAGAAGAAAGTATGTGCCAGACACTCAGCTGGTGGAAAAGGAAATCATTCTCTTCCCTGCAGTGCTGCCAGGTTCACTTACATCAGATGAGAGTCTGACCAAATGTCCCGGAAAGACAGTGCAATGCATATGGAAGATCAGCATAGGAAAGCCTAAACCTTGAGATCATAAGTTAATACTAAATCTAGCAGGAAAACTACCTTCAGAATTTCATCAGAGGTGGCTTTATTGCCATAATTATCTACCAGAATCATCCAGGACACAATACCATGTGCAATAAATGACTTTGATCAAGTAGTAAGCAAGAGAGAAGTAATTAGTGGTACTGAGTACACAGTTAAATAGCGCTTTCTTTTCTCCTCTACCCATTGGTTCCAGTTAATATTATATGTGCATCTTCCAAGATCAAATTACCTGAACTAATAGGTAACATTTTCCTGATGAGCATTCAAAAGCAGACTGTTGTTCTAAGGCAGACCTGAGACTGTTGAATGTTTGCTAATAAAAAAGTTAATTTTGGAATAAGGCGTAGGTGTTTGTAACATCTGTGCATTCCCCTGAGTAATGTCTTGTCAGCTGTTCCTCCATAGATTTTGCCAATCATATTTGTATCCCAAAGAACTGGCTGAGCAGACATACCCCAGCAGAAAACAGAACTTGGCTGCCTATTTTGCAACTTCTCTTTCATAGTATTGGAGTCGCTTTAGGAGGAAATCACTGTGTGTGTCATCTTGTTCTCCTTACACTGGAATTCTGTGCCACCAAGAGAGAAGGAAGGCTGTTGCCTCAGTCAGGCAGATCTTAATCCTATGGCAGTTTTTCCTGAGAGAAATTCCCTTTGATTCAAACATTCAATCTGAAACACTGTGACTTAATGAACCATTTTAAGCACCACAAAGTACCTCTTTGCAGTGTAGAGAATATTAAGCTCTATGGCTTGTTACCAGCTGTGGGGAACTTTGTCTCTGGAGATCATTCTAGTCCTCTTCCTGTACTCAGATTTGTGGTCTTGAGTTCAGAAATAGTTGACGTACAATATGAAGGAAAATTACAGGCAGCTGACACTTGAAATCTAGATCATTATTGTTTCACTGGGTTTCTGATTATAAAGAGGTTATTTCCATATCTTTCACTTGATATTTTATGTGAGAGTTGGAATGAAAGATGGTTAGCTCTGGGCATTGCTGTGGACTCTAATCCACTTGTTTCTGCAGTTATGCAGTGTTGTCATTTAACTTTTGCACCTTTGAACAGCAAAATCCACTTCCTTTCTAGTAGGTTCCTTTCTAGATCAGTGATTAATGTAATGGAAAATTTTGCTGCATTTCAGTGGACAAATCAGTACTGCATAGGCTCTGTAAGCAGCAGTCCATTTCTGATGCATTTCCTCTGGGCTTTGTGTGTGTGACTTATTGACTTCCACAAGACCACTTCTTTTCTGCAGTGCATTCTGTTAATCCTGGAGACAGAAGTGGTTTGAGCTGTGGGGATGGCAGTAGGAAATGCCTTAAAATCAAGGATTTTAAGCTTCCTTCTTATTCCTCTCCCTTTCTTTCAAGGCTCCCCTCCAGTGCTCTCAGACATCTGGAGATGCATCCGCCCCTCAGGGTTGATGTGGTCTGCTATGGAGTGCTCACTTCTGCACCAATTTTAGGGATGGACAAAGCATTCAGCTGTCTGTGGGACTGCAGCAGAGCTCTCCTCTGCTGTGAGGAGCAGGAGGCAATAGAGTGGAGCTATTTGCCTGCTTGCAGAAACTGCAGTCACTGCTGAATTATGAGCTGAATGGTTCCCAGGGAAGAAATTTTCAGTCCCAACCGGGACCTTAATTCTAATGGTGAAACTTGGTGTCTGTCTTAAGACTATTAAGTTTGTTAATAGCCAGCTTTTCTATTAAACTAGTGCTTTACACTGCCTGAAAGTTATAGTATTGGAAGTATCACCCTCTTAAGCAGCTTTACAATTGCAAGGTAATTGTGCTGTCCAAACGGTGTATGTTTGGGTATATCACATGCCCTACAATGTGCATTTTTGTTCTATGTCTTCCCTGAAAAATAGGTCTTATAAATAAACTGATCTGTAGATATCATGATCATATATTTCTTCTAGTGCTGTTTTAAGGGAAAACTGTATTGACTAAATAAAAAAAGTTCTTAATTTTTTTTACAAGTCATCTGGGTTTTTTGCACATTATTATGAACAGTAATTTGGTGTAGATTAGGGTTTGACAAGTTTTCTCAAAGATTCTGTACAAGTAAGCATTGGTCAGGATTGGAAGGACAGCCTGGCCTGAGCTCTTTGAGGGGTTGCAGGCATTGATTCATGTGCTTTCCAGTGAAAATAACACAAAGTGATTATATTCCTTGCAGTGCTTTGAAAATCTTGCCTTGAAATTCAGCCCCAGAGTGACAGAAAAGCTTTCAGACAGCAGAGAGCCTGAATTTGCTGCTGATATGCCACTGAATTATAGAAGAGTCTGGAAAATTGTTTGCCTGGGCATAGTGGCAATCCATGGTCAATAAGGAATTTGGAAGCAGGTGATAAGACTTAAGGGCTTTGGGGTAGAAAAATCAGTTGTTTCTTCTCTTTTGTTACAGTTGTTGAAAGCACTTCACATACACACACTCACTTATGGAAAATGCAGAAAGGACACAAACATATTTGGGCGGGGGATAGATTTGGCCTGTTAAAAATTGCTGATGTTGCAGGAAGAGTGACTAGAGGCTCTGTTTAATTCCTCCCTGGTCTCACCTCATGGGCCATCTCTCTTCTGCTCTACTTCTTGCCTTTTGTCTGTCCATTTACAAATGTAATGACTGCTGGTAATGACCACCTCTAGCTGGTATTTGTGCAGAGCCTATCATAAAGGGTTACCAACATTGCTTTTGGGGCCTGTAGACATTTCTATGGTGAAAATAATAGTCTTGACATTTTTCTTGTTCTGGGTAGTTGCATTTCTGCATTGAGAAAAGTAAGACTCCAATTGTCATCTTTTTTAATGAGCTTTGCTTCACGACTGCTGATATTGGTATCTTGTGTGTGTGAGTATTTTATATTATGAAGAGTACACTAAATTGTAAAACTTATCTCTGCAGAAAGGTGCCTAATTTAGAGTGTGTACTTTTAATGTACAACTCATTTATCAGGCAGGTTTATGAGATTTTAGATCCCAATGTTCTGTGAAGGGCAAGTACAGAGGACTGTATTCAGAATTTCTTGGTGAGATTCCCAAATCTTAATTAAAATACGAATTACACTAAAACCTTGAAATGGTCATGGTGAAATGAGAATATATTTTTCTTCTCTCAATTTTTGGAAATTCTGAACAAAGGCAGTAACGCTTTAAAAATGTTTGCAGTTGTAAATATTGTGTAGAGCAAACTCTGAGATTTTCATGCTATCATGCCATTAGAAGAAATACTACAACAGTAATTCGTGATACATCCTCATGTTTTGATATGGATTGGTTAGACCATAGGTTTAAACAACCTCTTTTCCAAATAGGTGTATACAGTCTTGTGGCCTTGAGAGGATATGAGAAAATTTCTGAATGGAAGGGAGACTGATACTAGTGCCCTTCTAAGACACTGAACAGAATGACCTCCAAAAGAGTTTAGCATCAGCTGAGAAGAAGCCATTTTCAGGGAAATTTAGGCCTCCCCTTTAACTAAATTGCTAGAGTTCTTCTTTTTTCCTCAGCTGAGATACTAGAAATTTACCTTTTACATAATATGAGGATTCCCAAATGTAGTTTGCTCCTGGCTTTCATATGGCTTTGCCATGGGTTTTTTTTTACAGCTTTCCTTAGCTGCAGGGATTATTTTATTCAGATTTCAAACTAGCATGGCAGCAAAGTGGGTCTGTGTTTACTCTGTGCTAAATATCCTTATTTAAATCATAGTGAAAGAGTCTGAAAGCTTTTTTAAAATACAGACACTTAGTAGTTCTAGCAGTACACTAGTTAAAGCAAAACCAGATATTGCTGCAGAGTGATGAATTCTGAAAATGTAAGTCTTAGATTTGTAAGCCCAAAGTTAAGAAATAGAATTAAACTTTTGATGTCCTTCTCCCCATCCAAAGCTCTTGAATCCAGCAGTTCCTACAGAAGCCACTTAAAAATGTTTTCCACTCATTCACTGGGTGCTGAACACTTCAGAAAATCAGGTCAGTTCCTTAAGTTTCCAAATACAGATTAAGGATCCTAAATATAAGCATGTTATTCAAAGAAAAATTGGCTTCTCTTTATACAGATTGTAAAGCTACAATCAGATCCACTTGACTTATTCTATTTCCAGCTCTTATGGAGGTCAACAACAATTGTATTTAGTTCCTGCTTTAGTATGAAAATGCCCTTCCTTGCAGGTGAGTGGGTGTGATTCTCAAAGTCCCTCTGGTTACTTGTATTCCCTTAGTAATATAAGAGGCTATTTTTCTTCACTCCCCAAAATCCAGGAAGAGTACATGAATTTCCTCAGCTCTGCTTAGATGCAGAAAGTTGTACCTTCCTTCCAGATCAAATTCTACCCATATCCTTTCTACAGGTTATTCTTTCTGGAATGCCCTAAGAGGGAGTATTCAGTTTTTTATCCTTCCATTCAAGTTATCTTAACTAAACCCAATTTTTAATAGCAGGGTTGGCAGCCCCCTTTCATCACTCCAAAATCAGCTTTCTGCTTTGTCTCTGTCCCCAGACATCCACTTGACCTGATGTTCAGTCCAGGAGCCCTAGAGATGGTCTGGAGGAAAAACTACTCCAGACACAATGGTTTTGGTATCCTACCTGCTCCATGGTCAGCCCCTTTCCAGCCCCACTCCTACTTCTACCCTTGGCTTTGTCTCTCTAATTCGTACCTGAGGGAAAATTGCAATTCCCATAAAGTGTTATATACCTCTAGCAGTTTATTAATTGCGGTTAATTTTTGAAAGAACTCTATTTACTTTTGAGTGAAGTCCCCAGGGAGAGCTTTGTCCTAAATAGACAGAGTGACTATGAGTAGCACAGTAGGCGCTGAAAGAACACGCAGAGAATTTGTGGTTAATAGTATACTTAATCTCTAGCCCTTACTATTAAAGCAGTGTTTTCTCCTGAATTGCTTCCACATAATTTTCTTTTACTTCTGGCTAAACCAGAGACAGATAAGAATGCCTGTCCCTACTGCGCCACGTTTTATCCTAAAGAGAATTTTTTTTGCCATAAATCAGAGAACTTCTAAACCTACTCTGGATTATCTCAATTGAGAATCCTCCCCTAATAAATATAAAAACCATATACAACATATGTATGTAAAAAATACATACACAAGTGAGTTTTCTCATCAAATGAAATGAACATGGCATATGTTTGGCTACTGTAATTAAGAGCTGAAAATTCTTAAGTTTGATCCACGTCTCAACAAACCTGCTGGAAGAGCTGAAGTGATCATGGTGTTGTTGCAGTTACCCTGTAGGGATCTGGCCTGAGTGCAGACGCTGCTCTCTGAGCCTTTGAAAGTATACAAGTCAAATAGCTGGGTGCTAATGGCCATCTGGGAATTCAGTTGGCAAAAAGGAGCTGTGTGCTGGCACAGAGCTGTTGGAGCTGTTTGCTGCACTAGCTGTCCCACTGCTTTTCCATGTAGAGGAGAGTGAGGGTGCATGTGATGCCAGTCCTCTGTCAGGATAGAGAGCCTGCTGTAGATCTCACTTCATGCTCCTGAGGCACACAAGTCACTCTCCCCTGCAGCTACAGGAGGGCCGACATAGCTGTACTGGGAAAGCTACCAGGAGGTCTTTTGCAGTGGGAAATGTTTGTTTCCTCTCTCAGCAGTTCCAAAACAGAGCACCTTGTAGAGAGGCAAGCTCCAAACTGAATGAACTAGAGCTCTGGCTGGGTGTTAAGATGGGTCTCTGGAAGACAGAGTGCACTGTCAAAGCAACGCAGTGAAATTTATCCCAGTGCCAAACTTCTGATAATTAAAATTTCATAGTAATGTACCACTGACTCCATCTCTTAATCTTCCAAATAGGAAGTGTTTAAAAAAAATAAATTCTTTCCTTGCTGTCTGTTATGTAAGTGGATCTGTAAGATTTAAAACAAAATTAATAATTTTCAAATTGTTGAACCCATTGAGTGCAAGTCAGCAGCTTCCCTTTAACTTTATAGAGACATATGTCTCCTGGGATCACTTAGCAAGGAAGTGGGTTTTTTTTTTAAGTTTGCTCGAGGCCAATTTATCCCAAGCATTGAATTTATCCAGCTGTAACTGCAAAAAGAATTCATTTCATGACTGCTGCCTTGCAGTACTTCAAACAGTGCATGTAGAGAAGAAGGGATTGGTATTTACCAAAAACTACGGGTCCATTTCTTTCATTTTGCTTTGTTTTCATAAGAAGACTTCTGTCTTTCCATTAGTGAGAGGAAAAGAAGAACTGGAATCAATGAGTCAGATCCTTAATCATTATAAACTGCAAAAGCTTCCTAGTTTTTCAATTTTCAGCTGACTGTGCTCTATTGTCCTCAGCTCTAGATTTCTTAACTGTCAGGTACTGAGGTGATTTGTGAAGCTTTAAGCTTGTATCTCAATCCCTATTTGCTTCACTCCAGCAATGGCGAGGGAGGCTTGGTTTCCAAGGGAAATGTTGATGTTTCATTTCAGTTAGCTTAAAAACAAAGCTAGTTTCACAAAATGGGGCAATCTGCAACATAAAGATGAAATTACATTTGTCATGACTTTCTTAAAAAGAGAATGCGTTGTTGACCTACGCTAGTCATACTAATGGAGGAGTCAAAATAGTATTTTTGTTAGGGAGACTATGGATTAGCAGTCTTAGAAGTAGGGATTTGCTGTTGCTCAGGACAGTCAGCTGAGAGTTAGATGACAATTTCTTTCCATGTCCTGCTGCACAGTCCTATCCTGAGGTAAGACATGGGAGAGGGAAAGAAAGATTTGGCTCCCTACCTCTGAGCCTTGGAGACAGTCCTGGAAAGTGGAAAGCAGAGTTTGACAGGGACTATTGCTTCCTACACCCCTGTGCACAAAATGTAGTTGACAGGAGCTCGATAGTGGCACAAGTGGAGGGTTTGTGTCTATTGTTCCAGACTAGATGGCAACACTCAGGAATTTTCCATTGAAATAGATTTCAGTTAATTAATTTTGCATATTCTGGAAAATCTCATTTTTATTCCCCCTTGTATTACCCCTGAAAATTTCTATTCTGTTGAAATATTTTAATCTTCTCTCAAAGAAACAACAATTGAAGTCTAGCACTTCTGATCTGTTGAAAATTAATTAGACTTTATATGGTAGTTCAGTTCTTGGTGGGAATTCTACTGGTGTTTCATTTGACTCTTGCTTGTGCAGTCTACTTAGAGAGCTTGTGTTGTCTGCCACATTACACAACAGCCCCTCTTTATCAAGCTGTTCCATGAGCTGATGTAATACATATTAGTACCCTCTTTCTCTCAATTTGGGGCAGAGAAAAATTGCTGTGTTGCAGCTTTGATAAAGCTGCCCTTCTTTGGATTCTGGGAGATTAGGACATGCCTCAAACCCTCCACACATTTCTTGCAGTGTACCTTCATTTAGACCTTAAACATCAGACTAATGATACATCTACTCGCCTTCCTCCCTCAGGGTAAGATTAGAAATGACCCAAGAATGCCTTTTTGGTGGTGGTTTCCCTCATGTTGCACTGTGTTCATTTTTACTGGTGTTTGCCATAGCACTCCTGGAGACCAGATGGAGAACTGAGCACTGAAGAAAAGGAGGAAGCAAAGAGAAGCTCTGAAAGCAGGAATGTTTTGCTGCCAGAGGTATTTCCTTCCTCTGGCTTTTTATTCAGTGCTCTATAATGATGCCCTTTGTACTGGCACGGGTTGGTGGCAGATGGACTGGCCATGGCAGCACACAAACCACAGCTGTTGGCACATGGTGAGTGGGTTTGCTGCCATGAGTTGTGACACAGCCAACAACCAGCCTGCAAATAGGTGGAGAGTGAGATTCTGCACAGCTGTTTTGAAGAAAAGACACCACTGAAAACTTTGGTGAAGTGGGTAATTACTGAGCAAGTTTTATTGAAAAGACCCGTACCGTTATTTGTGTAGTATTTTGATGTTACTTTCAATTTGTAGTTATCTATTATTTTTACATCATTTTTCTACTTTTCTCTTTACTTTGTCTGGCTGTTTATGCTCCCAGGTTGAGCTACAAAGTGAGTGTTGCACAAGGCATTGAGAACGAATTTGACTCACTCAGCTGGCATCAAGGAAATTCAGTTAAAACCCAGTGTTAAACTTAACAGCATGCAATATATTCCACAGCTTACCAGTAAAGGGTGCCTCCTAAAATCCTCAGAAATAGCTGTATTTTATTGGGTTAGAAGTTCCATTAATGTCACCCAAGTCTAGCAGTTTCAGCATTCTTATGGAGCTAACAACACAGGAGCTGAGCTGAAGTGTCTCTGTAAATTCAGGATTTAAGCCATTTTACAGGAATAGAGAATGTATCTATTTCTCCCATAAGTGCTTGTCTTTTTTTCCCTTAGATAAGTTTATAACTACTTCTCACCTTACTGTTCTTTTTCACCTTGATGCTTTAGCCCCTGTTCTTGCTTTTCTGCATGGAGAAATATTGCAATTGGTGTGGATCAAGATGGGCCCCCACCCTCTGATTGCTAAAGCTGCTTCTGGATTGCAGGATTAGTCAAAGGGAAATCTTGACAACAGGTAGACTGTTTTCAGGGTTGGTGCTATCCAGATCTTGTAAACATGGTAAAAGTTCCACTCCAGAAAGAAAAGAGCACTTTGGAACATTTAGGCTAAAGATTTGGAATTCCTATGAGAGATATCTAATTTCTGAAGAAAATGAGAATTGGGGATATTCTTTCCCAGACCTTAAAGGTAAAAATTGCAACACAACTTAGAAATTATCTGATTTGGAGAGCAGAATGAGAACAGCTCTTGGACATTTCTCCTTTCCCAAAGGAAGATTAAAGCCAAGTGTTGTTGACACACCAGTGATTTTTACTGGCTCCCCTGGTCCCAAGAGAGGTTGTTCCTCTAATCTCAATTCTGCCACTAAGTTTCAACCAAGCTGTATACTCCCTTTAGTAAAATTGGTGCAATATCTCTTATTAGCCTCAAAGGCTCTAATCACTTATTTAAATGTTTGAAAATAATTTTGGCATTTCAGCTGAATGATTTTGCATATATTGAGTTTTATCAAAGATTTTGTTCATACAACCAATACTTTTCCCCCTCCTACCCTCCTCTCTTTTTTTACAACATCAGCATTTTTAGAGGACAGAAATGTCAAAGTGAAAGCATCTAAATGAAAAGAATCACTGAGAGAAGGCCCAGGTAAAGAAATTAACAAAAAACCCCGTGAGTTCCATGGCCTGATCTTTTTTCCCCTCAGTTTGTGTTTCTAAGCCAAGTCAACCTCTCCCCTGTCAATTCCATCTACATCTGTTTGAAAGCTACATTGTGTTCTCCTCCTTTGTCGTGTTTGATCTATGGATTCCTTTTGCATGTTAAAACTGCTTCTAATTTCAGCTGCAAGTTTATGATGTTATTAATGACAAGTGCTCGGTGCAGGGTACATCTGTAAGGATTGCCTTTCAAAGGATCTTTTCACTTGTATCAGAAACTGTCTTTGACATCTTAATTTTATTTTTTATAAAGAATTGTTTCCAGTTGGAGAATGGCTCTGAATGTTAGATGAAAGGAGGAGCTGCTTGAAGGACAAAGCAAACCAGTTTTTTCTTGACATTAGTTAAGGATCAATTATCAAAATCTCCATTACAAATCTTCATCAAAAGAAAGTGAATTAGGATAGTAATAATAATTATATTAGATTCTTTGAAGTGATGATATTCCACAGCAGCTTCACAACCAGACAAGTCACAGTAGCATTATTTCTCTCTCAGAAATCACTAGCTCTAATTCAACAGGGACGTCCACTCAGAGAGGAGCGATGATGTTAAGAACAGCACAAAACATACTCAACTTTCTTATGCTGATACCTTTTCTCAGTGCAGTGCACTACAGAAGCAACTGTCTTTTAAGATCAGTGGTATTTGTGGATGAAAAACTGCTATTGATTGCTTGATCACATTAATTTGAAGTTCATTTATTACCATACAAATGGGATGAAAATGTCCTCCGTTCCAGAATACTATTAATTGCAAATAGCCCAGAGGCCAGGTGGCTGCCTCTCCCTGAGCTGAGCTGAGAAAGCAAGCCTCCTCAGAGGCTCATGTTTTCCTCAAAGTCACACTGCCCATGTTCCTCCACTGTATCCTAGTTGTCTAAATGGAAAAACAAACAAACAAACCAAAACAACAACAAAAACGAAAACAAAAAACCAAAACAAAACAAAGAAACCCAAACCAAACAAAACCAACCAACCAAACAAAAAAAACCCAAAACCACCCAGAATCCAACCCCAAACCCCTGATTTCCAGAAGGCTGAAGCTGTGCACATTGATAGGACAGAGTGCCTCTCCAGAATAGCAAACTGCCAAGCCAAAGCTACCCTTTAACTACAGACACCTGGAGAAGAGCTGCCTGCTGTTTTCTTTGACCATCAATTACAAATCTTTATGCCAACTTATTTGTACTGTCCTTTTCACCAAGTTTTTAGGTGGGGCAATACTGACACTCATCCTTGCCCTTGTACATGAATGTCAAGATAAGGAAAGCAGGGAGGAACGTCTCTATTGCTAATGTGTCTCTGCCAATATATTGGATTGGTCCATAGTTTTCTGATTTTAATGAGACTGGAACTCAGCCCAGACTCAGTCATTGCAGTGAATTCAGATGATTTTCCATTCCTGTGTATGTTTTATTTTCTATAACCAAAGAAAGTAGTTTAGATGGCATCCAGTCATGTGACAGAATAATTTTATCCCTGTGAAAACTTTTCCAGTTAGAGATGGGTGTGGAGATGCCAAGTCTGGTTTGTCATTCTTACAATTTAGATTCCTTAGAAAGGAAATTTGGGTACTGTGTCCCACACCTCATTTTCATATGGGTCCTAAGTTAAGCCTTCATATCTGAACACTGCTGAATTTCAGGAGTTCAAAACTGGTACTGAGCTTTCTGACAGAAACTCTTATCTGGCAACATTCTCCTGAAGAATTTTAGCAGATCTTCAGCTATTTCTAAGAGCAGTGGATAGTATATTGTCTTAGCATAAACCAAAAGGGCTCCTATCAGTTTTAGGGTCCCTAAAGAACAACTAACAAGAGCAGTGCAGAATGCTTTTTTCCCTTTTAAGTGTCCATGTGAATTTCCACTATTATATCTCTTGCTCTTTTCCATTTAGGTTGCATCCCATGAGCAGTCTTTGGAACACGCTGCAAAAACAACAACAGTGGCTTCATAGTAAACAGAAATACCAGGGCATAAACTAAGATCCTTGTTTTAGCTCATGCCATGTTGAACCACAGTGAGTTAATCCAATGTAGCAGAGTGAGGAAGAAAAGCTGTTTTCTCCCTAATTAAAAAGAAATGCGTTGCAAACACTGAGAGCGTAAGGGTGGATCAAGAAACTACAAAATATTTCTTGAATAATGGTTTTGTTTGATTACATTGGCAGGGTTTGGAAATCAAATTTCAAGTTACTTTGTTTTTTTCTGGCTTTATCAAGGCATTAGCTGTACTGGAGCTTGTAGTGAGCAGTTATTAGATAATCCTGGGCTTCTACCAAGACTCTTCTCCCTGAGCAATAACCAACTATTTCTCACCTTGAAAAGTAAAAAATAGAAATTGAGGATTCTATTTGTGGTGTTTAGTGGCTTGGTTGCGTTTTGGGGACGTTTTTTGAATGGGGGATTTTTTTATTGTTTTTGTGGGGTTTGGGGTTTTTTTTGAGCATTCACTGTGTCATGTTTTCTACCAACAGATCTTTTTCAGATACCTTTAGCAAACAGAGGTGCAGAGTTCTTCCAGAAAATAGCTGTTATTAATGCACATACCTAGCAGAGCTGTCATGATGCTTGGTGTAACCAGCTTCCTTGATTTCAGGAAGGTTCATATCAATTCCTGAAGGTAGTTAAATCAGACCAACTATTCTGTGAAATCACACACCTGGTAATCTTGTTTCTGCTTTCCTTTTAATTGTTTTTTAAAAACACACAGGGTTTTCACTGTCTTTATCTAGGAGGGAGGGAGGGGGAGGCAGAGCACACCTTATGGTGATGTTGCTTGTAGCACTGTGAGGCTGCTGCTTTCCCATACTTGGCTAAGGATGCCACAGAACTACACTGGTAAAATCCTTGCCATCACCTAAATAAACAGAAATTGTTTAATATTTAAAGTGCTTAAAAGCCTTAGCTTCTCTAATAATGGGGAAGTTACAGGGATTAATTTTCCTCATTTTGTAGCATGGAAATCAAAGGACAAAAATGAAAATGCCCCATATTTCTGATTTGGATCACTTCTAAACAATTTGCTTAAGAGATCTGAAGGCAGTCATAGTCAGTATTACAGCTACTACCAACCTACCAAAAGCTCACGCAAAACTACATTTGCCAGAAGTTGTGGGCTTTGTGTTGTGGTTTATTTTTTTACTTTATTCTTAACCAATTAATTCTTTTGTAAGAGCATATAAGAGTACTTAATTAATCTTTGGACTTGAAATACAATCCCTGAATTCTTGGCTGAGCAGGACATCATATGCTTGTCCTCATTTTGTTGAAATTAGATGGAAGACTGTATATACTCTTGTGGCTGACAAGATTAAGATTAAAGGAAGTGTCAGGCTCACTCAACTGATGTTTATACAATTGAGAAGTTTTACATTTTAGTTTATCTAATCCTTTTGCAAATCTCATGTCTTTATCAATACTTGGTGTTGGTTGGTCTGTCATTATCCTAATTTCCACAAGCTAATTTATTTTACTCTCGGTATCAACACAAATATATTAATTTGCTGATTTTTTGTTTTATACTATAATGCATTGAGAAATATGAATTATTGCCTGCTTTACTAAGTTTTTCAGTTAGATCATTTCATCTCTTTTTTTTTTTTTTTTCAAGTTTGTTTGGTTTTTTCCTGCCAGGTTCTAAACTCAGGTTCTGGCCATCTCCTCCTCTGCTTAACTTCTTAGGACCATCAATAGAACCATTTACTCTGAAAGGATATTTTAGCCAATTAAATTAAGCATGTGTTTAAAGGTGTTCTTGGTTTAAGATGAAAATGGTCAGCAGCTGTTAGAAACAAGTCCTTAAGCCTTTATTAGAATGCATAATTAATCTTTTGACTTGATGAGAAGGGAAATATTAATTGGGTTATTTTCTGCCAGGTCTTAAGTGACTTCATTTTGTCTAAATCAAAGTAATTAAAAGAGACTGAAAATGTAAAGTTTATGCAGTAGAGAACTGCATCTAGGCAATTCTTGTCTGCCAAGTGAATGGATTTCAAGTGGAAAGTGTTCTCTTTGAAAGCCAGGAAAATGCTCCTGAGAAGATATTTCTCCTAATCTTCCTGGAATTGAGTAGGATTTTTCTTACCTTTTGAATGGCAGGGTTTTCAAGTTTCCTACCAGATGCTTTTGTTAATTCTAGAGTCCTGATGGGTTCAAAGTATGTCCTGGTACTGATGCTAGACTTTTTGCGATTTGAATTTGATAGAAATTAAAATGCTACCAGCTATGTTTTGTGTGTTAGGGCTCTGCATAAATAAGCATAAATCTTAGATTCTTCAATAAAAGAAGGTGTGCTTCCTTGCAGCTTTAACTGTGGAACCTGGAAGCAAAATTATATTGGTTATGGATTTTAATTTGGAACTAAATGTCAAGCTTCTTTAAAAGTTAAATCATTTGGACTTGAGGTTTTCCTCCTTTCCTTTCTTTTTTTCATTAAAGTGATGAAGCAAAAATACCTCATAAGTAAAAGATGATTGCTTAGGCCAATCCAGTTCATGCACAGTAACAAAACATTAGAATTAATGTAACACTGTGGATTTCAAGTGGTTTAATTGAGTTGTAGACCCCACTCCTCACCTCATCCCTCCTCTGGTGGTATCTAGAAAATCTTGGGCTATTCTTAAGGCAGTTCTTCTTCCTTTTTAACAGCCTTGTCTCCAAGTCCTTAATGCCAAGCAAAATGGATCACTTTGGTTGTGCTTGGGAAGTAATTGAGTAAAGATATGAAGTAACAATGGTGTATTAAAACATGTATCATGTTTAAATAGCACTTGTATGACTCCAAAGGGAAAGAATGGAGATGGAGAGTCATTCAAAGCCTATCTAGGGTTTATGATATCCTGTACACTGTTTAAAAAGGTTTACATCTAATGGTTTGGCAAGGTAGGAGCATTTTGCAAATAACACTGTGGAGTGAGGATTGGCTTTCTCCCAAAACCATTGGAGGGAAACAAAGCTTACATTTTAGTTTTTATAGTTGGTTAAAAGCAATAAATGTGCAACAATGTTATTGCATTTCAGTGATTTTTACATTGTTATAATATACTGAAATCTTCTCATAGGAACACCCAAGAACACCAATATTCATGTGCTTAAAAATAAGCAGATAAGTGGTGCTGGCCATATTCCTGTGCTAGAGATGAGAATGAAGTGTGCATTTTGCATGGAAATATTTACCAGGGTAGAACCAGAGTTTCAGGCCTGTTGCTAGCCTTGAATTTTCACATTCTTAAAAAGGAACCACACCATCATGCAATCTTTATGCATTCCTTACGCTAATTTAGAAATCAGCCCCAAGAGAAGAGGTGAATTGAAATACTGACCCAGCTTCAAATCATTGAGTGCTGTCATTGACTTCAGTGAAACCTGCCTTTCACTGGAGGCCTTCTGAAAGGAGAAAAATAGTTGATACAATGAACATAGTGGAAAAAATCCTCTCTTAACTGCCAAACGACAACAGGATACAGTGAACTGTAGGATCTTGAATACCTTCCTTTAAAATCAAGAGTGCAGAATAGGATGCCACTTTAGGGAACATTTCCTTTAATTTGGCTTTTAGGGCTCTTAGGGATGCATGCTGGTATCTGGCTAAAAATGGACCAGTTTTTCAAAACAGTTGAGTATCTTCTTTTCTTACTGGGATCAGAAAATCTCTGTAAATGCCAATCACTATCTCTTTAATGGGGAGAAGGGGCCCATCCCAGGCCTTTGGTCTTTAACTGACATAATGGTGCCCAAGAACAGCCACATATTTCAGAAGCTCTGAAAAAGGTTAGTTGTAAGGCAGAAGAATTACAGGAAACAGGTTGGATTCCTGTGAGGCTGGCAAGGCAGATGGGCACAGTTGGGAAGACCCAGCTATGGGGTGCAGGTGGGAGGACAGATGCCCCATACTAGATGAGGTGTGCTCCTGCCAGAGGTGGGCTAGAAGACTTCAAAGTTTTGTTTGATTGCTGGTGAGGGTCAGGGACAGGCTGATGGCTTGAAGCACTCAGCTCTTGGGAGGGAGGAGGCAGATGCCAAGAGTTTGCAATGCCATGCCATGCTGCACTCGGCACCTGGGCCATCTATGCTAGCAAGTACCAGGCAAATGTTTTGTACTATGGGTCCAAAAGTGGGAAAACTGAGAATTGCAAAAATGAAGGCTGTTTCCAAAGAGCTGAGGATTAAGCCTTACTTGGATCGCCACTATATAATTAAAGCAGTTTTCCAGATGAAAGGGAGAGATATGTTGTCTCCTATTTCTGGGCCCTAGTCCAGCTAAGCAAGAGCTATGTGTTTAATTCTGAAGAGTGAATAACTTTGATGCCCAGTTCATATGGGTTTAAGTTATTTGAGCCCTTTGCTAGATTGGGGTCATATTTTTTTTGTTCCCCTCTCTCTAATTATTACAACTGCTTAGCAAAGATATTTCCCATGACTTAGTTGCCACTTTATATTTTTCTTTTAACGTTTCTGGATGGATTTCTTTTTGAAGATCACTACCAATTAGTACTAATCTTCCTGTGGACATCGGCGGACTTTCAATACTTTGTGATGCTTATGGACTATATTGAACTGAAGATAAGGGACACAGGGTTGGGGTTGGGTTCTTTGTAACATCACAGTTATGTGTCTTTAATAATGATTTGTTGGTACTGAAGATATTTCATAGGGTCAGAGCACTTCAGTTATTTCATTAGAATAAAACAGAGTACAGATAAGTCATTAAGTGGTCTGTAAATCCCTACTCTTGGGTGCAGACTTTTTTCCGTAGTGATTTATACTAAGCTTAGAATAATCTCTTTAGAACTTTAAATACAGTAAACAAGACCAAATTTCATGTTACACTAGAGCTTTCTGGTAAAATTTAGTTAGAATTATGGAAGGGTTAAATCTGACTAGTTGTTATGGATTCTCTGGCAGTAAGATATAGGAAGGGAAGTAGCAGGGAGATCAGTGGTTTGGTTTTGATCTGTTGGGACTCACTGTAAATCAGTAAGGCAATAATATGAAATCAATGCAGTGACCACGGTAATAGTGGTGTGAGAACATACTTGGATCCATTAACTTCTAATTCCAGTCACTACAGAAGGGCTGAGATGGTGGTGTTTGCTGAAAACACTGTGAAATGCATTTTCAGTTGTGGTTCATATCCAGCTGGTCCAGCCAACACCATTAGTAATCACTCATCTATACTTGTCTGCCTACCTGTCTCTCCACCTGCTTTTAGTATTCAGAGGATCCATGCAATACTGCAGAGTGGCAATTGTAAAATAAAGACAATATATTGGTGGCAGTGGAATTACTTTCTACTTTTTTATTCCCAAAACATCACGTCCTGTTAGATTCAAATCAAGATAAGTCTTGCTCCTAATTAATTTCTTCTCCTTTTGTGTGGAATAAAAAGTCATCACTAATGTATTTTCAGGATTTTGTCCCTTCACTAAGCAAGTTCTGAAAAAAAATTGTTCTATGATATCTGTGGCAAAATGGTCAACCCTAAGCCCAGTTACCATAGCCCCCAACTTACATGTTCTCTGCAACACATGCAGAAGGACTAAGAAATGTTTTTTTGCTGTTGTATTTTGTTAAGTGATCCTGGTGAGAATTAATCTAAGTTCTCCATCCTTTTTATCCTTCAGGCTAGAAAATATAGTATCATGTTTTTTCTGTCCCATCCCAGCAATAGTTGTTCAGGGGAGACAGACGTGTAAGAAGTGGCAAAGATGGTAGGAAAGCAGTATCTGGGGGATGCAGAAGGGAACACTTTCTTCCATTACAACTAATAATATCTGTGCCCACTTGCAGATGTCAATTCGTGCCTGCTTCTAGAGTGTGGTTGTCCACTGCTGGGCCATGGCTCTGGCTTCTGAATCTTTGTCTTACGGTCTCAGGTGTCTGCTAGACTCATCCTTTCTGTTTGTATCCATCTGCCCTCTTGGATGGCTGCCAGACCCAGGTTCCACAGCTCCTCAGTGACTGGTAAGAGGAGATTCAATGACTTTCTATTATAGTACAGTTTCTGATATTTTAGAGATGTTTTAGGAGACAAAAAGCTACCTTACTTTGTGTGCAGTATTCCCCTCCTTCTCCAGCCAGGAGGAATCAGGAATGTGATTTCCACTTTGCAGGAATGTGCTTTTCACTCTATGTCTTGGAGGAGCATCAGCAGAGTTTGGAGTATCTCCAGCATTTGTGGAACATTTGACTGTCCATCTCCTTTGCTTGGCACGTGCTGCATAAGACTACCCCCACATCAGGCAGTCCCTGAGCTGCCAGGGTCCCTTTACATCTGCAACAACAGCTGTGATATCCCAATAAACAAAAGGATTTTCTTCTTTCTTCTACTCTCCCTGTCCCCCCAGTGAGTTGCAGGGGCTATCTGAAGTGCAGCTGATACAAACACAATCTTTCTAGAGAGATCTTTCCAGAGGCATTAATGACTTCGAGGCCTGAGGACTTTGTGGCTATGTTCCAGGTTAGCATCTCTCTGAAAGCACTTGATCTAGAAAGGAATATCCTAAGAGGGGAGAGACTACAAGTCTCTTGCTCTCATACTATTCAGAGAAGATTTGTGTAAATAAATTACTAGTTAGAAGCAGTGTGGTTGCACTGTTTCTCTCTGGTTTCGTTTTGTTTTTCCAAAGGAAGTAGAACAATTGTTAAACAAAACAACCTTATTAAATCCGAATGAGATTAAAGCAGCCTGGTTCATTCTGACTGCTTTATATTTGTTAGCTGTTTTTCCATTTTGGTTGTGTGCAGTGTGTTTTTGCTAGCATTATTTTTGTTCAGTGAGAGGGTAAGCAGGAGGGAAAATGAACTCTCAGTGCAAATATTTGGAAAGAAGGAAACCAGGCTGTGTGAGAGAGGGAAATATTTGAGCTATGTGATTTTAAATATTGCTTTAGTATCTGGCTGTCTTTTACTTTCCATACCACAACACAAGAGAGACTTGTTAGGATTCTCCTCAGTAATAAATGAAAGGTTTCCTGCTTCCCTACAGGCTACCTCATTTTCTCCCAGCAGTTCATAAAGCTGTGGCATGTCAAAAAAAAAACCCCTTGATGTATTGACTTGATTTTTCCATTAAAAATTAATTGCTCCCTGTTTTATGAAGGGTAATAAATAATGACCTTTCAAGTGTGCTGTGGTCTTGAGTATGCTCCAAGCTCTTAGCCTTTGGTTGGATGAACTTTACAGGTGTGTGCAAGTCTTGGCTTCACAGAGGGGACACAGGGAAGAAAGCTTCCTGTGGTAAAGCACCACACAAGTTAACAGTCAAACCATACTCTTAACCATAAATTTGAGTGACTTTAGTTAGCAGGTGGTATACCAAAGCACCATTGTTGTGCTACTCGAGTTAGTGCCACATGGAGATCTGGCATCTCTTTTCCTTCCTTCCATCCTAGAAAATCTTAATTTGGTGTGTATAAGAAAAAAACCCAAACCAAAACCCAAAAAACATGCAAAAATCACATACCTAGCCTGGGCATTACTCTCTGGGAAAATGAAAACCCTGACCAACCAATTTAATTTAATTAACTGGGAAAGGAAGTATGTGTGACTTAAACACGCAACTGAAAAATTGCATGTAACATTTGGGCATGCCCTTTTGTACCCACCCTGTTTAAAAGAACCAGCTTGTGGTTTTCTATTACTCTCAATTGCAGCAAAAATACAAACAAATTCAGTTATGATCTTTTCTTATTGCTGGCATGTTGCAGATTGTCTCATGTCTTACTCCAACCTGTCCAGCAAAGTCTATGACCACACCTGTTCTTGTTGCCCTAAAGTGGACTTAAGTGTCAGCTGTTCCACACCATCCATTGCTATCAGCTCCTGCAGCTCCTGTCATTTGTATCCTCTTCTGTGTATTTACTTTTCTGATTTCTAACTCCAGATTGAATTTGAACTAATATTTATATTTATATAAATATATTTATATATAAATATAAATATTTATATAACTGAATTTATATTTGTTTACATTCCTTCTCAATCTCTTTGGGTTTTGGTACTTTTCAAACACTGCCAACCATTTTAGAAAACATTAACAAATGAGTCCATGAATTTTTTTTTTTATTTTCTTAAGTGGACAATGTGCTCAAAAAGCAAAAAACTTTGTTTGCCAGTTTTCCATTTCTCAGTTCTGTTCTCCCAGTCTGGCTCTTTTCTGATGTCTCTGAAAGCTCTGCATGCAGATAAAGCAGAGAATATGAAAGGGGAGTGTAGAGTATCCCTAAGGAGATAAATTGTCTTTAAGCAGCATAGTGGTAATGTATCTTTTTCCCCCCTTAATTTCTTGTGTCTCTGGATGACATTCAAGAAAGTCAAACCTATTCTGTCTGAAAGCAAAGCAACATCTTTTATGTAGAGAAACTGCATGGCGGATCCCTCTGTGATTTGCAGCGAGACTGCTGGGTTGTGTGCGTGTGAGGGCGGAGGGTAGACAGGAAAATCTGCATGTAGCTCATCAAATTATTATTTAAACAGTTCTGGCAGAATCTGTCAAGGAAAGTAAGATAAATCAGGGTGAAGGCAAAAACAATTGTGTAAGGTAGTTTATACAAAGCAGTTGCCATTATAAATAATAAAGCAAAAAGGCATTCTTTGGAAACTTTCCAATTCATTTTTACCAGTTCTGCCTTAAATACCTGACAGTTTTTGTAGTACTTTGTGTTCTCACTCATTCCTCTTCCTTCGCTATAGGAATCTCCACAAGTACTCTTGGCTTCTTGGTTTGGATCATAAATCTACATCTTTGTTTCTTGCTCATTTGTTTAGTTTTGTTTTGCATGCCACATCCTAGGACCTAATCACTAAGGCCGTGTTCTTTATAGAGATACATTGGCATCCAAGGCTTGTTTGTAGCCAGAACCCTCCTAGATAAACAAAAACGGGAAACTTTGGTCATTAATGAATTGTTCTACTGAACATCTTTGTTCTCAGAAAGAAATAGTTGCCTAAGCCAGAAGCACCGGGTAAGACGGTGCTGTGATCAGTGTCCATCCACATGGGCAGAAAAGGTGTTTGTTTCTTACTGACCTGCCCATAAGAACATGGGGTGCCCTGTGTGCCCTGACATTGCTCCATGGTGGGGTGTGGTCAGTGGTCAGCAGCAGCCCGAAGCTGTCTCCCTTTCTGATGGTCGCTTTCTGACTTTCTGAGCACGTGAGAAAGGGATGGTCAGCTAAAAGAGATTATGGTAGTTGGGGCAGCACAGGTCTGAGGACCTTTCCTCCTTATGGCACTCTGATCATATAAAGGAGGGAGACGAGATGAAAGGCTTTGGGAATGTTATGAAGATGACATGTTGTCACCTTCATAAATCACAGGAAAGAATATCTATGTTTTAAGGAAGTTAGACTGTTAAGGGATTCTGACAAGACCATAAGTAAACACTGACATCAATTTATCATTCGGTTTAGAAGCACACAAATTATTAATACAGGTTTTAAAATCCTGGGAAAAATAATTTAAAAATTAATTCTTCCTATCAGGAATAGTTACAGAAACACTTTCTCTGATGGCCTAAATTCACTTGGCCAGAGACAATGCTGCCAATTGCTGTATTTAGCATCAGTGCAGCATAAAAGTCCTGCTGTCTCAGACATCTGTCAATACCAGATGAATTGTTTGGTTAAGTATGGAGAACAGAATACAGGTGAGGTTCTCTTCCCATTTTAGTCAATAATGAAATGCCTGCTGATCTCCAAGGGCAGTGTAATTAATATCTGGGGAAATGTTTAAACCCATGGCATCTTGAAATATTAATTAGTATCTTGAAATGTCTGATTGTTTTGCTCATACCTTGCTTCTCCTTTCTGTTTGCATTGGGCTAGTGGTATTATAATTTAAGTCTGAGGGATGGAATAGATAATATCACTGTTTTAATTCTAAGATAAATATTAGCCAATCATATTTTAAAAACATTTATCTCCTAAAGCAAAGGGTAAGTGATGGTTTATGTACTGAAGCAATGAGATATATGTCCCTTGTAACTAGGTAAGAACAGGGAGTTCTTACCCTGTTCTTACAGGTTTTTACAGGTAAGAACCTGTAAATTTGTAAATTACATTAGTTTCTCTTTTTAAAAAGCTGTTAATTTCATTAGAATAAGAGACAGCCATTTGTGAAATAATTAATGTTCATATCTCTCCTTTGTTTAGAAAATATCAACTTATGAAGTTGTACTGCAATTAAAAAAAACATAACTAGAGAATCCTTTCTCAAAAGGAAAAATCTGTAATGGGATTTGTTAATTTAGGTACTAATTCCTCTTGACATAATTCTTCATTACTTAAGTTTGTGAAAGTTAAGCTCAGAGTACTTTTAGGATGGTTTAAAACTCTCCTTCTGTATCCATCAGGTGCCTTAAGTGTTGCCTTTCAGCATCCACCAGACAATAACGTTTCATGAAAATGGGTGCCTGAACTGAGCACTGAATTCTTCATTCAGAATCAGGCCTTTGGATAGACAAGCTGCTGATCATCCTTTTCCAAGGTCATGGATTGGATCCTAGGTGCCTTTAAACATGGGGTTATCTAAAAGTCCTGGGCAGGAACAGGCCCAAACTGAAAGTGGATTGCATCCAGATTTGACCATCTGAACCTGACTGAGGAGATCATATGATAGTACTGAGAGATGAAGGAGAGGCTACAGCAAGGAGAAATGAAGGCTCTGTTGACACATGGCAGATGTGTCATTTTAATTGATTAAAACAAAGCTAATCCACGGGGGACATCTTTAGTGTGGCCTTTAGGATTTGGCTTTTTTCTTTTTGCCTATGTGATTGTACTGGGCAGCCTTGGAGCCTGTGGTGTGAGAGCAGCTCTGGGTGACCCGAGGCTGTCCCCATTGGAGCAGCTGTTGTGCTGGGAGGGGAGGGTGCCCTCCTGCCTTTTAAAGGCCGCCCCCATCACTGTGAAGCTGTGCTGACTCAATATGCCTGCAGCTCTGTAGCTGTCCTGGTGTGACAGCCTGATATGATGTTGGAGAGCAATGACAAACAGCCAGGAGGTGACGGGAACAGCTCTTGCCTGTTGTGAAAGGAAATACTGAAAGCCAAAGAGCAGCACTGCCCAGAAGAACTCCCTCGTGGGGAGCAACTTGAGGTCCACCTCCACTCGGAAACTGAAGTAATGTAATATTAAAGAATGTGCTGTAACAGCTGGAAATGCAGCTGTAGCACTGCTGAGCCTGAGTGCTCAAGGATGAGCTGGAAACCTCCATTTCCCTGGCTCATGGGTACCACAGCCAAGTGAAGTCAGCTTTGCCATGGTCAGATCTAACAGCAGAACAACTGGGGTTTTGAGCACAATATACGGTTCTGGGGCTGTTTATTTTCAGCCATGTAACCGGTACATCAAGCAACTTCCAGAAACATCTCCATCTTGCTTCTGCTAGTATAAATCTGTTATTGACTGCAGTAGGATTTGGCCTGCAAAGTGATTGGTATTCATCAACATATTTCTACAGAATATTTGTTATCGCTTTTGCCCCTCAGGTAAGAAAGTAGTTTAGTTGAGAATGATGTGATTATGGTAGTCTGAAACCTTTGTGTTAAACAGCATTGTTCAGAGCTGGACTGAGAGAAATGAATGACTGTGCCCCATTTTTTTTAAGGAGCTAGTCCTATATCCTAGTCAACACAAACACATTTCATAAAACATATGTGGATTGTGAGAAGCTGGTAGAAAACTAGTTCAGGAGTTTCCATTCTTGCAACTTGTTTGTCTTCCATTCTTCTGTTACTTTCATGACTAAACAAATTTGTCTGGATGCCTTAGTTTCTACTCAATGAAACTTCAGTACTCTGTGGGAATTCAGTAAACCAGAAACACAACTTGGGGCTTGAGAAGCTGCTTCCATTTTGAGAATGTGTTTCTAGAGAAGTAGGGTGTGAGTAGATGTGGGTAGTGAAAAAAATGGCACCAGCCATTGCAGTCTTGATTTCTGAAGGCATTTTCTGAGTTATTTTAAAGGTTTTACGTATGGTTACTGAAACCTTAACTGTGAATATGAATTGCCTTTTAAAATGAAAACTATTAAGCCTAGATATCTTTGTTGCTTCATTTCAGTCACTTGAAATTCTTTGCTCCCTGAGATTAATACCCAACAACTTCTTCCATGAAAGCAGAATAGAAAAAAGCTTTACCTGCTCTTTTCTTTCATATCATGTCATCTTTTATTTGCTTTGGTTTGCTCGTATATATGTGTATATTTTATACTCTATAATTTTATGTTTTCTGTTTTGTGATTTTCATTAAGAAAGCTCACATCTGATTTTTTTAGATGGACTACAGAATAAATTTTGTCTACGTGGACAAAAATCAAATGGGTTTTAACCTAAATTAGAAGTTGCATTTGCATATGGCAGAGTATGGCATATAGGACATTTACTCAATAGCTTCCAAAATGCAATTAATAAATATTGTAGACATTAACAATTACCTTACAGAAATTGACCATAAACCAAGTCAGAAAAAGTATATATAAAGCAGACCCCAAGGTAGCCCTTGTTTACATGCCAGCAATTTACACTGACTTCTGAGCTGCCACTTCTTTCTCTCTGCAATTAGTTGTTACCACAGAAACTGCAACAACACATGGCACTGGGAGACAAAGCTCCTTCATTAAGAAAGACGATCGCTGGCATAAAAATTCTCTTCATTTTATCCCTGCTGTTCCAAGGGTGTAAAATGCTGGTATCTCACAGTCTCATCACAAATAACGCAGATTCAGCCCTTCAAGAGGGAAATGCTGTTAGTTATGTCCATTTGAACACTTTGGACAATGCAGGTTGTACTGAAAGCTCGTCTTTGTGCTGCTGTTGGATTGGAAACAGCCCTATGATGTAGGGTGGAATTAGCCACTACCCCTAGTATTCTTTAATGAATTAAGAGGAATGTGTTTTGATTTTTTTCCACAGGAGCTGTATAAAAATGCATTCAGAAGCTCTTGTGCAGGTCTGAACAGTGAGTTTGAGACTGATTGGACTCAGTTTCCATGAAAGTGCTGGTGGAGGTGAAAAAGAACCTAATTTGCCCTTATCTTTTTCCTTAAGGCAGAACAAAAGGTTTGCTACAGACCCATTGGATTTGAGGTAACTTCTGGCAGCAGAGGTTGTAGTCAGGTTGTGTATCTATGGTAATACAGGGGTGGACAGGGGTTCTTCTGCCATTGCTTTACCTAGAAGCAGCTGGGCTTAAGAAATGGAGAGAAGCAGGCATGGATTATTTACCCAATGTGCTCAAGGCCCTTAAGAAAGGAAAGAAACAGACCTTTCTGCTCCCTAAACTCAGTATAGCCCTTTTTTCCTTTACATGACCCTGCCTTTGGGCTTTGACTGGAGACTCATCCAGAATGTGCCTTTTATGGCATTCACAGTAGGATCCAGTGTGCCCTCCTGGGCTCTCCAAGCAGGAGTTCCATGAAGAAATAAAGGGGAAAAGGCTTTCCCACACTTTAATTATGTGTATTAATATGCAGGAACCGTTCTCTATATGCAGGAGAATCTCTGTATTTGTGCTTACTGGCTTCCCTCATCTATTTGTAGCAAATGGTGGACACCAAATTTGCTTCAAAGGGTCTGTCTGATTGTCACTTGCACAATGTGCAGGACAGAGTCATGACCCTGACCATGAGCAGTGTCGGTGCATGTATGTGCTTGTTGTCAGCACCAGCTTTGCTGCTGGGGCATTAGAGGTCACAGTTGAAGCAGAGGTAGCTTCAAGGAAGGAGTCAGTATTCCTTTTGGTTACTGTAAGGTACTGGAAAAGCAGATTCTCACTGTCAGGAGGGAGAAATGATGATTTTCACCGTAGTCTCACTGTTGAGTATCCTGTAAGGTGCTGACACTCTTTGCTCTAAGAAATGGGCTTGAGGTAGCTCAAATTCTTTTTAGAAGAATGATTTAGTAGATTGTATAAGCCACACTTTGGTATGATAAACTTGCACGGATACCAACTAATTTAGGCAGAACTCTACTCCTGAGCTGCTCTAGACCTCTGTCTGGTAGTGTTATATAGCTTTAAATGAAGATATTGCCATCAATCAGCTTGTCACCTACCTTGCTACCCACTTGTATTAAATGACTTCACTATCAGCTAAGATGGAGCACACCAGTGAGTGTTAGATTATAGGTGTCTAGAGAGATTAGATACTGAAATTAGACGGGTAACATCCAGGCTGCTGTGCTGGCTCTCTCAGTACTGTGTCTGCCAATGTGTCCTGCTCTAGTCAGATAAACCCTAAAGCTGTGCTTCCCCATTCACTTCCCTTAGTGCAGGCTGCACGAATGAGGGGTGTGTGAAGTCAGTCCCCTGAGAAAGTCACAGTATCTGTGTGCACTGTATAAGTGATGTGGCACCTAATTCTTCTGTACAAATAGTGTAGTACATTGCAGCATGTGCCTGAATGCATCAGATGCCTTAGCAAGCTCCAACCCCTTCTGTTTCAGTTTCCTAAATCAGTAGCTTCTCAATCTGTTTTTCCTTTTGGTCCTTGACCAAAGATGATTTCAAAAAGTAATAATTACACTGTTATTAAAAAAACGGTCAGTAAGAGATGTGAAAGCCGATGAGATCCAAGATGACAGCTACCCTTGGGGAAAGTATCCTTCTCCTTGGGAAAACTGATTTTAATGTGTTGGAGTAACACAGGATTTAAAATTGGATGCATGGGTGTTAACATAATGCCTTAGTTTCTGTCTTCCTATGATAGGAAATTATTCTGCTGAGAAAAAGCCACAGATAATGAGAGATAGCATTTAAATTCCTGTTTCCACTGGTGTTATCCTTTCCTTACAGAGGGTCACAACCTTAGGAATATGCAAAGGGAAAACTGGGTTGATTGGTGAACTCTGATATAGGAGGCCAAAGGCCTTGTCACGTATGGCTGTCTCTGGAGTATGTCAGAAACTATTTTATGAATGCTTTAGAAGTATTCACAAATGTGTAGGGATTATTTAATTATTCATAATTCACACCTATAGAAACAGATTGTTATCAGTTCATATTTTCAGGGATCAAGAAGAGTATGAAAACTTATTAAAAAATGACAGTAACTTTTCTATATTTAAAAATGAAATGACTTGAGATCCCAGAGGTTAATTTTGGGACAGGATGTCTATTTTCTGTAGCAAGATGTCTTTTTCAGTCTCCAGCCAGGCTCCACATTTGTAGAAAAGAAGGAAATATTTCTCAGAGTTTACATATATATGTGGATGTAGGTATCTGGATAAACTGAGGTTCTTCTGCTTGTATTAATTATCACTGAAAACTATCTCAGTCTCCCTACTTAAATGAGCTATCACAGCATTGTCTTCTTCTGTACTGGGCCCCCTGAGTCCTCTTCCAAGAAAATACTAAATAACATTCAGGATGATAAAGTAATAAAGGCTGTAGTATGATTTCAAAATATTTTTGGGTTTTTTTTGGGGAATTTTCTGTGAATTTTTCATGGTAGAAATGTTATTTTTGGAAATCTCTATATCTGTTCCTGAGCAGCAGATTTGGCAGTCTTGAAACAGAATTTAAAATTATGCTGATGGTGCTCTTAATTCATATGTTACCTTAAAAGTATTCCCGACAATCTGTATTACAAAAGATCAGAGAAAAAAATCTTTTTTTTCTTTATATTCACTTTTTAAATTTTTTTTTTGTGGGTAAAAAGTGGAAATAGTTGCAAAATAAAAATTTCAGCCCTGACAAGATCACAGATAAGAACTTCAGCTCAGCTATACAAGTAAGTATAGGGGTCAACTATCAAGCAAAATAAAACAACTACTCAGGAACTCCAAGAGAAGAGCTGAGCAGTGCTTTATTTAAGAGACCTGTCTTAGGAGTTCAAGGTAGTCAGAAAGTCATTGCCCAGATTTTTGTTTACCTGAAGTATTGCTATAAGAAAACACAGGAGCATGAAGGGATCCCACATGTTTGGGATTTAAAATGGAACCCTTACACTATCCCACACACAGGCTGCTGAAAGAAGGTGAAGGAGTTCTGGTACATTTTAGTATTCTTTGTTGTGGGGTATGAGATGTCTGACCATGATGGAAATTCTGCCCAATACCCCTGTGGTGCAGAACAGAAAAAAGAATTTCAGTCTACTGGCAATGGTTTTAAACTGAGCATCTTGCAAGCCAGTATGGCCAAGTCACTGAGGAAAAGCATCTGCAGAGGATGGCAAGGAGGAAGGTGCGAAGGGCAGGTGCTATCCTGCTGCCAAGGAGAGAAGTGTTTCTGTACTCCTCTTCCTTCTTGAGGGATTCCTCTCTCATCTGTGTCCTCAGGAATGAACACCTCTCTTGACTAACGTGGTACAACTTTTCTTTTCACTGCAAATATCCCCCCTCTTTCCTCTCAAAAGGTGGATCTGGATCACGTTTCATGGTCTCTTTCTCTTGAAGGCTGCACTGGCCAGCAGCTCTTGGCCTCCTCCCTGTGAGTGGTCAGGAAGGGATGGGGACAAGTTCATGTCCCTGCCTGCACCTTCATGGCCCTCAGTGAGTCTAAGACATTTACACGTTTTCTGGAGAACAAAGACGGGTATGGAGGGAAAAGACCAAGATGATATAACAGATGCCAATCTGCACAGAAAATACTGAGCCTTTGCTACCCTTCTCAGGTAAAAGAATCTCTAGGTTTTAGAGCAGCATCCATTGGAATTAAGCACTGCAGAGGTACTCCCGGATTTAATATTATTGCCTTTGACCGGTTTAAACGTATTTACAATGATGAGTGTGGTGAAATTTTTTTTAAGCAGCGGAAGGCAGGATTCCTTTCTTGTTTTTGTTAATGATTTCTTTTGAGTAACTTAAGAAAAAAGTGTGTATGTTTGTGTGCCTCAGATCACAGATTTTGTGAGAAAATTGAAAGAATACTTGCATATCTCACTGAAAGGATTAAGTAATTTTTGTGAAGTATTTTGAATTTCTGGAAATTACATAATGGACAAGCAAAATACTATTCTCTTTGCATAAGTATTAAATATAGAACAGGGATACCTAAGATAATCTAAACCTCATCTTATACATTTATAAATCCTTCTCTTTTTTGGCTATTCTTATAGGTCCTATTTCTGAAGATGCTCACTGTCAGCAATTTGTAGGCAAATCATTGGAATTTAGGGATGCTCAGCCCTGATGCTGTATATTTTTCTTCATTGCAATTCACAATGTTTTCCTTAAGCTCAGTGTTGAAGACCAGGTTCTCAGCTGGAGTAAGTGAGGTAGCTATGTTCAGCTGAACATCTCTATGCCTGTTTGTGTTAGCTAAAGGTCATGCCTGTATCCTGATGTCTCAGTTTGCAGTGTGAAAGCTGTTGCTTTCTATTTTCCCAGGAGTACCGTAGAAGAAATAGGTTTCAAAATCCTGCTGGTCATCTGTAAGGTGGTTGAGAGTTCATCCTGTTCTGCTAACACATAGCATTTGTAGAGCAGGACTGGTGAGGGAGTAAATTGGAACAACCTCATAGTTGCCAACATCAGCAGAGACAACTGGATGCTACTGCAGGACTTACCTGGGATAATTTCAGAATAAAGCCCTTGCTTTAGGGCTTCAACTCCTGCTGACTGTCTAAAATGCAGCTGTTGAACTGCTGAACTACCTGAAAAATTCTGTCATATAGATAATTGCAGACTGTTTGCAGTAGAAACAGTAGCAGTCAGGGAGACTAAAAAGAATGGGTTAAATCACAGACTTCTTGCCTCTTCGGTATTCCTGGATAATAATCCACCTACAGTGACTCCACACTGTGGGTAGAAAATGCCTACCTCTTTTTAAACATAATTTATGCACTCCTTTGCCTTTTGAAAAGGATAGACACCAGCCAGGTAGAAGACTGCTCTGCTGCATTAGGGCTCAAAATTAACCATCAAATGTGTGCCTGATGTGCAAGTCAATCTGCCAAGTCATAAATGTTACAAACAGACATCTGACTACAGTGTGTGTTTTTCAAGTACACTTTCTGGCTATGCAGCTTTAGCAAACACCGTTTCTTCCAGCCTGTGCTAAAAGGACAGGGATACATATACTGTTAACCTGGCACAACATGAAATCTACCATAAACTGATTTCCCTGGAGGATTTCTTTCTACAAGGGCTGTGGGCTATGAGGCAGTGTCTCCCGCATGATTCCAAGTGTCCTTGACTTGATCTGCAGTGAGCAGGAAGGTGTGTGATAATTTCTTCTCTGATGCAGTGGTGGCATCTGAGGAGGCTCAGAGTGTGAAGGAAGCTCATTCCTTCCCCTCCACCCCACCTCCATGAGGAAAACGTTCTTGGGCTTGGACCTGAAGGGGTTGTTGGTGAGAAGTTTTTACTTCTGAAGTAAAATTCAGACCTAGAAAATTCTATGGTGGTTGCATAAGTACTGAAATTACAACACTGCTAAAGTCTCAAAAGTAAGCAATTGACTGGGGAACACATTTCTAATATAATTGCTTTTTGACCTTTTTTCTAGTTGTGCTTTGAGTTTTGATTAACTTCACATTAATTATAATCAGTGAACACTGAGGAAGAAAGGGATAGGGGGGTTTTCTGTTTTGTTTTTGTTAAAATTCTAGCAACTTTCCCTCGTTCTTCAGTTTGAAAGAGGAGTAATTCCTGGTCCCTTCAGGAATTACTCAAGGGGAAAAAAGGAATGCAGGGAGGTCAAATTTAACACTTATGATCTCTTGAATTAGACAATGAGGATATAAGCAATAGCAGGCCATTCCTGTATGCCATAAAGAAACAAATCCATGGTAAATATGAGCTAGAATTAATCTCTCAAAAGCAGTACAGTGTTTTGAGGAACATAATGGCCCCTGGGCAATGCCCAAGGCATCTAGCCATTTTCTGTTCATCTAGAGCAAGAACTACCAGGCTATTACAGTGGAAAGAGGCACCAGCTAGTGAGTCTTGTGCTGTTCACGTCTCCAACACACTCTGTGCGTCTGCATCCTAGTCAAAGGGTATTTTCAGAGAGATGTACAACTGGTTTATCATCTGCCTTGCTCCTTGATTCTTCAGGGCAATAACTAGGCTACTCCCTGTCCCAACACACTGCCAGTGACAGAAGATGTCCAAGCGTCATCCTCTCCTGACTTCTCTGCCTCCCATCCTCACCTGTAATAGTACCTCTGTCACTTCTGGCTGAGTGTTTCCTTGGGAAGTGATCAGCTCATCTGCCTGATGCCTTCGTGTCAGAGGTCTTGTAACATGACAATGATCCTGGAGATAGAGCCAGCTCAGCTGAGAAAAAGGTGACTGCTCTCACTACGCTTTGTGCCTTTCTGTGATTGCTCAGGGAGCTTCAGCATGTGTCAGGCTTCAGCATATACAGCATCTGCTCTGGCATCTTCTTCTGTAGGGTGTTGGTCTTCTTGGAAGAAACCCACTTTGCTAGACACAGCTCTCAGCTCATAGTAAGTCTGCCTATTCTGGGAAGGCAATGTGTTTTCTGACAAAATAAGCCACGATAAAAATCAAGGGTTCATTCTATTGGCACTTCAGGGCTGATACTGAACTTGCTCCTTCAATTCAAAACCTCTAGTCAGACTATATAGATTATGGGGACAAGGGGTTAACTCACTTAAACATATTTTCTGACTTCATCAGGTTGACGCAAAGTAGGGCCACTTCAAATGAAAGTTATAGTTAAGTCTGTTAGTGATTTAACTTTAAAATGTCAATTTGAGGAGAGATATGTTTAAATTTTGTCATTATTTAACTAAAAGTTAATTTGTTAAATCTGTAAATAATCTTTTAGGCACATTCTAGTTGGTGGGTCTTGTGTAAATTTTTTATCTGAAGGAGCAAAAATACTTTTATTTTTAACTGTTGTTTTGTAGATGCAGTGTTACATGTTACTAGATTTTACCTTCCTGATCCATGAAAGCGTTGTTTTCTCATTTCCTGTCAATCTTACTGAGGAATGCTGAATAATCAGAATGAAGCAAAGATAAGATTGCCTTCTGATCTCTGATTTATTTTGAGCAAACTTTAGTTCTTTCTGTGTCGAGAAGGTGTCCTCGCTTCACCTGCTTAGAGTAAACATGATACTGAAAATTCATCTAGTTATCTCCAATTTATCTCCAAATTTCTGTGCAACTGTTAGTCTCCACAACACCCTCTGCAATACCCAGGTAAATAACGTTCTATTATCATGATTAGAGATGTAAATCACCACCAAGAAGCTGTGGCTTGAGAGAGGTCACATTTGAAGTCAGAAGAGTTAGTGCACTTCTAGGCTTCCCACATAAGATCATAACACTTCTGCCTGCTGCCTTATCTCCTTGTTGCTTCAGCTCCATCACTGTATCTGCCACTGAATCTCACACGTATAATCACACTGGAATCCTCAGTGAACAGAATGCACTAACAAGCCACATCTTTTCATTAGACAGCAAATATTCTCAACTAAAGGTTGCTCATTTATTCCAGACTTTTTTCTTTTTAATCAATGCAATCAAACAAGGGCAAAAGGATGAGTGAGAATCACCCCCAGAGTAATACCTATGTGAACTGCTGCTGAAATTAGCATGGCATTTTTTAGTCTGACAGAGCAAAAGCCTATGGCATACTCTCACTTTCACAAGTGCCCTAGATATTTAAGCCAGTTGTTGTTTTCTCCTCAAATTCCATTCAGTCTTGGATCACAGCTGAAAAGTCTGTGTGTGGTGAAGGGCATAATTCTTGTGCAGGACTCCTAAGAGGAGAAGTTGGTTTGGCTGGGTTGGAAAGCTGAAGTATTTGCTCTACAGCTCTTAGAGATGAAGAGCTTTCTTTCTTTCTCTTCTCTATTTTTTTTTTTCAGTGCCCAGCTCTTGTGCCAGCCATCAAGGTGTTTGACCTTCACAGGCCACAGAAAAAAATGAATGCATCAGAACATGCTGTCCAAAATCCTCACGTGTCCCTACAGCAAAGGCTTTTCCAGTGTTAGCACTGGTGACAATACACAAAGCTTTTCACTGTGTAGCCTAACCCTATTTTATTCTTCGGCAAGCTTGCAAGAGCAAAATGTGCTCTTTTGACCACAAAATCTCTTATTGCAAATTGCCTTCTTCCTGGGCTCTCGTGCAGAAGGTAGTGCACATTGCTAATTCATCTGAATTATTCTCATTAGGTTGTTCTCACGTACTGGAAAAGGATTTGCTGTAAGTGGCTACAGTCTGAGATTTCAAGCTCTGGACAGTCTTGTTTCCCTACTTGTAAGCTGGTGATTTGTCATCCTATCTTCCCTTTCCAGGGTCTTAACTCTATTTGTTCTTCAATGTCCAGTGAACATTGGGGGGATAGACTTCTTCTCCCTACAGTGATTTGTTTTTCTAGTTCTGAAACCTCCTTCCATCTCCTATTTCTAGGAGATACATCCTACTCCAGGCATTTTCCTTCTCCTTGCTTACATTGCAACTGTTTTCTGCAGTTCCCATTCAGGAGAGTGTCCTTCTCATGCCCAGTGATGACTGCAGTTCCTCCACTGCACAGCACCCCATGCTCCGTAAGCGGGAGAGCAGATATTCAACAACCATTAAAACTTCATTTAAAAACCAGAATCTGTGCCACAGGCTCTGGGTGAAAGAGGAACTATCAGATGGACAAGAAGATGTTCATGCTTCTAAAAGGGGAGAATGGTTTCATGTCCAGAAAGGGCCAGAAAAACACAGTGCCAAGTTGAGAATCATTAGAAGAAATTTTTTTCTAATCTATGTGGAAACCTGTTTTTATTCTCAACTAATTTAAAAACAAACAACCCCCCTCACCTCATACAAGCAAAAGGACTGCAAGTGGGTGATGTGTATTTTTAAATAACTCAATGGAAATTATAAAAGCAATTTGGAAAAAAAAAATCCTTTTTTTCCTTGAAAACATTCTATAAAGTTTGTTATATTTGTCCTTCAGACTTCAAACTGGCAAGGCTTTTTCCTTATCCAAAGGTTTGAGCAAAATATTGTGCAGAAAGTTCTTTCCTTTTAATCTCCTAGTCATTCCCTCTTAAACTTTGCTGGTTTGTTCTTTCCTTCTGACTACCATTTTCATTTTCTCTTTTTTATTAAGTCAGTGTGAGGAGAGAAAAAGAAACTAATGCTGGATGGGGAGAAAACATTGGGTTTTTTCTCATGAGGAAAAAGGAAAAACTTGGAATAAATGTTACTTGAGAGGAAGGAGAGAAATGGGAGGAAAAAACCCATCTTTTCTTGGCAAAATGTATCTACATTTATTTTTCCAGCTCTGGATCTGAAACTGTGGAATACATACAATACTGTTGATACTTCAAAACTGGTTTCTTAGCCAAAAAGTCTGTGTATTGTGAGAAGGCTTCCCAAACATCATCTGCAAAACTTTCAAAAACACAAAACCCCACAAAGATCGATGCAGCAATCTTTTCCCTTCCTTGCAACCCTTATGAGTATCTGGATTTGAAAGACAAGTAAGCCCATGTGATAAATGTTAGAGGGGCTGGTGCCATGCAGGGTGACTTTACTTTTGGCTCATGTCTTTCTGTGTGTGTGTGTGTGTGTTTAAATAAATAAAATCATTGCCTCAGCACAGTGGAGACTGAAAAACGAGTGACCACTTAGCATTTTGAAGAAGGTAGGTGTATTTAAAAAAAAAATAAATATTCTACCCTAAGCTGCCGAGCCTGTGGTGAGTTTTGTTAACTAGAAGTTACAGTTTGGGCTAGTGAGTTGGCTTAACAGTGTTTTTGTGGCCTGTGGGCATTTTAATAGCAGTACTGCAGTGAATGCTAGCAGGAATTATGCAGCTTGAGAGCTTCGTGTTATCCTGAAATTTTTCTTGATTACAGGTAGCACCATATGCAGTGCAGGTAGTAAATGAGAAGGTATTTTTTTTCATTTGTATCTAAGTCTTTATTGATATTCCTCTCAAAATACAGCTTCTAGTCTCTCAATACACATGGTGCGAGACTCGTGAATGTAGTTCCAACACATAATTTCTGGATGTATTTCTGAGTCCTTTGCCATCCGTTTACATTACTGCTCTTGTAAGAAGGTCTTTAGACCAAACTCTTGCTTCATCTGGGCAATCATATACAAGCTCATAGTAGAATTTTTTTTTTTCTTTTCCCCTGCAGTTGTGAAAGTGAGGAGCACGGAATATCACAGGAAAGTACTTCCACTATGAGTTTTGCAGTTGCTAAAATTATTGATGTGCCCACAGTTATCGTAAGTGGAAATTGCATCTGTTAGACTGACATTGTTAAATAAAACCTGGTTAACTACTGGGATGAACAATATGCTCAGCTATCCTTGTGACAAAAAAAAAAAAAAAAGAAAAGCTATTGTTTCTAACATTTACGTCTAGGATCTCTGTTTAAATTTACCACAATTCTTGCACCTGTAAACATGTACATTTCACTTCTAAAATACAGTTAGGACAATTAGGACAAAAATATTAGATGTAATTTCTCACTGGTCTGAGTTAGACCTTGCTGCTGAAGTCAAGAGCAGGAAAACTTTATATTTGCAAGAAATGCCTTCAAATCAAAGAGCAGCTCTGTGTGGTGTTCTCAGCAGACATACAGCTACTTTGAAATCCTACCTGGAGGAAGAGAGTATTAAAGATACTTATGAAGATGGTAATTGAATGGTTAAAGCAAAAGCCCATGTATTCCACAACCAGGTAGATACAGGGAACAGAGTAGCTGCCTGCTTTATCCTGTTTTAATTCCTGTCTGATAGATATTGTGCAAGTCTCTGTTTAAAGGAAGAAAAAGCTTTAATTGCTTCAAAGGAGAGTTCTCCACCTGCTAGCAGAAGGAAAATAACGATGACCTTCCCAGATTCCTACATGTGAAACAACTTTCCCTTGTTTACAAAGAACCCAGCAGAAGTTCTATGAATATGCCCCCTTCCTTTGAATTTTCTTACAAGGTGACCTTCATCCAATTGTCTTTATTATTTTGCCCTTCAATATTGATTACTTGTTTCAAATTCTAGTCATATTTCGGTTATATCTTGTCCTTTTTGTAGAAGTTTGTTAAAGTATTTCCATAAATGATCCAGACTCACAGAACCTTGTTGATGCCGAGAGATATTAGTACTGGCAATTTCCTTATTGGATGATGATAAATAGATGCACAAAGCTACCACAACTGACATTTTAGGTTTTTAATACTTAGAATCTTTGGGGATCAATTTGAAGAGACCATCTGCAGCTGCCATTGACTTCTAAGGGAGCTATGAAAATTGAGATTTGATGCTGAAATTTCTGTTGTGGCCTTCTTTGTGAGCTCAACATTTATATCTAAAGGAGACTTTGGCTACTGCAGGATGTCCAACGCTTCACAGGACCACGGAGACAAGACTCAGCCCAACACCTGAAACTGGCATGTGATTAGATTGTTTTCAGATGTGGTACCAGGTCTTTTGGATGTCAAACACAGAATCTTGAAAACAGCATTCCTCCTATTGTAACAGCATAGTTAGTAAAAAAAAAAAAAGTACATAATTGCAAAATAGGCTGGAACGGTTTTCATGCACAACATACAGGAAGCAAGGGGCCTGGGAACACAAGCTTTAAACTTTCTGGCTTTTGCTCATATTCTTGCCACAGTTCCCAGTAAGATTTTTCTTTTATCTACATTTGCCGTAGTTCCTTCTTTCTTCCTTTCTAATAATTTAAGAGACAAGATGACAGAACAGATTAAAAAATATCTATAAATAATACCGTACGTAAAGAGGCATTTACCCACTGAGTCTTAAAACTCATTCCCTGATTTGGATCTATTTTTATAAGTTTCATCTTACTTGACACTGACAATGATTCGCATAAATATTAAGTATTCATTTTTAGTCCATTGCACACAAGTGAAGCTAAACTGTACTGTTCTTTGGAGTTTTTACCCTGAAGGTCCTTCCTTAGGATGGAAAGAGGGTTAGGAGGATTCAGTTTCTAAGTTCTCTACAATTTGGTCCTGTCGTAATATATTAGATAGCATAGATGTAGCATTTCTAAAATTTTCAATGACATTCACATTTCAGATGTGTGGGATTTGTTGATTTTTTTTTTTCTTCTATATGAAAATAGGACGTGCTATCCTGAATTAGGGTCTAAATATGTAGGTTGTGAAATAATGTGATTTCTTATTTATACTTGTGTTGTGGTTATATAGATCAATTCTACCACTATTCTTTTGCTATATCTTGTTTTTGATTAAATCAGTCTTGAAATGTTTTTTTTTTTTTATTGTCCAAACGTTTTGTTCTTTGGACTACCCAGAAAAGCTATTTAAACAATGAAAGAAAATATTTTTTTTCAATGTTTGTCACTCCTAAATTCTGATACAATTGTGTTTCTGTTATAGCAGGAGTAGATTTGATAACAGATGGTAAAACTGCAAAACTGTCTCTGCTTCATTAGAGCCCCTGGCAAGTCTCCTTTATAAGGTAAATTACAGCAGAGAGGGATATTTAAGAATATACCCTTCACAGTTTCCAGTAAGATTTTGAACTAGTTTTATGTGTATCATGAAGGCAGTGAATGTAATAGCTAGAACGTCTATTGATCACTTCTGTGTTGGTTTTAATACCAGAACTAAAGCATACATGCTGTAAAAGGCTCTAATTTAGCAAATACTTGTTCTAGTGCTTTTCCAAGTTAAATTTATGCTGGCAATAGTTTAACTGAGATTGCTTTCCTTTAATGGTGATAATGCATTTTTATTAAAAAGTAATAAAATGTAAGTGATCAATTTCCATTTAAATTAAAAGAATATTTATGTTAAAATATTGATGAAAAGGCAGCCTTCAGAGATTTTAAGAATGCTTGTGTTTACATGGCACAACTGAGAGGTGACAGATTGATAGCCCTGGGAAACATAGGTCTTTTCAAAACAAATTATGTGATGTGTCCTCACACTGACTTGGGAGCTCACTTTGCAGGATGACAGAACTGCTCAGACTCTGGGGTGAAAAAGTTCTAATTCTGCATATCATCTACTTTTGCATGTTAGCTCATACTTTTCCGTGTATTTTGTCCATTCCTTCTCCATAGGGGCTGCACAGAGATCCCTAAATCATTGTACACGGCTCACCCTGGACTCAGCTGCATGAGGATGACACATGGTTATTTCCTAAGTAGGGACTGGCTTCCAAATTGTGAGTGATTGAAAATAAAAGACCAGTTGTCACACACTAACATTACACTGTCTCTGATAATGTCAGTATGTATATATGTTTTCTGCTACTAATCTTGCTGAATTCAGTAGCCCAGAATTACCACACAGGAACAGCTTCTTACTTCCACATTATTGGGAAATTCTGCTTTGCCGTGTACCCAATATACTGGTTTGTGAATTCCTCCTGCTGTGCAAACTAGATGAGTTTCACTAACTGCCTGGATTATGCAGCTGAAGTGGGAGGTCTCTTGAACAGGGACAGATGAAAATTTGAAATCCTGCAGTTGGAGGAAAACATTAAACTTGAAATTTCCCATTCTAAGCAAAAAACTGTAGTCACTGGATTATTGCATCCAGGGGACTGTTTCACGCTACAAATATATCCTATTTTCATTTGAGCATGTTTTTGAAAACAGCTTAGATTCCGTGTGTGTTCAGCAAATATATTTAAAGGACTTTTCTTGTTAGTGAAGAAAAATTATGGGCATTAACACGGCTTTGATGCAAGGTAGTTGCCAACAGTACGAAAGGCAGTTCTGGGCACAGGCAGAAACAATACTGTAGGCACTGGGAAATTCCAGTATGCATTTAAAAAAATTACATCTGCGGGGTTAGCGTCTTGGGAATTTTAAGTCTGAATTCTCATAGCGACATCCTTTTGTGAGTCTACCCTCAGAAGTGAAGATGTAGGAAGTGACCGCTCGATGTCCATGATGCAGGAGTGATGGAGAAGAAGGTGATGGAGAAGCCCTGCTGCCTGTGCACTGGGTGTCGCAGCCCCTAAGAATACTGCACCTTTTGAAAACTCATAGCTTTGGATGACCTTCTGCTTCAGTCCAGGTTGGTTTGGAAAACATTACGTCTGAGTATAGTGTAAAGTCTTCCTTTAGATGCTGTCAACTTACTGTTCTTATAGCAATAGCAATTAGAGGTGTCACAGAAATTATAACCCTATTGTGCTAGTGACTGTAATACACATATAGTAAGGGAGAGAGGGAAAAATACAAAGCAAGTAACCTGAGAAATGTTGTTTTCCTTTTGAAAATGACATGCTAAGATTAAATGTCTTGTATGATTTCACACACAGTAAAATTCGAAGGCCTGAAGCATCCCCAGATGATGTGGCATACTGAGCTAATATAACGTGGTGTTTGTGTGCTTGTGCCATTGCAAATGTTCATTTGCTGAGCTACATGTATACAGCCTGCCTTCATACTCCTGGCATGCTGTAGATGCTCCCCGAGAGGATTCTTCAAAGGTAAGATAGGCATGCAAGTAGAATGCACAAATAATGGTATTTGTGAGATCGACTAACAAATGCTCACTTGATAAACTGCAATAATTCAATTACTTGCAATCTTTTGTCCAAATCTGAGGTGTGGGAACTTTTTTAAGGGTTTGTTTTTTCCTTTCTAATAAATTCCCACCATGTAGGTCTGTGTATATGCCTGATGACATGTGGACTGTTCTGAATGAATGTTAAAAATCACCTAGTAAGAACAAAGGTGTACCCTGCTGCCCTAGCCAAGAAATCCTTTGAGAACAGTAAATGTGCATTTTTAGGAGTTGCTATAGATGATGGTAGTACATATACAAAGATGAAATTGTGGTTTGGAGTGGAAGATGCTATAGAATTGTTACTGAATTTCAAACTTTTTATTTGCCTTTAGTCCATGCCACCGACACGATGAAAACTGAGCTTCTTTGCTTAGTGAAGCAGGTTCTCCAAAAGATGCTTTCTTTAGAACAGTGAATACACTTTTGCACTATTGATTTCCTGCTGCTTAGACATAACTAACATTTCAAGTAATCTATACGGTTTTGAAATTTACATTAGGTCTTTTAATAAAATCACTAGCGCCTTAGGGACTTCTTGGTACCATAGACAGCGAACTCCTACCAACTGAACACTAAACAACAGAACACTAAATTTCAATATTGCTTAAGCAAAATTCAGATCTAAGTTGATCTGCTACTGCCCCAAAACCAGAAAACCAAGCACCACCCCACAGCGATTGCTTCAGGTATTGGTTGAGCTATCACGACATGGTTGGGCTGTTCCTGGTTTGTCCTTACAAGGGCTTTACTGAAAACCCCTGAGTTAAAATCAGTTCTGCATTATGCGGGACACGTTCCTAAGAAGTGCTAAGACGTACTGTCACTAGATTTCTTGCAGAACTCCACACTAGAAGTGATGGGGAGATCCATGCTAAAAAAAGAAACGGGAATAGCACAATGTGGCTGATATCATGTTGTCATGTTTTTAGAGTAGGGATCAAAGGCTGCTGTGAAGGCAAGCCCTTTTGCATTGTGTGTTGTGGCAATTACACAATTGTCCTTGTCCTGAAAAATTTTACCTGAAATAGGTCTGCCTGGTTCTCTGGCTGGATACACCTAAAATCAGTGATCGCTAGGGCAGTGGCCCCACAAGGTGAGGTGGGATTTTACTGATGGTCTCTTAACTTCTTGCCCGTGTCCTTTTCTGTTATAAGACATGACCTCCCCTCCACTGGAGGTTGTAGGTGCTCAGCATTTTAGAGATATCTCCCTATTAATTTTGAAGTCTGTTATCAAATTTGAAGCATTTTCATTTAATTAATAACTGGATAAATTAAAAAAAACTGGCCTCCACCATCTATACCTGTCAATTGATCCAGTGTAATAAAGACTGCAAGAATCTAAACTGAAAAAATAGAACAGGGTTATTTGAATGAATTTTCAAAGTGAAATCTGCAGCTAAATTTCTGTTATGTTTCAAGTGATAAGCAACCTGAACTGACCGGATCTTTCTGTATTTGAGAATGTGTTTTTTGAGGGCAAAGGTGGGCAGGAATAGGAATTCTGCTTCAATGGAAACAAGTAGCTATTATGCTATCAGTGTATTTCCATGTGCATTTTTAATTTTTTAAAAGAAGATGGATTAGGTTTGATTGTGCAGACAAAAATGTATGTTTTAACTTGTATTTGTCTCTGAAAATTATAAGACTCGGTAGCAGTAGGTTTTGCCGTTCTTATTTAAAACCATCTCACTGCTTTTTAAAAGGGACATTCTTTCCCAGGTTTTCAAGTAAAAAGTCAGTATGATATTTTAAGCCATTTCATGTAGTCACAACACCACAGTGGTCTTGACCCAAGGTTTTCTCAAATCTAGCAGTGCTGAGATTTACTGCCGCTCCTGAAGTATCAACATAATTATGTAAGTGTGTGCCAGCAGCGTGTGCCTGTGTTGGAAGCTCATGTGCAGCACACACATTGCTGGCTGTCTGCAGTGCACTGAAACCTGAGATTTATTGCATTTACAAAAGGCCATTACAATGCAATTTTAACTTACTGTCATTAAAGGTCTTACATCATAAGCAATCACTGCAAAAAGCCTTGGACTGAGATTTATTCATAATTTTTACAGCATGATTTATTAGCACCCCTGTTATATCTTATAAATCTTATCTAAAAGAAATGAAAATCAATTGGGGCCTTGTCCTTTCACCTTTACCCGTGTTGGGTGGTACCTTGTTCTCAGCCTGCAGGAAACGAGGATATTCCTGGAGTAAGCTATCACTACAGGAGTAGGAGTGAATATAGCAAAATCTGGGTACTTAGAGAGCACAGGAGAGAAATGTAAAAATTATTCCAGAAATGACAGCATTTGGTTTATATTCCAGGGGGAGGGGGTGGTTCTCCATAGATTCATAGATTTCTCTGATTTCATCCGATGCTAACACTTCTGTGTACCATTTGGAGTGAATCACATATTTATGTAATGCAATATTCAGTAGAGAAAGCCAAGTCAGCCTTCTAAACTGTTCTTTCCTCAGATCAAATTCAGCATATAGTAACTGAGAAGCTAATTGTAAGACAATTGCAAAGATCTCAAAATGGCTGTTTTATTAGTCTTACCTCCCAAGAATGCACTGAAATTTCACAAAATCAAGCCTATAGAAAATGGAAACTCAGTTTTGCCATCTGTATTCGTACAGAAAGAATTATGAACTTGATTATCAATTAGGGCCCAATTTTTCAATTTAAATAGCCCTGCTTGCCCTTTTTATTATGTAACACAGAACTTGGATATGATTTAGTTGAACATTAATTGAAGTCATGTGGTTTGATGGGATGTATTCTATAGCCCTGTGCAGTAAAAAATGCCAGTAAGATCGTGATGAGCTTTGTCAGTATCAGAGTTCTATGTTTTGATGCAGTGTGCTAAAGATGCTCATGCCTTTAAAAGGTTATGAAAATACATATTTGAATATGCATATTCCTAATAAATTGCTAAGATCTATTGCACTTCAGTGCTTTGGAATGGAAATATGCAATGCATCTATTAAAAAAGCAGTACACTGCAATTAATTTGTTATCCTGAACCACACTGCAGGAAAATTCAATTCTATCCTTGAAGCTGGTGATAATTTTGGCACTGAGTTTCAGTAACAGTAAGGCTGGGCCCTCTGTTGCTGATTTGCTAACATCTCTCCTTATGTTAAGAAAGGCAATATGTATAGACTCTACTAAAGTACTACTATAAATACACACAGATCAGTCACATATTTTTACAAATAAAAAAGATGAATACTGTTAAATACTAGAGTGCACAACAGAAGGGAAAAACAAGATGGAAAAATAGTTTTTCTAGGTATAGTCTAATATATCACATTTTCTTAAGCAGTTCTACAATAGAAATATTATAAATGATCCACCAATCTTTTTATCTTTTTTTTGTTATATACCAACTGAGAATACCAGTATTTTGTTGCCTTTTCCTGCCCTAACCAAAACCAAAATAGCAAATGTCAGGAGAAGGGCAAAGAAAATAACTGAAGGCACATAGGGATGGATTAAAGATAGAAGGGACCAAATATCATTCTGAACCCAGTCACTAAATTCATATCGATTTCAGTGGCACCACGGTTACATTTGCAGAAATATTTTGGGATGGTTTAATTTTGAAGTCCTTCCTCATATGGAAATCCCACTCAGCATCGTGGGAGGTGGCAGCGATAGGAAGGCATATATATGTGTATGCATATGATGGTATGATCCATACAATCACAGCCTTGGCTAAATCAAGTAAATTTTGTAACCTAGAAACATTAAAATTAAGTAAGATTAAAAAAAATAAATTAAAATGGCAACAGATGCTGTTCTTTTTTAAGGTTTTAGAATAATAGAAATAAAATTGGAAATAGGCGAATGGATTAAAAAAAGTCCTTGAATTAAAACTGTTAAGTCTGTACTAGGCAGCCATGGATTTGTCAGGTGGATCACATCATCCCTCTCATCTCCCTGTGAGACTGTGACTTCAAAGAGATTGTAAGATATTCTGGGCAAACATCCTATCTTCCTATGTGTTTCTGATCAACTCATACTGTTGAAGTCATGATTCTGCATGGCTGCTGTGATATTTTTTTAATTTTGTGTGTGTGTTGGTTTAAAAAGGTATTACTTCTGAAGTCTGAGGGACAATTCCCAGGAGTTATTGTGTGCCTGCCCCCACCTTGACCAATTTGATAGAGACTGAATGTGAGAGCTGGCGTGAGCAGTGAACACTTTCTAACTGGCATCGCAAAGACTTCTTTGGTCAGGACGCAGAGAAGACTACCATGCTCACTAATGGGTTATGTAAGGATTTGCAGTAGCATGTTCCTTGATGGGAGAAAATAGGAATAAAATGGAATTTTAGGAACTATATTAATAATGAGTGATGGAATGGTAGTTAATAGATGTCTATAATTCCATTATACTAGAAGTGCAAGGGAAACCTCATTTAACGTTGAAAGATTCTCATTTTTCCAGAGCTGTAATGCAGCGTGCAGTTAAAATTAGGCTGTCTCGTTAATTGTCAAAGTATATGGTGAGAATTCCTGCAGCCAGCTTCAGTGCAGGATTAGATATGCCTCTGCAGGAGAGACCTTCCAGAAAGGCCCAGGGTGGGAGAGCAGCTCCATCAGGGCGCCTTTGATGCGATCTGTCCTTGAGGAAGAAGGGGTCCTGTGGGTAGAGGAAAGTGTGTGGGGCAAGTCTCGTCCTTTCCCTCTCTGCTCACCTTTGGTGGGAGACCTCAGACCACTGTCTGTGGAACGCTCCTGTGCGAAATGTGTCCTGCATCAGATGGCTGTGGAATAAGCTACCCTTGTGAAGGATGATGAGTATCTATTCCCTCTCCCTGATACTTGCCTCAATTCCTAAGCTTAGCTGTCCTGGGCAGGAGTAAAGAATGAGCAGAATCACCCCAGCCTCTAATCCTCAAGACAGTATGGTTATTCAGGAACTAGGATCCCATAAACTTTCTCATGCCTATGGGTTGTAGTTTATAGAGAGAAAAATCAGTTTAAATGAATATAGCATGGTTGAAATGCTCTTGAATGTACAAAAGAAAGCAGTAAGAAATCCCTGGGAAATACCTTTTCCTCATCTCTTTACCACTTTTGCCTGTCTCCTTCTCAGTGTCAGAAACTTGTCCTTCAAAAATCACCCACTGAGGAAAGCAAATTCTTCTGCAGGATGTGAAGGGAAAACATGAGGAAAGGGTGAGTGAGAGTTTTGCTTTTCCTCTTACAGATCAAAGCGGTATAGCATATGCCAGGATAGCAAGTCAAGCTGTTGAGGACTTTCCATAGGACCCCTACGAGCTTTTATTTAAAAACAGTAAAAATTTTTATTTGGAAGGACTACAAAAGCTTTCCTGAGGGTTCATTAATGAAGTTTAACTGTCCAATTTGTATGTGAGCACTAGCGCAGAATCTCAGCTGAAAGCTCCTCATTCCCAAACACTGAGTAACCCAAGGAATGTGAATTAACACAAACACAACCTTATCCTGCTGGGGAGGAGGAGGAGGAAGGGGGACAAATATGTTAGATACCTGCCTGCCAAACTCCCCAGGAAGTCAGTGGGAGCTTCACTAGTGGAAGAATAGCATGACCAGACATAACAGACATAAAGGAGAGAGGATGACAAGAAAGTATTTTTCACACATTTGTGTACTTAGGACCAATGAAGCCTAGTAAGTGCAGAGGGCAGGAACTCTACTACAATGAAACTCTCAGATATGCTGCTTTAGTGTACTTCCGTAGCTTTCTGTGGGACTCTATTTCCCCCTTTGCAGCCACTTATGAAAAATAAATTTGCAAAGTTGTCTGATGATGCAAAAAAGACAGTTCTAATGAGCTTTAAAGAAACGTCTCGCCAATTTAGGTGCACAATATCCACTGACATGCAGTGATATTCAGCTGCCTGATCAGATGCTTTTGACAATACTCCTGGATGCCTGCCTATCTACATACACACTCAGATCTTTTCCATCACCTTGTCTGTTACTCTGTTCAGACCTCCAGGAACCCGACTTTGCCTCTGGTACCCAAATGTGGATTCTTTAAGTTTACAAGAAGTATAACACCTTTATCTTACTAAGGTAGGTGTCTAAGGAAATCTGTGATTTGAAACAAGCTACCTTTCCTTATTACAGATATAGAATATGATGCAATTTTTTGGAAGTGTTCAATTTTTTTCGAAATAACTACATTTTTTAAGAAATTAGTGTGTAGAAAACTAGAATTTAATTAAAATCAGCCCCTATTGTTTTAACAAGAAACTGTTGGCTATGTTGCACCAAAAGACAAAAGATTAGTGACCGAGAGCTTTGCTTTATCAAAGTAAGCTTAGAAATAAACAAAATTTGCAGAGTTAGCTGATTTTGCCTGACATACACAAGTGCACTTCCAGTCTTCCCTGGCTGTCTACAATGAGATGAGATGTAATTTAGTATGAGTCAGGTCCGGGTGAAGCAAAACAGTCAAATGTACTTGTATTTGCAAGCAGTGTCCATCAAAATCCTCCAAGAATGGCTGGATTTGAGTAAATGCTGAGCTTTTCATAGACAGTTCCTAAACATTCACTGAATTAGCTTACCAGACAGAGCACAGAGAAATCTTGCTTTATACAGATATGCAGGTTTTCATTTAGTCTTTATATTCATAGACTGTATTCCTTTTACTTGCCCAAGTGTAACAGTATAATGGTTATGTAAACTAATGCTTACACTAAGATGTTATTTTGACATGCATTTTGGTGCCATATGTAAACACCAAACGTATATAATAACCATCCTTAGTACAGGTATCAATTCCATTTAAGAAGGGAATTTTTTGTGATTTTTTTTTTTTTTTTTTGTGGTCAAAATGACCATGTGAATTTAGATTTTTGCATAACTGAAATACAGTTTGTAATTGAAAGTAGCGTACACCATTAAAAGTGTGGTAACAGTGGATTTGTTGCCTGACTCTAATAATGATTGCTTTAATATACCATTCACTTGTTAATGCTGCTATCAATTATTTTACTGTAAATTAGCTTTTGTGAGTTTGAGGTCTTTTTGCAATGTCTGTGTTAGGTTACAGGACAATAAATCAAACTCCCATCTCTTTTTACATCCATAACCATAACATATGGCTTTTATTAGAAAATGTTAAGTGTCTTATAATGTCGTCTTAATGGACAGTGTGTGCATGTGTTGATGATGAAAGCCATCTTCTTTCATGCAAAATATTAATGCATATGGCCTACGTCTCCATAGATACAAGTTAAAGAATAATATTTAACTCACAAAATATTCAGTATACACTTTACCCAGAATAAATATTTATCTAGTTTAACAATCCTTTAAGGAAATAACAAGTTAGAGATCAATGAGGAGCTGAAAATTCTAACAGGTATGCACATGTGATTGTGAATAAATGGTATATAATCCACTGCAAAAAACCCCCCCAAACAAATAAACCCAAATCATTTTGTAAAACACCTACTGCTAAATGAAAATACCCTTAGAGAATTAGAAAATGGAATCTATATCCTCCTAGAATTCCAGTTTGTGCATCACAAAGACTCCTAATATTGGTTATAGATTTTTGTCTTTCCACCTAAGATATCATAATGCCTCCGAGCTAGAGGGTGTTTTAGCCTCTGTATCCTTTTCCTTGGGACAACATTATCCCTTTGACTTTTGAACCACTCCACAAAATCTTGGACAAGCACACAGCTTTGACTTGAAATGTGTTTTACCAACAGATTCCTGGGTACCAGAGAAATCTGCTATTCAAATCAACGCCTGCTAACACTAGGCTTGAATAATGGAAATCAAGCATTTTGAAGGATACCCGCCAGCCTTCCCTTTCTGTTTCCATGTTCCTTTGGCAGAAATCGGGGCTTTGAAAGCTGCAATACAACAGCAACATCTTTTCCTCTTATGGTAAATATTTTATTATTGCTTTATCCCCCACTCTGTTTAAAGAAATTAATTTAAAATATGAACTCCTTTGTTCAGGGAAGAAGTCTCCAAAGGATATGCAAACAAGAATCTTTAGAAATGCAGCAAGATGTAACTCCAGGCTCTGCTCCAGATTTCCCCATTCATTCAGTTTGCAGACCTGGTGTCTCCCTGCTGGAGATCTCTGCTCAGACGGAAAGTCTCCAGCAGCTGCTATTCCACCACCCATTCATACATGACCAGCTCCCCTCTCCCTGCATTTCCAGTTCTCTTTCCTCCATCCATCCAATTTTCTCCCTAATCTGATCTCACTTCTTTGATCCTCCTCAGGAACACTGATCATCCTCCCCCACCAAAGCACCACTCATCCCTACCGAGGGCTAGCAACAATTAAGCTGCAACAAAGGTACATTTAAGGGAGGAATAAAACCTATGCAAGCCAATTTCTTTGTGAAGGCACTATCCTTCATCTGTTTTCCTGCTTAATCAATATGGGTATCGTGGGGGTTAATCCTGCTGCTGCTCCTGAAGTAAATGTTTTCATTACTTTTGATTTCAGGTGCAGAATCGGGCCCTAATTAATGTAATTATCTTCATATGTCATAGAGTGAAAGGTGTCTACTTAAAGGAGTCGGGCTGTTACAGACCATCTTTATCCACGGCTATGCTGTGAACCGCACCAGTGTGCATTCCCTTTCCAAAACAACCGCAGGCACCACGAGGGGAGGAGTTGTCCTTCAGTACCAAGCAAGAAAGCTGTCAGTGTCCCTTCAACATCAATGAAACCCTCTCCTCTGATTAATACTTTGCATTTCCCACAAGGGAAAATGACAGAGTGAGAAGGTAAGTGGGCAACTGAATTACCCATTCGCAGAGAAGCATGATCATAAATATTTAACTTGGTATGTATAAGAGAAAGGGACAGACTTCCTTTCCAGTCCAAGCTGAGAAACTCTCCAAATCCCCCGGCCCCCAGGGACTGCCTGCTCCTGTGATCATTTCTCCATCTCATAAAGGGATTAGGGATTAGCCATTAGCTCATAAGAGGGCTTGACAAGGTATCTCTCTTTACTGAGGGATGACTGACTGTAAAAATCTGTGCATAGAGGGAAATTACCTGGTATAATGGAGATCTCCCTGGCCCATGAATGGGACCCTGCCCCAAGCTGTGGAGTTTTAGGAGCCTGTTAGAAAATAAGGGTCTCTGGAAGCCCACATATGAGTACGCAAGCTCATGCCTTGGTGTCCACTCATGCCCCATGCATGAGGCCTGCTTGAGAGCGTGGGTTACATCCCCGTAGCCCCTGCATGATTTTTGTATGGCCACACACATGGATGGCTGCTCTGCTCTGACAGTGGAGATAACCCTGATGATGCTGGGAGAAAGTGGGACTGCAGGGAGGTTCGAGTGTTTTGATGAGGGTGCTGATTGCATAGCTTACCCTTGCATATCTGGAGGAGTAGGGATCCTCAAAGAGCGCCCAGATGCGGGGCTGCCACCGTCTCCAGAAGCCCCCAGACCTGCCATCTGGGGAGTCACTAAGTGCTAGGCGTTTTGTCATCTCCAGCTCATCTTCACCATCACCAGAGTCTCCGGTGCCATCTATGTCTCCGTCCTCAGCACTGCTATCCAGGGGCGCCCCACCAAAGCTGTCCAGAGCCTCTTCGGCGTCGCGGTGCTGCCGGTAGGTCATCCAACAGCAGGGCTCCACATCAGTCTCATCGATGCCCCAGAAGGCCAGCTCCTCCTCATACAGGGGCCCGCACACGTCCGCGGGGCAGTGCAGCTTGCCAGTGCGGTAGTAATTCAGGATGTGGGCGAAGACGCCCGGGTGCCGGTCGAAGAAAAACTCATCCGTGCGGGGGTCATAGTCGAAGTGGCTGTGGGCATCGGGCTCAGCGATCCAGGCCAGCCGCGTGCCGGGCAGGGTGCGCAGGGTGCTGCGGTAAGTCTGGTGCCTAGTCCCTCCCACGTTGATCACAATGCGGTCGCTCTCGTCGCCCTGGCCCATCTCGTCTCTTATTAGGCATGTCGCAGACTCATCCAAGCAAGCACGGCAGGCAGCAAGCCCGTAAGGCTGCTCGGCGGCAGTCGGTGCCTAAGCCGAGCCCCGCTCCGGGCCCGCGGGGGCGAGGGGCCCCGGCCAGCCCCGCTCCCCCGGGGCCGCTCCGAGGCGATGCCGGTGGCGGAGGCTCCCGGAGATGCGCCGCCTCCGTCTGGAGTCAGACGCTCGGGGTCCGCGGCAGCTGCAGCCGCGGCGGAGGGGCAGGGGCAGGGGGGGCCATGCTCCGGGAGCGCGGGCGCTGCGGTGCCGGAGGGGGAGGGCCCTCCCCTGGTTGGACGTGGCCAAAAGCACAGGCTAAAAAAAAAAAAAAAAGAAAAAAAAAAAAAAAAAGAAAAAAAAAAGGAGGAAAATCGCGGCGCCGGCGCTGCCCACAGGTGCGCGGGGCTGCTGCGGGGGGCCGGTGCTGGCTGCAGCCGCCGCGGGGGTACGGCGGGGCTGTGCCCGCGCCCCTCCCGGCGGTGCGGGGCAGGGGGCGCCGCCGGTGCTGAAGGGACAGCGCCGCGCTCCCGCCTCCGCCCCTCCGGCCCGGGTTGAGCGCTGCCGGTGCGGGCGGCGGGACCCGCGGCGCTGCCGCTGCTCCTCCCGCTGCCGCCGCCGCTGCCGAGCGCTCGGTGCAGCCCGCCCGCCCGCCGGGCACCGCCGCGCAGGCGCCGCTCCCGCCCGGTCCTAGCGCCGGCCGCGCCCCCCCGGCCCCGCCGCCCCTCGGCCGCCGCGTCCCGCGCTTCCCCCACCCGTGCCGCTGGGACGAGATGTCTGCTCCGGTGCCCGCGGCTGGAAGGAGAGCGCCCTCCTCCCCCCACAGCTCACCTCCCGAGTCGCCGGCCTCCTTCCCGCAGCGGGAAGTCCCCATTGGGGGGTCTCCTTCGCGTGTGCGGTGCTGCCCCGCGCTGCGCTCTGAGTGACCCTCTCAAGCACCACTGAAGTGAGTCACGGTTGTGCTCGTCCTGCCGGAACTGGACTCGCTGAAGGGCAAAACTCAAGATCAACCCAGGCATAGATTTCTCATATCACGAGCGGGGGTGCCCAGGGGTTGTCATTTCTTATCACGCTTTTACATGGTCCTACATATCTGCTCCACTTCTCCATCTTTTCTCCTGCTTTTCCTACTGTTCGCTTGTTTCTTTCCTGACACTGTTGTTGGTAGGAAGTTGCAATTTGGGTTTGTGTTGTTTATTCTTTTTTTGTTCTCTTTCATTCACAATGAATGCCAAGGGACGTTTAAAAGAAAAATCCGGTTCCTGGTTTGTGAGGAGCTTGAAGAACAGCAGGAAGATGGTTGTGTGGAAGGGAAGTGACAGAGGTATGTAGACACCCCCTGTGTTTTGGTTTATTTGCTGCCAGCATCTCAGGAGGAATGGACTTATGGGAGAGCCTGAAGAGCTGAGCCATTGTGGATTGATCATGGGAGGTCATGTCATGATGAATGGATAGAGTGGAGAAACATACAGTTGAAGGGTACATGGTTAAGGAATACTGCTGGAGTGCAGAAGTGGTAGGGACAATACCATGCTTAACAGTAGAGTGTAGACTAGAGGAATGCAGTTAGGTTGAGCTTTGAAGAAGGACAGAGATTCAGATGTGTGGGAACAGTAGGTGAGGAACAAGTGGAGGGCTGTCAAAGAGCTAGCGGTGTGGTCAGGTTTGTGAGAAGAGGTGTTTGACCACCCACCACTTCTTTGGGTTGCAAAAGAGCATTGCATGTTTGGGATGCAGAGAAGAAAAACTTTGCAGTAGTTGTGGTAGGATATTCCAAAGGGGTCTAACCAGCAGTTTATCAGTGAAAATGGTAACAGATTGGTCTTGAAGCTGATGGGGTAGAAGGAAGGCCTGGGACCTGGTTTGTGACTCTTGGGAAAGGGGAGAGGGGACACTAGCAATGGGAGTATGTTACTGTTGTCAGCAGCAGTGAAAGAGAAAAGGGAAAGTGAGGCTAAGTCAAGGCAACTCTGCATTTTAGCTAGCAAAAACTGATGACAAAATTTCCACGAAGAGATGCCAGACAGCCACTTGAGCACTGGGACTGAACAGAGGCAGAAAGGTTGATGACAGAGGGAGAATATGAGAATCACAAGTACAGAAATACTTTCTAAAGTCCTTGAGAATTGCCAGCCTGAGCCCACAGAGGGAGAAGAGGGTATGTCTGTGAACCCAAGCCTGGCCTTAAGAAAGGAGAGGAGGACGTTCACTCACTGATAGAAATCATACACACGGAAATTATTTTTTAATCATAGTAAGGCACTCCTTTTGATAATAATAGATCTGGGGATCAATGGGAAAGCACCGTAGAGTAGATTTTGAGAGTTATGAATGCTGAGGAAGGCAGGTAATCCAGGAAAGAAGTTAAGGGCCTCTAAATCCTAGTCTAGTGGGTCCTTCTGGTCACATCCACAACTCCAGAGGCTCTTTCCCAGCTCATTAGTTCCTGCCTTCCATGTTACCTTACCCCCCTGAATTCTCTTTAAGAATTTCAGTGTTGGAAACTAAGGTGACTGTGGGGATGAAAGGGATATCATGCAGCTTCTGTTGCTTGGATTTTCCTTCTTGTCTGGGGAACTGAAAGAGAGTGGTACAGAACCTCAGAAGTCATCTGAAAGTATATATTAAAAGCTAAAAAGCTTGTTTAAAGATAGTTTTCCTGGACTCAGGTGAGGAGGCCACGCTTAAGTGACCTGCAAGGTTTCTTTGAAGATACTAAAGCTGTAATTGAAAAAGGAGTGTTAGTAGAGACAAAAGAGTTGGATATTTCAAAAGACATATGAGAGGACCCCAAATCAGAGATTGGTGGGCGAACAGGAGCTTGTGAGATCTGGAGCAAGATAGCTACTGAAATGGAAGGTCTTTTAGAAATATAAATTGGAACGTGAAGTTTATACATTACTTTGTTGCAGAAGATGAAAGATATCATGTTTGAAGCTTATATTGAAGCTTGAGAGGGAAAGTATTAGAAAATAATATCTTTATTTAACAAGGATTGGGGCACAAAATAACTGCATATTAAGACACAAAGACTTTGCTTTGCATGGTAGACTATAGCATGATTGGCATTTGTTTGATTAGTGATAGCTGATACCACCAGGTAGGTGGTTGCTGGTTTGCATGAAATGAAAGTTTTAAGACAGTCTAGCAGGTACTGTGAGCAAAGTCTTGCTTTAAGCTTGCCATATAATGATATAAAATTCTAGCTTAATTTAAAAAAATAACTTTCTATAATTAGAAATGTTTGGACTATGACAGGCAAAACAAATCAACTAATTTTCCAAGATCTAATTTGCAGACAGAAAACTTCCATGGAAGTTTGGTTAATCCCAAACAATACAGTGGCACTTCTGTCCTTCTAGTCCCACTGAAAAATAACAGTATTATAACTGTATTTTGTTCTGGTTTATGTTTGACACCTTTAAATGTTTAAACATCTGGTTTATGTTCAGCATCTTTAAGGAGGACTTAATGTGAAGGTGGATGTGTAAGTCCAGGAATTATCTAGTTTTTCTGTGATACCACTTGTCATTTTAAGTTAACTTAGTAATTAACCTTACTAAGTTTTGCATGTTAAAAAGAACTAAACCAACTTAATAGTGCTGGGAGCCCTCTGTAGGCACAGAGTTAGTAGGTTATGCAAATAGTTGACAGTCAGTTTGGAAAAGGATTCTGGTATAGCAGCAGGTGGTGTTATCAGAATTTTTTAAAATGTATTAAAAGCTATTAGCCTTGGAAATACATTTTGTTTCCTGAGTTCATTTTAATAACTGGTGAGAGATTTTGATGATCATCTACACTGAGCTGGGGCTGACTAAAACCTGGCATAAGTGGAGAAAATAAGCTGTAGAGTTTAGAAAGGTCTCTCTGAAGGCCTTCCTTGTGGGAGCCTTCTGAGAGGCCAGAGTTGCTCAACTACTACCCAGGAGAGTATATATGCATTTTGAGCAGTCCTTAGTCATTTGGTCTACTTATAACCTTAGCTGTTCTTCTAAATCAACATATTTAGTGGTGACGGTGGAAGAATAACTTCAAGCCATAGATATTATTTAGTTTTTAAACTACTGTGTAGCAGAAAAAGAGAGCGAGTCCCCTTACTAATTTTATCACTCGTATTAGGTCACCTCACTGTGACCTCTCCTGTGTTCTGATGACACAGGAAGACTGAGTCCTTCTTTCACCTCTGTATCTGGTGTACTGGGTTCACCTTTGCTGCCCTATACTTCAGCATCCCCAGGTAATCATATACAATGAAAGGCAGGTTGTCTTTTAAACGGAAGTCTAAATTATGTCTACAAACTAAAAAATAGCTAGTGTGGGTTCACTGTTGTTAATCCTCCTATTCTCTACTCACTGCTTTAGCTGACAACTGCAGTGATTTCTCTCTAACTCCAAAGGAGCTTTTTTCTCAATGTGTGAGATGACTGAGCATATATTCCCTAGCATTCCTAAACTTAGTAACTCATATATTTGAAGTGAAATTTTAATTTTTTAAAAATTGGTTTTATTTTTCATGAAGACATTTTACCACTTACAGAAGATGCTGGATTGACAGAACTGCATAGGCACAAAGTTGCACGTAAGGAGCTGTATGCTTTGGTGCTTTATTAGTGTATCAAGAGTACCTGATTCTAAACACCTCTTTAGCCTCTTCCTTCATAAATATTCCTGGTGAGGATACCAGCAATAGTGACAGCTAACGAAGCTCTCACTCTTAAAATTTAAGCCTAGCTCTGAGTTCATCAGTCACTTTATCTTCAGAGAAAAATGTGTACCAATTGTAACAATTTGAAGAGGGGAAAAAGGATGTTGAGAGAACCTGTGACTTTGTGCACAACTATGAATGCAACTGGAGAGCACATTCAAAATGCTTTTAAAGCTAGAGGAAGCTGAGAGGGAGAGAGTTATTTGTAAGAATTATAAACTCAAAACAAAAGACAACCAGGGCTGGAACACCAGTTGTGCAATATATGAATGCTATAATTCAGCCTGTGCTCTCTTGCGTTAAATTCATGACAACAGTATTTCAGTGCAGTTCTTTATCAGTTTTAGATTACATCATACTGTGAATTGCTCTATCTGTTAACACTGATCATTGTAAATCATTTGGTTTGAGGTCTTCAAATGGAAAGCTGGGATGCATTTCAGCATGCAATGTAGTCATTTTGTCCTTGAAAATCAAGGAACTGCAATTGCATAGATGATATTACTTTCCTGAAAGGTTAGATTTGCCCCTTTGAGTTGTCATTAATTGAATGAAAGCCTTCCACAGAAAGAATGAGAATGGAGGAGAAAACTGTGGGTTGGTGCTTAATGTTGACTGCAGGAGTCATAGAGGTGCTGCATGTCTGAAGAGCTGTGTAGCCCAAAGCCTGATGCAAAGAAGTCTTGATGCTTTTAATGAGAGTAACCAGAGCAGCAGAAGTGATGGCTAAATGCTAGTTCCTGAATTTTTATATCTAGATTTTTCATTCTTAATTACTTCACTTTTGCTTGAATATGTACTTCATGTTCATCCATGTTCTTCAACTGTTGCATGGCTTTGCTTTGAGCTGAGAAGTATTTACTGTGCTCTGCCTGCTGAGTTGCATTTGTTTTTCATCCATTTGTACTGGGCTGACATTTCCGAGTGAAGGTTCTTCTTGATCTGCAAATTCCTTTGGGATCCTTCAGAAAGTGCATATCAAATTGTGAGATAAATGGAAGTTGCTCTGGAAAAAAATGGAAGTAATATTGTGACATGATAGAGATCATCATTGGTCTTTACTCACTCCATTAACTGAGAGAAACTCCCACCTGAATTCATTTGGTTTTGCTGAAAATTTATGGGAGACGGAACCAAGCAGATAAAATGATGGGAATGGTGCACACGAGCAAGACAAGGTGGTGGAAGGAGTGTTCTGCTGCTTGCTAAAGGACTAGAGGTGTTTCCAAACTGTCTTTCCTGTAGGGAAAGAGAAGATTGCTTCTTCCTGGCAAAAAGGGCAGTGAACACTGTAAACAACTGTTGAGTTTTCTGTCTCACCCCCAACACGTGCTTGAATCCAGCATGTAGCTGGAATGGGTCAGACACTGTGCTTCTCTTGGAGCACATCCTCTAGTCAGGGCTGTAGTAAAATTGTCAGGATTTGTGTTTGATGAGGCATTCCCCAAAATAGAAATAATTGTTTATCAAGAAATCATGGGGCTAAATCACTGCAAAGTCTATTTTAAGTATCTGAAATTAGGCACACAGCTTGGCTAATGCACCACTTTGTTACAATGTGGACTTAAAGGAAGGGTATAGATTTGTCTCTTGTCTTCTTCCTGCTGATCTAGGTGTGATCCAGCAAAAAAAAGGCAGCTGGTGATCAGGAAAATTCAGCTTACACAGTTGGAATTTTTGTGGCAGCGCATAACAAAACATGCTTATGGAAGCTGGTAAAGTTGTGTCACTATGAGCTGAGAGCAGCCATCCTGAGGGCTTGGGTCTTCATTTCTGAAAGAGCACACATAGGTGTGAGCTATTTAACTCCTAACATGTACTGTGGCTAGAGTTTCAGAAAGGGCTAGAGATTTGGCTTTATTTTATTAGATTATTTGTTTTGGGCAGGCCTAAAAGGTCCTTGAGTTTTTTAGACTGACCTAGGCAGCTTTTTCTGAAAACAAAACTCTACTAATGCTGTCATTATGTTTTTAAAAGCTCAGCCAATTTGCAGGTGCATGAACATAGCAACAGACACAAACACATAGATACAGACATATGTATTTCACATCTACTATATACAGAATACAGAACAGGAGGTGCTAGTCTTTTCTTGAAAAAAGCATGCACTTCTCAGTGCTGCAAGTGTATCTTTTTCATTTAACCAGGAAAAAAATAAATATTAATGTCTGTTTCTGACCGAGCAGTATGGAACATTCTCTATTTTATACAATGTATGTGCTTGCCCATCAGCTGACTATTTCTCTAACAATTAGAAAATTTCTTTCTTCACTTTTTAAATTGAAATTAGAACTTTGTTTTTGTGTAATGATTCACTTTTCACAGCTGTTATTACTTCTTCAGCCTACTCTGAGTTCACAATAGTAACTGAAATGTTCTCAGAAAAGCAGATGGGAAAATGGCCTGTAAATCTTTATTGTTATAAACGATTTGTAAAACTTTAGATGTTGAAAGGCAAGAGTAGTTTAAATAAATCTCAACAATGCTGACTCAAAGTTTAAAGCATTGCTTAAATCCCTTGATTAACCCAGCTTCTCAATATTTGACATAAATCAATAACTCTGAGATGTCTTTGCTGTTCTTTAGCTTTGTAAATATTTACACAGCCAGTCCCGTGAAATGTGACATTTAATCCTGTTGAAGTAATTATTTGTATGCTGCATATGAAGAGAAATAAAGTATAATAGTTCCAGTGATGCTAGTTAAATAATTGGCACTGGAGATGAAATCTGCTGCATTTCTTTTGTCAATAACCAGGATTTATACAATATAAGTGTGAGTGAATGGAAAGCAGAATCCACCTTCTGTCACAAATCTTGGGCCAGCTGCTGGGAATGCAGATTTCCTGATCCTGTCTCATGCCTAGGCCTGTGGCTCAGCATTAACAGCAGCCTTTTGTTCCAGTTAAATGAGGTGTTGAGAGCTAGATTAAAGGAAAGAGTGAAGGGATAGCACCTCTATCAGCTTGTCCTCAGCCTTCTGTTGCTGGCATAAACTATAATGAATGGTCTCTGTTCTCCAGAAAGCAGGAAGATGCTCTACCCAGAGTTTTCAGGACCTGGGAAAGCATTCTATAGGAGCCTCAGTGCAAAAGAGTTGTCCCATCCCTCCAGATTGTGGCTTGGATTCCTGGTAATGTATTAGATTTGCAGCAGGCTTGTATTTAAATGGTTTAGGTTAAGAAGCATAGTGATATGTTTGTTCCCATGAGACTGCATTTTAGTCATTGTTTACTGACTCAGTCTGATTCATCTGTGGATTCTGCCACGTTCTGCAGTTGTAGTCTTTGCCTCTAGGTAGACAGTAGAAGGGACTGGGGAATAACAAGAAAGCAGAGGAAGATCACAATGGGACAAGATATTCAGAGCTGGCAACAAGAAATCAAAGTGGGTCTTCCTTCAGTTATGCTCCATTCTCATGCAAAATTGGACCTTTCTGTTTTTCTAGGATGGATTCTCATCCTATAAGACAGCCTGCAATAACATGTTTACTGGCTTTCCTATGAAGGAATAAGAGAAAAGTGGTGTCCAGTTCTCAAATCCAAAGGAAAGGCCTTTTTTTTTCTTTGTAATTAGTCAGACTGTAATAAAAAATAAAATAGATTTCTACAGGTTCTTTTAAAATTGTTCTCCAGCTTATAGTCATCCTGCCTGTTAAAAAGTGGAGAAAAAGATTGCCCATGCAGTAGTAATTCAGGATGTGGGCAAAGACGCTTTTTGTTTGCTTTATCATGCCAAACCCCTTAAGAACCCTTCATTATATGGAAAGGTAGAAGTACTACAGTGGTACTTCTGTGGCCCATTTTGGCTACTGCATAGTCCAAGCAGAGAGATGTATGCTCCAAAGGACAGTGCACCACAGAAGAGGTGATGTGGGAAGTCAATGAAATTGCTGTCAATTTTCCTGAGTGTCTGCTTCATACAGTCCTTAGGAGGTGTTTTCGCCTATGTATCCACAAATATGTATAATTCTGGTTAGGTCAAAATCCAGATGATTGCATTTGGGTTACTAATGGAATTTTCTTCAGCTTTGTTTCCATGTTGTGTTGTATTGCTTGTCTTATGGAGTATTTCTCACCTCCCAGTCTAAGACTGAGTAGGATCTTTAGAATGCTGCTTATATTTAGGGATGTGCTTTGCAAGAAAAAAATAAAAAAGGATGTTTTGGCACACTAAAGTTTGAGTTTTCAGGCATACCTGTTTGGAGGCCCAAGAGATTTGAGGACAATTTGGTCCAGTAGGAAATCAGGCTAGAGATGGTATATGAAAATATGAATTAAAACTTTCAGAGATGAAAATATAAAACTAATTATCTTTGTTAAGAAAAAGTAAAACCTTTTGCTTCACTCTGGTCAGTTAATATTAGTCTGTAGCTATCAAGTTAACTAGTACATAAATAGCAATAGGATAAATTAATAGAGGAGCCTTATGCACATAGACATTTGCTCAGTCAAACAAAGTTCCTAAAGGCTGAGCTGCAAGTCTGGAAACCTAACCACTGGTGTCTAAAACAGAAAATGTCATTTTTGGTTTGTTTTTTTTTCCTACACTTTGTGTTTAACCACAAAACCAAACAAGGCCACAGTTAATGGTCATGGAGTGCTTGAAGGGCATATGTCTTCCCTCATTACAAAGCAAAGATTTGTCAGACATGTTTAGCTACAAAACATACATGCAGGAATCACTACGTACCTAGCAGCTGTGAGGATTAAGTGATCTGATCAATCTTTTCTGTATCTCTTTTTAAAAATAATTATTTGTACTTTAAAGAAGGAATAACATTTTGTCATCCACATCTAGGAATAGGTGTTGGGGTTTTTTTTTTCCCTTTGATGCGCAACAGAACTCAGAATTCTTATGGCAAAAAAAGGCCAGAGAGCAGACGAGGTGAAATGACAGATTCGGGTAAAACATGAGCAGCCACCTCACAACAAGCAAGTTCATTGCGTGACAATCTTTCTGCACTTCCCCAGGGACTGAGCAGAACGGTTCAAGAAGGAGCAGATGGAAACAGCTGCCAACAGATGAGTACTGGAACAGATTCAAGCCACACTGCTTGCTGGAACTTGAGAGTTTGTGATGGCCTGAGCTTACCCAATGACAGGTATCTAAGATTTAGAATCAGTCAGTTCTTAGCTATGGGGACCAGAAAACAACTACTATTGTGGAACAAAAGACATGTACAGGGTATTCTCTGAACAAGCCACCAGAGATAATTGCTCACAGAAGTCCTGTGGTGAGAGGAATCTTTTAGGCTGTGGTTGCAGATAGTATTAAAGGTAAAAGAACACCATTAAAGTATTTTTCGTGAATGTGTCTTATCTCATAGTTCCTTCACTCAAAATGGTTGTTTCTCCTGACCTTGAGCTAAGACTTAACAGATAGGGAAAAGATAAATTTAGGAAATCCAGTGACACAATGCTGATACTTTCACGCCTTCTTGCATAATTTCTAGCATACCATGAAGAACAATAAATGGCCAAAGCTAAAGTGTCCTTGGCAAACAAACAAACAAACTAGCACCCTGTGATATTTTTACCTTTGTTTCCTTTCACTACACACACTTTTTACTCCCACAGAGCTTGAAGTATTAACCCAGCATGTTAATTTATTTCTTCCAGAGTTGCCCTGACCGTTGCATTTAACATCTCTCTTGGAAGTACTTCAAACTAAATGGCTGGCTCCATCTCTAGCTTTGTTAATTAGGCACATTACTTTGTTGCTTATTTTCATATCGCTTAATGTAATTGGGATTTGTGAAGCTTTTGAAAAGCATGTTTGGGACTACATTTTGTGCAGCTGGCTTTCAAGTGCAAGCTGTTTCAAGTGTGTAATTCTGTAGAGAGAAGCTTTTGAGAGCGTAGAGCATGTGTGCCTAGCACATAACCATGCTTCCTTTCCAAAAGGAACAAAGGTATGTAAGTATGACCTTTTCCATGCAGAGGAACATGTGTGACACGTGTACCTCCCTGCATACATTTGTATTTCTATGGTATTAGTCTGCAATTGAGAGCATTACATGCCCTGTTTGAAGGTCTCCCTTTACAAGCTGTTGTATAACAGCTTTGCTTTATGATGGTCTTCATTCCAACAAGCCTATGGTTTTTCACATAAAAATGCAACTTTGAGCATCCAAACTCAAAACATGAGTTTGTACTTGCTGTGATAATTCCAACAGATAAGGGTAACCTTATGTGTCAACTGCCAATAAGACTGATGAATTTACACTAGGTAGAGATTTGGCTCATTAATTTCAGTTGTCTTGCTGTGAAATGATACTCTCTACTTGAGCTGAGGAAGAGTTAGATATGAAAGTTTAGGAAAAATAAAAATGTATGCACTAAAGAAAAGATGTCCAAGTCCTCTTTTTCATGGAAATGCTGCCCTCCGGTGGTCTGGAGAAAAGCTTACACACTACTTGTTAGTAATAATGTACTTTCCTTTTACACTAGAGCAAGCAGCAGCAATCAAAAGTACCTCTTAGTACCACAGGCACATGGACAATGTAGGCTCCAGCCTCAGGAAACCCACAGGTGGCATAAAAGAAGCAAAGACATTCATAACAGAAAGGTATTGCTTTATTTGGTTTAGGATTCAGAAGTAAAGTATCAATGTAAAAGAAAGGAATTTAGTTTGAAGCACTTCCAAGAGAGATGTTAAATGCAACAGTCAGGGCAACTCTGGAAGAAATAAATTAACATGCTGGGTTAATACTTCAGTATGTAGGTTATCTTTAGGTAGTCCCCTCTACACTTGCTTACCTTTCCCTTATATGGCTTCAAATGGTCTTTCCGAATGGGTAGGATTGTTTCTCAGCTTGTGCTATTCTATACCTATGTGCTGGGTGGGGGTTACTGTGCACACCAATGTGACTTCACAGAATCATAAAATGAGTCACAGAATGGTTGGTGTTGGAAGGGACATTAAAGACCATCTAGTTCTAGCCCCTCTGATGTGGAGAGGGACACCTTCCACTAGATCAGAGCTCCATCCAACCTGGCCTTGAACACTTTCAGGGATGGAGCATCCAGAGATTCTCTGGGCAGCCTGTTCCAGTCCCTCACCACCCTCAAGTGGAGAATTGTTTCCTAATATCTAATCCAAACCTACTCTCAGTTTGAAGCCATTCCACCTTGTCCTGTCTCTACATTCTCTTGAAAATAGTCCCTTTCTATCTGTCTTGGAGGCTCCCTTCAGGTATGGGAAGGCTGCAATTAGATCTCCCTGGAGCCTTCTCTTTTCCAGTATGAACAATCTCAATTCTCTCAGCCTTTCCTCGTAGGAGAGGTGCTCCATCCCTCTAATCATCTTGGTGACCCTCCCCTGGACTCATTCGAACAGGTTGATGTTCTTCCAGTGCTGGGAGGCCCAGAGTTGGATGCAGAGCAGAGCAGAGGGGGAGAATCACCTCCCTCGATCTGCTGGCCATGATTTGTGCCCTACTGAGGGACTTGGTCACCAGAGGATTGCAGTGTGGTCTTGCTGTCATCTCCTCTTCCTGTGCATCTGCTCCACCTGCCTTCTGGTAAGCAAATTGTCTCCCCCGGGACAATTGCTCAGGCCTTACAACGCCTTCAAAGACCTTTCATTTTCTCTCTCCCTTTCGTCTTTCTTTTTTACTTAAAACAAAATAAAATACCCCCAAATTTGCACACTATTAAAAAAAATTCAAATTATACTATTCCTACATATTTTTCCTCTGTGTTTTTGTAGAAGGTGCGTGGTAGGGAAGAGTTTGGCTTTCCCAATATATTTTTCCTGCTGTTCGTAGTGTAGGGGGCTCCAGGTGCTGACTGAAGACTGTAAATATTTTTGCTGTTTCTGCACCAACAAATTTTCCATTCTAGAAAGATGATAGAACATGGAATTCACCAAGTGACAATTTCAGGGAGAAATGCAGTTTACATCTTGCCCAGCAGATGTGGCTGTTGGACCAAAAAAGGCTCAAGGTGAGTTCAGATGTGTTAGGGAGGACTGTGGAGATTGGGAGACCCCCTTTTACTGCCGTAGACATGCAGCACTAGGTAAGTGTGCTGAGACACAGACCTCGGAGTGAATCTGACTCCAAACAAAAAAAAAAACCACTACCCCCCCAACCAAAATTACAACCTCCCTCAGTCTTCTGATTAATCTCCCTCACTCTTCTAGGTTATTGTCTGCCAGAGTTTTTAGTACTTTTTTATATAAATACTTACAGTGTTTGCCTCCCTATTGATAAATATGAGGTTATTAATTATTACATAAAATAGCACACTTGTTGATGTTAATATGCTTGTAGAAGATAAAGTTACTGATGTTTTAGAAAGAAAATTGGAGTTCAGTGCCACGCTGACTGTATTGTTGGGAAAACCCTGAGGTTTCCTATCACCCAGTGATTACAGAATAGGTCAGTTTTCATCATTAAGTTACAATGTTAAGGTCTGTATTCAGAAGTGTCTGTGCATCCAATAGGTAGATTTCTGGGTCCATAGGGAAACTTCTGCGCTCCTTTTACTGATCCAAGTGGCTCTATGCCAGACATTTTCCTAATTCCTGGTGGGATCTGAGAGGGAAAGGACTATCTGGGAGCTTTTCTGTATTATGCTACAGACCATTCTCTCCCTCAATAGCCCTGAAATCTCAAATATTGAAAGGTCTCCACTTAATGACATTCCCAGTTGTGCAACAAACCTGTTGAGAGGGGAGCACGCTGCATTGATCATGAGGGGAAGTCTAGACTGTTCAACAGTTTTACTGGAAAACAAGTGATTTGAAAGGCTGGGGGAGGGCGAGCTGATAAGCATTAGTAAATAGTGCTTAATGAGGTACTTGGATATGCCTCACAAGACGATCTCTAGGACGTGTTGTCAGAGATTTGCACTCTGACTGTACAAAGACCATTTTACCACCTACTGCTTGCGAAGCCAAGATTGCCACATGCGAGTTATGCGCGATGACCTTCATACCATCTCCTGCTATCACAGGCTCCGTGTCAGCCACACATTTTGGAACTGTTGTAGGCTTTCAGTGCTATTACGGGGATAGTTTCTGGTTTGTATTTTCAAGATCAGGTGAGCACTAAAGTCTGGCATCTTGTTCAGAGGGTTGTGCTCGGGGGATCTGCGGATCTGAAGGCCTTGTGATACAGGCGGGTCAGTGACCAGAGCACGAGCAAAGGGACACAACAATGGGTTTGTCATGGCTTTGCACTGCTATCTGAACACTATCTCAGACAGTATTGCATAGTATTCTGTGCAATAGTTTGAAACTATTCCTACTAAAGTTGGAAGTTTTGCCACTGATTTCAAGGAAATAATTAAAATTTTTTAAAGAAATAGGAAATATTAATTTATTCTCATGAAAATTTATGGGGTATGAGGTACAAATGTTTCCTTGTCTTCTGAGATGTAGTTCTTCTGAAGATGATAATACTATTTTTATGAGTAAAATGAGCAGGTTTTACCCTTTGCATAATTTGAACCTTTCGAATATATCTGCAGAATATCAAATGTAAAATGAAAACTGTTTTTGCTTCTACATTCATGGGGGTTTGTAAGGTCTTTATCTTGAGTTGAAAATGACAAGTCATTTTAGAAGGGCAGCATCTGGTGCAAAGCAACCGTCAACTTAATATTTCTTTAATATTTTTGGATACAGATGACAAAATATTTTTAAAGGAAAAAATGGTATCACAAATAGTTCATATATCTTTTACCTAAAATTGCATCTTCAGGTGAATGTGAAAAATTTCTGTAGCAGTTTCAATGGTAATATAGGAAATGGCGTTTAACATTGCTATTTGAAAACCCAGCAACTTTACTGCACTTTGTTGTGAAATATTCAAAGTAGAAAAAGGATCATCTTCATTTTCATTTATGCAAATTACCTGATAAAATCTAAAATCAGAGCATTTAGCATATATAAGTGAAGTATAAATTTATTCCTCTTCACTTTTTCCATAGCAATAGTTTGAATAAGACAAACCAGTAATATTAGGTTTGTCATGCCGTGCTTTCCTAAGTTACCAAATTAAATCAAACATTGCTAAAATACACACTTATTGTTATGTTCAAAGACAGTTACTTTCCTTTAACTGTATCTGGATGACTTTCCCTTGGGAAGTAGTGTTCCATATGAAACACCAGATAATTGTAATATCTTTAGTGAATAGCTCCAAACCCCCTTTCTGGTAGGCTCTTTACTGTCCTGTTGAGGCAGCTTGAGGTAAGGAATGATCTGGTTTGCTGTCACCCCCAGTTTCACCCAGGCTTTGCGTGTTGGTGCAATCTGCGGGATTCAGATTTTTTAAACTCAGATGGTCTTTCTTTAGGTTCTGCATCCTGCAGAATATTGGACTGGAACCTGTGTGGCATAAACTGAAGATTTCAGACTATTTGTTTGTAGCCCATGCTGGAGTGTTTCTGTAGACCAAGACAGGCTGGACTTTGATTGTTAAACTGGGCTCCTGAAGATGTATATAAGCATTCAGGGCTGATCCTACAAGACAAAGTTTGTAAATGTTGAATCAGTCTTACATTTGATCCTAGGTCTGTCAGAACTAAACTCAAGCTCTGCAAAATATCTAGTCATAGACTGGGATATATTTCTGTCAGTAACATGCTGTCCTCTTGATGCACAGGGGGAGTAGAGAAGCCATAGGCATTTGTTTTAAATATATTACCTCAGAAAGAAACAGGAAGAAATAATACAGGGAACAATTTTCCTTATTGAAGTCCCAAAATAAATATATTTTTAACCCAAAAATGTATTTATTAGCACTGATAGCCTTTGGCCCTACTCCAGTGGACTTTTCTCAATGACATCAATGGAAGAAAGGTGGGCTCTGCATAGGAAATCTATGAATATTTTTTCTTCATCATCCATCCATCTATTTTGGGATGTGCTAAATGCCTGTTCTCTGTTGTAACATTAACATCAGTATGTGGAAACTTGGGTGCTAAAATAAATCAGTGAAATGCAATATACATGACTTCACATGGAACTACGTGTACATTGTTGAGCACAAGCGCCCTGTGCCCGCTCTGCCGTGCCAGCTTTACAGCCAGGTACGCCCTGTTGTGTCCCACATAATGGGGTGCTGTGGCAAAGCAGGCATAAACTGTGTGCTGCCAGTATATACAGAGCCTCTGTAGTTCCTGAGCTGGCAAAATGTTTTTTGGTTGCCATTTAATGACAGTAAAATTGATACTTTTACCAACCTCAAATTATATGGGGACGATAAGATCTTTAATATTTCACAAAAGCATTTTTTGTATTGTGGGCCTGATCAGGTGTTTGCTGAAGGCAATGAAAATGTTATTAGTGATGTGTGAGGCCCTGATTTGTGAGGCAACTGTCTCTCTTTAGTGTTTGTAAGTTAGTGATACAGGCATCCAACTTAACCTGGGCCATTTTTCTGACCTTAGTAGACACCCTCCTGTATCATGCTAGTATGAATTAGCACATTCTCAAATTCATTTGATTTTTATTTTTACTGGAAAAATGAAAGGGATAAGCTCAATCTTTGTGGGCTGGAGTGTTTCCTGCCCATAGTGAAATCAATAGGAGACCTTTACGAGGTTGGACTTTGAAGATACCAAGGGGACAGTCCTGCCTTGGAGTCCCCTCCGATCCGTGGGAGTCTGGCCTGCTCCACCGAATGGTCCTGAACCTCAACATTGATTTATCATCAATCATGAGCACAAGCATCTGGCTGTAGAGGAAATCCCCATGGCTGCTACCTTTTCTGTGCCTCTGGGACAGGGAAACAGCAAGCTTGAAGCACGACTCTGCCTCAGGAAGGAGAAGCAACTGCGCTGCTCTGCTCAACACAGGGCAGCTTGCCCCTCTCCACAGAACATTGATCTTCAAGACCATACATGATTAAAGGAGTCAGAGATATTCCCTGGAAATAGCTGTTCCCTCTTTACTTTTCCTGCTTGAAAGGTAAGAATTGTACAAATTCCCTTTTTAATAGTGACTTAACAGAGAATACAATGATAATCTGTCATCAGAGTATTTAGAGCTGATGACGATATCTAAATTGGTTTTCGGTGTGTTTTTCATTTTATTTTACTCTTATGTTTATACAAAAGCCATAAATCATAGGTTGTTTCACACTGGTTGTAGCTGCTGGATGTTCTTATCCAGATGCACAGAAGTGCTCTGATTGTTACTTTCCAATGACAACCTGCTCAGGGCTTAACATTTTTCAGTTGCATGGAAAGCTTTCAAGGTTACACATATATACTGAATGAAACACAGCCCACTGGTTATTTTTAGAGAGCTCTAAACAAGAAGTAAATCCCTGGAGCAGTGCTGCCAGAGATGCATAAAGTTCAAATCCAAATTAAAACTGCCTATCTTTGGCCTAAATTCCAATCTGAACTTGAGGAAAACTGTGATCTATAACTTGAACTTTATGACAAAAAATCCTTTGCAATTAGTTTCTAGTACCTGAGAATACATGAGTGTGGTACAAACACTTGAAAATTAGAAGTTGAATGAAAAATGGGAACATTTGTCCAAAAAGGTAGTACTTGGTCTTGCGATATACTGTTGTATGACTTTAAGTTTCAGTAGCTGCACTGGAATTTGGAGAGTCTAATTTTTTGTGATCCCTAGTTTTAATACTAGATCAAGTCCTATAATATAATTGTAAATTCTGGGGGCAGGAGGAGAAACATGCTTATTTACTGATACCTTTAATAATGACCTATGATGCTCGGGTCTTGGTTTAGGAATCACCAAGATAGAACATGGGGAAAGTAGATCCCTTTTCAGCAACATATTTATGCAAAGTAGGTGAAAGTAGTGCAACTGAAGCATGTTCTTGATTTCTTTGCTGAATCAGAGCCTGTATCTTCTTCCTGCCAAGGCAGCAATCTAATACCACTCCTAAAGGCACTAGTAATTCTAGAAGTCCTAATGAAAGTCAAGATAACACCACGGATTTTATAAATAAGGGTCTTTATTTAGAATACTGTTGAAAACATTCTTGGCAATCACATCGTATAAATATATAAAGTTAAAGTTTGACACAACAAACCAAGCAATATTAAATATTTTTAAATTTTCCCCCTTTTTGTTTTAATTTTTGATTTCATTTCTTTTTTTCTTTCTTATCCTTTTTTTCCTTTTTTTTTTTTTTTTTGCAAAGCAACTCTTATTTACAATTATACAAAAAAATTAAAAAAAAAATGGTCCACAACCTTATTTTGGCCAGAACAGGAGTAATAGGAAGGATCTCTCATGCCACTGCTGTTCTAGATTTCTATTTTCCTCCACATTCAACAACCAGGTTCCTATTCCCCACAGCCCAGATTAAACATTGGCCATTTCGTGGTATACAATTTTATCTCTAGTCATATTAAATAACTTTAACAACCAATAAATAACTATGTGTATTTTGAAGTGATACAGGTTTGAAAAGTTATATATTTGAAGGAATTTTGAGTGATATTTTAAAACTGGAACAAGTCTTAAGAAGTCTTTTCAATCTTAGAAGGCAGGTCTCAAGCAGGGCCAGATGGAGCAAATTGTTTTCAGTGCAGTCCAGCTGGACTGGCCCTTACAGCACTTGGTAGATGGGGTTGCTGCTGCTGTTATCCTGGGGAAGTGGGGTGCAGTTGGTGGGGGAAGGAATTTGGGCTCCACTATCATTCAGACTCACTCCTTCTGGGGGGGAACAGGGACTCCCTTCAGCAACAGTTTCCACTGGAGGCAGTATAGGACATGTGGAATTATCTGTAGAAATCCTCTCTACAATGCTTGAGAGGCAATCGAGACTGGACACAACAGAACTCTTCCCATGCTTTGGATCTAAAAAACACACAAAAAGGTGCTCAGATTATCCAGTGGGTACTTAACATTAGTAGGCACTTGTGAGTATGTGAAGATTCAGAGGAAATTAATATTAGTGAAGGATGCCAATTATTGGAAAACAGAGATTGTAATTGCAAAATGGAAGAGAGGCCCAACCACAATGTGCTGCTCTGAGGCCATGGCTTCACTTAGTCCATAGAAAGTGAAGATTTGAAATCAATCCGAAATTTCTCCAGTTTGGATCAATGACACATAGAGTAGGAAGAATCTTCATGCAAAACATGGTTAAACACAGAAACTTAGTTGCAGAGAGGAAAATACATTTATCCAAATGTTGTATTTGCAAAATAGGAAACGCGGCTATAAGATATCCTCATATTTGCAAATACATCTAGAGGAAATTCAATGCCTCTCCCGGCAGCAACAGCTTGCTGGCTGGAAAGGCAGGTTCCTCTTTCAGCCCAGCTGGAGACAGAGCGGGCACAGGGCAGTTTGCTGCACTGCCTGCCTCTGTCTCCATGTTCCACACTGCCCTTACGGCACGTACTCACCATTTGGTGATTCCGTGTAGTAGCTGCTGTCATAGCTGTTTCTTCGGCGAGAGCTGCACGGAGGCCCACTGTACTCCATCTGGAAAGGAGAGAAATCTGAGTGAGGTCACTGCACTTAGAGAAATCCCAGTATTTCAATCTTTAGTCTAGGCCATCATTCCAGTCCTGGCTGAAATGCCGTCAAGTTGTAGTTTCTTCGAATGAGGAAAAAGATAAGTGGATCCACCCCAGAATATTTTATGTGGCACAGCTGTTCCACAGGAAAGTTACCACTATTGCATCAAATGCTGAAGCTTTACAGATGATATGAGGCTTTCCAGCATTCTGATCAGATACAGCCCTACATGTATTTTCAGCTTACAACATGGAAACTGAAAGGGCAATGAGATCTTTTAGTTAGTTTCTGAAGATTTTTCAAAACATGAGTTCCTCTTAAAAAGCTTCTGTCTACCCTCATCCCTTTGTATTTCCTTTAGTTTCTTTTCCCATTTCCATTTTGTTCAGAAAAATCTCGAAAACATTGACCAATATGTTTGTTTCCATTACTTTAATCCCTAATGAAATTACTCTTTGTGTTAAAAGAGGCTGTATTTTGAAGAGGGATCATTTGGGTAAATCTTTTTTCCAGTCTGTCAACTATCTTATAATCACAGATATTCAACTCAGTAATGATTATTTCCACCAGAGCACAGAAAACAAACTCCAATTTTAAAATGCTGTTGATATCCCATCCAGATATCTGTCCTGCACTCCAGTCACTGTGTCCCACACCCTAGAATCAGACCAGAGTCTGCACCTATAGTCCCAGTCTAAAGATGTGATGATGAGACACCCCCTCTGGCCCCCACCCTTCTTCTCCCATCCCCATAATGTACAAACAGCACTGAAAGCCTGGATTCTCCTTCCTATTGCTGGTAAATGTCTATGGAGGGGATGAAGTGAGTGAGAAGAGAAATAGAGAGCAATTTTCTTACGGATCAAGAAAAACAACTCCTGTTGCTTAGACCCTCCTCCTGCTATCCTGATGAATGGTAGAAAACAAGATTCCCATGTAACTACTATGTCCAAGAGGGCCCTTCCTCTCTGCTTTGAATCTGTAGAGGATTCAAAGATAATGATACAGCAGAAGATGGAAACAAGAGATGCCTCAGGAGCTACAGGAGCACAGGTAGGGCTCAGACCTCACCATGCCCCCAGGTACCCATCCCAGGCAGCTTCCCAAAGTCCCCAGGACACAGGGGGACCTGCTTAACTTCTCATCCCTGGAAAAAAGTGTGTAAGAGATTTTTCTTCTTTCCCTGAGATCGTGGGATGTGGGAACCCCACCTCCCTTTGCCGTGGGAGTTCAAGGCATGAGAGAGGACTTTGTCTTCTGCCTGGAGAGGTACAGAAGGCAGCTGCTATAGGAAAGGCAGGAAGAGGAGACTTGCCCTGCTCAGGTTTGGACCGACAATGTCCAGCACACCTTGGTGGCAGGGAGTCCTCCCTGGGGCACTCACCATGCCGTCAGAGCAGTTGGAGCGGGGGCTGGAGGCATCCGATTCCCCGCTGTAGTGCTCCAGCACGGGGTAATAAGCATCCTCCTGCTCCCGCAGCAGGGCCTGCAGGCTCTCGATGTAGCGGATGGCATTGCGCAGGATCTCCACCTTGGGCAGGCGCTGGTTGGGGTTGGTGGAGGTGCAGCGCTTGAGGGTCTCGAAGGCCTCGTTGACCTTGCTGAGCCGCCGCCGCTCCCTCATGGTGGCGGCCTTGCGGCGGTCGGCGTTGGTGGTCTTCCTCTTGCAAGCCTTGCACGCCCACAGCAGGCAGCGGCCGGCCTGGTGGTGCCCACTGGGTGCCCGGACATGCTCCTCCTCGTGCCCATGGTGATGTCCATGGTGGTGTGGGTGCTCCTCGGGCTTCAGAAGACCCCCCACGTGCACCAGCCGGGGGTCCAGGTCCTCAAAGAAGTGCATGTCCGATGTGTTGAAGCACGGGTCATCATAGAAGTCATCAGCAGTCGTGAAGGAGCAGAGGGAGCCCTCCGTCATCTCCATGGGGCCCAGTAAGTCCATGGGGGCGGCAGACGGGTCAGCGGCTGGGCCAGAGGGGAGAGCGAGGGGATCAGAAAGGAGGGGGCTTCCACCGGGCGGTTCCGTGGCCGGGCGGGTGCGCGGAGCAGAGACCCTCGCAGCCTCTCCCGGGCGAGGCCACCAGCGCTGCCTGCTGCCCCGGCCCCCTCCCCAGCCGCGCCGGTCCTGGAGCGCCACTCGAGGCCGTATTTATGGCCGAGCCCCCCAGCGCGGCGGGTCGGGACGGGACGGGGCGGGTCGGGGGGCGCGGCCGGGCGGGTCGGGGACCGGGGCGGCGGGGGGGGGGCGCGGTGTTCCGCGGGCGCTGGGGCAGCCCCGAGCGCGGCAGCCCCGAGCCCAGCCGCCCCGGGCGCTCGGCTGCGCAGAGCGCTCTTTTCCCCCCTGCTTTTAGCTCTGAGCAGCCCGCGCCGCCGGCGCGCCAGGGGGAGCGAGGTGCCCCGATGCCCGGAGGTGCCGGGACCGCCGCCCGCCCGCCCGGGGGGACAGCGGCGCGCCCCGCTGCTCCCGCACGGCACCGCACACTGCCGGCGGCTCCGCTGGCTTCTCCCAGGGAAGAAGCCCCCGGCGCCGGGACAGGTCTCTCCGCGCCGGCCGAGGCTCTGCGGCCACGAGGGTAACTACTGCCGAGACATTCGTGAGAGCGGGCGGTGCCAGGGCCGGGGACACCGCGGAGAGCCGGGACCGAGCCACCCCGCACGGCCCCGAGGCACCGCGGAGAGCCGGGACCGTGCGGGAGCAGCGCGACGGGCGGGTCGTGGCCGCGGGTCCCGCACGGCGGCCGGGCCGCCTGTGGGGGGCGGTGTCGGCTTTTCCCCTCGGGAAAAGCCGCTGTGCCCGAGGGCCGTGGAGTGCGCCGGCCTTTCCCTCGGAATTCAGGTGTCCTTGTGTAAATTCGCATTTCAGGTTCCTCTTTCAGCTCGAGCCTCTGTTTACCTTTACTCTGGAACCTTTGCAGAGGTGGAGTCCGCCCCGTGCAGAGGCGTTTCACACTGCAGTTGGATAGCAGCGGCAGTTTGGAGCTTGGAAAAATAGGATGGGTTTTGGTAACGCCTCTCAAGGGTGCTAAGAGTTTTTACTCTGTTTTTGGAATATCGTTTGAGATGAGAAATTAGGTTCTTTTCAGAGGCACTTCAGTAATTCAACTATATGATTTCGTTGACTTCATGGTTGAAATAGTTACGCATATTTTTAATGTACCAAGAGCTACAATTAATCTCTGTTCTGCAGTTATAAATACTGCTGAAATTTTAACTCTTTCAAAATCAATGGCAAAGCTCTGTCTTCAGTGGACCAAGGACTCACAGAATCTGAAAAGGTAAAAGACATCCATCAATGATCAACCCCCAATCCCTGTGCCTATGACTTCTCGTAGGGGCTGTCGTGATGGTGGTTTCTTTTGTTGTTATATGATCTGGTTTTTTGCAAAAATTCCTAATCTGCAGTCCCCATTTTCTATTTACTTAAATGTTTTCAAGTACAGACAACAATAAGAACTGTAAGTCACCTTCTATCATTATCCCCAAAAGATAAAAGTTTTATTTAAAGATAAAACTATATGTTTTGGACTCTGTACAAGTCCGCTCTTTCACTGTATCCACTGCTGAAAAGCGATATGTCCCAAGGAGATCGGCTATTGACCACCCTTACACATTTAGAAATATATCTCCCAGCTGTCTCTGAGAGGCAGAGTAGCAAACTTTTGGAAACACTTCACTGTTATTACACAGGTTCTTTGATCCAGAAGGAATACACAGATTTATTTTAAAATCTTTATTGAACAGTTAATAAAGTAAAAATAATTTGTATTCAAAGTAGTGCAAGGCATACAATAATGCAAAGTAAGTATAAATGAGAAATAGTTGTATGCCGTAACATATTCTAACAACTAATCATGTAAATTTGGATATCAAGGCTTGGTGCTGGCAGTCTGACCCACTCTAGACACTTAAAATCTTTCCAGACCATTGTTTTAATCTATGGAAAAGGTAATTTTATCTAACATTTAGTCAGTATTGTGGCCTATTCTGCCACTGCTCAATTCTAGCTTGTATGTAACCCCAGGAAAAGATACTCTGGGACTTGAGCACATAGCGGTTACCTTGGGCAATGTGGTAACAAATGGTGAGACTTTGACAAGCACTCTGAGGAGTTTGCCAGTATTTGCCCATGAATGCACTTAAGCGCATGAACTCACCCAAGTGCAAAGGTCAGGAGAAGGCCATGACCAGATGGTGAATTCCGTGCAGTGATCTTCCAGTGAAGGTGCCCTTGAGGACACCTTCCTCTGGTGTTGGACCAGATGACCTCCAGAGGTCCCTTCAACCCTAACAATTCTGTGATTCCCTGCTGCTGCCACCAGAACTAACATCCGCTTTCCAGTATTTCCAGGTTTGTCCAGAAAGATGTTGCCTTGTACAATGGGGCCTGAAAAAAAGTCCTTGCAAAGAACAGATCCTGAGATGCTTTTCTTAATTTTATGTGGCCATAGTGAAGAGGACGAAGGACGGCATGATCTCCACTTGGAGACTTTAAGTGCATTTCTCACTGAGAGTCAGAAACCATAGCTAGTGCTTATGGCAAGTATTACAAATATTCTATTGTTAAACCTCTTTGGAAGCCTCTGTGGCTCTAACTCTTAATTTCAGTAAAGATTAGGTCTCTCCAGAGATTCCAGTTTGGAATCTCTTTAGGGAACTAGCTATTCAGAGCTTCCCCAGATTGTGTGTTTGGATGGTTTGGGCATCGCTTTGGAAGTACAGATATTTAGAGTGTATATGAACAAGCATTCAGCAGAGAAGGAGAATTTGTAAAGTTTCTATAAGCACTGTTCCCCTTACACCTGTTCCACATTTCATCCTTCGTCTCCTTTTTTCAGGAGGTGATTGAAAAGGAAAATGGGAAGTCAGAGGCAGATTGTACTTATGCTGAGAAGCGTGGACAGACTCACCCTATCTATACACAACAGACAGGTATTATTAACAAATCTGAGACCATATTCACAAGCATATGTGCCCTCAGCAGAAGCAGCATGTGGACAAGAAGAGCTTATTATCTACAGTAACTGATTTCTCTTTTCTTTTTCAGAAGATAGAGACTGGGAAAACAGCTGATTGTGAGGCTATCTGTCTTTTCAGGCAGAGGGCCCAGAAAGTGAATTTTGGAAAAGGGAGAGAGAAAGCCCTAAATTCTGAGAATCTCTGAATACATTTGGCTAGAAGATGAGTATGAGAAGCCTGAGAAATGGACACGGTAGTATTTCACAGAAAAATAAGAGGTAAGTCTTGCTTTGAAAAATTTCGATGTTAGGTTGTTATGTTGGAATTTGCTTAAGGTAAAAGACAGTCTTAAGTGCAGGAAACCATCGAGAAGGCTGTACCTACATTTCAGAAGGTACCAACTCTTAAAGGAGAAGGTTGTTGTAGGAGTAGGTCAAACATTACCAGTAGTGTTTGAAGGGGTTTTATATAGCACTAGTTTTATACTTCAGTTAGTAGCTTTGCTCTGTTCACACTTAGCAAGCTGTATTTTAATACTGAGAGGGACGGATTCCATTGCTCTTATTCATGTTGAGTTGCAGTCAGTGGAACTAATTGTTGAATAAGGTATGCTCAGCATGAGAATGGGTGATGGAATCTAGCCCAGATGGAAATAGCTTTTAAACCACTGCTGTTTTAGAGAGCAGCCATCTCAACATCGGCAAATCCAGCATGTTGGTAAAAGAGCTTTGAGCCATTCTTCTGGCACATTGCAGTACTCTTATAGATGAATACAGGGGTTGTTTTAAAGTGGTTGTGTGTCCCCCCTCCACTAATGTTGAATCCCATTAACAAAAAGATTGGGAAAGCATCTACATTGTAATTGTCTGTCCCGTGTTACACCACCAACAGAAAGTAGGTGGGCTTTGCAGAAATTGCTATTCAACTGCAGCTGTGTATAAACAGCAGAGTTTACAGAAAATGTTTCATTGTGCAGTGGTTTTGTAGTAATGAAGTTTTCCGGCATCTATTTTTACTCTGTGGCATACTCTTCCATCAAACTTTCTTGCATGAAGAAAAGTACTGGTGAAGTTTTGTATACATATGCAAAATCTCTTTGAGAATAATACCAGCATACTTGGCTGGTGAATTGAGGAATAAAATGGAGAGGCAAAGAACCATTTGTAACATTGAACTGAATTTATTTTCAAGAATAGGAGTATCACTTACAGTCTTACATGAAAGTGTGAGACAATCTTTCAATGAATCAAACCCCAATTGCATAAAAGATATTGTGTATAGCGACAAAAAAAAAAAACCTAGCTGCAGGCAGCTGATCTAGCCAGTTGCTCTTCTGAAGTGACCTTGGGAGCCAGGGTACAAAAAGCAAGGCACTCCTGCAGGAGACGAAGGAAAAGAATTTGGACACCTCTGAACTTTAACCAAACTGGCTAATACTGCCCCAACTGAAAGGCAAAACTAATGAGTGGTCACTCTCTCTGATGCAATACTAGTTAAGTGTGCTGCTTTTTCACTAGGATCTTATGCCTCTACTTGGGACCAAATAGGGAATACAAGAAATAGCAGGAGTAGCATAGTAATACCGTAATTGAGCTAGCTGAAATAGAGGTCTGTATGAAAACTAAAGCAACCATCCTAGGTTAAGTCTGGATAGAGCCCTAGAGCTAGTGTCTTGTGACACTTGCAAAATATCCAGTAGAACCTGTAAAGATCTCAGCTAATGAAAACTCCCAATTTATTTCTCATCTGAAATGCCAACTAGGCACATAACTGTTTTCTTATTCCAGCATGTTTTCTGATTCCCAGTGTTGAGGAAATGTTTGCATCCTTCATCCTGAAGAAGTAAATTATTCATCCTGATACGAATTATTTTGACTACTTATTTGAATTGCTACTATGATAGAAATAAGAAAATTTTGTTTTAAACCAAGTCTTTTTAAAAACAAGTTCATTATGCTAGTATACTTGTTAGTAATGTAAAATATCTAATATATATATATTCAGGAATATAAAATATTCAGGAATATAAAACTAAATATTTGGATTTCCTGCCACATAAAAGTTTCCTTGTACTAAAGCTGCAGTGGTTTCTTTTTTTTTTTAATAAAAATTATATATACTGTTTAAAAATTGCACTAAATAATTCTATTAATCATTTAAAACAGAAAAGAAGCTTAAAAGCTTTTGGTTTCTAGGAAGAATTGCATAGATTAAGTGTGACTAGTGCTGACAATCTAGGTAGCTGGCAACCTTGCTATCATTTAAACAAAATAATGGTATGGGCTAGATTCTGACTCAATAGAGGATGAGGGGGCAGGGTGTAAAGCAGGAGTGATACAGGATCATGTCTCCTGAGTTCTGGTCCCAACTCCACCCTCTGTAAAGGTTTGCCTTAGGAGCTGCCACGTAGCAGCCACAGCATTACAGGCCCTCCCTGCCCTGCTTCACTTTTGCTCCTGTCCCATTGTTACACTGTGGCAGCATCGTAGTGCAGTGTATAGTTGCATATATTGGCCCTATGCCATTTCTGTGCTGGGAAGATTCTCTCTGGGGTCGCTTCAGACCTTCTGCAGCTCCTGTGCACTGCTGCAGAGGTGGGCAGGGGCTGCAGTGATCACTAGACTCTGGCTCTATGCTTGTTCTGAACTCTTTCTGCAACCGGTCCATGAAGTAATCCCCGAGACTGTTTCTGCCATCTTGGGAACAGTCGAGCCTGCGAGCATTGGTGAGTAGATCTCCCATTAGCTTGATCTTCCGGATTTTGGGCGCAATAAATTGCTTCTTCATAGTGCTTGCACTATGAGGGTCTGCATTTTCAACACTCAGGGCATAAAGCTCTTCAAAATATCGTAGCATAGTTTTCCACTGTACCATTGCTAATTCCAGGGCTTTCATCAGACCGACTGCATAATCACAGTTTGGTTTCTAAAAACAAAGACAGAATTGTATTTATTCAGAACAGTTGATCTTACTGTATTCATCAGTGGTTTCCTGCAACTTAATCTGGTGCTCCAAACAAGTTGTATTAGGATTTTGCAACAACCCCTAGTTTAGAGCATCTGTTTTTTACAGAGTGCCATGGCTGTGAACACATACAGGTAGCAGGGGCCAAGCACTTTTTCAAGGAATGGATTTAGATAGCAGCAGCTATGTCTGAGGAGCATTCTTACACCAGGAAACCCAATCACAGAATGGCTGGGGTTGGAAGGGACCTTAAAAAATCATCTCATTCCAATCCCCTGCTGTAGGCAGGAACACCTTTCACTTGACCAGGCTGCTCAAAGCCCCATCCAGCCTGGTCTTGAACACTCTCAGGGATGGGCCATTCACCACTACTCCGGGCAACTTGTTCCAGTGTCTCACCACCCTCATAGTAAACAGGTTCTTCCTAATCTAAATCCACCCTCTTTCAATTAAAAATTCTTATCCCTAATCCTATCACTGCACTCCTTGAGAAAGAGTCCCTCCCTCTATTTCCTGTAGGTGTCCTTTAAGTACTGAAAGGCCACCCTAAGGTCTTCCCCATTTCAAACTGACAATTTAGAAAGATTTTCACAATGGCCTTTACTTTCTACAGATTAACAACTGCTATGATGGACCAAAAAAGAGCATTCTGTATTAACTATTTAAAGAAAACTAATTTGGTAGAGGAGAATCAGCCCCTTGGTCTTAAATAAATGAGGTGGGTTATTTTTTCCCCTGAAAACTTTGAGTTATTCTTTTGCAAGTGTGCACCTGTGCAAGCCCAAGTTAAATCTGTAGTTCACATTCTGTCCTGAGCTGTGCTTTAGCAAATCAACTACTGCCTCAAGCTGGATGTTTCTTCTACCTCCTTCCTTACCACCTTTCTTACGTGCTAATCATGTCTAGGCTTCTACTTAGTGTGAAGGAGACAAGTGGGCTGTTTTAGTACAGTTTAAGGAGTCTCTTAATCCGTCACAGCACACTGGAAACATCAGTGTCCAGCTGAGTAAAAGGAAAGGAGAATACTGTTCATATTCTTTTGGGCTAGAATGCAACCACATAGTGTTAGGACTGTATGTCTGACAGTTTCTAAGCATGGCAATCAAGAACAAAACCGTGTACACTAATATGTCAGGTAAATTATATCTGGAAATCTCATAATGGATGAACGCAGAGATCTGAAGTACCAACAATGTAATTCGATAAGGTAAATGGACTGCAGCTGCTTGAAAGCTTGCTGTCTACTACCCACCTGGATGGTTTTAGAACAGTAGTGGCCTCCTCTTTCTTGCTGATACTTCATCAATGCCTCTGCAGCTTTTCTCTCTTCCAGAGCTTGATGCAAGAAGAACTTTGAAATATTTGGTAGAGCCACATGTGACTGATCAAAATATTCACCCTAAGCACACAAAACAAGAGCGTTAAGATTTGCTGGAGATGGGACTCACTTGCAGAAGAACGTGGCTTTATTAGAACTTTGGAAACCTTAATCCAAAGGTTACAAATTTCTACAATAAATGAAGTAAGTAGTTATGGCCTGAAATGAAAAATCTCTGTACTTCTACTAGAACTCCTGCCCTGTAATACTGGGTAGGCAACTGTAGTACTGATGCTACTCTCTCAGTAGCAGTCAGAGATCCTCAAAATGTTTTATTTATGAATGGTTAGCATGTGTGTGTTTTGTAATTGTGTTTTGTCTAGGGTTTTTGATTTGTTTTTTAAACATACTGGCAGCACAGGGAACATAAAATTTATCCCTGCAGGTCAGCATTCCAGTCAAAAGTTAGCTTTCAAAGGTATGAGAAAGATGATGTAAATACCAAAAAGAGAACAAGCATAACTTCATATCTATTTATCAGCTTCATTATAGATATTATTCCAAAATGATGAATACTGCTACTTAACTGTTCTGTATACACCTTCATTATACATAGCTCATGCCTAGGAAGGCATGTCAGGAAGGACATTGACCTGTTGGAGCAAGTCCAGAGGAGGGCCCCCAAGTTGATTAAAATTTTTCCTATGAGAAAAGGCTCAGAGAATTGGGATTGTTCAGCCTGGAAAAGAGAAAGCTTCAGGGTTACCTAACTGTTGCCTTCCAATAGCCTACAAGAAAGATGGAGAGAGCAGGTAGTGACAGGACAAGGAGGAATGGCTTCAAACTGAAAAAAGGAGAGCTTTAGATTACATATTAGTAAGAAATTCTTTACTGTGAAGGTAGTGAGGCACTGGAACAAACTGCCCAGGAAAGCTATGGATGCCCCATCCCCATCTGTCCAAGGTCAGATTGGAGCTCTGAGCAAGCTGGTCTAGTGGAAGGTGTCCCTGGCATGGCACTAGATGATCTTTGAGGTCCTTTCCAGCTCAGGCAATTCTATGATTTCAGAAGTATTACAACCCTAACCCCACTGCAGGCCTTGTTCTGTTCTGTATGGGAAAACAACAACTTTAACCACTGCCATATTTAACTGTGCTAACAGACATATCAGCTCTTACATTAGAAGAGTTTTATCCATGGCATTGCTGTCCCATAAACAGAGTGTATTAGAGACAGGGAGCAAAGCAGAGCCACCAGCTTACACTGTTTTGAACACTGGCTCTGATGGTGAGGAGAACAAGAGCAAGCAGCTGTGACTATGCCAAGAACCAAACTGAGGGAGCCACAGCATCTTCATCTGCTGGTTCCCTGAATATGCATGTGCAACACAGCACAGCTTTTGCCTCTTGGATATAAGTCTGCACTGGAATGAATACCTGTAACTGTGTATCAAGCAGGCTTGAAGCCTGCCTAAGAGGGGTAAGGAACAAGGACATGCTTTTCTTAAGTTCTGCTTCTGATTGCCTTCCCTGCTTTCATCTATTACCCTGCTTAAATATGAAATATATTTATTTCAGTTATGTTGCTCTGTTTAGAAAAAAAAAAGAAATGTTAAACACACAAGTTTATGTTTATTTCTTCTATTTGTATGGCCATTTGAGACAACCAAAACCTGTGACACATGTACACATGTGTGACCACAAACCCTTCAAGAGAAAGTACACACTGGAATGTTTTATTAAGAACATTCACTGCCATAGTTTGCATAATCCTTGTTTCCTGAAGTCACTCATTGATGTTTCTGTTGACAGGATAGTCAAGATTAGTGTTTTATAATCAGTTTCTCAGTGTGAGGCATGACTTCAAGTGGAGCACAAGTCAACACGTCTGCTTAACTGTTAAGGTAAATCTTTTATGTCAATAATTAGAAATTGACTGTGGATAAATCAAATCTAGAAATGTAAACATCCTAAATAGTTAACTGAGCTTTCTCCATCCCATCCCACTGTCAATCACTAGAATTTTTTTTAATCTACAGGCTTAGCAGGTACAGGTTTTACTGCCTACTTAAATTTTTATTGAACTAATATTTGACACCAAACTCAATTGAAGGCTCTTGGGGATACATTCAGTATAGTTTGTGCTGTTTCCCAGTGGATGCTTGGCATCAGGAGGTATAGCATCGATAATTCTGATTTTTATATTTTAATGGCTGTGTTAAAATATATGTTGCCCTAACATTTGATAGGTAGCCGGAAGTAATTTTGGCATGCATGTTACATGGTATCAGAGATAACTTTTTTAATTTCACGTCTAAAGTTCATGCTGTGGAGCAGAAAACCCTAAGCCGGCAGCGACGTTCACAAACTACAGTTAACCTCGCACAACTATTTTACACACGAAGTTTGGGGGGGAAAAAGCCACTCAAGAGTCATACTCCAGAGCTGTTAGCATTCTCTGTTCCTGTCCCTCTTTCCACAGGCAAAACTCTCTCTGTGAATTACCCAAAAACACACGAGCGCTCGTTTCGTCGCCCGCGTGTTCCAGACCTTCGTCGTTGTTTTTGTGGCCGTGTCGGCGCAGGGGCAGCAGCGGCTCTGGCAGGAGAGCCCCCCGATGCCCTGGGTCTGGGAACAGACACCGCTCCGCCGTCCCTTCCCGACTCCGAGACCCTCTCACCCCGCCGCCGGTGGCTGCCCGGCCAGGGCGAGAGGGGGGTCCCACGCCGCGGCCCCGGCCGCCTCCCGTGCCCGTCCGCGCCCCGCCGCCCTTACCAGCGCCTGCAGGCAGTAGTGGAGCTCCAGCTGGGCGCCGGTGACGCCGCAGAGCGCCTCCTCCACGGCGGCGGGGAAGCCGTGGCGGACGCGGCTGGCGGGCAGCGGGCGGTGCGCGGGGCAGGCGGGCAGGGTGACGCGGGGCCGCTTGGAGCGCGGCTCAGCCATGGCCGGCGCCGCCATGGGGCCGCCGCGCCGCCCCGCCGCGCCGCCTCATATAGCCCGGGCACCTGGGACACACCTCGCCGCGCTCCCCGGAGCCCGCCCGCCCTCGCCGGGGGAGGAGGAGAAGGAGGATGCGGATGTGGGGGGCCGGGCGGGTGCTGCCATTTCCTGCGTGCCCGTGGGCAGGCGGTGCGGGGGCTCTGTCCCTCACGGCGAATGCGGCGCGGAGCGGGAGCGGGCAGGTGCCGGCCGGGCCACTCGCTCCACTGCCCATTTGTGAACATCCTACATAGTTAATGATCGACATAAAATACTTACTTTAACTGCAAAATAGATGTATTAACTTGTGCTCTGTTTGAAGTCATGCCGCACACTGGCACTGAGAAACTGATTATAAAACACTGAATCTTGACTATCCTGTCATCAGAAACATCAGTGAGTGACTTCAGGAAGCAAGGATTATGCAGATCCTGTGATGAATGTTCTTAATAAAACATTCCAGCGTGTACTTTCTCTTGAATGGTTTATGGTTGCACGTGTATGTGTCACAGGTTTGTAGTGTTTCAAGATACCATAAAAATATAAGAGAAAAACATAAACTTGTGTGTTTAACGTTTCTTCATTTTTTTCCCCCTAAACAGAGCAACATAAGTGAAATGAATTTATTTCGTATTTAAGCAGGGTAATAGATGAAAGCAGGGAAGGCAATCAGAAGCAGAACTTAAGAAATGCACATCCTCGTTCCTTACCTCTCTTAGGCAGGCTTCAAGCCTGCTTGATACACAGTTACAGGTATTCCAATGCAGAGTTATATCCAAGAGGCAAAAACTGTGCTGTGTTGCACATACATATTTAGGGAACCAGCAGATGAAGATGCTGTGGCTCCCTCAGTTTGGTTCTTGGCATAGTCACAGCTGCTGCCTCTTGTTCTCCTCACCATCAGAGCTGTCCTGAGCCAGTGTTCGAAACAGTGTAAGCTGGTGGTGGCTCTCCTTTGCTCCCTGTCTCTAATACATTCTGTTTATGGGACGGCAATGCCATGGATAAAACTCTTCCAGTGTAAGAGCTGAGCCCATTTGCGGGTGGTAGCATTCAGCACCTCCAGTACCAGCTGCTGCGTGTGAGAGTGCGGCAAGGCCAGGCCGAGGCTGGAGCGGCTGAGGGGAGCACACAGGCAGAGGCAGTCCTGGGGAGGGACCAAGCTCTGAAAAATCCTGGGAAATTAGTGGTATGTCTGTCTTGACTACAGGGTAAATTCTGTAGCTTTTTTGATTTAGCACTAAAAATGTGGTCCTACCTAGGCAGTGTAAACCATCTTCAGTATTTTAGTAACTGATAATCCTTGGTTTGTACAGTAACTTCAAAATACAGGTTTCTGACTTCTTCAACTGCTTTACCGTATGCATGCTGCTCAGCATGTTGTTGCTTGAGCGTTTATTTACCTTTAATAGATTCAAAATAGTGGAGCGGAAATATGAGTAATCTCAACACCTTTCAAAATTGCTAACATTCTGTTCAGTGACTTTGTTTAGTAAGCTTAATGTTATATGCCGTTCTGTGGAATATTTTTCTAACAGATTACCCCACAAACCCAGGATGCTAAGGGCAGAATCGTTATTCCATTGCGTGTTTTAATTGTTATTGGATCTGACTACCTAGAGCAGAGCACGCATCATCTGAGAGTAGTCATGTAAAGATGTGAGAACATTGCTCATGAGAAACTTAAGTAATTCCAGTTCAGCGCTTCCATCTCATATGCTATTCAGCCCTCTTTGTTTACTGTAATTATCCATTTTTTCATTCTCACTCTTCATGCTGTATTTAAATTAGAAGTTTCCCTTAAAAAAACCTAACCATGTTTAAGCATTTGCTTACTTTAGGCATTTGAATAAAATTGCATGAGCGTAATGTTGCAATGTTTGCAAGGCTAAAGTAAGTGCCTAAATTAATTGTTTCATTTACTTTCAACAAATTCATTGACAAGACACTTGTTTTCAATAAGGGTCCTCTTTTTCACTGGAACTCCTACGGACGATGTACTTCTAACAGTTACCTTTTAGCTCTTTCCATTCCAACTGTCCTTGTTTTAGCCATTAAAATAGTTGTTAGTGTTTTATTATTCCAGAATAATCCTTTGACTGCCTCAGAAGAGGAAGAGCAAGTGTGGTGCCTGTGTGTGTATGCATTGACATCCCAATGGAAATAAATGCTTGATAAGCTCCTTTCTTTGGCCAGTCCGAATAATGTGAAGTGTGAAATTGCAACAGAAAGCAAGTTAGCTCGTGTCCCTGTGGAAAAGTTTGTAGTTGTGCTTTGCTAAGTGGGTGTTCATGACAATAATTTCTGAGCATATCAGCTCATAGAGGTTTGTGTCTATATTAGTGGACTTCAGTCCTCTGCAAAACAGTAATAAATTATCCCATTTCAGTGATGGAGAGCTAAGACACAAAAGCATTGCTTAAGGCCATTTATTATATGTGGAGCTGATTTGAAGACTGACTAAAATTCCTTAATCTCCATACATCCCTTAATCCCTCTTTCTATGAGAACACCATTCAATTTATTTTGCTTTGTGCTTCATAGAACTAAAGGAAATACACATAATTTGTGCTGTTATCAAATGTATTATGGAAAAATTCTATTACAAAGTAATATAGGCATTCTTGCTATGTAGGATGAGGTGATGTCACATGCTGATTGTATCTGGACTGAGGAAAGTATCATCCGTTTCAAAAAACTTGTGATCTCAAGTCTCAGTTTTCAAGAAATGCTGTATCCCGGGGAACAAGTACTTTGTTTAGTTTCTTAGTTACAACATTTCAGCACAGCATAGCTGCCTGCTATCAGGTGAGGCTGCTTTTAAGATAGTTTGCTTTTTTTCTCACCTCTCCTGGTGGTGACTCTCTCCCAGACTGTGTGCTGCAGAGAAGTTATTACCTGCTTGGGGTGACAATGTCTACATGTGACTGTGATACAAGTGAATCTGTATTAGAGTCTTATTCCCTCTAAGTCCTGAAATATGAAGGTACTTTATGGATTTCTTTGGTGAACTGATGTTGGGGTGAAGATGGTTGGACACTGAGTGATCTGGACTGGGGGAAAGCGAGAACAGATAGTTATGTGCAGGTCATTGCAGAAAGGGTTGATGACATCTGTAAATAGAGTTGGTGACTGGCACATGCCTTGATGAAAGATATATTTTAATTTTTAGGATTTGGCATGATTCTGGTAGAACACATTTTAAAGTGTGTTGAAAGTGCATGGCAGAGTGGAAAGCCAAACCACCACAGTGTGGTATACAAAACTGCAATTAAAATTCCAGCAAAAAACCTCTCCTACATGCACACCCACACCTTCCCCACCCCTCTCCTTTTTATTCTTTGGCAGTGTGCAGCAGAGAGGACTGTTAATGTCAGTGAGATTTAGCAATCCTCTCAAAATATCCTTTCTCGTGAGCCTACTTGCAAACATTTAGTTGTGTCTGGCCTTTTTGTACCTTGAATCTCTCATTTAAAGTTAGGCTCTTTAGGCTGCACTTTGTAATCTGCAGTTGATATTGTTTATTCTTTCACCACAGGTAGTAAGAGTTGGGGCTGTTGCTTTTGTCCAGCTACCATCTGTTAGCTTCTTTCTAGCTGTGATGGATTTTTCATGTGCTTTGCAAATAGTCCATGTAATGTTGCCAGACTTTCTCTCATGTGATCATTCAGTGCCCATCAATAGCTATGATGGAAACAGAGGGAAAAAGTAAGAAACAAATAAATGTATGATATGTGTGCCTGTGAATTAGCCTTCTTCATTCATCACTTTGTTTTGTAATTAAGTGAAACCAAAGCTCTCTGGCAGGAAATTAAAAATGATTCATACAAACACCCATGAATTTGCAATTGCTTTTATTGGACTTGAAGTCACTTAACTCATTTTTCTTATGCTTTTCTGTTCTCAACAGGTGCTTCACCTTACTATTTTATCCAATCTCACTCTTTTTTACTTCCTTTTTCCACAGAGGAAAAGCCAGCAAGAATTCTGGCTTTTCTGGCAAAAATTGTTTTGTTGCCTTTTTGCACCATGTGACTCATAAAGTTAAAAAAGAAGCCTGAAATTTGGGAGGTTACTACTTAAGTAGGCATAGCAATATAACTTCTTTTAACTGTCTCTCGGTTAAGGTAGTCATCAGCAAAACATGAGATGGCCCTGGGAGGCAACAGTATTATGACAAGGCTGTGAGGTGGACATTCTGGAAAATGCTTTTTGTCTCTATGTCAATGAGCAAATGGAAAGGTCCAGTTTGTTGTAGTGCTCTAAAACCAGCATGTTTTAGTGATAAAAAAAATGGGTTTCCCAAAAGTAAAAGCCTAGACCTTTTGAAGTCAGAGCTGTCTTGGTATCAAACAGAGCAGATAGAAGCTTATTTTTTTGGGGTTATAGTACTGAAAATTACTATGCAGTGTCAGATCTACACATATTTTGTATATATTCAGTTTAATAAAATGAAATACTGTAATAAAATACTATTTGAAAAATACTTGGATTAACTGTAATTTTGGAAGTAAAATTTAAATTTGGAAGTCTTCTTTTGGCACTCACCTCAAATACTCCAAACCTTAGTTTTCAATTGCTTTCCTTTTCTATAGTCAAAGATTTTCCTCGCATTGATATTTTTGTGTTTGCAAAATATCGATTACTGCAGTGTTTGAAGCCAGATGAGATGCTTAAGGATGTTCTTATGACTGGAAAGCACCATGTCTTTTTGTCTTTATTGAGTTTTCCCACTTTGCATCAGTAGCCTGATAAAGTTGCAACCCTTTGTACCTCTGATATGGCTTTTATCTCGGGCAGTTCCTTTCCATAGGCTTCCATAGCACATATATTGAGAAGCTCATTGCCTTTCTTCTTTTGCAATGAAGTTCTTCCTTAAGGAACTTTACAAATGCTGTATAATATAAACCATGGTAATATATACATATATATATATATAAAATAAATAGGGAATATATATAGAATTCTTTGAAACTGTACTGATTGAAATCTGCCCTTCAAACAGAATATGCCCATAGCCCACAGGCATATCTATGCTGTGTCCAAAGCTAACACAGGAGACTAGCTTGTAAGAATTTCTAAAATACAAGAAAAGCTTATCTTTAACCTTGTGTCACAACAGTGGTCAGTCAGACTTGTCCTCTCCCTTTGCTTTCACTCTTCTTTCTCTGGACCACTGAGAAAGCTTCATGCCAAAAGCAGGTTTGGGGTCTGTGTGTGTGGTCAGTCAAGCCTAGAAGAGGTAAGTGCATTTCAGCAAACTGCGTTGCCAGACTCCTGGCTGTGACTGTTGTCCTGCTCTGACCTGGTTTGCATTTGACACCTTCAGCTTTCACTTTCCATCTCAAGTCCAATTGCACGTGGCCATGTTTGTGTGACTGCCTACATGTGTGTAGGCTTCTTAGTGATGGGGCTGCAGGTCAAACTAAGCTGTTGCCATTATTTAATTCGTGTCTAGAAGCTGTATGTCACTATTTTCTCTTAAGCACGTATCACTCTCTCCAGTGCAACTTTCAATGTTGACGAATCACTTACACTGAGTTGCTCTCTCCATGTCTTTTCTGCTTGTATTTACAAAATCATTGGGTGTGCAGACTCAGCTTCTCAGCTCACCTGTGTCTTTAGGAGCCCAGCCTCTGCCACCACTCAGGAAGCCCATGGTTTGTCTTGGGCAGAGGCAGCAGGGAGAGCTGGAGCCTGAGGGCTGTCTGTGCTCCCAGCCTGGCCAGCAGTGTTGGCCCTTCAGTCACCATTTTCTCTTATAAATATACTTAAGCTGTAAGTGGACTATTCATTTGAAGTGGTAGTGGCTGATACTACCCATTTGATTTTTATAAAAAGGCAGTGCTTGGGTGTAAGTTTGAATAAATTGTCAGGGTTCATCTGCCTCTGAGATCCTGCAATTGTTATTTCAAGTCACATTTCAAAAAGCATAGGCCAGCAAACTTAAGGCTCATCCATGCAATCTGTCCATGGTGTATCATAAGTCCAGTCACTAATTGCAGGTTGAAGCCACTAAGCCTCAGCACTAGAGCATATTTAAGGGAGTTCTGTGGAATTTCTGAAAACATGTGGCTCACCCTAGGCAATGAGTTGCATAAGGGAGTTGTGCAATGCCAAACTGCCTAAAGTCTGTCATAATTTATATACCTTGCCTTTCTACTCTACCTTCCTTTCCACAGCTTCAGGTAAGAATCTGCACTTACTCTTGGACAAATGAGAAAATAAGACTTGACATGTTGAAAAAGGCAGTGGCTTTTTTTTTTTTTTTGCACAACCTATGCCATCTGAAATCAGTGATGCAGGTAATGCCTTCCAGGCAATGTAAACTTCAGTAAGTGCTCCAGGTGGCCCTTGAGGGAGCATTAGACCTACCTCTTTGAGGTAAGCATAAGGCGTGCACTTTGTACATACTCGGAATATCTGGGCTAGCAGAAGTAAAAAGATTAGTTCAGCTGGTAAGAGCATGGTGCTAATAAAACCAAGGCTGTGGGTCCAAGCCCTGTATGGGCCATTCACTGAAGAGCTGGACTCGGGTCCCTTCCAGCTCAGAATATTCTGTGAAATAATTCTGTGAAATAAACTGTGGGTAAGGGATGAAGATGCAGAAACCATTTATTGCTCCTCTATGCTGCTGATAATCAATGTTCATAGAGTCCCTGCTAGTACCAAGAGCACCTGCTTCTGAAGTTCAGGTACTCCTGGGAGTTAACTGGTTTGACTAATGCCACTTGCTACTTGGCTTGAGGGAAAAGAAATTAAAGCCATAGATGTGGTAAGAGGAGTGTGAAATGTTTGCAGGTGAAGAGGAAATGACTCTAAATATTTTGGCTTTTGCAGTCACCAAAAAAGCCCAAATGAACCCTTTCCACAATTTTTGTGAAAAAGAATCCTTTCAAAGTTTAAGGGAAACTGCTTGAGAAAAAAAAAATGTCAAAAGGTTCTTTATTTGCAACTTTAATGTGAACATTCATCAGCTAAATGTTTGTTTTAAATTTTTTATTACTATGGAGTCAATGATGGTGAATCAGGCAAAGCAGAAGTGGATAATTTCACTGAAACGTCATAGACCTTAAAGGCAATGCTAAATTCCAATGAAGTAATTCCTCTTCTAGTTCCAGTCAAAAATGACCCTTTATTGCTGCTTTCTGCTCAAAGCACCTCTACTAGGCCATCTAAATTGTGTAAGTGTTGTGATTCCCTAGGGTGTCTCTTTTCCTATAGTTTTCTGCCTAATTCCATTTTAATAGCTTTAAATGTATTAAAAAAACCTTGTAATGATACGTGTTAGATTGTAGTCTGTTTGTGGCACTATGTCCCAGGCAAAGTCTTTTATGCCAACTTGCAGGGCTCGAACAATTTTTTTTTTCAATTTCAGTATCTTTATGCAGAGCACTTGCTGAATTGGACATTATCCTCATTTCACTGAAATCATGGGATAAAACTTGGAATATGTTTGGCTCCTATCAAGGCAGTCAGCACCATTAATTAGTAATCTTGGGAAGTTATTTAGGCTGGTCTTTAGGTCACAGTGGCATTACTCACAGTGATATAGTGAAATGCTTCACTTTTTGATTTTTTAACCACTGCAGTTGCTATCTTTTTTTAGAATTTAGAAATTACTGTGCCGAGTATTTACAAATTTCACAGCACATTTTGTTCTCTGTTTTAAATCCTGCATACCAAGTGCCTGCCTGGGGCAAAGACAAAAAAAAAAAAAAAGTTAGCTTTGATACTCCAAAACTGGTTGAATAAATCCCGTGCAGCTGGCCTGCGTGAAATGTGCCCAGTGACAGCAACCGCAGCGAGGATTCAGAGGGTTAGGGAGAGCTCTGTGCTGTCACATGCTTGCAGTGTTTTATTGCTTTGGCTGGGAAGGGCAGTAATGTGTAGGTATCCTGACTGCTCAGTATTAAGCATGCAGAGTGATTGCCCTGTGGTTCCCTCAGGCATGTATGCGGGCAAACCTGATGCACAAGTGTGCAAAATTGCCTTCTGTGTATGTTTGTACATGCTGTGGTGTTTTCTGACTTTGGAACTGTGGTTAAAGCCTCAAAGGGAATCCGTGAGTCTGCAGCAGCTGAGAATACCGCTAGAATTTCTAGCAGTGGATGTTCCTGTGTGGTTGTGTGTCTGTCCCATCACTGGTGAGGAAATGGCATTGCCTGGCCTGCACTGCAGTGTTTGTCAAGGGAAATTCTTGGAGTCTTATTTAAACAGTCAAGTCAACACAGTACAGTTTATACTTGTGTGTGCTTGTGGATGAGATGCCAGAAACTGTTATGGACTGGAGACTGTTTTTTCTGCCTGTGCTCTTCTCACCACCAGGTCTGTTCATCCAACTGTCTCCACTTGGCTTCTTTTTGTAATTTAACCGAGCTGAGACATAGTCTCAAGGGGAAAGTGACTTAAATCTGAATCTTGGAAAGTCGTGAATTAAAAGATACACAGTTCAGGAAAATAATTTTTGGAATACAAAGCTATAAAGGCTGTGACTGGTTCACATGACCAACTTGCAGTTAGGTCACATTTTCCTCTAATAGTGCATCAACACTGGAAAGGCTGCTTTTACTCATGTTGCTTTTGGCAGTGCTCTGTGGTGCCACTTTTGTGAATCCAGCTCCATTCTCAGGCTCCAGAATGCTTCCAGGTTCTCTAGGAACAGGCACAAGAGTAACTGCAAGGAGCAAGACCAGATTTACAGAAGTGACCTTTGGAGCTCAGAATGGCAGGACTCAGAAAAGAAGAAAGTATGGAGGCTTTCATTAATACAGGCCTTTATCAGAAATGTATTAAAAGGGACTTTAAAAAGAGATTAGTATGTATTGGGTGGTAAACAATTTTTCCGCAAAATGAGATAAGAATAAAACTTTCCTTGGATCCAGTTTGGCCAATAGCTGCTTCTGTCAGGGTTTTTTTGCACTCTTCCCATGTCATCGTGTAGTGGTCATATATTGAAATTACGCAGTAGCCTATATGGACCACTGGCCTGAGCAAGTACAAGGCAATTCTTATGATGCCTGTGCTGAAAGTTTTCTCTTAATGGACCTTGATGGGTTTTGGTTTGATTTGTTCCAGAATGGGATCACCCTTGTTCCAGTTGATGCATACTCCTGATCTGGACCCCACAGCTCAAGCAAGACTGAGGGACAAATCTTGTCAGGCAACGGTAAGATTGTGTTACCTATGCAGAGGAGGATGTTGAAATCTGGTATATGTAGCTTCTGACTTTCAGCTGTTTGGTCTGAAGCAAGGGACAGAAAAGTTTCTTTTCTTTATTGATGTAAGATCAATGCAGAGCAAAGAGAGGAGGTGAAAAATCCTTAGGAAAATAAAAAGAGAAGCAGCACTGAGAGTGGGCCAAATATTTTACTCATATATGTGAGCATTACTCATATAACTTCAAGAGAGTACATGCTTTAACTGTGCATGTACCAGCTGAGGACTTGGCCTATAATGTCCTTTATAAAGCTCTGATTCCTCCCCAAATAGTTTTTCCCTCCCTCTTCAAAGAGGCACCTGTTGCTGGTGGAGTTGTTGATGATACTGGATTAGTGCACATGCAGTCAGCCTGCTTGGCCTCGGCCCTTTGGACCCAAAATGAACTCCAGCTGCTGTTGCCCAGAGCAGGTGCTTCATCCAGCCCTAGCAGCTGTTTGAATGTAGGCTGTCATGGCCAAGAGGAGGGGGTAGGTCCCCTGAAGTACCCAGAGGAAAGACTCATCAGCAGGAAGGAAGGAAAAGGGAGCGTGCCATGGAGACCTGATTTTTATACCCATCAGACAAAAGTTGCTCTAGCATTTCCTTGTGGAAATAGGGAATAGTCACTGTCACTCTGCATCCACTGAGCCTGCCTGGTGCCATGATGGATTATGGTTCCCAAAATGAGGCTGACGGACCAGTAAAGACCAGCAGAGCCATGACAAATGATTGATCACCAAACTGCCAAACCTGTGTTGTCCCTTGAAGCTATGAAATAGGTATGTGATGGTGTGTGAGACATTTTAAGGGCTGGCAGTGTTTCACAGTTGCTCAGTCTCTGTAGTCACTGGTTTAAAGCTTCAGTGAGTGGCCCAGAAAAAGTGAGATTGGGCATGAACAGTGTTCAGGCTAATGGTCTGCTACATGTGACAGCTTGGGATTCACACTCACACTGCTAGAGGGAAAAAAACAAAAGCAGAGATAATCTGGGGTATGGAGTGCCAGGGGGATGGAGGATGAGAGGACGACCTGGGGGCATATAGATATGTGATGGTGGGGAGGTAGCAGCCAGAGTTTGAGGAGGAGACACAGATAGCTCCATGTCAGAAGTAAAGCAGCAGCAACCCAGGATTAGAGTGAAGGGGGCAGGACAAGGATGCAGGTTTCTTGGAGTAAGGGAATACTGCCTTTAAAGGGACAAAAGCACCTTAGAGTAAGGGCAACCCAGAACTGCAGCAGGAGGTAATGGGAGGGTGCCTTGCAGAGCAGGGAGACTCAGAGTAGAACCTGTTCAAAGTCATTTCCATCACTAGTGTCACAATCAGCCCCTTCCATGTCCCTTCCAGCATGCCTTCAACTTACTCCCCGTTGACTGTTGTCACTGACCCAGCAGCAGTTCCTGTGCAGTCCTGTACTCTCTGATTATCCACATGCTGCTGGCAACAGCACTCCTGGTCTCCCTTTCCATGAGCACACACTCTGGCTGTGCCTGCATATGTCACTGTCAGCATTTACGCCTAATTTAATGTGACTCCTCAGGGTTCTGTCCTCTTACCTATATTCCATAAAGTTACCAGAGTCCATCCAGTTTCTCTGATAACCTGCATGTCCACTTTGTATCCCTGCTCTGTGTGTGGTTTTGGTCATATCCCATCAGCCAGACTTTTCACTCTATGTGTCTTTGTTGATTGCTCAACCAAGTCTCCACTGACCCTGCATAAGGAGGGGTAAATGCTAAGCAAGGACATTTTCCTGTATAGCTATAAAAGGATCATTCAGGCCATATTTCATTACAGCATGGCCTAAGAGCAGGAGAAAAACATGAATATTGGAGGCCTCTCTTTGTCAGGAAATGGGATTTCCGCAGGTGCTCAGTTGCAAATGCTCTGCATGCTTCTAAGGCTTGGCACATGGCATTGTTGAATCCTGATTCAGGATGCAAGAATGTTTCATGACCCCTGCCATGAAAACTGCTGTCTGGCCATGTTTGGAAATCAGCCGTCGATGATGACAGTAGACGAGTATGGGTGAAATGAGCAGCTTGGCTTCAGCACTAAGCAAGACTTGTTAAACATTGTAAATACAGATGTCCAATTCATATTTTGAATAATGAATATTATGAACTTTTCTGTAACAAGTGGTAAGAAGCTGGATCATCTTTCTTCATCTGCTCACTGCCTTCACAGAATTTGAAAGTGTGACGAAGTATTTCATCCCTTTACAGGATTAGGTAAGATTGGTAACCATAACTCTTGTATAGAATTACATAGAAATACTCTGGACAGCCAAATATATTGATTTAAGATCATCTATGTGGTGGCAGGGAAATTGTTTCCATTTTGGTTTATCCACTTCTTGGGCTGGTCAGGTAATCCAGCTGACTTCAGTTGTTTGTTCTTTTGGACAAAAAGCTACTGCCAGTACAGGCCTGTACAATTTCTGTCTCAGTATAGCTCTTCCATCGGGTATTCCTCTTATTTGTTTTGCTTCTGCATGAAAATTAAGGAATTGGAGAAATAGCACCAAAACTCTACATGAATGAAATTCTCAAGGCTGTTTAGGAAATAGATATATTAGATATATTAGAAATAGGGTGTTTCTGTGCTCATTTTGTTCTCACATCCCTGTCAAGTCACTGTTACGCGTGGAGAGAAACATGGAGAGAAACATAGGAGCGTGTGATGTATCTCTGTGTGAGGGGAAGACATCCCCTGATGTGCTCCTTGTTACTATCCATACGTGTTTGCCCCTGTGAGTAAATTACAGCTCCCTGGTGCTGCTGTGGGTGTATCAGCAATAGTTCCCTGCTGCCTCCTTATCTGCCCGGTAGTGTGGCTGGGTGATGCCCGCACCCACTCTGCTTCACTGGTGATGAAGTGGCAGGTGTTTGCCCTGCCTCCTGCCTCTGTCCTCCTCTTCCTCAGACTCCTTGCACTGTGGTATGACTCAAGAATAATGAAAATGCAATTTTCTATTCTTTGGGGAGTAGTAAATTTTTGCTAAAAAACCAAACCAAATGCCATTCTCAGAGTGGCCCAAGATCAGTGTTTTAGTGTGGCAGCACATTTAATTTGGTTTTCCAGGTACTTTTAACCACCTACATGTGACTAAGAATTTTTTGAAGCATCTGTCTTTTGCTGATTAAAATGTAATTAGGTACCAAGGAGCTTTAGGATTTAAACCATTCCCAAGAGATGTGTGGCAATGTCCAGTGTTATGTCTGGTGAGGAACAACAGAGTGAAGCAGTTTGGGTGTAGTAAGTCATAATGTACTAATTGCTGGATTAAGACTAAGGAAATAAAGAGCCTGTTAGCAGGCCTCCATGTTTTGAGTATCTGGAGAGCAGAGGGGCTTACTTTGTATGAGGCCCATATTATGCTGTGCAGGGATTCCCAGTTCAGGGTCAAAAATACTGGAAGTGCCCTTTTACCATGGAGCTGACAATTAGCTTGCTGCCAGAGGGAAAACTAGTCTTGAAGTGGTGAGTGAACGTAGTATCAGAAACAGACCTTGACAGAGGGGCAACACACAGTCAGACCAAGTGACATTCTTCACACCTGCTGTGGTGGATAACAGTAGCTGGCTGACTTACCCCATGGCACTACAAGCACAGCATTGTGCTGTGACACAGCCTGGACAGCGATTGAATTACACACCGATTAGGTCTTCGGCTTCTCCCTGTCAGTGTGGACAATGGAGAATCAGAGAAGTGGACACGAGAGCTTTAGCAGGCCTTGTGCTCTCGATCGGAGGAGGATTAGTTTGTAAATGGTAAATTGTGTTGGGGCCAAGAGTCGTAAAACTGAACTCTTGCCCTTCTGCTGCCTCAAAGGCACAGGCTTTGCAGAAAACTCCTTCTCCCCCCCTTCTACTAACTGCTGTGATTAGGGGAGGGGTGGACATATGGAATCTGCTCCTCCTTTTCTCTGCTAAAGAAGGAGGAAGACACTGGTACATTTGTACAAATTTTGCTCCTCGCTATCTCTTACTATCTTTTCTTAGGAAGGGCGTGGGATTAAATTAATCAGTCTTCTGCCATTTCCACAGGGATACGGATTTGCCTGTCACGGAGGTGCTGCTGGCTGGGTCACTGCCTGGTAGAGGGTGTCTCTTAGACCTGATGTAACCTGAAGCATGTGCTTTCTTAGGAAGTCTACAGCTGGGCTGGAGAACTGCAAACATTCATCCTTTCACTCCTGTCATCTGCTTCCACATGACTGCAGTGCCTGTGCTGTGCTCTCAGCTCACTGACCCTAAAACGCTCCTTGCAATGTTTTGTACTGAGCTGCTGCAGAGCAGACTTTGCTTTTGGTGGCAGTATCCCTTGTTGCTGCATCATTTATAGAAGAGATGACTTCATCCTTGCCTTTATTCCACTGGGACCAGCTGCTCTACACGCAGGAACAAAAAGTGGCAAATACCTATAACCTCTTTCAATTTGCTATTGAAGGTCTACATCACATGAACTTCTTGGGGTTTTTTGAGAGGTAAAGCTTTTTTATTTTTTACAAACAAACAAACAAACAAAAAAAACCCAAAAAACCAAAACCACAATCCAGAAACCAACCTAAAACCAACAAAACCAAAACCTACAAAAAAAAAAAAAAATCAAACCCCACACATTGAACTCAAGTTGGAGAAACAGCTGCATCGTGTGACTGATACAGGGCATGGGAGTACAAAGCATTCCCACTCTGGTCTTGCACATCCACTCATTGTGCCTATTAATAGCTGTTAGGCATGAGTGTAGACATGGAGATGGGCAGGACTAGTTTTGCCATGTGAACATTTATCTGGTGGCCCCATCCTATTTGCTAGAACCAGAGATTTCACTGTGATAAAGTGGACATCTTAAGTCATTGTTGGAGACAGGAGGATGTAGGTTCACTTAAACTAAGCTGGTATTAGGCATTCTCATATCTTGGAGTATTCCAGGAAATAGAAATTTATATAAGCAATGGAAATATGTCCTTCTTAATCTGTAAAAAGAAAAGGACAGTCTTAATGATCTCTCAGTGTTTCAAATCATCTTAAGGCATATTGATCCTGAATCATCACAGGAAAATTCAGCAGGGATGTTTCTATTAGTGATCTAGGAATTTAGATGTGGTTGGATACATGGAAAACTGTATCTTGTTCAGTTGTATTTATTACTGTAATAAATGATACCAACTCTCTCTTCCTACAGACTTTATCTTTTCTGTTCATAGTGTTGGCATTTTATTTTGTTTTGAGCTGAGAAACAATGCAGAGTGTAAGTTTGTAAGAGGCTTTTATGAATATACCATTTAAAAAGACTTGCTCCTGCTCTGGTTACTAGTTTGAATTGAGAAAAGATACTTATATTTCATGCTCCTGAAAGTGATAGCAGATTTGCTGTAATACACCAGTTCGGAGTAATCTGCTCATAAACTTTCCATTCCAGAAAACTCCCAAACCTCTTGCACCTATTTTCTCTGATAGGTGGCAAATCCTTAGTACTTCTCAAAAATATTCAAAAGTGTATAGGGTATGAAGGCTTTGCTTTGGTTTATTTTTTATAAAGCTTGGTAAAAAAACACGAATGAGAGAAATTCATCTGTTGCTCAGTGCAATCACTACTGAGAATTCATTTTCAAAATTGGAAAATAAGAGCTATTCTAAGTAGTCACTGTTGGTTGTAACGCTATGGGGTATTTAAAAGATAAGTTTTAAAGGAAAAAAAAGGAAAAACATTCATTCATGAGTGCTGATACAGGAATGACAGAGGTTAATACCACTGACATCATGTTGGAACTGTATAGCATTTTGTTAATGGTTATTAATGCCCTGCTGCTGGGAGACAGACAGTGCCAGCTGCCAGTTAGTGTGGTGCCTCTGAGGGTGTGCCTGGGCCTCTGCTTAGAAAGGAGAGGGGCCTGAGGAAGGTTCAAGTTTACTCCCTCCACTGAAACAGGAGGAGAGGAGATACTGAGAGAAGGTAGTTGCAGCTCCTGCTGCTGTGTATGCTGACTTCAGAATAGGACTCAGAGGGTGAAGCAGGAGCAGCAGATATCTACAGAGCTGCACCCAGGAGATACTGAGAACTTTGGTTCAATTCAGATCTTCAGGACTAAACTCAAATATCCTTTGGAAAAAACCTGCAAGAAATTGAGACAAACGTGCATGGAAATGATGCCAGTAGGCCTGGGGAAGAAGCCTAAATTCCTGTAAGAGAGCGTTAGAGCTTTATACATCAGTGGAAAGACGTCAGAAATGGTATAGAGAGAAGGAGAAAAGCCCTTGAGAGAAAGGGAAAGGAACTTTGTAATGGCAGAATGATGATGGATATGGAACAATTAATTAGCTTTGACTACATCATATTCGTTGCACATCCAGATTTGGGGGTTTAGCTGCCTCACTTGGGGCTAGCTGTTACTTTGCAAAATACCTTTGAATTTCATACATCATAAGGGAATGAAACAGATACAGAAAAGTGCAATACATCAGTGTAGCATATCAAATTGAGAAAGGCATTTTTAACAGTCTGTGCTGAATGCAGGTTTAAGCCTGCATTAGATTATTCCTTAAGTGTATTGTTGTTATGACAAATCTGAAAGGAGCTAAAAGCATTTCAGTAGATCAAAAAAGGAAACTTTGATTTCCTTTCCCACAGCCTGGACCCAAAATGGGATTGCCAGACAGGCTTACATGCCCTGGCTGTGTACCACACGATCACCCACTGGTGAAAGTGAGTGGAACATGTGGAGATGAGTTGTAAATCCTGCAGGAGGAACCGGCTCACCAGGCCTTTCCAAATCATTCAGCTTCTAGATCTCTTTAAATGCTGGTGTAATGTAACCTGAATAATACACTGACAACGTTTAGCCAAGAAATGCCTGGTGGCCATTTTGATAATGGATGCTGTCTAATGTGCCACACAGACAGCAGGCATGTGTCATATTCTTACCATTATAATGGTAAGAAAAAAATAGAATATCACTACTTATGTTTTCTAAAAGGGAAGATGAGTTGTTCGATTCCATGAACATCAGGTTTGGGGACACAATTTCATGAAAAAGCCCATTAATTTTGCACACTTATTAATTATTAGAAATAAATGTAATCCATGTAATATTGTACATGTACTCTCCAATTATATCGCCTAATATTCAAGCACAATGATTTGTGTGGACTCTATTTTCTCAGGTCCCTTTTACAAATAGAACTGCTCATACAAATAGTTTCCGGTCAGTTCCCTTCAGTGTGACATCCTGAGCATGCCCAGCGGGAGCAGCAGGTCACCGGGTGTGGTTGTTCCCCTCTGCACAGCAGCCTGAGAGATGGGATGGCATCGGAAGCATTGTATCCAGCTTTGGTCTCCCTTGTACAACAAAGACATTGTCATACTGGAATGGGCCACCAAGGTGAGGGGCTGTAGCCTGTGATACGCCAGTAGGGAACCGGGCTTGTTCAGCCTGGAAAGGTGCTCTCTCTGTCCACAGCCGTCTGCTTGGAGAGTGTATGGAAGGTAGAGTCCCATTTGCGTTGGACAGCAAATACCTTGGGCAAAAGGCCCAAGGGCAATTCAAAGGAAGTGGTAGAAAAAATATTCCGAAAGAACATGCTAGGCTTCGGAACAGGGACCTAGAGAGGAGGTGGCTTCTCTGTCCTCGGAGATGCTCAGAATTTGTACTATTGATTGACTAACTATTACTGCAGTAATAGTTCTCAATTAAAAAGATAAATGGAACTATTTGCAGAGGGCATTTTTTCCCAGTGTAATTTTTAGTGCCTTGAACTCCATGAGAATAGAGAATTTTCTAATGGAGCTTACTTTGTAAGCAGTTGACCTGGCATAGAGTAGTTTTGGGCATGCACTGGCATGAAAAAAAAATTGCAGTGCCAATAATGTAAATACGTGTATTTAACAGTACTTTCATTTTTTAAGCCTATTTCAGCTACAAGCATAATCCATATTAATTTTTCAATGTCATCATAACTGCAGTTAAATTGTTTGTCTGGTTTTAAGGATTCTCTTTAATGGTAGTTAACAAAAACAGTTCATGTTGTTCTTTTCAGTAGCTCAGACTTCTACAATTACTACAAAAAATTTGCAAGGAAAAAAATGTGTAACCAAACATGATTATTTTGAAGAAACTCAGAATGAAAGTAAGAGTGGAATTCAAGAAAATAGACTCTCATTACTTTCTAATCTTTGATTACTCTTTCATTTTGTTGGTAAATAATACTTAGAAGACTTCAATTGCAGGGACTGAAGCTTGGCTTTTCATTTGCATTTCAAATCTTAGCAAATCAAACAAAAGCAGAATGAAGTTAGGGAAGCCTCCACTCATTCCAGCACAATCAGTGCAGGATAGCCCCTGCAACCCAATATATTTCTAGGCTTTGCCTCTCTTGACATTTTTCTTTTGGGGGTGGGGAGAAAGAGGAAAATTTGCCATTAAGAGTTAATCTCTCATTCCCACTAGAATATTTTAAGATATTTGGCAAACTTGTATTTTGCACATTTACCATTTCCTAGTCAAATAACTGTTGTTATTTATATTTAAATAACCATTAGTTGTTCCTAATTCAAATAACTGTTGTACCACAGAGAGTACTGGCACAAAAAATAGCAATGCCGGACGATAGTAGTAGCAAAACTGATAAATTGTTACTTCTGAGCTTACTGCCTCAAAAAATGAGGAGCAACTTTATGTAGATTTGTATTTTCTGAGCTAATGTGCAGAGTCCTAGGCAGACTAAACAAAACCTCAAATCCAGCAATCTATGTTGTTGGCTTTTCCATTGTCTATGGTCATTGTGCACTGAGCAAAGAAAGCAGAAACAGTCAATTAGTCCAGTCCTGTTCCATAGCAGGGGTTGTTACTTACAATTAACCCAGCTGCAAATGACCCCTTTATTCTCCTCTTCCACATTAGGTTCACCTGAACCTTCTCCACCTGGAAACCAGGTAGTCCCTGACTGGGTGTTTCATATCTCAGTCAGTTGTGAGTCTGGGACTATAATTGTAAAAGAGAATGGACAGATGAGGGGACAGAAATTTGGCTGAGTGCTCTTTGCAAAGAGGTGACAGCTGCTCTCTAAGTTGTGTTTTTTGCAGTAGAAGAGCACTGCACCTGAGTGCAGCCCTGGCCAAGCTGGGTGGGGACACTTGGGCAAGTTTGCTGCAGCCAAGGTAAACAGCAGTGGGGGAAAGGGAGAGGCACAGCAGGCTTCTGGTAAGTGCAGTAGGGGAGGCTGAGGTTCATAGAAAGTGTGCTGATTGAGGTGATCTCCACTGATGTTGAGTTTTTCACAGAGCAGCAATGAGCCTCTAAAAGGTGCTTTCATCCTAAAATAATCAGCAATGAGTACAAGGTCATTTCTGAAGGACAGAATCACAGTATGGCTGGGACGGTTATTTTGGAGGGTTGTGGGTTTGAGGTTCTTTGATTGTAAGGAAATATGGTAACAGATTCTGGTACCTTTCATTGTGCCTATAATGCATGTAACTGACTCTTGAAGCTTGACTTATTGTTCTGGATTTGTAGCTGGTGAAAAGGAAGTTAAAAGTAATTTCCAAAACCTGATCTATAACAGATGAAGATCTTGCAGAAAGAAAAGCAGTCAGGTATGTTCCAATGCACTGAGATTTGGGTCTTCTCCTGGGTCTCGCTTTATGAGTCTGTTTAAAATAGTTCACTCCTGTCAGGTTTTGACTATGTTGGTATTTCCCTCTGTTGCCAGACTAATGTCTGTCTGGAAGTTAATCATCCTGTATTTGTGTAAACATGAACTGCTTGTTTGGCAACCTGGATGGAATGGTTAAAGCCATGGGCTGGTTATCAGTGTATGTGACTGCTGTGTACAGAAGTCTACATGAAGCTATTTCTGGCTGGGTCTTTTGGATTTTTTTGAGCTGAATTCTGAGCCTGTTTATTGACCTTAATGTGTGTGTGTGTTCTTCCTTCTTTGAAAGAGAAGAGGACTTTTGAATTGGTCAAGACAGCAAAAAGTATCAAAGATGTCCTCGTGATGTGTTATATCACTTGGATTCTCACTGTAGAGACAAGTAACTCCCCAACTTGAAATAATGTGTGCCAAGTTACCTTCACTAGTGTTGGGAGAGCAGCAGCAAAAAGCTCACATAATTATTAAACTGACTTTTAGGAGTAAAGTCTTTATACATACCTTTCTCCTAGAAAAAAAGTAGTATCCTAAATGGCTTCACTTAAGCAACTCCAGGAGTTCTAGTATCACAGAATGGCCTGGGTTGGAAGAGACCTTAAAGATCAGCTCATTTCAACCCCCCTGCCACGGGCAGGGACACCTTCCACTAGACCAAGGTTGCTCAGAGCCCCATCCAACCTGGCCTTAACACTTCAAGGGGTGGTGCATGCACAGCTTCTGGGGACAACCTGTTCCAGTGCCTCACCACCCTCACAGTGAAGAATTTCTTCTTAATATCTAATCTAAACCTTCCCTTTTTCAGTTTAAAGCCATTCCTCCTGGTCCTGTCATTACATGCCCTTGTGAAAATGCCTCTCCAACTCTCCTGTAAGACCCCTTTAGGTACTGAAAGATGCTGTAAGGTCTTCTTGGAGCCTACTCTTCTCCAGGCTGAACAGCCCCAACTCTCTCAGCCTGTCAAATTGATTTAGTATGAGAAATGCTGAGGAGAACGTGTTTTCCTGCTTTTCTTCCCCTCTTCCTTACAAAACTGAAGGACTTTCACTCCTGTTACTTCATGGGAGATTTATTAATCCAGCATAGGCTTTCATATAAAAACAAGTTTACAGAGTTGTGTTGCCAAATTGATAATATCAGAGGAAGGTGTAACAGCACAAGGGAAAAATGAAGTTGAACACCTCTTAATTAAGAGTGCAAACTGCAAAGCTATTCATGCTGAAGGAAATGAGGGGAACTTATTTCATAGAGAGCTGATGGTATTAAATAAACACCCTGTGTAGAAAGGATGCAGGCAAACACTGGGGATGGGGTTTGGCTGCTGGGAAAGCACGTGATGCTCCAAAGCCAGGTTTTTGTAGAGTGGCACAGTGTAGAGTGAGTAGGCTTATAAACATGAGCACTTCAGTCACATGCCTCAAAAGAACTTCAACCTGTACCTTTTATAAATAAAACAGATTAAAAGGGAAAGATTGAAGAGCTTTTTTCAAGAAGTTGAAGAAGTATTTGGAAACAGACAAGTGAATCAGACTTGCCTTACAAAAAGAATGGTGTAGTAACTCAGACTTGTAGGCTAACCCAAGCATCTGTCTCTGAATCTGCACATATGCCATCATCAAATTGCAGAGCAGGGTTTGTAAGAACAGTGCAAGATTTTGGTTCATAAGCTTAGGGAGGAGCACAACTCCCTGTCTTCAGAGACTGCTTTCTTTTGAAAAACAGAGGGCTTAGTTTCCACTGCCATAACCCTGTGGCGATTGGCAGCGCTTCAGCCTGATCTATGAACTTAAAACACATTTGATCTGTATGATGGTGCTTACTGCCAGGTCCTGCCACTCCACCTGAATAACTATAACATGCTCATAAATCAGGGGAGAGCATTCCTCGCTGACACCATCCCAAATGCCCTACTGAGCTGAAGCCTGTGTTAGCCATCAATGCCTCTTACATAAACATGTCATACTTTAAAGTAGGGTCTTGCAAAAAGCACAAACAATATGCTGGTATAGAGGGGCCACACAAGTCAAGAGCTGTTAAGTGGGGGGAAGAGGAGGACAAAAATCTCACGATGATAAATATATCTACCAGACACATATGGAAAGAAAATAGCTAAGCCTAGCATACATTTCTTTCAAATTTAAATAGTCAGATGTGGAAATGGTTGTCTTGTTTCCTGTAGAACTTGGAAGCCAGGAGCCACAAGAAAATAAGGATGGAGGATACTTTGAGTATATACAGTAGTATACAGTAGTCTGTGTATCTGATTAAGTAGTAAAAGAAAATTTGGATTGCATTTGCTCCTCTATAGAAAGCTGAGTAAGAACTATGGCTCAATTTTGTATGTACATTCAAAACCACTTACTAAGTCTTGTTTAAAGTCACCTCATCACCTGGTACCAACATTGTGGCTGATAGTTCCTGTCTACCCGATCTTAATCCTCACACAAGCTGATACCAATTTTGGGCACAGTAAAACAAATGTTAAGGAGCATCCCAGGCACACCTTCATTACAATGCACAGCTGACTGACTTGTAAAACTCATGTGTTTGTGTCAGTGCAGCCTTTGATCTGAATCAGTAAGGAAAATGCTCCCAACAACAGCAGCTGGAACACACACAGCCAAAAGTGACACCGGGCTGTAAACAGTGGCTGCAGCCGCCCTTGTCAGATGGGTCACAAATCACGGGGCTGACAGGTGCCTGTGCTGGTGTCCTGCAGCAGGGTGTGCCTTGGTGTGGAGCAGCAGGTAGGAAACCTGCGTGGTGGGTGGCCAGCCTGTGACTGCAGTGCAAATGACTCAAATTCTCTGCTCAGGGGAAGCCTGTTGTACAGCTTGGTGCAGAATTAGAAACATTTGCTTTTCATTAAAGTGAGCTGACTACTGCTTATGCTCTGACTTGAGGGTGGGTTCAATTCTACACTTTGTAACAGTCATGATACCTTTAAGTTGTAGTGTTAAGGCAAGAGGTTTTTGTGAAACACAAAACTGAGCCTGCAGTTCCCCAATTGCTCCTACTGGGGCTGAGTCTTCAACACCCATGTTTCTTTCCCTAGGAGGGAGACATAAGTAGCTTCATCCCAGAAGGATTTGAGGGTGTTTGGGCATGGACTTTTCTTAAGGGAGTAATTTCTCTTTTCTAAATGTAACTGATGATGATGACTGATGAGTATTACTCTGTGATGGGAGCATGAACCATAGTTAGCATTTGTGATTGTAATGACCTTCCAAAAATGCATGTCTGAGACAGGACACAATATTTTTCCACTACCTGCTTAGCATTTTACTGCCTTGCCCTCTGCAGGTATACATTAGTTCCTGTGCTGCTCTTATCCCCTCACCACCTTCTTCTGTATTACAGCTTAAGGTCTTTAGCGCCTGATCCAAAGCCACCAGTCTGTCGTAGATTGCTGTTTTCATCCCAACACCTGTTGATGTTAACTGGCAGCAACTCTTAGCCTATCTAGGCAATATAATGCCTTGTGGCAGGTCTGTGCTTTTACATCACAGCCTTGAGTGAAGCAGGCAGGCTTTTGGTCAGAGGGGATAGCTTCTACATGACTTTTTTTAGAACCAGAAGGCAAAGGCTGAGACAGCAGCTCTGAACATGCACTGCTCTTGGGAGAGGCTTCTCGCTGCTGTGCAGCTGTTCCGAGAGCCAGGGAGGACATGGGCCTCCATAGCTCAGTGCCACATGTGCTTAGGCAGCCCCTGGCAACTGGCAATCCTCCCTGAAGTCAACTTCTAGTGTTTTGTTTTGTTTTGTTTTTTTCCAGAGAGTCACTTGATAGGGTGTAATCCTGTAAGATACTCAGTGAAGAAGCTGATACAGTAAAGTATTTCTGCAGATGCTTAATTTTCAGTGAATAAGTGGTCTTTTTATGTGGGTGGGAGCACTCATGTGCTTAAAGTTAAGCACATGCTTAAGTGCTTTCTTGGGTCAGGGCCAAAATGCTAATGTGATGGAGGTCCCCTTTCTCAAGTAACTGCAGTGTTCAGGACCTTCATATGGACCCCTAGGTCTACAGGATTACTGAAATACACCCGTGACTGGCAAATATTGGACACTTACGTTCCTAAACTTTTCATTTTCAGCAAAAAATTCACGAGATGTTGCTATATTATGACTTTGCATACAAAGAATAGTTCTTGACTAGGCCTGTGGCAGACTTGAAAAGAAACCCTGTTTGCTGACTTCAAATTAGTTTTGTTTAAGACAATATTTTATTTTTCTGTTTGACAACAAAAATAGATTCCTCCAGCACCTTTTGCTCTGACCCCACTCCCTTATCTTTAAACTCTTCCTGCTATATTTCTGAAAGAAAATAAGCCTTTGAGGAGCATCACTATGATTTTGAATTCAAACTACTGGGAGTCTCTTGTGTGATGTTGCACTTGCCGATGATAGTCTGCTTTGATGACAGCAGTGGTAACGAGCCCAAAGGATACATGTTTGGGATGTGACAGGGGTGTGCACCTGTCTCGGGCAGGGGGCACTGGGTCTTCCCCTGTGGCAGCCTCCTCGGTGGCTGTGCTAATCACCAAGAGTGACACTTGCCGTGCCTGGCAGACAGGAACGGAGCAGGGTGTTGTAAATCTAAATACACAGCTGCTTCTCAAATTATAATGCAAAGGTTCAGAGGTCAGCACAGTAAAAGTAGATAAAATTATGCTTTCTACCGCCACCGTGCCACATCAAAATGGTAAATTGTTTGTTTTATAGTGGGTCTCTCAAGCTATTTACCTCTACTATAGCAGATATGAATTTTTCAGATCAGTTGTAGCCCTTTAAAAATGAAGGGGTTTGCTTTCTAAATATCACGTTAGAGATTTCTTTCTGTGATCTGTTGTTCTTTGACTGCTGCTATAAAATAGAAGCTTTTAGACTTTAAAGTGTTTGCTTGGTGGTCAGGCTTTGAGGGCTTGGCAGCAGGGTGAGGGTGTGGGGTCAGCAGTGCTGCAGGATTTGTCTGCTCCAGCCATGCTGTGTGTGGGCACGGCAGCCTGCAGGCTCCCCTCAGATACCTGGGATGTAGAGCTAAGCTGTGGGCAGATGGCTGTGCACAGGATGAGCCATCTGGGTTAATGACCTGGGCAATGCTGTCAGCCTTTCTGTGCATAGCTACTGTTTCTGTTTCTATTTTGCAAATAGGGCAGATCTTCATCCGGTGTGCAGCATCCGCTCACTTTTCTCAGAGTTGACACTTCTCTGGTGTCCTTTCCACTCACGTTTGTGTTGAACAAGGGAAGGCACTTATAACAAATTTGTGGAACTAAGAGTGAGAACCAGGCTGGAAAAACCATAAGAGTTCAAATATGTAGGGTATGTGATGCTTTCTCCAGCTTTGACTTTTTTTGAGTTCTTTTTTATTGTGAATGGCTTGTTAATTTTTTTGTTAAATTCTTTGACCATAACTGTGACCAAAGAGAGGAATGCATTTGACAAGTGCAATAAAGCAACTGTTCCATGTTTATGGCAAGTGCTATACTTCTATGCTATTAATTCAAATTGCCTGGATTCTTATAAAACTGGGACCGTGTAGGATTACCTACCTTGCTGGAACACAGTTGCAATGGATCATACTACAAAGTATTTCACATCTCCCTATCAGATTTTAGAGGAAATAATCTTGGAGTCATAGGGGAGGTGTACGTCTCTGGAACACAGCGGGTTTAGGTGCATTTTTGTATCCAGCAACCACTGGAAGTCCCAAAGAGAAATAATAGGAAAATACCGTTAAGTAAAATAGAATAGTTCAGTGTAAAAGGAATAACAGTTGCACTGCATGTGAGGTAATGACACTTACTAAGATAGAGGTAACATTATAAATGCGTTTTGCTGCAGTACTGTAAATAAGCAGAGAAGGCGACTGTAATACTCTTTGAAGAGGAACGGTGCTGAGAAGTATATGTGGGGAAGCTTCCTTTCAGCAGACTCCTGCTGAAAATCTGAGGTGTGAGAATAACTGGTTATTTTTCTTCAGTTTGATGGTTGTATAGGCAAGGAAAATTTATTTGGGTTCAGACAAACTTTTCAGAGAATGAAGAAAGCATTATTGTGTTCCAAGAACAAGACACTACTTCAATTGCATGTATTTTTAAACTTCCCCCCTCCCCCAAATAACAGTAAGAAATCTGAGGAGTTCAAATCTTGTTTGTTTGTTTGCTTTTGGTTGGTTGGTTGGGGTTTTTTTATTTTTTAATTAACAGGGTAGAATTCAGAAGTCATGTACAGCTCCAAGATACCGGTGGGAGGGAGTGTGGGCATCTCTACCTCTTTACATATGGCCAGTAGGGTTAGCAATAAAGTTACAAAGCTGTTGATGCTCTCCTCTCTCCTGTGAGCCAGGCAGAGCAGAAGGAGGGTCTGAATTCAAGTTTCTGTATCCGAAAATAGTTCTGACTGCTGAATGAGGATATGAAGTGGAAAATCCAGCAAGAATGACCATAGTGAACACTACCTGTACATGTAACTTAAAAATATTTCTGTTTTCTTACACTGAGGAGGAGGAATAGGGTTGAGGCAGGATGGAAATCCCTAAATACGCTGAGAAGGCTCTCCTAGTTAAACCTTGCTCAACACTACTTGAGTTTAGGGTCAGATCAGATAAGTAATTAAATGCTGAGTAAATTAAATAAGTAATTAAGTAATTAAGTTGAATTGAAATGCATTTAAGTTTGCATACACTTTCTTTGAAGACTGGTCCTAAAGATTTTTGGTACCAAAATAAAGATGAGCTGCTCTGCTGTCAGTGTTCCCTTCCAGGGAAGGACTGTGTGCTATGCTTTGCTGGATCTTCGTGTCCATGGCGCGCTCGGTCACTTCTGGTCAATGACTGCAACCTGATAGCCAGCACTAAACCTGCAGCATCTTGTTGAAGCAACTCTACTTAAAAGCAGAGGGGTAGTCATCATGACAAGAACAGCTTGTACTTGTATTAGAGTTTGAATGGGACTGAGACATTTGGATTTTGGAGATGGCTGCTTATGTGCCAAAGTGGCTACCCCTCTTTTTTCAGCTCCTCATCTTTGTGTTTTAGTCTCAGCTCTAAATACCTACTAGGGAGTTAGTATGCCAATGGTGGCTTTTTGAACTGCAGTATCTGAACCTTAAGTGTCTCCTGACTTTGATGTCAGTGGACCTCACCATTCATCTTGGACAAATTCTTTTTATATTTTCAGGCTTCTGTTCTGGAAATGAAGTTATACTCCTTGCTGTCTCCTCATGAGTGACAAATGTAAGGCAACCATAAATGACTTATCACTAATCCTGCAAAATTAATTTCATAACAAAGTTGATCACTGAACAAAAAAATATAGCTGAGAAGACAGCGTTAAGATATCCTTATGTGGTTTGAGCCAACTTTCTCCTACTAACAAGTGTCAAATATTTTCTTTATGGTACCATTCTTGAACTCTTGCATTTTATACCACTATCTTAAACACTTCAATGCTATGGTGTTTGCTTGGGTCCTTAATGTGACTTTTAACAGTAGTGGCAGAAAGAATGATCCATTGGTGCTTTTTAAGTATAATTTTGAGGTCTGTGGTGTATGTCATCAACCAGAGTGTGTCATTCCATGCCTGTCATGTTGATTTTTTCCTTGTACATGAGAAGGAGGCTTGTATTTGAGGTCTTTACTTTAGACCTGTGTCCTCTTTTCTGGAAACAATGTTCCTATCAATATTTAGCATTTCTATTGCCTAAGCAGTTCCTAAAGAAGCTTTTCTTCAAAGGTTTGCATTGGTAGAACTTGAAAAGTGAAACTGTCTGCTGCTAGGGCTTCCTTCCATATGTGCCTTTCTTGGAGTCCACCCTTAAATGCACTGGGAAGAGTAGGTCATTCCAAGTTACGTGTAATCCTATAGCTAATGCAACTGTAATTTCAAGTGCTCCCCACTAATCTCTTCCCCTCATGCATTATTTCCTTGTGCAGCATTAGCACACCACATGCTGATCCACTGTTGCTTCATGGATTTAGAAAATAATCGACAGGCCCACAATGATGTAAAACATTAAATATTGTTTTAAATATCGGAGGCGCCATCCTGCCTACACGGTACTTAGGGTGGGCAGCACGCCAGCACGCTTGCTGGCATGTGGCTGAGAACTGGAGCATGCCTGCTCCCAGCACACAAAGCAAAGCCCAGGACAATACGGCAAGAACGATGACAGACAGGGAAGGGCTGGCTTATTGTTTGTGCTGTTTGACCATAATATCAGCTTTGGAGACTATACTGTCTGGAAGGCTAAGGGTTTCTTTCTACACTCCTGCCTTACTGCCTGCACCTGCTTATCTGAGGGCAGGCAACAATGAAAGGACACTTTATAGAGCTTCCAGGAGCTTGTCAGTTCGTTATTGCACAGTGGTTTGCACTAGCTGCTTAATACTTGTTCTCTCACTCAGCATTGTCAGATAACACTGAGCTGAGTGCATTTCTTCTGAATTTGTTTCCCTCTTTCTCTTTGCAACAGCAAAAAGCCTGTATGTACATGGGATGGGAGAGCTGGGGAAGCCTGTGTGCTGCATGTGTGACTGACATAGTGGGAGTCACTGGCTGGAAAGATCTGTGAGCGTAAGCATGGGAGCTGGGAATAAACTTTCACCTCCATCTTGCAGAATACTGCTTCAAAGCTCCTCTATGTGTGTGTGTGTGTGTGTACAGGGAGCTAACGCAGTGCATAGCATCTGCTGCACTGTTTTGGGAATAGTCTGTGGAGAACCTCTGTGCAGACACCTCAGAGTTGTGCCTTTTCTTTCTGCTCCAGAGGAGTTTATTGCCTCTACATCCCTTCCTGTGGAGTGGCTCATCTTCACTCTGTGCTAATTATTTTAGTTGGTGTGAAGGAAGTCTTGATGGGCTGCTATTCAGCCCCCGGCTTTCAGCAATATATCCATGCCTACACTCACTTTTTGGACAGGGCCAGCTAGAATAGAGGATGTTTTCCCTTTTACTTGTGTTGACTTGGACTATGGAGGTATAAGTAACCATAGGGAGTCATCCTGCTTCCATACTGAAAAGCTGCAGTTCCATGATGTCAACCTAAAAGCTGCAGAACTTCAGATGGTGGCAAGAGTGCTGTGTTCATCTGCTCAGCCCTCTGACCACAACCTGCTCTTCTGTCTGCATTGGTCAGACGTAAACAGTGCTACGGTTTTAGGCTGTATCCACTGCCTAAGGACTGCTGACCTTGTCCTTAGCTGATATCTTTCAGATGTTGGGAAAACATCAGTCACCTTTAGCTTCCTCATCACCACATCAGCTCCTGTCTTTGTGTCCATTGCTCCCAAATTCCTTGTCAGGCTGAGCACTCACCTCTTGCAAGGTGGTCCTGCAGTTCTGAATTCATAGCAGAGTGGATGAGGTTTTGGAAAGCAAAGCTTCAGCTCTTTACCTATGAGCTACTTAATATAGTTCAGTATGTTACAGTGTCTGTATGGAAGAGGCAGAGGAAATGGGTTACCTAAATATTACCAGTACAAATCAGCATGGTATTAATGCAGCCAAAGGTATGGTCTATTTATACACCCACCCTTTAATGCATGTGAATGTGCTTAATTCTGTGAGAACCTGCAAAGCCAGAAGCTATATGAACTTGGCTGTCATACACTCCTTAATGCATTATTTCTCCTTTTGTCTGTAGATCCTTCTAATGCCAAATGGCTCAAGAACTTCAAAGACATACCGCTACTTAAATCTGTCCTTCATGCTTTTGGTTCCGTCAACATTTTGCTGTGGCAATCCAGCTTGTCACTGGCTCTAGATTCAGACTTTTAAATATAAGCAAATTATAACAGTTCATGTTACCTAGCCCAGCTGAGCTAGAAGGAGACACCTTGTCTCACTAGAAAAGCAGGCATCTCTCTTCCACTGGACCAAAGTCCTCACTGGCTTTGAAATATTTCACACTGCTCCCACCCCCCAAGTTACAGCTTATTTGGCCAAATTCATTAGGTCTTATTTCCAGAAACTGCTGTATCTCAGAGTGCTTCTGAAATGATTACAAGGTGAATAATATAGGTAAGGTACCCGACCTAATTTTCATGTAATTGGCATAGATTACTTACTGAAGATGCTTTCTTGTCTAAGAGACTAAAGTAAGCCTTGCAGAGCATTGATGAGCCATCTTGGAGCATTTATAGGACACAGATGAGACTCCTGAATTTTCTCTTTGCGTGCTTAACTCTGTGTAAGCTTAGGCTCTTTTGAAGAGTTGCTGTAACTAGTTAAGTTGGAGCACAAAATGAATGAAAAACAGAAATGCATTTTAGCTACAAACCTCTAAATGCAGTACTCTCATTTTTTGACCTAGCTGACTGGGTAAGACAGCAGGTGTGTAAACAATACTTTCCCACTTCTGGCTGTCCCAGTGTGCTGTTCCTTCCCTTGCTGGCCAGCAGCAGGCAATAGTGTCCTGTTATGTTCAGGTGCACAGTGCGTCTCTAACCTGAAGAGCTAATCAATGGGATTAGCTCTGAGCATGTGCAATAAGCTTGACAAATGGAAAAACAAAAGGAAGATATTACTATAGGGCTATAGATGTTGTCTGTAAATGTAGTCAGTCACCTTCTCTTCTTTCACTGAGCTACGTGTAATCAAAAGATTAACATTGGGTTATTTCTGAAGAAGATACTCCCCCATTTAATGCCCAGAACACCTTGTTGTTTCAGCCTGAGCATGTGTGCTTTGATTCTGGTGTATTGGAGAAAATGCATTATGCGTAAAACTGAAAAGTATGTGGGAAAGACATGAAGATGCACAAAACGGGGAAATTCCATGGGTAGAAGGATCTTGTTAAATGGATTTAGGAAATTCTCGTAAATATCATTTTGATGTGATTTAGGTCTTTTTTCCTCTCATGTCTCATTCACATGATAATGAGATATTTTGTTCCACCAACGAAATGGAGCATTAGCTTAGAGGACTGGATTACTCATAGCACAGACATGGCTGTTATGTGCAAACTTCGATGTTCTGCCAAGGTCAGTTTGTGGGGGTTGAGATGAAACTGTTTCCTAAACTGTGAAAGTGATCCTGGGTACCCAGCCTGCTGGAATGCCTGAAGGTTTTATGGATTCCTTCCCCTTTAAGCCCACTAGCAGGGTATCTGCTAATGCAGGCGCTCTTTTCCTGCCTGCATCACTCCAGTGAGGCTGACTTAAGGGAAAGCACTTTGCTTTGCTTTGACTCCTGATTTTATTTTCTGACTTCTTCTTTGCCTGGAGAAGGAGCTCCTACAGCAGCCTTTGCTGTAGATAACCAAAGCAAAAGAGACTTCAGACATTGGAAAAGATGAATGTAACACTCATGTTTGAATATGACACCAGACCTACAATAGGAGTGGGAAGGTGTCGGGTTATTCTCAAACTTACTGTTATAGCCCCTGGGAAAGGTGGTATCTGCTCGTTGGTAGTTCAGTGGTGCTCTTGCTGCTGCCTTGGCTGGGCACCAAACCTGCTGTGGTGCAGGTACAGCCCATGGTGTTCTGCAGTCCAAGGGGGGTGTGGTGGCCAGGCACAGCATGGCCCAGGGACCCCCACTGCCTGTAACTGGATTTTAGGACTGACAAGCTTACATGAGGAACCACCTGAAGCCAAAATAAGAGAGAGTTAAACCCAGGTAGCTTTATGTGTCTCAAATCTGGCTCACTCCTTGTCTGGGAAGGGCTGTTGACAGGTTTCATGTCATTTAGGTGATGGAAACAAAAGGTAGCAGAATAGGTTTTGGCTTGGGGCTGAGGAATTACAGTGGGCTTGTTCCTTCCACCAACTTAGAGGAGTTGTGCCTTTGCAAGTCCTATGACCAAACTGGTCTTAGTGGTGCCTGAAGTTTGCTGGAAAGACCCCTCCCAAGGGTGCTTTCCAGAACACCAAGTATGTTGCCCTCAGTTCAGGCTGACTTTACACCCTCCTCCTGTTGTTTACAGGCTGTTGTTGGTCTGTCTGTGCTTGCCCAGAGCTCCTGCAGGTGACCACAGCCTCTGCTCTAGCTTCCCATTTCTGATGGCTCAGAGCTGAGCATTTCTGGGAAAGCTTCATGTTAGAAGCATGCACCAACATGAAGGTGCCAGAGTAGTCTCTTTAACTGCTTGAAGTGGTACAGTTACAAATTATGTCTGTTTAGGAACATACTTTTTTATGGAAGAGGGTGGAAGACTATTGGGATGAAGCTGATAAGCAGCACCTGGAAAGATAAAGTTGCTAACATACTGTTTTTCTCTATGTAGTGTCACCCCAAGGTCATTTAATGCATCTCCTTGATGTGACTGGGAACTACTCTGACTTAAATGCAGAGCTGGCATGCAGCTATGGAGAGTTTGATACGTTTTTTGAGACAACCCATACCTGATATTTGCTTCAGCAGAAACAGAGGGCTGTGCTGAATGCATAAAGGTGCATATGCATGCTACTGTGGTATGGGAGTTGACTAGAGTGAGCCTAGATGATGGAAATAAGGGTTCTGCAAGGACAGGATTCACCAGACCTGTCTTAAATTGATGGTAACCTTTGAGATGAACCCATTCTCTGCCTATGAGGCAGATGAAGTTGGAAATATGTGCTTGGGGTGAACTGGAGGAATCCTACTTGAAGGATCTGACACAGATTGTATTCTCAAGCCTTCATTTAACTGCCTTCAGACTTTTAAAATCTTTCACTCTTTGCCTATGCTATACAGGATTTTAATTCAGAAGTTAAAAATCTAAGGGACATCTGACTTTGCTGGGATTTCTAAGCTTTCGTGATGTCACTGGCAGACTTGGATCCTAGGAAGCTCTGTCTTAGGGCAGGACCTGAAGATGAAGGTTCTGTGTAAGTACAGAAAGTAGTATTAAATTTCAATCAGACCTAGAAAGAAACAGTAGAGGGCAGAAAGATGTCTTCCCTCAGCTGGAGCAGTTACTCTCTTCAGACCCGTAAAGAGGATCTTGCCCAAACTCTCTGAACTTGCTTTAAAGTACATCAGAGATCTCAAGTAGGTGTCAGCTCCAGTGTATTTATTGTCCGAACAGAGACAGTGCACTACAGCCTTACCTGAATTTTATTGGAATCAGCTGCCACTACCCCGGAGCAGAAGCAAGAAAAAACAAAATTAATATTTGGATAAACAGCCCATTAATTTGATGACAACTGTTGTTCTCCATTTCAGGGTCCAGAGAGCAGCCTAGGCAGTGAGCTAATGAGAACACCAGAGCTGTGCAGACTTGGGGGAGGTGGGGGGTAGAGAAGAAAACAGAACAAACACTCTTTTTGTAGCTTGGAGCTAAGGGGATTCAGCCAAAGGTTAATTGCTTTCTACCCTAAAATGCTGTGAAGTGTTGCTGCATGGTGTCATACAGCTGCTTCATCCCAGCCTAGGGGTGTCTGTTTCAGTGGTGGGTGGCATGAGCCAATATCCTTTTTTTAACTGCACGGGGGTGTTGCAAGGTCTCTTGCATTAAGATTTCCAAAAATCTGGTAGAGCTTGGTTGGTATTGTTTGGGATATCACTGCACCATGGAATCAGCTAGCAAAAATACCAAACAAGCAGCCCTTCTGTCTCTTCACTTCTCCCTCATTGGCAAAAATGTGTAGAAGGAGCAAGTGGTAAAGTCTTGATGGGTGAGCCCTTTGGAGCTGGGAGGAGCTGTGAACTTGAGGAAAGGGGCAGACTATCACTCTGTGGTCACCTGCTTCTGCAACAAGCACGTTTGCTGCCTTCACTGCCAGTGGACAATCAATTGCCAAATTCTGCGTGCGGGTACTGAGCTCATGTGCAAACCATCTTCTTCTTCTAGCTAACTAATCTCCTTCCATCACAGACTTGAGGCTCTACAGTGGGTAGGTAGTCATAATCAGCACCAAGGAAACAGTGAAACATCAAAGCATTTTGAGAAAAATTATAGGGGGCAATAACAAGCTGTAGCTGAGACCTGAGAGTAACCTTTAGCTCTGTATTATGAGTATGTTGTAGTAAATGCTCAGGATATTCATGTGGCTTTTGTAACTGGCAACAGATGTTGCTTTGGAGAACAAACTTTCTGCCATGAAAAACTTGTCTTTGTTGCCTCTCAGTTGAAACTCTGCTTTGAACAAAGGAGTACCATAGTGAAATTATCCTTAAACTCTATCTTGGTCACTGTAAAACATGACTGGCTCTTCTTGATTGTCTGTTTTCTAGTTGAAACCAGGTGCTAACATAAAAGCCACATAGCCCACTTCTGTACTACTAACTTGTGCTTGAGCAAGTGTGTGCTCATTGAAGGTTGGAGCCTGACTATTTTCAATGCCCAGCTCAGGTAAGGAGGAGTTGTTTCCTCTGTGATTCTTATACCGAATGACAGGATGGTCTGAGAAAACCCTGAAGGTTTCATTAATGTCTCTTCCTATCTCAGTCATGTGTGCATGGCTCACCCTGCACTGCTGTGCACCCAGTCTGGTTCCACCCAACTGCCAAAAGGCAAAGTGTAGGATCACAGCACTGTTCCAAATAATCAAACTTTTTCCAGACTTAATCCCCCTTGGAAAGGAGAAGATGCAGGCAATAGAGGAACTAGGGATAGGTGAGCTTTGGGCTCTCATTTGCCCTCCGTGTAAATCCCTCCCCTTCTCTTTCTGACGGTGAAAGAACAGGTCCCAGTTGCTCTGCTTCTAGGAAGTAGTCCTAAATTGTTTGTGTGGTGCTCAGGCAGTTAGTGGTCAAATTTGGAGCACAGGCAACTCGTAGTGGATAAACTGTCACTGGGAAACTTGCAGCTCACTGGAGAGCAGTGTGCCTTGGAGCCGGTGGTGTGCCTGTCTCCTTACAACACAGAGCTGCTGCTCTTGTTGCCTTGTGTAGTAATCCTGTTAAACACTCCCAAGAGCTCCCTTTGTCGGGGCTGGCCCTTTATGGTCGATGAGGGGAGGAAAGGCTGGGGTGATCAGGCACTGGGCTCAGGTGGGAGTGCTTTTCAGCCTTAGGGTTGCTGTGGAGGAGCTGTCCTAGGGTTACCAGGCTTTTCAAAGCTTTCTGTCTTCAGGTTTGTGCTTGCACTCCTTCTCTATCTCTGTTTTTAAGTGCAGATAAACTGCCTTTGTAGTTTTGACATATGTGAAGTGGTTAAAGCATCTTTTCAACAAGGTTTTGCTGTGTTCTGCTTTTAAAGTGCCCTATTGCAGATAGGGAGATGTACCTCTGCTTTTGCCAGAGCTGGGTATCACAAATAGGATGAGGCTCTCTTTCTGCATATCGGTACAATAGAAAACCATGAGTTTTTCTACAAGAAACTTGTCAGAGTCAGCAGGATTGCCCAGACTTTCAGAGTGAACTGCAACCCACACTACCAATGGTAGAGTTGCATGGTATCACTCCTGTTTTCTTTTCCCTACTTGTCTTCTGGCTTAATTGAAGATGCTGAAGCTGACTTGTTAGATTGCAGCATGAATGGTCACTGAGCCCAGCATGACTGGGAACAGGGTTTGTAATATTGCTTCCATGACTCTATTAGCAACAATATGTATGAGTAAGTTGGTAAAATAGTTATGGGCCATCTGCCTGCATCTGCAGTTGCTCAGCAGCCTTTGAAGTCAGCTCTACTAGACCTGACCCTAGTAAGTTCTTGCTTTTCATTCTTAGAACTGTTGCACAAAGTTAGCATTAAGTGCTGTCTTGAAGTCCTGAATCTTGTCAGTGAAGCAGATAGGAAGTCTGAAAGATTTTGCAGGGTCTGAGAGATCTCCAAAGTAGCTTCAGACTTTTTGATTGTTTCATGGGAAACAAATCTTTCCTTGTTTTCTTTTTCTTTTTTTTCCACATTAAACTCATTTAACAGCATTAAACCTATTTTCTGCAAACCTGCTTTCAACGGTCTAGCTAATTTATACTGGAAGTAATTGGACACACCTAATGAAAAGCATAGTGGAATTTTGCTATGAGCTGCAATGTTCTCTTCAAGTCACTGGTCTCTTCTATTTGATAATTGTCATAATAGCAGTTAAGTAACCCGACTTCTCCCATTCCAGGCCAGTGACAAAAGCTTAAAATGAGTCTTCAAATCTGTAACTCTTCTCTAAAGCTTCCTTAACAAAATGGCTTTTCCTCTCTTAATATCTAACATTAGGCTGCTGTTCAGCCTTCAGAGACCTCTGACTGGAATAGTTAACCATGGCAAGGGCTTTAGATACTCTAGGACTAGTGCTTATCTTGAAGAGTCCGAGGGGGTTGTGGTGATGCTGTTTGTTTGACTGCAGTGTCTTCTTGTGTAGATGCCATGTTCATCTACTCTCAGTTCCATAGTACATTAATGTTATGTGCTTACCTTCTCATTCCATATCAAGATTCTGGTCCATACCCAGAGCTGTAGTGTTTCTGGGCAATAGCAGCACTTGTTCTGCTATTGTGGTTGCAGCTTTTCCTAGTGTGTCCCTAGCCTGGCTGGTGCCACACAGACAGTATGTTGAGTTGTTCCCCCTCCTTCTTCTGTAGGGTTAACTGAATACCACCTTTCCTGTGCTTTGTGAGGGTTCTCAGTCACATAGCCTTCTTCAGCCTTTGGCAAGGCTGTGGCAATATGCTCAGAAGGCACCACAGAGCTGTTAGTGAACTGTAAGTTGCTGCCATCTACCAGCTCACGTAGGGAGTTCCCTCCTGGTGTGGTGGATGCTGTGAGCTTTGCCCTTGCTCGATGGGGATTTGTCTTTGACTGGGCCTGTTCTCCAGCTCTTGAAGGAAATGGATGCCTCATCTTATCTCTTCATGGACAAATCAACTTTTTCTGTAGGTGCATGCAAAAAACCCCCCAAAAACCAAAGAAAACCAAACACCAAACAAACAAACAAACTCTAATGTGAATCTAAGGTTTTTAAACAATCACTGTCTAGCCCAACTTCTGTGGGACAGATTTCTTTATGTAACGGGTTCCTGTCCCAGAAGGCTTTTTAAATAACCAAGAGGGCTGGAAGGTTTTTGGGCTTCTACAGTATAGCCTGCCTCTCAGCAAGAGCTTCTGCTCTATGTTCAGTCCAGAGAGGGTCTTAGCCATCTCTGTGAGCATAACTCTAATGCTATGAATTATTTCTTCTGGAAACTTTAGCTATTGTGCTTAGTGGGTTTACAGGAGCTTTTTCAGTCTCCTTTTAATGTATTTGTGTTGGTGGGGATTCTGAGTGGAATTACATGCTCAAGCTTTCAGATAACTGCTGTAAATACACAGATCCACTCCAGTCTCTTACTTCACAGTAGCAGCTGCTGCGGTGTTCCAGAAACTTCATAGCTTTGACTGCATCTTATTAGTTCAGCACACTATTAATATCCCAGAAGCTTTTTGTATTAGTTTCCACACTTAATATTGCTTCTCTTTCCTTCTTCCCTGCCCCCTACTTCACATTCAGTGATTAAACTAAATTCATCTTGGGGCTGTTTCAATTAAGATGCCCTTGCTGCCCACACCAGAAGGGAACCAGACTGGAATAAAACCAATTGTGCTAGCAGTCACCTGATATATTTAGTGGCGGTGTCATCTAACATGCATTTATGATCAGAAGTAGTGTCTTTCTGCTTCTATATGGAGCATTTGTAGTGCTGGCAAAAACTTTCCAGAGAAACAGCTGCTGATTGGCTCTTCTTGTCTATTTGGGGAAGGATCTGTCCTTAAATACTTAGTTATTCTGCTTTCTAAAAATGGCATCAAGCACTTGGCACTATTAGAATTGGACTTAAAACTTTGCTGAGATGAATTGGGTGCATTGCACCAAGACCTGGTGAATCTTTGTCTCCCCTGTAGAAACGAAGGCACAAATACCAGCAAGTGGGTGGAGGTACATTTCGGGCAAGTCAGTGCATGGGGCTCTAAAATGCAAATTACAGTCTTCCTCTGGAAGGTTTTAAAACCAAATTTTACATTATTATGGTTAAGTGGTTCTGGTGGAAAGGCTACAGGACTGAGGTGCATTTCAGCTACCACTTCTTCTTAAGCTAAAGAGATTCTGTCCCAAGTGGCATCAACGTTTCTCGTTTGATGTGTTGTATTTCAGTAAGGTGGAGAATACAGGTTGTCTTCTGAGTAGGGATTGGGAACCAACTTGCCTTTGCCAGTCTGCTAATAACCAGAAACAGGGCAAGAAGGAAGGCTCCATCAAGCATTTGGCATGACTTCCCCAGCCTCCAACTGCGTAAACCATCTGGCTGACAGATAACTCTGAGTGAGGCACAGGTTCTAGGTTTGGCAGCTCACCAAGAAGAATAAAAGTATTTTATCCCATTGGTTGAGAGTAAGTGTTTCCCACTGGTTCTCAGAGCGCTTACTCTCATCCAGACAGCTGGGAGATGACTGAGGGAAGGGTTTTAGCCCAGAGCCAAGGAGCTTTGCTCGCCTCTGAGCTCTTGCTGTGACACCTCACTCAAGGGAGAGCAGTGAGTGAATTCATGTGATATCACCTTGAAACAGAGGGCTAGCTTAGGACAGTTTGAGGGTCTAGACTGAAATAGCTTCCTGTCTGAAATAGTTTGAATTGGTTGATCTGCATGGCATGTTGTCAGCCTTCAAGGAGAACTGGGGAGGCCTGGCTACTGGTCAGCAGGCTGGACTGGGCAGTAGGAAGTTATTAATAGCTGCTCTTCCATGGAAAGAATTAGTTTGGCTTAGATGTGATGCAAAGCTGCTAGCTGGTGCAGCAAGCAAACGCTGGAAGTCTTGTTTATTAACACTTGAATGAGCTTGTTATGCCTTATGGAGAACTTTGAGCCTCATGGCCTGAGGTCTCCTGGTATTGGCCTCTGAATCTGAGCTGTGTGGTCAGGCAAAACAAGTGCAAGTCTGAAGAAATGAGGCTGTCAGCTCTTGGTCAGCCTCAGGGTGTGGTGGGTGTTTCTTCTGTTCCTCAGCAAGTTTAGGTTCCCTCAAGTTCCCTCATGCTTCAGTTCTCACCTGTAATAATCACCTCTCTGTTTCTGAAGCAACTTAATTTAAGGACAGAGAAGTGAGAAAGAAGCTTTTCCACACACTAAATTTTTTGGAAAGGAAGATTATTTAAAAACTAAACCCAGACATGATGAGTGTGGAACAAAAGGTGGAGGAGATTTGGTGAAGTAAATAAAAATTCTCCTCTTGAGTGGAATGGCAATGAGGAACTTCTTACAGGGATTTAGCTGGATCAAAGGTTACAGTAAAGCACATGAGTAATAGATTAGCTTTTCCATGAGTCAGGCATGTCAGTGCAGTGTGAATGTGTCTGTATTCTATGAATTTGCTTTACTGGCTGAAAGAATATTGAAACTTACACCCTTCAAGGTCTGGGAAAACCACTCTTTTCAACTGAAATGGGAGTCCAGTTTCCAGGTCGCTTTGTATACAACTTCACTTGGAGGAAAATGCCATGAGGTCTCTGTCCAGATAAAAATCCACCTCTGAAAGTGTGTGGTCATGACAGCCTCTCACCCAGTTTTGGGGACAGCTGAAGTCAAGTGAAGGTTTTTGGTGTGCAGTAGCTATAGCACACCCTAGTCCTCAGAGATGGGACCAGCTTCCACTGGAAAAAGAGGAGGTGGCATAGCATTTCACACAAGGTGGTTGGCGAGTGTCTTGGTCATAAACTATACCAATAGGTCCTCTTTTTTATGGCTTGTGGGCAAACTATGATCAGAGTGGCTTTAATGATGTTATTGTGAGTGACTGTTGGGCTTGTTCTTGTGCATATGATTAGAGTTTGGCATTTTTAAGGTGAAGGCTAGGAAAATAAAGTGGTATCGTCTTCAGTTCGAGGCTTGTATTTCCCTTTGTATCCTTCAGTTCCCTTCAGTAACAGCTACCCTTGCAGGAAACTAATACAGGCTCTGGGCTAATTCACAGAAGTCTCCAAACCAAGCCCTGTTTCAGTGAGACTCGCATTATACATCCCTTGTAACAACTGGTGCTTCTTAAGCTTGCTCCCAGAATAACTACGTGGATCAAGTTTTGTCATCTCCCTCATCTTAAAGCTTACACTTCTGATTGTCCTGTTTAGAAAGAGGGTTGCCAACTGAGAAGGAGGGGGAGTGAACAAGAGTTGGTGGAATATCCATTTCTTATTAAAAATAGTTCTTACAAAAATAGTTTTTGTCCTGACTTGTAGAGAAACTCTATTTCCTTGGTGGCTTGTTGCTGATCTCTGTTCTTGTCTGTTTGACTTCCGCCCTGCAAAACAGGTGTAGAGATGCTATAAGTAGCAAGAAGTCCAATGCATGCAGTGAGTTCCTTGCAGACTCTAAATTACAGTTTTCCTTCCTGTGCCACAACCTCAGGTCCCTGACCTGCAACTGCAGCATATTTTCTGTGACTAATAGCTGTAATTCCCTAATTATCATGCTCTGTTCTCCTGCTGTGCTGTAGATTTTGTTGCCAAGGAAGCAAACCAAGTTTCCTCATTCCTACCCTTGCTCCGTATACTTCCAACTGTTTTAAATCCACCATTTGATGCAGCCCATAAAGACAAATGACTATCTCTTGTTTCAAATATTCAGTCTCCAGAACATGTTACATAGCTACATGCTGGGGACGAAGAGGGCAAAGTAAGTCTTTCTGGCCTTTCTTTTAGTGAAGGCAGTTGGTCCAAAACTATTTCTAGGTTAGAAAAAGTACCTTTATTAACTGTAACCATCCTGTGTGGAGTACTGGACTAAAGATGGTCTCAGGCAGTGGGCCCAAGCAAATGGTACTTCTATAATGTGACTGACAAAACTTCTTTAAACCCCTGGAAAACGAAGTTGGGCATTAAACACTGATGGCAGGTTTTAGATGTGTGCTGTAATTGGCATACAAGCCTCATGGTTTGAGGATGACTGACATGGTAATGGGGCCAATAGGTCAGTTTTCTTTTTGCCCTCACTGTTTTTGAGGTTGGGGAAAAATGACTCTATGCCAGATAGAAAGAGAATAAACCTGTGCTAGAGCAATACAGCCAGACTGCATTATGACAGATAAGCAGCTAATTAAAATGTCACAGAAACATGTTAAGCAGCAGGAAAACCATCTAGTTTCCTAAAAACCTACAACTTAATATTTAACCTGTGAAGTATGCAAAGGCACACTTGTGTACTGCATGCACGTTAGGCTTTATTGGATGATGCCCATCATCTTCCTGCAGGATGCACAAAGGCAAGTCTAATGCTCTGTGCATTTGTCACTTTGGACTTGATCAGTCTAACGTGGCTGTGTCCAAGACATTCGCATAAAGCCCCCATTGCTCTTCGTGGGATTCGGTGACAAACAGGAATACTTTCCACGGGCCCAGCTTCCAGTAATTAATTCATGTCTTGCTCCAGAAATATCATCCAAGTTGCAACATGAATGATGTCTCCTAGGTCACAGGATAAAAATTACTGACTCCACAGGGGGTTTGGTGCTTGACTCCTCTGACCACTAAACCGAGAAGGGGGAGGCTGCTCCTTCCTCTGGATCACTGGACTTAAATCCACAACAGGGTCTAGCAAACATAACACCCAAAGCTGAGGGGGTGGTCAATAAAGGAAATTATCTGTTTGGCCTCAATCAGAGGAAAAGAAAAGATGCAATACAACTGCCAAAGTAAAGGAGTAAGTTTAAAGACTACAGCAGATGTCCCTAGAACTAAGACTGTCTGTAACTGCTTTATCTGCAGACTTCACAAAGGACTTTATAGAGTGCATCATGTAGCTGACAAGCACGGATCAAGTATGGATGCACATAAATCTAGGGGGCCTTTTGTAGACAGATTTGAACTACAGAAAAACAGTGGGAAGAAGCACTCCTTATATGGCAATTCTGAGGTGTTCAATGCATCCAGATGTCATAAACTCTGCAGGTAAAGTTGTTGTCTTCCCCAGTGAGCTCTGATGGACATGTGCTGCTGGTGGCCTCAAACTGGGAGTGAATGACTTTTGATGGATGGCTGTTGGGGAACAGAGTGAGTGGCACTCAGATGCTGAAGGACTCCAGAGGGGAGGAGAGCGCACTTACCTGTTTCTAACTCAATGAATAAACAATTAGAAACAATCCAAACCAAGGGACCTGTGCGGGACAATGAGTAACCAGATGAATGATCCTAGTATCATAACTAGTGTGGCAGCTTATTTGGAAATGGCTTGTCTTAACTTTATGGACCAGAATGGCTGTGATGGACCTGACTAGTATCTTATGGTAGTGCTCCCTGGTGTTGCACAGACATTAACTGTCAAGACTGGCAAATGGGTACATTATCTTCAAACTTTAGGAAAAGTATTGTAACTGAAACTCATTCTAGATAAGAAAATGTAATGGTTTCATGAATCTTTTATAATGTGGGTGTCAAAAAGGAATGCTGGAGGCAGAAACTGGCTGTGCACAAAGGGAGAGAAGCATTCAGGTCTACTGCTCTTAAACTCAGAGGAGTCCAGAGATGAGTCCAGGAGTCCAGCCTGACTAATAGGCAGCTCAGAGGGTGCCTGGCAACGTACAGCACTGCGTTGCAAAGGCAGAGTGGGTCCTGTTCTCCCCAGCTCGGCAGAATTTAGACCTGCACCCTAACGTAGAATATGCAGCACCTTATAGTGCTTAACGGCACCTTTTTATTGTTGTTATTTTTTAAGGTGCAGGCTTCCATCACAGTAAAAATACAGCTCTTGCACCATGCTCGATTTGTTAACAGCACTAGGAGAGGTTATGTGAGAAAGCCAGGTATGTGCCTGCTAGGCACACGTGCCACCACAGGGAGCAGGAAGATGTTGTGTGACCATCAAAACTATGCTTAGCAGCCAGGAGCACTGTCCTGCAGCATTCCTGCTAAGGCACACTCACAGCTGAAACACCCAAGCTGTGGCACTGGGGAGTTGGGTTACACAGGGAAGCAAGCTGACTCTTTTGTAGCTGAGCATCTGCTGAGCATAGCACAGCACAAGCAAGGACAGAGTTGCCTGGGGGCTACCTTTGGCTTGCTTCTGTGGAGGTAAAGTTTGCTGAGGGTGTTGGAGTGTGCATCTAATTCTCCTGAAAGGAGAGAGAGGGTGTGTTGATAACCATCTTGCTTAGATGAAATGCTTGGGATAGTGTACATATACTTGGCAAATAAAATGAAGCTTTCACCAGAGAGTTGTGAATTAAATCAACCAACTTGAAGTCCACACTGCAGAGGGATGGTTGCTGTACCACAATGCTAAGGTATAAAACCTTTTTTTTTGTTGTTATTGGTGTTGGTTATTTGGCTTCAGATGAGTGATTCAGGTAGGCTATGGACATTGAAATTAACCACTGTTATTAAATAGTTGGGGGGAAATGAGTGTCATTCTCCAGCTTCTAGCAGCCTTCTGTTCCTATGCTATCCAACTGTACATGGCTTACAGGCGTACCACCAACTACAGCATTGCCTTGAGCAAGGCTTGAACGCATCCTGGTATTGCTGAGGGTCACAGGGATGAATGCCTTAGGAAAGGTAGAGGCTGAAATGGTCTAAGACAAATATTAACATGGTTATTTGCTGTTTAGTTAAAGATGATGGGCAGAGGAAGAAATACATCTGGGTGGAGATGATGAATACTATCTTCTCTGCTCTAATACCAAAGGGGGACGTGCTGTGCTTTGCTTTTGCTTTCTATCAGTCCCACCAGTGTAAGAAAGAAAGTAGCTGGGAAATCTGAACTGGGAATGCACAAGTAGCATCCAAGTCATGTCTCCACCAAGTGTCGCTAGTGTGGTTTGTATCCCATGTCTGCAGCATACACTTACTCTGCTTTTCCTGTGTGCAGTGTGTAAGTGCTGTGCAGCAGTGGGTTTGTCTCCAGTGAGTGTTATGTATTTTAGGATGTGTGGGGAGGATGTGTTTTGTGGGACATGCACAGTGGTTAGTGTCTCACAGCTCCAGCGTGAGCGGCTTGTGCAGCGCAAGAAGCAGCACCCCTGGGTGCCACTGAGGTTGCCCCACAGCTGCCCTCCAGCCTGCTCCAACATGTTGTATCCCCCTCCTGCCCAGCATGGGTGTTGTCACGGCCAGCTGCAGCTGTCTGGGGATGGAGTGCCCTGTTGGGGTGCCAGCCAGTCTGGCTGCTGTGCAACAGGATTCTGCCGGCAGCCCTGATGATGTTTAATACTGGAAGGGTTTTGTGTGTCCCACTTCCCCTCACAGCACAGCCCTGGCTCTGTGTGAGCTGAAGCCCTGTCAAGGGAGGTGGTGGTCTAACACTACCTCTGTGCACAGAAGCAGGTTTCTGTGACTGCAAGATCCACCCTAACAGACACAGTCCTGAAGGTGAAGGTGCAGGCACAGCAGATGGCTCTCATGCAAGCACCTCCACTGCAGCAGGAATGATGCTGAGGGTGCTGGAACATGTCCAGTTGAGGTGGGGCAGAACTGAAGCTCTTGGAGCCAAGTCTTCTGCTCTTCATCCTAAAGGAAGCATATCTGCAAAAACTTAAATCCAAAGCAATGTTAATTGTTAGAGACATTTGTCACTGGAACAATCTGGCTTTGTAACTCTGCTTAACCAGCTGGGGGAGAAGTCTTGCAAGCATCTACACTAGTCAGTGAGCCAAAAATTCAATGGGACTTGGGCTCTGGATCTGCTTTTGACTGTTTACCTTGTGTTCAGTTGCCCCAACCTTAGAGGAACAGTGCAGGGAGGCATTAAGGTCTTGTTTTCAGCCCACTCACTTTATATTTCCAAATCTTGATTTATGCCACTGCATCAAACTGGACCACAGTTTTTCTCTGGTTTTGCATTTTAACTCACCTGAAAGAAAACCATATATACCTCATATCATGCTGAGTGTTAGAAGTATTTATTTTTTTTGTTTAAAAAGTATCTCTTTCAATTTGTTATTAGCAATGTGTATTTAAAATACACTTTAATAACAAAGAAATGGAACAGGGGCAAGGGATGCTTTACATACCTCACAGCAAGACAAAGGACATGGTAACAATTTCCTTCAAAGGTCTTACACTGTTTCACCAACCACCAGAAAAGGCTGATTTTGGCTCCTAGGCACGTGCAGAGAGGATTTCTACAGAAAAATTTCTTGCAGAGGGCCTGCGGGCTCAGATGCTGCCTGAAACAAGCATCACACATTAGAAAAGCTGCAAAGATTTGACCCAACAGCTGCTGCATCTTCTGCAGGGATTTAAAGCACTGGAGCCCTTTTGTAACCTTTTGTAACCTGTCAGGAAAGTCAGGCATTTATTTTTTTAACATGTACACAAATGATATATATAAAGAGAGGTATTTATGTATACACACACAGAGCCTCATGTGAGTACGTATATATTTACATGTTTGTATGTATATGAGTAGATAGACAGATGAAGATGGACATATACTTGACTAAAAAAGACACTTGGAGTGGCCAATTAACAACCAAGCACTTCATTTTCTAGTTCAGCACTGGACTGAAATCCTGTGCACCTCACAGGCCCAGCTAGTAAATTAAAATGCAACCTCTTCTCTTGTAGCCTGTGTGACAAATGGCATGAGTGTGCAGCCTAAGGACCAGCAGCAGCTAACCTGCTACTGAGGACCAGTGACCCATTTCCATCTCAGCAGCTGAAACTGTACCTAGTATCTTTTTAAAGCCCCCATTGTGGGGAACAAAATGGGGTTGAGAGGGAAGAGACAGCAAGAATGGGGAAAGCTGCTTTTTCGGAGATATGGTGGTTCCTGGTGTCAAACAAGAGGTTACCAGCCCCTGCTCTGGGGTGAGGATTCCAGCTCCGTTACCTTTGAGGAGATGGCTTTTGCCACTCAGCTGAATCCTGGGTCAATGGCTCATCATTTCTTCCTGTGGTTTGGCCTATTCCAATGTTTTCCTTCCCCATGCCCAGTCCTCGGTACTCAGGTCCTGTTTGAGACACAAGCATTAGGTCAGCTACTTCATTTGTTGTTGCAGTGCATTCAGCGCCTACTGAAACTGCTACAGCCTTTCATACATAAAATAGATATAATATTTCTAGAGAAATGATAATATATTATATATATTGGTATGTGTAGATATACCAAATATACATAAAAGATATAAAAGATCTTTTATAAAAGATCTGTAAAAAGACATCTGGCTGACCATCCAATACTGCCCCAACACCTGTGTCACCCACAAATGGGTGCAGAAACATATCACCCAAACCAAGGCAACTGGAAAACCAGGCACCAACAGTCAGTGTATGGTCACGCACCCACAGTGAGTGTATGCACACCGTGGCTATGCTTGTGAGCCTGTTTCTTAGAAGTGAAAGTATAGGGTAAGTTACCCCACAACATATGCTTTTTTCATGAGAGGAAAGCATTTATAAAATTTACAAGACAGTTCTATAGCTGTAATAGGAGCTTGTACTGTACATGCTTCTTATGGCGCCTCGTTACTGGGCTCATGCTATAGAGACCTCACTGTTATCTGCAGAAAACTTGGTCTCACTGGGCATTTTCTGCACCACGCTTTGCATTCCTCCTCTTTTCCCCAACCATCCTTCCCCAACAAAGGCTCTTTTTTCAGGAGAATTAAGGCACAAATCGTCATATCTGTTCCAAGGGCAGAGTGCGTTGGTCTTACTTACTCTGTGAGGAGTACTGGCATTCATGGGGCTCCAACAGCTGGATCTGAGCATTTCCTTTAATTGAACAGGTTTGCAGTCTCTCTGTGCTGAAGCAATTCTCCACATCACACAAGCCTGCATACCAGAATAAAATGAAAATTTAAGAGCGCTGGCTAACAAGACCGAGAAGCTCATTGTTTAAACAAGAGGCTGATTGTCTGGGTACTCAAGTGCCCCATTCCTCCAACATTAAACCCACACGAGGGACAGCAGCCTAATCCACAGCTTGCCGCCAGGTGGTATAGAAATTAATCTTCCACTTACCCGGGCTATTAGTTGCGGTATTCATAAAGGTTTGCAACCCAACGAGGCAAGTGACTAAAATTTTCTCCTTGTCATAGAGGGTCATGGCAACGTGGTGATATAAAATATCAGCCTGTCCCCTGTGGTGAGGAAAGTGTGAATGATGTGCATGGGGAGGGGGGGGCAGGCGGGTGGGGAGAATGGCACCCCAGCACCTTCTGGTTCAACATGTGCAGCCCCAGGCTCTCTAACTGCACAGTGAATATGTTAGGGGATAGGGGATGGACTGGGAAAACCCAGGCTCACCAAGGACCTGAGCACAGGCCAGCATATCATGCAGGGCTGAGCAAGTTTGGTGTTTATGAAGAAAGGAAATAAATACTGATTTTTCTCACATTTTAGCAACATCAAAACTCCCATTTCTAGTCTGACAGGCCTCCTGCGAGTGCTGGATACACAACAGAGTGACCCTCATCAGGTCTCCCAAAAGCTCAGGACATGTTTTGGATCTGCTTGGCAGGACATTTAACTCGTCTTCCTAACAGGGTATTAGCAGAACAGAAGAGGAAGAGAAATCTAGTCCTTTATTAGTCCGCTGCTCCCTTAAAGTCCAGGGAGGAAAGGGAAAATACTCAGCAGCAAGCAGGTGATCAAAACAGGGACCACATAAACAGAAACATTTGGAAGGGTACAGCCTCGCGAATGTTCAGCATGATTGCTTCCAGTTTTCATCTCCTCACATTTCACTGCAGACGTAATTCGTCGCAAAGCACTGCCAAAACTTTTCACAACACCAAGGGACGTAGAGTTTGATACAGATAATAATATTTACAAATATTACAAATTTTCCCCCCATACTTTCCTGGTGTTTTCCCAAAAGCTTGCAATCCCATCTGGCTACAGGTTATCTTACTGCCCTCTTAATGACTTCCCTAGCCTCAGGAGCTCATAGTTGTGCCACAGGGAGATGGCAGCCTCTTCCTTTGCATATGTGGGGCTGACGTATCTTGCTGTGCAAATGGAAAAGCAAACAGTCAGGGCCAAGCGCAAGTCAGTCCCTCACCATGTGTTTGTGCATGACTCTGACTTGGTGCCCAGGTATGTCTCCAGGTCATCCCAGGTTATGCCCCAAGCTGGAGAAACATTTTGCAAAACACAACAGCTTTTAACAAACAGTGACACCACAGTCCCCCTTTGCTACATATATTCCTCCTGTGTGTGTCCTCACATGGCAGCAATTTAACAGTTTATGCACCAACTTCTTCCACATCTTCTGTCAAATTTCCAGCTATATCAAATTTTTATTTTTCCAGGGTTTGATTAAGTTAAAGGTCTAAATTTTTGCCAGATAAAAGTAGAACTGAACAAATCTGAAAGGCTTTAATGCAGGGTTGTTTGTTTTTTTTATGGATCCCATGAATAGCAGCAGAGCTAATTCAGAGCTTGGACTTAGAGGAATTTGAATCCAAATTATTTTAGTTCCTCTTTTGGCTTGCTTTATAAAACATACAGCCAGTAATTCCACAGCCTCTCTCAAACTCCTTTCTATAAATAACAATTTACCATTGAAAAGAAATGTAAAGGGTCAGAGCTATGCTCAGAGATTCACATATCATCCACAAAAGGAGCAAGTTGGACACAGGCTGAAAAGTAAATTTCCCAGAATGGGAAGAACTGAAGAAATAAGATATTTAATTCCTTCTGGTTCCATATCTTTACTTAATCTGGTATTAATACCACCAGCAAGCACTGCTGCACAATGAGTCCCGAGACAACCTCACACCTGGCAAAGAGCAGAAGCAAGTCTGCAGTCCCACCACTAACCCCCATTCTTAGCTGCCAGTGGATCAAGCCTTTGGTAACTCCTTGAATCACTCTCTGCACTGATGTGACCTCACCTTGAGTGCTGTGTGCAGTTTTGGGCATCACAATATAAAAAAGGCACTAAGCTTTTAGAGAGTGTCCAGAGAAGGGCCATAAGGATGGTGAAGGGTCTGGAGAAGAGGCCTTATGAGGAGCAGCTGAGGACACTCAGTTTTGTCAGCCCGGAGAAGAGGAGACTGAGGGGAGACCTCACTGTGGTCTTCAAGGGGAAATGGAGGGGAAGGTACTGATCTCTTCACTCTCATTACCAGTGATAGGACTAGAGTTTCCTCTAGAAATGGCATGAAGCTGAGTCAGGGGAGGTTTAGATTGGATATCAGGAAAAGGTTCTTCACTTAGAGGATGGTTGGGCACTGGAACAAGCTCCCCAGAGAAGTGGTCACAGCACCAAGCCTGTCTGAGTTCAAGAAGCATTTGGGTAACAGACCCTAATACTGTTTCCATTTGAGAAGGTACAAATATTTCTCTTATATAGCTTACTGAAACTTGCGGCTGTAACATCACTGCAATCTGTTTTCTCCTGGAAAAGTTTGTTACTCAGTGTGAGAAAACCATTTTGTTTAATACTAAACTTTCAATTAAAGCATATTTGTATTTTATAAGCACTGAGAAGTTAAATAAGTTGTCTCTCTATATATCATATCTCTATATATAATAAAAAAAATTACAGCTGGGTCCATTGTCTGGTAAAAAAATAAAAAAGCCATCTCTGCTACTTGATTTGTCTTGAAATACATAACTGAGTTGCTTTTCCCACTCATAGTCTGCTATTCTTTATACATAAAGCCTACTTTCTAGGAGCACTTAAAATATTTGTACACGTCTACCACAGTCCTAGATTTAGCCATGTGCTACTCTGAGCAGATGGAAATTAGGGTGGAAGCATGTGGTTTACAGGAGTGACAGTCTTTATGGAAAAAAAACCAAAAAAACAACTCACACCAAAATTAACCACTCATGGGCTTTGTGCAGTCATTGCTATTGAGTACAACTGGGCAGAGGAATATTTGCTTTACACATGCAGCATTTTTCACACTGTGGTTAAGACACAGCCCCACGACTGCTGCAGGCACCACAACCTCAGAAAAATACTTTGAGCCAAATTCTGTCCTTTTAGAAATCCCCTTCCACAACTGTGAAACTTTTGTGGCCATCTGTTCTGCACAAACCCAGCATCGTTTGCTGAGTACTCCACCTCAGCAACCTGGAAATCCCAGCCTGGTGAGCATCTCCCCTCTTGCACCCTGTTATCATCCACTGAGAGCCATTATGATATTTTTTTCTTTCAACCTTACACAGCTCTCACTTTCACATTGGCCCTTCTGGCCCCATCTTCTAAAATATGTCTTAGAAAATGGAAATTCCTGTCCATACACACTTGGTCCACACATGGTGAATTCAGTGGGAGCTCTTGGCAGAGGACCACCCTGCCTCCAAATCAGAGCCTCCTCTCATCTCTAAACCAATTTTGAAAATGCTACAGCACCTGCCAAGCAAGGACAAATCATTAAAACATCTCAAATTGTCACTGTTCCCCTTTTGTTCAAAGGAAACAAGGAACACTAGATGGCCCACAACCCAACAGCTATCCAAAGACAGAAGGTCATCTGCCACTAATCCACTACAGACTCTGTAACACATCATACAGGGACCAAGGGCATTAGGGCCCCATGAGGCAAAGTCTGGGAGCACTGATGAGCAAGTCCATCTATCTCCCCACAGCTCAGCTCCCAGTCTGTAACACAGGGCTCTTCCCTTGGGATGGATATTCCGATATTACGCTTACAGGCTGCAAGATCGTAAGAAAGAGAAACAAACAAAAATACATTTTTTTTTTAAGACTAGTGATTCCTTCTTCCAATCGTTCTCCATTATAGAATATTCTTTATGTCCTTCATCAGTCTTGTACTTGGTTACAGATGGAAAATATTAGCTCTGGTTTACAAAACATGGCCCTGTTTCCTGTAACACAGCACAGGTTGGACAAATCTGTCATTTGAGTAGTGTGTCTATTCTGTGGCCAATTCTGTAATCTACAAGCAATGTGATCCTAAACAAGGAATCTCATGTTAGCAGCCAAGATTGGAAAATCCCTGTTTAGTGTGATTGCTGCCAAAACCATCTCACTTGCTAAGGACAAGCTAATTTTCAATCTGCAGTTTGGGAGTTGATTTTTTGTCTGGTTGTTTTTTTGTTTTGTTTCACTTGAGTTTTTTAAGAAATAAAACATGCCCCATTTTCTAAGACGACACAAACAAACACCTGATTTATAAATGTACAAAGTGGATTTAGAAGAGTTTAGGATATATGAAAACATATTCCACTCCCTATTTATTAAAAAAATATTCTGTTTTTGAACAGAATTTGAACAAATGACTTTTTGCAAATCTGAAGAGTTGTAATTCAGAACAAACAGCAACAAGACTGTTGTGTACAAATAAGAGGAGAAGAGCAAGGAAACAAAGAAAAAAGTGTTATATCACAGAGATAAGACAGATCAAGGATGATCTAGATACAGCTTTAAATGAGAACTTGACCTCAGTTTTGATCATCTCATATCCCCACTGCTATTATTTATATCACTTTGATCCATCTTGCAAACTAAGATGGAAGCAAGGCTCAAGAAATTTAATATATCCAGGCTGGCAGACACAGAAATGAAAGGCAGAAAAAGCTACATAAATTATTAATTATAAGTTTTTCAGGTTGCAGATGCTTCCAGCTGATAAAAAAAAGAAATGCAGTGCCAATATTGAAAAGTAGAGCTCAGAGAAATTACTCAAAAGAATTAGATTTAAGTATTTAGTGTTTTTGAAGAAATCTTAAGGGAAAGGAGAGAGGAGCTTGATTAGACAAAGGAGAAGGCAAGTGTATAATATGCACCAACTCGAAAACAGTGTGATCTTTCTTACACTCTATCACTAGAGGAGTCCTCAGAAGACATGGAGGAGTATTCATGTCACTACACAAGTGTCAACAGTACCTCCTTCAGTTGCTATGTTTCAACTCAGTATTAAGGAAAGGAGAATTTCATTTTGAAATATGTGCAGGGAGAGGTCACAGAAAACCATCTTGAGCCAGACCTGGCCTCATTTGGTATCACATGTACATTTTCCAGGGTTTGAATTCTTCTGTCTTTGCTCTTCTAAATGCTCCTTCTGTAGTTTCCTACATGAAGAGAGTCCTTCCGTTTAAAGAAATTTGGGATGGCAGGTTGTGGGGTTTTCTTTTTTTTTTTTTTTTTTTTTTTTAAGTTAGATATTACTAATGTTAATTTTTCTTCCCTTTTCACTTCTTGTAAAAATTTAAATTCATACACATTACAGCATTTCACACTTTGCCAGCCTACTGAGCTCAGAGGTTGATGGCTTATCTTAGGACATGGGTGGTAAAATAGGAGGAGGAGGTTGCACTGTCAGAGCAATCAATGTCTGGAGCAGTTTCTCGTGGAGAGATGTATGAGCAAGACTCAAGGCTCTAAGGTTGAGCTTGGTAAAGTTAGGAGGACTGTCCTATGTTTCCTATGACAGAGATTTTTATGGGACAGGAACCATGATTTTCCATGTGTTACTGACATGGCATCCTCTAAGCATTGCAATCCATGTGCTGTTGTCAATGTCTGCCTGGCATCTGCAAAATGAAGGGTCAACTTGGTCCTGCCCAATTTGATAACGCAACCCACACAAAAAATTTCAATTTTAATTCCCCAAGCTGCCTCAGCTCATGAGGTTTTTATCTCTTATCCAGCACACTTAGTTACACTGAAGAAATCCCTCTTAGAAAGAATACATTGCAAGCGTTGGACTCAGTTATGTGATTATCCAGCACTTCTCTGCATCTCTGGCCCTTCATCTGTGTGGCACAGTCTGGTCCAGACCAGCTCCCACTGGGAAATACCAGCGCTGAAAGCCTCAGGGAAATTTCTATGGCCTCCTAAAGAGCATCTCTCATTCTCTCATCCCATGCATCATCTCTAGCAGAGTGCAGAAGCTAATAATATCCCTCTGCTCCTGTTATATAGCATTTCCTCCTCTTTAACTTTTAGGGGTTGCATTACCAGCTGCTCCTTTGCCTCTGCCACATAACCAAGTGTCAAAAGAAGGCATAAATCAGTTTATGGTATTCATGAAATGGAGAAATTGGTGCTTTCTTTCCTTCAGAAGGACTAGAATTTCAAACGCAGCTTCTAAATATACTTTAAGATTAAATTATTTTGGGTAGTATTTAAAAGATTTTTTTAAGAGACAATGCAAATCCGGCTTTTCTTGGAGAAGGCATGTACTGATGTTTCCTCAAGAAAGTCACAGCTACTGGTTGGCACAAGAGGGACAAAGCCACGGATCCCAATGAGGGACACACTTGGCCATGACAGCCAAAACCCTTCCCTGCTGCTGTTGCACTCTTGAAAACATCCTTGTTGGAGAGCTGGAGCTAAAGAGTAGGTTGGCCACAGGTATACTGGACCAAAATCCCAAGTCAAAGTCTCCATGTGTCTCACCCTGACAATCCCCTGTATACCAATTCCCTACTTTTTTTTTTTTACCAGAGACAAAAAGCCTCAATACAAGACTACCATCAGGGAAATGAATTATTCCAAACAACTCTCTTGTGGTTTGCTATAACTTTTTCCTTCAATTGATATTTCTAATAAAACACAAAGTATCAATATTAGTATTTATTGCTTCCAAATATAAATACAGAAATTGTACATTAAAAGTGAACCACGTATTTGATTATGAATGTATGATATTTGATTTATTCTTATCAAATTGACAAAAAGCTGTTCTCTTAGTATTTATGTTAAAATTCTTTGTCAAGATAGTTTCCTGAAATATTTTCTCAGCAACAGTGATTAGATTTCAAGCATTAGATGGAAATAATGAATGATTGACGAAGGGGAAACAAAATAGAGTTAAATATTTTTTTTTAATTCAGGAACTAATTTAGAACAACTGAAATTTAAGCTGCTTGCATTCATCTAGGAAATACTAACAGGAGTAACTATTTGCTCTCTACTAGCACCCCGTCTTTAGTTTCACATGAATGATAATCCAGGCTGCTTTTGCCTTAGGAGCCAGGAGTTATGTTTCCCACTGACCTTCTACAGAGCCTTCCAAAAATAAGGAACCAGGAGAGGGATGGCACCAAGAGCCCATGGAGTGCTGACGGCTCTTCCTGCTTTGCATCAGAGATGCTTTCATATTCTTAAATGCTTTTCCAGTGTTTCTCTACAAAGATGACCATGAAAACACGAACTAATGAAAGTCAAATGCTTTTTATTTTTTTTCTGTTAAACAATTCAAGTCCTTTTCTCTTCTAAAGAAATAATTTTATTATATTCCAAAAACACTCAGGAGTGACATTTGAAACTATCAGCTAAGAGTCTTCTTTTTAGGTATTCACTTTTTAAGGTGCACATAAATATTTTTCAATGTCACAAGTAAAATTTTAATGACATTCATGGAACACACAGTTGTAAAAATGAAGTGACTGATACACTGCAGTCTTCTCTCCCCTTTGAAGAAAGAGAGAGTAAGCATCTACACAGCAAGGCCAGGACAAAATGACCTAATATTTAATATAAAAACTTGTGTGATATCCCCTCTTCTAGAGTTCCTTTCAGATAGAAGATAAGTAGGAATACAGAAAAGTTGTTCCCTTTTAAGATGACTTTTAACTCTATACTACTTGTTTTCAATTCTCAGCCAAAAGACCAAATGGCACTGTACTTTTTTTTTAGTTTAAAAAAACCCAAGCAAAACCACACAATTCCCTGCTACCATTCTTGAAAAGCAAAAGCCTTTCACAAGGAATAATATGATAAATTCATCTTTGCAAGTATCACTTGCTCATAAAGGTATTCTGTATTTAATTTTGGGAAATGAAAAGATGTGTCAGAAAATCTTAATTAGTAGATTTGCCATTTATCAGACATTCTGCTTTACTACCTTTGTTTTCACTCCTGCAAATGCTTTTTGCTAAGGCACAATAGACTTCTTTTCATTAGGAAATATTAATTGTTTTAATTGTTTGGAATTTCATACTCTGTGCAGGTGTGAAAGCCTCCAGTGACTATTCCTTCAAGTGGTGTACATTTCAGTGGTAAAACACCACTAATTATCCAGGCATAAATTACTATTTATTCTTAAAAAAAAAAACCAAAACAAACCCAAAGACACACACCCAGTCCTGCAGGGGGTTTATGTATCACTGCCATTTTTATATAGTAAATTCCATATTCTTATTTCCACAAAAAAAATTCGCTACCAATTTTATTCAGATAGCTGCTGCTTTAAGATATTTTCAGATTACAGACCCATTCCACCCAATAACGAATTTAAATAACATAACCATTAAGAGCATGAAAACAAGGCATTAAGAAGTCATAGCTCAGCTATAGCACAGCAATCTGTTGAAAACTCAGTGAACACAAGGTTACTCAAACCTCCTTTTTTTAGTGCCTTGTTAAACTGCACTTATGTCTTACCCTACAGACTCACACAATAAAGCCATGAACAATGCTGAAATCATCCCCACTGTCGGCTGGCTTGGCACAATAGATGAGCTACCTAAAAGAAACCCTGTCTGGAAGAAGGGAGGCACATTGCCATCCCAAATGGGGGGACATTTTTACCCTGCTCCCATCACAAAATTCCTAGCGCTGAATTTACATTATTACTGTTGGATTTTCCTGCAAAGGTGCACATGAATTTACAGCTGATGAACTAATCATTTATTCTTCTGGGTAAAGAAAACTATTGTTCTGAGTAGTGAAGGTCTAAATGACACCCAAAGGTACAGGACTTTAGATGGTAGTGTGGGGGAGCTTTGCCAAGAGCCCCAGAAGAGCTGCAAACTGAACAAGAGCAGAAGATGTCTTTGCACTGACATGCCACAAAGAGGAGAGCTGACAAAAAAAAAATTCTCTAGGGCTCACTTGAACATTGTCTCTGTTCACCAGTTGCAAATGTAGATATCAGAGTTTCCTTTATTAATATCATGATGCTACTAGATGGCATCAGATATTTACTATTGCTATACGACTCTTGGGTGCTCATGAGCAAAAAGAATCAGATGAGCCTGATCTACAGCACTTTTTATCCACACTCTCCTCCCACCTCCAAATTGTGAACATGGAATATTGTAAAGATCTAGGGGCTAAAGCTGATTTTATATATAATATGCTATATAACATAGCCAGTCTCCACCCCTGTCACCTACTCCAAAGAAAATGTTTGAAACTCTTTATTTTATAGAGGAATTGAAATGAAAAAAATTTCAATTTTCTTCCTCAAATACCCAAATATTTTGGGTAACTGAAGGCATTGTTTGAATGTGTAGGAATCAGAAAAGCTAAGGCAGAGATCAAACAGGACTTGCCAGGGGATGTGAAGAATAATAAAAAGGGATTTTATAAGTACATAGGTCCAAAAATGAAGGTCAAGGAGAGTGTACAGGATGAATATGAGAAGAGACATGGAGAAGGCTGAGGTACTCAACGAGTTCCATGCTTCAGTCTTCACTGGCAGTCAGGCTTCCCATATCCCTCAAGTCCCTCAACCTCCAGGTGGGGTTGGGGGAGCAGAGTCTCTCCCTCTGTAAACAAAGAGCGGGTTTGAGATGACCTGATGAAACAGAATAACCTCAAGTCTATGGGACCAGATGAGATGCATCCTGGGGTCCTGAGGGATTGGCTGATGTTGTTGCCAAGCCACTCTCCATCGTATTTGAAAAGTCATGGTGGTCAGACTTACCCAGTGACCGAAAAAAGGGAAATATCACTCCTATTTCTAAAAAGGGGAGAAAGGAAGACCCAGTGAAATACAGACCAGTGAGCCTCACCTCTGACCTGGGAAGATCATGGAACAGATCCTCGTGGAAGCAATGCTAAGACACATGCAAGGCAAGGAGATGATCTGAGACAGATAGCATGGCTACACTAAGGGCAAATTGTGCCTGACAATCTGGTGGCTTTCTGTGATGGAGCTGACAAAGGAAGACAGACTGATGACATCTACCTAGATTTCTGTAATGTCTTTTATAGAGTCCCAACATGACATCCTTATCTCCAAACTGGAGACAGATGGATTTCATGGATAGACTATTCAGTGGATAAGGAATTGTCTGGATGGAAGCAGCTGGAGAGTTGTGATCAGTGGCTCTATGTCCAGGTGGAGGACGGTGAAAAGTGGTGTCCCTCACGTCTCTGTCTTGGGACCATTATTCTTCAATATCTTCATCAGTGACACAGACAGTGAGATCAAGTGCACCCTCAGCAAGTTCAAAAATAACCTGAAGCTGGGCAGTGCAGTGTCACAGCAGAAGGAAGGGATGCCACCCGGAGGACCTGGACAAACTTGAGAAGTGAGCCCACAAGAACCTGGTGAAGTTCAACAAGGCAAAGTGCAAGGTGCTGTACCTCTATCAACTTGTGTGAGCTACTAATATACAAGTTTTTTCAATAAAAGCATATATGCTAAACATCAATTTCCTATGAATTGTACCAAGAGGTGTTGATTACACACAAGGCAAATGGTACAAGCCTGTGTAAGCAACAGAGACTCCACTAGGAAAAAGGGATGGTATTACAAAGATGACAAGAGAGGTCTGAATGTTTGCTAATTCATTTACAAGCACATGCATAGATTCATATTATGGATAAATTTGCATTTAAGTCACTACTTAGTGATTTACTTTCTTACCTAGCATTTATGATGGTTTTATAAAAAATCTTCCTGTTCTTCTGAGGAAAAAAAAATAAATCAAAGGCTATTTTGGTTCAAATTATTTTCAAAATATTTTGGCAAAGCAATTTTCTGCATTTGCCTGAGACTTGTTGGGCACTGGGGTTGTATCAATTCAAGTCTGTTATCCAGATGTGGAAAGTATTGGTACCAAGAAGTTGCATACAAACACCAGTGTGTGTAAAAGTATTTTAAGTTGATGAAAAAAAGCATCAGTTCAAAATTAAAACTAACAACATATTTAATTTAATTTTCTTTCTAAAATAAATCTGACCATACAATATCAGGGCATGCAAGAATGCAGCTTCAGAAGAACCTTAATACATGCAGAGGATTTCTGCATGAAGAGTCACTGACAGTGTGAGAAGGATAACTTCATGTGTACATTGTCTCCACAGGTCAGTGAAGTATTTGGCCTTGATATCATGAAGACAACAGAGCTTGATTCACAGTCTAACTGGCAGCATCTTGTAAACAACGAAGTCCATGTATGTGGACAATGTCAAGAAATTATAATTTTTATTTGTATTCTTATGTAAGCAATCATCTCTAACTTCCTAAAAACAAAGCCTGTTTCCTAACAGGCTGCAGAGGGGGGACCTTTTGCCCCACTCTGCACTGCTTCTGTGACAGTGTTTGATGAGAAGATATTCTTAAATTTAAAAAAAGTGAACAACAAGTTTCTGTCAATTCATTGTTACTGGTGCTACCTAACAGGACTCAATGAAAATGTTATCTAAAAAAAGTTACATAGTTTTTATTAAGTATGTAGAGTTAACAGAAGCACAGTTCCTATATACCCACTAGGAATGATTCCATCAACATAAGTCACCTTTTCAATCTCCCAAGATTGTTGCAATAAACTGAGCTTCCACCACAATCTTATGCTTTCACAGAATTACACCATCTTATATCTCCCCATTACAGGATTATAAAAACAGTTGCCAGTAGCAACATTATTAAAATAAAAGGTCACTCTTTTGCATAAAAAGGTGCAGCACATAAGGAAACTCTGCAATTACAGTGTGGATCCAGATCAGATTTTCCTCCAGGTCTCCTCAAAGCCTTCACACAACCACCACACTGGGCCAAATCCTGCCCTGCACCAGGAGCCATGTATCCAGCACATTGGTCCTGGGGCTGGGGGACCCCGCAAGCTGCAAGCCATCACGAGCTGTCAACAGTCTCCACAAATCTCACAGACATCTGTGGCTTATCAAGCCAGCAGCATTTTTCCTACATTAATCTCCACTAGGCTTGCCCCAGCTTTCATTTCAAAAGACTTGGCATGGTATCTTCAAAAAAAAAAAAAATTAAAAAAATTGCTCGATTTCTTGAGATGCAGCTGGTTAGGAGGACCGCCTTTGAAATCTGAGCACGTCGCAGAGACGTCGACATGCTCACTGCAGGCAGCTTGCAGCACAGGGGACAGCACTAATGACTGCAAAAGGCTTTTAGATGCTGCCTTTGGGCGAGCCCTGCCCTTCCTTTGGGGGAGTTTGGGGAGAGCTTTAAGTGGCTGTTGTGCTGGGGGCTCATTTGGATACAGTGCACTTGTGTTGAACACCCTTCACCAGCCATCAGTTCTCCCAGCAGCTCTCAAAATCCAGCTGGATGGGTTGCAGCACCCTCCTGCTGGTCGCCAGCAATGTTGGCATACTTGTTCTCCAATGCTGGCTTTGCAGACTGTGGTTGAATTAAGGCAGCAGCCTTCACTGCTGATGTGATGAAAGCCCAGGAAACTGTTCCACCACCATGGACCCCTCACCCCACTGGTCATCCCCCGTCCCACAGCCCTGGCCACAACATGGTTCCCATGCCCCCAACTGCACCTGATGCTCAGGGACATCCCAGCCTCTGCAAACAGGCTCTTGAGGACACATCTTCTCCTCACTGCCCTGGAGGTGCTCCTTGTTCCTTTACATGTCAGCTCATGTTACACCACATTTTAAAAGGCAAAGACACTTCACTGCACCACTCTTACTAGAAACTGAAGTTCATCTTTGCTCAACAGAGATTAATCACTAGAGGTTAAGCTCCTGTTAGAACCAGACAGCGCCAACCACAGGCTTTTCTCAGAGCTTTCATGAAACAGTTTCTGTTAGATCCAAAACATCTCAATAGAGAGAGCAAGCACGTCCTACTCTTTTCTTGCCTTTTTTTTTTTTTTCCAAATAACCTGAAGGAGCTCTTATTACCTTTTCATAAAAATCTTAGGGTGTAAGCAGGAATTACACTCATTTTCTTTGCACGGTCAAGAAATATTAGCACAACAAAAGACTAGCCACCAGTGTCTCAGTTTACCTGGCACCTTTCAATGTCCCTATTGAGTGCAGGTGGGGCAAGTAGACTGGTGTCCTTATGGGTCGGAAAGCACAGGAGGAGGGATGGCTGTGCTCCACACAGACGGAAGAAAAAGGACTAATGGTGTTTACAGTTACAGTCCATTTTCAGCTCCAGCTGTCTCAAAGCAGAGTGACATAAAACACATAGGTTCATTATATTTCACAAGAGGATATCCATATCCTTTCATATTACATTAAAAATGTCAAAATATCTTTCTGTCCAGAGTGTGCATTCCAGGAAAAGGTCAGAGCAGCATTTTCAATCTTGAGCACGTGGTGCTCATCATTAGACCAACTCCTCCCTGCCATGAGCATCTCAAACTGAGTTATCAATTCAGATATCCTTCCCTCTACAGCAGAGGGATGATTTTAAAACCAGACAGTGGGTGTATATTTATGTATACACACACACACAAGAGTACCATTTCATTTGAATCAAGGTACATTAAAAATTTAAGGCAAAATTTAGATCCATCTGAACACAATCTTCTCTGATCAAGAGAATGTTAAAAATTTAATTTCTAATTTCTCCAGAAATTCAAGTAAGCAAGTACATTGTCAATATTTTCAAGAAAAGAACCAGTAGCTCACTTATCTCTTTATAGTGGTCTACACATGTACTGTGAAAGATTTATTGCATCATGGATTTGATCCCTGTATGGGCCATTCGCTTAAAAGTTAGATTCTATGATCCTTATGGGTCCCTTCCAACCCAGAATATTCTGTGATTCTGTGACTTTAACACTGAAGTAGCTTGGAAACAGCTTTAAGTATCACTGTCCAATGACTCCATTAAATGCGTGGGACACCAAGATGCTCGTGGCTTCATGTAGGCAGGAAGAATTGTGACTACCAAATGGACTAACTTAAGGTATCTTTTTATACAAAACTTTAGAGCCAATTCATCCTGGTCCTGAAGTAGCTGAAGATTTATAGCTCACTTCCTGCCTCAAGACAGGGTTGTAGTTAGGAGTTGTTGGAGTCCCATCAACTTTGACACAGGAATTTGTCACATTCAGAGACCAGGAATTTAATAAAAAGCAAGTTTTATTAAGAGGACTGCCAGAAACACTCAAACCAGTATGTCAGGGAAACTCTGGTCTTGCCGTTAACTCGTCAGCAGCAGTCACAAAATATAACTCTGCACCAATTATCTGATGATTAATCTGAAAACAAATCTTCTCTAATTTTTCTTTAAAAATTAGATTTTAATGTAACTAATGTGATAAGTACTCAAAAAAAGGAACCTCAGCCCTCTGCACTGAGTTTAGAGTGTCCAATCACTTCTGGGTGACATTTACAAAGGAAAAGAGAGCCTTGGGACACTGTGATGAGCACTACAGGGATCACAGAATCACAGATACATTCAGTTTGGAAAATACCTCTGAGATCATTAAGTCCAATCTTAGGCTGATCACCACTTTGTCAACTAGACCATGGCACTAAGTGCCACACCAGTCATTTCTTGAATACCTCCAGGGATGGTGACCCCACTATCTCCCTGGGCAGCCCATTCCAATGCCAGACAACCTTTCAGTGAAGAAATTCCTCCTGATATCCAGGATCTTGCATTATTCTCCAAGTTCCATAATGTAAACCCAAGTTTTCAAATCTGATGATAACTCTTAAATTCAATTTTCAGTCATAGGAAAGAAAATAAATTTTTCTAAATTAAAGAATCCTTTCCCTCAGCAAAATCAATAGTTCCCCACTGATAAACCCCAACAGACAGCTTATTCTTAGAGACAAATTTGAAAGAATGACACCAAACAATAAGCTCAACCTTTTCACTCTACTTTAATATTGCTCTTTCTCTGAGCTATTGTAAATTTTTATAGAGTTATGGAGACACCTATCTCCATATCCAGACAACCAGCTTTTATAAATTGAAATAACACCACTGAGGTCACCTTTACAATTCCAGGACCAAACCTACGAACCATCAATTGCTTCTTCTGACTATATCTTTAAAGGAAGTTGTGAACATCAAAGAACATATATAATGAAAAGTGAAATGCAACTCCATAGGAAGACACTTGCCTGCCAACCATGTCCTGGGGGGCATCAGGCACAACATCGCCAGCCAGTCGAGGGAGCGGATTGTCCTGCTCTGCTCTGCACTGTGGCAGCCTCACCTTGAATATTGTGTGCAGTTTTGGGCACTGCAATATAAGAAAGATATTAAGCTATTAGAGAGTGTCCAAAGGAGGACAACAAAGATGGTGAAGGGCCTTGAGGGGAAGCTGTATGAGGAGCGGTTGAGGTCACTTGGTCTGTTCAGGAGACTGAGGGGAGTCCTCACTGTGGTTACAACTTCCTTGTGAGGGGAAGAGGGAGGTAGGCACTGATCTCTTCTCTATAGTGATCAGATGAACCCAAGGGAATGGCCTGAAGTTGTGTCAGGGGCAGTTTAGGCTGGATATTAGAAAGGAGTTCTTCACCCAGGGTGGCTGGACACTGGAACAGGCTCCCCAGGGAAGTGGTCACAGCACTAAGGCTGACAGAGTTCAAGAAGCTTTTGGATGATACTCTCAGGCACATGGTGTGACTCTTGGGGATAGTCCTGTGCAGGGATAAGAGTTGGACTCGATCATCTTTTTGGGTCCCTTCCAACTCAGCATAGTCTGTGATTCTGTGTGATTCTGTGACTGCTCTTAACTCACAGATATTTTTCTTATTTTTTACGTTTCCCCTACGCTACCTCATCTTAACCTATTTCTTTATCTCAAGCACTGTTATTCTTAATCTTTTGGTCTGCTAGAGACTAGACTTCCATTTTTTTCTGATACCCATGCATGTCCAGCCATAGTGGTCCATCAACTGCTTGCTGTGAACTGGACTCATTTCTATTTTTTATTTTAAATAGTCTTACCCATTCTAAGAGGGGACATTGCTTCTCTTGTTCTTGTTGCAATAAGATTTTGTATACTTATGTATATCAAGTACATATTTGGATGACATGTTAGTTATATTTTATTTCATCAGACCCTCTTGAAACTTGAGAATTTCAAACTGAAATGGTATGGAGTGCTCAGGATTTGAAAGCCTTCCCACTTAATAGAAGGTTTTTTCTCCTGACTCAGGAAGCTGACTACATCCTTGTCAGCTTTCCTTGGCTCTGGGTTTGCCTGCCACCAACTAAACTATAAAAAAACAAAATACGTTTCCTTTCCATCTCCTCTGTTCTCAGACTTGTTTTAGGTCATGTTTTAGTCGCCCTTAGTAGCTTTTGCATACAAATCTTTAGGGTTGTTAACCTGTTAGGTTTATGCTTCCCCCAGGCTTAAAGTCAACTGAAAACAGTTTCGGGCGTAATACAAGTGTTTGCTTTTTTAGCAGTAGCTTACAGCACTCCTTGCTGTATTAAACAATGCTTTCCAGCCCTATTGCACTCTCAGTACTCAGAGCACTTTACTGACATCATTGCCTGATGTCACCGAACAACCCCTCCTGTAAAAAACTAATAGTTACAATTTTCTTTAATTGTCCCAGGCTCTTTAAAGCTTCTTTGCTCTTCTTATCAGTCATCAGAGAACCACAGAATGGTGTGGGTTGGAAGGGACCTTTAAGATCATTTTATTGCAAGACCTTTGCCATGGGCAGGGACACCTTCCACTAGATCGGGTTGCTCAGAGACCCATCCAACCTGGCCTTGAACTCTGCCAGGGATGGGGCATCCACAGGTTCACTGGGCAAGCTGTTCCAGTGCCTCACCACCCTCACAGTAGAGAACTTCTTTCTAATATCTTATCTAACCTACTCTCTTTCAGTTTAAAGCCATTACCCCTGGTCCTGTCACTACAGTCTCAAGTCTACAACTTTTCTCTCGGCTTTTTCTTGTCATATCTCCTACGTGTCCCATCTTTTTTTATCACAGCTTTTAATTAATTAAAAACAGTGAAGAAAAGTTTTATTGTTAGCTGTTTCCCACCCCAAATAGTGTTCTTTCCCCACATCATATTGAAAGAGACAGGGTATACCCAACACCACCAAGAACAGTGTAGGTCAACTTCAAAGCAGGTTCCTATTGACACACTAATTCCCTGTCACCTCAGAGATTTCACGTGCCAATTTCTTCAATAATTATGCTCTGCAAGCCAAGAGGTGAAGTTATTATTTTAATATTAGCCTTCCTTTTATCTTTGAAAAAGAGCATTTGTTTTGGCACTATCAAGACAAACCTTAATAAACTGACTGGCAAACAGTATGTTTAGCAATGAAAATGATACCCGGACAGGGATTATAATGTAAGCAATAAGAGGGAATAGAGAGATTTAGGAAAGGATGTGATTTATAATGACTTTAAGAAGGATAAGCTTCTACATCTGTGATTGCTTGATTCTATAATATTTTAATTGATTATCAGAGCTAAGAGGTTTATTTTTTCATGTGAATAAAAGCTGTTTTACTTCAACTTTCGTTTGCATTTATTTTACAGCCTATATTAACATGGATATTTTTTCATAAATTTTGGCTCCATCATGTTGAACTCATTCCATAGGCTTAGAAACCTAAATTAGCTTGGGCTAGGGAAGGGAGCCGGGAAAGCTTGTGGTTACACCTGTTCCTCTGCACAGTAGTGGAGGGGGTTTTCGGGATTTTAGAAGAAAAACAGTATCACTGTGCACTGACTCATCCTCCTTTTCTTTACTCTCTGCTGACAGGTCTTCTAGCAATTACCACTCTCTCTTTCAGGCTGTTTTTCAGTCATGTTTGCAAATTCCACAAAAACCCAAACAGTTCAGGGAGGCACCTGAAGCCATCCAGTGTACATTTTTTGCACTTCACTGAAGGCAGTAGGTCCTAAACTGGAAACTCATCCTCCAAGCCTTTTCTGAAACAAGGTAGGGTTGGTTGTGATTTATTTCTCTATAAAATAATTATTCTCCTGCCAACTCAAAATTCAGAGAAGACTTTAGGTGTTGGTAAACATGTACAGGTTTTTTTAAACACGTACAGAAATGCACAGTGCTTCTCAGATTGGGTTGTTTTCATACAGTGGTTTTAACTCATATTTATGAGAAAAGCTTGGATTTGGCAATATTTTCATGAAAATTATTTATAAAATATATTGTTCATAATTATTTGCAAATAGGTTTCAAGAGTGAGGAGGGAGCACACTCTGATTTGTACCTACTCCCCTCAGCGACTTGCATGGAAGGGCTGGATGTGCCTGTACTGGAGTTGTACATTTACAAAATAAACATATATACATGAGGGGGAGATGTCTGCACCTGCTTTTTATTCAGCACAGATCAGGCCCCCAGCAATATCTAAGGCAGGCGACTAACATGTGCCACCTGAACTGCACCTAAAAATGCTTTTTCTCTCCACCGACCACAAGCTTGCTTAGATGCAGTTTGTAGGTATCTAGCATTAGGCAAGATAAATGTCATACTGTCATCTAAGTCAATTACAAAGCTTAAGAACCCACCATTTTTTAATTAAATAATCCAAGCTAAATTCAGAATTAAAGATATTTCTTTCCTAACTGCACATTTTTCTGAGCTCTGTCGTTAGCCAAAAAGCCAAAGCAATGATGAGCAGCAGCTACTGGACGTGGCCAGAGGGCTGTTCAGCTCCAATCCTTTGCTGGGCAGTCAGCAATGTGAATATTAAGCACCTGTTTCTGAGGCTTTCAAGAAAATTTTTAGCTTTTGTACACTCCCCCAGCCTCCTTCAGTGTTTGGGGGTGGAGGCAATAAATCCGTACAGTTACGGTTGTACTCTTTGATCTTTAAGGTCTTTTCCAATCTAAATGACTCCATGATTGTATGAAGTTTTTGGGTTCCTGAAGGTACCAGTGACGACTTGATGAAACAAGTCCCAGAACAGGCCCTGGAAAAGGGGCAGGAGCAGGTGAAAGCTCAATGGTCTTAAGTAAAAATACTAGAAGAAACCATTTATGTATTTTCTGTCACCCATCTGAAAAAAAAACAAAAAACAACTCTGTCAGCAATGGCTTTTAAATTTAAACAGTGATGACATTTTGAAGACCTGACATTTAAAAGCTCTTATCTCCTTTTTTAAAAATGCAATTATTCATAGCACTGCATTTGCATGAAAATCAGGTCATATTACATTATTCCTGTGCACTTCCTAGTTGGCTTTTCCAACGAGGATTTTTAAAAATTTTTTATTCTCTTACAAGATTTCAATAACTTTTCAGTGTAGTTTCTCAATAGAAAGCCCTGGAAACCAAGAACTTTAGGTAAAATCTACCTTTGATTCAAGTACCTATGTAAGAATGGATCCATTTTGGGAAAAAAATAACATAAGAATCAATGTCTACATGTAGATGGTAAACTTCTTCTAAGCAGTGAGCAATGCAGATATCCTAAATGAATAAGTAATTTATAGGTTTGGGTCAGGAAGGTTCAAATTTCCATGATGAAAGCAAGAAATCCTGCAATATCTAAGCCTAAAAAATATTTCAGTGGTGTTTGTACATGCAGACCAGCCTTTATATCTTTCAACAGTTAAGAGAATAATTAAATAAACTCTTAAAATTCAAGATTAAATGAATATTTACTTTTATCTCCCTACAAATCTTACAGGTCTTATTGTTGCATTTTGAAGGAAAGCAAGTAAAGCTTTACTTTTAAAGCATGCATTTGAATGTGATTTTCATATATTCAAAACATTTGCTTTTATTAGAACTGTTGGGGAAGAAAGAAAGATCAGCCTTCAACTGGTCACTGCAGTGGATATATTTAAGGGTGTAAACATCAAGTTAAAATGAAGGCCATCCCATAAAATGTTATGCAGCCCGAAGTGGAATCTGTCCCTATGAAGATCAGTAGGGATTTTGCACATTTCACCTGTGTAAGACACACGTAGAGCAACTTTCTTCTGGCCCAAGGAAGACCTTTTAGCGTATTGCAGTGCCAGTTTTACCTTTCAACACTTGATGGAGCAGTTTCCCTGGATTTCCTTTTTGCCTGGGTCCCACTCCAGTCTACCTTCATGCTACCTCAATCAGAAGCATTTCCTACCAGTTTGATGCTATGACGAAACCAGCCCAGACTGAGAGCCTTGTGGAAAAGCATCCTTCTGAGTGCAGCCTTGCACAAAAAGCAAAGTCAGGAGCTTAACATTCAATTCCTTACGTTTATATTGCTAATTTTTAAAAAATGCTCAATTCTTCTGTTGTGGAAGTAATTACAATATATTCTGACATAGGGGGGGAAATACATTAAGCAGGGATTTAGAAAACAAGCCTTAGGGTTTTGTTCTGAAATGTCTTCCAGAAAAGAAATTGGATGGCTGGCATACAGTATTATATGGCCAGCATCCTCCAAAGGAGACTGAAGTTTGTTCTTGTTCCAGTATAAGATCAGACTTCAGCGTGGACTACCCTACTCATATCAACATTGTAAAAAGTCTGGTTCACTTTCACAGCGAACTTCATAGGAAAAAAAGAAAAATAACCAAATCCAAATAGACAGCTAAAGAAATGAACCAAACTGATTACATCTTGGCAATAGGACACCTCACATCTCTTATGAAATAAGCTCTCCACTTTATTAAAGATATACAGTTACAAGCTAACATAGAAATAAGGATACGGGACATTGTTCTGAAGGCTTTAAAAATCCTCTGTAATCAATATACTGGCAAATTACGACTTTAGCAGCAGCAGTTCAGTATCTGGCTTACTTACTAATCCTTTAATCTTGTCTGCTACAACCAAGCTGATAGTGCCAACAAATGCCATGCCATAAAAGGTGGGTATTCTCACATACTTTCCTATGCTTTGCATGATTAGAGCTTAACTCTACTCATCACAAACTTCCTGAATGAAAATTGGATTTGGGCAAATAGTCAAGATTTTATGATGACACCTGTGAATGGTAGTCTTTGCCTGAGAAGCATCTCTTAAAGCATAGCAAGAATCAAAGTTCCTTCTTTGCTTTCCTGTTTGCAAATTTTAGCAGTCTCACTTCATGAAAAGTGATTCATATTGACAGTGTAAGGCTTTGTACAGACCTAATGGTAATGGCTAATAGAGCTGATGCCATGGGTCACCCACAACTTGTAACCAAGCAGTTTGAGAACTGAGGAGACGCACATACAAGATTGCTGACTGCTTGACAAGATCTATTTTAAATAAAGGTGCTGCAAGTTTCTCGTAGTCTTGTGCTGCAAGGTGTCTATAATATATTTAGATTAAGAGAAAGACATCCTAAGAATAGGCTACTTGCCACTTCACACCTCAGGAGTCAAGCCCAAACTTCTTATATTTCCACTGCAGTTGACATTCAAAAGGAAAAGAAAGTCAGGGACAAAAAAACCCCTGACCAACAACAACAACAACAACAAACCCTGACCAACCAAACAAACGTTAAGCAAACCCACCAAACCAAAGCAAACTAAAACCCAACACCTCTGCTTTGATCCACTTTGATGCAATTGCAAAGCACAAACGAAAATGTACAAGGCCAGCAGGAGAGGAGGGAGGGGCAAAAAGAAAGAGGCAGCCCTAACATGGATGTGGTGCTGCTGAAATTAGAGTCTTTGAAAATAAAAGTCAGAGAGACTTCCTCCTATCAGTGCTTTAGCCTGACACCTTGGCCAAGTCCCTGACTGGCATAAATCACAGTGGGTTTGCTGAAGCTGCCTGTATTTATGACAGATGGGGACCTGGCACTGCAGTCATGCAAAATAGCTGTTTTGGATGTATGCAGTTCCTACTAAGTTCATGGCCAAGCAGGGTGCAGAGGCAAACCTCACGTACTAGCCCTGTGTCAAAAATTGTTCCCTACTTCTTCCTAAAGCACTGTAGTAAACTGTCCAGGCTAATCTGGACAAAACTTATTGCTTCTTCCTTTGCCTATTTCTCCTACAGCTCTGGCAGTGCAGGTTTGCAAGGACACCTTCTGAAGGTTAGAAATTACTCTTGCCAGGGAAGATAGATGGGTCTCCTTTTGATCTGATGCATGGTGTGACTACGACAACAGGAACATTTGACCCCTATCACTCCAGGGCTTGACTGGGCACAATATGATCCACCCTACTTTCATTAAGCTGGAAAACACCTTATAAACTTGCTTAGCTCATGTGCTTTGTCATTCAGCTTAAAAAAACGAAAACCAAAACCCCAAAACAAAACCCACCCTGTGTGGAAACAGACCAGTGAAGATTAAAGCACGCAAAAGCAAGTTTCTTCCCCCACTACTCTCCAAACCCCATCAGGACAGCAGCAACACAGACCTTTGAAACTACTTGGCTTAAAGGGTTGTAGTGAAACTAAAACCCAAAGCCACAATCTGGGACCACACCGTGTCCCACCCTGTGGCAGGAGGGCACCAATGCACAGACTGTACATCTGACCATCCTAAAATCCAGCTGTCATAACCCAAACCGAATTGCTCCCAGCTTTACATCTTGACTTTTTATGGTACTTCTCCTGTGTTCTTAATGGATTTCCCTTTTCCAAGCAGAAACAGCTTTCAAGCTCATTACTGAGCAGACCTTATCTGAAAGGAGCTGCTGTCCCTCAGGAACGTAGTGGAAAATATGAAATCACAATGAAAGTTATATCTGGAAACTTCCCATGTGATGAGATGAAACTTTGTTATGGTAAATATGCTGCTTCTGTTCGCCAACAATCTTGGCAGAGTTACACTTTTTTTCCCAGAAACCAAGTCCCACATTGCTATGTGACAAAAGTAAATAATGACTCATTAAATGATCTTAAGAAGAAAAACTGAAGGCTTGCTCCTCTCAAAGGTATTTGCACTGGGAAATTTGATAATGTCACCAACCACAGCAGCAAACATTACTTGAAGGTTTTCTCCCTTCGCTCAGCCAGCCGCTGAGCATGCTGAAACCACCACTCTATGTGGTCGTGCAGTCACCTTCACAACAAAGCTTTGTTTTTCCATCCTCAAAGACTGGTACAGAAAAAGTTACATGTCAAAAGGGCAGTATGAAGAATTAGACAGAAGCAGTGTCACAGCTGATATTCTTGGTTCCAGGCACACTGTGCTTAAGAGACCAACTCTATCACTGGAATACTTATTTTAATTCTACTTGAGGTTGGCTAAATACTCCAAAAACAACTCCTTTAACAGCAACATAGAACTCACAGCCCTTGTACCAAATTAAAAACTCAAGCAAGACTCTCAAAGACAAGAGGCAGATTCATTTAACAAAAGTAGGAGTACACAATACAGAAAGCATGCTATGGAGAGTCAGTGTGAAACCTCTGATACTCCATCATGGAGCAGGGACTTGAAGTCAACACCAAAGGCATATCTGAAATTAAATAAATTATTCTTCCCCTCCATTTCACAGCAGTTAAGACATCAGCACTGGCACAGGTGAAACAGCCAATTTGTTTACTCCTCTGAAGTTACCTGTCAATAGTACATTGTCTTGGATGGGGTTTTGGTGGGAAGGAGGAAACAGTGTGCTGTCTTTCATTTGCAACAACCACCTTGACACGGTAAGGCCTCTGTAAGAGGTTGCCTCTTTAGCATTTACAGGAATGATCTTTGATAGAGACTACAGCAGCAAAAGGCATATATATTAGACTGAAAACTAGATAAGTTCTATTTAAGAACAAGTTAAATCCTTTTATGCATTTCTGCAGAAAAAAAATTGTAGCAAATTCAGACCTGGAACTTTAGTTGAGTCATTAAAGTGAAAAAAAAAAAAAAAATAGATGTAGCTGTTTACAGTAATGAGTGTATTCGTATTTGCAGCTTGACTCTCAACTATATGGAGATTTACATATTTAAGACATTTTCATCCAACCAAGTATATATAATTAAATCAGATACAATCTTTCTACAATGATTTCTTCACAGTGCAGGTTTATAGCTACATTGCATTTTCTTTTAATGGTCTTATCTTTCTATGTGCACTGCTTGGGTATACATTGGCATCACAAGGTGCTCCCCATCACTGGCTGCCACTGCCAGGAGTGAGCTTCCCACACACCCCTGGCCATATCCAGCTACAAGCCTGGGTGTTATCCCAGCTCCAGCCTGTATTCCTGCCTTGAGTGCATTAGCTTTGGGGCAGCACGCATCATCCTTTTCAGTCTTCATTTGACAATAAGATGGGGCTGTGTCTGTTTTAGTGGAAAAATACCCACTGAAGAGGAGGATATATCCACCCAGAAAGGGATGATGCATCATGTGCAACACTGGGCAAGTGGTCATCTTGAAATCAGTAGAAACAGGTTGATTCCCTTTAACTGCTTGCCACATTCACTGCTCTGAGCCTGGATAACTTTTGCCAAATGCAAACCTCTGCCTTTATCCAACTTCCACAGAAAGTGAGCTTTTTATGATAATCCTTCTTCAGAAGGATTTTTATATTCATACGTTTTAATGTTCCAAAACTTCCTGAGAGACTTCAGTTCCCATGCCTGAAAGTGATCTTGGACTGGGACTATTTATTTTCTTTTTGATACTAAAAGGTATAGAAATACCAAAGGTGTTTGATATACCTTCTCCCACAATGCATGACTGTCTTGCAAAAATCTAACAAACATTGTTTATACATTATGTTTATCTCAAGAGGCAGAGCAATGGAGTTTTCCTCAGTTCATAAATGTGGACGTGCTCCTTAAGCCTTCCCCGATAATTCTAGAGAAGGGAGAGAGCAGGTTTTGTATCTGCTTGTAAAGCCTTAGGTCTGCCATTTGTAAATAATTCCAGTAAGGAAAGATGGAGGGGGACTTTTTACAAGAGCATGTAGTGACAGGACAAGGCGGGGAATGGCTTCGAACTGAAAGACAGTAGGTTTAGATTAGATGTTGGGAAGAAATCCTTTACTACGAAGGTAAACAATTCAGTTATTATGAGGCACTGGAACAGGTTGCCCAGAGAAGTTGTGGATGCCCCATCCATGGCAGTGTTCAAGGCCAGGCTGGATGAATCTCTGAGCAACCTTGGTCTGGCAAAAGGTGCCCCTGCCCATGGCAGGGGGGCTGGAACTAGATGATCATTAAGGTCCCTTCCAACCCAAGCCATTCTATGATGAATGTGAAGTATTTAAGGAAAAACTTAAAAGGAATAACGCAAATTCTTATCAGAGGCTGCTTTGGCCAGAAATAAGCAGTCAGGACAGGTTGGTAGAAAGCAAAGGGCTTTCTCTGTCAAAGACCCCACCAGAGCTGCTATTAAGGGTTAAACAACTGATCTTTCCGGTGAGTAATCCCTAACTTTCATCTGCAGATGGCTGTTCGAGTGGATTTTTCCTGAGCAGCTCTGGCATGTCTCTGCACTGCCCTTCTCCCGGTGAGCTGCTGTCCACTGCAGGGTACGGGAAGCTGGCTCAGCCCACAGTGGGGTGGAACTATTTTAAGTAATAATGTCTGATACTAGAGGAGCATGAAATTCAGTCCTATCATAGCTGAAATACCTAAACCTCCCTAAGAAAAAAAAAAAGCTATTGCAAAACCCTCCCAGGGGCTTATAAACTGAGCTCTGGAAATTGTTCTCACGTTGTAAGTCAGTAAAAATTCTGTATCTTACAACTTCCTATTAAAAAAATGAAACAAAATACAAAATACACAGCAACAGTCACACACAGTTTTATCTTTGCTCGAAGGTAGTCAACAGCACTGCCAGTTTATAAAAGGCAGAGGAGACACTGAGGAGAAAATGCACTGTCACAAATACCTGCAGGAGAACGGGCCTTCCCTTCCTAGTACAAAAACTAGGACCAAGGATTCCCATTGATTTGGCTTTAGTCAAAAGTTGAAACATACAGGATTTCATCTAAAGAAGTTAAACTCCACTAAAAACATAGAGAAAGGAAGAATATGATCCACAATTGTTCTTCATGCTATGTTCATCACCCCACTTAAGCAGTGAAAAAACCCTGTACCATGAAATGCTTAAAGCTTTTATCTGTTGAGTTCTCCACTAATAATTTTCCCCTCCCCAAGAAAGCCACAGACAGTGCAATCAAGAGCAGCCCAGGTTAGGCATACCAGGACCAAGAAGAAAAAAGTTATTTGCTTAATCATGACAAACCCAGCACCCAAGTGCCCCAAAACAACAGACTTTTAACCCCCTCATCAATAACGTTTCCACAGAGGCTGGAGAGCAGAGACAGCTAGCCAAAAAGGAGGTGACTAAGGTCCAGACACCCAAAGGACCCCTTTTCCCTGGTGCAAAGCCAGAGGCACCTCTGCCCTAAGCTCCTGGATGCTTTGCCTATGCCACAAGCTTTAGGAAGACACTATCTCAAGTAAGGCAAAAAATTCAGGTTGGGTGTGTTTGTTGGATTTTGATTGTTTGGCTGATTTTGGGTTTGGGGGAATTTTTTACACTTGATCCTTTTCTCCAGTTTCTTGGATCATTCTTCCTGATTTAATACATAATTTTAGCTCCCCGTGTCATGAGTTATTGGTACACTCAGCCCTTGCTTAATAGTGTAAGCAAGCTTTACACTAGCCTACTAATTTTCTTAATGAGTATAGTAAAATACCTGATTAAAAGCATTTCTAATTCACTGTAAATAAGTAATATAAAAATATAATTGAGGCTTTTTTCAGAGCTGGTATTCAGCTGATGTTACCAATCATAATTTGCTGCACTTTTCTGTTGCGAGTGGAATGCTTGGTCAATGTAACTCGATAGTTGTGGAGGAAAGGGCAGGCCCTTCACTGGGGTAAGTTGTCAGAAATCCACTGAAAAATGCAAAACTGTAGCAAGACACCAGCTGAGCATTTGCTCTCAAGCACAGCCTCAGCCATAAGATGCAAAGATCACTTTGCTGAACTGTATCTTTGCATGATAACATTCCCCATCTTAAAAATATGAATATATATATGTAAAAAAAAGGTGTACCAGACAAATTTTGGCACATCATCAAGAAACAGTGACATTGCCATGGTTCAACAGGTATTTGGCAAAGATGTTCAAGTACAATTCAGAATAAGAGGGAAAACTACTCCCATATATTTGTACAGAGAAGACTTTCACTCCCATTTAGAACCTGAGTTACGAACTAGTGGAAGAACAGATCTGAAAATTATATGAGGAACGTCACTTTCTGGGGTGCCTATTTCTCATTTGAAAAGCTTAGTCTAACACTCTGAAGAGAGTCAGAAGACCTGTTCAGAAAGTCAGTGGCAGAGGACAAAAGCACTGTTGTAACTACACATTGCTAAAATACTTGCACGCTAAGATGAAGATGTGAAAAAAGTTGTTACACACATGTTACATGGCCTGTCTTGTTCAAATTCAAAATATCTCAGTTTGAAACTTGTATTCTTCTTGGACATAATCCAGAAAGGCAGAAATGCAAGCAATAAACAGTGACAAAGGATTTTTCTAAATATTACTGTAATGAGTTGAGGTATTTTGCTATCCCACTCATGAAAATAGCAACATGTGTCACTGTTTACTGATAACACCCGAGGCATAACTTAAAGCCAGGTTTAGGGCAGTGGCACATCATGCTGAGCTTTTAAAATCTTTTTGGCTTGTTTGCCATTTCCTCCCATTTCCCTCTTGTAAGTGATCAAAGCCTGAACCTGCAAGCACCTCGTTCCTCTAATGCCCAGCATTTACCCTCCACACCATGCTCAGGTGTCAAAGGCAAATGCAAAAATCCTGCCAGCAGAAAAGCCAAGTGCACAGCTCCAAAGGCAAAGGTTTGGTGCAAGGGTAACTGGTCATTTTTCTGTCTAGATGCTATGTGCCGTATTTTTGGGACTTTCAAACTTCCAGCACTTAATGGAGGAACAATGAATAAGTGTTCTTCAAAATGATCACAAAGGAGAAAGCCCTTCTTCAAAGCGTAAAACAAGCTCCAAAGTATACCTAAATACTGGTGGCACCTACCTATCCAGCAAGAGGTCAGGGGACTACTTTGCCAGATGCTATAGACATATTTCCCTTACATTTTGTACAAATGAAGAAGCCCTGTTTTAAAAAAGCAAGAGCAGCTGTTAAGCTGAACACTGGGTTCTTTGAAAGTTATGTGACATCTTTAGAAGGAAAAAACTATAACTTTATCCACAGAAATGTGTTGCTTATATAAGTGATGAAATAGAGGGAAGAGATGAAGGATTTTTTTTTTAGCTGCTCACACCATGACTAATGTGAGTCCTCTTTGGTTACTTGCCACTGAAACATCAGAGTGTAAAAATATTACCCACCTATGCAGTGTCTGTTGGAGTAAGTCACTTTGCTTGTACCACACTATAAATAATGGTATTAGTGGCAACTTATCTAATGCTAGCAGATCCCCAGCACTTTACTTGTCTGGGCAAGCAAATGCTTCAACTCCACACATCTTTTAAAAGAGCAACTGCTGGCCCCACTAAATCTTATGCTCATAATTTTGGATTCTGTTTGGTCTAGGGTTTTTTATTTATTTATTTATTTATTTATTTAAAATAGTTTCTGCTTTTCAAGAATACATAGGGAAGCACAATCTCCTTTAAGAGGTAGGATTTCTTTAACCATTTCCTTGTCCTTCTGAAGGCTATGCCCCAGCTTTCCACTTGTGTTTTGTTTCATAACATGCTTGCAAATGGATCATAAAAATAATTTACTATGCCAACTCCAATAAGAAAACCTCTAGAGTCTTGTCACTGTAAGCACAACCAGGTCAAGATGTAAAAACCCAGGAAATGGTGAAAAACCCTTTTAGAATCTATCTCTGTTGTTCACTAGTTCTGTGGTAATGGGAAGAAGATAAAGCTTTTAAAGGAGTCCTGCTTAGCTTATATTCAATTTGGCTGCATGTCTAACTAAGAAATTATCTAAATTGAAATAAATAACATTTTAACTATTTGCAATATTAACTTGACAATGTTTTTGCTAAGAGCCACATCTTCTCCATCTGGGAAGATTTGTTCAGTGAAGGCTTTATGGGCCCTTAGGGCATCACTGTACTGCCCTGAAGCACAGAACACACCTGTGGAGCACCTAGTAACATTGATAGCACACACAGTTGGATAAAACTCACCTTAATGGCACACTACAGCAATCCTTGGGTGAAGCTGCATTGTCATGAACCAGAAGGGCACTCTACAGCCAAATGGGTTTTATACAGTTTCTCCTCTGGTCCTGCAAAGGTTTTTTTTCTAACCAAACATGTAGTATAGGCCCAATAAAACCAGGATCTTTGGTGCCTTTTAAGTCTGTATTTTATTTTATTTTATCTGTATCCATGCCAAGCAGCTGAATGAGATAAACCACCACTTTAGCTAAAAACTCCAACAAAATACACAACATAAAGTTTTCAACATGTTGTGTGTTAACTGCTCCTTGAATTGCTAAATCTGGAACAATAGCTTTTTGGATCTGTTCAGGGGGGCTTATACATGTAATGAAAGCTTTACCATCTGAAGTTTTAATTAATTCAAGAAAAAAAAATAGCAGCTTCTCATTCTTGTTTGATATCTTTCCTTCAAGGGGTGAAGGTTGCCATGAATTGTTTTTCGCCCCATACTTACACATGAGGTTCCACTGTGAAGCCTTGCTCCAGAGCAAAGACTTCACCCTGTCAGTCATCAGCTCCTCATGCAGCACCACTGCCACATTCATTTTGCTCAGACCTTCCGAAATGCCTTGGTCTGTACCATTCATGGAGCATGCAATATGCAAGTGCAGAGGGGATTCTCAAGGATTTAACAAATATGGCAGTTGTTAGGAACTGTTTCAGGGTTCATATCATTGTCTGTTTTCTTGTTAATACCTAGAAGTGTTTGAAGATATGATGAAGTATGTGAAGGGAATTCTTCTCATCCACATGCTGGACCTGCTACCTCATACAGTCATTTTGTTTGGAAGGGACTATTAAAGGTCATCTAGCCCAACACCACTGCAATAAGCAGGGACATTTTCAATTAGATCAGCTTGCTCAGAGCCCCATTCAACCCGACCTTGAATGTTTCCAGGGATGGGGCATCTAGCACCTCTCTGGCAACCAGTTCCAGTGTTTCATCACTCTTGTGGTAAAAAAAAAGATTTCTTTAAATCTAGTCTGAAATCACTCTCAGTTTAAGACCACTACCCCTTGTCCTTCTCCTTAACTTTATCACTTCATCCCAGCACATCAAGCCAAGAGCATGCAATGAGTCAGTTCGTGAAAAAAACACCACCATGTTAACAAATATAATTTCCCATAAACCACATAGAAATGCCATGTGCTACATTATCAGAGGCAGGTAGTCTCAAAAACAGTGTTGAATACAGTCTATGTGATCAGGATCAGTGCCAGAAACCACTGGTTGCCTATGCTGCAGTCATACAGCACAAGGCAGAAAACAAACATGAGAAAATTGGAGAAGTCACAAAATTTTAGATACTCTTACCACAAAAGATAATGCAAGGCCCTGCTGACAACTAGAATAGAAACCATAGCCTACTTTTATTTGATTGGCAATATTTACTAGGGATATACAGGTGAAGCCTTTTGCCCTGTTGGAAGTCAATGGTTCTAACAGCATTTTTCTTTTATATAAATATTTATTTATTTTGAGTTAAGCTTTGATTTACCTAAATCCTTTTGGATTGAAAGCCTTCAGTTGCTAATTTTTCCACAGAACAAGGGGCACCAGATTTGATTAGTCTAATTTATACTCTCTTCTCTGTTATGGGTGAGGATGAACTTATACTTCAAAGTCTTGAAGCTGTAAACACTCATTGAAAACACTTTCTTTTTCAGGTTTCACTGTTAAGAGTTATTTTTATTTCATCAAGGATTTACTCTTCTTTCTATATAGCAACTTGACCATCTAAATAGCTGTAAAATGGGATTAATAAAATGCTTGAATTACTTGTGCATCTGGTCCATTCTTACACTCACGTGCCCAACCAGACTCATGCAAATACAGCGTCCAGGGCAGACTCCACACTGCCTCCAATTAGTCCCCCTCCACAATCTCTGCATTTGACTCTGAATCTGAAGGAACTGCCTAGTATTGCAATGTGATTAACATATCACTATTGTTCACTATGATAGCAAAAAAGAACTCCAAACCAAATCACATCACAAAACAGAAAAACTAGCTTCTAACCAAAGAAATTGCTTAACCTTTGCAGGGATTTCCTAAAAGCCACATAATTTCCAGGTCTCAAGCTGAGGTCAGTTTTATGAAATATATTCATAATTTTAGTTGGTATTAGTATTTCAGAAAAAAATCAAAAATGGAGATAAAGAAACATTCACTTTCTTCCTCAAGTGGAAAGTCAATTATGAGAGAAGATTAAAAAGGAATCCAAGTGAGACTCAGTTTGAAACCCAGTTTCAGCTTTCATATTCAGTTCAAACTGCTGCTTCTGTTGTTTAAGATCATTTATAAACATTTGAGAAGACTTTTAAAAGAAAAACTTAAGGTGAAGTTAATCTATTATACTATATTTTTACCATTAGGTTTCACAAGTGTACATTCATTTTTCCAGTACTGAGAGATTTTAGATATGTTGCAGTCTGATGTCCTTAGCAATGTAGTAATATTTATAAACAAACTAAATGTATTTCTTAAATCAAAGATTTCTTTAAATATCAAAAGGATCATGAAAAAGTGTTTTGAAAGATAAGAAAATAAATGAGGTTTCTTTTGCCTACCACCAGGAAACACAGTCTGGAGTGCCTCCATGCCTACAGGATAAAATGGAAATAAATCCATTGGTTTCAGCCTAAAACCACACATCTTCTGCATTTGAGAAGTGACTCCCCCTAGTCAAGAGGCATTAAACATTCATGAAGGTGGGGAGGGGGAGTCATGCTCAGCCCCATCTATATTGCAAAGTACAACACCAGTCCATGTCATCTTCTGGAGGAGTAACCAGGTATCTTCACTGAGGTGAGGAGAGATCATATTTCATGGTCCATGACTTGTGAAAGTACTCCTCTCCTTACACCTAAAGGAGGCTGGCTAACACTGAATGCCTTATTAAACATGGATGTCTTCTCTCTGGCCCACATGGACCTGCAGCAGTTGCCCAACTCTCTGTCCGCTCCAAGGTCGCAGCTCCCACGCAAGGCTGATGGCAAGAACAGTTTCACCTGTGACCAGTGTTGCCCTGTGTGCCTTCCCAGGAAGAGTAAAAAAAGAACATTATTTCAGCTCCCCTTTTCCTCCCCCAAATATACCTCTCCCCACCACTCATATGAGCTATGGTAGTACAGACTGTGTTCAGGTCCATAGCACGTTCCGTGGTTTGATTTCACTACAAGAAAATTTACTCCTCTCTTGCTACGGGACCGGGGGAACACAACAGATAAATAATAAATGAATGAGGTCATACTACAAATTCACCACTATTGACTTCCTCCACACATTGCCATCATTCGCCCTGGGCAGAGTCACTGGAGGAGCTGCAGCCCCCTGTACACAACATTAAGTTACAAAACATCTCTTTAGGGAGAGCAGTGATAGCCATGAACTCTCTAGTCACTCACAAATCACTTCCACCCGTGAACTCTCTAGTCACTCACAAATCATTTCCACCCTGCCATGCCAACTGTAAGCTCTCGGCTGTGAGATGCTGCCACCCACGGAGCAGCGCAGGCATTAATTAGTTCTGCCCCCTGCCCAGTGAGCACCGATGGCTCAGCCTGGCTCCCTGTGACAGGGACCACCAGCTGCTTTTTATTCCCTGCTCATCAAGAGTTCGCTGGACAATGCTGGATCTTCATATTCACCCTGCTCTGCCTTGGGGGGAGGGCAAAACCTGCCATCCTGACAGCCAAAACAACTCTGCCATGACTCGACCTCCATTCTCCCGCTCCACAGGTGTCCCCCAGTGTAAACCCTAAAGACTCTGGGGCATCATCTGCCAAGGAAGTCCACTCCTACACCCCAAAAAGACAGCTGTGCTGCAGCCAAGGCAGTCACCTCTGACCCTCCAGAAATGTACCACAAACACGACCAAGTCCTTCCAACAGCAAACATCTTCCAAAAACCCAAACCAAGCAGGTCTATCTGTCAAGCTGCACTGAAACCAATTACTGGCATATTCTGTGATTTTCTCTGTGAGTTGTCATTTTTGCTGGACCGAAGTGAAGGCCAAGAAATATCTATAGAATTGATATTTGCCATGGTGTGGGTATATAAACGTTTTGGGTATGAGCTCTTTGCATAACTTGGAAGATAACATAGAAGTTAAAACTAGTGCTATTTTTCATAGGGAAGAAAAAATTAAACAGGTGCAAAATCCATGGCATTTAGCAAACATGAACAGAGAGAATTACAAGCTTCAGGCAAAAGTCATTGATATTTTTTCATCCCTAAGTTTCTGAAAAAATTTAATTTGGCACAAAGATTAAAACACAGCCCTGGAGATCACAGGGGACAAGTTGGGTGACATAGGTAGCCAACTTAGGCCCAAGAGTGCCTAACATAGCTCCAAGAGGTAAAAGTTTTCAAGTGCTGTCTTCACTGACTACCTGCAATGGTACTAAACCCTTTACCCAAATCTATGTAGAGGTTACTTAACGGGACATACAAACACAAATAAGAAGGGACTTAAAATTATTCAACGTAATTTTTTCAACTTTATTTTTTATACTGAGTCAACTAAGTGTATATCCATGTCTCTTTCCACAAACTATTTTTTTCTTAATTTCTGCCTTTTCCAAGTGAAAGTTCTAGTAAAGAACTGAAGGAGCAGACAGCTTTTATTTTTTATTACTGTCAGGCAGACCATGAACCATCACATAGTCATGTTCTTTCTTGCATTCATGAATTTGAGATTTCCAGTGTACAACAAAGGTCTGGAATGCAAGGTCTTGCATAGCTGGAGGCATATAAAGAGAGCAACCATCAAATAGGTGAATATAAAAAAAAAATGTTTGAAGAGTCTGAATTTCAGTCTTGGATACAATAGAAGACTGAGACATGTGCTTGTGTACATAGTATAACTTTCTGTGCAAAATTTTTTCACATCTTTTAATCATGCTGAAAGAAATTCTGATAGAGACATATGTATTCCAGGAGCTAGAGGGATATGGTGCCAATATTCCTCTGTGTGCTTTTTAGTAAGTGAAGGGCACACTAGTATTTCTCAATAAACAGTCAAGAAATGAAGGTACAAAGTTTTAAAATTAATAAGTTGATTTGAACAGGTGGAAAATATTATCATTACATTATGACTTCTGTTGACAGATTAACCTTGAGTCTCAAGGGACCAGAGAGTTCAACAACACTGGCTTTCACTTATGCACGTAGGTGTAAAAGGTTACTCTCAGCCTACCTGAACATTTTTATATGAATGTTGAGCTACTTTACATCCTATTTGGTCATATAGTAATAATATAATTCAACAACATAAAAATAAACACATTATTTCAGCAATTACCTAGAGTAGTATAGCAGCAAGAAGGAAAGTTGATGTGAAGGCCTAGAAGATTATTACATCCTTCAGTTTAAAATATTGCAGGCAGGCAAGTCTCAGTATTTGCTAATACATAGTATTATAATAGGGATCTATCCTTACTTAAATACAGAACACGAAGGTAGTTACATCTCAACACCACTGACTTGCAACATCAGGTTAAATTTACTTTTCATACATGAGCATCTTATTCCCAACAGTAAATAAAACTGCAGGCATTTACAGTGGAAAATAAACCCCACAACCAAAACTTATCCCACTCCACCCAAATCTAGAGCACAGATCACATTAAGGGCATCAGTGCCTCATCAGTCACTGATCCAAAAAGCATCAACTGACCTGAAATAATGAAAAAGCCAAAAGGCATAACAATGTGATTTTGCCCTCTTCCATTTGTTACTCAAGTTTATCAGGAACAGAAAGAGGGAAAGGAGTAGCTTTCCAAGTACAAGGCACCTCTAGTTATTTCTTTAACTTGTCTGTTATAAATAATTAGATTTGTTCCTATATTGATGTTAATCCTTAGAATATTGACTATCATGTATTAATCAAAAATTAAGAAAGGATATTAAATATTAGTTAAGAATTAATTTTCCAACATTAAAATCTGTATTATCCTTAATTTAATTTACCCAAAATAATAAAAACCAAAGAGCCTTATTTTGGCAGTATATCATACTTTGGAATAATTTAATTAATCTGGTCTTAGTAAAATTTGGAATCAAAGTACAGCTGTTGAGCTGTAATGATTCTTGAATCCCTGGTATCACTCTGAAAACTTTTCCTTTCTCGCATTACTGCAGGATGGTCTAACATTTGGGAAGTTTAGAAAAATAGCATTGCAGTCAATTAATATTTGTCATAAGTCTTGTTTCTTCTAAAAGGATTGGTAATCAGGACTGAATTATGCTGCCTTCCCCGGTCACACTCTTTGGCAACTGAAGCACTCCCCGATTTGCACGCCTTTGCTTTTAGCGAGAGCCCAGATGGTGATTTCTACTGCAGAAATAAGCGTTGAAGAGGTATTTCAATCAACAGTCTGAGGCTGTTTTCCCCTCTTATTCAACATACCCAATATCCATCTTTTAGTTGCTGTTTGCCTGTGGCTGAAGGACTTTGACCCCACCGGTATCAACCCACACCAGAAGCTAAAAGTCACCCAAAACACACCCCACCGCTGACCACCTTCGCTTCACACTTTAATTCTCCCTGCACAACCTCTGCATTACAACTGCAGGCAGAAATGCATTTCCTTTGCAGCAGCTTTGAAACTGCCTTCACAGTTTATCTTTACGCTTAATTCTGCGCAGCTGTCGGGGATGGTGGCAGGCACCAGCCGCACGCGGGACCCCAGCGCAGCGCCCCAGCGCCGCAGAGGCGTTTTGTCATTTCTGCCTTTCTCCCCCTAATCCCCTTTGTTGGCTGCAATCCGACCAACGCCTCATGAAAAAACAGATGGCAGTAACCGATATGGTCTGTAATTGTGGCCAGTTAATAGCAGAGGATAAGAGTGAGATAAGGACCAAGCGCTGGTGGCCAGCTGCTGCTGAGTTAACCCTTCCCGGCGTCACCTCAGCAGTGCTTAGCTGCCTGAAAAACCCAGGGATGAATTATGGTTACTTCCAGTTCCCCCTCTCTGCTTTTCTGCCATTTCACTCGTTCAGGGCTTTTGTGCCTATCAGAATAATTAATTTAAAGCCTGATTCTTCCCTTCCACCTCCCAGTCAAGGAACTCAATAGCCCCTGCCATTTTGGAATTTCTTAGTGGAGCAGGTAACACTGACTCCATTTTAAAGAGAGGTCAAAGGGGAGGAGAGAAGTCAAGTGACTTCTCCAAAAGCCCATGTCCAGATTTATGCTGGTATACATCCAATATAACCAAGTTTAAACAAAGGATTTGCTCTATGTGTCCTTGAAGTAAATATTAAGGAAGTTCCTTATCCCAAACTGTGAATGACAGACTGAAAAACAAAGAAAAACTGAAAGATAAACTTAAAAAGTAAGATACGTGATCACAACCATTTAATGCAAAATCAAGCTCTATCCTAAATCAAGTGACTGAGATATTGCAACTTTATCTTCAAGACATGTATTCCCACCCCATAAAAAACCAAAGCAACACATACATCACTTCATGAGGTCCACGTCATGCACTGTTCATGTTATCAGCTTTTCACTCCAGTAAAAAAGCCCAACTGTTGCTAAAATTCATTCAAAAAACTCCATCTTGTCTATCTCCCATTTTAACTCATGGATATTTTAAAGTCAAGGCTTTTGGGAAAAAAAGTAAATCTGACAACACAGAATGGTGTTAAGATGCCTAAACTTAATTCACATCAAAATATCTTGTTTCACCTTCCTAAGATGGAGGAATATCTAATTTTACTTCGGAAGTATATGGGAACTTCCAGTGTTACTGATCCAGACAGTATGAATAGAAAAAGGTAAACTCAAATATAAACATTTTGGAGGTTTTTTGCTAAAACAGAAGGGTTTAATAACTTGAAGTTTTCCTTAACAGAAAGTTTAATTAATTTTTTTGTCACTGTAAACTGAGTGTGATTTTCCAAACTCTTAAAATCCTATGCAAAACCACAGTATTTTCAGTCTTCACAGGATCTGTGACAGCCCTAACTTGCTTATGCAGAGGGTAAGTACTGGTCACATTCAACAGAAAGCCCTCCTATGTACAGCTCAGGGTAGCCATAAACACACACCAGAGACTTATGGATTTGATCTTCTAGCTAAAAATGTTCCTGTTAAATAAAAAAAGGAAGAAGTAGCTATGAAGTAATTTCACCACATATATATAATATGCCAGGTTTTTTTGTCTAAAGCCTGTGGTTTATCAAACTTCTCCACCTTTTTTAGCAAAGAAGATTGAATCATAATTGTCAGGCATTCTCTGAGCAGCTGCAGGCTGTATTCCAGTAGCAAGTTGCCAGTCCTACATCAGCTATTACACTAGTAGGTGCACTCCTTAGGTAGCCAATGCCATTTCACAGTTATCTCAGCTCTGAATATAATGTAAACCGGAAAGGAATTAGGAAGTTCCTTTCTCCTCTACTGTAAACACTAATAGATGAAGCACGTCATATCGTTTCATAAAGTCTGTATCTCCCTAGGAACAAAGACCACTTGCTGTTCTTGAGCATCAAAAGTAAAACCCAAACTTTGGCCAGTATGGACTTTCCATTTCCATTCTCTGACACAGATAACGCAGATAGTCTCCCACCTCAGCAATACTGTGTGCAGGGGCATATTCTATCCTCTTAATATTACCAGCATTCAGAAAGAAAATGGGCCACAGTTTAATCACAAAAGACACTGTGTTACAATATAAACCCATCATCAAGACAACTTCAGTAGATACAGCAGCAAGAAGTCATGGTGGGATGGCACTGGTCAGGTCAAACGCTGTATGACAACGTAGCGAGTGTGAACTACTGTGAGAAGCATTAATTTCTATTATATCCAGCATGTATCTACTCTAATATTTCACCAAATATTTTCATTTATTTCATGGGAAAACTGATTTAGAGACTGGATAGGAAAATCTTTGAGGGTTTCTCTCCATTGTGTTTGCTTGGGAGGAAGAAGAGTGATTTGTGCTGATGAACACCTCTGCATGACGTTTGGGCATCCTATGCAAAGAGAGTACAACAGACTCAGTTTATCCTGCAAGGCAAGTGAAATGGCAGAAATCTAAAATAACACGCTTAGGGCAACACGTAATGCAAATACAGAAGATGTTTTGCATTTTTGAAGAGGTGTTTTTAAAAAATGCAACAGGCTTGGGTATCTCCACTGTTTTGTTTGTCAGTAAGGAACTGAAGGTGTGATGGCATATACTATTTACCCCTCAACCATCTTCAGGCCACTCAGACTTCTGTGAAATGCAACTTCTTCCTTCAGCTCTGTTAGATCAGGAGCAAGTTTGGCCTCTAGTTGTTAAGGACATTCTTTTCTATTTTTACTTTTACTTCTTTGTAGATAAAAGATATTTGTTCCAGAGATGTGGATCCTTCTTCTCTTGATTAGCTAGATTTTTGTATATAGTTTAATTGAGAATCAGTTCCCAGATCACAATTTTTAAACTAGCCACTGGTGGGTGTCTGCAGCAACTCAACAGAGAAAGTATCTCTTTAAAACTACTGAGCTAAATTCTGCAGTGCCATAGAAGTATTTCTTGGCTAAAATATACTAATTACTATGGCTTGAACCACATGGAGCATATGAAAATTTCACCCAAGTACAGACTTTGTTGGGATTAAGCCAAGTATGAGCCACACCAGCACTAGGAGAGTAACCGTCACTTGATGCTGTATAGTGCAGGGATTGTAATGATTATACATTTTCTAATCCTGCTTCCTTCTGGCAAAACAATAGATTTACTATGACTTTATGGCCACTGTATGTCAATCACTTGGGTTTCCATCACCAGCATTCCTCCCTCACCGCTGACACGTTGCTTCCACTTGGCCATAAGCCGCACACTAAACCCTTTCGTGCTGTGGAGTTTGATTCAGGCAGGAGGAACAGCCCAGCTCACGTGCCCCTCTTGGAAGTGCAGAAGGCTGTGGTTGAACATCTTGTTTTTTCATTTGCTATAGACATTTGTTCTTGCAGCTGACCATGTGCAGGAGAATTTGCTCATGTTCCAGAAAAGGACAGCTGCACCACAAATTACCTTAAACCTCCTTGCTCCAGGGATTATCTGGGTACAGTGAAGTGTGTGTATCCTAGGGCAGGGGTCTTTTCTTACTATAAACAGAGTTATTAACCTCTTATTTACCAGAAGTGTTTATAAATTCAGTAATGGAGACAATTTTGATATCACTAGTCACTTCTTTCTGGTAATAATTTTTTTGGAGGGTTCATCCATTTGGACTCACAAGGTGGTTTTTTCCTTGAATACTTCTTTTATAGTTTTCCCCCATGAATTACATCTTCTACTAGTTACCTGCCCTTAGGGGACAACATACACCTCTTGGGACTATAGGTACGTGAGACTGAGGACTCCAGCCCCCCTTTCCCACACTCCCCTTTTTGGATCCTGCTACAGTAAGCTCTCTGAGGCCTTCCACCACCCTTATTGAGCAATCTCCACAGTAATTATGCCAAGCATCAGTCTTGGCTCTCAGTATAATTATCTTGGCATTTACAAGAACTGAAGGAGCATCATTAAAACCAAAGACAATCTAAAGAAACATTTCCATCTCTCAATTTGTAAGCATCACTCCAGAAACACTACAGCCACAGAAATAAATCTAAATGCAGGCAGTGAGCACCATCATTAGTTGACTACTTGCTGTTCAGCATCAGGTGAAGAACCAGTCAACAGAAAGGAAAAGACAAAGATGTTGATACAGGTCCAATGAGACTACCAACTTTTCACAAATCTAAGTAATAATGAAAACATTGCTATATGGACCTTCAAGACATAACAGCATTCTGGTTATTTAAAATCAGTATCTTTAGTCTTCTACTTTTATTTTATATTTTCCATTAATACAAAAATTTTCAACGTAAAGAGGCTTTTTACATTTGCTTCATGTAAAACCATTCAGCCTCCCTCTGTCTGAAATCCATTTACTACCTTTTCACTCCTTCTCTAAACCCAGTTCCTGCACTTTGACACTGCAGCAAATTCTCTGCTACTGCAAACAACCCTGGTCATTTTCAACAGCAAAGGTCCTGGCTCACTCCCCTCACAGTTCTTCTCTATTTAAAGCACCACAGTAGATGAGAAGCTGACATATTTAACACATGCACAAACACACTCATTTTACAAAACATCTATCTGAAAGTAATGAAGATAAACCAAGAATTAAAAGAATAGAAATGGAACTTAGTGCGACACCCCCCCCCCCCCGAGAGTTCTAGCATCAATGATGCATACATTTGTGCAACTAAAAAATGTATCTTCAGTCTAACTTCAAACAGGACTTAACTGGAAATCTCATGCATTCTCCAACTTATCAACTGGGTGCCAATTAAGTAGTTTGGAAATACATGTGAATCAAAAACCTGGACCATAAGGACCATAGTGTCCAAATAAAAGAAAAAAACACAAGTAAAAACCAATGTGAAATGTAACTGCTTCCTCAAAATCATTTTTAAGAACTACTGTTTCATTAAGCTCTGCTGTCCAGCTGCAGCAATGCTCCACCAAACACACCATTCATCAAGTTTAATAGGCCTGATGGAAGCATTCTCTAGTCACTGGCAGTTAACCAGCTACCTCAAGGCTTCAGCACATAGCTGAGCACTCAACAAGGTGCAGTTACCTTTCACTGCAGTTCCAAGGTACTAAATCAATTTGCATCAGGCAGGGGACCTGCCAAAATGGCAGAAGGCACCATGAAACCAAGGCCCTGACCTCATATGGCAGTGCTGGCTTGATGGCAATTCTAAAAACCTTTTAGAGCTTTCACCCAGGTTGATCCAAAATTGTCGTCCAAAATTTCTACAAGCTGCAAAATTGAACATAAGTTCATATCTGAGGCATCCCTCTTAGCATGCATATTAATCAGTCAGATTTTTTTTTCAAGACATCTTGAATCTCGTAAATAGATACCAACAGAGAGGCAAATACAGGATATGTTTAGGAAGACATTCTTTACATGCAGAAGGCACATTGGCAATATCCTCATCAAACTCAGAAATCAGATTTCAGCTGTCAATGTAAAACTTAATAGCAGATTCTGTTAAACACAAAAAACCCAAAAAAACCCAAAATCAAACCCAAACCAACAGAACCAAACCTACTTAGCTTCTTACAAATGGAAAAAAGCTATCCGAAGTGGATTTCACCATTCTTAATCATAAGCTGCCCTGATAAAAATACTCATGACCCTCCATGTTCAATGGCACAATGTGATTTGGCAATATGTTGACTGTTCTGTGCAGAGCCAAACACTTTGTACAGCCAGATAATCTTGTATTTAATTTTTAGGCCACTCCTCCATTCGTAAATCTCAGTAGGAATAACTTTGATTTATTTACATACAACTCATAGTTTCAAGATCTTATCTAATAAAAGTAAGGATATCACTACATAATAATTCATCAAAGCTTTTGCAAGTACAAGCTGTAGCATCTTTCTAAGAAGTGTTTCCATTTGTTCCAAAACTTGCACTCTGATTCCAAGTGGCATTATCACTGTGATGCTTTTATCTAGGATGTATATTGTATTACACTTCTAGAAGTCAAAGGTTAGATATTGCTGGGAAAACTATGCAACACAAATTCCTGAAGTATACTGGCAGCTCACACCACATCAAGACCAGTCTAAAAATAAGTCAGTTTGCTCTGGTCCAGAAAGCAAAGTATCAACACTATCTCTTTGAAACAATCTTCCTTCCACTGTTACCAAACAAGTCAGAATCACTATCTGTTAAAGAAGGAAGCACAAACCACTGCTCTTTGGTTAGTTACTTATGAACTGGAAGGCATATTTGAAAATAAAATGTCAGTGGTGCCTCTGACATTAGATTTGTCAGCCTGTTTTCATTTCACCACAAAGTCCTCCCTCTCAGCATCTGCGGTTGTCTGCAGTGTCTGTAGGCTACATACAAATCCTTGAGAGATTACAAAAACTAATCCAAAAACAAGGTCAGATCATTTCTTTGTCTCTCAAAAAAACTCCAAACCAAACCAAACCCCAAAAAACAACCAACACCAAACCAAGCCACATTTGTACAAGTACTCCTTTGTATCCATATGAGCTAGAGAAAAATTTTGCAACTTTTCTCATCACTGCTTCCACTTCAGCATTTAGAGAAGTCCAAGACACTGGGAGCTGCCAGCCCTGTTAGCATTTCTTTTGTAAAAGTTTCCATTTTACTGGGAAGTATGGAACACTGGTATCTCCTGACCTGGAGCACACACACCCACCACCTTTGCCAAAACTGCCAGCTCCATTCTTCTACCAGCAGAGCACATCTACAAGGAGACCAAGCTGAATCTATTCTGCCTTTTACCTTTTTAAGCCCTTTTCTCCTCAGTGAAGTTTCATTGGTCTAACATGGATCAGCCATTGCTTTTCCACCAAAAAAAAAAAAAAAAGTCCAATCCTTACTGATTTAATACAAACCACCATCTGGGTATGGGGAGGAGAGATCTGCAATCCAGGAGTCCTTTCCTGGTGGATCAGACAATTCACAAAAAAAGAAAACTAGTATCTTATCTTATAATGGGTACATTGAACTGGAATCAATAGGGACACCTAAAAAATCTACTTTTTACCATATATTTTCAGACTAAGTTTTTCTGGATACTGCACTCCCGTTTACGCTCATGCTAGAAACATTCATTGATCAGTCCACAGTTTTCCACAAGCCTTTGTGCGAGGAAGCAAACACATCTCTCATTCTGTCACAGCCTCAGTCTCCCTGTCCTCCTGTACAAGAAAGGGCTCCCCAAACAGTTGGCACAGACTCCCATTTCCAGAAAACTGTGTTTCCATACAGGGTCTCAAAAGCAACGAGAGGGATGGAATGCCCTCACACTCCTTCAAGAAAAAGGAAAAGAAGGTAGCATTTCCTCCATCCAAACCAGAAAGGGAGATGAGACTTCAGCAGCTGAGGGGAAATCACTGTGCCTGAATGAGACTGGAAACAATAAAATATGTTCCACTTGTACGTCCTTTCAGTCTTAACCTTCATTAGTTAAGGAAAGATAAGTGCTACTAAACTGACTGCAGTTTGTGTGCAAATAAGGAACAAAACCATCTCAACTTGGATGTCTTTTCACCAACAGATATTAGAGCAAGTGTTGGTGTTTTCTAAAGCATCCTCATTTTTCACATGGCAAATAAAAAATGACAGCCAAGCATCAAGAAAGGTGGACAAAGTAAACTACAGTTTTCCTGGCATCTTATGTCAAGCTCCATATTGTCCAGTGACTGACCCACATTTGAAACTACAAAAGGTATTCCTATCTAAATAGCATCTCTCTGCTTTTATCTCTTTGTCTTCATTAGGTCTAAACCAAAGATCCATTTTTTAAGTGTTTAGATTCTCTTAAGAAAGAAAAATAGGACTGAAAGAGTTAAACAGTTTATTGTGCTTTTACACATTTTAGGAGATCATCTTTCAACAATGGCAGTAAAATCAGCATGTAGTCTTAATTTTCTATGGTTGAACCTTGAACGTGAATCATTATATTACAATGTACTTACTGATTTCAACAGGAAGAGGATTAAGCCCAGAAAATCAGGTTAGGAACCTGAAACTGGACTGAGGAAAATGGAATTTTTCTGGTACTAAAAACCTCTTATGTTATGTAAAATACATTAGAATTTTAAATATGAGATTTGGCCATTTGGAAAATATTCTTAACATCTTGAACTCAGCAGCAATGTGACAAGTCAGTGAACTGAAAATCCAATTAGTAACCAATGTTTTGAATAAAAAACCCTATTACTACACATATTAGATGGTAATATCTGATTTTACCTACTTGGACAAGCACACATACATAAAATGAATGGTGTTTTAATGGAATCTTCAACAGGTATAGAGAAAAAACATCCATGACCACTGGGTGCTGTTTATTGGCCACCAATACCACATTATCATTGCATGCATGTATATGATATACACACATAGATTATACATAGTGTATATACATTTCAAGTACAACCAGAACATCAAATAATTGAAATTTATTTTTCAGTTTTCCTGTTTTCAGTTACCTGTTTCTTGGAAGTACAAGGCTAACTTGACCACAGATGCTGGCACTTACTTCTGTTCCTCCCTCCCACTACAACTTACCTCCTTGGAGAGCAAGTAACACATTTCAGCTGCACATACATTAATTCTCCATACATTATTGTTTGCTAGAGATGGTGGAAGCACCCCACCCCCTGAACAATTTACCCATAACCCTCTCTTGTAAAAATATTTAATTTGGAAGTTTACAGTTTAGACAAGCAAATAATTTGGATAGAAGTCTTCTGTAATGGACACAATCCTCCATTAGTTTGCAATGTGTGCTACTGAAATTCTCATCTGAAAGAGTTATTTGCTTGTCTGTATAATTAGAATATATATCTGTCTGTGGAGTCACCTGCCTGGGAGTTTCTGGTACTTACAATCTTTGGAAGAGAAACATGGAAAGGACCAGCCTGAGTGCAAAGATGGTCACTTTAGCCTGTAAAAATTCACCCAGTTTGCCCAGACACAGTTGCTTCCACACACCCCTGTTCAGGCAATTCCAGCCCAGCCACACTCCACCATCCTGTACCTCATTCATGTCAACTGGGCCATGAAGGAAACAAACCACCTGAGAGGAAAAAGAAGGAAAGAGGCAGGCTTGTGGTAGACAGAAACAGAGAAAACTGGCAGTGCTAAGACAGACTGCTCTGATTATTTAGGGCTTTTTTGTTACCATCTGTATTTCCATGGTTTTCAGATGACCCACAAAGGAGATTAAATAAAACATGATTAGAAAATATACCCATTTTAAATATGTGCCTGTGTGATGCCCCAACGTGTCACTCTGCCTTGTCTGTGCTCTTCTAACCTCTGCTGACAGTGGCAGTCCAGCCATGGGGGCACATGGCTTGCAGCATGAAAACCGGGAAGTGGCATGAATGCTAGCACAGGCTGGTACCCTGACAGTCCCCAGGCACCTTTTATTCAAATGGTTTAGAAGAAATTTTGCTCAAATTCCACTTCCAACAGATATTTCTCCATTGCTCTGGATAAGGATTTTTCTACACAGAGAATAGCAGTATCTTAAGGAATATGCTGCAAAGATCTTCAACTGCTTTGAACTTCAAATGACCTGGTAACAAAAACAAGCTCTGTAAGCAATGAGCAAGACATGTAGGTCAGTGAGTAAGTGCACAACTCACTGAAAAGTCCAGCTTATTACAAATTCTTTAATCAGAATTAGCTGTGCTGGAGAAGAGGGAAATTAATTCATTAAACTCTAGCAGGAAGACAGGGATGCTGATAGCACATTGGTGCAAATCACTCCTGTGGTACTTTCTCATTCTTATGTGAAGCAGTTTGGGGCAAACATAAAAGGCTGATAAAAATATTTTGAGCTGTGCAAGGTGATTTGAACTATAATATGGAAGTACTGGAAGTGACAAACCTTTCATCAAGGAAAAGGAAAAAAATGCAGCAAGGATGGGAAATTAATCCAAATGCACAATCACAAGGCATCTCTCTCTATGTCCCCCCTCCCCAGCAGTCCCCAGCTACCTGCACAGTGGTGCTGTTTGCAATCGTCGGTGAATCACAGAAACACAGAATGGTTTGGGTTAGAAGGGACTTTAATGATCATCTCGTTCCAACATCCCTGCCATGGACAGGGACACCTTTCACTGGACCAGGTTGCCCAGAGACCCCTCCAGCCTGGCCTTGAAGACATCCACAACTTCCCTGGGCAACCTCTTCCAGTGCCTCACCACCCTCACAGTAAAGAATTTCTTTCTAATATCTAATCTAAACTTACTCTCAGTTTGAAGCCATTCCCCCTTGTCCTGTCACTACATGCCCTTGTAAATAGTCTCTCTCCATATTTCTTGTAGGTTCCCTTCAGGTACTGGAAGGCTGCAATTAGGTCACCCCAAAGCCTTCTCTCCTCCGGGCTGAACAATCCCAATTCTCTCAACCTTTCCTCACAGGAGAGGTGCTCCTCCCTCTAATCATCTTTGTGGTCTTCACTGGACTCGCTCCAACAGGTTGATGTCCTTCCTGTGCTGGTGACTCCAGAGCTGGATGCAGCACTTGATGTAGGGTCTCACTAGAGCAGAGTATAGGGGCAGAAGCACCTCCCTTGACCTGCTGGTCACACTGCTTTTGATGCAGCCCAGGATATGGTTGGGTTTCTGGGCTGTGAGCTCATGTTGCCAGCTCATGTTGAACTTCTCATCCATCAGCACCTCCAAGTCCTTCTCAGCAGGGCTGCTCTCGATCTGTTCATCCTCCAGCCTGGATTGAAACCGGGTGTCACCCTGACCCATGTGCAGGACCTTGCACCTGGTCTTGTTAAACTGCATAAAACTCCCATGTGTCCACTTCTCGAGCTTGTGCAGGTCCCTCTGGATGGCATCCTGTCCTTCAGGTGTGTCAACAGTACCACCCAGCTTAGTTTTATCTGCAAATTTGCTGAGGATGCTTTGATCTGCCCGATGTAAGTCAGAGGCTCTTTTTCCCCACCATGACTTGGATCCAGCTAACCGGCTCTCTATCAGCTCTCACACAGAGGTAGAAAAAATTCTGTTCAATTCTGCCCAAGAAGTGCTTTGACAAATCAAGGGAAATAGACCTATGGGGTACATATTGCTTTAAAAAACACACCATAGAGGGTGGTGCAAGCCTAGAGAAAGCAATATTATCAGATTACTCCAAGTCACAAGACAAAAGGAAAATGTGTTATTAAGCTGCAAAACTTGCCTTGTAAAAGAGCTGATGGCACAGACAGCATGAAGTTGTTTAGGATAAATTGCAGTCTAGGGTAAATCTGGACAAATACTTCAATTCTGGTTTTAATAATTCCATTTTTAATGGAGTTAATCGCATGGTCACTTGGGAATAAGCCCTTTGCACTAAACACAAAGGTTAAAAATTGCCATAAGGAAATAAGTAAACACTTCCACCAAGTAACTTTTCAAGCCTTTTCAAAGTTAAATTAACAACAAAACCAATGAAATCACAATTTTCTTTGGATTTTGGCTCTCCAAGCTTAATATGACATGTTTCCAAAGCTCCAAGACACCATATCTCCCTTGGGAGCAGACACAGGGCAGTGCTGAAAGAACATCAGAGAAGGCAAGAGCCAAGAGCACCCCAGCACCTCTGTGCTAGCTCCAATGTAGCCAGAATGGAGCAGGGTGTGGATCAGGAATGTTGATACCCAATTATTGTCAAAAGGAAGCTTGGTGTAGAGAGTAGAATATTCAAGCTCCACAAAGGTATGGATAGGTTACACCCAGGGAACCTTGTCTTTGACCATAACCAGCGGCATGGCTTCCACTCAAGGTAAAAGGCAGCAATAACAGAGTTTGCCACCAATTACTCAGTCATGCATGAAGTGGAGCATCTGAAAAATGTTGCTTTCTGGAAAGATACTGCTCTTATTTGATATTGCTGTATAAGCATCAAACTATTTTGTTTTAAAAGCCATGGTAAATTTATGAATGAAACTGTGCAAGAGGGATTTAATGAGAGATCCATAGCAAGTGTTCAGTGGTCTGGATGTTGCCTGCCACCAGGGTAGCATGAAATCATTTGATAATTAGACCATGGCTATGCAGGATTAGCATACCTTAAAAATATAGGGCTGCATTATTTTTATTTATATAACAGATGGATATTTAAAAAGGTCGTGCATTTTTTAATGAATGCAACGTCACACCAGTGTTGACAGAAGATTTGGAAGTGCTACGATATGGCCAAATCTAAAGCTAAAAATGCTATTTTCCCTCCCCCCTGTGCTCTGGTCATGGAGCTGAGAAACAAATGTGGAATAGTGCTGTGAACTTCCTTCCAGAAATCAGCTTAAGCAAAGTACTTATAGGGCACTAGGTTATATTTTCTTTCATTTCATGTTGATTATAGGTAATTACAAGACTCCATTATTAGAGCTATCTGAAGACCCCACACTTCTCCTTTAGTCCCACCAGAAAGAAGAAGATAGGAGAGTAATTAGTATTAAAAATATAATAACAATAATTTAAAAGTGATAAAACTTTATTTTTTAAGCAGAGCAGTAATTGCAATTTTTTTACCATTAAATACAGGTTTGCAGGATATTTCTTCTAATTTAAAAAAAAAAAAGTATGTACCAGTTCCTAATACTGTAACAACACAGAAATCCTTGCATTAACTCTGGCCTACAACTCTTTGTTTTGGTGGACAGCCCAAAGTTTCATGGCCAAGCTGCAACATAGAATGAACTTTGTGGCCTTGTGCAGCAGCTACATCTCCCTCAGTGCCTAAAGACAAGTCCCAAACCGCAGCCCTGAGAAAGCATGGACGACACATCCCGAACTGAAAGAATTCACAGAGCCAGAACGTTTCATCAAACATCCCATAGGCATTTGCTGGGAAAAACAGCAGCAATCTTCAGCCCCTGCCACATCAGCTTGCTCTGACCTTATTGAGGCATCACCACAAAACACACAGACAGAGGGGCACTGGACACACGTGGAAAACCTGTACTAATACCACATCAAGGGCTGCACCCAAGCCCATTGCCATCAGTGTAACCACAGAATATGGTGGTTTCCATTCATTATCCAGGGAGGGACTCTTTCCCCCTGCCCCTCTAAAGCCAAAATTCACAATAGGCCCCCTCAGGTACTGAGTCCCACTTTCCTCTGTGTAACAACTTCAAGAGAATTGGGCTTGCCAGCCCAATTTGAAGAGAAAAATTTCTGAATTTTGTCATTAAAAATCTCGTCCCTCATCTCCTTTCTATGCCTCTTCCAAAGCAGAAATGAAAGGATGAGAGTCAGGATCTAAAATACTGGCATTTCAACAGAATATTTGAAAATAAGGAGGTTTCCAGAAAAACATTTGTAATATTTTAGGGATTTTAACCAAAAGTGGAGGGTTTTTTCTAATCAAAGTTTTCCCAAGTAGATACAATAGGCATTTATTTATATTTTAGGCCAGCCCTTTTTTTAGGCCTTCTTCTAAAAAGTTTTCATTCTTGGAATTCCAGGAAAATATATAAGCCATGTGAACTTGTCCTCCTTTTTCCACAGGGCTGGTCCTGCCCCAGGTGGAACTACTGTAATGCTATCAGACCAGTAGTGGAAAAATGCTTTTAAACAACCACTATTTTAAACAATAGCACAAGGAAAGGCCAAGCGGACATCCAGCTGTAGAGCCTGAAACAAGCAGTGGTGAGGGGAAGCTTAAACTTCCATCACCAAACAGCATCAACACTGCAACAGCAAAATCTGCTTCCAGTGCGCTCTTGGTGCTCGCAGACAACGTGGCCCTAAAAAGGGTTGTGGTGAACCTGTGCAAACAATAAATGGTACCAATAGCCAGGGCCCATTTCCCTCCTGTGAACTGAAACCCTGTGGACTGTGAAACTGTGTATTTCTTCACAGTATCCAATTGGCCTGCAAAATCATTTGCCACCAAAAATAATTGAAAGGGGTTTTTATGATTCATAAGACGTGGGAGACTTTGCTATTACAGTGTTGGACAGCCCATAGGTGTATTTGCCTAAAACTGAGGTTTCACAATGTAAAATTCTAAATCACTTTTTTAATTCCAAAAAACTAATATAAAATTTCCCTCTTCTTGCAGTTTCCTCAGGAACAAGAGGTCAGAAACAGAATGCTGGGCTACACAAGCTACCATTCTCATACAAAACCCTGATCTTTGTGTGTTACACACTGGGTTACCTGGGAACCCCTGATCACTCCAGCAACATTTAACAAGAACACTTAACTTTAGTGGTTAATTTTTATACAGCTAATTTCTTCTGCCTCTCACTGAAATAGCTTTGCTTGGGCAAAGTGGTTCTTTGGTGGTTGTAGGAAGGAAGAAAATATAGCACTGTCTTCTCTTGCTAGGAAATGAAAAACACGTTATTAGTGATGCTCCTGTCTTAGAGTCAAAGGACACCACCCTGCATAGAGCCAGGTTAGAGATTAAGCCTATTAGGCAGTTGCATGCCCTCTTCTCAGATGGTCCTTTTCTGCCTTTCTGCCTTTTCTGCCTTTAGTAAAATAAATGTGAAGTTCAATAAGGAATATGGCCCAGAAAAGAAAATTGAGGGATTAAGCACAGAGATTAAGAATGGGCATGGTCTTGGCATTAGGCATAACTCTAGCTATTCTGTCTTATGTATTTTATGCTTAAGATTAGACTTCTGAATTTTTAATCAAAAAAAAATGTTATTAAAGTGCTCTGCTATATTTTTTCCCAATAACTGACTACACAAGGCACACGTTGCACAAATCTCACATATTCAGTTCATGAACTAACATCACTCCTGAGAAAAAACAAACACCAAATCTGATGTCTTTTCAAGTAGAATAACTGAGGTCAGAATCTGCCCCTGGGCAATCGTATAGAAAACAGTCAGGAAAGGCCTGTGTATTGAAAAACCTCTCTGATGCCCTAAACTCAACTCCAGACAATCTGAAGAGCTAAAACACAAAGATATTTCATGTATGGGTTCATAATTTTCTGAAGAATTGTATTACCTTAAAGATCTTGGAAGCCAAAAGCTTAGAAAGCAAGATCACAAATCACTTGCAAGACTCAAGCCAACATCTACACAATAAAACATCTATAAAACAGAAATATTCACTCACCAGCTAATATAGCATATTGTCACGGAAATAAACACATCCCATCTTTGCAAATTCAGTTGTACTTTCCATCTTGAAGATTTGGCTGATGACGATGTCTGTCTTCAGCTCTAGAGATACAGGGATAGTTTTATAGCTGTCACACAAAGTAAGTATACTTTAGGACACAAGGAAAAACCATACAAGACAAATTAAATCCCATTCAGCTTCATGCAAATCATATATTACCATTAATCATCTCGTATAAAGTGGTCAGATAAGACATGCCATAATCGCTATCAGAGTAGCTGACTTTGAGCCTGTTAAGATATTTTTGACCATTAAAGGTGAATTTAATTCCAGCTAATTTTAATAACCCAAAAGCAAGGTGCCTAACCACATCTTGCCATCCAAGTTCTCTCCACAGTGAAAAAGAAAGATGATACATCTGGAGGATGATTCACCACATTGATCTTAGACATCTATTTTAGAATGGGATGAGTCACTCTTTGGATGCACATACCTTTCTTTGGTGATGGATGAACTCTGGCCACCTGAGTTAATTCAGTTATCAATGTTTTAAACAGCTAATGTGAGCTGACATAGTCAAAGCCTTGGTCAAAAGTCCATAGAGAAAGGAGACCTGATGGCAATTTGTCAGGTACTATATCTAAAGAGGTTAGATGTCTTCATCACACTAAGAGGGGCTTTTTCCAAAAAAATCACCATCTGCATAGCAGCTGTTACCTCATTTTAATTATTCATAGCCGCTTGCACTGAGGAGAGAGATAATGGTGTGGGCAGAGATAAGAGTGAGAGCAAAATTTTTTGAATGATTTTGATCTGAGTTCATGGACTGCATACTTGAGGGCTGTCTGAGGGGGTGTAAGTTAACTTGTGACTAAGAGTTCTCATTAAACTGCAGACCAGCAGATGCCAATATTTCAGATTAACTTACCAAACCACCAGGCAGTACTATCACTAATTAGAGGAAACATTACTCAGGAGACTGTTATCCTGAATCTAGATCATGTACTAATAAGCCAGACAGTGAGCATTTAGATAGCACAATTGATATAATTACATTTCTTTTTAAAGGCCTTTCTTAGGGGCCAATATACATAATACTCAAGACGACTTCAGCTGCCAAATTGCTTATATTTTCCTGAGAATCAAGGCTGGGTGAGCTTGCTTGAGGTAATGCAAATAAAGTGTTTTTTAAAGGAGATGACAATGAGCAATCAGCACCATAACAAACAAGAAATGTTTTCCTATTCGTATACTAAACATTTTATTCAAAGATGGGGAAAAAAAACCAGCATGACAAAGGTTTTAAATCCTAGATTTAACAAGATACAAGCCTGTGATGTTTCTACATCTACATTAGGAATCACTTTTGGGGAGAAACTCCATGTATGCAAACGTGTGGAGAAGATCGCCCTTGGGGTGGAGTAAAGTTCTGAGACTTGCAAAGAAATGTAAGAGGCCTCAGTTTCAAGAAGGTCAGTGCCAAGCAAAAGACAGAAGAAAGAATATAAACTTGTTTTAGGACTCAGTCACTGTTAACAGTCCCAGTACTTCCAGCATGGAAGGGCCAGATGAAATCCACATTGAGGTCCCTTTGGATTCCAAAGATGTGGAACTACAAATAAGGCACAATCTTTTTCCAGCTGAGCTGCTTTCTGCAAATGCAGGGCAAGGTAAATACATGATAAGGGCCTGGGTGGCTTTGAACAACCACAGATAGGTTAAGGACATGTAAAGGAATTTAACACAGAGGCAGGGATAAAAGTAGCTTCCCATAGCAAGCCATAGGCAGTTTGAATCTTTCTCCTTGTTTCTCTCAGCATAAGCTTAAAGTTTAGAAAAATCAGAAGTAGGGACTTGACATAGTGCTTATTATTTTACTCCTGAAGTAGAAGCAGCAGCAGTGTTTGATTACAGTTCCTGCATATGGCACAGCCTGCTTTCTACTCTCACTACCAGTACTAACTTTGCTCTTCAACCAGGAGCTGAAAGTTTCCTTCTTGAATGGTTTTCAGAGTTACTGCCCTGAGCTGTTGGAAACAATGAATTCTTTGCTCAAGTGACATGAGGAGGGACCATGCTGCAGCTGAGGGAAGCATGGTGGTTGGCCTAATTCCTGCTCTAATTCTGTCCTTCATGGCAGCTGGCACTTCACAGCAAATACTGTCTTGGTCGAGGGCAAAAGAAACAGCTCTTTTTATTAATTCCTACCCTCTAGGAAGGCATGTGCCAGCTGGTGAACTAAGGGAGGCTGAACTTTACCTTTACAAATGCTAAAGCTTGAATTTTAGGCACTTGGGTTCAAGGGTTTAGCTCTGTTCAATGTCTCGTAAACAGCACTTTTTATTCTGGTTTTCCAAAGGATGCACTCTTCCCAAATCCTGTCCTTTCTTGCTATGTAGAAGATGACTTTGACAAGGAACAGGTCCTGTGAAGTGGGTAGGGACTGCACCTGCAAGTTAGATCTTAAGACTTATTTGGTCCTACGTACTGAAGGGTGATCATCACTACACAACAACTATATTGTAACAAAATGCCTACTCAAAACACTGTCTACTGATTGCAGTCAACCCTGAGGGTCAGTTTAGGAAAAAAATGTGTAAAGGGCATGTGCAGAAATTTATCTTCTTTCCCCCTCACCCTCTTTTTTCCAGGAGAGTCTACCTGACAATGTCAGATATACACTGTTACACTTCCATGAAGAACAGTTTTCCAATTTTTGTTTTGAATCAAATGACATAACTGAATTTTGCACTTCTGAGGATGAAAGTGGTGATGGAATCAGAAAAATATGTAGATTTTCAAAACCCCCTACGCAGGTCTTCCTCCTGCTGTAGTACTACATCCTTCATGCTGTAGTATTCGATCATTAATATTAGTGATAGCAGCAAACCCTAAAACTACTTATGTGCACTGAAAAAAAAAAAAAAAGAGTAAACATTGTATGTTGCATCACATGACAGTAAATTGCTTGAACAATTATAGAAAAATTAATTGTAACAAAATAAGACTTCCTGTTGTTTATTAGATATTGTAAGAATGAAATGTACAGTATACAAAATTAATATCAAAAATGTTCACATGATTGATTTTTCTTTGGATTAACTGCAGACAAGCAGCTTTTAAAGACATCATGCTGAGATCTATTTTCTACTAAAAGATCTCAGGTGTATCACTGCATGCTATCTACAGTTGTAATCTACAAAATGAAACCTATTGAATTTTTGTTGAATCTCAGTGGCATTTTTTTAAAAGAACAGAACAATAACATTAGCTTAGAGGAGAAAAAATAATGTTAATATTTCAAATTCATAAGCAAAATTGCTTTTAAAATTTCAAACCTTACAATTGTACATTTTCAGTTTCAAGCACTTGCCATAAGAAGTTACATTCTACTATATAGGTGACAAAGATTTTGAATTTCGTTTTTCTTTGAGACAGATACATAATCCTCATTTTCTTTTTCCTAATGAATTTTCATATCTTTAAAGTTAGTGTTAAACAACGTTCATTCTCCTAAAGAAACAATTTAAGTATGGTTCATTTCATAAGCTGAAAGTTTTCATTTAAGGTATATCTATATAAAGGAATGTAAAATGGTTTTCATTTTTTAAATCTGTGCATTTTCAGTTTATGTCATATTGTTTAGCAGAAAAATAAAGTAACTACTAATGACTAATCTAGATAACCTAAAATCAGCTGATCTGTTCCATAAAATACATGCTTGCCATAATGCTTTTCACTGCAATATAAAATACACTAGAAAAAACTGAAATTATTACCAGGGAATATTACATGGTTATCAGTATTGATAATGCTTCCCAGATTAGAAAAAAAAAAAAATAAAAAATCTTTACATGAATTTCTTATACATGCTCTACTTAGCAACAGGAATATGATTTAAACTGAAAATTCTTCTCATATTGTCCAAATAATTTTTCTTGATAGACTCTGAATGTATTTGCACAATTGCAATGTGTTCAAAATAGTGACCTAATGTCAGGTAAGTTGTCAATGATTTAAAACAGGAATGGGTGCCTGACAAAGAGTGGGCCAGCCTTCCAGAACAAAACAGATGGTGCTCTTTCTCTTGAGGTGTCACTAACGTAAATCACCTTTCAAGTTGGCACATATCACAAGAACCCTTAAAACAATCCCTGTGAATGAAAATGAAGACAAAACACAATACAAAAGATGCAAACCCATTTTTTCCAGAATTTAGGAGAGTCCAAAAGTATTTGTGCTCTCTTTTGCATTAAACTGGTGAAATTCAGTGGATTGGCTATTTTATTTTTAAGAGATAAACTATTAAAATCATCTTATGCTGGGAACAGCTGGGCTTGCTGTTTTCTTTCCTTTTATGTGTTGTTTTTTTTTTTTTTTCTAAGACCATTGGCAAGAACAATCTGTGGGCTCTTGGATTGAATAGCTGACCCAGGTTGAGTTACTGGTGCAGTACAATTGCACAGTCCGTCTCTGCAGCCCGAGCTCCCTGCAGCATTTGCAGAACCTTGCATACGTGTTGATGTTGTAGTTGTAAATGCTTGCAGAAGGGCACTTCCCGTCGCATGAAACAATGTTCACCTGGTAACAAACATCATGAATAATCAGCAAACTGAAGCAGCTAGCTAGGAGTGCTCAAAGAAGTCCAAAAACATTAGGCATCCCAAATCCAATGGCAAAGCAATGAAAAATTTGGAGGTATTTCCTCTAGCCCCTTATGAAATCCCACTACGTCTCAAAATAAGCTCTGAAGTACATTGCCCAGACAGGTCTCAATTTTTATCTTACTGATATCAATGATGACTTTTCTGTCCATTTCAGTAACAGGTTTTGGCTATTAACAGACACAAAGAAACAATTCTGGTTTTGAATTTTAAAGTATTCATAACAACCTTGGCTTGAACACAGCACCAAATGTTCTGTCTCCAACTCCCTGCAGTATTCATTTCAGTGATACACTGATGCAGTGTTGCTGTACTGGTATCAGTAAGGAGGAATAAAAGAACCAGTCCTTTGGAAAGCCAAGAGGAATTACTACTAATGACACCAAATCTGTAATACAGACTGTAAGAGAAATAGTCATAGAAACTGAATAATTTTTTCATATTTAATAGTTAAGATTCGTGTTTCTGTTCAATGAGACACTGAGACTAAATTTCCTGGCTGCTCAACAGCTTACTCTACAAAATGTACTCTCAGAGTCATTTTAGAGGTTACAGCTGTTTCCCTACACTCTTTTATTACAGCTTTTCCAGGCGCTCCTACACATCTCACATGAGACGTCTGTCTGCACCCTTGCTGCTGCTCACAGTCTTACTGCCCAGCAGGACGTTGCTGGTGTCCTTCAACAGTAAATCCTTCGATAGTGCCTCATTCTTCCTTCACATTTTACAGTATGTTCATGCTGCTGTCTAACAAAAGCTTTCAGGACCCAAGATTCCTTTCTTCACGAAGTTGGCATTTAAATACTTTCCCTGGGCAGATGGAAAATTATACACATCTGCAGCCGTTTTAAATGTAGAATATCAGGGGCAAGATTCAGTTATATTGAAGTTCATTTGCATATAATAATTGCATTATAGGGTGAAATGAGACTTTGGATTTGCACTAAATCAACATGCACCTAGATGCATAAGAAAAGCAGAAGTAACAGCCTCCTTTTTGTTCTTTGAGAAGATGATTGCTGAGAATATAGGGAAACATTAGAACAGCTCTATGAAACAGAAATCCCTGTCTCTGTAACAGAGATGAAGACAGTAGCCTTGTGGAATTTGGGTTCTTTTTCTTCCTTCATTTTATTTCTCATATTTTTTCCCTTCTATGAAAACAAATTGTGATAGTTATCTACTTACTGGTGTGTTACTCCTGCAGTCGTTCTTGCGGATAGTCATCCTAACAGTCACCTTCTTACAGAATTTTCCATCTTCCTTACCTGCAAAATGGTCATAGATCAAAAAATATCAGCTCAAAATTCTAAACATTTCCGAGACGAGAATATTCCTCAACATTTTACTGGGTCAAGAGACACAAAGAAGATACCCATCAGCTATATACTGAGTCACTTTTAAAACTATTCTATTTCATGCATTAAAGTATCCATCTCATTATATCTTTAATAACAATTACGAAAGGTTCATTCTTCATTCAGAAGTTTTTTAAGAGTAAGTCCACTGTGTTCAAAAAATTTTGCAAAACTGATCAACCACTCCTGCGAGAAGACCTGTTAATAAGGCATAAAGTGCATTTTCTGTTAAATACCTGCAACAAACTTTAATAGCAGTAATTGCATTCCAGTGGTATAAACAAAGTTTAAAATTAATATGCGACAGCAGAATCTGATGAAGAACAGGGCTTCACATTTGGTTTTATTATGTTTTTATTAAATAAAAGAACACCAGTGAACAAATGAAATTTTTTATTTGCATTTCCATTATTTCCACAATTTTTCTCATAGAAGTATTTACAAAGTACATGAATAAAACACAAAAGATAACAAGAAATCACTGAATTAAATACGGAGTTAAGCTTCATTGAAGAAGGGAATCCTGAACATTTGAAAAAAACAAAAGATGTTCTGTATAAAGTTCAGTTGTAAGAGATCAGGAAGCACAGTGTCTTCTTAGGATGACCCTCTCTATGCTGGAGAAACCACATTATACTGCAGATCTGTAAGAGAAATGAACAGCTCATTTTAATACAGCAGCTTCCACTGTTTCACACCAGATTTTATGCATCTTGATGCAGCCCCCCATGACATCTCCACAGAGATGTGTTTTCTTTCTTTCAGTCAAGAAACCCAAGGATGTTGACAAAAGGTGAATACTGTTAGCTCCAGAAAAGCAAGGGCACTAAAGGATTCATCAGTTTGACCAATACCCAATACTGAACTGGGACACAGTTTTATCACATCTTTATGAGCAGTATCCAGTTCCCTGCTCTAATCACTGTCAAACCAATACTGCTTCTCAAAGAGAAACAATTTTTTGTTCTTTTTTTTTGGTTGGTTGGTGGTTCTGTTGTCTTTTTTTTTTCTTAAATTATCTAAGTCTCTTACTGTTTCTAGACACAATAGAGTTTTCTAGAATATGAAAGAAACTATCAGTAAATCTTCTTGGAAGCAAATAAAAACCTGCAAACATAAATGGTTGGCTACTGCTTGGCTGCTGTTGAATTATATTTGCTTAGTGAAAAAGTAAATTGAGAAACAAAGAAAAAATAAATTGTTCTTGAAAATAAAAAAACTCACCGTTATTTCATGTTTTTCACAGTTCTTTTCACGGTTCTGTCTTCTTTTACATTATACATGGTGTTTAGGGTGGAGAATTCAGTGCAGCTGTGACTATGACTTCACCCAGGCTACAGTGAAAGTACATCATATCCCATAAAAAAATAAATATATAATGTATTTCCATGCATGTACATTAATGTCCAGTGGCTTTTTATGAGCTTTACAACACAATATACTTTCCCATGAACAACCTTACAAAACATGTGAGCGTTTTATACGTGTTGTATTATAGATTTTTTTCACTGTCCGTATGGTTGAAAATCCTTGCTTGGTTTTTGGGTTGACTCATAGCACTGTTGTCACTTAAAGTGACACCAGTATGAAAGAGAAACATAGATTTCAGTTAATAGTCCTAGAGTCAGAAGCATAATTTAATGTAGGATGTGTCACTCAGTAATGCACAGAATTAGAGTCAACATAATTTCTCTGAGAGAAATACAGAGTTGTTTCCACAAAATAAATGCCAAAACAAATGCATTCATAATGTTACAATTCAAAGAATTAACATGCTCTATGAAAAAGAACAAAGATAATCTCCAATTTTCATGGAGTCAACACTGGATTGCTATTTTCAGTATACTGTCCTAACTATGGATGGGAAAGAAATTATTTGCTTCTACTGTATATGGCACAAAGCAAACCTGTATGATACACCTGCAAAAATGCTGCTTACACAGTAAAGCTTTAACAAGCAAAGCCATTATTCTCTATGTTCTACAGCACTGTAAACATGATAGAATTAGTTTACTTTTTCGAACACAGCAATTTTACACATGCAGCAAGCTAAAGACTATGCAAGTGCTTACTACCAACAGTACATTGTTGGCTAACAACAATGCACCGCCCACACAGTGCAAAATGAAAAAACAAATCAAAACAAAAATGTGAGCCACTGAACCATGAGCAGTTACACTACACTGCAGCTTTTGGCATTATTGGGTAACGTGAGGTCTGATGATCCTAGCAGGGAGTACATTGTTGGAAATCAACAATGATGCTGTTTGGGTTGGTCCTACCTATTTGAGGAAAATGTACCTGTGTGACAGCCAGCATAGGCTGTAGGAGTGACTGGGCTAACAGGGAATGGGAGGAACACTGACACTGAAGAACCTGGTAAGAATATTACACATTGAACAGAGCACATGTTACAGAGCATTCCCTATAGTATGAAAACATTTGGGAATTATGAGATTTTGGCATATTTGAAAACAGAATTCAACTTTAAAATGTTTGTATATTGCAGGATCACAGAATGGCTGAGGTTGGAAGGGACATGTGGTTCCTCCTTGCTTAAGCAGGGTTCATTGTGCCAGTAGCTCAGGACCATGTCCAAGCATTACATGCATTGCTAAGCCTCATGTGAAAATCAGGAAGAATCTGATCTACATTGGTATAATTTAGCCAGTCTGCTATCCTGAATTTAATGTGCCCTTCGGGGTTACAACAGAGAAATAGTATCATTTCCTCACAGCAGCACTGGTAATACCTCAAGGTTTTGATGGAACTCCTAGGTCTTAATTTTCAAATACCAATTAAAACTGAAAACAAAAATCACAATTGTTTCTAATGGTAAAGTACTTCAGAAGAAAACAAAAAACCCAATAATCCTTCTCATAAAATGTCTCACACAATTACAACTGACAGCTCTCATGACAGCAGATTTGTTTGGAGTCAGAAAGAACTTACATGATTCACAGAATTAATGTGCTGTCTACCAACAGGTGTGAAATCAAAATTCTAGGACTCTATTTGTAAATGTGTCTCAAAAGTCACTGGGTTTTTCAAGGGTTTAATTTTACTTTGTTGTGCATGCCACAGATCAATAATTTAATAATTCAAGGGGTGATTATGATGTTTCTCTAAGCATAGTAGCAAGATCTTCTGCCCTGCTGAAAAGTAGCTTAATGGATGTTTAACTGTCTTACTAAATCTTTCAGAAGTGGTTTATTTGCCTGCCAGGGCATTGAAGGGTAATGTCAGATAATCAAAAACTGATGTCAGAGAGCCTATGGAGAATCAGTCATGGAACTAGGAAAAGTGCTTGAAACACAGGTCCACCAGAGTGAAAAAACATGAAGAGATATTACCATTCCCTTATAGTGGGAGCATAAAAAACTCCCCAGAGTGAAAAAACATGAAGAGATATTACCATTCCCTTATAGTGGGAGCATAAAAAACTCCCCAGATAAATCTTCCACAGTTTCAATCAAGTTTTTAGTACCAAATACAATACAGATGAATCACACCAAAAGGTACCTCCCTGTTGGCAACATATATCCAGATCTGGTAATCGTGACTGTGCAAGTTCCATCCCACCCAGCAAGAAATACCTGCACTTTTCTCCATCTTTCTCCCACACTTTTAGGTCACTATTTCAGCCACTTAAGCAGATTGAGTCAGAATTTTGCATGTTTTTAAAGACAGCATGATACTGCCCAGTATAAAAAACTCCTTTTCAATTGCTTTTAACAGTGTCAACTTCAAGTATTTGAATTTAAATTCATCTGGTTAGGTGTCTTCCTCAGGCTAAGTTCTTCATTAAATCAACCAAAACGTTTCAGCTACGTACCACTGTGTTAAGAAAATAAAATGTACCTAACTCCTTATTTCTATTAAGAAATAGTATATTTGGAACCTATTCCTTAGAGGATTTTTATTCTGTTTGGGTTTTTTTTTCCCCAGAGAATCTTTATTAGCTCTCACAGATGTCCAAACCATATATTGGTAATCGAGTAAGGGGGAATTTTTTTATTGTAAAAGGTACTGCCTGAATCCTTAATCTTCGTTCATGAAGCCTAGCCATGATGATGACTGCCTGAAGGTTTCTGAATTATGTCTACTAATTTCTATACTACAATCTGTTTATTATTTACAAAATTAACTTATAAACTACTTGGATCAATCTTCATTTTTACCAAATATGAAGATATTTATGTAGATGAAGCATGTTTTAAGTTGCCTTCTAAAACACAGTACCTTTTATTATACTAAATGCAGTAACTAATATTTTGAGGAGTTTTACATGAGAACTACAAAATAAAGAATATGAATTTTAATGACTTGACCAGCCAGAATCGCTGTCAGTGGAGTAATAGCATCAATGGTAAAGTATTTTCTTTTGATTTAACTCAAATAGTTTCAGTGTTATTCAAATGAGTAAAACTGGGAAAAGCACAGCCTTTGAGATCAGTGAATCAAGCTTTTATACAGGAAAGAATCCACCTTATTTCTAACGTAACAACAAATTAGACAGACTTGTGAGGCAGGCAGCATCATTAGTTACTTACATGTTTTGCAGCATCCTTCTAAGAATGGCACAACGTAGCCTCCAATCTGACCAAGAGAAATAAAGGGGAAAAAAACCTTGATTTTTTCAAACATTCATTCCCATATATCTTCACTCTTAGAAATATCTTCCAGATAAAGCTCTACATCATTATTCAGGTAAATGCAGTATTCTGGTTAATGGATGAAGGTATGGTTGTAAATGATCTCACTTTACTGTTTTCACACAGGTAGCTTTCACCAAATGCCACTATTCATCACCAGCTACCCAAATAGCTCCCCCATTTGGACAGAGAATGACTGTGTTAAGTCTGACTCCATCACAAGTTATTAGAGTGAAACCCCAACCTCTTGTAGAGGCTATACTGACAATCACAAAAACCTGAATCTGACTTCAGAGCAGGAAGAAATCTCATCTGAACGGGAAGCCAATGACTTACCATAGTGGAGATTCATGTCTTAATGCTGAGCAATAAGCACTCCCCAGAATACTGTGGGAAGAATACCTACAGCTATATTAAAAGCTTTCTCAGGATTACATTGAAGGAGAGTTCAATTTTTGATGTCCAACTCAGCATCTCAAGCCATGCTAATCCCTCTCTCCACCTTAACTTTTTAGTTTGCCTAGAACAGCAAAAAGCCTTTCACCAGCTATGTAATAACAGACTCTCTGCAGAACCAACCCATTGTTATCTGCAAGGAAAAACTACAGCCACCCAGTTCCTTCAGGACTCCTCCCTGCTTCTGTGACATCGTTCATCAAGGAAAGTCTTCCCATCCACATGTAAATGCAGAATTACAGAGAGCGAGATCACTCCCTGCCTACATTTCCTGGCACTTAACCTAATCTCATTTTGCAAATTCAAATAGAACTTTTCTTCTTGTTCCAAAACTAGTCCATAAAACTTTATGTGTCAGTACTTAAAAATTGTTCCTGATATTCAGACAATCTTTCCCTTTCTTCTATGTTTTTGACCACTGTGCTGAATCAAATCAGTTTGATACTGGATCAGTTTTCATACACAGAAAATCAGTCAGAAAGGACACACGTCCACCTCAGAAAAGCATCCAAGTTCAACACAGCTGTATGAAGACTAGTTTGATACTACAAGCCTCTATTAAAAAAATAAAAATAAATGAATTCTGAGAATAAGAAGACATGACTCCAGCTGCGTAACTGGGCAGACTGGTACATTATATCTGTATGGTTATAACTTTTTACCTTTAAATGGCCTGGCAAAAAGTGTAGGCATTGTAAGAATATATAATTTCTCCCTTCTTGAGGTAAAAAACATTTATTGTCAGTGTTAATCTTTTCACACCAACATAAACCACAGCTGGAATGCAAACAATGTATTGTACACTGACCTTCACACATTCAGTTTCATTAAAGGGTGGGCAGCCAACTGCAGAGGAAACCAGAACTGGTCCTATTGCTGTGTTAGTGCATTCATATCTGATGCAGTTTGAAATCCAAACAGCACCAGGCTGTCAAAAATTGTAAAACAGAAATTTTACTGGGCAACTCAGCAAAAACAGTATTGCAAGTATGCCTAAAACAGTTTCATTGAATGTGATCTTGCATGAATCAACAGTAATACTTGCAACAAAATGCAATTCAGATGCATGTTAAAGTTCTGTTTAAGCAACAGATTTGAAAGTCCACCAAATACATAACGTTAAGCAGGTTCTAAAATAGTTGAGTTCATGATAATTTTCTGATATATATATATAAAAATCCCTGATACTTTTATTGACAGCTGTATGGTTGACCCTCCAAGAAATTAATGTTGTGTACATGCAAAACTACTCCTAGTATTTCGCCAAATAAAGCTCTTTTTGGTAAATTTTATATGGCAACATGCATACAGTATTTCAGATTTTTTTTTGTTTAATTATAAATATTTTGAGGGAATAAAACATGTATAAACTCACCTTAAAATTGGAAACTGTGCCATTGCTGAAAGTGTGGAGACAAGACAAGTTCTTGCAGCTACCACAGCAAGCTGTTAAATCTTTTGGAGGCTGATAGACTTGGTTCTGCCAAAAATCAAATAGATTACTCCTTGTATGAGACTATCTTGCAATTCAACATTTTATTATTGTAACAGGCAGATTTTTTTTTTAGGTATCTGATTTTTAGGGATATTTTTTAAATAACTTTCAAAACTGCACAGCTTACATTCATACACACCGTACATTCATGAAGCTTTCATGAAATACCTTTGTTCTTAACTGAAATAAATGGGGAGAAGTTCCAACTGAGAGAATGAACTGGTCTATCTACCATTTTTCAAATGTAAAGTGACAGCTTACTTCAAGAACCACTGAAATTTCGACTTTTTACACATCTATATAATATTCCTATGGTAACGTATCATATTTTGTAAAAAGACAATGTAACATTTGCTTATTTTATGAAGCTGTTTTCACGACTTTTAGAATTCTTATTCTATTTATAATTACTCTCTTCTCTACTCCTATTGAGCTAATGTCTGCCAGGAATTTGTACCAGTTTGCTCATAATGCAGCTGAAGTTCTGCAGGGTGCAAGGAGGCAGTATGCTATTAACCCAAGGAGGCAGTTTCTATATACATTAGTTTGTAAAAGATGTACATAGGGGAGAAAACAGTGAAGGGAGTGAGACTTTTTATAAACTTCTATTAGAAGTGTGGTAACACATCATTAGAGGGAGATCTCCTGGTTACTCTTTCCAACTTGTTCCTCTGACTGTAATCTGCTCAACAAAACCCATCACAATGTAATTAAGACCACCAGTTAAAATATACATGTCTAAACTTCTGAATTTCTTACAGCTTTGCACTTGACAGCACAGTCTATCGAAGATGTGTTTATTTGGTAGTATTTAGTGGAGGGATCAATCACATTTGTACAATAAGAAATACGGCAAATGCCATCTGCACTGTGTTCCACGATTCTCTGTCCAGGAAGCAGCACACCTCTCTCATTACTCAGGCAAACTTTGTCTCTCACTACAGGAAAACACAAACAGCATGGTCAGGACAATCAGCTTGGTATGAAAACTCCATTAAAAATGTTTCAAACAGTAAAACCAGAATGGAAAAAGCTACTCCGCCTCATTAAGAATTATGGATCACATTCTCAAACATGAATTGTTAGTAGTCTAATGCTTCCCTATAATCACCAAATTATTTCAAGTAAAACCCTGCATGAAATCTAAATAAGCACATAATATTCTATTACCTGCACCACCCCAATGACAGTGCAGGTTTCTTCAACTGTTTTGTTTCTTAAGACTACTTCAGGATAATGTCTGTTTCTCCCCACCGATTACTGAGGGCACAGAGGATAATCAGGTCAGAAGTATACATCTTTATTGTAGAAATCTAAGCAAGGACAATCCCAACTCTTTTGGTCAACTGGGTGCCCCACAGGAATTATTTTTTCTCCAAGTTTTCCCAGACACTATTTGCCACGCTTTAAGATGAACTCACATGGTGCTGAATGCTATTCCTGATCTTGTAAAGTGTGTAAGCATGTCTACCAGTTCCTGAGTAGTCTCATAAGGGTTAGTGGGACTTTTCTATATGTGGACATTGTGTGTGTGTTCTAGTTTCTTGCTGGAGTCCTTGCTTCTTAGCCAACACCACTCAACCATCCTAAAACTGTCTGTTATTTCCCTGCACAAACTTCTCGCTGCAGGAACTAACAGAATACAAGGACAGGCCACAATCAACCAAATATTTAGTGAGGGGTCCTATTTTCTTGCCTTTTCTTTCACTATTTCTGAATTCTGTCAGTTAATTCTTTTCTCCTTGGTGCCATATTCAAAGTGAACACCTGATTCTTAATTTACCTTAGCACTTGAAAGGGTATTTCTTTGAATTAAATTATTTTCTGACTTACCACATTTGTACTTCACACAGTTACAGATATTTTCTGTACTGTTCTGAAACTGTTCATCTATCTGAAGTTTCTGCCCCTAAGAGTACAAAAGCAGGAAAAAAAAATGAAACTACAGTGTTTTCTTATCTGTATGATCTTTTTCTTTTAAACAACTTTTCTTCAGAACTTGGGTAGCAGTATCTCTTGCTCCTAGAAACCTATTTTGAATCCACTTTCATCACCCACAGAGACATTTAACTTACTAATAATAACCAAATGGGAATTTTTTTACACTCAGTACAGCAGACATTTAGGACAGAAAAAAACTAAGACTGGTCAACAATGAAATGCAATGGCCTGCCTTTGTACAAAAGTCTCCACATGGTGTGGAGTGTATTCTTTCAGAGCATAACTTAATGGATGTAAACAGTATCACAATAGCACAGATGTACTTTTTAATTTTGCCTTTTATTGTTTCTGTGTAGGCACAGTATGATTTTTCTCCTATGTTTATGCAAGTTCTGATTCCTCATGCCCAAGTTTCTTCATCTAAGAAATGGATGTACTAACAACAATCTCACCTTACAAACCATATTGAATTTTCTCTATAAAAAAAAATGAGTACTCTTTCCAATTTCTTCTTAGGACTCAAAATTATAATTTTTATAAATTATTCCCACAGTAATATTATTTTCTGGATAAAACAGTGACAAGCAAAATCCAAGTACACCCAGTACTAACTGGGAATCTAGCCCAGGAATGCTAATAAGCACTTTTGTAATGCAGAACAAGTCACAATGAAATACAGTTTAAAGGTTCTGCTTAGTCAGCAGTCTAAGTTCATGATAAATGTTAACATATTCACCACAACAAATGATATTAACAAAACACTGATGTACAAAGGCATTTAATTCTAACACTTTAAAATAAAAATTTTATCCTTGGGTGCACAGTCTACTAATACTCTGGGGGAGGATACGGTAGTAAACTCCAGAAATACCAATGCTATACAATCATGTTATTCTACAAGGCATTCAAACTAAACTGGCTTCTTAAAAATGTATATATCTTATTATGGAGCAATTAAAAAAGAAAACAAAGAATGATGTGGCATTTCATATTTCACTGACAAAACTATTAGTAAGATGCTGATAAACAGATTTATTAAGAAATTAATAAAAGAATACTGACAAAGAAGACAAATTTCATACCAGTTTGCACTGAGGTTTGGGGATTGTTTCACATGCACATTCTGAAACAAAACATAATAACAGAAACAGTAGTTTAGCAAGTTATATGCCCTTTGTGTAAAACAGACCATCAGAGAGAACAGAAATTTCAGATTTAAAAGTCATCACTGAAGAAGTTCTTGAAATATACCCACCTGGGGAGTTCAGAATCATGTTTGATGTCTATGCCATTCTGAAAACTAATAGCAGCTTCTCTGACCCCCTTTACTCATTACAACAGTCGACAGCAGAGTATCAACTGCAGTTCACCTGAACATATTAAAAAAATGATGTCCATTCTAGCTGCTGGCCTCCTTGAAGTGGTGACAATCATTACAATCAGTATAAAGCAATTGAGAATTGTGTTTAAGGCATCATAAAGATGTATGATATATATGCTACAGTCATTGTAAACTGGCAAATTCCTGACCTGTGAACCTAACTTCTTTTTTTGATAGACAAAAATAATTGACTAACTGTGGTGGGTTGACCCTGGCTAGATGCCAGGTGCCCAGCAAATCTGCCCTATCAGTCCCCTTCTCAAATAGACAGGGGAGAGAAAATAGATCAAAAGGCTCGTGGGTCAAGATAAGGGCAGGGAGAGACCACTCACCAAATACCATCATGGGCAAACTAGACTCACCTTGGGGAAATGAAGTGAATTTATTACCAACTAAATCAGGATAGGATAATGATAAATAAACTCAGATTTTAAAACCACCTTCCCATCATCCCTCCCTTCTTCCTGTGCTTAACTTAACTTCTGATTTTTTTCTACCTCCTCCCTGCCTGCTGTGCAGGGAGATGAGGAATGGGGGTTGCAGTGATTTCACTACATATTGTCTCTGTCATTACCTCCTCTTTAGGGGAAGGACTCCTCACTTTCTTCCCCTGCTCCAGCATGGGGCCCCCTCCCATAGGAGACAGTTCTCCATGAACTTCTCCAGTGCGAGTCCTTCCCATGGGCTGCAGTTCCTCACAAACTGCTCCAGCATGGGTCCCTTCCATGGGGTGCAGTCCTTGAGGAACAGGCTGCTCCAGTGTGGGTCCCTGATGGGGTCCACAAGTCCTGCCAGCAAACCTGCTCCGGCATGAGCTCCTCGCTCCATGGGTCCACAGGTCCTACCAGGAGCCTGCTCCAGCACCAGCTTCCCATAGGGTCACAACCTCATCAGGGATCCACCAGCTCCAGCATGGGGTCCCCCACAGGCTGCAGGTGGATCTCTGCATTCCCATGGGCCTCCATGGGCTGCAGGGGCACAGCTGCCTCACCACCATGGTCTGGATCACAGGCTGCAGGGGAATCTCTGCTCCAGCACCTGGAGCACCTCCTCCCCCTCCTCCTGCACTGACCTTGGTGCCTGTAGGACTGTTTCTCTCACATATCTCTTTCTCTCACTCTTCTCTTTGGCTGCAGTTGCTGTCATGTAGCAACTTTTCCCCCTTCTTAAATACACTATGCCAGAGGTGCTACTACCATCGCTGGTGGGCTCAGCCTTGGCCAGCAGTGGGTCCGGCTTGGAGCCAGCTGGCATCAGCTGTATTGGACATGGGGGAAGCTTTTGGCAGCTCCTCACAGAACCCGCCTCTGAAGCCTCCACCCCCACCAAAACCTTCCCATGCAAACCCAATACAAACTCCTACATTTTCAAGATGATAAATCACCCAGTTTGGACAGCAAATTCTACAGGATGCTATTCAACCTTTTGAAGCAAGAAAAATCAAAACAGGTAGATTAGGAAGTTCTGTACTGTGAAATGACTTTGCTACATTATTTGTCCATGAGCAGATCACAGTGGTATAGCTGGCTGAAACCAGACTCAAAACCAAGAGGCCAAAGCTGTTTTCAATATCTTATTGTCTAAGGCAACAATAATGAAAATCAGTGACTTTACCACATGTCCGAAAGGGGCAGCACTTCTCTGGGCTCCACACCTCCACCAAAGACATGCCCAGCATACATTTGAATTCAGGACAACGATGTATTTCACAAACTAAAAATAAAGAAAAGAAAGTTCAGTAAATGCAAGGTTGTCATGTTTTGATGAATAGAAATATGAATCAAGATATAATAAATTACTTATAATAAATACCTTTAGAAAACATCTTATTCAAAAAGACTTACAACAGAAATTTAATTGTTAGATATCAGGTGACGGTAGCATGGAGTACAAATACTCTAAGCAAATATTTAAATAGTTTTTAAATATCCTGAATTTGGGGCCTGAATTTACTCATTTTTCTCCATAATACAGATATTCAGATGATGCTTTACACACAAAGTTTTAAAAGTAAAGATTATTTGTTCAGGACTACAGACGATAGCATGCTTATATGCACAAGGGAAGCAGTATTTCTAATCCACAATTTTTGGCACTGAACCTCCGCACTACAAAATTGACATGCTCTCTATTATTGAGAATATCAAAATCAAGTCAAAACTTACTACATTGGTACATAGGGCAACACCTGTCAGTAGTGTTGCCATCCACAATAAGAACTTCTCCTTCTTGACATTTGGGTATTTGATCGGAGCAAGCCGGGCATGCTGAAGAAAACAATTATTTAAATTTAAAACATAGGAAGAAATATTACTACTGCCTACAAAACATTCCCATAAGTTTATCACAGACCCACATGAAAGAGAACAGAGGTGCTCTGCATTCATTCCTTACAGTCCCTATACAAGAGGCTAATTCACAGTGTAACTTGCCTTTTCCTTTGTCCCCTGCTATAAAGAATGAATACACATTGTGACCAAACATGATTTTCCCTCCCTTTTTTGCTATGAAAAATTTTGCTAGGTCTTCTCTCCTACTAGCTCATACTGGTGTTTTCTGGAATCTTTGATTCAAAATAAAGGGCATCTCCTGTGATCCCAGTGTTATCTTCCCACTTGAACACATATGAAAACCACAACATGTACTTTTCAACATGTACAGTATAAAGACTCATTATATCAAAAAAGAGTCAGAAGAATGCTCTGCAGATAGTGAGAAGAGCCAAACACTGCACACTGGTATCACATGATCAAAGTAATCCCCTGATTACTGTAAATAACAGAAGTGTAATTCATGTTTTTTATTAATGCCCAAATTTTCGCACATGGAAGTGCTAATCAAGGCAACTGGGCCTTTGAATCACAGATATCTGTGCAAAGATAAACTCAACAGAACCTGATTATCACATTATTATGCAGAAGACAACTGTATAGTAATATCGGGGCTCTTATACTAATGCCAAAAGTGCAATTTTATTATTGAATTAAGTCATTAAAGGTCAAATCCCAAAAGACCTGAATAAATTTGCATATTACTCTCATATGGCATATTTGTCATTGGTTAAGATGGACCATGGCTGATACAGCAGAATATAGGGAGTAAAAGCATATATAACTTCATTCTTCTTTCAGACCAAATATTCATGCAGCTAATTCACACCCTGTACATAGATCTCAAAAAGCCCTGAATTCCTTCACTCCTCACCCATGGACTCCATTACCACTCCTCTGCATAACCCATGAATACTACTCAGTTGCACAAAGGCGTTCTGTGACTTTTCATGGTTGTTGCCATTTCTTATGTTTTGTAAACTTAATGCCCATTGTTTTAACCACTTTCAAGCCTTACTAGGTCGGGAGAGCTAAAGGAGGTACAAGAAGCCCTAAGTTGCAAGATAATAATAAATAATGTTGCATATGCAAAAACACACTTATAACATCAACCAGTCAGGTTACTGTACCACACATATAGGAAATGCAGCAGGTATTCTCCACCCGAGCAGCAATTAGTGTCTGATCATCCTGGCAGCTTGGTATCTCCTCCATTGGTTCACATTTTTCTGGATCACATTCTGAAAAAAGTACAACAGATTTCTTTATATGAAGCTCAGAATTCCTCCTTTGCTATGCTATATTCCTAAGAAAGGCAGTGCAGAGCAGAGAGATACTACAAGCTGCTTTAGAAAAAACTTCTACCTTGCATCACAAGAGAGCAAAGACATTCTTGCCTTATCAGCAAACACAAGACTACATCATATCTGCTCAAATTGAGGCACAGACCAATCCCAAGCTTTTAGAGTAAAGCAAATTTTGTAAATGGCCATACTAGCAATGGTATCTACACTAACTACCTTTGTCCATCCAAGTTGATCTATTTAGTTTACTGAATGTCTTTTACAGGGTGAACTTTTTTACCTTTTGAAAAGAAACCTACCACAAACGTAGCTGGGACAACAGGATTCTTCACTGTAGTAAGTGACCAACTTTTCCAAGGTATTACACTCAGGGATCAAGTGTTCACAGAGACTCTGATTACAAACTGTTACATACAGGGAAAGAAAAAAAAAAATAACAACTACCTTCTAAACTATGCATTTTTAAGTCAAGTAGATCAGTGACAAGCAGTATTTGCAGTTAGATACCCTAAATCTCCAAATAACAACATGCATATGAAACCACAATGAACTAGCAAAAAATCCCAAGGCAATATTAAGAAGTGTCCCTCATTTGCAGCACTCTCCATGGAGGCAACACTAAACTATAGTTTAGTGAGAATTGAAAAAATAAAATTCTGTGATAAATTCACTGCATCATATCAGGTGATCAAAACATGGGAACTGAAATTTCTTTTTGAAGATGGGCTTTCTAAGCTAAGTAAGGATTAAAAGAAAAAAAAAAATCACTTTTCTATCATTTTTTACTGCTCACTTCATAAATTTGATAAACAATCACCAGAACACTTTTTCTCAGAATTACTTATATCTTTTGCTTGTATTCAGAAGTTAAAAATAAAACAGTAACCTTTACGGCTGAGAGAAACACAATTCATATCCAAATAAACATAGTGCTCTTTTAGTCCTCTTAACCCTCATCTGTACCTCTACCTCTACCCCAAAACCTACTGGATATTGAGCCAAACAGTAAAAAGTTTCTACAATTTTCTATGTAATCTGTTAAGTCAAACCAAAGTAATTTCCATTTGCTTCAAAAGTAAGATATGTAATGGGAAAAAAAACCCAACCAGAGAGTAAAGATATCTGCATATTTCAGTGGCAGTATTCATAATCATTAAGGAATACTTACTACAGATCTTCTGAGGACAACATGTCTGATCACCAGGAACATGCAAGGTCACTTCTGCAAATCGCTGACAGTCTAAATCGTGGGTATCTGAACAGTTGTACTCCACTGGAACAATAGTCTCACTGTCAACACATTTCTGCATACAGCATCCGCTCAAAGAAGTGTTCCAGATCTCACCCACTGCGTGAGGTGTTCCTGAGCTGTCTGTACAAGCTAGATCAGGACAACACAAAACAGAAGTAATCCTTTTTTACTTCAAATTTTGACCACCATTTTCCATGAAGTCTAAAAATCCCAGAATTTTAAAGGCTTCACCCATTTCCATCACCCCACAAGAAAGTGAAAGAGCAGACAGTCTGAGATTGAGCTCCTGTGGGAAAGCAAGACACTCAGTATCCTCCAGAAGATCCGGGCCTCCACTTTGTTTTGTGTCTCCACACAAACTACTTTTGTATTTCACACATATCAAAACTATTACTAATTTACAGTGCTTTATGTTGTCTGATTTATCATAATAAATCTTAATAAATCTAGATCTTTAAGGTTTGTGTTGTTAGGCATTGGTTTGCTATTTGGTGTGCTGAGGCAGAATTATAATAAAAATAAACATGAATGCTGGCAGAAAGAATATAGGACATATACATGTATTATTCAAAATGTGTAATTAACTGTTGCTGCATAATTTTTGAATGCCATTTAGTATTGAAAGGCTGGACTCTTGGCAAAGGGCTTAGGTAAAAAGGAGGCCAAAACTAACACACTTAGAATACTAGAATGCATAAACAAAGACTTCCATTTTGAAGAGCACTCTTCAGCTGAGAGGTGAGCAAAATTGTATATCACAAGGACATTCCCTGCTTGCTCACCTGCAGAGTTAATGTCTGCTGAATATCTAGAATCCTCAACTGAATGACATATGCAAAACCCACACAACACCAAACCAGAACTCAACTTATTAATAATGAAGTATCTGACCACCAACTTGCAGATAATAAAGAAGAAAATCACATCCAAATATACCACATTTTTCTTCAGGAATACAGACAGCAGTATGAATTCGGTGAAGGATGGTCCCTCCAGCACAGACACAGCCTTCTGTCAACACTGAGCAGGAGTCTGAATCCAGAGAAGCAACCTCATTATTCTGACAACTATCTGGAACCTCACAGGCAGCTATACAAGGCTGATAGGAGAAGTTTTCAGAGCAGGGGAAGGCTAAAAAGGAAATAAACAAATCACACATTCTGAAGTTGCAATCACATGAGGAAATACCTAAGAGAAGAAATTATTGTCTTGTCAACTTCCTGTGCTTGCCAATTCAGTCAGATCTACCAACCTGACACATTGATACAAACCAGTTACCTTCTACATGACAAATTCAATCAAAAGGTATTTTCAAGCACTTTTACTCCTCTTCTTGTAGTAACATTTTCGTCAGGCCTCGGTTTGCTTTTTGGCAGTAGAGATATCAAACCACGTCAACAGTGTTGACACAAAATAATTCGAACTTCAAAAATCTTTGCAAATACTACACAGATCAGTAATACTGTTCAGAACTTATTTTTTTGTGGCTTCCTCCTTTCCGCAACCAATTCTGTTGTGTTTTGAGAAACAAACATTACATTGCAAGAGAAGATTTAACTTCTGCATAAATGTACATAGTAAACCAGAGGCAGAATTGTGAGCAAAGTTCTTCCGTTTACCTTTTCCATCTTTGAAATGGCTATAATGGTCCTGATTACTTTTGAACACTGCTTGGAATGTATAGTAAAAAATGCTAAATTTATTATCTCAATAATAATTCCAAAGAACACGAAGACTCAATTGGCATTTTCCACTTAAAGTAACTCTTGTACTAGGCAAGTTTTGTCTCTGTGAGCACTAGAGGTGCACATACATGCAGAATACTTACGGCAGTAATCAGAGCTCCTCCATTCTATACAAATATTAAATTTGTTGCACATTGCCACATAGGCAGCTAGGGAAATGCATGGATTTCGAATGTACTCAGTGTCCTGAACCCATATATCACAGAACAGCTCAGGTGGAACCTAACAAAGAAAAAAAAAAAAATGGTGCCTTCATAGAGACTATGCTAGGTGGGAAAAAGACCGACCTTTTAAAGTGTCAGCTACAAACAAGGAAGCCAAAAGTTCTTGGTTTACAGTAAGCCTTCATTGGTGTACAGAGGCAATCTACTAGTATTTAAGAGTAAGACTTTCTGAATGTTGCCATACTTATATTCCTCAGTTTCATCTCTTATAAGTGACAACATAAGAGGTAATAGAGTTTTTCCAACAGAAGGCATAATTACTTGTTTTTTGTTCTTCCTTACCTCTATATTTTTACCTGGTTTTGGCTTCCTCTTCCTCAAACTCAACAATATACAAAAGGTCAAATGGTAATGCACTCATATGATCACAAATAATTTATTTGCACACTGTGAGTTTGTTATTTGCTTTAGGCTTGCTTTACAGGACCTGTTCTACACTTTCACATCTCTGAGCTGGAACTGTCTCTAGAGCCTTTGAGAATGCAGGTTCTCAGATTACCTATTGCAATTTGGGACTTGTTAAATTGTTGAAGGCTTAAGGATTAGTTCGATTCTAAAACTATTTTCTTTTACTTTTCTCTACATCTTATTGATACAGTTGAATTAGCTGAGACTGGTTTATGAATTAGGTGTTATTTCAAAACTAACAGAGATGAAGTTCTGAAAGTGTTATTGCTAACTGCAACTCTCCTATCAAGCTGCCATACTCTTCAATTAGTTTTACCTTGCAACTGTAGATACAAGATAAAGTATACATCTCATTCAATAAATGTATTTACATGCAGTCTCACAGTAATGAAATTATCAAGTATGCAAGATTATATCTGAACTGCAGTTCTCTCAAAATGTAAGCTTCGAAATAGTTAACATACATAAGGATGACAGCTGCTGAAGGTCTGGTTCAACACCATTCTTAAGCACTCTGAGCAGTCTGTGAGTGAGCAATTAGTTTCCTGATGCCTGTCTTCTCCAGCATACTTTAATGTGTCTGGCACTTGCCAGCTGTCTATAAAAGTCGATGGTGAACTGGTTTTGCTTAAAACTGTCCTGTTGGGTAGCATCAAGTCATTTTCCAAGGTTCTATCACAAAACCCTGTGAATCACCAGAAGGAAAAGAAAGGTTAACACCATGTGGTTCATTCTGAAGAATGTTTGAAGTGGCACATTCAAACAAGTAAATAGCTTTATAAAATCTTATACAATATAACAGTATCACAACCAACAACAGATGTAGAAAGCATTTGGTAGGATCGAAGCACGCAAATTTCAGAAAAATTGAGAAAAACGAAAGTAAAGATGCATCTATGAGTGGAAATCTATTGCATATCAAAGAGCTGTTCAGAAATTCCAGCTATGGCACAAAGCTTCACCCCTCAGTTGCACAGGCACTAAAGAAAAATCTATTTTAAAAAAGGTTACAAAGTACCTCTGTGTATAGCAACAAATTAAAACTGTAAATGTTGTAAGAAAAGGGAACTCCCATAAAATGCAAAGATGCTTATCTGATACTGTATTTCAGACTGTATCATACAGTATTTCATACTGTATCATTCTACTTATGGTTCTGAGCAATCTTAAGCATCTGTTGGCTGAAGAGCTACCATAGAAGTGTAGCTTTTGGCACTTCCAGGTATATCTATATTACCACTCAGCAGGAGAAAAAAAAAAAAATCCAACTTTTCTATATTTGCTTCCCAGAAAGCAGCATCACCTTCCCCCCCCCCCCACCCCCGTTTTAGCTAAGACAGCTGGCAATTTTGAAATACTTTGGAGCAAAAGAAGCAATGTAACATGGAGGGTGAGTTTGGTCAACACAGAACATCCAGGTATTACAGTAGCCTCCTCAGAAGGTCCTTTAAAAGATAGCAGGTAGAAAAAAAGCAGAATGATGGATGAGTCCCTAGTTCTTTCTTCCTAATCAGTTTCTGAGACTTTTGTATCAGACTTCTAGAATGTTTTTTTTCTGAAGTCTCCACAAACACAATCCTAAATCTTTATCTGTTCAAAAACTATTTGTGGATTTCACCCTTTTCTAAAGAACTGGTCTGTTTTACCACTTTTCACAATCCCTTATGACAAGAGTAAGTCATTGACAATCAGTGATACAGCAACAGGCATTCAAAGAGTAAAACAGCTTTTCAAGCTGTAACCTTTATTTGATAAAAAATGTTTCTGGCTGAACCTTTTGAGGTTGTGAGTATATGCAACACAGATAGGAAGTACTTGATGGTTCTGAAAGACTTCAAAGGACTGCCGTCATGTCAGGGATATCTTTTTTCACTTCTCTTATACATTGACAAGGAGATTTAACACAGCAAAACTAAGGCTTCACATTTGTCTTGGCGGGATCTGGTTACAGCTAAAACTGACATTCTTGTACTCTCTTTCACCAATTTTGCTGTAGAGATGTCAATGTTCCCTTCCCAAACCCCTCCTCTCCCCCACCAGCTCTTCACCAGCTGCCACATTTGGCCAATCCTTCTACTGTAAAACACACTTGTCTCTGACACGAATCCTTCCAAGGGAGGATTGTACCACAAAACTGCAATGGTGTCTTGAGTTTTAGCATTTCCATGAAGCTGAGAAATCAGGATCTACCAATACTGCAGTTCAGCTGAAAGACATCTGAGAAAGATCAAATACAAGTAGCAGAATTACACAGAAAGCACAGGAGATCAGAGTAGACTAATTTAGCCTGAAAAGATGCACCACAAGAAGCTCACTTAAAGCAGGCTCTCTAAGTTGCACCAGACAGCACAGTGCAGGCAGACCCATGCAGAGAAACCCAGTCAGGGAGGAATACCAGAAATACACAGCACATTCTCTGAAGAAGTTGTACTTGCAACATCATCCACAGAAATGTGTTGTCATCTAGTCAAAATGCCTTGTAAACCAGGAATATAATGTTCTCAGTGCTCCCTATCACAGTAATCAAACACATAAAGGCAAAAGAGACTTTCTGGATAACTTGAATCAGGCTTACTAAAAAACCACAGTCTTTACTTTCTTGTTTCTGTTTGATCTAACCACAATAACAACTAGACAAAGAGAGCAAGAATGGTTCTGTAAACAAAAGTTAGGGTAAATTACAGATAATAATCCAATTTCAAAATGGCACGAACTCAAACTTTGTGAGAAGCACATTACTGTCTTCATGACTTGAAACTGGACTGAGCTATCACTGGTATTTGATACTGAGCTCCAGGCATTTGCCCTTTCTGAAACTGGAAAGATATCCACTGCAATTATATGATCTCTTTAATCCCATTTTCCAGCTCCAATTTACAGCAGATAAATTTACAGATTCAGCTAACACAGTAGGGATTTACATCAACAAATACATGCTTGCAAAGGTTATAACACCCACAGTTTATTCAAGGCTATGCTTTTTAGAAAGAAAGAAAGAAAGTAGGCAAAACTATTGAACTGATATAACAGAGGGCAACATGATGTTTATTTAACCTGTTACTATTAAGAAATTCCCTCTGAACTATTTCCTCCAACAGATAAACAAAGATTAGTTCTCTCAAGTTAACATTTCCGGAGAAATCTGACCTTTAGAAACTGAAAATAGTACATATCACTTCCTATCAGATGGATATCAAACACTGTATCTGTAAAGGACCTATTTGACATTATGGACTTATACCTGTCTTATTTATTTGGGTTTAGTTACAGCAATCATGCCTGTGATTCAAACAGGTTACAGACAGGAGCAACACTATGGGCAAAAAGTGATTACAGGGATAGATGTCAGACATCATTTCAACAACTAAAAAAATTAATAACAGACTAATTTTAATAGTATCTTAAACTTTGCAATGATCTGCAATAACTCTTTTGGGACAGATCCTGAAATAAATAGTTTATATAATTAGGAAAACGTGTCTCCCTAGCAAAGCATCTGAATGCCTTTATTGCTTACACTCGTCTATACTTACCACACAGTCCCAAAGTGCTCGGTTCTCTGCTACTATTAAACTCAATAATCATCACACCTGTGTTGTGAAACCACTGAATTCTGATTTTTGATGGGGTCTCAACCGCATACTTGAAGCCTGAATCTTCAACTTTGTATCCATATTTTCTAACAGTAGGCCAAGCAGATCTTGAATTTACTGTTACCTAAAAGACAGGTAGAAGAGAGGTTAATTGTCAGGTAGAAGAACTAAGGCCAGATTCTCAGCAGCTTAGAAATCTAAATCATAACCCATTTCAAAAGAAGTCAGGTTCTCCTTGACAAAGATAATATAGGCACCAAAGGGACTAAGAGTTTATGTGACTTACTCTGTGACTCACCTCCGTAACTGTCCTTGTATGACAGTTTGGCTCTTTGAAATTAGTAGGAGTTTACTAAATTACGAAATCAACAAGTTATATGACCTTTTTTGTTTTACATAAATCCTCAGTATCCATGTGAGAAGGCAGTTGATTACAGAAGTAAGATGCTACCTAAAAGGAAAAGTTTCATAATACTTACTTTTCTACTTAAACGATTGATAATAATTTGGTTTGATAGATAGGTTAGATTCAACGTTGCCAGGCACAAAGAAGTTGAATTTGAATTACTCTGTGGAGAAAGCAAAAATACATTAACCATAGTCACAATGTGCAAAATCTTTCTACGTTAGCTGCTTACTCTTTTTAGGCACTGGGAAATTAAGGATTTTTGGGGGATATATTATTAAGAAAGGAAATCCATTGCTGATTACAGTTTCAAGTCAGGACTACAAAGTTTATCTGGATAGCATTCTTGTAAAATAAACAAGGAAAATACTGTGAAACCCTTGTTTACAGCAACTGTGCTGTATCACAAAATCTTTTGATTGTATGATACAATCAATTTATACAATTGATACAATTACAACAGAAATACAGGTTTTCAGGGGAAAGAAAACCAGTGGACCAGCTGTTTGGACACCAGAAAATATGAACTACCTGCCTGAAGGTGAGCAAGAATGAGACTGGGAATGATGTATCTCTATGATATATGTACAGTACAGAAGTAATGGATCAGAAATACACGCATAATTCCTGAGCTAAAAGGCACTGAACAAAACAGAAAGTACTGAATGCAACAGGAAAGCAAATCTGAAAGTCATAAACACATCTTTTTCAAATCAATCACATTGAACTCCTGAAATTAACTTGCATAAGGTACAACTTGGGACCAAACTTTGTAATGGACATTTATATGGATAACAAAATTACCTAGCTTTCATGGAAGAGACTGGAATTTAAAGAGTTTTGTAAAGGTTCATAAGAAATTAACTTTTCATGACAAAAGCCAATCCACACTACCCATTAGACAGGATGCCCACTAGGATTTCTCTCTTCCTCCCATGTCAGAAACTCAGAATGCACAGGGTGATCCAATTCAGTCTGGCATTCCTACAATCTTTTATGGCTCTGAAGATTGGTGTTTTCAGTGTGAATTTCTCCACATGAACATAGGTAAAAATCATGCATTGAAATACACTGGTGGTATTTGTTAGGTGACAGCACTCACAGAAGTGACTGGTGCTGCATATCCACTTAATCTCTCACCACATTGTCTATATTGCACATACAATAAAATAACATGGATCTACTTCTCATCTTCCAGCTGTCTCAGAAGGAACTACGCATATGCAGTCAGGTGATAAAGTGTTATAAAAACTGTGAATGTTGTAAAATGCAAGTACAATTCATAGATATTGCACAGGAGTGAATAATAACCACAACTCTGTAGTATTACTATGCTCTTGCTTTTAAGACACATCTTACTAGTAGTACCAAACACCTTCTGGTAGCTGATAAATGTTAGTTACCATTCTACAGTCAAGGACATGGATGGTTATAGTTTCATCTTGAGTTTGACTAACAATGTAGGATGCTTCTTTGAATAAAGCCAAATGATTTCCATCATAGGTTACAATGCTCAGATCAGAGAAAATGGTGCAACGACCTGAGGGAAAAAAAAACAGTAAATTTTTTTCTAACTTATTTTAGAATTTCAGTAAGTATTACAAAATATGAAGATAAACAAATAAATTTTAGAAGATTAGCTTACTAGAGTTTCATATATGCAACATATATTTTCAGCTATATTTGATACTGTTTCATCTCTGTAAATGGACAGCAGAGTCAAATCCTGCATATTTCAGGGAACAACCTGCAGACCTCTGCAATTATCCTTGCAGATCTTGCCAGCAAGGAATTGCAATTTTTACAAACGCTAAACTAGGAAAAATCATGAATGACAGTAGCTCCCACCAGATCCTTAGTTCCCTTCTAGTCTTGTTACTAAGGTGGAAAGTTTCTATTTCCCAGTCTCATTGCTAAAGCTTTTGTTTTTCAAAGGGCTTGAAGTTCTACTCCGAGTTCATTCAAACTTTAGAGCACAACCAGAAATTCCAATTGCTTATCTCTGCATACTTTCCTTGCTGTTAGGTACTAAATCAAACTGTCTTCAAGGTTTGGATTCCTTCTACCCAATTCCAGGAAACTGATGGGAGTGACTACTGTACAGAATCCCCAAACTGCAAACATAGATAGTTAACAGTCTGGGGAATCTTCTCATCCTCAAGTAGATATAAAATGAACCAAAGAATCCACTGGTTATATTGATTAAGTGTCCCCTGATTAGACCAATGACAAGATGGGTCTAAGTCAGACTTGGACACATTTACTGCAGATACCTAAAGCTGAGTAAGAGGAATATCCTAAATTAAAGGAGCATTTTGATTTAATTTCCCTGGATGTACAACTAGAATTATAACTTTCATTAGACAATGAGTAACCCCTACAGTGTGCATCTTCTATTTCTATGCTATGGTATAGAAGTGTCAGTTCTTAGCCTTCTTACACATGCATTAAATTGTTACCTAAATTCACTTGAAAGGTACATAATTAAAACTTACATGCACATTCCCACTTTGGGCAGCATTTGTCACCATTCATTTGAGTAGCAAATCCTAAAACTCCACAGCTGGGTTGAGTTGCATTGTATGGGCAGTTCTGGGACTTATTAACTTGGATCAGTTGTCCATCCAAGCAAATGTGTTTTATGCACTCATTCTCTGTGATTGGCTAAGGCACATTTAATAAAAGACACAGGTTACCATTCTTATCAATCTAGTATCACAATATTGTAAAGTTTTTGTTTAAAAAAGGGGTTCACATTCTTCAGGTACAGAATACTTGTCGATCCCTATGACGCTCATAGAAGCTACAAGTGAAGAGCATGTTGAAAACCTGACCATTCTGAGGACACATTAACACTGCTGTCCTGTTGTAAAGGTGAGAACAGCACTGCTGAATTTTTAACTTTACTTTGAAAAAAGATGAGAAGGAAAAATACAGAAGGGCACAAGCAGGCATAATAACAGGGATCTCTGGAAAGATATATTTTAAGGAGAGCGATATGACAAAAGCACATAAAAAAACCCTTGTAACGGTCACACCTCAGAGAGCTGAGGAATAAAACTGAGTACAGTATAGCATTTAGAAAAAAAACATTATGTGCAATGAAATCATCCAAGGTTTCAGATACAATTGATAACATAATTGGGCTCCCTGTTTGATACGGATATTTTAAATTCTAAAGATCAAGGTACAGCTCACAGTTTTTTTTAATCGGTGTGTAAAAGACATATTCCAAAACAGACAGATAAATATTTTTAGCTACTCACTGTACAAGTTTGAAGAGTTGCTGTTTCTTGAGGCACCATAAAAGGTGATGTTGTGACTCCTGACATGGCTTCAGCTGTTGCCAGTCCATCAGAAAGTGTTGTAGTCAAGTCATGAAGTAGTTTGGTAGATAAATAGGCAAACGAGGAAACTGATGGAGCTGTTGTGTCATTTGGATGACCAGGTATCATTAGCAGTGAACTCACAGAAGGTGTCTGCATCTCAGATGATATTTCAGGTTTTGAACTTTGAGTAGTACTGACTGATGATGCAGCTGTAGAAGAAAATGGTTTTGATTCAGAAGATGAATGTATAGTGGACAGAACTGAAGTTCTGTTTGTGAAATATGGAGAGTAAAATGTCTGAGGTGTTTCTGGGGTAACAGTAACACCCTGAGTAAGAACAGGTTGGACTTGTGTTGGTAGTTGTGGTTCTTCAGATTTTATTGTGTCAAGGGGCACGCCTCCTTTTGCTTCTGAAGTAACAGAAGTGGGCTTCACAGCACTTGTGATGGGTTCTGTGACCGCTTCTGCTTTGCCTGAAGTTGCTGATGCAATACTAAGATTTCGCCCAGCACTGCTCATCACTGAAGAGGCTGAAGCTGCAGCTGTACTTGCTACAAACGTGGAACTGAAGGTGGTGGCTGAAGGCGTGACCTGCTTAGGTAACACCGCAGTTTTCTCTGTATCGCTTTTGCTTGTTGATGTGGATGGCCCACCCCCCATCACAATGGGAATTTCTGTTGTTTCTGGTAACAAAACCACTGAAGAGGCTGACTTAGGACCTGGTGAAGATGAGGTTGTTTCAAGTGTTTGTCTTGAATCAAGTGATTCAGAAAACGAGGCCTGGTGTGTGAATTTTAGATCCGTAGCTGCCTTTTGTGTGGAAAATGAAGGAAATGGCTCCTTTTTAATTGTTGTTAAAACTGCGAGTACTTTTGGTGAGAAAGAGGGAATTTTGGTGCCAAAAATAAAATCAGCTGTTGTTCTAGTTGGGACTGTAGACTGCAAAACAGAAGTTCTTAATACCTGTGGCTGCGTGACCAAATCAGTTAAATGCAAATATTTTTCAGTTGGTAAAATAACTTTTGTAGGACCTACTGAGGAAGGCAATATACTTGAATGAATGCCTTCTGGTAGCGAGGTCATTAAGGGGTATAAGGAAGGCAGTCTTGCTGTAGCTTCAGTTGTGCTAAAGACACGCTGTGGCTGACCGGTGGATTTTGTTAGTGTTTCTGCAGGATACTGGTAAGCTGGGGTAATGCTTTGGCTCATCAGGGAAGGTTCAGAAGTCCGATGATCAAGTTCCATAATCTTCTGAGTAGAAAAATGTGGTATAACCATGGTCTTTGTGGTCTGTACTGAAAGTTTATGTCCTGAAGATGTCTGCCAAGAGAAGGGGCCTGCTGAAGATGGAGGCAGGGATGGCTGAGCTGTAGCTGCTGTAAGTTTCACTGTATCTGTTATACTTTGGACTGTAGGTTTCAGTGCTGTAGAAACTGTTTTAGTTTCTATTGAATATTTTGGTGTGGTTGTTACTTCTGGTATCCGTTGTGTTAAAGAAAGTGAAGAAACTAATTTATCTCCCAGATACTGAGAGGCAGAGAAGGTGTAAGAAGACTTTGTTACTGGAAGTACAACAGAAGGGGACAGAGAGGGTTTTTCTTTGCCTGTCATTACTTTTGTGGTTCCTATGAGCTGGCTGCTAAATTCAGAGGATGGGGAGATTGTGGCATTAGTGATGTTCAAAATGGCTTTGCCTGGTGATTTTTCATATGATTCTGTTGTTACTAGACTTGATTGTTCTGTTATAGTGGATAAAATAGAGGAAGTCAGGACTGGAGAGGTCTTTTCTGTCGTTAACATAGATTTTTCTATAGTTGTTCTTGGGTATAAAGAGATTGTTTCATGGGATGTACGCATGGAACTGAGAGTTGTCAGTGATACTTCTTTTCCATCTGAGGGGAGTGAAGGAAGAGAAATGTTTAAAGGGATTAGAGAACTTGATGGTGAAAAAGTCAAGGCAGATGGCTTTCTAGTAGAGATGGTAGTAATACTTTCCACTTGTGATTTATCAGGCTGTGTTGTCAACAATGTGGTTTCAGTCCCACTAAGGAGAGTAAGTGAAGATCCAGTGATGGATGTTCTTTGAGATGATTCTCTTTCTACAGCTACAAAAGGAACTGTGGTGGTTTCTTTGGTTTTCATTTCTGATGTGGTAACACTACCTGAATATGCTGAAGTGCTTGTCTTCGCTGTACTTGAAACCAGAGTTGACTTGTATTCAGTAGATGCTTTTCCAGAAAACAAAGTTGTCTTTGCTGCTAATTCAGGAGGGGATGTTATTCTGGATGTCTCCTTTACAGACAAAGGTGTCACTCTGATAGTCTCAGCCACAACAGGATACTTCGTGTATAATGTAGTCAGGAACTGTGTTGTATTTAGAACTGTGTATGAGGGGTAACCTGTAGTCGAAACAGTTTTAAATGTTTTTTTAAATTCACCTGAAGCTGGAGAAGCAGGAGTAGGAACAGACACTGAAGGTCTTTTTGTAGAAAGAGTGAAAGATTTTTCAGTTGTAGAACTAGGGTGTAGCGAATATGGAGGGAAATAGGAACTTGATGTATGATCCACATGAGACGTTGTTTTGGGAATTTCCTTTATATGAGTTGCAAATGATAAAGTTGTTTCTGATGATCTCTCTTGAGTTTGTAGAGTTGTCTTCTTCGGACCTAGAGTTGTAGTGAAAGGTACCTCTGGAGTACCAGTCAGGTGTTGAACCATTACAAAAGGAGGTTCCATAGTTGTCTTTCCTAATGAAATAGATGGCATGGATGTTGGTGAAAATGTTGTCTTCACAGTTTGCTTGGTTAAAACAGCTGTTGCTGAAGACACTGGTTTTAATAAAGATGAAGTAGTGAGCACAGGAGAAACTGATGTTACTGTAACATTAGCCACTGTGATAAAAGACTGTTCTACACTGATTTTTGTCCCTTCCAAAGTTCCTGTTAAGTTTACTGGTGTTGTATATGAGGGCACATCCAGAGGTGGTGATCTGGAAAACTGTGGCACATACGCAGTAGTTTTATCTGTTATTGATTCAAATGAACTGGGTGTAAACCTTATAACTCCTTCTGGCTTTACTTGTGCTTCTTTTGTGGGACGTGTTCTTATGGCTATTTCTGATATTTCCATTGTTTTAGTTTTGACTGGCATTTCTGTTGTTCTAAGTATGAGTGGTGTCCCAGTAAAAACAGAAGTAGCAATTGGTTTGCTTTCTGATTCTGTGCTTGTAGTCACTGCATGTGTAGCAGTTAGTGTCTGAGGTTCTGTGGCCCTCAATAGTTTAGTGGAACCACTACTGATCACTTGTATCTTTGTGGAAGTTTCTGAACTGACAGCTGATGGAAACACAGGAGAAGTGTCAACAGAAGCAAACAAGCTTACACTAGATTTTGTTGTCCCAGATATTGCTGCAGTGCTTCCCCCAGATGTCATTTCTGTTGACTGTGATGAAATGTTTGATGATAAAGTTATTGTTGGAAGTGTTGTACTAGATGTAACAGTTGAAAATTCAGTTTTCCCTGTAGTTGCAGTGAGCTGCAATTTTGTAGCAAGTGTTGTTTCCACGTCCTTTGCTCCAGGTACAGGAAACGAAGTCAACACTTCACGGATCGCTGCCAAACTTGCACTTGATGTTATGTGTGGAACTGCTGGTGTTTGAATGCTGGGAGGCAAAGGTGGAATATCATCTGCAGGTTCAATGCCTGAAATCAGACACAGGAAAACAGTCTGAAATTTATGAATAATTACAGTGATGAAGCTAGCTTAGTTACAGGTTAACTCACATAACTGATCTCCTCAATTGCCTTTAAACTTCTAAAGCTTGTAGAAAAATTAAAAAATAAATTCATTAAATCATTTGCTTGAAATATAATGTTACTGCAATGTTTTGAAGCAAGAACATCTTTCTTAGTTTAAAATTTGTCTCATATTTTTGATGAATGAAATTACTTTAACAAAAGAGTATGTTTAGTGAGCTCAAGATTCATATAACTAAGGTCATAGTTACACAAATTTAGGCACTGATATTTGAAATTATGAGTAAAGAACTAAGAAATTAATAAGCTAAGTATAATACATAAATATATCATTTTTTCACACATACAATCTTCAAAATACACGCATCTTTGAGTGATTTCATCCAGCAACATATTGAGAGGGCAGGCAGGGATACATCCTTCCACTCTAAAAGAAAAACAGTTATTATTAACTAGATGAACAGTATCTTCCGGATTGAGAATTTAATTTTAGAAAAATGGAATTTATACATAAAGTATGTCTGGTTCACCTCAGTGTACTCCTTCAAAATGTCATTGCCATGACTTCCATTCTCACTCAGACCTAAGCTAAAGCATAAGCTCTGTGATACTCAGCCTTTGAAATTAACAGTCACAGGTTCAGTCCAGCAGTGAATACTACTGCTTAAGAGACACTAAACATTTTTACACACAAAAATCCAAATGTCAGTTTTATCAGGCTCAGCAAAAACTCCAAGTGGGAAGAAAAAGCAAGTACAGATATGGCTGTTGCTACGAGATAATGGAAACAAAGGGGCACAACTATTTGAAACAAACTTGTAATAACCATTCTTTTTTAATACCACCCCCAGGCTGTACACATACAAATATACTAGTCATTCCAGAATCTGACGGTACGCTAATGACAGAAATGTCAATTTTATGTAGCTGCAGCAGCAGGTTTTATTCCATTTCTTTTCTCTTTACCTTACCTCCTTATACAAGAACACAGTCCTGATATACTAAGCCTGTATCTGGTCACTTATATTCCTACTATCCTGTTAAAGTATATTGCCCAAATTACACACTTTTCCATAAAAATACAGATACTTACTTTGGTACTGTCTGACAGTTTTTTCCAAAAGGGTCTCTACATGTCTTGAAACAAGGGCTTGTACAGGCATCATAATGCCATTCACATGTAGAACGGGACAGAAATTTAAATTTGACATCTGAAAACCAACAAAGATCTGTTATTCTCATATATTTCTAGAAACACATAGAGATACATATCCCTAAGAGGCATGCTTTGCATTCACTGCAGCTCTGCTACTATTTCTACCTGTTTCCTCTACAAATAAAAATGGTAATATTTTTAACTACTAAGGTTTTTAAAATAGAAAAACAGTTTACATTTACACAGCATATATTAGAGTATGCTTGCTCTACAGTGTGTTTTACTCTTTACAGTATAAAAAAAAATCACTGAATTAGCCACATTTACTGCATATTACAACCATAGGAAAATTAAAACCAGAAAAGTTAGAGCTGTCGCTCTTAAGTTTAAAACTGTATCAACAACAAAACTATATGTTTGGTTATTCAAACAAAGTGTAAAATTAAGATTATGATGTTTCTGTACAATTATTGCTATTAGAATCAAAATTAAAAGTACTGTTTGGATGCACTGATACACTTTATAGCATAGGCTATCGTAACAATTGCTTACTTCATGTGTAAAATTTGCTGATATAACACAAAGGTGTACATAACTTGTACAATACAATTGTATTTTAAAAGCCAAAACAAAACACCATTTCAAAGTAATCAGAAATTATGCCAACTAAGGCTCTTTAAAGCACTATATCTTAACATTTGATCTTCTCAAAAGCCATACAAGAGAGCCACTTCAAGAGAAATTCATTCAAAACCTCAAAATATTTTGAATCTGAAATTCTAACTGCTTCCATAATGAACAAAGCAACTCACTTAAGATGAAACACATAGTCTTGCAAAGCTTAAAACATATACTGCACCACACAAAATACCAGTACCAGTAAATGAAACTGGTACCGGTAATTAAACGCTATGGCAAATTTAAAAAAATATCCCAAATCTAACCCAACCAAAATACAACAAAAAACCACCCCAACCTGACTTGAGAGCATCTGTGCAGACAGTGCTTATTGAAAGATTTCCAAGTCACATAATGGGAACCCAAAGTACAAGCTCAGATAGAGGAAGAGTTAAACTTCAAAGTGAGAATAAACAGAAATAAGGATCAGCTATACTTCCAGTACTTACTAAATTACACAGAAACTTTACAAAATTAATGTAAAGAAGAAACAGAGTGTAAAATCTGAGGGGAACAAATTTATGGCAATCATCACGTGGGTGACACACTCTTGTATGTTCAAATGCACTATCACACTTTCACTCCAGCCCTCCCCTTCTGCCTGCAGAACAGTTTCCCACACAATACTACATTAGTTAGTCCAGTGCTCTTCCAGCACCTGCAAGATTTACACAATATATCTGGACTTCAGTACCTGAACTGTGACAGCCCACCCCAGCTCCTTCTAGTAGCAGTAGGGCAGGGCAGTGACCCTTCCCTACATTTATGCCTCCAGAAGACACCATCATGATATATGGATCCCCTCTGAACTGGTAAACCTGAGCTTAGAGAAATGTTGTTCAGAGCCTACAAAGAGTAACTGCTCTTAATGCTTACATTAATCACCAGAAAGAAAATTCTAACTGCTTAGAATTTCCATTTTTGATCTTTTGAAGTATTTTTTCTTTTAAGTTTTGCTGATCTTTGCTTGACTGAGATACAAAGTAGTTCTTGTATATCTTCTTGAAGACAGTCCATTTTTCTGTGAAGATCTTAAGAAATTGTTCTTCCTGAAATTTAGGGACATCTGTACTCACAAGTAATTATCTCTCTGTCATTATTAACCATTAATGTCTTCTTCTAAAATACAAATAATTACCTTAAAAATATAAGTCAAACTCAGACAAAAGGATGTGTATGTTGCCATCTAGTGTTACCCCTTTTACATCTCACTTTATCCACGGACGTAACTTGTCACTGCTTTTAAAAACATTATTCTTACGACAGTAACAAATGCTTTTATGAAGTTATGTTCCCGTACGAAATTAAGTACATGTCATTGAATTCTTCTGTGACCCCTTCTTCTGAAATCAATTTTAGCTACTTAAATCTACTGGAGGAATTAAGGAATTATTTCCATACATTTTTCTGACTGATGTATAGGGTTCTGTATGCACTGACTGGTCAGAGTGATAAGGTTTAAGAACAAAAGAAGATACATGACAGAAAGACAGAATACATTAGAGACCTGTTGGCAGAGGCAATCACCAACAATAGTAACAATCAGCAATAACAGTAAAGCCTAGTGGAATCCAGGAAATCTCATTCATCAGTCTACCCTAGATTAAGTGCAGAGACCAATCCACAGGTTTTAACTTTTGCCACAAAACTCACCAGTAATCACCGAATAAGTCTGAAACACAATAAATGTACAAGCTTTGCAGAGGACATACTGTAACCCAAAGAAGAATGATAGTTTCTCAATTTAGCAGAACAGTGATCATGAATTAACACTTCCAAGTGCTGGGTTTAACATACCATCTCCCATCCTCCAAATAAACTTTATGAAATGATAGCCATGCTTTCCTCAAGCTTTTTTACAGATTAAGTTCACAGAGTTTGGTGGTGTTGCACGCCTTGGTAGGAATTAGGGCGAATTTCTATGTAAAGGCATAGCATTTGTTGAGTAGTTCATAAACACTGCTTTGAGTCAAGAATGAAGTCATGCTTGTCTGCAAATTTTGCCCCTACTTCTCCAGAAAGAACTATGGACAACAGATGAATTCATGAACCTGATCACAAAAATTGCTTTCAAAGAGCTGTAGAACCAGTTGACATTTTGTTTTCCAGTCAAGGGATTTTAGAGAATTGAGTATGCCAGTCCAAGCTGCATTAGCATGTATTAGTGTGTAAATTACATTACAGAGCACACCAAATCCCCACAGCAAGAGTTGAAGATATTGCATTGTTTTCTGTTATCTCTGAAAGTTATCAGTATGTCTCAGTAAACCCATGAGGTATAGTGAAATCTGTGCTTTGTTATGAATTATTAGAAAATGCCTTTCAAGCATTAGGAGAACTTCAGTCATTTATCATATTTAAAGTTTTTACTACTGTAAACATCACTTCTGAAATGCCTAAGCATCCCAAGGACCTAACACTGACTGCACAAGCCACTGTAAAACAAAGCAAAACAAAAAACACAGCACGAAAACAACCTCTACTCTGCACTAGTACGGCCTCACCTTAAGACCACAATATATGATTGGAAAGTGTCCAAAGGAGGGCAATGAAGATGGTGAAGGGCCTTGAGGGGAAGCTGTATGAGGAGTGGCTGAGGGCACTTGGTCTGTTCAGCCTGGCAAAGAGGAGACTGAGCGGAGACCTCATTGTGAGGGGAAGAGGAGGGGCAGGCACTGACCTCTTCTTTGCAGTGACCAGTGACAGGATCCAAGGGAACGGACTGAAGCTGTGTCAGAGAACATTTATGTTAAACATAGGGAAAAGGTTCTTCCTCCAGAGGGTGGCTGGGCACTGGAACAGGCTCCCCAGGGAAGTGGTCACAGCACCAAGCCTGCCAGAGTTCAAGTGTTTGTACAACGCTTTCAGGCACATGGTGTGACTGCTGGGGTTGTCCTGTGAAGGATCAGGAGTTGGACTTCAATGACCCTTGTGTGTCCGCATCCCTTCCAACTCAGGATATTCTATGATTCTATGAGGATGCAGTTCCTGCTTAAAAATTGAAGATGAAGTAGAGATTAGACAGAAATTGCAAGGGAGGAGAAACAGAGGCACAGAGCCATGGTCTGAACTAACATGAAGTCAAGAACAAGCCAACAGAACAATAAAGTACCTAGCTAAAATATAGGTTATTTTGTTTTTCTCAGTAATCTATATATTAACTATGATCCCAATACCCACAATCATCTAATCTTTAACGTATAAGGAAAAGCAGTAACAACGTGCTTTAAAGCCATTCAAGTACCTGTCTCCCTAAACTGAGGGAAATATTCCTTTCTGTCTCTTTATTGATTTTAGACATTACCTTCCACATCAGACCAGCCTCAGCTTTGTTGTTACTACAATACTGCAATTCCCATGACTGAAACCACCACAGCACAGAAACTCTGGATTTTGCCAGTGTCATGGCATGAATTCTCTATGCTAGCCAGGATGCTAATCAGCCACCTCCACCACATGCTTCCCATTTTTTTAATACTTAAATTCCCCCTCCAGCAACCATTAATAAGAGATTACTGTACCCTATGTGACAGTAAAGTTCACTCACAACAAAAGAATGATACACAGTTTACAGACAATGAATCAAGCTTCTGGTATCAGGCATGTGTTCCTCAAAAGGATTCGTCATGGCATTTGAAAATATCCATGTGTCTCCTAGTGAAGTCTACCAGCATTTGTCTTCTGTTTGGTGACACAGCAAATCCTTTACAAAATAGTGAATTATGGCCTGGATGGCAGTTGCTGCAGTTGACACACCAACTGAGCCCACAGTTCTCCTACCTAACAGGAGCTGAGCATATCAACACACTACAGTACTGCACAAAGCTTTTGTATGAATGCAGGTATACACACTACCAAAGACTATATATTAAAAGATATTCCCCAACTCCATTGTTTTCTCACTTTCTTGGACATAAAAGGAGCGTTTTCTTCCCTGTAACTAAGGATTTTTTTTCTCTGTGGCTTTCAAAACTGGTACTGTGATAACAAGAACAGTTGCTACCATTTAATGAAGAATTTTAATTTTTTATCACTAACAGACTGTAGTATTCTGTTGAGTCACAACCACCTTTCTTAGTAGCTTGGACACTTTTTTGGTGTTGACAATTCCTAAAGTTCACAAGTCCAGACTGCCTTGCTTTTCTGTGCTTCTACCTCAGACAAAATTTGCCATTGTTAGAATCTGTATATTATGATTAACTGCATGTTATGCCCCCAAAAATGGCAATTTACTTAAGAGTAAACCCTAAAAATTGAAATGTTCTAATGTTAATAAGAGGCTGTATTTAAAACCAGGGTTTAAAAAATAATGAAAAAAATTAAGTACTTGGATTTTCACTCTTACCTGATACTTTTTCCTGTTTTGCTACCTTTCCCCCAAACTCCAAAAAAATTTACTAGGTACAAAAATTGCTTTAGAATTAGTTCTATTTACAACGGTAGCAAAACTCTGCTTAGTAACTTAGATTGCCTATCTCCTCAGTTACAAGTTTAGAAACATGAAATCCTATCTACCCACTTAACGTACACAAACTACCAGCAAAGTCTGCTCATGACTTCTAAGTTTCTTCAACAAGAAATGTAAGCAAACATCATTGGAAAAACTAAACTTCGTGCCCAGCCAAAACATCACTGAAAGAAACCGTAATACTTACGGTTCAGCTTACTATCACAATGTTAACTGTTTCATCTCCTCCTATTCAGTTGAAAATGGGAGGTAAAACGTTATTCTACAGTAACCTCAGTCTGATTCTGTGAGCTACCAAGCAGATGTGCTCAGTGACATACCCTGGATTTGCAGCTTCAACAGCAGTTGCTCAGCATTATCCAGTCCCAGGGCCCTTGTCATGATCTTTTGGGCCAACAAAGCACATGAGCTCAAGTTAAACTCAACAGCAACTCGTTATGAGTAAAACAGGACGTTCTAGAAAATTAATTCCATTCATGGAACAGGATAAGAGTAAGTTGAAGTTAAAACAGTCAATGTACCAAACTTAAACATTGAAAAATACCTCTGTGCAGTGTGCCTGTATCTTGAACTTTTAATTTTAGCTGAAAACTCTCTAAAACAGGCCATATGTTTACAGCAAGTTAGCTATTAAAGCACATAACTAACATTATTAAGAACTTTGTTGCAAAATTTGTATAGGGCAAGTCACATTTTTATAACATACATAAAAATAACACATAGTGATCTTAAAGGGGTGATAATTATATGAAAGATAAAAGGTAACTAGCTTGAGCACATGATTTTAAAAAAAGGGAAGAAAACTGCAGCTATATCCATAAAAACATCATCAATTCCCTACATACACTGATTCCCCAACAATTTCAAATGTGAATTGGTCACTCTTACATGACACCTCTGTGCTTGTCCATCTGGTAGGCCAAGTGCCTTCTTTCTTTTGACTGAATGCATACCAACCCATTTGCCAGTAAAAATTCCTGAATAGAATGCAAAAATGTATTTTCTTGTAAGTATATGCTAGATATTAAAATTCAGTTATCAACTCAATTTCCTCAAATGTTTGTGGGAACAGGACAGCAGACAAATCTAAGTATAATGAACATAACACAATTTAAAAGTTGAAGTGACTTCTCATGGAAAACACTTCGCAGCCTTAGCCCATGTGCTATTATATAGTGCAATTTATAGCCAAAGTATTCCAATGCGACAATATTTATCACGATGAAACTGGAAAAAGTGACTCGTCAGCTGACTTTAAACAGATATGTATCTATTGCTGTGGTGATCAGGTCATTTAAAATTCTTCCTTTTGAATGTGCGTCACGGCATGAAGAAGCCTCATGAGGAACTTTCTGGCCAAGGGGATTTACTGGCCCTATTATTCTGCTCCCGATATTTATCCTCTGATTCCACAGGAATAGCTGTTCCAGAGTTTCTGATCTAATATGTAAAGCATTTACAATAGTCAGCAGGAAACTCAATATGCTTTTGCCTGCGCACTCTGGAGCTGGTGTAACTTTTCCATTAACTTAAACAAATGCTGCTGTATTTTTAGACCATGTAATTACCCTACATCAGCAGCCTGGCCCTTGTGAAAGTACACTGGAGAAAGATTCGAGCCCTGTGTTTCTCTGCTTATAAAACTCTGAAACCCAAGCCCTCGGATGTGGCGATTAATGAAATACCTCTTGATCATTTGATCTGATCCTGCTTGCTGAGGTAAATTGTTTTAGTTTTCCATTGGCATAGATAGGATTTTTTGGTATAATGACTGGAGGGTAAAGACTTCACACTTGAAAAGACATACCATTCTGTGTTAATGGACGACCACTGAGAATTGGAACATGTTTTAACCTTCTTCATTCCTCCCTCAAAGATAAAAGACCGAGGAGGTATTTTTGTTATGTCCAAAAAAAGCTCCTTGCTTGAAATGTTGTATGAACATCCTGGTAACAGCATTAGCTCTGTAATTCTGCTGTCCAAAAACCTCAACAGCTCTGTGATTATAAGCATTTGTCAAGAGGCAACAGGCATTTGGCAATGACAAAATCTGTCATTTTTCTGAAGTTGGAGTGTGCCAGTCAACAGCTGCATTAGGCTGTCAGCATAATGTACTGCAAAACACCGGCAGATTCACAATGACACCATTAACACTTTAATTCAATGTTTTGATAACAAGAAGCTCCACAAGGCATACAGTTGGCCTCTTCTATCATAGAAGTCAGAGGTTGCTTCAGGTTTGTCTGTGCCACGATTCAACATGGTCGCTGTAAAACACAGCCAGGCAATGCTTCATTTGATACAATATTTCATTTTCTTCCTTTGTTCGTAAAACAATTTCAGTGTCAGAGAATGAAGAGATGAGTTTTAAAAATGGTATTGCCAGGAATACTTATTAAAATACTCCTGTTAACCAAATAAACAAATTGCTAATCTATTTAAAAATACAGCACAATAAAAAACTTTAGAACATAAAAATAAACACTTGCAGTGATCTTTGAAGTTTATATACCACACAATAGCCAGTGGATTCAGCAAGTAGTGGTTGTCGCTGAATTTCATAAAGTGATATGAATACGTCTGTTGTATCTGATAAGTCAAGGCAAGCAGAAGCTAAAGCAAACAGTGGTTTCTTGAATAATCTGCTTTGCTTTCTTTTATAGGTCAACATAACTTCTTGCATCTTTTTCTTGACCTGTAAGGCCATCTTCATGTCAGCACATGGTTCCCAAGTGTTTAGGAATATGTAAAGACAGTTATTCCAATTATTTCTTTTCCTTAATAATCTAAAAAAGAAAGATCTTGATTGATTAATGATTTTTTTAATGTGTTTTCTTTATCAGTTCGTGTAGGAGCAACTTCTGCAGCCAGCTCCTATGAATGGTCCTAGGAGTGAGTATCTCTCCTTCATTTCTCATCCTAAAGTCTCAGTGGAATGGAACTATTATGGGAATGGGAATCCCTCAAATAGGTAGAAACTCTCTCACAGCAGTCTGAGGTTTGTATTCAAGAGCTGTAGCTGCACAAGAAACATCAGGGAAATGGATGTCAAGATCCTCAAGAAAAGGTGAATACCTCCAACTAGATGATGACTCAAATACTAGGGGTTAACATCCCAAAAGGCAGAGCATCTCTGAGTGGGTAGTGGATAAAAGTCAAGGTGCTTTTTACAGGAAACATGACTTCTGAGGAGGCCATAAAGCTTTGAATGAGAATGCACTGTACAGAAATATCTCTCTTGGCAGCAGGCAAAGGGAAAGGAGGAGAAAACATCATCGACAGACCTCAACTTTTAGAGATCCATTCCATTCTTTTCTCTTCCCTTCATTAATCCATTATTCATGATCACAAATTTTCTATTCCTTAAGAATTTTGTTACCATCTACAAGGCCAGTATTGCCCACAAACTGTACACCAGGACATGTATTTCCAAAACCAGTTGGCAAACAAAAAAAACCACTGTATGTCAAGCTATTTACTGGCTTTTCACAAGAAAACAGAATCTCATCTTCATTACAACGCTCAGGGATTTTAGAACCTTTTTAGATTTTGACCCTGCACATCATGGAGTACCCAAAGGTCCCTGTGAGGTAGAGGAAAAGAAAGCAATCTCATAACCTCCAAAAATATCAACACCATTTAGGCTGGATTTTCACAAGGAGCAAACTGCTGCTCATAATATTAAATTTTCATCACCTACCTACAAGTTTAAAAAGGGTTGACAGTCTGAATTCCTCTGAATGATGGTACTTCAAAAGCTCAACTGAAGAGGCTGAAATGTGGATGAAATATCCTGGTTTTGCAAATGACTCAAAGGAACTGTATCCTGAAAGCCATGTATTCTTGTGAATGACAAATGTAGACCTGTTGTGAAACTCCTCAGTTTTTTTCCATTTGGAAAGAACAAGAGTATTATTGGAGACCAACTGAAGAAAATAGTTTGGTCTCTCAGCTGTTTCAAATGAAATCAAGTTGGAATCTGAAAAACAAAATAAAATACACAGAACTCATTTACTTGCTGATATGGTATAATAAAGTAAGCTCATTCTGATGTACCACTACTGATATTAGTAGTGTGAGGAATGAAAACTGACTTAGGCCTTTCCAGTGAAAATAGCCTGAATCTTGTAAGCAAATACACTACATATGGATTTCAGAGTGCTAGATTGTGAAGGATATTTACTTTTCTAAATACTCTACAGATTTCAAGAGGAATACAAGGAGATTAAGACATTTGCTCACATCAGGATAAAGGAATATAGCCCTGCAGTCAAGCAGAACTTAATTTACAGTCTTTGCTAAACCATTTATTTAATAAAAATTTAAACTTCATTTGACTAGCTTTACAAGTAAGATTTGCCATCAGGAATTTACAGCTTAAGAGCTCAGCATTTCATTAAAAACAAATTATGAAAACATATTTTGCATTCATCTCCCTGCCCCTTCCTCTAAAAATGTTACAGCAAAGTCGGTTTTCTGGCAAATGTCCCCTCATGATACCTTACCCTGCAATCAGCACTGTTGATTTCAAGCAGCCTCTGTACAACCAATTGCAGAGCAGCAGACTCTGAGCCTGTTACAGGCATCTGTTGCTCACAGAATTACTTCATTCTATTTTGCTATAAACTCTGTTATTCTCTTGAAAACAGTCATTAAACTACTGTAAAATCAATTAACACTCTAGGACTGGGCAGCATTACTCAAAAAAAAAAAAAGAAAAAAGAAAGCATAGAAAACAAATATTTCTATTAAAAGGATACATTATCACATTCTGGCATAACACTTCTGGAAGACCACCTTGTTTTCCAAGCATTTGAACTTCAATTAATCTGAAAATCCTAGCAGTACTAGTGAATGTCTTTTTATTATTTGCCTGTAGCAAGAAGCTATTAAATAAGTAACAATGGGCAGTCAGCATGATTTTTAACATCTGCTATGTAGCCAGTCAGTGCATCAATGCCCAAAACTCTCCATTGTCCACAAATGGCCTGAAACTGATAAAAGACCTGCATTTTGCTGATATATGCATAATATTTACTTGAATTTTCTATGAATGATATATCATATTGATCATAGAAACTCCTCCATGACCAAATGATGAAATTCCATTTGTTCAAATTGGACTATAAAGCACAAATTCTATTCACCAGGTTAAATTTTGAGTAGATTTTTATATGGGAATAGAGCAGTAGGACTGACCTTCCCTTTCCAAACATAAATTGAATGCAATGTACAAGTGCCTCAAAAACTATGACTAATAAAAGATATCTGGCCCTAGATATTCTGTGTCAGTTCTACAGACAGCAGTATTAGTAATCAAATGCTTGTCATTTTTTCAACTGACCCATATCCTTCCTTTGCTTACACAAAGAGAGCCACCTTCAGGCTGTCCAAAGAGTTGATCAGGGGACTCTGGGCAGTAAAACTCTACTGAAACTCAAGTGCTCTGTGGGCATTAAAGTTGTGCATGCAGACAACTCTAGCATTTAAATAATGTCACAAATGCTGAATATACTCTTCTAAGTTTTCTCCACCTGTCTGAAGGTGTGCAAGACAACTTTTGCTTGCTGAATAAGCACCATGCTCCCTTAGGGGAAACCTAAGTCAGGACCTGAAGGAGACAAATTTGTAGTACTCAGCCTTACAAATCACAGGTTAGTGCCAGTGGGCATCTCTGTACAAGCAGGCAGACAATGAGCAATGGTGGCAAAGCAAGTTAAGTAGAGAGCACTTTTCTTGCAACATTTCTCTCCCGTTCTTTCCCATGTCCCAGTTTTGGCAGAAGAAAGGTAAAGGGAGCACTTTACCTAGTGCTCCACATATCTGGAGCACTGGGCTACAATACCAGTTTGGAGCTTCTGAAGGTCGGGGGAGGCTGTTGCTTTTCAACTAAAGGTATCTGTTTACAAAGCTGTGATCATCCAACTAAAACCAACCAAATGAAAATTTTGGCAGACATTGAGTGCACATTCAGTTGGCAGACAAAGAAAAGATTTTTTTGACCCAGGTCTATTCTTAAACATAAGTTCATATTCAAGGGCAGAATTTGCTCTGTCTTATTAAGATGCTAGGTTACTGTGACTTTACCATGTGCTTTGGGTTTATAAAGTCCTGAAGTCATCATAAAGCTCACTGCATGTCCAGGAAGAGTATCTTCTTCTCTCACTGGGAAAACAACACCATCCATCGATTTCACTGCCATCAGAAATTTTCCATCCAAATAGCTGACCAGCTTGTATGGGCCCTTTCCCAGAGCTATTGAGAGAAAAACCACAATTATCTTTCATGTCAAGTGCCACAAATGCTTGAGCTCTAAACATTAGGACAGAGCACATAATGAAAAACACATCTCACCACTCTGAAAATAGCTCTAGGTGTCATGGACTAAACTATAATGACAATCAAAATAAAGTCAAACTCTCTTAGAAAACACCTGTTCTGAAAACTGTCAAGAATACCTACCTTCAATTTTCAAGACTCATGATTAGCTTTTCTTTTTTGTCCCTCTCATCTGCTTTGGTTTCATAGTTACTTTATTAAAGTTAGCTGACCCCTCCATTATTTGACTTAGAAGTAAGCAGTATGTCTATAGACCACCCTAGGATCTCCCTAAATTGTTTATTTGCATAGTCAAACTGATTACACACTTCTTACTATTCTTTAAAATCTATTTTATTAATGTCTAATGTGTGAGGCATTTTGCAGGGAATAAAAGTTTGTTGTTATCAAGTATCAAACAGTGGAGATATAAACATAACCACTGGGAAATAAGACAGGAAGAAATTGGCATCATAAGCAAAGGAATGGTCAAAAGCATGGAAAGTTATGATTTCACAAATCTTAAAATGTCACACCTTCTTACTTAGTTCCAATTTCACTGCAGAAAAAAAAAGTTTATTTTTAAATGTTTGAAACTGTTTTTGTAAAGTTCTCTGTTAAAATCAGGCATTTTAGACCACCCTTTAGCAATTCACCTCATCACAATTTTACTCACAAACCAGGTAAGCATACATCTGAGACAGAAGTCTCCCAGAACTTCTCAGCCGACAGTCGCAACTAATAACATTGACCTTTAAAATCTGTTCAAAGAGGTTACAAGCTTGGACTGCAACTTGCAGCCTGCCTTCATATTCTGGTTCTCACTAATCTTAAAATTCATTAAGAATTTTGAAATCCTAAGGAGGCTGCACTACAACCAGAGTTTTAGATTCTAAAGCTTTAAAAAAGTAAGCAGTTAGGACAGAAGTCCATGCTCACCTAAACATGTACAATGATACCTCGTCACCTTCAGCACAGGGAGTTGAAAAACATTTTTAAAATTATTACTTAAAACATCCAGTGTTCTAGATATATTATTATATCTTTAATCTCATATCTCAGGCCCATCCAAAACCTGAGAGAGCACAGCCACCAGCTGAGAATTTTCCCTTTCCAAAGACAATAGGTTCTGCTTCCTAGTAGGACTGGAACTATTTCACTCTGGATTCATGACAAAGTTACACAGAGAAAACATCTCTCTGGTCTAAGATGATGCCTTAACCTTCCTCTCTCCAAAACTAAGTAATTCTAGGTAATGCTATAAGTGAGGTAGACAAGTAAATCTTCAGCATGGAGATGATTTTCTTTCCCCACTGGCAGCTCTGAAACATCGTATGTTGAATACTGATGAGTTGGATTAGCAAACAAGATACAAAGTAAGAAGTATATGATAAACATGCTTATTACAAGGTTGGCCACATGCACAAACTCTCCACTCATTCAACTAATTTCTATCAGTGAGAGTTCAGTAACAAATAAAACTAATAACACACCTTAAAAGTATGTGTTATCATCTAGCTTGACGATTACCACAGATGTTAGAGGCACTGTACTTTCAATGTTAAAACTGCACTAAGATCATCTAGTATCAGACTACATGTATTTCATTTATAAAACAAAACTAAACAAAAAACCTCAAACCAAACAGGAAATGTAAAACTTCAATCACCTCTTATGTTCAACTCTCCTTTATTTAAATTAATTTAGAGGCTTAGATAGTGATCTAGATGAAATTCCCATGCATTAGCAATCTGACCCCACGCAAAATCTTTTCAGCAGTCAGTGTACTAGAAAATGCAGATTTCTTGGTCATATTGTTTGGGCCTGAAAAACTGCACAGGTCTCTTCTAATTTAAACTTGGTCCCTCTCGGAGATGTTTCTGGGGGTGAGCTGCTGCAATACTGAGTCTAAAAGAAGACCAAAATACCACAAACCATGTGGATAGATAGGCTTCCATATGAGCTTGATAAAAAGAGTTATAGAATAAATAGCAGAAGTCCTGACCATTCCTCACATCATGCTGGCTTGCGTGCCACGTCTAACTATGCAGACACTGGCAATGTAACTTTAAAATAGTCTGAAGATGGATTCCAGTGCTAACAGGGCAGTACAGCAGCCAGTGCAGATTCAAGGTTTTCTCCAGCACCTTGTACAAGTTTTGCACCCCTCACTGAGAGCCACTCTATGCAGCAGCAATGCTTGCTGCTTAGGAACTTAAGGCTAGGCCAGACATACCTAAATGGAGAGTTATTCCCCATTTGGAGACAAAAAGTTGTCATACCTTAACAGCTACCTCCCTCTGGAGGCTGCACAGGAGACCATCAGTGATTTAACATACCCACTGGGGATTAGCTTTGAACTGCATTATGTCTTCAGCAAGTAGTGCCCCTAGTACTATTTAGTTGAATAGTCTATTAATTACTTAATGATTTAGTTGTTTAATCATGGTCCATCACTGCAAAGAAAATTAGCTAAACATATGCTCTTGGGAAAGGTCCAAGAATAAAAAAAATATTATGACATTAAAAGCCTTTGAAACAGAAAAATAAACCAGTAAAACAGAATCTCGGCTATATAAAAAAAAAAAAACCATTCACAAATAAAACATTCATTATTATTTCACAAAAATAATTTGCAATTATTTTTATACAAAGTTCTAAGATTTATTTAAAGAAATCAAAGATTCTAGTGACATTTTATCAACTCCTTTAGGACTTACCTTTGTTGAAATATTCACAATCATATGCTAAAAAAAAAGAAAATAAATGCAGTTAACAGGCATTCTGCAGATAAACTGGTTTTCTATTGCCCTTTAAAATTAAGATGTAAGCCAAAAGCTTGACCAAATTAGATCATTTATTAAAAAATTATTACCAAATATTTACTTCATTGCTTTAGGTAAAATACTAATTTAAACTACACTGATTTAAAGAAAGCATTGCTTCCTAGCAGGAAATACTAAGTTCACATACATACAGTTGTCTTTTTGTGACCCCTAGTGGCTAGGACTGAGCTGCGTTGTTTTTCCATGCTCTCACTGAAACACACAAACCTTTTCTATCAAAATTTAAGTGTAACCCGTTCACTCTGTGGTCAATTTGCTGTGTGACTCTGAGCAAGCTGCATACTCTCTCTGCGCAACTGCGAAGTTAGAAAACTGCTTGTTTTCTCCCATTCTTTATATCCTGCCCTTTTTTATCACATCTTTGGGGAAATGACTGTCTCATATTAGGCATTTCCACTACATAGATAAAGGTCTTAGATTGTTTTACAACTTCTAAGCATTGTTGGATAAGGATACTAAGGTAATGCTTAAAACCCAGTTTTTCTTCAGAAGACCTTTATATTTCACACTTGATCTGGGGGCTCTAGTAAGGCATCTGTGTTTCCTAGACCTTAATGAGAAGTAAAGTCCTGCTGAAAACAGAAACCGCTTGAGCTGTTAACTTTGTCCCTTTGGTTTGGGGGATGCATGCTGTACCCTAATATAGACTTTCCATTACTTTTCCTTTCACATCATAGGGCAAAGAATTAAAAATAGAAAAGTACCGCTCACAAATACAGCGAGAAGAACATAATCCACCGAAACAAAATCAGAGTGAGAGGCACCAACTCATCTTTCTATCAGCGTGGCTTAGTCATTGAATTCATGGCCCAGGTACCCTGATGTGATTGATTTTTCATGTCTGTCTCTCATGCATGCAGGCAGTAGCAGCCATGGGCAGTGCTGGTTTAAGTAAACTTACGACACACTCTAGGGGACCTCCAGTCCACTGCAACTCCATGCTGGCAGCACTGATGGGCATATGCTGATACACTTGTACAGAAACACTCACAGTCACCTCCTTGGTTACAACCACACGTATCTGTCAAGCAGTTGGAATAAAACCAGGTGACATCAATCTGGAAACGAAAATATCAGTTATCAAAAATACTCATATAGACACTGCCAACCAACACCTTGATACAAAGCTATGACTCTTTCAGAAGTTAATATATCAAACTTTGAAGCAATAAACATTTTACTTTAAGTGCTTCCTGAAAGGCAAGAAAAAAGGTTTATTAGAACACATCATCCTGTCCAGCACTTAATAACAGAATTAAATCAATAACCCATTAAGAACAAGCATGCTAAGATGCTGATGTGAGCTTGTATTTTGTATGGTTTTTAATATTTAAGCCCTAACAAACTACAGAGAAACGTACAAAATAACAGATTTTCTAAGCTGATCACAAATTAATAAACCTCAGAAGTGCTGAGAAAGTTAGATACACATAAAATGTAAGAAATAATACAGTAGATGGACAACTCATGTGAGAGTGGTTCATTCTATTCATATTGTCAGACAATTTCACAAGAGAATTTGTCATTTTGCCCTTACAGTATTTTCAAGCTTTTAAGCCATGCATACAGTCTCAATACCTGAACATCTTGGGATGTGTAATTTTCCATGTAAGACCTACCACTGGAAAAGAGCTTCTCCTCCATGCTCCAACTGAACCTGAGGTGACTGACCGCCACAACATGTTGAGTGGTTCATTTACTGCCTTAGGTGGTTGCCTGAGTGAGAAGATATATGCCTCCCCTTTTTTTTTTCTAGGAGTGAGTTCTTCACATCTGATATTGCCTACCTAAATGTTAATTTATTTACATATGCGAGAAAAATGTGTGTGCTATATAATACATTTGAGGAAAATAAGGCAAATAATGCCTGTAATTAAAAAAAACACCTCAAAATGGGTGTATTTTTGTCTGCATTAATTACAAAGGACACTACTAGGACTACCCATATTGTAGAAAACTAAACTGGTGCCAAAGTCACTTCTTGCCTACATCAGCTAAGTGCAGACAGTCCAGTTTAACATTCACATTTTAGAATCAGAACAGGTATGGGTTAGACCTTCTTTGTGTTCTCTTCTGCTAGTCAAAATTACTATGAAATGGGAGACAAGATGAAGATTTGAAGTGCTTCAAGTTTAAAAGTAACATTTTTCTCTACTGATATGTTCACCTTCACTTGTTTCTATACATGACCACAACTCACCACTGGATGGCAAGCTTCAAATGCTTCACTTAATAGTATTCCACATTCCTTCTTGGCAAATGGCTCTCTAAGGGGATTCAAACTGCATGGATTTCGAATGTCAGAGCTGTCAACACACTTAACCAGAAAGCAAAATTAAGGTGAGAAACTTTTTTCATAACCACTTTGTGTTTGAACTTGCAAAGCATAGTTCTGCGGCTTTTTTTTTTTAAGAGATGTAAACCATGAAACAAATGTATTGCTTATGAAACTAAAGCAGGACAGAGAATTAAAAGGTGATGCTAATCTGAAGAAAAGGAAAATTACACAAGTTGAAAAAACATTTTATTTATCTGAAAGCAGCAGAACAACACACATGTACATGTAGGTCTAACCAGAGCTGCCAGGCAGTCCCAACCTGCAGTCCTTACACCTGAACAGTCTCACTTATATAAATAAGGAGGGTCACTTGGACAATGTATGTTAGAAACGTCAGAAATCAGATATTTTTACTCTAACTGCTAGGAAGGGACATTTCTGTGAACACCACTAGACACACAACATAAAAAAAAAGTTCTGTTTTTAACTTTACAATGTATGGAAAGAATTATTTTCTTTCCATTGTTAGGTCTGCACAGTTAAATATTTCCCAGCTATGAAAGATCAGCTAAACTGACAACACAGTCTAAAGTGAACCCACAACTCTTCTATTAAGTAAAAAAATTACTACTTTACTGTTCAAATGTATTCAAAAATGTTCACAATATTGTACAGTTTCTTTCTCTACACTATTGCACTGTGAAGGCAAAAAAAGGTGATTATTTTCTTTTCCTTAACAGATTATGGCATCTGTAAGAACCCCTGATATTGTCATTTGCATTGCTGCCTGACTGATACTTCCAGGAATGAAGTTCTGATTTCATTCTAGATAAATTATATGACATAACAGCAAAAAATCTACAAGCAAACGCATTCTATTTACTATGTACCTCTACAGCTGTCCAGCTGTTTCCAAACTCCTGAGAGTTTGTTAATTCGAAATTATCTGGAGTCCTCAATTCATTTACTGTCTTCAAATCAAAATTTCCACATAATCCAGTCAATTCACCCTGGGGAAAAAACAATACACACACATATATACACATATATAAAAACATTTTCACGTGACAAAATGCTACCACCCATAACAACTTTCAAAACTTCTGTTTTCAGTTACTTAATTATAAATTTGTCACGTTTTGATCCTTCTTTAGCTAAATTTCACCCCAAACAATTCAGTTTTTCGTGATAATAAAGCTATGGAGAATATTTTATTTTGACAATGCCAGTATTATTCCCTTTCAACTATGTATCCCCAAGCCTTTGAGAAAGGAGCTGATTTTTTGTTCAGGGAAGTGAGCTGTTAGCCGGTTACGTGCTTTTCTTTTGCTTCAGCAAAATAACACCTACTCCAGTCACGTAAGGAACAAGTACTGAAGGAGAATTTTTCCCCAAAGGTATTTGTTTCTGTTGTTACAGCAGCTACACAGTAAAGAGTAACTAAAAAAAAAAAAAAAATCAATGAGAATAAATATTGTAATTGACAAGGTAGTTTGAATGTTTCTCTCCTTGATTTCTGACACATTGTCTATTCTCTGTATAATGATAAGTCTTATTTAATGAGATTTACATAAACACCTCAAAGAAATGGCAATAAGAGCATTGACTTTCACCTACCTGCCACTGATGACCCATCTGGACATGAACTGTTGTTCTCTGATCCCAAAGAATGGTGATATGTTCATCAGGAAAATGAACAACAGTGAAAAATCCAGCTTTCCATAACTGCATGTTTTGTACGTGGTCTATGTAACTAGATAAGCTCTGTTCAAAATAAAACAAGGGAGTTTATAATGGAAGTAATGTCTTCATTCACTTCACAGGAAATGAAATGCCTAAATAAAATGAACTACCTGGTTCTCAGATGTAAGTCCAAAAGCAGACAGAGGGACAAATGCTCAAGCAAAAGGGTTCTGGACTTTGTGAACTGCACTGTGTTTTTATGACTTTCCTATTTTAAAAGTTGAATATCAAATTTACAGGATGGGTAACGGCAATCAGAGTGAAGGTTAAAATGTTAATGGTTCATCTGGGAGGTATAAGAGTAGTTTTAAGGTTCCTGATCATGATTTTCCCCTCAACTATACCTAATTCAGTCTCAGCCACCTGCCTTTTTTTCTACTATGGATAGGTAATAAAGACACATGGAACAACGTCCTGAAATAAGGAACTGTCCAAATATGTCCATAGATTACAATCTTATTTACATAAAGCTTTCTTCTTTCCATCCAATAACAATTAGATTCCAATTTATTTGTAGCATGGACTAAGATGTCTGGTTTAACTACACAGTATCTCAAACAGAGGGATTCAACTTCCTTTAAATAGTCAGTCTATAAATTGTAAATGGTACCATTTATACTAAAATTGCTAGAAATACTAAATGCTTACAGCAATAGAATTTGCAGTTTGGCCAAAATAAAAATTACATTCAGGCTATAGAGTATACCAGGGGCTGTAATTTGGGGGTTTTTTTAACTGTATAGAAATATTCTTCTTATACGTTCCAGAGCAGACTAAACTCTTAGTTCTAGTGGACTTAAAAACAAAATTCCCACTGACTTCAAAACATCTGGATTTTTCCTAAGATATTAAACAGGAATCAAGTCTAAACAAAAGAGCTACAATATCTCAACTAACACTTTTGTCAAATACAGACAAGATTTTAATATTTCCATTGAACAATACAGATATGATCAGCATTCACAGTAAAGATGTTTACACCTTTGCTACTAAAGTGGCACAGTAAGTTTTTGGTAATGAAAGGAAGAAACACCCATAGAAGTACATACACTACTTTTTGATCAGTGGTAAAAACCCAAACTTACTGGATTTCCTGTCTCATCATCAAATACTAAAAAAGATTTTCCAACATTAATGAAAATGTTTTTTCTGCAAATGATTCCAGTACTAAAGCAGTCAATATTCTCTATAATAACAGAAAGACTGGTTGAAGAAGTACCCTGAAAAAAAAAAAGGAATGACGACTTTTAAATATACTAATATAAATATGTATATACACAAAGTTCGATTAGCAGAAACCTCAGTGTATATTTATTATACTATGTATGATTCAAATTCTAGAAAACATCAAAAATGAAAAAACAGTATGTAGGACTCAACAGACTGTACAGATAGGAAATAAGTAGAATGGTAGATTTTAAGAGATAGTTTTAAATCCAGTTTTAGAGAGGCCTTACAAAAAAAAAAATCTCACCTTAACTAGGTAAACCTTACAAGTTCCAACAAAGTCAAAAGTTAGTCCATCAAACGTTCTGTAATGCCGGTCCCCATACGCAGTACACATCGATGGGCAAGGATGGAAGGTGCACTGAAATGATCCGTGCTGGCAAATGCTGAAAAATGTATGACCAATAACGGTAATATCAGCTGCAAGCCCAGAAAAATTATTACAGCTATTACACTGAGAAGCAAAAAAATAAAAGCCATGCAAGTGTGATGAGTGTGGACAGAAGCACTTTGAAATGTTGTCCAAAAGCAGCATACATAAATTGATTCGCTGGAAAAAAAAAATGTACATATTGAACTCATACTGTCTATGCTTCTTATTCTGCTAGAATTTATAGGCTCCAGAAAATACAGACATCAAAACAAGAAAAAAAATATCATCCAAAGTAATACAATTTATTCTCTACTGGCACATCAATAACATGTCACAAGGACAAAGCTTTCTTTTTCAGCTTTTCGCTGAACATTTTTTTCTACACAAGTTGAATCTTAGAATCAAAAAATAACATGTCCTCTTACTCCAGTCTTTATGCATTCTCTGCTTGAATGAGAATTTCACAGAATTAGAGGAAACATTTCAGTATTCAGAGGAAACATTATTTTGTTGTTTAGATTCCTTGAAAGAACCATGTTTTGGGCTGTTGGATTTATTTTTTTTCCTGATGTCTACATATTGTCACTCCCAAACCCTAGACTAACATCTTAGGGGTTTCCAGAATAGTTCAAGTTCTGTCTATGGCCACCTTAAGCATCAAAGGGCTTTCATCACACATATAAGTGATTGTTCAGACTTTCCTGAATTCTCTTTGCTTTGTAAGAGGCTTTGCAGCATTGGATATTATACCTCTTTCTGCATCACTCTCTTGCAATCTAAATTACATTTTCAGAAACTACTTAAGTTTTATAAATAGTGGATATAATTTTATTTCCTGTATCCACAAGTAATCTTTAAAATGTTATTTTTATGTTTTTAAATGAACTGGATACTTAAAAAACTTCTCTTGATAAAGACAGCAGAGCTGGTGCCTCGATACAGCTTTACTACAGGTATATTTACAAATACAGGTTAAACTAAATACAGCATGTGATGTAATTATGGTACCTAAGCTTACTTTTCAAAAAAAAATTGATTTTTAATTTCCTCATTAAATGAATATTTCATATTTTACACCTAATGTATTAATCTGACTTACAGAAATAATGGATAAATTGCTAACATTTGGTATCTCATATACTGAAGCACCAAGCAGTATGAAGTTTTTTCTCAGTATAACTTTTTGTCATTATAATTTTTCCTTTTCTGTTTATATTGCTATCACAGGCTCAGAACACCACTGTTTTCAAAAGAGCAGCAAATATCTAGAAAATCCAGGCAGTTCCAAATACTAATATCGTCTTCCTCCTGTTCCCTTATCAGGTAACTTGCACCAACATGGAATCTTTGTCCAGATTTTTGAAGATTCTGCTTATCCCGTCATTGATTTGGCACCAGCACTTGTGTTTTGTATAGGTACATATATAAATACACTAAGCACATGGCTACAAGAAGTTAAAAGTATGATACATGAAGTGTTTGCTGTACCAAAGCACAAGGAGACAGCAGCAGGGCTCGTCCAGCTAACCCTTGTCACCTTAAGGCAGCACCTAAGGCAGGAACCTAATCAAGCTGATCAAGAGAGGGGCAGATGGAAGGAATTATATTTGGACTGAAAGACTAAGTGCTGCTTCTCATGTTCTCTGTGAGACATTAGATTTTAATTTTACTCTTGGCTTATTCGAATCCTCCTCCACATGCCGATCTGTTAAGGACTCATGCGGAAACATTTCTTAACATGTAAAGAGAAGGGAGCTCCTTTTCATACTTTCCTTTTTTCAGGAGTCTTAACATATTTACAGTCAGAAGGGAGGGATTAAGAGGTACACAATGTCTTCAAAGTCCTCTGCACCAGGCTTGTTTCATACTAAGTGAACTAACATTTAGTTATCAGAATCTAGAGAGCCCTACTCGGAAAAGCAGAACTATCAGCACCTTCCAAACTTCAATGAGCTTTTTAAAAAAACATATTTCCAAGAACTATTTGTTTAAGAACAGAAGGCCCAATTCAGCAGCCCACGGACACTAACCAGCAGTTGCTCGATGGTCTCAACATACGACAGTAAATCAGCACTGCACCACCCATCTTACCTTGCACAGCACAGCACCAAAATGCTGCCATAGCCTCAGCATCAGAACCCTTTGTGTTAGAACCTTGACAGCACATGCTAAAAATTTCAGGCACTTGCACAAAAACCAAAAATCGGAAAACCTAGAACCACAGTTCAGTAAGATCCCAGAGCTTGAGTTGAAAGTTCCTGGCACTTCACTGGTAGTTTTGCCAACTTAGGAAATTATTTTATTTGCCATTTTACTGTTCAATAAATAAATCAGACTAATAGTTGTTTTTAGTACTACATCTTATGTGAGTAAGATTATATTTAACATCAACGTACACTGATTCTCTGCACTAAAAAACACTAAATTATAACTGCTATGAGTGCCTAAGTGGGTTTGTTTGCACGGAAGTATTCTCATGCTTGGAACATTTCCTTTAACAGCAGACTCAAAGACTTCATATGTTTTGTATGAAGCAGAGCTTGTTGCAGACTCCCATCTGTCAGCAGACAACTGATTGCCAAAAAGCTATTATCACTTAATCTGTCTTTGCTTCTGGACATGGAAGAGTAGAAAAACCATGAAAGCCTTAAAGACCTGTACATGAATTAATGAGCCTGGCCTGAGAAAAAAAAAAAAAAGAGAGAAAGCAAAATATCCAGTGTCTTTCTGCCTGCACTGCAGCTGCCTTTGGTGAAGTCTCATACAGATTAAATGGGATCTAATAAACTCCTTCTGATGCAAGCAATCCCACACCAGGTCCAAATGGAGAGGCCTTTGGAAATAAGGGGGTGAATAACCCGGTCGCTTTACCTGCCTGCCCAGTGGAGATGGCTTGTAAGTCGCTTCACCAGTCGACCAAAGGGCTACAAATCTCTTCTAGAGCAGATACTGAGGACCTGACGAGAGGCAGAGGTAGGCAGTCAGCACAAGGCTGGAGGGGGCAACGACATCCAGACAAGGCAGTGACTAGTGCTGACTGGAGAAGCCTTCACTGTGCCAGGCTACCCTAAGCTGTGCAGGCCAGGAGCAGCAGTTCACCAGGTGACCCCAGTTACATGTTCCTGGTGAGCTACAAGAAGGGGACAAAAGGAAGGAACTGCTCTGCAGAGAATCTGGAGGCTACACCACTACCTCAGTATCTCCATGCTTGACAACTGATTTTTCTGGGGCTCTAGTAAGACAAATAGCACTGCTCAATGCCAGCTTGCAAGGTTCAGCTGTGGTCAGAGAAGAAAACAGATGGGGACCATCAAGAAAAAAGTTTGTTTCAGGATCATGCAGACGTAGAATATTGTCACACTCTTGTAAAGCTTATTAAAATGGTAATGTAACACATTCTACTGAGTGCTCAAGAAAACTTCACAGGATAACATAGCTGTACCTATATGCTGCATTTACAACACTGGATAGTAAAAGGAATAGGTTTCTGCATGTATTTGAGTGATCCTATCAAACCTTGCCTATTGGAACACCTCCTTTTAAAGCCAATTGATTCATCAGTTATCCACATATGCAAAATTAGCAATCAATTTATCTGCTACCATGCTCAGTACATGATGTTGCTCAGTACTCTCCTTAAATTATCATTGTAGTGGGTGTATACTTATGGCTACAGGGTTATATTTTGGTTGTTAGACTGCTCAGATTCAATGCTAAATGTGAAAATGAATAAATAAGAAGCTCTAACAATGTCACTAAGGTGTTATATAAGTACTTTTCCTCTACTTTAGGAACACTAGCCATTGAATATTAGTTTAGATGACCCTGACAACAAAAAAACCCCAAACTTTTTTCTAAATCAAGGTTTTTTTAAAAGAGAAGAAAATCCCAAATAGCTATTATTTTGTTATGTAAAAGCTCTTTGAAACAACAAACCCTAAGCCAATGTCATTTTAATACCTCTTTGAAGAAATGTAAATACAAAATCAAAGTAAATGATTTACCATAATCTGCTGTGAAAGTTATGATTAAAACACATGAAGGAAAAATCAATCTACAAATAAATAACTAAAATGAAATAATCACTTAAAGAGACCTCTGCTTACCAGGTATGACAGGAAGAAATTACTTTGTCCCCCGGAAAATATTCCTTTCCTTTCCATGAACATGGACACTCATCTGCATCCAAGCACACTTCCCCATGTTTAAAAAGACTGTCAAAGAAAGAACAAAAATGCAAATTCAGCAGCAGTATAGATGCTATCTAGATACAACAGTATTTTCCTAAACTTTAAAATCACTAGCATTATTATTAGTGAAAAGCAAATAACATTTTGAAACTTCTGAATTTGAAAAGGCACAATTTTATTACTAATTATGTATGAGCAATTTGATACATGCCTTTCGCAGGTAACTGAATATGTTATCTTTACTAAGTACCAGCACTCTGGGCACTAGCACTTCAATCACTAACCCTGTGAAGACTGATTCATTAACCAAAATTTTAAGTTCAGGGAAACTAAGAATTTCTAGAAATCCTCTAAATTTCTCCAAATTACTTGTAAATAAGCCAATTAACTTGTATTTAACTTAAGCCAAGAGATCACTCATGAGATATGGGAGCCATCACGGCCCTTTGTTCTAGTGGTATATGCTCTTACTGTCAAAAATTAGTGGCATATTTAGTCTTAGAATTTTTAAATGAGGATTTCTTCTGGTTCTTTTCTTTTCTCTACCAAATTTAAAGGGTTTTAATTTGTTGCAGAGTTTTCCTGTAGCTCTGTGAATAATTCAATCAATATCAAAAGAGCTATCGTGGTTGCATGAAATTGAGTACGTATTACTGTATAACAGGCACCTTCATGGAAGCAATTACAAATATACTTCATTTTATTGGCATAAATATCCTCCTAGTCTTTAAGGGAGATTTTCATTGAACATAGATAACCATATGCACAGCTATTTATAGTTCAAGACCAATGCTATAAATTTTTGCTTATAATCACAACTCCTAGAGTAACAGATTTAAAAAATAAAAAAACAACCCACAACTGTTAAAAAGATTGCTTTACTAGAGAAAGAACAGAGGAATTCTTGCCCAGCAAGACTAAATAAAGCAACTGGTCTAAATTTTAAAGTAAAATGTTTGTAGCTTTTAATAATACCCAGAAAATCTGAAATATGAGAGCATGAAAGTTGAAGAGAGACCTCAAGTGGATTCTACAAATAAATATCAGGAAATACACCAGAAGTACTGAATTATTTTATTAAAAAACTATATTTTCACTGAAGCCAAGAAAGTTGTGTTTCTTCTATTAAAAAAAAATAAAATATTGTAATGCTACTGGATAGGTAAAAAGATACTAATATAGGACATAAAGGTTCAATGACCAATAGAAGAACACCTGTTAAATCAATCTGCCAAATGACAGTTGTGAAACAAATCCTTGATAAGCTGCAGCAGCATCTTTCACTCCAACTGCTGTGGCTCCAGCTTGTTTTGATCCTATACAGGATCCCGCTTGATATAACATAATCAGCTGGAACAACTAACATAACAGTGACACAGTAAAAGGATTCCTTACAGGCACCATGCAATCTATGATTATCCTTGTTTCTAACATCTGAAATGTATTTGTATTGAGAAATAAACAGTCTCTGAAAACAGTACTGTTGGGCTCATAAGATTTATTTTTTTCTCAAGGTGTGTTTAGAATTCCAGTACATTTCTATAGTAATGTAAGTTCTATACAGGTTTGCCTGTGTTCCTAACCGTTTTCTTAAGAACACAGATCTGGTGTTTCTGACATGTAGCACTGTAATTTGGGCAAGAAATCATAGGTGTGAGGCACATGCGTGACAAACAGGATGACGATACTGGTTTGTTTCCCTGGTATCTAAAAGGAAAGACTTCATCATGGCACTTAGCACGGAATATTTTACTTACTCATATTAATGAGCTGGTATTTTGGATACTATGCCTTCAACTCCTCTTCAGTGTCTTATTTATCAGACAGAAATTTACAACTCTGTAGTGCTTCTTAACGGGAACACACAGATCATCATAAACCCCCTCCCCAATTAAACTTAAAAATTGTTCTTTTCCTCCAGGGTATGTAAATTGTTCTTTGTAACCCATATTTATTTCAAGTATTTTGTCACTTGGAGACAATCAACTGTGAGACTGAAAAGCTCCCCAGAACTGAACAGGCCACATTCAGACACAAAGAGATCACACCGACAAGGTAACACTAAATGCAGTTTTTCCCTCATGTTATTACACTGGATTAAAAAAAAAGATGTGATAACAGCTTTCTCTTTTGTAAAGCCAAGCAAATGGATAGATTTCAGTCATCTAAGAATTCACCACAAATACCCTACAGAGATGCCTTGCACAGCTCCTCTTTGAAGTATTCGAAATTTTTCTTGATGGTTATACTTACTGCAAAGACACACAGCTACCACACTTCACCACGCTGAATGTTCACTTCCATTATTATCTCATTGTTACCTGTAGCTTTCTTCACTCACACAAAGATATGTAAATAGTCTTGGAAATAATTACTGGCATCATTAGAAGCAACATGTCACCTGTGACTCACCAAACCCTTCTTTGTTTCTGCAAAGCACAGAGTTCTGGACCAAAAGACGAAAAAATAACTCTCTCCCAGCTTCCAGCAGAGCAGTTTTCAACAGGTTATGTATTGCACAAGCTCCCTCCCCTCTCTCAGGCAACAGCCTACTGTCAACTGATTCTTGCAGCCATGAATACTTTTGCCCCAACAACAAATTTGCTCTCTGATGGTTTCACAAATCTTCCTACAAACAACTATAATAAGAGTTTAAGGGAAGTAAAAAAGAACGAAATAAGCAACAGGTAGCATTTCTAATACCAGAATTCCACCACCACCCGACTTGCCTTACCAGAAAAAAAGATGAACAAATTTTGAAAGAAAAGCAGATGTTAAGAACATTATTGTAGCACCCAATGGCTTAATTGTTCACTCACTGTCTAGACAGGGAGAGTTACTATAATCCAGTTGAGTGTTTTCTTTCTTGTTGGGGAGCTCTTTATAGTCAACCTCTTCCTCCCCTTTCTCCTAGCTTATTATACCAAAATATTAAGTAATTTTGTAGAATGCTTGGAAGGCTTTTAGTATCCTTGCTATATCCTTCAATGTTAATGACTGATTTTGGTACTTTAACTGACGCTGCACTTGTGCAGCTTCGTCCTGGATTGGGAAACTCTCCTGCAATCAGCTGTACCATTGGCACCATACTGGTGCTAAGCAGAGCAGGCCCTAAACAGAAATGGTAGTAGCAGCTTAAAGACCAAAGGTATGTGAGAGTAAGAAAAACAAGAGCAAGAAGTAGATGACAGGGATTCATCCAGCTTCCCATATTCTGCAACCCTTCCCACACAGGCACCTGAAATTTGGCTCATCCATTGCCTGTGCTTCCTCTAAAGTATCCTCAAACAGAAAGAAGTTTCTGCCATCACACACCAAAATTATGTTATACTTAGAGCTGCATAAAATGTGGGTATGGGTTTCAATGCAACATCCTGTGTTTCATCCTAATTGCCTCCAAGAATGCTGTGGGTACAATTCAGTGCTAAAAATCATGTAATGCAGGACTCCAGGGGAAACGGAGATACCAAAAATTGCTGTTTGTGAATGGCCAAGAGGATACTACAAGCTCTTCCTACTCTGTCAGCATCAGTTCTTCTGAAAAGAATTGCATACTCGGGGGGGACATGAACATATTTTTATTAATTATGCTTCTGGGGGAAATCAATGTATATTTGCAGATACAGATCAAAGTATATTCCTTGACTCCAAATTCTTAATCCACAGTAAAAGAAGATGGTAACTTATGTGTCAGATGACAAAATTCAGTTATATAGCTGAAGCAGTTTTCAACAAAGATGATTTAACCAGAGGTGGTGGGACAATGGATTTAATCATCACTGACAGTAAATAACACCACCTCTTTTTTTTTTTTTTTTTTTTACAATTAGACCAAGTATCTGCTTAAATTTTGCTGGAAATTAAAAATTAAACAAAACAAACCCCAAAAGATGGTTTGACTGATTCAAAATCCTCAACTCCTCTCAAAGAAACTCACAAGAAGTGAAATACACTAATGGTATTTTAGTATAACATTTTTCTGATTTAATTAACAAGTTTAGATAACACATTTTTGCAATAAAAATAATTTCATAAAGTAACTACAAAGGTAACAGAAGTATTTCTTTCAAACCAAGTGACAGATTTCAATGCTTCTCTTAAAAACAAGTCAGAAGACAGAAGGTAATATGAAAAGGTGCTGAAGAATCTAAATTATGCTGGTGAAGTTTCACCATTAATTGAATACAAGTATAGAAAAAAACCCTAGAGATTTGTTTGCAGACAGTGTAAACCAGAAAGTAAGCAACCAAGAGGGTTTTGGAAGTATTGAAAGAGGAAATAAGGAACACTGAAATGTATCAAAGAAAGCTGCAGGTCTGGCGAGAAGGAGAGGATGGAAAAGAACTGGGTTGTCTTGTGATGACATTGCAATAGGTGTATTCTTTGGAAATGAGCTCCAATCCAGCACCTTTAGCATCCTGTGACTGTACAGCCATCAGAAATGCAAAACAGCATAAGATTCAGTGTGAATACTGAAGCACCCAAACACAGGAATGTTGATGTAGTCTTTGTAACAGAATTGTATTTTCCTGAGGAAATAGTGGAGTGCATAGCTATGATGGTATCCATGGAGGGATTTGCCTGGAAACCATTAAATCTTCCTGACAGACCTCTCCAAAACACTGCCTAAACCAGATGAAGCAAAATATGAAAAATACTTAGCCCAATAGCAACAACAGGGCCATCCAGAAGAGAGGTAAGAACAGAACACATTTTTTATTTTATACTAAAAACAGTAAATTCTGAGTTTAAACTGAGGAGGAGTAGGCCTTTTGAAAAAGGATATAAAAGCACAGGACTTTGATTTCATCTACACAGACATATTTTAAGACATAACACAGTCAACATAATTACTTCAATAAAGATAGTTTTCTAAAATATTTGAAACTCAACTGCATTCTTCCTCCATTACTAGGTTTGTTTGTCCATTGGCATGTTTATAAGATGACAAAATTCATTGTTTCCTTTGTGAAAATTAGAAAGTGATGAGTTGTTGGGGTTTTTTTGAGAAAACCTTCCAAGAATGTATTTAAGCTCCTTATATGTTATTTGATACAGTACACCACCACAGAAATACTGTGATAATTTAGAGATGTTTGGAAAGAAAACCTGGCATGATATGCCTTAGTTACAAAACTTCATTGCAATTACAGGATACTACAGCCTTGAATTTACTATCTCTCCATAGTTTCGTTTTATGAGAGCAACAAGTGATGAAAAAAGGAACAGACAAAAATTCTTATTATGTTAAATTGCTTCAAATTTAGTAGAGTCTAGTTTCAGCACAAAAGATAATATTCTGTCATAAATGATAACAGTTGTCTGCAGAGGGAGTATTGCCCCACCACGCCAGAGACTGTTGCCTTGTAATGCCACATTACTAATTCAGAAGAGAAACTGAGGCAGATACTGGAACACTAGAATCAAAACCTGGTCCCACAGATTTCAGTCTTAATGACTATAACTCAGTGTGCCAACACTGAACTGTTTGGAAAGAAAACATTGCATAAATTGCATACAGTTTGGCATCAAGAAAATAAAAATCCCTGTTAACTTTTCCCCTTTTGTGAACTGTCAATCACAAGCCACAACTGCAGAAATCCATGGGTGTAAATTGGTAAAATGAAATGTTTTTCTGGGAGGAGGCAGGGATAGAGGGATTGGTTTTGTTTTTCCAAAATATGCATAAGAAAAAAAATTTTTAGAGATGCTGCTTAAAAAGGTGGCTCACACAGTTACAGGCAATTAAAGGATATAGTAGAGAGGAAAAAAAGGAAACTTTGATACAGCAATTCTGTCTAGTATTCTTGGGGGAAGTGAGAAAACACAAGTAATTCCTTCAGGAAAATGACTTTTTCACAGCAGCAACACTAAGAGCAGGCTATAAGGAACAATGCACAGAAGCTGGCTGTCTCAGAGATCATTATTGATCTGACTGGAGACCATAGAAAAGGAAAGGCACCAACCAGCATACGTCCATTTGTAGTAAACATCACACAGTATGCAGAAATATAGGAAGATACTACTGGTTTTCCTCTCTTTTTTTTTCCACTCTGTCTTTGCTCTTTGTTTCTTCTTCAGTCTTATTATAGATCCTGTCTTCATGTCAAATCATGCACATTGTGTATAGTTAAGGAGGGCAAAATCACTTGAGTCATAGCAACCCAGAAGCAGAAAATGTAATTCAAAGATTGAACTTGAAAGATTATGAACTGTACTAATTCTTTTTCTGAAATGCAGCACAGAAGTACAGGAAATTTCCATCTAAATAGTGACAGATGAAAAACAGGAAGAAAAAACAAATAAAATCTTAAAAATCATTAAATATGTCAAACAATGCAGGGTAGACCAACATTAGAAAGTAATCTCAACAACTTCTAAAACAGAGGGAAAGTGTATAATCATAATTTTTATACCATAAGAACTGTAACCCATAGAATGATCTCCTGTGAATTTAAATATTTACTTGAGCATGGTTAGTTGCATCTGATCTACTCACTACAGATTAAAAAGAAGGACAAATGAAGCACATTTGGAGACAATTGCTACTTTTCCCTGTGATCTACTTATTTTATATTTATTCTCCACTTTATGCAAGGACCATTAGAATGTATTCTGAGCACAAGAAAGGAGGAATGCTAGAAATAGTGAAGTATTTGAAGGAATATTTCAGACTCCAGACACTAGAAAAATAAGTCTGCAAAATAAAAATATTGTCTTCTTGAAATCCTAACACCTTTTCTGTAAAAAGAGGTTCTTTCCTTCTCTTTGTGTTAAGTACCTTTCATGGTATCATTGAAGAATAAGCAGCCCACTAAACAGATCAGAAAGGTCCTTCCTCATGAAAAAATGTAGTTTCCAATACAGGTTTCTTAACTGTGACATATTCACTTTATTTCACTGATTTCATTAGTTTACCTAAATCAACTAATCAAATATATTAAACTGATTTCATTACTACTTAAGTCTGTTTAGCTTACAGGTAATGAATCAAGATAAACAGATACAAGATCTCAAAAAGGAGCAAAAGCATGAATAAAGGACTAAGATTAATTATTTCAGGTAAAAAACTAACATTAAGATCAAAGAAATTCTGTGGCTGTTTCACCCTTTGAAGTAGACAGTGTCACCTCAGTTTTATGTTTCACCAGCAAGAACTGATTGCCTAGAAAGGTGATTTTAAAGTTGCACAAATTCACAGTGCATTTGAACTCTGCACTACTTGAACTGTTATCAACACTGGATAAGGTACTGTGTGAAGGCAATGGTATTTCATCTATCTTTCTCTTCCAACAATTCAGATTTACCTTACTGTATTGCTCTGACTCAAAAGTGGTCAATCTGCAGTATGGAGTATGCAGTACCATTGGAGTATGAATTCACTGACTGACTTAAAATGTTAGGGCTATTCAGTTCTAACAGATTCTATCCAAAAGCAACTATTATTAAAATTCCTAAACCATTAGGATTCATTGTCTAAATAAAAAACCTGCACAGTTAAGGCATAGCAGAAGTCTCTCATGTTTCCAAAAGCACACCTAAAAACATGCACCTTCAGGACCATCTCAATTTTTCCTAAAGCAATCTCAAATAAAAACATAAAACATACCAGCAATATCAGACCACTAGAGCTGAATATTTAAGATATCAGTTTTGACAAGCTTGCAAATAACTTTGTCATTTCTACTTCTTCAGTACAGATTCTAGTTAAAACTCTAATTCAAATCCTAGGCTCCTAACACTGTTTCCTAGTTCTACCTTAAGAACTGAGGATAAAATCCTGAAAACCAAACAAACCTCTCCTTGTGTTTCCCCCACTTCCCCCCAAAAAACGTTTACGTGAGCATCTTTACAGGCAGTGTACAGCCTTAGGAGAACAGAATTCAGTTTGCCAAAGTAAAGAAACTTTTTAATTTTCTATTTTTGTTCCTAGGAAATCATAAAACTCTGCCTCCTTTAAATAAACAGCCATATTACCAGAGCTTTGAGATCACTAACACTTGACAGTGAGCCTTCCAACACTAAAAATAATTTTAATTGTTCAAATTCCAGAACTAACTTACACCAGGAAGCAGCAGAGAAGTTCACAACCTCATGGGTTACGCACAGCAGAATAGCAGAGAATAAGAAGTTTATATGATCTGAGTTGCCAGCCATATAGTGCTGCTGAAGGTAACCACTGGTTTTGAAGGTCTAGGAGGGTGAGTTTTTGTGAAAATACTCACCTCCAGGTAATTTCAAAATCTACCTCAGCACTGCATTTTTTCACCACAGTACCATATTGTGACTTGGATTAATTACAGGTTCCATTTCATGTGAACCATTTGACATTTCGTGTTTCTGAATGATTAGGTAAAACTCCAGAATTCTGAGTAGCAACCTTTTATCATGACATAGAAATATCTACACATAATCAGTACGACAGACTTCAACTGAGCTATTTCAACCCAGATAAAGTGAGGCTCTGGATTCTACTCTTTGTTTTGAGGTGGCTCACAAGGTATAAACAATAATTTTAAAGTGAAAATACTCAAAACCTTCAAGCTATGTGCTCAAGAAACTAAATCCCATCAAAAACAGCATAACTTAAACACACTGTTATTTTTATACTCAAAAATCTCTCAACAATACAGTGCTTGATTTCAAAACACAACAGAAGTTCATCTGCACATTATCAACATAAATTCCCAAAGCTTTAAAGATCCTTTTGAGGGAGAGAATATTGAAAATTCTGCCTATAAATGAAGAAACACGTTTCCCTCAGCCAAATAATCAAATAAGAGCTTAGATAACTGAAAAAATATGTAGATAAACCCAGTTCTGCTGCACTACAGGGATTGAATCACACTTTGCTATTTTGGCTTTATTATTGTGAGGTATTAGACCTTTGGCTCCACTTGCCTCTTGGTTTAGCATTTATTATGACTTCAACTGACAAAATTGAGGTGTAAGCCGTCACAAGTTGGATGCTCACCCTTTGACAATTAACATTCTCCAAGCAGAATTCTGCTGAGCAGAACACCTCAGTAGATTTAATTACTCAATCACTACTGAAGGTTGTCATTTATTTCTGTGCACCAAAAGATGCACATCTGTCTGTACTCACCCTGGTGGGCAGACACAACCTGACACACAAGGAAGGTGTGCTGAGAAAGTGAGATTTAGCAGCTGATTTTCACAAGTTCTCTCTCTGCTGAGCTCAGGATCAACTTGTAGATTACTTGTGCAGTTAATATAAATCTGTCCAACTGGGCAGTTGTGTGCTGGGGGAAAAATTGACAAACACATTGATCTTCATAGCCGAAATTTTGTATCCAGTAATACTACTAAACATCCAATTGCCTCTCATTCCTAAACACAGTTAACTTCATAGAACATCTATAAGTCTCATATATAATACTGAAATTAATATATTCCTTTAGTAAGGGACATGACTTTCTAAATGATTAGTCAGGAATCAGTCCAGACATGCAAAGTACTACGAACAGAGAAACATACTTCAACAGAAAGAAAAAGATACAGAGAATCTGAGAACTAGATATGACTTTCCATGCTGGAGCACTGACCATGAATAAAACAACTCTCTAGCAAAATTGCTTTAGGGCTGCACTGAGCATACTGTGTACACAAAACAGAAATGCCAGAAGTAGTCTCAGCATTTTAAATTGATTTTGATTGGTTGTTGGGGTTTTGCTTACTTAATTATTTGTTAAGGAGAGAGGTCCTGGAAAATTGTAAAATTGGTAAAACCACCACCTTCAAGTGCATGGGGAATTTCTGGTCAAAGAGTTGGCAATTCCAGAATGGAAACCTCAAATAAATAAATGTTATTCCCAGTGAAGTAAAACACACGTCATAACACAAGTATGGACCATAACACTTAATGATATATGAAATATACTGTAATGGAAAAAGCACTTGTTACATTGTATTGCAAAGTATGACAAAATAAATATTTTTTTTTCATATTTCTGTTACTCAGAGTTTGTGGAGAGAAAGAAAACATACTTGTGAAAAATTAATGCCAGTATTCAATTCCTACACTCATGTTTTATGGGGCAAAGCAAATTTTTGTTTGCCCTACCAAAAGTCTGCTGTTTATCATGCAGCTAAGCTTATCTGTATTAGCAATCTAAAAAAAAAAAAAATATTTTAAAGCACTGGGGAAAAAAGTTGCTCAGTTTTAACAGTATTTTGAACAGTTATACTGCTTCTTTGTACCAGCCTTGTTTTCAAATACACAACCATATAATTTCTAAATTATGGATCCTCTCCTAGAAGTTATTAATTTGTACACATTACACAATCTTCTACTACAGGCAAGAGGTTCCACAGGGACTGGAGAATATGTATTTATTGGACTTGAAGTATCTTTTACCTCTCTTCACTCACCTATTATGTTGTTATCACAATTCATTACTCCATCACTGCAATGGCTGCAATAAAAATATACAGAGATATAATGAGAGTCGGGAAGATCTGAAATATTAATGTTTTCTATTTAATAATGAAGCATGCAGTATAAGTCACTACAAAGTAACTGTATAAATGTTTGCACTGAACATTAGAAATGTGGATAAAGTGTGCATTGCCTTAACACACGAAGAATATCAGTTACACTTCGAACTTTTGCTTTATACACAATGTTATTATGAGTTAAGATACCTGGCCTGACAAAAGAATACATACAGGAACATACCACTACACTGCTCCCTAAATATCAATGCAGTAATAATAAATCAAGCCACAAACTTAAAAAAATTGTTATTATCTGAAACAAAAATGCAAGGAGCAACACCAACAAAACCAAACCCTAAACACATACATGCACAGGATACAGCAAGCTCTGGGTATGTACTCATATATGAACATTCTTAACACGCCATTTTTCTCACCATAATCACAGAACTCTGCTAAAAAGGAAGCTACTGGTTTAGGTGAAAATCTTGATGACACCAACAGTTCTTAAGTTCCCACAGCTGAAGGCAAAACCACAATGTTGAATATAATAAAATCACAAGTTATTGTATCTGCAACAATATTTCGTACTAGAGTGACTTTTACCCAAGCACAACATAGTAACAGCAGATGGTAACTTGTTCTTCTCTCAACCACTCCTAGCATGAATCACAAACAGGTATCTACCAGCAAATTTCTGACAAGATCATGGATTTCCATCCAATTTATAACAAAATGAATGTTTCAATTACTTTAATGTTACTGGCTCAAAGAAGGAAACAGTGAAGCAATTGCTAAATTTCATCCTCATGCTGTCTCAAAGTAATTTTGCTTCAGCAAAATGATAAGAATCTGAAATCACAGCCTACTGTGGCTATTATCAGAACCACCTGGAACTACAGTTCATAATCAGAACCTAAAAAATTCCAAACAATTCCAAGCTAATCAAATATTCAAAATAAAAATTTTCAGCTACTCTATCACAAAGTTGTAGCATGTTTACCCACTCACATATGGAAAATACCACACAGACAGGAACAGACAAAACATATTTCCCCCTACGTGAAACAGTTCAACACTGCAGAAAACTCAACCCTAACAAGATACTCTACGCAGGGAAGCACCGAGAAACCTAACACTGACTGCTCCTGTCCAATGCAAGCCAAAATGGTCCAGTACTTTTACAAAATGGTAGCAGCTCTAGTTGCAACTTGTCAGGGAAAACTGAAGCAGCACTGGCTTCATTTCATGTCCTGTGCTTCACTAGAGAGCCTGAGCCCATGAACTCCAGCACTATTCTTCCATTCTTTGCAATGGCTGAGACATCCCCAGTGTCCTTACAGCTAGTCGGCAGATTCAGAATCAAATTCTGCATGTGCCACAGCCATTCTGTAAATACTTTTGGAGTTTTGTTTGGACCCCAAAGCCCTGCAGGGAAAGTTCTCGAGGACTCCACAGTACAACCCAGGCGACAGGCAAAGCAGTACCAAAGGCAACACTGCACCCAGCCTTTGCACAGCCCCATATGCAAAATGGGCTGCCTGACACTCCCCAGGAAATCTGCCCTAAGGTAAAAATCAGCCAACTTGATGATTAAGATATAGATTTATTAATGATCAGTATTTATGAACTGCTGATAAAAGTGAAAATGAGTCTAAGTGCCCCTATTGCAATAGGTGTCCGAAAATACCAATCTCTTATATGGCCTTTACAACAAACCAAAGTATTATGCTGATAATACTTGTGATATCCATCACAGACATTATTTGTTCTGTTCTGCTTTTAGTTAAGTTCTAAAGAACCTCTGTCAAATATGCATAGAAAACAGGTGTACCTTTACTCTGTGTGTTTCATTAAAAAAAATACCAAAAGAACAAAACCCAGCATTCTAGCCAGAATGATTTGACAGAACTCTTAAAGTGATACCATTTAGTCACGTGAAAACACAGTTTTCTATCTTACCATTTGCCTAAAGATGTCATGACATTTTCTCCAGGGGGATAGTCAATTCCTTGAAAATAACATGGGCATTCATTTCTGGAGTAGAGAAAAAACATGAAACTGATTACCCAAACTGAAGAAAGAAAAAAAAAAAATTCCCACTGACATAATTGCTGTTCAAATTTCAATTGGTTGCTTTGTTGTTTTTGGTGAGGTATTTTTTGTTGGTTGGGGGTTTTGCAGTTGGTTGGGTTTTTTTAAAAAACACGAAATTGATCTCAATACTGCCATATAACTCAAGCACATCCAAACCAAATCAGTAAGAAAGTAGAACCTTATGTTTCCTATCTCTCATATATCAAAAAATCAGACAAAATGTAACAACTAGTGTTGATGATGTTGGACGAGTGTCCATATTATAGAAAAGCTATTTTTTAATCAATACAGACATCAGTTCTGTATCATTCTAAGACCCTGACAAGTTTACAGATGCATGCCATCTACAACATTACATGTTTATTAGCTTTTCACTCTGACTTGCAAATGCAGTGGTCTAAAAGAGCGAGTGTGAGTACCAGAACCGCAGCTTTACCTACCTCTGTACACATCGTTCAGTCTTGGAGTTCAAATACATTCCAGAGGGACAAGCACAGCCTTCAACACAATCACTGCTGCACGTCTCTGGCACAGACAGTGCTTGGCAGGTTCTGCCACAGGTAGATACACAAGTACTGTACTCCTTTGTATCTTCACATGAAAGAGCTGTCCAAATGAAATGAGTCTCTCAAATTACGGTACAAGAGACTCAAGGACCTCCCAACACTTTTCTGATAAACATCTCCATTCTTTCACTCCCAATCACATTAAATTCCACTAAAATTGCTATCTTGGCACTATGTGGTGTAAACTACACAGATGTAAATCCACGGTAATAACAAGTGTGATGAGCCTGTGCAGTTAATCCAGATTTTCACTGGGGAAACTGAACAACTGAAGCCTTTTTACCTCTTAACTCTGAAAATGCTTAGCCCTTGTGCATGGGCTTTTGGAAACCCAGAGCATCTTAAATAAACTGTTGAAAGCAATACATAAAATGTATATACTTTGCAGATGTTGCACAATACCATCTTAAAATTTCTTTTATATATCTTTATCTATCTATCTATATATGTCTCCTATGCTACTAGAAAAAAAAATCTGAAGTTCTTGAAATACTAAAAAGATTCACATATTTTAAATCCTAGAAGCATGAATTTTAGAATATATTACAGGAAAACTATACTTGCTTCTAGAAAAGTAAAATAAAATCAAATGGTTCAAATGACTCATTCGGTCATAGTGGGCCATGCCAAAATGAATGCAAGCAAGCCAGTTTTTCAGATATACATACAGAAACTTAAACTGGACCAACTTTCCTATATCATCTTTATCATGCATCTTTATCTCTTGTTAAGAGAGTCAAACCCACTAAAACATCAGGGGTACCAGTTTCAGGTTGTATTATAGGGTTTCCAATTCTATGATTTTAAAAAAATGTACATGAGGGCACTACATGTCCTATCAATATCTTTTTCATCACTAGAGGTTAATATAAATGAAAAAGTTTAATAATATTATCCCACTCCTCTAATTGTGAGGCTTTATAAAGCAGATACAATGTCACCTTTGGCTACCTTTATAATATTTATATTCTTCTATTCATTTCAAACTACATGTCAACAATACCAGTTTTTAACACTTACTTAAGCACTCTGTGTATTTCAGCATCACTGACAGTAAGAGTATAAGCTAAGACAGACTGTCAGACAGCAGTCAGTTGGCAGTAATCCAACTAAAACTGCTAAACATATCACCATCATTTTTCACCTCATTCATTTAAAGAATTAGCACCTCTGAGGAAACGAACAAATCTATATATGCAGCTCATGAATACTATCTACATGGTATGAAATACGCACCGGCATATAAGAGATTCAGACATATTTTTAATTCTGTGTACATTTCAAGCCCTCCAACTACTTAAAAATAAAATCTTTGCAATGTTTAACAAACCAAGAACTAAAGAAAGTAAACTGTAAAGGAGCAATCCTCTAAGAACACTGGTATTAAATTCTGTCTGGACAAAAAAGAACCTTGTCCTGTGTGCAAAAGATCATGCTGGGATTAATCCTCTTCTCATTTAAAAGATTATATTAATTTAATTTTATTTTCCAAATGTCATTCTAAAGTCCTCCAGCAGTAACTATTTAAAACCAGAAGTGAAAGGAAACTCACCACATTCTGGGACAGCTCCTCTAAAATTTATTAGAACTCCGAACCTTCGGCAATGATGAGCGTAATGGGCCAGAGCAGAGCAAAAACAAGTCTGTCCACATTTGCAAGTGTCTCTTCTGCACTGCTCAAAATAGGGAACAGGACTCAAATAGGGGTAGCATGGAGCAAAAAGATCTTTCGTAAGGATGCTACAAGCTTCCGCTGCATAAGAGGCTACACAAATAACAGATTAAACACTGTTTCAGTGAAGGAGTTTAAAAAGACTTGGAACAAAAAGTGTTTTCTATACAACGCAACTGGTCATGGTTATATACTTCTGCCACGTAATCTTTTTATCTTTGATATCTATACAACTGTACAGTAGAAAAAAAAAGCTGCTCATAGTGTTGAGCTTGTTCTTGGTATGATTTTAAGGCATTCAGAAAACTTTACAATACGCAGACAGTGCCTACAGTCAAGTCTCCTACCTTTAAACTCATTCATGGAGTTAAGTTAGGCAACAGGTACTATAAACTAACCACTGCCTTTGGCAAACACATATTTCATTACACATCACTTTAGCTTAGGTCCATCACTTTAGCTTAAGTCATTCCCAATAAATACTTCAATAGGTCAGTATTGTAAAGAATAATCTATTACCCATTGCTTCAGTTGCATAAGGCTGCACCCAGCACCAGAGCTGCTGGTTTGTCACACAGGAGAGCAAGAGCAGTATCAAATAGCTGTGTAAGAAGCTCCAAACACAGCACTCACCTGAATATCTCAATTCTGAATGAACTAAATAATTGTGCAATAGTGGAAAAAAATAAATAATATGCTATATTAGCATACCAATAAAGAGATAAATTTACCATCAAAAAGAGCATAATGCATAAACTAGGACTTCAAAATCCCTTTTCCAGAATTTCTGACTTCCTATACAGGCTAGTTCTTTCTACATTCACGTCCAAACCCATTACAAAGAATACAGCTTCTTAATACTGCCTATTGTATAAATACTCAAAAGACAGATGCTGTTGTAGCAAGAGGCATGATGATTCCCTAGCACTGCTGAAAGCACAGGTAAACCCTTAACATTTTACCTTTATGTCTCAACAAGTGTGTAGAGACGAAGACAAGATGTGGTAGGAACTGTGAAACGGATATAACTGATGATCTACAAAGTTCATCATTATTAAAGGATGACTTAGTGACCATCTGTGGTCCTCATGGCATCAGCCACTAGCATATTTCCCCAACTGGACCCTTGTAGCTGAATCTAAAGACTGTCAGTGCATCAGCATTTTTCTCCTACTCATCCTCTTCAATGGTAGACAACTAAATCAAGTATTTAATTTTTTCAGCATTTTCAAAAGTGAATGCTGCAATAGTTTTTAGTTTCCATCTTAACTAGCAGCATCACCAATACTAGACATACTATCAACCTTTAATGCATGTCTAACTTAATAAAGCATAACTGAAAACCAGAAATAAAAAGGGGGTATTTCAAGTGTCTCTGCAAGTATCCCAAAATCCTTAAACAATACACAGTATGATTTCTTAGAGGATTGAACTCAGTACATGCTACCTGTAAGTAATAATTATTTCAGTGGGTAGGACTGGTTATTCCTTTACCTGATCCAACTAGGAAAATGGGCACAGATGTACTAAGTAGAAAGTAATTTGCCAATAACAATTGGCCTTCACTGCCCACCTGCCTGCAGATGAATATCACAGGGATCCATTTGTGAACTATCATGCACAACAATGCACGCCGATGAAGTCTTCCACGTGTTTCCAAACAGCTCTGGAGTGCTTTCAGTTACTCCAACTGGAGATCTTTTACAAAACAGAGTTCAGTCAAAAAAGACACAATGAATGTACAAAATAGTCTCAGTTCTACCATATCAATTCAAGCTCCCCTTGCACTGCTCCATATTCTCATGCTCTCTCCTCTAAAGTACTGTCAGCTTAAGCTTCAGGACTCTTCCTGTTCTTCTCCTAGTTCTACCTGGCTGCTCTAATCCCTCAGAAGCAAATTTGCTCTCTATTATCTCTGAGAAATATGTTGCAAAGAAGCTGGACAAACAGTAATCTTGACTATAGTGCTCAGGCAGCTCTGACCACACTTCACTCCATCTCAACGAAGAGAAGCTCAGGGAACAGCCAATTCCTGTTGCTGACCTGCAGGCACTGAACAATGGAGGCTCTGTCAGAGGCAGCAGGTTAGAAATTGCAACAGAAAACAGGAGCTGGAAAAAGAGAGGCTTGCAGGGAGGTAGAAAGTTCCTTATGTAGGCCACTTCATATTTTGGACAAAAGCTTTCTGATATATTAGCCTTTGAGCACCTTACATATTTCACTGTATTTTTATATTAAAATATTTTAAGCAAAACTTGGCTTGATATCATGCAGATTTTCTGTTAGCAAACTAAAGCCTACTATCTATCTCACTAATGGAAAACTGCAAAATAAACTATTCTTGCTATCGATCCATTCAGCTTCAGCGCACACTTGATCTACCACTAGCTGTAGACATTCATATACTGGAAAATAGAAATCTTGCAGCTATTCATACAAAAAATCATCCTCTGTATTCCCATTGAAGGTCCCACAAAGGCCCGTGGTATCTTCCTTCCACCGTTCATCCACTTGAAGGTAAAGCCTCAGTCCTTCTCTGTCATACAGGATCTGTAATCCAATGTGTGTCTTTACTTGCAGAAATACAGAGGACAGTTTCCGTATTTCAAATAATTCTGGTGAGTAAAAACAGATTGTTGAAAGGCAAAAGAAACCTGCTTGTAATTTACATTTTGTTTCTTGTCATTTCACTGGTTTTGGTTCATATAATTTTTATCTAGAGTTTCATTTTTTCTTATTAAGACCCTGTTTTCCCCTAATCATTGATTTCTCATGCAAGGTTACACTGATTCAAACTTTTAAGAAGAAAACAAGAAACTTGTGAGAGTCACCACTTTTTTAAAATGCATCCAGAGTTCACTGAAATGTTCATGAAAGTAAACTAAATGAAATCAATTTAAAGATACAAACACTGCAGACCACTTCTTGTAGACAAAGTAATCCTGGCACCAGGCACATGCTTCCTATATTAAAGCCTATACATCTTTGTGAAATTCAGAAAGACCCAAGGTCTTGCAGACATCAAATGTACTAATGATTTCATTAAAAAGCTCTCATTAAAGCTAAGGTTAAATCTCACAGAACACAGTCACATATTTGTAAGTAGAATAACAGATATCTTGAGAGGGAAAGATTTAAAAGAAAAAACAAAAGGACCAAAATAAATTTTTTATCTGAAAATCTGTAGTTTATCTGCAAGGGGCAAGAGGGCTCCTTTCACCTACATTTACTTGAGTTGCTTACCAAAAAGGGAAAAAGAGATTATTCAGTTCAAGAATCAGAGAAAATAATTCCCCCTCAGAAAAGAACTAACCAACCTTGCAAGCATAAGGGGTGGCATGTGGACTTGTTAGAACAAACACAATAACTAAGAGTCACCAGCCCAACACAGGTAATGTACAACTCTTATTACGTAAAAAGTATGCCAGCAGTTAATTGGCAAAACATTCATAAAAAATTAACAACATTAATACTAAACTATGCCATTTAACTTCAGTATGTTAGCAATATTGACAGTAAACAAATGTCAATAAAATATTTCTTTAGTGTTTGATAAGAATTATATGCTTATATATCATTCCTTACCATCTGCATAAGGTAGGTTAATTTTGTATTGGTCATATATCAAAACATCTCCTGAATGAGTCAGAGTCACTTGCCTCTTGGGATCCTGCTTAAGAATAAGGCTGACTGATTGGATACATGATCCATCCTGGTTCTACAAGTAAGAGGAAAACAAACAAGTAAAGGTATACTTAGTGGGGACTGAAAATTTTAAGTTATACCTTGCTTCTTAGCAGAGTGCACTTGTAAAACATACAGCTTTACAGCTAAGTAAGAAAACTTAGTATTTTGAATGATTTCCCATACATGTTTAACAATAACTCTAATCTGCTATGCAAATACAGCTCGAAAGTGGGATTTGTAAAGAGAAATGGAAACAATTCTCACATAGCTTAGTACCAAGACATCTGCAGTTCATGGAACCCCCTGATTAAAGACCCACTGAGGCTGAATTACTGCTCACAAACAAGGCTGCATCATCTGTAGAGCAGTGCACCGAAATCCAAGTCTGTACTTTAAAGTGTTCTGATATACCCAGGTTCTTTTAAAGCATATTTAAGATACGAAATTCTTTTGAAGGTAAACGATAATGAAAGACAGAAGTATCTTGTGAATCATTATTTAAAACAGCATATAAGTTGATTATTTCTGAGAGGAGTTGTGGAGTATGTTCATAAGCTCCATGGATGAATATTGGCAAAAGAAAGGCAGCACCGTGGAGCATACAATTTCACAACATCCAACAGGCCTGACTTGTTTATTGTTACTACCATTTACTACCATGCTTATTCTTATTTTCATTTCACTTCTCTAAGTCAAAATGACACATAGATGTGAAAAGGAATACTGCATTGCAGTCCAGATAAAACATACTAAAAAAAAACCCCAAACTAAATCATCCTTGCTAGGTATTTCTACATCCACCCTCTTCAGTGGAACCAACAGCAGCTAACTGACTGAAATTCTAAAAAACAGAAGTATTTAGAGTTATGTGCAAAGTTTCACAATATAAAAAAGCTACATGCCCTACAGAAAGAAATTTCAGAACAGCTTACAGACCAAGAATTGAATTCAAGTTAACTGCTTTCTTCAAAACAAGTCACCTATTGTGTACTTACTCCAAGTTTTTTAGGTTGGGGTTTTTTTCACTCAGTCAAGTACTGAAACTGATGGGCACCTCAGTGAAGTCCCAAACTACTTAACTGTTACTGTAGTCATCTTCAACTAGACATCACACCACATGTGGAAAGCAGCACAAGTCTGAGGACTACTGAATATTGAACACTTGCAACACGCCACAGCAGCAAATACACTTTTACCAAATAACTTGGAAACAAGATGGACAGATGACTAACACTAATCAATCCAATTAAAGTTTCCAGGACAGGACTTCCACCTTCTAGAGTAAATACAGGTACTTTGGCTTTCAATGCCAATGTGGGAAGATGCTTGTTAAAGCAGATTAACAGATTTTTCTTAAAAGAATTTAAAAAATTAAGTAGTGATCAAATTAAAAGAAAAATGTTCTATCACAGAGAATCAGGCAGAGAGGTGGATTGAGAGATGACTTGAACTATACCATGCCAGCATTCTGTAATTGACCTTGCTACATGTTGAAAGACACCATAATCCCAGTCCACATTCTACTTTCCCCTTACTCTAGCAAAAAATTAGTTTTCTGCCACTCCTGCTACCCTCAAATCTCTCTACTATAGCTTCTGAGACATGAGCATATTTACACTGGCTTGGTGTAGCTGGATAAAGCTGAGAGACTGTCCATTCCCTGCCATCTACAGACGAAACAGGGAAGCACTCAACTGCTGTTTCTTCTGTTCAGCCTCCTTCCCTGCAAGACCTTGTAAACATTCAACAGGTATTCAAGAACAATGACAAAAATTGGGTCTGAACAAGTACTGTGACCAAAATGACCATTTTACTCTCATCTCAATTATGCATCCTCAACATCTCATAATGTCATAACAAAAATATCTCTATTATTAACACCTTTTTCAGTACAACCCCCAAACAGTCTTATATACAGAACATATACAGACATGTCTGAAATTACTTGGTCAAAGAGCATTCTAGGTCTCACTGCAGAAAATTTCCCATTGATTGGGTCTGGAACGGTGCTGCAGTCCAGAAATATTCAGCATAGGTATGGGAGGCTGCACTGTTCATCTCCACTGCCTTCAGTGAAGGCGTAACTAATGATGAAACTGTGAAATTTTAACAATCTTCAGTGCTGAAAGAGGGACTGAAACAGATACAGTTAAAATGACCTTTGGACAGTTGCACAAACAGCAAAATTATACAGTGAATAGCACCATTCACAGAGCAAAGAGATTACAATGCTCAATTCACGGATTTACACTTTTATTCAACTCTGACTTTCACTGGGACTTGTTTAATACAGGGCAAATGTTGCCCTGCTTGATGAAAACCATTACTAGAGCTGCAAAGATCTCTGAACACTACCACGTGGATTTCACAGATGCTGAACTAGCAAAGAGAGATCATTTGTCAGCTCTTCAAGTACCATGGACACATAAATACACACAGTAGTATGCAAAGATTAAAAACCACATGCAGAATTTCCCTGTCTCTAGAGACTAATTCAATAGTGATCTTTTACCAACAGCTGAAATGATAAAATGAAACTAGCAAATGAAAATAGCAAATTATAAAAATAACTAGAGATATTTCATCAGCTCAATCAGCTCTTCTGGACTGACAGTGAAGACAGACATCTGCCTTGTGAAGTCAAGCCTTGTAGCATATCTTGCTGTCTTGCCTCTTTACTTAAGAAATTAGGTTTCTGTGCATTTCATTCAGAAACAATGGCTATAAACTGATGACACTGTTGGCTTTTTAAGAAGTTGAAGATAAAAGAATGGCAGGTGGCATGCATAGGAGACCAGAGCCAAGAAAACAACCCTCCATAGCATATACATTAGTACAGGATATCAACAAAAGCTTTATTATTCCTTCGTGCTGAAACTGAAGGAGAAATTCAGCCTGACAATTGTTCTCTGTTCCAATGAACTGTTTCTTTCACAGCACTGCCCCTGCCAGCTTTCAGCAGGTGTTTTCACAGGAATGGTCATTTCTCTCACTAGACACTTTAAAAAAAAAATAAAAAAATCTATATTCAGAAGACCTTCTCATCATACAAACTACAAAGCCAGCGAGGTTGTCACCTGAAACTCAGATAAGGTTAAGCTGTGCTGATCATTTGACTGGTTCTCCTTCCAAAAAGTGCTTAAACAAAATTTCACATCGTTTTCAAATAACTTGTTGCCTGATGACTGTTTATGTCACCAGCTCTAAGGCTTCAGATGACTGGATTCTTTGTGATTCAGAAAGCTAAAATCTCCCCAGGTATTTTCTTTCCACATTTTTTAATCTGCTTGAATAAGATGGGAGTGATAAGGCTTTTTTAAAGAAGCACATAAAATCTCAAACCATCAAGAAATATGAGATTCCACATTACAAATCTTTTAGCTTCCCATTTCAATTCATTAATTTTTATAAATGGGAAAAAAGATAATGGACAGTGCCTGGGGAACTGAAAAGCACTCTTCTGCCAAGTGGTACCAGCTAGTTGATAATTAGACACTCAAATAGCTGCACTGAAAAAAACCCACATTCTTGCCTTATACTACACAAACTGTTCTCACTACCCTCTTACCACTTGTACACTGATAACTAAGTTAGCCCTGGAATATATCACGTAATCCTCTGACCACACACCTGACTGTTAACATCCAGAATGCTTCACTCAAACCTCTGTAAAGGCCTATACCTATTAGGGACTGATCAGGTTACCTTTGTTAAAGGTTATGTGAAGCCCCACACGTAGTAAAAGCCAAGAGAATCTGTTTTTTCACCTACAAACCATTTTGACACAGAGACACCATTAAGCAGAGCTCCTAAGTCAGGGTGAAGAAGAAAGCAGGAGTTACTACAAAGCACTTTGCAGTCTCACCAGTGCTGCAGAAAGCCAACTAACTCAGTTTTCACTTTCCCCAGCAAAAAGTAACCACAACAACTAAACCAAAAGGCACAATTCTGTCTGTTTTGCACACAGAATAACTGTTCTGTAGCACAAGGAATTAGACACATATTCATACCCCGCACATTACCACAACAGGTGTTTGCTCCAGACCTCTGTTGTTCACTGATGGGATTTTCAACAGGTCAGGTTGGAAGGTTCCTCACTGTGGGCTTCTGCAAGAAGTCATTCAGGCCTCAAGTCTGATTTGATAAAAGCGCTGCCCAGAGTGTTTCTCTGGAGATTTTCTTTGCTTTTCTTCAATGACATAGTACAGTTATACTATATACAACCACCTTCCTCAAGCTTCTTGGACTCCACAAAATTCTGAGAATATGACACTGACTGAACAGATTTATGGCTATGTTTATGTTTTGTTTCAAAGCTCTTATTTTTATTTCTTTTCTTCTAGATGATAGTAACTTAATCAGCTCCTCAGGATTCCAAACTTAGCCCGGAATGAAGCTACTTAAACTTATTAAAATAAAAACAAGCTAAGCCAAATATGCACTTGAAGTGGGGAATTGTAACACTAACCAAATATATTGTATCTTGAAACACTCTAAATCTTCCCATAAGCAGGAAATATTAGCAGGATCACTAGATTCTTCCCAATCCAAAGAACAAGGCACGCGGAGGTTAAAGCCTAGAAGTTCTTTTAATGTGCATGTCCTTGCCAAGATCTCATTTCACAGCCCCCACTGTAAAGCTTCTACCTCAAAGAGCTAGAGGCTATTAGAGTATTATAAAGCAGCTGTATTTGCAACACAAGAATCCACTTTTTCAACAGTGGTAACTTCTAAGCCCTGTCACATACCTCACCTGGTGTCTTTAGACACTTCTCCTAGGAACCATAGAAGAGATTTACTTGAGTATCATCTAGCTTTAAAATATATTTCATTGCTATCCAGTTAAGCTATCTTTCTTGCCTCTCAACTTTTATCACTGAGATGAGGGGATTCCCTGCACTCAGTCTCCCATCTCTTACCTGGATCGCAAATACATAATTTCTATTATAAAAAACTTGCCACTGCCACTTTCAATAAGAATTCTTTCTGCTTAAATGTATTTTCTGTCATACAGACAAGTAGGATTTAGTGCAATGTGCCTTTAGAAAGCGTAGCATGACAACTTATATAACCATTTTTCTTCCCAAGGAAATCTCAAGTGCATGAACAATATAAGCTGCAGAGAAGAGTGACTGCAATCATTAATGTAAAAGGACTTGCAGGATCATATATTTATTTAGAATACAAAAGAAAATTAATACAATGAAACATAAGTAGCTACCTCCACAGAAGTACAACGTAATAGCACTAAATCTGATTTTATGTGAATTATGTAACAATATAGGCCTAACATACAGTAAGTAGGTGGTCTAGAATTACAGCAATGTTATGTTTAAGGCAATATACACTTCAAATACCTGTACAGTTGCTTCTAAGTAAAAATCATTACAGAAGACCATTAGAGACGGAAGAGAAATTTGGCCAAGATACAAAATCTTTTCCCTACTGCAAGTCCAGCAACTTCGTAAGTAGGCATCCACATTGGCATCATGACCCTAACACAAATGTGGGCCACATTCTGCCCTTACAAACACATGTAGAACTCAGCCAGTGAGAAAAGCCTGATTCCAGAAAACAGCTCAACTCAGTCAACTATGCTTCTCATCCTATCAAGACTAATGAAAATGTAGTCAAAAAATCTTACCAGTGTTCCATACCTCACACATAGCTTTATAATACATGCTCAGAAATCCACACACACAACAAAGGAAAAAAAACAGGTCTTGGATATAAGGCAGATGAAACATTTGGCAATTTCTGTGTACAGTACCAGAAACCTTCAAATATAAAGTAGGAGCACCCTTAATATCACTTTTAGTAGCACTGTTAGTATCAGCTACCTACACACATGTGGATGTTTGGTTAAAAACAACTGTAAAGGCTACCAGCTTAGCAACAGTAAGACAAATGTATTTATATAAACAAATCTGAGAGAGCTGACCAAAAACCTAACCAAATGGTTTCACATCAACATAAGTAAAAGCAAATTTCAAGTTGCAAGAACAAAGACAAAAGAGAAATCTATATTGAAGACATAAAGCCATTCTTCCTTCAAGCAATAATAAGCAGTAGTCTTTGTGCTGTCTGCAAGTTCAAAAAGATGTACTCAGAAAGCTCAAGAAAAGAAGTCATCATCCAGGGGGTGCTGCACGAACCCCCACATGTTATTGAATGACCTCAGTGAACAGTGAATCAGAACACTGGCATAATCTTTCCTGTTGTCCCAAGCAAACATGAGAATCTATGTACAGACTTTCTCTGCTCTGTTGCTGTCCAACTACATCATTACAGAAAGTTGTTGCTACTATTTATTACACGCAGTTGCAGGTAGCTCGTTTGCCTTTTTTTTTTAATGTTTTTTCCACAAAATAATAGACGCTTGAAGATATAAACACTATAAGAAAATTCTAAGACTTACCTGTCCACAAGGAGCATTTTGCAAGGATACGGTAAATGCTCCAGACGTACGGCTCTTGGCTAGAATGTACTGGCAGGGAGCTTGGAAAGTGTATTTGCGCCCATCAAAGGTCATGAAATGAGTGTCTCCTGAAACCGAGCATTCAGCTGACAAACACAATAAGTAATGCATTTAAGTACGCAGCAAGGACAGTGCACTCACAACAAGTACTACTGCTGTGGGGTTTATACACTGTGATAATATTCTATAATTTATGAAATTATATTCATATTACAACCAGGCACTAGGAACATAGTTAAAGAGCTGAACCTTATCCTTGCTTTTGTAACGGGGTTTGTACCTGATGCCTGGCTGGGATACCTCAACAACTCTTCCCCCAAGAAGCAGCAAAAATATGTGTAATCCTTACATTGTGGGTATTTGATTTGTGGCTCTTAAAACTGATTTTCAGAAACATTAAGCACTCCCACTGTTAACTGATAAGCCAGCAACACTGAGTAAAATAAATTAAACTTGCCGTAATGATGTCAAGTGAGGGTTGCAGTGGAAAATTTGGTTGAAGAAAATAAATGACCAGGTAGTGTCATCTACCAGAGACATTATGGTGATGTATGGGCTGCACTAAGCTGGAAGGCAGATGCCTGCTATTTAGATCAGTTTAATATTTAATCTACTTAGTCTGTAGATGCATTTATATGTAGATGGAAATAAAATGCAAATTATGTTGTGAAATATCATAATATTTTACCTGAAGAATTCAGTTATCAAAGAGTTAAGTATTCAAGACTTTCACATACCCGGACACGTAAGATTTGTACAGATCCACTTTCCTCCAATGCAGGTGCTGAAATCAAAACAAAAAGGTTTCATACTTTTATTTTGTGAATTACATACAGTTGTCCCTCAGTTGTTCTTCCTGGATTTCTTCTCTGTGAAATGAGCACCAAGTGTCTTGCATCTTACAAAAGGGTACAGAGATATCACAGTCATTAGAATGCCTGAAAGCTGTGGCAAGAACTTATCACGAAGATACAATAAGCTGAAATTTCATCCATGCATCCAGCAACACTTTCATTTCTTTTTAGCTCCTTAATAACCATTAAAAAAGTTAAGGAGTAATAAAACTGAGAAGAAAAAACACAAGCAATTTGAATCCTATGACTTAAAAATAGAACTCTTGCGGAAAAAAACGATGTGCATCTGCAAGCTCATCCATTTTCTTCAATAAAGGTGATCCAATAAAAGTCACTTTCTCTTCCTACGGATTTTTCTTTCAAATTTATAAAATTACCTTAGAAATTCTCAAAAACATCAGCTTAGTGTCACATTTACATTAGGCTTGTTGTGTCCAACTGAAATAGGCCTTGAAGCAGTTGTCTCTTATGACCACAAAAGGATGAAGTCCACAGCATAAAAAGCAAAACTACTCACCAGTTATTACATTCCTCATAAACCACCGAACCCATTTCAAAGAAACTTCCGTGGTAGTCACAAGGACAGTCCATAGGTTTGACACACAATTCATTTTCATAAATTAAGCCTAGAATAAATAAAATAACAAGAAAAAAAGAGAAATACCCCTACAAATGACTGACAGAGCACTACTAAGTATATGCAAGAACAACACAAAGAGTCTTGTATGTTAATATACTCTAGACTAGTAGTTAGTGACTGTCACCAAAAAAAAGGTGCATTTGAATTATATTTAATAAATTATATTACATGGATCAAATCACTAAATTGCCTGAGATAGACTAAATATAGTATGAATAATAAATATTTAATACTGGGTGAGAGGGGGAGGAAACCACACACACAAAAAAACCCCAAAACTGAATACACAAGCCACACTTCTTTGAGTACCTCTGGCTTATTTTTTAAACACATTTACAAATCTTTGCCTGTTTTAAGGTCCTTACTTTACTGAAAAAAGTTTTTTGCTTTGGTGTTTTCTGGTTGGTTTATTATTTTGTTATTAGAGAGACAGAAGCTAAAAGGCTTTACAACCCATAAAAAGTAAAATGATTAATAAATAATAAAGATGATTAAACTTATAAATAATCAGGGTGCATATAAGAGGTATGACTTGAAGATCCATGGTATAACTTCCTCTATCCTCTTTTATATAGACTTATGTACCCAAGAGAAGCCAGTAACTAGAGGAAAACTGGACATCAATGTCTATTTTGGTGAAGAGGGTAAAGTTTTGCTAGAGGCCACACTGTAAATACGTCACTTGCCAGAACCATACAACAGTGTGAGAACCTCAGTATGAAAACCTGTTTATGGCTACATGGATGAGTTTTACTTATGGCATGTTTTTGAGCTCTCCTAAGCTCTGTAACCTTGCAGGCAGTCTTCAGGAAAAAAATTGCAGAAAAAAAACAAAAAACAACAAGCAAACAAAACAACCCCAAAACCCAACCCACCAAAATAATCCTCCCTCTCCTCAAAAATCAAGCAGCAACCACCACAATCAAGAGGATGGCTGCCCTGTAACAAGAGAGTAAACACCATTTTTCATTCAAATTGTAGGTCTGTACAGCTAGAATGTGCATCTGTGCTGAAACCCATTGCTACTTGTTAGAAGGAGGAAAGGGCTGTTGTCAGTAACGAAAATAAGGTCATTCATCCACACACCATTGGCACTTCATTTATAAGGAGCTCCTGGGAATGCTTTAATCTAGTCAGGCCATATAGAGACATAAACTTGGGGAAGAACAACCTCAAAGTTACATGGAATTAAACAATACGTATTTGAGAAGCAAAACTTACCATCTGGACAGTAGCATCCATCAACACAGGAAATCTCACTGTCAATGCACTGTGATTGCTGATGACATGAAACAGGACAGCAGTTGATGCATTCATTGTAGGTCAAGGGTTCAGCACAGGTAATGACTAAAAAATAGAAACAGGTAGAGAAAAGGTATTGTGGTAATGCCTCAGGGCTTAAATAGATTGCTCATGTTTCTTTCAGGTATTTACTTTTTGGCAAGTCAATTGAGTATCTGTTGTCTAGAAAAATGGCTTTCATAACACACACACTCATGGAATTGATGCATACTTATATATATTCACATTTTGTCCATTAAAGGTGCTTTAAGAAGGAACAATCTTAATTACACCAAGGGAGACTCAGAAATTTTCTCACAGCAGAGCTATTCAGATACTCAGACCATCACAGTCAGAACATCCATTAACAGAGATTTTTGGAATCATAGGGGAAATCTGTCCAGGACGACAAAGCAGTTTGGATCCTGCGTTACAGGCAGGGGAACAAATTACATAATCTCTTTCAAACTTACTTTAAGTGACTTATATAATGAAGACTTATGCAAGTGTAATTTAAATTTATTTTTAAGACTCATGATACACATATCAGAAAGCCACGAAGATTTGGACATTTGAAAGAGCAGCTCTATGAAAATAAAAATGGTTAATCATCTTTAAAAATATCTCATTTAGTAAGAGGGCTCTTAAATCACATTGTAATAAGCTTAGTACTTTAAATACATTCAGTACAAATTATACACATGAAAGAGAAATCCCATCTCATTTATGTAGCCTTGAAGGAGTTTCATTCACTCAACAGTTTCATTAGGGCTATATGAATCCAAAATAAGAGGAAGGACAATAAAGTAAAACTATGAAGAGCATCCTTTTTAAAATACAGCTGATAAGCAGCGCCTCCAAGTACGAAAGCATCTACGTACCACACTGCTCAAAGTGCACACGCCATCCATGAAGTGGCTTTCCTGCTTGGGCACATGCTCTGGCATATTCAGTTAGTGCTCGACACCAAGTTGCATTATCAACTGCTGACCTTACACAAATAAAAATTGGCATATTATTTTCTACCTACATTCAAACATGCAATCATAACCTCATGAATGCTCCTGCATTGCGTACAACCATCTTGTTTGAACCTACTTTAAAACTGTACTGTGTTGCTGGTCTAGGTTAAAAGTCTTTAATGGATTAGACATTCTGCCACACTTGAAGACACATCATCAATATGAGTATCAATATATTTGAGACCTCACACTAATTTCTTGAATAAATCCATGAAAGACAGACCTACAGCAGTATTAACAGACTTGAATAAAGGTCTTGAGTTTTATTAAAGGGCTAACACCCTGCAGAAAATTCACAAGTGTAAGATTTCCAACAGTGAGTCACAGTGGTACTGCAAATGGAAATTACCTTCTGTCCTGCCTGTTGATTTAACTGGCAAAAACTGGTTGGACAGGGAGTATAACAGTTTGTGACATGTTAGCATAAGTTCAAATAGTAATCAAATTTCTCTTTACAATGGATTACCATATGGTTTGCAGATGCCAAAAATGACCTTTTTACTATTACTTTTCATTATAGTAATACTATACTAACACTGAGGATGTTGCACACTCAGAATCAAAACAGATGCCATATTCACGGGAGATACATTAACAAATTATGAAGATATCACAGCCTGACTTTGGTCACCCTTATATCAAAGAAAATAGGAACTCTACAGTGTTCCACTGCAGTAAAACTCGAACAAATGAGTAAAGACAAAATAATAATGTTAGATAGAAACAAATATGCAGAAAAAGACACAAATCAGTTTCACTAACATTTACAATTCATTCTCATGATAGAAGGACTTTTTTTTTATAACAGCTTTGTTACCAAAACATTCACTTACATGCAAAGATCATTTGTGCAGCTTGCCATAAAAGAAAGAGGACTCACATATTCATGACATTGTTTAAATGGGGGATGTAACAGGATATTACACAGAGCATATGTCCTCTGAAATGAAAGAGACAGTTGTTGTGAAGTTTGTAAAAAATAAACATAAGATGAATATTATAGAATACTACAGAAAATCACAACAGACATCTGTGACTAGGAATCACTTTCCTCTCACCAGCTAGAAGCAGTGTCTAGCAACATATTGCTCTACATGCCAGAGTATCCATAACCAGTATCATACCAGTGAAGTACAACATATTCCTTCCCCAAGGAAACTACAACTAAGCCAAAATAACCTGAAAAAGGTCTTTATTTTAATTAAATTACACAGTAACAGGCAACAGAAATAAACCATGCTTGTCATCAGCTTTAGATTCAAAGCACTTCATCTAAGGGTTCTATCCTGAAAATACTACTTCGAAGGAAAAATTACTTCAGTGTTATGGACAAAAGTAACAATAATTCATTTTTAAACACTGACATATTAACTGTTCTCTCATTCTAGTTTTGAGTCCCTGCTTCTTTCTATGCTTCCTAAGGGAAGAAATGGAAACTAGTTCTAGAACACGACTGTATTTTACAACTTTTCACTCATTTGGCTCCATATTCAAACACTTCTATTGGTTGCTATGCAGACAATATAATATTTGAAAAGATCAAGAAATACAGAAGGGGGGAGGCAGGATGAGACAATGAGAAGATCTACTGCAGCAATCATTTTAATTCATGTCTCCAAAGAGCTTTGAATATTTCCAGAGAGACTGAGTATTTCCAGTCTCCTTCAAAGCATTAAGTCAAATTATTGCTCTAATTAGAATCACCAACTATTGTAATAATGTTTTTGTGTTGATCCAAACCTGTAGAGATTCATGGGTTTGTGTCAGGCACGGTGGTTCATTGAGAAGAGATCTATCCCAGTTGAGTGTTCCTTGTGGAGGATTTTCCTGCCAACTCTCTACAAATTCAGTTACATCATCTGTCAGTTTTCCTAAACAAATACACAAATACACAAATACAGTCACACAGTGACTGGGAAGAACAACAGCGTTTCTATAGGATTTCCCAGGGAAACATCTCAGTAATCAAAACACATTAAGAAGAGAACACCCAACCCTTCCTACTACTAAGTGAATCAGCTGAAATCGATCTGGTACTTCCAAGAAGCAAAAAATACTTTTAAAAGGAACTACAGAAGGGGTTTTAGAATAGCAGAAGGCAGCTTACTCTGGTAATTTGGCAAGGAAGGGCTTTAAGTGAGGAGGGATGTGTCTCCCTTAGTCCATCAATTGAAAAAAAAAAAAGTGCCTTAATAAACTGTATATATATAGGTCTATGCTTCTATTTTATATGAAACTCCTAACAGAGTGTAAAACCCAAGAAAGACGAGGCAGTCATGGGTCACTGCAATAGTTCAAAATGATTGTCTGCATTAGCCAAGAAGGGTGTGACACTTCCACATAAGTAGAAGTGTTCACACTAGAGTGAAACTAGCTAATCATTACTACTATCATCCATCATGGACAAGTGGTGGCACTGATTACTGTCTGGATTACCCACAAATGCATGTCTTGCCATATCTTCATGGCAACTGCTCCCCAAGCTAACTGGATGAAGCTCATATGCAGTGTATTTAGACTTGTGCTACAATCACAGTTTAATGTGACTGAGACACTGAGAAAGGTGAGAGTATGCAGGAAAGTCTCTGGGGCAATGAGCCTTGGTATTAATATAAGCAATCTGATTTAGTGAGCAAAGGATTCAGTGTGGGTAATGACTATCAACAGTGCAGGGCTGGTGCTTTCTGAAACTGTGGCATGCACAAACAACAGAGGAAACCCAGCACATCTACTCTGAGCTTTGGAGTAGTACTCTACAGAAATACCCTAATGTTAAAGGGGAGCAAAGAGCTAAACAGCCCAAAGCAATAATTACCAGAAGTTTTTATAGCCTAACTTGAAATACCTTTCAAGAGACCTGTTTTTCTTTCCCTGTTTATTTTACTGAGATCTTCACTCAGTATTTACTGAAAGCCAAGACTCTTGGAAGTGTCCAAAGTTAATAATGAAGGATCACTAGTTAATTCTGAGAGTGTTATCATAAATGAAATGCCAGATCAAACAGGATTTGACAGTTTTCATTTATTTGATTTAGTAATTATTGATTTATTTCCAATAGCAATATCTCAGGCTTCCACAGGCTGAAAAATTGCTAAGAGGACAGCGAATATTTAAAACCAGATTTTACCTCTCAGGTCCCAGGAAGCTGAAGTACAAATGTCATTGCAGGTAATTGAGCAAGACAGCTTTTTTCAGATGTTCCTCCCCAGAGCCCCAACTGTATTGAAACTGGTCCTCTTCACTAACAGTATCATCTACCAGAAGCATTTCCACATTGTATTTTCCATTACAAAAGTTGTTCATCCTAAATTCACTTAGCATTATAATTAAAAACTAAGCAAAGTAACATTTATTTCACCTGAAAAAAACCCCCACATATTATACAACAGGAAGCATCTTAAATACTCACCATAACTAGTTTCAAGGTCATCCTGCAGAATAGCATTATTGTTTCCACACAGTCCATGTGTTTTGCCCAAGTACTCTGGTGCCATTTTGATATACACTGCAGATGTACCATCCCATGCCAGAGTAAAGGCATACTGGTGCCTGACTAGGAAGTACCCAGCTAGTTTCTGGATGTGTAAGTTTCCAATAATATAAGGTAATCGTACTCTGAAATGACACAGAATCAAAAACAACATTACATTAGAAAATATAACCATTAAAAATAAATTATTTGCTGATGTAATGACTTCCTCATGCATCTGAAAATTCCTGATGTAAATACTGACTAACTCCACTAAACCAAATGAAGTTGCAAACAACAGCAAAAATCAAAGTATGAACGTCAATGGTTATATTTCTTAATACTGTATACCACCAATTCAGGTATCACCTTCCTCAGACACCACTCTGTAGATGAGAAGTAATTATTGCATTTGTGATCTGGATACTTTTTCAAGCTACCAACAAATAAGTTTACATCTTTGCTACCAAAATGTTACCATGACATTAATTCTAATGTAACTAGAGCATCAGAAACATGACTGGAATTACCCAAAGCCTTTATAGGTGACTTCACTGCTCATCTTTATCTGTTCATCTCCAGAAAAGAATAAACTAATGGACCTTTTGCAGGAATAAGGAGAAGAACGGCATTCAGGATCATTATTCACCTGCCAAATAAAAACACTAGTGTCAAAGTCAAGCTTTTAATCAAATTCTTTGTAATCCGCATGTCACACAACTAATACCCCCAATCCCACACTCAGCAGTGAACAAGTAGTTTGGTCCCACTCTAGCACAAAAAAACTGAGTGATGTTTTCATAGCTGTGGTCTTTTCACAGCTTTGTGCAAACAAAGCAAGCTTTGGCAGTACACACATCAGTTTTATTCCAGTTGTTTATATTCTGTGCTGTGGTAACTGGCAGCCCACAACACGTTAGAATTACATCTACCTTACATTCTACAACCCCATAGTATCATCTCAAGTAATTTTTAATCTCTTAAAATTAATACATCATTAGTATGTCCAATAACACTTAAAAGGAATGTAGAAGCATGGTTCCCTACCTGTATGGAGAAGCTCTGTTCATCTACTTCAGCATGTCTCACAAGGGCGTATGAAGATTTCCCAGAAAAATAATAATAGAGTCCATCAAAAGTTTCAAAATTATACTGGCCCCATGTTCTGCATATATGATCTCTTTCAGCACCTGTGTTATATACTAACAAAAGGAGAGTCACTTTAGACATAGCACTGGGTTGTTTTTTTTTATTCACACTCAAGTTGACATGGTGCAGTATATGTGGCGTGCTGTGAAATATTATCACTTAGAATAGAATCGGAGGGAAAAACGCTAGAGCACAAAGGAACCTTTAGGCAGAGGGTAGTCATTCTTGTAGCTGTGGGAACCCAAGTACAATCTCAGAATTGCAGTTAGTTTTCTCTTTTTACACACCTGTCTGGCATCTCGGTCCAGTTGCATTAAATCGACTGCAGTTGCACAGCTCCCTGTAGACACACTCACCTCCATTAAAACATGTAAATGAATCTGAGTGGGAAAAAAAACAAGGTATATTAAAAATAAATTATGATAATTTTCTTTCTTAAGACCCAGTGTTTTCACCAAAGCTAAAATTCACTAGATGAATGACAGGAGAGGTTGACTTAGCATTAAAGGGTCCTGGAGAATCCAACTGGCCTCCACAAAAAGGAAAAGTACTGCGAAAGCTTTACCTCAAAACAGACAGCCAGTTTAGCAAATACATTACAGATGTAGAGAAGCCAAATCAAAATGACTGTTCCATGTGTTAGTCTGACATGTTTTCAGTCCCCTAAGCGACGAATAGATGAAGTGAACAAGTACTGCACACAAAAAAAGCACAGTGCCTATATCCTTACTTATACTAGTAACACCCTATGGGTAAGCTCTGCCAGGATGAGAGCAAATACAATACATTAGAAATACAAATGTTCAGATGTCAGCTGTATATCTTTCACCTGCCTGTCCTCCTTGTATCTTGCAGCTTCTAACTATACGAACCACAAACACTTTCCATAAAGACACAGATCCCTGACTTGCAACTTGACAGGTTTGGGCTTGGGGTGGGGAGGTGCTGGGTTTTTTATTTTCCCTGGGAAGATCCCCATCAAAATATGACCAAACAAGTTTTCACAGTTTAAGCAAAGATGTGCACAAGCAGAAATAAAGTTTCTTGCTACCAAATTCAAATTTTGTGCTTGAATCTTTTTTTAACAATTGTGATCTATTCACTTATTTTGCTGATACTTGTTCTTATAAAGTTTTTTTAGGAAAGGATTTGAATTTTAATAATTGCCTATTATATAATTATGTAATTTTTGCACTTTAGAACACAAATTGAGATTGCATTTGCTGCAGACAAGTTGCTCAGAAGAAACTGTTTCAGGAAGAGACAAACTAAAGACTCAGCCCTCTTTTCTTTATCTTTATAAACACATCATTCTTGAAAAATAATCATAGAACCATAGAATGGTTTGCATTAGAAGGGACCTTTAAGATCATCTATTCCAATCCCCCTGCCATAGGTAGGCACACCTTGCACTAGACCAGGTCACTCAAAGCCCCATCCAGCCTGGCCTTGAACACTTCCAGGGATGGGGCATCCACAACTTCCCTGGGCAACCTGTTCCAGTACCTCACTATCCTCACAGTAAAGAATTTCATCTTAATATCTAATCTAAACCTACTCTCTTCCAATTTCAAGACATTATCGTTACGCCATGCTAAATACCATAATGTTAGAATGAGGAAGACATCAAGAATATTACAGCAAAATATAATTAAAGAAAAAAGCTTACATGTTCATCTACTTAAAGCCATGTGATTTTTACAAAATACTATCTTCAGTTACAAGTTTACAGAACCCTTACCAAGTTCCAACAAAATTTGACAGCACATTTCATTAGTGCTATTTCCATTTGCAATCATCTTAAAAATACTAATGAGTTACTTGAAGACTTTAAAAATATCCAAACAATTAATTTTGATACCTTTGTTTTCAACACGCACTCCACATATACACTGGGGGGAAAAAAAAAAAAACACCAAAAAACTAGAGGCCATGCTGAAAAGAACAAAGCAGGTAGACAAAGCAAAAGGCAACGCTACTTTCCCTGCCTGGCCAGCCCAAGTTCAATAAAAACTAATGTAAGCAGCATGTAGAAAGGTTCCTACTTACTCTGACTGAGCAGTCTCATTTACATACTCACAGTGACCAATCTTGTCAATAATGCAAAAGCCTTGTTCCTCTTGTCAAGAGAGGCAGACATTCTGCTCTTTCATCTTGAGCATTGTGAGACTTGAGTAACCAGAGCTCAGGCCTCCATTCTTTGCTTCTCTAAGATTCTGCCCTATTGCCTGTCCAGTTACAATAATGTGCAATTAGACTGCAAGTCATGTTCCTCTTGGCTGTAGAGGAAGTTAGCCCCCTTTTGATGTTTCAGGCTGAATGATTCCCCTCTAAGTGTGGCTCAGGTAACCTGCTTCAAGCCATGTATATTCAGATTGTGAACACAGACAGCTGGCCTGGGGGCCCTTGTTGTCATCAGGAAGGATCTCTCTGGCTCTCTTTTAGAGAGAAAGGGAGTTAAATCTGAATTGGAGGTGAAATGACTCAGTGATGAGTGTTTTCTTCTTTACAAAGTTTTCCTCTGTATGTATGATTCTAAGTATGTAAGATTCTAAGAAAATATGATAATTATAGCTCTTGTATTTCTTTATATCCCTGTTTACATCACTGTAAAGTATGTTTCCTTACACTGCATAGAAGAGCTGTGTGTGCAAATAATAGTTATCCTTAGAAATGTACTGAGAAAAGCAGCATTGTTTCAGATCACATTTAGTGCTCCTACTACTGTAAACAAAGTGGCCTCCTTGAATCATATAACTCCACTCAATTAACACAGAAATACTTCCTAGGATATCAGGAACAAATTCTGATCTTTGTCATTAAAGGAATATAAGTTCCCTAAACAAGCTAACCCACATGACCATGTCAAATGGAAAAGTTTATGGAAAGGTTATGTCATGCCTGCCCCAGAGATGTGAGAAACATTTTAATATCTGCAAAAAAGGAAAAAAACATCAAGAATAAATGAAAACTAGAATTGGGAAAAGTTATGGAAGAATATTGTGGCTTTCATTTACCTGAAAGTGACACCTACTAAAAAGTTCTCAGCTCCTCTTTCCCCTTTGACATTATGCCAGTTGAGCACATTGGGTTGGAATCTGAAACTGAAAACTTGTGAGACTTTTCTAGCAGAAAATGGTAGGCCTAAGTAATATGATTTGACTCACATAGGTAATTAAGGGATTTCTAACCTGTTGCCACTACAACCTGCAGAATATGACCACCGCAGTCATGAGGCTGCTCATCCCAAATTCCCTCTTTATTGAGCAGGATCATCTCGTAACACAGGTCTGAATTCTTCTCTCTCCTCACAGCTTAAATATTCTAACCATCTGGTAATTACTGAATAGGCTGCCACAATATGCACATAGGGTTATATTAGTCCCTTGGGTGCATGAACCTCCTTTTCAGTTCATCCTCCTTCTAAATTCTTCAGTGTCAGGCAGTAAGAGCCTTGAGGCCAGTGCTGCCACTCTAGAAGCAGTAGCTGGATCTTAAACCCATTATTTATCAGAGCCTTTGAAAAAGTGTGACTGTTTGCACTTCACTGCAAGGGTTTCTGGAGATTAGTGTCCACCTTCACACAAGTGACTACTGCTTATGTTCTCTGAAGAGACATGCTTTAGGAGCATCAGGAAAACTGTCCAAAGCCATCTTGCATCTTCATCAAAATACACATTTATTTTGAAATATTATTATAGATACATATATTGCATCTATGATACTGTGCACACAGTTTACTTTACTTTCTTGCATTACTTCTTCTCTAACGAGTACTTAAGACCTCTTGAATCTATTTCAGTTGCAAATGAACTCTATGCCCTGGCTTGCTTATCCATGATTTATTCTTCTGATCTAATGTCTGTGAAGAATAAAATAAGCACAGTTCAGAGTAATTTATATAGTGTGAAGCCCTTCAGCATGAAGTGAGATACAGTCACTAAAGAACCACTCTCACCCCTCAGAGCACAAAGATCTAACTGCAAAGCAAGCACGTATATGTATTCCACACAAAAATACTAAATCAAAGAGACATCTATTGCACTTTCATTCAAGAACACAACTGACTACTGAGATTACCCTTGCACATCAACTTTGAGATAGTTGATTTTCCTTTAACCATCAAATGCTCCAACTCAGTTTTGACCTCACTGTAACACACCTTTATCACCAGCACACCTAATTTTTGAAGAGTTGTGGCTGAGGTGAACCTTCCTATAGGTTATTTTTCTCTAAAACATTAAGTACTTACTAGTGTTGAAATTCTGTATTTTGTTACTGTTTTTTAAGACATGGCACGAAAAAAGAATAGTTTAATGCAAAGCAATAGAGACAGGTTCCTCCTCAGGATATCGATTACTAGATTCACTTGGACAGAAAAGTTTAAGTATGAAAGACTAATTTAGAGATCTGAAAGTGATAAAGTTTTACTTAAGCAAGGTAAATACAAGGTCCAACCTGTGCCCTCAGTTCATATGATTGTGCCTATACACCAACTTTGACCCAAACAGTTTTAGAATCCCAGAGAGTCATTTACAGAAATAGACAGAAATAGAAAAAGAAATATTTTTCAGGATTCTTTAAAAAATGACATATTTTAAAATTCCATGCAAGTGTAGGAGGGAGGTTTGTCTGAAGGTAAAAGCACTAAAATGATCAGTTAATTAAAAATTAAATTTTATTCTGAAATGGAAAAATGAAGAAAAGTAGATCAGGATAAGAATTTTCAAGAAGCTTACGTTAGACCTAGAGTCACACATTAAAAAAAAAGGTAAAGTTATGCTTAAAATGGAATATTTAAATTTTTGCTGTCAACATTCTTTAAATTTTATGTTTTGTAACTCTGCATAATTTCCATCACACACTTTCTCTAGGTGCAATCTTTCATTGAGAGCTTTCCGCTGCCTTTGACTGTGGAGAAATAACACAGCAAGTATTTTATGCATTATCTTTTGCCTTTCAACTTCATAGTCTGTGAAAGCATCTGCCTGCAATATCTGCTTGCAATGGCAGGCAGATGGCACATGCTTCCACAGGATGCAATACAGTCCTGGGCCACACTAGGATCTAAAATTTTCTTCGGGATTCTGAGGTGAATGAGTAGGATGCAATTTTAACCTTTCAATTCCAAGACCCTTCCAGTTAGCTGCAAATGTTCTGCTCCTGTGCATCTCCTCAAATCAGTCTTCAAGCACACATTGTAAGGGACAAGTATCTTCTATAGTAACAGTGACTCCTGCCTGCTACAGCATTTCAACACAAGAAATTTGAAGTGTTTAACATATTATAAATTCTCAGCAGTAGTCTGAATACTTCCACAAATAATTTGTTTTGCCTGTCCCAGGTTCTATATATGCTTATATATTAGCTCCGCAGTTTTCTGTTTGGGGTTTGGTTTTTTCACTTCATTTATTGTTTTTTTAATTTTGCATGAAAAACAGATTTGTGCCAAAAGTTAAAAGTTTAACAGCTATGTAAACTTATGTGTTAGCTTTGTCAATTATTACGATAAGCATTTTAAATGCCCTGCTCCCTAGGTAGAAGAAACTAACACAAGAATTTATCTCTTGGCATTTGTTTGTGCTGTAGCAACTTTTTTGTTTCATTGACAGATAAGACATGACCTCGCTTTCTGAACTGCTTTCAGTTGACTAATATTATACAAAGGTAAAGAGATCTATTGCACAAGTCATGCACTCATTCCACATAAAACATGTTGGTTTATCTCCATAGAGCTACTGAAAGCAAGAAAAAAATATTCTTGCAACAAGAATTGCCTGTGATTATAATGAACTTATATTTCATTCTACTATAGTTTTATTTCAAAGATTATTTTCTTAGAGACATTGCTAAACTGGGGAGAGCAGCTGACAGCCTACCTTGCTGTTCTGTTTTGAGGTTTTTTTGGATTTGTTTCTTGTTCTGTTTTTTTTGGTGTTTGGTGAGTTGGTTTTTTAACAAAAAAAAGCTCTGCTATTTCATATATCCTCAAATGGGTGCAAATCTCAGTCCATGGGCAGATTTATAGCAGCTTGCATCTCTTCATATTGGAGAGGCCAAAATGAAACTATTTTTCTAAGTATTTGAAGCATGATACCTAAGTTCTTGTATGAAGCAGATCAGGTTATTCTTTTGTTTTGTTTTTCAATATGTCTTTCACACACAGACAACAATGGATTCCATTTCCCACACAGAGTTTACTGGAATTTAAAAAGGAAACTTCCAGGTCTGGATATTACACTGTTTAAAAAGTTTAATAAGACTAATTTTATTTGCCTTCAAGTATGGGCAATCATTAATAACTTTTAAAGCAGGTCTTCAACAACATTGTCTTTCCAAAGCAAGTACATCAGAAATGGAAAATCCACACGTAATATTTTTCCCTCATAGAACTAAGAGTTAGAAAAAAACAAAAAGGTTCTACTATTACATCTGCAGAGAGCAGTGAAATCTATTTTTTGCCATTGTAATTGCATCCTCCTTTAGAATCTTAGACATGTGATGAGTTAGCATGAGAAATTTTCTACCCATTTCATTCTCCCTCATTCTAATTTTTTTCTCCCCTTTCTTAAATATTAGGCCTATTTAAGAGGCAATAAACTTGCACATAAACCTTTGCAAGAGTTTTTTAACAGAAGTCTTGCAAGGGGTTTATGTACATGTGTTTTATTGCACACTTGAATGGTAACATAACTTATCTTAAAAGTTTTTTTTCCCAGCTGGTTGCTCTGAAGCAAAAAATGAAATCTCCTAGTCCCATTAAAGGAGTTTTGACTAGAAAAAAAATAAACCCAGGGAAACAAATTATTATTATGGCAGCAAATTTCTCAGCATGATTTGCTTATCTTCTCTTTGTAAGCTGCTTTATTTAGTTTTTAAAAAATGAAATCATAAGAACTTCTTGGTCAGTAAGCAAATGCAACCTTCAAAAGAGGGAGTTTTACTAGTATAGAGTGCTATATTCGTAAAGCAACTTCACCATATGCAACATATATGACTTTTTCATATATTGGAGAGAGGTTCATAGGTAATAGTTCTTATTTGAGCAATACTATGTTTCTCTAAACTCTTGCACTGTTCCTCCATATCCAGCTGCACACTTCTCAAAAGCTCCTGAAAACAGTGTGTATTAAAGACATTAAAAGTTTTTGGAGATAATACAAATCTAACTACAACTGATGAGTCCATTCCACATATCTTGCCTTTTGTGCTATAAAGCTATAGGGTACAAATCCACACTATTCACTATCAGGTAGGTCCCACATCCAGTGCAATCCATCAGGCTAACAGAAGAGAAACTACAGGTTTCACATCACTAACTAAAACTACTAGGAATTATTTTGCCTCATACTTCTCCTCTGTACAGAACAAGCATAACATGGACCTTTCTGTAAAGTTAACACAGAGGATCTTTACCCTTCAGCAAAGATATTTTAAGCCTGTCCCCTTCATTGGTGAAAATAAGACAAACCAAAAAACCAACAGACACATTCCTCAAGAAAATACCCACCACTGCAAGCTGGTGGCTAAGGCACCCTATCTTGCTAACCCGTAGATTATACACATGAAGAGCATCCATAGATCACCTCAGCAAAAACATAGCAAACAAAAAACCTCCAAGCACAGGAAAGGTACAGGGCACACAATTTAATGGCACCCAGCAGCAATCCACCTTTTTAGGTATATCGCTACAAGAGCGGATTTCTCTAGTAAAAGCTTTTTATTAGAAAAACTGCAGTTAGAAACAGACTTTCAAATGATCAAACCAGAACCAGGTATAAACTTAAAGCTACGTTAAACCCCATAACAAGTTATCCCACTCCTATGGATCTTAGAGATTGATCAGAGCAGACCTCCTTTACCACAAAGACCTGTATTAGTTATTTTAGGGTTTTTTCTTTCTAAAAAATAATTAAATTATGCAGAAAATAAAGTTCAAGAGATTTCATGTGGAAACATAAATAACTTACTGGATGGTCCACATTTCATACTGTGAAGTCTCCTGGTCCGAGATAAGGACATTGTAGTAGATGAGGTGTTATAAATTGCCATTCCAGACTCCTTTCAGAAAGAACAAATAAATCAGCAGCTATAACCAAGAAATTTAAAAATCTCCTCAGAGTCTATCAGTAAATCTACCAGTTTTAGTAAGCTCATTGCTTCATATTTGCTCGCTACAACGTTATCAAAAAACTCCATTGTGAAATAAAAAGTACAGTCACTCTACTGAAGAGTGTAATAGTTCTTTTTTCTTTTTCCAGTCACCCAAACATATTTCTTACTGAAGACTCCTGCTCAGTAGGTTAACACAGAAGGAAACAAACAGTCTATTGCTATTTCTTGAATTCTTAGGGGGAGAACCTCAATCTATGAGCATTTGCTGTTATTGGTGGTTGATTTCATTACCTGTTTGCAGTTATGTGACATTTTTTTCTTTGCTGAGTTTTTCCCAGAAAGAGCAGGAAGAAAGCAGAAAGAAAGGCAACTCCTCTGTGGAGCCACAAACAAGGACAACAAAGCAAACTTTCCTTTTCCCACCCTCAAACAAGGGAGCAGGAACCACACACCCTAATTACATTTCAGCAACGTGCCATGATTGATATAGTCGAGTTGCCAAGATAAATCACATCCAAAAACCTGAGTGCTGAGCTGTAGTGATCTGATACTGCCAGCTCACTTACTTTTACTGAGAAGCAAAAAGGCTCCCACAAAGCAATTGTTGCTGGATGAGCCAGACCAGACCTCAGCTTTCCCTTGAGCAAGGATGCTTCCTACAACAAACAGCTTTCTGAAGGAGCTGAAGCTCTAGATACAATCATACAGTTTTTCCTCATTGCTTAAACACTTCAAACCCCAAGTTTTCTTTCATTCATAAATTACACTCCTCGTGAGTGGGATAAAATACACATTCGAGGACAAGTCTTTAAGAATTACAAAGAACAGCCACCAGAAATACTGATGGTATCACAGTAATGTACAAACATATTCAAGCAAGATTTGAGTAGCACATTATCCTGATGACAGCCAGCACAGCCATCCCTCGATCCGACGCCACCTGCCCCCTCAGAGGGGTCTCGCCAGGCAAACCTGCCACCACCTGGGGCCACGAGCGACGGCACCGCATCACCTCATCAGCCCTGGTCGCATCACAGTCGATGCTCTCTTCCCGGGGCTCCTCGGAGGGAAGCTGCACATCCCAGCCTCTCCGAGGAGATGCCGCAGCTCCCGGCCGTGCCGTGCCCGCCAGCTGCCCCATCACAGCGCCCTGCTCTCCCCCATACCTGCATCGCCGCGGAGAAGCCCTCTCCTGTCCGAGGTCCCCCGGTGCTGCCTCGGCTGCGGGCAGAGAACAAGGCAGGGTTGGCTCGGCCCAGGCAGCCCACCCGTCCCGGCCCTCCCACGGCTCGTCACCGCGGCAGGGAAAGAGCCCCGCTGTGCCCTGGCCAGCTCTTACCTGCGGAGCGGCACATCCCCGTCGGCAGGGAGCTGCGCCCAGGCGCCCCATGGAGAGAAGGCTGGAAGGCAAAGGCGGTAGGTTAGCGATGGCCAGGACTGCCCTGTCCTCTCTCCCCTCCTATCCCATCCCACCTCATCCCCGCGCCCTGCCCGGCAGGAGCTCACCCGACGGCAGCCAGGCGCACAGCAGCGCCCCGAGCAGGAGCCGGGTCTCCATACGAGACGACTGGAGGGCAACTACACCATCCAACGGAGCTCCGGCCGCTACCTGCGCTTTGAGCTCATCCCGCCCTTCTGGGCGGGGCGGACTGGGGGTTTATGAGCCACCCGTCCTCCGCCCCTCGGCCCTGCCCTTCCCCAGCGCCCACCCCGGACATCGCCCCTCGCAGTGCAGCCCAGGGCTGGCTGCGTCCCTGCTGCCGAGCGGCCCCGCTGTCGTTTCTCCCTTCTCCTGTCTGCTCGTGCCGCCGCTGACCTCACCGCCTCCTCGAGTTTATTTCTACTTTTCCGCCTTTCTGGGCTTCCCTGCCAGGGGAGGCTTAGGTTGGATATTAGAGAAAAGTTTTTTACAGAGAGAGTAATCTGACATTGGAATGGGATGCCCAGGGAGGTGATGGATTTACCAGATGAGACTGAATGTGGCACTTAGGGCCATGGTCTAGTAACCACGGCGGTGTTGGATCAAGGGTTGGACTTGATGATCTCGAGGGTCTTTTCCAACCCGGTTGATTCTATGATTCCGTGATTCAGGAAATGATTCGTGTCCCGGTGTCTGAGCAGGAGCCGGGACCCCCGCGGTGGGGTGCGGTTTAAGGCTGCGCCTCACCCCAGGGCGAGAGGAGCCGGGGCTGCTCCCGGAGCTCCTGGGAACGCGCACGGACCGAGCGCAGCCAGCCCGCGGGGAACCGCGTGCTCCCAGTGGGAAACGGCAGAGGTTGTCCGTGCTCAGCACGGAGCGTTGGCCCCGACCCACTGAACCAGGTGTCAGGACTAGAGTAATGAAAGGCATGAGTAAAACATCAACTGAATGCAGCATGAAGCTAACCTGTATGGATGGTTTCCATAGCTTCTGATAAAGTTTTTTTAATTAGTATGAATTCACAATGTGGAGCCTTTTCCATGTTTATTCCTCTTCTTTTTTCACTCTTTTTTTTCCTTGTGATTAAAGTTGCTTCCTTACATTATGTTTCTTCGTTTTCTCTTCCCTCTTCCGATCGCTGTTACCTTTTTTTCTTTTCCCTTTCCCATCTGCTGCTGTCTCTCTCCCCATCATTCTTCAGGTTTGCATATCTTATGTCAGAAGCTTTAGAAGCTGCCCATACCAGGTGAGAAACTGTCTCAGATGAAAAAGGGCCTTTTCTGACTGCTTTGAGAAGTCTGTTAACAGTAAGTCATTAAAAAGATCTCTTTTCTGCCTTTGTAATTTGTCCCTGTGGATTGTGTTTCTTGCTGCAACAAGTGTTTCATTTCTAATGAAATGATGGAAAACTAGTAATATTTTCACTGAGAATTCTGTTCTCTCCTGTAAGCGTTGGAGGAAAAATGCGTATGAAAGAAAAGGAAGTGAGAAATAAAAGATATTCTTTAACACAGCCTCTTCCCAATAACCGCAAACAGATTTCTAGAATTGTATGCTAGACTCTGCCTGCAGCAGAACCCATCTACTCTTGAGTGCTGCATGCACTTGGCTTTGGTGCACTTTCTCTGGTCCATGTTACATTAATGAAGTAGAGAAAGTAGATAAAAAGCCACAGGAATCAGGTTACTCAGTACACACTTTAATGTATTTCTTTGCCTACTAAATGGGCTGCTCCTTTTATTCCTTTTCCCTTAATGCCACAACTAGCAAAGAAAAACTGAAACTAGTTTAAAGCAAATTTAGATGCAATTTGATTTCTTCTTAGGTAAGAGTTCATTATCTAAAAATAATAAAGAGTCATAATTTTACCATCTTTTAATATTATGTCTTTGAAGTAATGAAGAGTTCAGAACTATGTTTTAAATTTACTGATTATGGAACTTAGGGTTTTGGAGAATGGGATAGTTTTGTGGATTTGTTTCCTTTGTATTTATGCACAGTAAAACACAGGAATTCATGTAACAGCAGACCAACAGCCAATCATGTGTGTCATCCTTTCTGTGCTGTGTCCTTTACATGAGCATTCAGAGCACTTTCACACCACCAGGTGAAGATTATTCCACAATCATTTACTACATGGAGGAGTTTCTGACTCCTGGAAAGTTCATCTGTATTGTAAAATCCAGTTGCTTTCTTTCAAATGTACATGACTTCAAGCTTGTGAAAGATCTATTCTTGTAAAGCCTTCTAGAAACAATTGGTAGATATCACTACCGTTATAGTCTATATGTAAATTTAAAGGACACGTACAGGGGTTTTAATGTATCTTTTAGATTTCTTGTGTCTCCTTCTTTCTCTTTTCAAATGTAAGACAATTTTGCTTTGCATATGCAGGGGAGTCCTATAGCAGTGTGTTTAATGCTTGGATAGAATAGCTTTTTGATATAATGTGGTACTGGAACTCAGGTAGGAGATGTGATTCATGTACTAGTAGTTGAAATTTTGAAAGAAAATTGTTTTCTGAAAACAATTGCATTTGTTTGTATTCAGGCTTAAAATGCATTCCTCCCTTTTTCCTGACACCTGATATGAGAAAGAAGTAGTGTCCATCAAGTTTGAAATGTTCCAATACAGCAAAGCCATCTTCTGAAAGGGGTAAGAGCAATTTCTAAACAAGCTGGTATAGCTCACAAAAATTACCACACAGAAATAATAAAACAGAATTTGTATTTGACAGTGTAGGGGTTTTATTTATTATGCCTTTATATGTATTCCACTCTGTTGGAAGGAGGAGCAGGTAAACCACCTGTGCTTAAACAAACCCTGTTCTCTCTGAAGTTATATGGGTAAAGGTGATTCTGCAGGGAGACAAAGGGACATACGTTAGCAGGTGTCCTCATCTTGCTTCCAGTCCTGATTGCAGAAGTCTATAATTTTGTACAACAGTAGAATAAGCCCAGGGCAAAATAACATAAAAGAGATTAGTCTGAAATAGTCACCTTTTCAGGTGCTCCGAGTTTGATTCTTTTGCAGTTACTCACAGGGGCCGTGTCAGAGGCTCTATTTGTAAGCAACAATTTTCTGTTAGTGGGAAAGGCTGGTGGAAATCAGACAGTGGTACATTAGATTCACCCTGCTTACGTTTTAAAAAATAGAAAAAAAAATTGCAGGTTATTTACAATATGGTCATTTATTGAAGCAGATTTTTCTGTTTGCTTGGGCTTAGGTTTTGTTTGGATTTTGTGGGGGGTTTGTGGTTTCTTGGTTTGTTTGGTTGGGTTTTTTTGGTTGGTTGGTTTGTTTTGGTTTGGGATTTGTTTGTTTTTTTTTTTAATCCAGGTGTTAGTATGCTTTAAATTTCACATCTTCGTGCTTTTCTTAACTGCTCGGGTTAGTGACATATATATATACCTACAAATACAAGAGACAAGTCTGGATTGGGAGCTCCGTGCAGTACGAGAAGCACCGGTTGTAGAATCCACCCCAGGGAAAAGAGCAGGTAACGCTCCGCGGGGGCGTGCGTGTACGTGTGGGGTTTTTTGGGGGGGAGGGGTTGTTGGTTTTGTTGTTTTTTTTTTTAAATTTTACTTTCTCCGTCGTTTTGGTCGTAAACAGCCCCAGCTGGGGGTGGCAGGCAAATTACGATACCCCCGGAGCAGCGAGGCCGAGGATGCGGGAGGCGGCGGCGGGAGCGCGTCCCTCCCACCGCCCCGGGGCGCGGCCTCGCCGGCGCAGCCGCCCCGCGCCCCGCCCGCACCCGCGCACGATGGAGCGCAGGGTCGCCCGAGAGTTCCGCCACAAGGTAAGGCAGCGGGGACGGCCGGGGTCGCCCCCCCGAGGCCAGCGGAGGCTGCGTGCAGAGCAGCCCCCCCTGGCCCGGGAGCGGCTCCCGGCACCGGGGCGGGCTGGCGGCGCTGCCGGAGGGAGCGGCGGGGAAGGGAGAAGGTCGGGGGACTTTGCGCGGAAAAGCGGGCGGCAGCCGCCTGTGAGAGGGTAGTTAAAACTCCTAAAAAGGGAGGGAGAGAAAGGAAGAGCGTTTCCCAGCGCGGGAGCTTTTCCGGGGCTTGACTGAATGGGTTATGTTAATACCACGTCGCGCCCGGTCCAGCTCAGGGCAAGGCAGCAGCGCAGGTGCTGAAGTCCAGGCGCTGGCAGTGCCCATCCCAGCCCTGCGAGCACCCAGTTCCACCTTAACATTCCCCGGTGCAATTGTGCATGTGCAGTCATGTGCAAATGCATTTGATACATGGAGCTACTCGGTCTGCCTGGCACGTCATTTTGTCATTTACCCAGTTAAATAAGTGCTCAGCAGAGCGCAAAATTGTATGAGCAAAGGAAGCTCAAAAAGCTCTAATTAAGGAAAGGAGGAGGAAAATAGTTTGCATGTTTAAGAGATGTTTTTTGCAAAGCCATTTAGGACTCTCTCAGATTAAAATTTTCAGTACTGCTTTGGGAGTTTGGGGTTTTGTTTGTTTGTTTGGGGGGTTTTGTTTGTTTGCTTGTTTTTATGAAAGAGGTTATAGTTGGTCTCGTTTGGTTTTTTGTTTCAGTTTTCTTTTAGTCAGCTAGAAAACACAATTTCTTCAAAGTAATGTAATGTTACATAGAAGTATCTGTTGCCTGGTAATAAACCCATTAACTAAGATATTGTTAGGTTGAAGTAGAGGGAATGCAAAAAACACTTTTATGTCAAACTGAAGTTCAAAAACATTAAGGACTGTAGCCATCTAGCACTTTATTTCTGCCTTGCTACCTATTACTGTATAACTCAGCAGTGGGTTGTGCAATGTATCTATAAAGACTGGTTTCTAGGCAGATGGTTACCAGCTTGAACTTTAAACCTTTTCCCTTTCATTGCTGCTGTAATTCATACATCATTCAAGTCCCACCCTGATAACGTAAGATGTATTTTCAGCATTACTGCAAATAGGTAGGATGCAGATATAAGTGAAAACTTTATCTGAGTTACAGGATACTGTAACAGGTCTTTTCTTTGAATTATTTTGTATCATCCTGCTTTTAGTGGCCTCTGTGGCATCCAAAGCCTTGAATGCCTGCTTTTTCTGTGACAAACCAGTAAAAATGTTCTGCCATAGGATCTGAGTTTTCTTTGTCACTTTCTTTTTTATTTTTCTTAGAAATTTTAATCAGTTTTCCCTATCAATGAAGTACCAGTGTAAAGTATGTAATATATTCAAATATATTGACCAGCTCTTTCCTTTCTTTCAATAGTTTTTCAATGTCTGTGTAGCTTAAATAGAAATGTATATTATTCTTTGAAAGCTGACAGATTGGGCTTGTTCTACAGCAGTGCATTGTAATCTGAACTTTTTCCACACCAAAAAGTGCTTTTTACTCCCCACAACTTCTATTTTACTAAATAAACTTATGTAGACTTGTTAAGAGATTCAGTTTTTCTTTTTTATGTAAGTGCAGGTTTTGTGAATAATTCTTATTAATTTTTATGAAAAACAGTGCATATTCTGCAGTAATGCGTCAACAACTATTTATGTTCTAGGATTTTAAATAATTCTACTACAGTGAGGACTATTTAAATAATCACAGGAAGGCTGAGTTTAGAAGGGACCTCTGGAGGTCATGTGCTCCAACCCCATGCTCAAACACAGCCACCAGGAGCAGATTGCCCAGGGCTGTGTCCAGATGGGGTTTTTTTAATATCCTTGGTTTAAAAGGTGTGAAAATACCTATCCCATGCCTCCACAGTTATTTTCTTCTGAAATAGAGATATACTGAAATATTTCTGTGATCCAAGTTGTACCATGTCACCACTGTATTTTTTTTTTTTTTGAAGATGGGGCCCATGATTTTTTAGGATTTATGAAATTTGAGTCAGATTTTAGAAGCTGATGATATGCCTAGGTAAAGCATATGTCTACAGTAAGTTTCTATCCCAAAGAATTTAAGAATTAGGAAAATGGTAAGAGATGCAGGTGGCTGTGATGCAGTGATGGTGGAATAGAGGGCAGTGGGAGAAGAATGACTCATTTGGAGAGATGGCCCAGGAGGGTTAACCCAGCTGTAGCATTCTGAATATATAAGAAGTCATTCGTGCATTTGTTTTTGTCCAGAGGATAAGGAAGTTGCTGATGCAGGGTGAGAAGTGTGGGAATCAAACAGCAAGACTGACCATTTCGTGAGAAGAAAGAGCAGAATTTAGATATGGATCTCCATTTCCGGAGAGGGAAGGGAGTGGGGACATGTCCATCAGTTGGCATATCAGGAGAAAAATGGAATGTTGTTACTCCTTGCTTTCCCTGTGAGGAGAAGAGATAGTGATGGTTTTGCCCTTAGCTGTGTAGGGTTGATGTGCTTAAACATTTAATGTTCTTCATGAGACACTGCTCATAAAGTACCTTAGCTAGCACTGGAAATTGAGTTCTGTATACCAGAGCCAAAACTGATATGTTATATTTTTCCTGTTGGGGAAGTAAAAAATGGATGCTGGACTCAGTTTTACATGTATCCCCTTGACTTGAGTCTGTGCGCAGTATCGGGGCCCAGTCAGTTTTGATTGCAACTGTTTTATTTCCTTTTAAGGCAGACTTTATCCTCTATGCTTTGTAATTCACTGTGAATAAATTGGTTTGTTCACTAGTATTACTGTCAGGCAGTCTTGACCTGCATGTAGATTTTTGGCCTTTGGTGTTTTGAAAGTGTTTTTTTTCCAGGGGAGACAAATAACAGAAAACCACCTGTATGTGAAGTCTTGCTGGCTTTAGAGAGCCAAGGGACAAAAGGAATGCGAAGCATGTATTGAGTTTAGACCATAATGCAAACCATTGCAAACCTAGAAAGAAAGTGCCTTTCTTTAAGTATGCAAATTGCTCCTCAGTCTTCACGTCACAGTAATGTTAGCCTTTAGGTCAGATGTAAATTGTTTTCCTAAACATCAAGCTTCTTCAGATGTAAAACTACTGTGATGTGACCTCTTGCTGCAAGTAAGATTAGTGGGGGTCTCACTATCACTGAATATAAATTGAACTCCTCATATAAGAATTTGGGGGGTTTTTTTGCTTTAATTTACTGTAATTATGCAAGAGCCGGCATAGTAACATGACACTGGTTTAAGTAAATGTACTATTGGTGGGGGAGGAAAGAATAACTAGCAAGTTCTATCAGTTAAGAGCTGGAGCAGAGAGGAACAGAGATGCAGCAGTTTGCATAATGTTGTAAGTGAGATCCTGAAACTGGTGGTTTGGACAACAGAACATATATCAGTGTAGTGGTTTTATCTGTGACAGCATGTGCTACATTAATGAATGGCCAAAAAGGTTTCTGAAGACATTTATTCAACAGTACAGTGATTTTCAGGTAAGACAAATATTATTGTAATGATATTACCACTGCATAGAAAAATGTCAGCATTTGCCACCTTGTCCAATTGTTGTAATACTAATTTCAGAAAGTCTTGTTATAAGTGCGACTTCGTGAGGTAATGCTCTGTTGCAAAAAGATATTTATCTTAAAAATAAGTCTTAAATAAGTCTTTCCTTGATGAAGTCCTTGCTCTATAGCTTAAGAATCTGCGAAACTCTCTTATGTTTAACATTTGTGGCTATTTAGTCAGAGATTTATGATAATGTCTTTGGGTTTTCAGGTTAATCTATTAATCGACAATGAAGCGGAGAAGGATTATCTTTATGATGTGCTGCGGATGTACCACCAGTAAGATCTAGTTTTTTATGTGTTTGTGTAGAATTTTACTAATATTTTTAAATTTAAAGAGTGAATATTCAAGATTTTAAGTTGTCTTCCTATATGCTACTAAAAAATTAGTTGAAGTAATAGTTTTTATCCTGTTTAATGACCTCTTACGGTTTCACAGTATAACCTGTAGGCACCTATAAAGTTACTTTGTTTTTTTGACTTGGTAGTTTTCTAAAAGAATTTGGTGGATTCATATGTGTGTGGGGGGGAAGCACCTGGATGATAAAACTGTTCTTAGGAAACAAATAATGGTTACCTATTTGCTGCAGAGGTTTCTGTTGAGATTGCTTTGCAGAAATTTTTGCTAAGTATTCAGATAAAAAATTTGCAACTATTTTTTCAGAAAGCTGAAAAAATTTGGTCTTGGACTCTGTTTATCATGTTTAATGACTCTGACTTGTTACAACACAGTGGTAAAAAACTCGTAAGGTGATAGGCCTATTATCAATCCTCTTGCTGAACTGATTTAAACCACAGTTGCTTTAGACTTGTATCATTGCAAATTACATCAGTCTCTGATCCATTGTTTTTCAAAGAAGATGAGAATGTATTTTCCACTCATCATAGAGAAGTGGCTCTGATAGACACTGTTTCCATTCATATCGTAATTAATAGCATCTCAGCTGACTGAAATGTAGCCGTTTCCATCTGATGTTTGCCCTGAGCTATAGTTATGGGGGTATTCAGCTGCATATCTGATTCAGTTTCACTCAGGTCTGTCTAATTGCTTTTCCATTCATAAAGGCTGTTGTTTGGAAAGCTGGTTGATTCAGTAGCTCTGAATTATTTAAAATCTTCTTGCAGTTAGAAAATTAACAATGCATATAGCAGCTTTTCTTTAATTTCCAAAATTGCAATGACTTGGGCAAAATTTTCAGTATGTCTGTGAGTGTATGTTTATGATGTATCGCTTTTTGGAAATACATGGTGAAATATTCCAGGGCAAAAATACATACAGTTGCTGTTGAAGACTTAATATCTTCTTCACTATGAATACCATTTCCAGAAGTATTTGACCTCTAATCTGTAATACTGTATGTCAGGAAATGTAAATTATAAGAAAGGGAGCAACAAATAATACAGAGTAAATTTAACTTGGTATTGTGTAGGAATAACTCCACTGAACCTTAGGGAGCTCCTCCACCTCTTGCAGCTGTACAACAAAGTATATTTTGTAGACATATAACTATCACAGTGCTGACAGTTATCAGTAGGTTTCGTTTATTGGTTGATCATCCTTCAAATTTGATTTGGAAAAAAAAAATTAAAATTTAAGCCAAGTCTTTACTCTAGCAATGGAGTATTGTGATTTTTTTTTTTTCCCTGGATTGAAACAATTTTTCAGTCCCCTAAGTTCAGGAAAGAAAGGAGCCTGTAGCCTAGATTTACTTTAAAGGATTCCTAACTGGTAAGGAAGCAAAAATCTAGTAGGCAGGTATGTCTAGTCTGGAAAGTTATTTCTGAACAGTTCCATAAATCTTGTGGGGACTCTGAGAATGAAATTAAGGATGTCACCTATAAATGTGATGTGCATGATCTTAAAAGATAAAGTCAATGTATAGAAGACTTCAGTTATTTTGGAGCAGATAGTTGTTATTCTTTTTTACTTACAGAAGGCTTACTTCCTGAGAGACTATTTTGCTTTGGCTAAACCAATATCTGCATAAATAACTTTTTGAGTAGCTTGAAAGGACATGCAAATATTGAAGCCACATGTACAGTAACTTTTAAAACAATGCTTTGTGTTGTTTACCTGTGCTTGTTTTCTCACTGTGTTTTTGCAGATCTATGAATCTTCCAGTGCTTGTGGGGGACCTAAAACTCGTGATTAATGAGCCAAGCAGATTGCCTCTATTTGATGCTATCCGCCCACTTATCCCCTTAAAACACCAGGTGGAATATGATCAGCTGACACCCAAACGATCACGGTAAGAAAATGCAGAACAATGCAGCTGACTTAAATCAAGCAGGAAATACTGGGTTTCCAGGTAAGTACAGAGTAAAATATTGGTTTAGTGTTGAGCTGGGCTTAGTTATTTTACTGTTGATTTATTTGCTAGTAATACCACTACCTGAAATTGTCTGCCACCTGCTTTAATCTAGTAAAAGCAGGATAAAGGAGTAAAAAAAAATATTTTCTCGTTTTTCCTGCATTTGGTAATAAAAAAATTCTCATAGCTCTAGCCCTCTGGAAGCAGATACATTTAGTGGTTACAGATGTCTTTTTGTATGAATAATACTTGATGTCTTTAGCTAACACACATCCATCCAAACTTCAGTCAACTTGCTTTTTTAAATGCCTGAATCATATAGCAGGAAAAATAATGTCTAACTTCCATATGAGACATATTTGCCACAAGGTGTTACTCAGTTGAACAGTCAAGTATCTTCTGGTTTTGCAGAAAGCTGAAAGAGGTGAGATTGGATCGTTTGAATCCTGAAGGGCTTGGAATAAGTGTGAGAGGAGGACTGGAATTCGGCTGTGGCCTCTTCATCTCCCAGTTGGTTAAAGGAGGACAGGCAGACAATGCTGGACTTCAGGTAAGAGAATTATATTCATGTAATGTTAGGCACTAAGGATTGTTCTTTAACATTTAGAAGTTACTATTGCTAAGGAGCTCTTTGTCTCTTCTAATAAAATCCATAAGATATGTAAGTCAATGCCATAGCCAATACCATTATACAAGTGGTAACACTGTTCATTTCACCATTTTTAGTGATATGTAAACCTTTTTTTTTCCTTATTTGGGATATGATAATTTTTGAAGAGTAAAGATTTTTCTAGAATGTTTATACTTAATGAGTAGCAACAGTTAAATGTACGCAGATGGAAAGAAAGATCTCTAGGCTGTGTAACAGTGGTTTACGTTGCCAAATTCTGATTAAATGTAGAATAGATCTTATAAATACTAAAAGTGTTAGTTCCACTTTGCACAGATATAATTTCTGTAATGGAATGTTTATTTGAAATCATGTATAAATTGTGGAGGGTTTGGTTTATACAATAAAAGAAAGATGCTATTTTTAACTATTTCCAGTGTCCTTTGTACTGTATAGAATTGCACTTCTGTGATTACATTTTAGATACACAAACCTGCCAACAAGGTTGGCAAAAATAATTATGTATAGGAACACTTTTTTTCTAAATCAGTACTTATGCAATTTGCATTCATGAAGTTTTGAGTGTTTGGCTTCTCTTTGAATGTGGCATTGCTTAGTGAAGAGAGAAGTGAGCAATTGTTGTGGCAGATGTCTGCATCCTTCTATGACTTTGAATCTGATAAGGTGTATTAAAGGTCTGAGTTTGAGTGGAAGGACTAATTTTAATTTGTCAAGTCTGAATATTTGCTGAAAGTATTGATGGCTAAGGATTATGTTTAATATTAGTACAAAATATATTAGGCTGGCATGACTCATTGCAGTTTTTGATTGAACTTATGTTTTTTGTAGATGTGCTTCAGTATTATGCCATGACTCTCCTACATTAAAAATTAAAAATAAGTCTCTGTCAATAAGGCAGTTACGTTAGGTTTCCATGTTTGTGTAACTCATGCTGAGAGCTTTCTGAAATTTAAATAACTGTTCCTCTCTCTGTTTGCATGCATGTGTGTGTCCTTTTGTTTTTGCCTTCATAGCTGTATATCTGATTTAGGATCACCATTGAATTAGTCCCATCTTCTGTCAGTCTACTCTGGACTGATACATGACTGACTCCCTGGGTGCTTTAGAAACTCCTTTGTAGAACAAAACCATAAATTCTGTATGTAATTAGAACTGAGGGGGTGTTTTAGGACACGACAAACACTTTGCTATATGTGTTGTCAGCCTATTTTTAAGCCTGGGATTTACCAGTCAGTAACTCCAGAAAAGGGCATTAATGCACCATCTCAGAGTTTGCACTGCACAAATTCATGGACCTCACCTACTATGTTAGACAGTGAGAATAGGAAGTGTAGACAAGAGTTGTTCCTGGGTTGTGGTTAGCTCATCAGAGATATTCCAGCTGCATCCTTTTTCCATGCTAGAAAACTGAGAAAAAGACAAAGACCAGTTGCTTGTATGGCTTTTGAAAACATCTCCTGGAAAAATACTGGAAGGCATTAATGATGCTGAGCAATAAAGGACTTAATAGCCACTGTCTTAAATTGTCATGCTAATATGTACATCTTAATGCTGTTTTGCGGCTCTGCTTCTCAGCTTGTTTCAGGCTAATGTTTTGACACGATCACTAGATAAAGAGTTAAGCTCAGTTGTGTTACTCTAAGGATGTCAGTTTTCCTGATTTCTCAGTACACAAAAAGGCTGTGACTGAGGTCATTGCACTACATGTTAGTGTCAATGAATGGGATTGTAAAGGATCTTAGGACTGGGCTGTACAAGCTGTATTGCAACTCAGGACATGGTTAGAGTTTGCACACATAGTAAGGACAATAAGGGGGAAGTATACTTGAGACTGACTGTGAATTTTTTAGGCTTAGATTATATGAATTAATATGAGCAGATGGTGCTTTGTAGCTCCTGCTTTGCAGCCTGATATCTGTTTTTTGATATGTGGTGTTAAAGCTCAGCCTAAAGTGCCTGAATAATAGGCGGCACTAGGCACTTTCTGAACCTCACTGAATAACAAGACCTGACAGGCAGCCCATTGTTCTAAATTGCTGTCTCACAGTAAAGCCAACTGCTTCTGAAATTTCACCTACCTGCTTTATTTAACTAAATCTCTACGCATTTTCTATCCTAAAAATGCTGTCTGAGAAAGGTATAATGATCTTCTATTATACCGTCAGTTTTACATCCTGCTGCTTTAAAAAAAATTCCAGTTAATTTTGCATGATTTCTCCTTGAAGTGCTTTCCAAGTTACATTGAAATGACTGAATAATCATGGAGGCTCACTGTGGCCCTTGTAGTTTTGTCCCTTTTTTGACTACAGTTTCTCTAAAAGGCTGCAAGTGTTTTGTTCTTTCATGGAGAAATGTACTTCATTCTCCCCCCCCCACTGCTTTCTGATACTTATGTGTGTGGGGATTCTGGTGAATACAAAGAGATGGAGGTTGGTATGAGTGATGAAAGTTTCATCATATGAATGTTTCAAATGTGAAATTTGAAACAGTTGATATTATTATATAAACCCTTCAATTTTCTAGAAGCACTATATATTATATTTCTTATGTTAAAAGTTGCAAATAATAGGCATTTCTCTTGGGAAAAGTTAGGTTTGCATCTTTTTATCTCAAAATTCTGTCATCTCCCTGTTTAATAGGGAAAGGAGAAACTGTGATATATAATACCAAAGTAATTGCTAGCGTTCTACTCTACTCAGTCCTGCAGACTTTTGTCTCTACTGCTTCAGATTCATTAGGTTGGTATACCAGTTCAAAAGTAACAAAATATATGAAAACAACAATTAATTACCCTAGTATTAGACAACTTTGTTCAGGAGAAGCTGTTCAAGTGTCCTAAAGAGAAGCAGTTTGTTTTGTGCCTATACATCTCCTGTAGTTCAGCCTAGGTTGGGTTATTTCTAAAGCACCATCAGTAATTGTCAGTCAATAATACAAATGTCATTAGGTTGAATGAAGAGTGCTGAGTTTCAGAAATTAAATGACAGTCTAGTAAAGAGGAGTGTTAAAAATATCTGTATGGGGAAAGCTTGTTCCCATACTGGAGGGAAAAATAACATATGCTCTTGTGTACATTTATAATTTTGTAAGTGTGTGCCTCTTAGGGAGATGATGTAATACTAACAGATATGACTGGTTAGTGAATGATGACATCCTCAGAGCAGCACAAGTTCTGCTGATCCAGAAGCCCCATAATGGCACTGACATTTGCAGTCCTGAAACTGGGGTACTTCTGTGTGTTAAGGCATTGCAGTTAAAAACATTGTTAGGTTATCCTTTTAAAGAGTTGAGTTTGTGCAAAGCCAGACTCCATCGTCTGTTATAGCCTGCATGATGTGGAAGATGTGAGTAAATGAGGGATCTTGAACTAAACAAAGACCAAACAAAAAGCACCCCTCCCTCCAAAATACATAAGATCAAGAGAAAAGTTATACACAAAATTCCAGTACTTTTCCAAGTGACTAATCCAGAGAGAGGCCAGAGATGGGAATGGAGAAAGTATTTTGAGCATTTTGTCACTAAGGAACTCTACCTTCCTTTGAAAAGCAGAGGTCACTTGCTTTCCTACTAGTGTAATCAGCAGAATCCTAAATAGACTGAGAGTCTTTATGGTTTGTAGAGCTTATGAGTCTTTATACACAGTACTACAAGTCTGACTTGTCTCTGAGCCATTTTGCTTCCAGTTCTAATTCTAGTCCTAAAAACATGCTATTCACAGTGAGTTTCTGAAGTGTCAAGGGCAGTGAAACAGCTCTAGAGTAAATTTTTAGAACTGTAGAACATCCTAATTTGGAAGAGACCCAAATGGATCATCGAAGTCCAGTTCGTGGCCCTGCACAGGACAGCCCCAAGAATCACACCATGTACCTGAGAGTGTTGTCCAAACACTTCTTTAGCTCTGGCAGGCTTGGGGCCATGACCATATCCCTGGGAAGCCTGTTCCAGATAAACCTTCCTGGTTTTGGGGTGTGGAACTAGCTTAGAATTTAGTGGTGTATTTTCAGGAAAAAGAGGACTGCAATTACATGGCTACCAGGCTTGTGGGATGAATGGATGTGGTTTTGAACATTTGGAACAAGTTGGTTAAGTGAGAGTTGTTTCATAGTGAGAGCTATCAGCTGTGCAACTCTGGACTGCAGATCCCATGTGCTTTTCCTTTTCAGATTCTGCATTTCTACCACAGTTTGAACGTTCAAAACCCTTCGTTACTGACCACTTTCTGCTCTTATTAGAGATAATTTTAAAAGACTGGCTGGCTTAAAAACATTTAAACTCTTCAGAATGCAGGCCATTGCCCTGGGTGAGATTTTTTGGATGCCCAGCAGAGGGAGCGGATGTCCCACTGTCAGGGGCTGGAGACAACAGTCCTGTTTTGCCCCTACAGCGCAGTCACATACTGCGTTTTCTGTGCTTTTGTAGTCTGCTGATGCTGTTTTGTGTCAGATAAAAATCTTCATCTTCAGTGGAAAATGTGCTACATGAGCTATGATGGTAGATTGGATGTGTTGTTAATGTTTTGTGTAATATTGCAGAGCATGTGGCACTTCTCAGAAGAATTAGAAAAGCTTGTGAAACAAGTAAAGAAGATAAGTGGGTAGTTTCTTGTTTTGTTGTTTATGTTGTGTTTTTTTTTTCAATTGAACAGATCACAGTAGGAAGATTCAGTAGTACTTATTACATATGAAAAAAGGCAGAAGGTGACGACCCAATGTCCTGTCACGCAAGGGTAGACCTGTCTAGTGTGAGTTAATGTGACAATCTCTAAGACACAGGCTATATTGAGGAATTCCTACTCTCAGTTCCACTCTCACATAAATCTGGTGATGCAAATTTAGGCCTTCAGCACTGAGCTGTGCAGTGTCAAAGGAGGAATCTCCAGCTATGGCCTTTTTCTTTTTCTTAAAACTGTTACCAAGGTACAAGGAAGCTACTACCTAAACTGTGACTTCAATTTTTTCAGTCACAGATACTCCCATCAGCCTTGTGTGATGGAGAAAACAGTGAATACACTATGTGATTTGGTCTGTACAGCCACAGTAGACCACTAAGACTGATGCCATTACCTCTGTCATTTCAGTGACGGTAAAGTTGGACTAGAAGTATCTGACTCAAAAGAAAAAAACAAAACTGTTATGTTAAAAAAATAGGTCCCGGGGTTATCTAAGGTGGCACAGTCTTGACAAATGCATTAAAGATTACAATATTTATTGTAATACTCTCGTGAATTCTTTATGAAGTCCATTCTGTAAGCAGATAGCGGGGTTTGGGTTTTGCACAACGGCAATTTTTTTTGAGTGGTTAGGGCTGAATGAAGCTTCTCATTTCTTCATGTTCCTGATGAGTCTCCTGTACCTCTGGCATTCTGGAAGAGCCAGCTTTTCTGATCTTCTGCAGCAGCAGTTGAAAGTATGTTCACAACTGATCTTGGTACCAGGGACTGGTGCACTGGCAGTCCCAAAGCAAGCAGATGAAGGGGAGGTTCCCCCCAGATCAGAACTAGTATAGCGAGTCTTTATTCACTTTCATGAAGTGTGCTTTGATGAACCTGCCTCTTCCCCTAAACTTTTTAGTCAATAAAGATCTTCACTAAGACTGTAAAAATAGTAGTCTTAATTTGTAACATAAGGACCTTTTCCAGACCTAAAGTGAAAGCACAGAGCCTCGCAACAAAATAATTGTAGATATTTCTTTTTAACGAGCATGACAATGCATTCCACCCAGATTTCTTGATTAAAACGAGTTGCTTTAGCTTTGCTGAAACTTGAAATCAGCCTGATGTAGATACCAGCATGGAAGACTTAAGCCTAAAAAGAAATTTGGGAGCTTGAAACTTAAGTCTTCAAATGGAACGTTTTAGGCAATCATTAACCAGCGGTAATGCTGCCATGAAAGCAGATGCATTTGTGAGGAGACACACAAACTTTCATTGATTAAGAACAAAATCCTGTGCTGGTGACATTAATGAGAAAAGTCCCGTCAACTATCAGTGTGGCATTTTGATACATTTCACATAATAAATATTAATAGTAGTTTAGAGGAAATGCTACCGGAGAGCAGTGAAGCCAAAGTATTTGACTTTGTCCTTGTAGAGATCAAAGTACAAAGGTATAAGAAGATACTGTTGGTGGTTTGTTAAAGTCGTTTCCTGGTAATTATTTGTATATCTTATTGTGCATTGGATTGATTTGTGGTGCCTAGTGGAAGAAGTCGTGCTCTAGTTTTCCTAGTGCCATGTCACGTGGTTCATGTTAAGTAAAAGTCTTTGTTAGTAAAAGGTCTAGCCAGGACCTGCATTTTTCAGTCTTATCTTGAGCAGCTCATAAGGTTCAACGTTAAATGGAGTGGGCAATGTTTCCATCACTGATTTCTTCTCAGCCTCCCTAGCTGAGGGAATCATTAGGCAGAATTTATAGCAACCTGGAAATTTCTAGTCTAGTCATCGTAGTATATCAAATTTGGATTTATACTAGAGGAAGGGAAGCCTTTTGATTGTATTCTGATAAATAAAATTTGAAATTTTATAGAAGTGGCCACCCTATCTATTCTACATGAGTAAATTGAACACTGCCAGGGAATGTTCTTGGGGTCCTGCCATTTGATTGCCAATAAAGGTTAGCATGGTCCCCAAAAAAAGACAAAGAGATGCATTTTCTGAATCCAGAATCGGGCAAGGTAATAAGACCAAGTGAAAGTTTCCTATTGAAGGAAGGTCTCTCAGAAAACAGATACTAAAAGCAAAGTTAAACTGCTGAAGTGTAAAGGAAGAAAATCACTGCAAAATTATTTGAATTAACACATGGACCTTGTATTTAAGATAATCTGTGGAGTACAAATCTGATGTGTAGAGACTAGATAGTATTTATAAAATTGTTATTTGACCACAAATCTACCTTTTGGTGTTCAATATCAAGTCTAAACAAATATGGGTAAATCTGATCTAAACATTACCTGAAATTCAGAAAGTATTCAGGACTCAACAGTATCAAACCTTTGCATCAAAATTATTACCAGATTGTATTATTGCTTACAAACCTTTTAAAATATTAATTCACAATTATTTTTTCTTCTCCCGTTCATTTTTGAGGTTGGAGATGAGATAGTTCGTATAAATGGATATTCCATTTCATCGTGCACACATGAAGAAGTCATAAACCTCATTCGTACAAAGAAAATAGTGTCCATAAAAGTAAGACGTAAGTAACTTAAAAAATCGCCTCTATCACCAAAGATTATTAATAGATTACTGACTCTTATTAATAGATTGCTGATGATCTGTAGAAACTTAACAGAGAATTTTTCTTTTTCAGATGTTGGCATGATACCTGTCAAAAGGTAAGGGTATTTCATGTGAAAACAAATTAGATCACTTATTTTCACTTAGCCTTTTGTATCCAAAGAACCTGTGTTTATTATGAAAATGTTTTGAATGCTGATTAAAATGTCATTTTCTTTGTCTGTCTGCATAGACATTTGTATAAGCTGTTCGAGTTGTTATGGTTCTTTTTACAGTCTTTCTTAGAGTTTCCTAAAATTGTTTCGCTTGAGGAGGTTTGATCAATTTTATATCTGACCAACTTTACTAGCTTAAATAATTGCATTGTTGTTTGATGTTTTATTTAAATTGCTGGCAAATAAACCAGTTGTTGTGAATGGTATCCAAAGAAAGTTGTGAATGCAAAATAGAAGACCACATTCAAAAGTAGCTTCTTGAGTACATTTTTATTTGTGCCATTATTTTAAATTGTTTTCTTCTTCCAGTTCAGCAGATGAACCCCTTAAATGGCAATATGTAGATCAGTTTGTGTCAGAATCTGGGGTAAGAGATCAATATTTTATTAACATATCTTCTGGGAAATCTGTAATGGTTCTGAAACAGTTTGTCCTCTGACCTTATCATAGAAACTATTGTTTGTATTTCTATGATGCAATATCTTGTTACAAGTGTTCTGTTAGAAACATTTTTTATGATATGAAATTATTCTAGAACCATTAGGTAAAAAAAGGGCAGGACACAAATGAAATAGCTTTTACTCATTAATTGGTGCTTTATTTTGCTTGAGTTTATTGACTTCCCAGCCTGTAGTTCTACTGTATAAATCTTTATCAGATTATTTTGCCTGTATTAGGTGTATTAGTGGAGGAATGACAACTTTGAATGCAAAGGGTTGCAGCAGTGAAAAGAAATACCACAATTACTGTTCTTTCCCTTTCAGGAAGAAAGACTTAGTTCAATAGCGAGCACTATCGTGTATTTCTCCAGCCCTATTGTCAGGGAACAGCTAAATTATTATTTTGCCATATCACTTTCCTCTAATTTTTCTTCAGCCTTTTCTGAAGACCAAGTTTGACTATTTAAGTAATCTTCTCCAAATTGATAAGTTCAGTCTTTCACCTTAGCCATGCAGATCCACTGAAATGACTCTAATTCACATTCATTTCCAGTAGGATAGGACCTTGGAGGAATCTTATCTTGATGTTGGCAGGGTTTCATTTTGGCTATAGGAAATTTTATAGTAGTCTTGATATGAATTTAAGACAGAGTAACATCTGCAACATTTTTTAATCCCTCTATAGGAAGCAAAGGGCAGTGTTGCTGGACTTGCTTCTTCTGGAGGGAGAGACAGTAAGGAGAAGAAAGTCTTCATTAGCTTGATAGGTACAAAAGGCATGGGGTGCAGGTGCGTAGACATTTGTTATTTAATGTCACTGGTTTATTAAGTGAGACATTCAAGGCAGTTATTTCCATCCTTTGTTGCTATGATATCATGAAAATAAAGATCTACGTTGGATCAGAAAGGCAAACTGCAACAGCAGGGTATCTGTGGCACATATTACTTATTTTTAGACAAAACATAAATACCCGTGTTAAAATTTCTGATATAAACAAAACAAAACAAAAACCATCATAAAGCTATATCCAGTTCCTAAAATTAATGTTGAATCTGCAGGGTTTTTTTAGAAATATGATTCTCTGATTCTCAGACTCTTGTCCTCGCACTAGTTATGGAGGTTTTGGGGTAGAAGGGATATTGTAGAATTTTTTTATGTATTTAGGAATATGTAGTTGAAATTGCCAGGAGTTTTCTTTCATGTTATCTGGAGGATATAAAGACTTCTAAAAATTATTTACAGACCTGGGAGGGTGGTTCAACATCACTTGTTGGATATATAATCTACAAAAGTAGTTTCTGTGTTTGGGCCCAGCTTAGATGGCAGCTTAAAGTTTCCAAGCTAGATGTTCCTCTGGTTGAAACATCCTTCTTGCTTCTAATACAAAATCCTAAAAAAATAACACAGTTTTATACACAGAGTATACTGCAGTTCAGTGAGTAAACATGTGAGCAATTAGTAATTCTTCATTGGGTTACTCGCTTTCAAATACTGTTGGTGTCCCGTAGAAGGTGTAGGTCAGTATACTGTATTAGTTGCAACATCTAAGGCAAAATCTAGAAGCTTGAATATTTTTCTTTAAGCTTTTTTTAAATAAGAGTTTTGTGGTGTAAAAAATAAAAAAGCAGGATGATAAGTTGTTATGGTGTTTGTTTCAGAGTAGGTTCATGCCATAAATATTCTTTTCTCCTAAGTTATTTTTGATTAAACAACTAAAACTATTCACTGTATTATACTGTATTATTCTATAAGTATCATCCTATAAATGTTTTGGGTTTCTTATATTACCAGTATTTCCAGTGGTCCGACACAAAAACCAGGCATTTTTATCAGCAATGTTAAGCCGGGTTCTCTTTCAGCAGAGGTGGGCTTAGAGGTGAGTATGTCACCTTCCAAGGTAGGTACCACAAGGACCTCTTGTTTTTATTTAATATATGTAGTAACTTAGCATCTGTACTAAAATTTGTATTAATTTCTTTAGGTTGGTGATCAGATTGTTGAGGTAAATGGAGTGGACTTTTCTAACGTGGATCATAAAGAGGTAAGATCAAGTCTTTCTAATTCCCTGAGTTTGTAGTTGTCAGCTTATTAAACATCTCTCTAATCTTCCAGGCCACAAAAAATTGATTTTCATACTAGGCTACTAACTCAAGGGGTTGAATGGAGCATGGGAATGTGGAGGTTTGCATACCTACCACCTTGTTTAGTTCAGGTGGGGGTTCTGAAAATTCCAACCTTGACAACCAGCATCTTCCATTGAATATATACTGGCCTTTTTTACCACTTGTTTCAGGCTGATTTTTGTTTTGTTTTAATTTGCAGGCTGTCAGAGTGCTCAAAAGTAGTCGTACTTTGACTATCTCTGTGGTAACAGGCGCTGTAAGTAGTATATTTGTAAAAGCAGAACATTGGTGAAAATTCCTATGTCAGCAAATAAATGGTAAACAGAAAATTATAAAAACTAAACCTCCGTTTCTTTGTAAGATCTGTACCACTAAATTCTGTCAAACCAGGGCAGTGTTGAATGGCTTTCGATTATTTCATACCATCCAAAGTGTTCTCAAATGAAACTGTTTCATGATTGTGGGCCAATGCAAAACAGTTCCCTTTACAGTGGAAATTAAATTTACCGTAATGGCTTCTCGTGTTTGAGAGCTTCTGTTCAAATAGATATCTGCTTCTGCTGAAACATAAAAGGTAAATTGGATTGGAGTCAAATCCTGAATAGATGATGTCTTAGTCTTATTCCAAATTAATTCGTTGTGTAACTCTTTATCTGATCTATTTAGTGTATCAACACATTGAAAATTGTTCAGTTTTCCATTTCCACTGTTTCTTACAACACAACTTTAAGCCTTTGGGGCTTAATCTAAAGCCAGTTGAAATTAATTAAATCTTCTCTCTGACTTCAGTGTGACTTTTAATAAATGTTTGAATGTTTTTACTGCCTTAATCCTTCTTACTGCAAAGTGTGTAGTTATGTACAAGAGGATAATCAAGTTCCATAGACTAATCAAAGATGGTGTTTTCTAATTGTCTTGCAAATGAATTAAATGGGGGAAAAAAAGATGTAATAAATCACTTCAGCTACTTCCTAAGGGTTGCTACATTAAGGAATTAATGGTTTATTTAAACTGCTCCTATGGTAACAAAAGATGCAGTTGTCCAAAGACGTTGTAGACATTGTTTAAAAAAATACTCCAGACCCAATTATTAAGCTCCAGAAACTCAACATCCTAAGGACTTAGTTTCAACTTCCAGATATGTTACAAACTGTTAGAAAAGATGAGATCTACTCCAGTGTGCACCACTGGGGTTCTGTCCTTAGAACAGCAAACTGTTGCTATGAAAGTGTTCTGTTCCACATTGCTTCACCTTGCGTGTCTCTCCTTTCCTCAATGCACATCTTTGTACTGGAGAAGAGATAGCAAAAGGAAATAATTTCCCTACTCCTGCTTTTCATCAGCAAAGACTAGGGTGCAAAGGCATTCTTCAGTGCCTGCTTTTGTTTAAGCTGTCTGAGCCTTAGAGACATGAAAAATCCTGCCTTCCTAATTTAACATGGGGTTTTAATTTCAGAAATGAAAATTAGATAAATGTTATCGATGTTCCACTATGGAAATATCTTCCTTGAATAGGAAGTAGTGATGTTGTCTTAACTGTAAAGCAAATGAAACAGGAACAAAAACAACTGAAACACTTCAACTATATAATGTTTTGGGAATGTGTGTTCCCTGTGTTTGGGTTCCCTGAATGACGGTACCTTTCAGCAGCAGCCAGGCATGAGAATATTAAAACACAGTAACTATGTAGTTGTCTTCACACTGGGAATCATTCAATGTGCTGTTCTCTGACATTTCATTGCTCAGTTAGGTTTCAAGAAGGTATAATGTCAAGTTTTTTTCTGGGTGACACACTGAGCAGGTATTTGGCATGATCCCTACACTGTTGTTGCATGACTCCTATGAGGTGTTGAGCACATCGTAACTTGGAGGATGAAATTGGAATAGCTCTTTGGAGTGAAGTGTTCAGATCTTCCAGGGTCTTTCAGAATGCCTTCCTCAGAAAAAGTGAGGAAATGGCAGATGTGCTAGTATGTAGTTGGTTTTTGAATTATTTCCTAAAAGAACTACATTCATGAGTTTTTCTCACAACTGATTTGGGTGGTGGTTGTGATTGCAGGGGAAGGAGCTGTTCATGACTGAAGAAGAAAGACAAAGAGAAGCACGTCTCCGTGAGCAAGAACGCCAGGAGTTAATGCATCAGAAGCGGCTTGCGCTGGAGACTAACAAAATCATCAAAGAGCAGCAAGAGAAAGAGAGACTGTAAGGATTGTGTATAGGACAGTCTGAAAAACTTACCTTGGGTTTGGAAAGGGCATGGGAGACAGGAGCACACTGTGATTTCTGTGACAATTCTCGCAGAAGTGAGAAGATTCCCAACTTAGATTAACTTGATTTTGCTGTTGCAGAATCTCTGTTCATAAAATGCTTATCCTGTGGTGCTCTTGACATTCTGGGTTTTCAAAGCTGATGTCATTCAAACCCATCTCGAGCAGAAGGGTCACTTTGCTCCCTGACTGTCATACCTCTATGATTCAGTGTCCTTATTATCCAGATGGTCAGGAATCACCTCGGGGTTCCTATGAAAGCATACTGAACCCTTGGTAGCTTTAAGATGACTTCTAAAAATTTTCCCCAGTATGTTTGTATTTATTGTCTATATCTTTTACTAACTATATGCTGACACACTTTGTCCAAGTTCTTACTCAGAAAATACTATTTTTACCATGGTGTCCTAATTCTTCTTATTACAGAAGAAAACTGGAGATTTCCCAGAAGGCTGCAGAGGAAGAAGAGAGATATCGCAGAGAAATAGAGCAGTAAGTAGAAATCTGACATAGGCAGTATGCCACCTGAAAAAGAGTTCTTTTATATTAGGTCTGGGTAAAAACATTCTGCATGTTCCTTTCTAATAAAGTTGTGTAATGTTTCCATTTAGCTAAATATAGGGTCCAATACGTATCAGTAAGTACACCACAGTTACAGAATAGGAAACTGATCTGAAAATCAGCACCTGGAAAACATGAGGCTTATGACAATAATAAATTCAATGTGAAATTGAAGTTGAGCACTTATTTTTAAAATATGTTATTAAAATATAGAGAAACTTAGGCTTAAGGAAGTTTTGTGTCTCTAAGCTTCTTTACTCTGTTGTCTTCATTTAATTCTAACAGAAAAAAATTAGTACTGCTATGAAGCAGATCAGGTTAAAAACAGAGAAGAATCACTAAAGAGTTGGGAAACGTGTGTACTCGGGGGGTTGGTGACATATCCACTTACCTTATATTTTAAAAAAACAGAACACAGGTAGTTTGTTCATGATTTGTAAGACAGAATTTAATAGTCTTTTCAGGCTGTCAGTCAGTTCTGACAACAAAAGCTATGTAGAGTTAGACAGGGGAGGTTTATGTTAGATATTAGAAAAAGGTTCTTCACCTCGATTTTGGTTGGGTACTGGAACAGGCTCCCCAGGGAAGTCATCACAGCACCAAGCCTGACTGAGTTCAAGAAGTGTTTGGACAATACTCTCAGGCACATGGTGTGACTCTTGGGGATGGTCCTGTGCACAGCCAATGATCCTTGTATGTCCCTTCCAACTCGACATATTCTGTGATTCTGTAAAATAAGGACTATGTGCTGCTAACTGACTTGAGTCATACATTTTAACTAGGCTTTTGCTTTTCTAAGGTGAGAATTAATTAAAACAGTGACACCAAAAGCAGGCAGTTCTGTAACCTATTTTATTCAGGAAATCTGATTTTTATTATCACAGTCTCATCATCATGGCTAGGCTTTGCAAATGAAGATTTGGGAAGGGCGCACAGTCTATTCTTGGTTTTAAAAAGTTATGGTTCTAGAACAAGACACATTCAAAGATTGTATCATTATATAGTCACTACTATATTTGTTACTTCAGCATTTTTTTACATTTGGAAGTTTGAAATTAACCAGTATTACATATTGTTATTTTCACAGTACTTAATTTCCTTTCTAAATGTTGGGAAATTACATGAAAGAAGAGTAAGTTACACAGTATCTCTTTTGATCTGAATCTGTAAGGTGCAAAAAGGAATATATTTCCCAGCTGTCACAAGAGAAAAATTTTCTGACAGTCTGGCCTTGGGCTCTGCTGCAGCACATGGATGAATTCTTATGCCTTTCCCTTTTCTAATTCCTGGGGAACTGATAATCCTGTTCTTTATTATGGTCTATAATAGAAATCCCTGCAAAAGCCAAAAGCTGCTATAAAAGCAGACCATCACAGATGACAAATGGCTCTGTTCTCCAAATCCGGATTGCCTGTCTGTTATAATGAATGTTGCATATCTGCAGTGCTCTTCTGAACTAAGTGCATCTTTACTCACTATGGGGGGGCTTTCATGCCTTGAGGCCTTCTCATTGTAAGGTGTAGCGTGGCTTTATACTTCCTTGTATAACTTTCAGGTGCTGCTCAGGCACTGTAAAAGTTTTCCATATTACAAACCAAAATGTTAAGTCAGTGTCAATCTCCTTGGTGAGGAGGAGGCAGAATGGTAGTAGAGGAACTTAGATGAAATCTAAAGCTTAGATTTAATAAGCAGTTGTGGCAGGCAGTTACACTAGAACACAATGCTTTCCTGCACTAATGGTTTGTGAGGATCACCGCTTGGTATCTTTTAGAAATCCTTTCTGCAGTAATTCCTTGTATAAAGTCACTACTGTGCTGTTTTTTGATATCTTGCATGCATTTTTGGAAAAATTTTCAAATGTGCTTCAATGGCAGAAGTCCCTAACCCCATGTCCTTCAATGTAACCCCATTTTTTATGGAAAACATTCTGTCCATTGTTCCCTGCTATTGACTATGCCTCTAAATTTAAATACTGAGCTCAGCTACAGATTTAAGACTTCTTTGACCACACGTGAATATTTTTTTCAATTTATTTAGCTAATTTAGAAATCCAAGTATAAGTAGCATCATATATATCTAAGACCTGGTAAATTTTGGCACCATGTATCAGCTTACCAGTTCAAGACCAGCTATAGTCAAAAATAGATCTTGGATCACTTAAGGCCCCATATATGAAGCTACAAGCTGTTAGGTTATACGACACTTCTGTTGTGACCTACTTGGTATTTGCTGAATTTTCCTTTGAAATGTTTTTTTTTTTGGATCACGGTGCCATTCTAGGTGCCTTCTAGGTAATTTACTTGTTCTGCAAACTCCTTTGTCCTGAAGTGTGACACTCCCTCTCTGCCCTCTCTCTCTACCCCTCCATTCCCCTCTGTTCTCTTTTTTTATTTCTTTTTTTTCATTTTTTTTTTCTAGAATCCTGAACTTAATGTGGTTTGTGTTTCAACAGTATTTAGTTCTTTTTGGGAAGAGTCACTTTTTAGTGCAACATAGAACTATGTGTTTGGGAAGCAATCATCAAAATGGATCTAAGATATAGAAGGAAGATACGTACTTTTTAGGTATAATTCACCATTGTAATGTCTGATTTAGGCATGTGATAGATGTTCTGTCATCCAGTGTTATAGTTAAAACTGACTGTTTTTCTAATAGATACTTCCAGTTCTAAAAATGAAAAATTACTAGCTGAGAGATGTTTTTTACTTCAGTCAAGGGGACAGTCAGTACTGTAGTGTATCACTCTGGGCTTAGTATCTGTGCAGGTGTTTATATAATTGGCCTTAAAAGTCTCAATATAAAATAAGAATATTTTACTCAGTTACACTGTATTTTGCAAATTATCTTAGTAACTTAGTAAATGAAAAAGAATGATGAAAGGAATTTACTTTGGGAGAAGGAAGAATTTATTATGCTTTATATTAAAAGAAAAACTAAGCATACTAAACACAAATAATTGTACTGTATATATTGATTCTGTTGTTTTGATACTTGGAATTCCTAGCTGCATTTTTTTCCTCTAGGATAACAGCAGAGGAGGAGAAATTTAAAAAGGAGTGGGAAGAAGACTGGGGTCCTAAAGAACCACCCAAGTCTTTAAAAACTGTAACTGCAGAAGTGCATTCTGTCCCACGTTCCAAACACAAAAGTAAGTAATTGATTTCAGCTTACCTCCTTGTATTTGTTTCAGACATATCACTGAACTGTATGGAATATATCACCAGTTTGTGTCCAAGCCAAGTTGGTTGGTGCTAATAACACCAAGGTTGTGGGTTCAATCTCTGTACAGGCCATTCACTTAAGAGCTGGACTTGGTGATCCTTGTGGGTTCCTTCCAACTCAGAATATTCTGGGATTCTGTGACTTGGTTATTTTCAGAAGGCTGGAAACACACAGTAAATTAATTTAACTCTTATTTAACAGGTACCTATCTTGCAAAATTTACATCCACTCTAATAGTCATGGTTGTTAACCATCAGCAGCATAAGGCAAAAATTAAAAAAAAAAAAGCTTATGAGGAAATCGTCTTGAAGTATAAACCTCTTTAGCTTGGGGTTTTGGTGCATTGTTTTCCATGTTTTTTCTGTTCAATGTTTTGCTTGTCAACCTTTTCACAATTTGGGTTAGAAGGGATCTAGTTCCAACCCCCCTGTCATGGATGGGGGCACCTTCCACTACACCAGGTTGCTCAGAGACCAGTCCAACCTGACCTTGAACATTCATTCCAGGGATGGGTATCCACAATTTCTCTGGGCAACCTGTTTCAGTGTCTTACCACCCTCACAGTAAAAAAATTTCTTCTTAATATCTAATCTAAACCTATCCTCTTCTAGTTTAAAACTATTCCCCCTTGTCCTGCCACTACATGCCCTTTTAAAAAGTCCTTTTTCAGCTTTCTGGTAACCCCTTTTAGGTACTAGAAGGCTGCTCTAAGGTCTACCCAGAACCTTCCCTTCTCCAGGCTGAGCAAGCCCAGCTCTCTCAACCTTTCCTCATAAATGTGCTTCAATCCTCTGATCATCTTTGTGGCCTCTGCTCTGGACCTGCTCCAGCAGGTTCACATCCTTCTTATGTTGGGGACGACAAAGTTGGATGCAGCACTCCAGGTGGGGTCTCACAAGAGTGGAGTAGAGGGGGAGAATCACTTCCCTCAACCTGCTGGCCACGCTGCTTTGGATGCAGCCCAGGATAGGATTGGTTTCCTGGGTTGCGAGCTCACTTGGCCAGGTCATATTGAGCTTCTCATCCACCAGCACCCCCGAGTTCTTCTCAGGGATGCTCTCAGTCCTTTCTCCTCCCAATCTGTATTTGTGCTTGCATTGCCTCAACCCACATGCAGGACCTTGCACTTGGCCTTATTGAACTTCATGAGGTTCACACAGGCCCACTTCTCAAGCCTGTCCAAGTCCCTCTGGATGGCATCCCTTTCCTCCAGCATGTGAACCTGAAAATGGATTTGATATCACTGGGCACTCTGCTTCAGAATTAGTCAAGAGACGGAGGAGGTTCTGTTTGTACATTGCAGTTTTCCATGAAGAATCGCCCTGAATTGTGTCTGACTTACTTGTCTTAGGAATTTAAGGCAGAGCATAGTTGACAGTTAAGAAGTTACATGGGAATGTACAAAGAGTATGTGGAGAGCGTGCTAAAATTGTATTGTAAAAAAAAAAACAACTGCAAAGTGCTCGTTGCATAGTTTACAGGAGAACTGGGCCTATTCCTAATGTGATTATATTATTTTGTGTATGACTTCAGCGAAGTCACTTAACTTTTCATGAAAGAGAAACTGAGATAGGGAGTTGTTTCTTCTGCAACCATCTCCTACCCATTTAGTTTTCTGACTCTTCAGTACAATATTTTCTCTGTGTAGCATTCGCCCCAGTGACAGTGCAGTAGAAGGCCAATACTTCTTTTTGAAGGTACATATCCCAGAACTGCTGATGGTTTGGTTACAGGAAAAACCGCCTACCTCTGCACCCACCTTCATCACAGAGCAGACTAATGATCCACATGCAGATTTTAACTGCTCTTCAGAGTTGGAGGAGGTTGGAAATTGATTTGATTCAAGCAGGAACTTACTTTTTTTCCTCTTCTCAATTATGCAGAAAAATATCTTGTTACTAGCTACTATTTTCTTATTTCATGGAAACTTCTAATCACACATTGCTGATCTCTTTTTCATTTCATGGGAACTTCCAGTTAGACTGTCACTTCTGTCTCCTCACTCCTTTCCTCCTTTGTTTCTCTAGTAGATTTAGAGGGAGTTGCACATGACCAGCTTGAAACAGATGACATGGATGAAGTGATCATGAAGCAGGACAAACAGGTTTGCCACTCAGCCTTAACATCCTATCCTGATTCAAATTCTTCCTGTGTCTCACTTCCTCCTGACAGTCAGTCTTGACACAGAACTGACCATTTGGTTTTCCTAGGGTAAAATTCCTTTGGTAAAAGATTAAAGGTTTTGATGCTGCTGCTGTCATTGCTTTCTAAAGATACCTTGATATTAAATCTAACAGTCCTACAGAAACATGGATTATATTGCAAGCTCTGTGTGTTATCAGTGTTTCATATATAAAATTATGGTAAGAGATTGTTTTGTATGTTTTTAATTAGCAGTATGTTTTGTATTATTTATGCACTTGGCTTGAAATATTTTGTCCTAGGAAATGGAGTTTTTCTTGTCTCCTCAAACACCAGTGTCCTGCCACAGGCTTGAAGGAGTTTGAATATCTGTTTCATTTTAAGAGGGTTTATTAAAACTACTGTAAAGTAGGACTGTGACCATGGAAATCTTAGCAGTGCATTGCCTGTGTGGTTCTGTATGAAGTTTACTTGTTGCATTTGCTTTGTTTAACATAAAGTGTGTATCATTAAAATAAGGGAAACATAACTAAATGTACTGGCACAATTTAACAACAAATTGACTAAGAACTTGTCATGTAATAGCAATCCTTTGGTGTTTCGCCTTCAAATAAATTTTAATGTTACATGTGTCAGCACGGATTGATCTGCATATGAACAAGTCCTTGGCTTTTCTTCAAAAAAACGACTTCTTTACCTTTTTTAGCTTTTGGGTGGTTTTATCGATATGAAGGAAAATTTCCCACCATCCGTAAGGTACAAAGTGTGATATGTAAATGTGTTTGCTGTGTGTTTGAATTTGAATTCCCCATTTTTCTTCTTCTCTGTTATTACTGAGCATTCTGTATAGTCAAATGCTTCTTCTTTTAACATGTGCACAAATTAAGATGCATTTGAATTGCACGTGTCTAGGAGTTTGTCCTTTTGAGTGCTTTGGACTTTTGAGTTCTACCAGCTGCAGAGGGAATTCTATGTCAATACTTTGCAGGTGTTCACTACAGGTAGGCAGTGCATGTCTTTGTGTTCTCCAGAAGTCCTCGAAATCATGTATATTAAAACCCCAAACAGTACAGAGAAAAAAATTAAGTGGGAATTAAATACTCAGTTCCCAGTTACACCTTTGCAAATTTCCCAGTAGGAGAAGTGCTGAAGGCAAAAGGGTGTTAGGCATGGGCATCTCACAGAGTGAGCAAAAAAACTGCAGCAGTCTTTAAGGTGATAGAAAATTTTTCTGTCTCTAGAGATGCTGCTGAAGTATTGCAATTTCACTTTATCAGAGTTTCAAATTTGTTCTCGCTGTTGCTTTATTCTCTTTATTTCTTTCAGTGTGTCTTCGCCATGTTATGGGGGTTTGCTATGATGCTGTGTGCTTTGGTGTGGTTTTTTTTTGTAATTAACTGTGCTAGAATTGAAATGAAGATTTCTTGTGCCTGTCTTCTGAGAACTCAAGGTTTCTGAGGAGGTCAAGATTGTTTCTGACAAATGAAGTACTTGTGTCACCATTCAGGACTATAACTTTAACCTTCTATGCTGCCAGGATATGCTTGTTCTCCTTAATAAAGAATAGGAAAAGATGGTACACTCCAATGCCATTTTGTTTTGCTAGCAACTGTAAATCACCATGGATCTGTAACCTGTGTGAAAGCCAGTGCAGTCAGGATTTCTATCTGAAAATTCTAGATGCATGTTATGAAAACTCAGTCTCTTAGCACAAACAGAGTATTGTTGCTGCAAATATAGTTTACAGAATGTACAAAATTCCTTTTCATATAGTAATGAAGATCTTACACAATTACTGTTGAACTCTGACACAGTGTGCACTAGAAACTTCAGAAGATGTATTTTTAATCTTTTGCTTTTAGAAATATTTTTAAATCTGGCAGTGATGAATTTTCATCCTACTCCAAATTGCTAGTGATTTTTTTTTGTTTTGTTTTAAAACCAAAATTTCACTCTGTACTAAAAATATCTGTAATAGGAAGTAAACTGAATCCATGGGGAAAATTGGTGGAAAGGATGAATCATCCTGCTGTATCTGAATGCAGAGAAGACAGCTAAGATTGTCTGATATATGTTCATCTTCTGGAAGACTTTGGCCTGTGTACTGCTTAGTGTGCCTTTGAGTTCAGTAATTTTTCAAACATTGGTACCTAGCAGGTTGATCTGCCTGATGTTACATTTAGTAGATGGTACTAAATGTATTTTCTAATTTTTTAGTGAATAATATCGACAGGAACAGAGGCTTCAGAAAGACTAAGCACCTTTTCCCTTTGGTTGCACCCTACATCTAGAATTTCAGAGTTGCTTTGTGCTATATTAGTTAACTCATCTGGGTAGATTTTATCCAGTGCTTGTAGGAGCTACATGGTCTTTGTGATGCAGTATTCTTCCTTGGAAGCAATTCAGTTTCTGAACTGATCTAAGCCTTTCCTTTATAATTCTTTGTTTCAGTTTTATTAAGGGATGCAGTGCTGGTTTGAGGACATATGCATGAACCTGTTTTATGCATAGACTATCTACCTATACATGAGCATCTGTCACCTGAAAACAATTAGTCATTTACATATATATATATATATATATATATCAAAGTGCCAAAACAGAGATTGCAAATCAAGACCCAACCAAAACTGTTTGATTTATTCAAAGTTTTGTGGTTGACCTGTGTGCCCTAAAGTTGTAACTTGCAGAGGAGAAAAAAAGTTGAGTTGTCTGATCTCATCCAACTTATGTTAATTGGCAGAGGCCCTCCAAAAAAAGTTCAATTTCCTGCAAGTTGCTAGGTAAATGGACTGTAGATTTTCTTTTAAAAGACCATCCCCATGCTTGCATCGACTGTAATTAAATTTTCAAGGCCGGCACTCATGTACCAAGCGTGAAGTTTGTGGTGGTTTTAGTAAATGATTTTTGTAAAAAAACTTCTCAGAAAGGGAAAGAACGAAAGAAGTCAAAAAGTGATAGCTTTTGTGAACAGAAGAAGAATAAAAAGGAAATGGAGTTTGAGCAAAAACTCGCCAAAGAGAAAGAAGGAATGCTGGAGAAAGAAAAACAACTGAAAATAAATCGTCTTGTGCAAGAGGTATGTTGTGATCTATCAAGTGCAAAATTATATTGAAAAAAATGAGCTGGATCTTTAGTGAAATTATCTTAGCACTTGCTTAATTATGTCAAAGGCAATGAAGTTTTAGTTTCACTGCAAAACTCTATTCCCACATTTGCTTGTTTCTAGTCAGGTATTGCCCAAACAAGGATAGCTCTGCAGTTAATGAGTGTCCACGTGTAGTGATGAATTTAATGAAACACAGCAAAATAGGGAATCATCCTCAAAAGCATTATTGTTTTTAAAACTAGTTTAAATGGCATTTCATGCTTGTGAAACATGTTTGTATTGTGACCATACCTATAACCTTTTCTCACGCACCACTGTTATGGTTAAGGTATCTGAGACAGAAAGAGAGGACCTGGAAGAATCGGAAAAGGTGCAGCACTGGGTGGAAAGACTTTGTCAAACACGGTTAGAACAGATTTCCTCTGTGGAGAATGAGTCTCCTGAGGTAAAATTCTGGCTTTTCCATATACTGCATGATCTCTAAATAACTCACTAGCTGTATTCTAAAAGCAACAGGTTTTTACCAGCAAAAAATCTGTCTTTATCTTTCCCCCTCAGCCTTCATTCTAAGAGGGGGGAAAAAAGTCAGTAAGGGATGAACTACCATCTATACCACTTTCTGTTTCTATATTTTATGAAGATTCAAACATTATTTTAATGAACTGGTTTTATTTTGTCTTTAAGTATAATATCACCACAAAATTAAGTTTTATTGACTCATGAGCTGTTTGGGCTAGGTGGGACATGCTACTGATAACAAAACTGAGACTAGAATACCCAGCTATATTTATTAATATGTTATGAAAATAAGAACATCATTGATGATGAGCTCTTTGTATGCTTCCTTGTTTTACGTGACATGAAGGTACAGGTTAAGAAAATGACAAAAAGATGAGAAACTCCCAAAGACTAGGGTTTGGGTTTGTGCTTTAAATAGTCCCCTTAAATTAGGGGAGTTGCAGATAGTGATTGTGCCTTAGAGCCTGATAGTTCTATATGTGGAGAGAGGCTTTCCCACCATCCTGCTGCCCTGGCTGTTTTCCAAGTACATCTGGTTTCAACAGGAACACTGCAATCTGCTGAACTCCTGTGGGATCCCCAAGAAATCGTAACCACAAAAGGGACCCTTGGGGAACACTCTCGCATGAATTTCCTTCAGGTCAATGCAGAGCAGCTCTGAAAAAAGCAGCTGATCTTGTGTTCTTCATGGCCTTAGGCTCAGATCCATGTGGCTTTTCAGTGCAGGCCTTTAGGACACTGGAATGATTATACTGAATGTTCTCTTAGTACGTAAACTTGGTTGCATGTGTTCTGCTAGAACTTTGTCCCCCTTACCTTGTAAAGTAAGAAGGAACATTACGGATTACAAACACTGTTGTATTTTCAGAGCTCTACCCAGATTTAAGACAAGCATTCTGTATTGTATTTGTTCCATCAATTCTTCTATTACATTATGTATAAAGGCTCTATTACAATTTTTCTTCAAAACTAAGCAGTTAAACTCACATAAAATACAAAACCTGAGTGCTTCCGAGGGATAAATGCATCTGAACAATATTTAGGTACTACAGGCATGAACTGCTTCTTTGGTGCGAGAGCAGTCAAGATCTCTTGACCTCTGCCAAAGGAATACCTATTTTTCAGTACCAGGGGTTATGTTAGATAAGGAGATCCAAAAAATGTTAATAGCATTACCCACTTGAGAGAAGTGGTGTTGTATTAGACTAAGAAGAATGTGTCTGTCAGACAGTTCATCTATGTAATATTTTCTCAGCTGAGACTACACAGTAGCAAAATGAAGAAGTATGGACTGAATTTTCTTAAATACTTCAGTTTGATAACTGATAAAAGAAATCTTAGCAACTCTAAAAACATACATAGAATCCTCCTCCATACACACACAACCTTATTTTTTGGGGTTAGCTGCTTATTATGTTCAAACTCTGGAGTTTGTTAGCCCCACAATAGATCTGGTATGGAATAATTATCCATATATTATAAGAGATAAAATATTTATAAGATATTATAAATTATAAGATCTCAACCCCCTTGAGGATCTGAATTTCATAGCACACTAAAATTTTGTTTTGATAGCTGCTTAAGCGTAATTTCCTTTCTTGTATTAATGTGTGGTTATGTTTACATGACATTAACCCCTTTCCCTTTTTTAATGACATAGAATTTCAGGGCCTGTGTTTGATTACTTTCTTTTCAGATAATAACCATTGCAAGCAGTAATTTTTACTTTCACTTCATGAGAGTTAGAGAGAGAAGAGTTGTGATTTGTCCTGTGATTTTACCTTCTGAAGACTTCATATTATTGGGGTTTTGTGGGGTTTCTTTTGTTGTCCCCCCTACCGAAGCAGCCAAGGCTACTGTCATTTTCTTCTGTTCAAACTAGAATCCCAAAGAGTGCTTTTTAAAAAGACTTTCAGAGAAAACGTTTGTGTATATTCTGTGTGGGAGAAGCCAAGAGCTTCCTGTGCAGGAGCAGTTAGACTGAGTGGTGTTCTAGGACTGGTCACTAATTTCTTCAGAGCTGTTGCAGGCAGAACTGCTGAGGCAGGTTTCTCTTCTGTTGCACATAGCTGGCAAGTGGACGTCCTTCTGCTTCGCCTTCTGCCACATCAATGCGGCGTTTTGCCGGTGGCCTGCAGCTTCACACCACAGATCTTGATGATATAAACTTAGATGAAGTTGACAAGCCGAAACAACGCGCCCCACCACCTCCACCGCCACCCACAGTCACTCCAGCACCACCACCTCATCCACTTCCTCCCTCAAACGTCCCACTTTCCAGAGGTCCAGCCCTGTCGGTAACACCAGCTTCCCAGGTGACCTCATGATCTGTTTGGATGCATGTGCCCTTACCATTCCCCTGCGTGCCTCCCGCCCCTGATCCATCATCCACTTTGTCCACTAGATCTACCAATCTGCCATATGCAATGCTGCAAGAGAGAATGAGATGGTTTCATAGTTTTTTAGTAGTGAATGCAGTCCAGAGGTAGCTTTATTTTAACATTTTTTAAATTTAAGTCAAGAGGACTTTGCTCTCCTGCCTCCATACACTGTAACCCTATCACGTGCAGATGTCTTAGGCGGAATATGTAGGTTAAAAAAAGACAATTTGGTCTTGAATGTTTAAAGATTTGAAAAACAAACAAACAAAAAACAGTGGCAGGCAGTGGATTTAATTCATTGTTAAATTTGAGAAAAATATCTATGCAGTGAAAATTACTTATGAAAGTGTTTTAAAAATGTCATCAAATTGCTTTGTTTGGTGAGAAGAGTGGACAAGGAAAATTGGCTTAAAATCAGAAAATCAAACTTCTAAAAGGTCAAAACAGTATCAATTACCAGTAAAATAAAGAAGCAAGAGCTGGTAATCTGGTTTGACTTGTTGAACACACAGGAGTTAGGGATTTCTTTGAGAAATCCTATTACTTTCTCTTTATTACAATCTGAGTTCAAAAGAGGATCAAATATATGAAATCTTGTGCCAGATCTCATCATGATTCCCTTTGATAAGCTCTAGTTAGATTCATATACTTGTTTTTGTGGCAAAAGATTCTTATTTATTTCAAAGAGCAGAAGAGGATCCCATACAGTCACTTCTTTGCTACAGAGTTTTTGCATGGATTGACTGACTGGTTTGGGGGTTTTTGCATGTTTACTAAATAATGTTTGCATGATTCTGGTTGGGGTGGGGAAGGATATGCGAGTTAATCACTACTTGGAGGAAACCAATAGATTATTTTTTATGTAAACCATGAATCTCTTGTAAACTTAAGTGGATCTCTGATAGTGCTCAATCTGAGTGGTTTTATATGTTTGAAGTGCCAAGATGCTAGATCCACTGAAACAGAAATATCAAATGTTCTTATGGATAACAAGTTTCCCAAGTTATTTGCAAAATAAAAATTATGTGAAAGGAAACAGATGTACAAAATAATACATTGAGAGGAGAAATACACTCTTCTAAAGCTAAAAGAAAATATTCAGACAGAAGAAGCAACATAAGAACTGCCATACTGGATCTGACCCCAAACCAATATATTCCAATATGTGCTTCTGGCAGTTTTTCCCTGTGAGATATGTTAGAAAAAAGAAATTAATAATTAAGAAAAATAGATTAGGTAACAACCAATAACCTGCCTTCAAAATTAATGTCAGTTTTCCCTGAATATAATTACTGTATATGAGGAAATATCTAGGCTCTTAGTAAAATATTAATACTGAGCCAAAGCTGCTTTGTTTTTAAGTAGATAACTCAGTATTCCCGATTTGGCTTCAGAAATGGAAGAAAAATTAGAAGCCTGACAATTTATCCTTGGTAGTTTTTACAAAGCCACTTTTTAAAATCACAGATAAGCAGAAGCAGTGCATTTGTGTGACTTCATGGATTAAAGATCTTGTGTTTGTGCCTGCTAAAGCCAAAAAGTAAGACAGCTGTAGTTGTCCCATAAGTTCACTTTCCTAATATTATACAAACTGGTAAATCTCTGTGTTGGTACATTTTTGGTTTTTTCCCCAAATCATTTAATTTCCAATTCAACTCGAACAAATACCTGACAAAAGGAATAAAATCCTGTCAAATACTTTCTTGACAACTGACTATTAACATATCGGGTATAAATGGTCTGTTTCTCAAAATTATTATTAGCTTTACACTTTATATGAACCCAATATTAAGTCTGTTATTGTTTAGGTTGTAAGAAACACCTCCCACGTCGGCAAAGTATCTTCTGTGTCAAGCAATCCACTGGTATGTCACGTGCTGTTAATAATGACTGTGGTTTTATGAACTTCCCATGTAATGCTAATGTCAAGCAAGTGTCAAGGGGTTTCTCTCTGCATGGCTAATTTATTTAAAATTCAGCACATGGAATTACGTGTGTGACTCCATTGCTGTGTTGGAAGCTATCCAATACCAAGTAGTGGAAGTGACTCCTAATGGTCCAAGGATTTCATGTTTCAACAGCTGAGCAATATACAGTCCATGTTTGCATGTTCTAAATGTCTGTATGTCATGGAGCATGTACTTTGTTCCTCTGTCAAGGCAAAAGAATCTAGTACGAATCTATATTTTAAATATGATGTGTCCTAAGAAGCAAGTTTCATCTCAGAGGGAGCAACATTTGTTTGATAGCTCTTTGCACTGGTTTTGAGTCAGGATGGCCAGATGTCAGGTTTCCCCATTCTGCACTCTAGAAAAATCTGTTGCTAAATTATGTGGCTCGGGGAGAAATCATCCAGTTCCAGTGCAGCTTTAACAAATTGGTATCTGTGAACCTGTCAATTTTGATTCTTCTAAGATCAGAAAGCTTAACAACACAATATATTTTGCAGTGTTTAACAACATTAGTTAAGGGATATCCACAGGGACTTTCAAATATCTGGTTCCAAACTTTTTTTTTAAATTATTTTGAAAAGGATACAGGGGAAAAAAACCACCACAAAAAAAAATTCCTCCCTTAAAAAAAAAAAAAGTGGTTAACCAGTTTGCTGGAAGCAAGTAAATAATTTCAGAGGATACAGCTTGTACTATATGAGTGATATCTGGAACACATCACATTTCCTATGAGAAACATTGAGAAAAGTGTGTTAAGAGTTGCTGGGGTTAAGTCAGAAACTGAACCCACAGGGCTCAGTTTTGAACTCTTTTCTTGAATAAAACTCTGCTTGACGTCAGTGGGAGTCTTGGCTGAGTGAGAAGTGTAGGATTGGGTAGTACGTGCGGAATGATTGGGTCTCAGATGCCTCTGGTATCTGTACTTCCTGGAGTCAGGGGCAGGTAATTAGTGTAACTAACCCTTGCCATTAAATCAAGATAAGTTAACTTAAAATTCTTTATGGAAAGCCATTTGCTGCAGCCCTGGAGATTTGTATTTTAAAAAATCTATTTAGCCGTGGATTAGTTAAAATCTTATTTTGGGTTCACTGTGTTCTTGCACTGAACTTCAGCAGGTTTTTTTTTTCCTGTAGCTTCTCACTCAGTTTGTTGTCTTTATAGGAAAAATACCAAGAGCAGGGCTGAGATTTTTCCATACTCTTGCTGGTGAAGCCAGAATTTAGGGGCAAAACTACTGTTTGGATACAAGAGAAATTGTATTCTGGTTTGTTGACTTTGTAAGCCTTAGTTAAAATAATTCTGTAATCTTTTTCTTGTGTTAGTGTTGCTAAATTCATTATGATAAGCTGTTTGAATTGAGGTGTCTTGATAAAATGATGGATTTGCACAAATTATGTTGTGAATTGTAATTTTCTTAAATTAACTCCATAGCAACTTGCTCCAAGTCCACCTACCCAACGTCACCCAGGGGTACCAATAGTCTCTAAACCAGTTATGCTGCATCCTGACCCAAACTTTATGGTCAGGCCAACAATCAAATCAGAGGCCCTGGTAAGCCCTTTGATATTTTTCTTCTGAGTGCTCCAGTACTTTGGGGGGTTGTTTTTGACACGTCCTCAAAGAGTCAATGTTTGTCTCATTTCCTGCTAACTAAAATTCATGTATTTTCAAGTGATCAGTAATGGTAAGTACAAGAGAGTATTTTTCTGTATTTTTCCCATTATCTAAAAGCCACTTTCAGTGACTATTTTGTACAAGGTTGTATAATTCCAGGGCAGTGTATAGCCTTAGAATTTTTATGTCTTATTTTTCATTTATTCACATGCTTGGTTTTGTTTTTTTATAAGTTCTGAATCCATTTGTCAGAAATGAAATAATAAAACTTAATTAAACTGTATTCTTCCTCTGTAAATAGTCATGAACACAATTGAAATGTAGGTCTATACCTCATTATGTCATTTATCATAATATACATATATATATATATATATATATATATATATATATATATATAAAATCCATATATATCTTTTCATTTCCAGATAAAAAAGTGTGTTGTTATATCAGACTCCATTATACTGGTCACGCAGTGTTACTGCAAAGTTGACTCACAATCAGATTCTTTTTCTTCTTTCATTTCCTTTTCTGTTTCAAGTGTAAATGAAAAAAAAAATTCAGAGGTTAAACATTTTAGAACCAACCATGTTTCATCTTCTGGGAATTGTAGTATATGAGGGAGGGCGAGCCAAGGCTTACGGAACAAAAAAAAGATAAATACTGCTCTGACAGGTGATAACTCCCAACTGACAGCCCCTTAAAATTTACCTAAAATACATGGTGGACCAATTAGTAGTATTTATTCTTGATGTTCATCATGACTTATGCTGTTTGCATAACGAATTCTGTGTCTGTTACATGCATGTGTGTGGACATGCCTGTATATATACATTTATATGAGCGAAACAGTAAGTGATGGGAAAACATCATATTTGCATTTCATTTATTTAATTAGAAGCTTCTGCTATTTCTGACAATAAATAATGTGCACAATATTCCTAGATGTTTCATCAAAGCACAATGGATTTTTTTGTCATTTATTGCTTTAATAATTTAGATACTCTTGTTCCTTTATTTTGCCAGTTACACTTTAAACAAATTTAAGTGATATATAGTAACTTGTTTTCCCACAGCCATAGCCATCTTGAAACTTCTATATTATAAATGGATTGAATGATAAATGAAAGCAGTTTTTATAAGTTGCTTAAGAGAAGGCAGGTATATGAGCTAAAAATAAATTCAGATCCCTCCAGTGTAATGTTTCCTTCAGTTGAAGCTCTCATTTTGTTTGTGTTCAGTAATTCAGCATTTCTAAGCAGTATGAAATTCCTCAGGGGAGGAATGAACAGAGTCAAGTCATAATCTGCAGTTAATATAATCTAGCTCTTGAAAAAGTGTGCATATGTGAACTAGTTTGCAGAATTGATAATACCCTTATATGTGACCAAACAGTCATGGTACCAATTCTGAAGGGCACTTTTTTAATTATTCTTTTGTTAATGACTGCTTACAATTAGTTTAAGAAACTGGCAATAAGATCCACTTCTACAGGGAAATGCCTTATGATTTGTTATGCATGTGTGCACATTTTCCAAATCACAAGTCTGCTAAAATCTTTCAGATGCCAATCATCTTCATTCCCAAACTGCCTTATATCTGTTGGAAGATCCAAATTTCAGTGGGAGTAATATTCTAATAGGACTTTGAGAGAAAGAGCAGTCTATAAATTGGTTTTGTAGATTTGATACCTCTTATTTACATTTGTGACTTACTGCAGTGAAGAGTATCTCACTGCAATGAAGTCACAGTTGTCTGTGAAGTAAAATTTGCACAAATACCAAAGAAGGAAGCTACTTCTATTAGTTAAAAAAAGACAACGCTGGTGTATGACAAAACAAACAAGACAGTACCTGCCTGTTTCCACAAATTTACAAGAATTATAATTAGATTTCATGCAGAAGGAGTGGATTTTGGTTGGTTGGGAGTGGGGGAGGTGTCCTTATTTAGTTTCATGGTGCAGATACAGGACCAGTTCAGCTTCTCTTAGCAAAGGAAAGTATCACCAAATACAAATATCATTTGCTACCGTGTTTCTTGTCTTGCTAGATTTCACACAGCTTATGGAACTGCAGCTGTTATGTCATATTAAGATGTAATGCATATAATTTCTTCTACTTTGTTTTTACCTGAGTTTAACTGTCCTGAGTACCAAATTCTAGAAACTCATCCTGATTTGAGCAGCTAATCAAGTTGGCCTGCACTCAAGAAAGTTACTAGTAAAGAGGATGAAAAAGCATTCACTTTAGAATAAAATAGACATGGAAGAATGGGTAAAATATTCCTGTTATCTAGAAGGCAGGGGGGCCAAATGTTGTGACTTAAGTCATCTTATAAACTAAATTTAGATCAGAATTCCCAGATCTTTTAACAGTTGATGAAAATGAAGTTGTTCTCATAAATAGGGAAATTATTAGAGGTGATTAAACCTTGCACATGGCCTTGAATGCTGAGGGCTGCTCTAGGTCAAAATCAGTGTGAGCTGTTTTTCTCTGTTGTACTAAAGTGAATTGGAATACACTCATGGCAGAGCTAATTAAATTTTGACTCAGAGAATAGGAGAGAATTGTTGTGATTTAGTGGTGGGGTTTTCAGAGAAGCAAAACCAACATGAACATCAGTCTCTGCCCTCCCATCTATAACAAACATCCTGTTGTGTGAGTTAGAAGGCTTCGATGCACCTGCTGCTACCACCATGCAGCATTTTTGAAAGGAAAAAAAGTAATATTTAAGCTTTCCTCTAATTTGCAAGATTTGAAGCCTGATTTTGCAGGACTGCAGGCAACACAGGTGCTTAGATACTGAGTGGCAAGATGTGTGAGGATTGGAAATTCCAGTTATTATTCACTATACCTATACCAAAACAATCTGTGTTGAAAATGAATTATTTTTTTTTAGAGGGGGTCTAAAGAGAAAATCTTTCCAAACTTGCCTACAAATCCTTCAAGACAAAAGCTCAATCTTTGTACTGATCGAATGCAAACCACAGTTTTCATTAACTCTGCGATATATTTTTCCAAGTAATGGTGTGACTACAGGACACTGATAGAATCAGTAGTGAAACTGATATATAGTAATTTTTTTAAAAGCAAATTGAGTTTGAAGTATAAATGCCATAGTTTAGTCTGTAGAAAGCTGTTCTTGTTTCAGAACACTTAAATATGTTACCTAATTTGCTGCAGGATTTTGAATGGAGGCTGGAGAGGTGTGAGGAGTGTTTTGTATAATTATTTGGTGGTTTAGCCCACTTCCTTTTTGAAAATATTTAGAACCTAATAAGAAATTCTTTATTTTAAGTGCCTCCAAACTGCAGTGTACCATTTTGTTAGAGTAGTGGAATTGAAAGAAAAACAGAATGAATGTGGGATTAAAATCCTTGAAACCAAACACAATAAAATAAAATCCATCAGTTATTAATTGATATAGTGAAACGACTCATAGATATTCTAATTGAAGCAAGAAAATAGAAATAAGTTCATTAAATTCTGAAGGAGTTTTTCCTTAAGTAGAATAAACCTGTACTAATCCTTTCTTTCAGGATGAGCCCAAATACACATATCTCTTCTTTCAGCTTATCAGAATCATAAGGAATTTAATAATGGAATTCATTTTTTCAGTATAGGAAATCCATGGTAGCAGAGCAAATCTTAAATGCATTAACATGTATTTATCATGGCTTTTCAGTATTTTGGAAATTACTTGCCTAGCAGTTTGTCTGTATTTTGGGTTGGGTTTTTTTCCAATTATTTTTTCATGAATCACGGATAAGGGATCCAAGCACTGTTTTGTAGAAATGAGGTGTAAAAGGAGTCATGGAAAATATTTTTAAGAACTCTTGTGGTATGGAAATGTGCATTATTTATGTAGTTTCTCTAGAGTTCTTTCTACTATGTATGCAGTACTGTTTCATTGTCTGTGTTCTCTCATTTTGAAATGATACAGGGAACAATCACTAACAAATGCAAATGTGGTTCAGTCCCTAGAAGAGCAAAATAAATAGTGAGATAATTTATGAGTAGGTGATACTTACTTACAGCAAGAAGTTAATATCTGGTTTGGCAATTTTCTTTCTTTTGCAGCCACAAGAGATGTTTAAAAGGATGGTGGTTTACAATTCATCATTTAGATCTAACAAAAAACAAGTAAAATAACATTTTCCATGTTTTGTGTGGTACTTCTTGTTTTGACTGATCATAGATTTAAAGCTTTCTTTTCTAATCCTTTTGCTCAGTTTCTAAAACAGAAGATGCAAGACAGCCCTAGTGCATGAGAACTGCTAGTCTTTGTAAGCTTTGTGTGTGCCTGTGGCTCCTTCTAGTCTAGGCAGATGAGGAATGAGAGGATAGTAATTCCTTTCTCTTGAACCATCTGTAACTACTTATATGGTTAAATGCAACCTGTAAGATAGTTGAGCACTCATAACTGATATTATACTGGCTTTTGTTTTTGATATTCCTAAGGTTTCCATGTTTCTCTTAGTGGCCAGTTGCAATGCTTTTGGTAAAAAAATATTTTATTAGTTTAACAAACAGAGCTATTATCACAACATAGTTATTGGTAGGAAATGAGAAGAACTGGTGGTGGAAAGCACTTATTCATTCAACCTTCCTGTATTGTGTAGGATCTTCTCACTGTATTATTACTTTTGTTGCTTTCCTCTGTCATAGTGATGAAGTTTTCATCTCTTCCTCTTTGTTTGACTGGTGGTTTAATAGACGGTTGCTTGAAGAAGTGGACTTCATGTTTAACTTCTCTGCTGCTATAAAGTGTGCCGGTTTCTATGCAGACCACCTTTGTAAGTGCAAGCTAAGTTAGATGCATTGCAGTGTTATATGAAGAAGTTGGTACACAGTAGTGAGCTCACAGCATGAGCTTTTGAGTGGTAAACAATTAAGATTAATAATGACTTTTTTCTTCTTTTGATCAGTTTCAATCTAGATCGAGAAGGGAAAACTGGATTTGACTGAGAAAAATCCAACTTTGAGATTATTCAGTTTCCATTAAATGTCAGTGTGTTCTGAATATATAACAGTTGTGTTCTCAACAAATGTGTTTTTTGTAAAATTTTATTATATCCAGTTATGAATTTCAGTTCTTTTGTTTATTTCGTCTCAATTTCTCTTGACTACTGATGCTGGAAACCAGTGAGCAGTACCATTGGTTTAGGTCCTTGTGTTTTGCATTTTTGGAGTTGATTTTTCTTTTAAATAATAACTTTACCTTTCATCTGCAAGTCCAGACAGAGAGTTTTTTCAATGCAATCAAGCATTTTAGTGTTCTGGATTCAACTTATGTTCAGTCCTGTAAATTTTATCGTAAGTCAGGAAGGAATTAGAATGATCTTAACTCTTTCACCTGATATGTCCTGGAGTGGGAGGGTAGGCTTAGGGCTCCGACTTCACCCGGTATTTCTTAGTTCATTATTCTGTGCTTGGATGTTGAGTCTGCTCTCTGCTCCCTGAATTTGTGATGCACATTTCAGGGAAGATTTATTACAGTTCAGTGAATGTCTTCATTTTATCTTACCTGTATTTGTATATTATTGGATCCAGACCATATCTCTGATACACAGTGATATGAACCCAAAGGGACAGCACGAAACTGTGTCAGGGTGGTTTAGATTTCATATTAGGAAAAGGCTCTTCACTCAGAAGGTGGCTGGGCACTGGAACATGTTCCCCAGGGAAATGGTCATGGCACCAAGACTCTTGGGTTCAATATGTGTTTGGACAATGCTCTCAGGCACATGGTGTGACTTTTGGAGTTGTCCTGTGCGGGACCAGGAGTTGGACTTGATGACCCTTGTGATCCCCTTCCAACTCAGGATATTCTATGTTTCTATGACTTTGCTTGCAGGTTTTTTTGTTGTGCGGTTTTGTGTGTTTGATTGGCTTTTGGGTTTTTTTCCCTTATTAAAAATTGTTTTCCCAGGAAAACTTTTTTCAAGGGCAACATCTGCTTTTCATGAGGCCGACCTGGGACAAAGAGTTCACTGACCTCCTTTAGATTACATAATGACTTAGTGACTTGGCTGAGATTGGAGTTCTTTTCTCTAAGTTGCTTGCTACAAAACTATAGATGTCTACTTCAGCCATGATTCCAAAGGGCAATACAAATTTAGTTATTCAAAGTATTAGTTTTTTAGGTAGCTATCATTGTAAAATGTTTCTCTTACAATTTTAGTTTAACTGTTCATAATATTAATACACTTTCTAAATGAATGAATGGTTGGGGTTTTCCCCCCAGGATGAGATTCTACCCTTGCTGATGTCTGTGATGAAATTCCCATTTGTTTTTAGTTCCTCAAAGTTAGCAGTTAACAGATGTAATGCAATCCATAATTTAAATGCTAAATAACATCTTTCATGTTCCTATTCCCAAAAGATTATTTTAATACATATTTCCCTGTGGAAAAAAAAAAATACATGTGGCAGTAAGCAAAAGCTCTGCAGTTGTGCAGAGTTAGAGAGGCAGCCTGAGGAAAACCAGAGTCCACACTGTATGATTCGGTGTGCCTGTGTGGAATGACTGTCAGTCCACACAACACTCATCACCACTTCTGTTGTGTTGTCTGTTTAAGTGTGGTGAGACAAAGTGGCAGCACTTTTGTACATTTGAAGTTCTGTGATGCAGACCTGTGTAGTAGCGCTCCTTGACTTTGTGAGAGGCAGTGCTGGTAAGGATGAGGTCAGATCCCAGAGGGTCATTGTCAGTCACATCAAAATGAGGCAACTGAGAGAGCTGATAGAGTATAGCACATGAGGCATTAGTGTTTTCTGCTGCAGCTTTGCCATTTAACAGCCAGTACTTAAACATACCAGAGGAACCTTAAGCTGTGCATTTCATTTACAAGTTGAAAAAGGCTTAGCTGAGTCTGAAAGTGGAATAGACTGTCATCAAATGGATCCAGTAGAAGAGAGGACAATAATGAAAATATGAAGCTTGATCACACACCGAACCGCTCGTCTGTGTCAGATATTGGCTTGCCTGCTATGTCAAGGAAGGGTTGTGGGGTTCTGTGTTGTTGCCCTGCCCCCAGGTTATTGCAGCTTGAGGCCATAAGAGTGATACAGCATCTGGGTGCCTCAGTAAAGATTTCTGTTAAATTCTGAAGTTCTTACTTTAACATACAGGATAGGTGCAGAGTTTTTATAAATGTCCAGCCCTGTCCATACAGTATCACCCAGTAGCTACTAGACCTCCTCAAAAAACCACCACTCAAATACCATTGATTCCTGATTGCTGATGCAGGTAATCCCATCCTTGCAGAAGAGATAACTCCTGCTTTTCCCTGCAGTCTTGGTCTGACAAGGGTTAAGCACTAGGTTTTGTGCGTCCTCTCAAAACTTAAATCTTTCTCTGCCTAACTGCAGTATTATCTTCTGCATTTCAGACACTCCCTGACAAACCTTAAATCATCCATAGAACCATATGAAAACAAAAAGTGGTGGATGTCCTACATTTTCTTGTGGTATGGAGCCAAATCCCTGAAACTCCATGGCAAGGGGGAGAGAAAGGGTCTGAAAAAGAGTCCTAAAACCCGGACAACATGGAGTAGTGTTGCTGACAGCAAAATTGGAGCCTGTAATTTCTACCTGTTAGCATCCAACATGGTGATAATCCTAAGAAATGTTGTTCAGAAGACTGTGACAGAACATACCTGCCCATGATGCTTTCAAGATTTGTTTCTGTTTGTTAGGTGTAGAGAGGAACTGTGGAGCTGACAGAGTGGTAAACTCTTCCTCAGAACTGCTCCGTAGTATGACCAGCTCCAACTGTTAATCTGTCGTAAGGTTTTGAAATGTCTTCTGACTGTCAGGATGGACTCTTTGCTGTCTTTCTGTGCTTTTCTCCATTTACTGTCTTCTTTCATAGCTTACAGAATTATATGTTCTCTCACTAATAAATAAATGGAGTTTGTGTGTTAAGTGTGTGCATGAGTCAGATGTTTTTACAATTAAATATTGTTTTATTCTCAGGGCTTCCAGAAGTACGTGGAAGATTTTGATCCATATTCAATGGTAAGGAGAGAATTTAAATATGCTTCACTGTATAATATGAAATACACTGGAAAAAAACAAATCCTCGATTTTGAGGGCTGGGAGAGGATAAGATTCTTGCTTGTTGGTTTGCTGGGCCTTGTGTATTTGTCTGTTCTAGTCATGTTGAAAAGGAGTGTTCAACATACGAAAAGATGATCTTGTGTTCTGAGCTTCCTGTAACACTATTTTAGAGGAGGAAAAGGTCACTTTTCTGCCAGAAATTACATATATACATATACATAATTGTTTGGTGTTTCCAAAGTGGAAATGACTCACCATTGTATCTTTTCATAGTTCACCCCAGAACAGATTATGGGAAAAGATGTACGGCTATTACGAATTAAAAAGGTAAATACTGTATTGTTTGATTGATATTTAAAGGGTTCATGTAAGTGTTTGATGTACAGTATCATTTACTGGGAAGAAGGAAAGATTAAGCTCCTGTTAATGGCAAAATTTGACAGCCTGAACTAAAACTGTTTTTTCATAGGAAGGATCATTAGACCTTGCAGTTGAGGGAGGAATTGATTCTCCAGTTGGAAAGATAGTTGTGTCTGCCATATATGAAGATGGTGCTGCAGACAAACACGGTGAGTAACAATGGGGAATTTGAATGCTGCAGCAAAGTGGCTCCTTACACTGTCTGAGAGCTGCTGGCTGCTTTCAAAGCTATGCCTAGTATTGAAAGGCACACTGAGATTGTCCAAGGAGCCAAGTTCTGTGTCAGCCCAAAGGGCACCCCAGAGACAAGTTCATGGTTTCAAGAGCGCCACACAAATTAATAATTATGTAAAATTTATAAAAACCAACACCTGATTCTCTGGTATATTCTGTTAAGCAAGGAATATGGTCTCCATTATTTCACCATTTCCAAGCAATGACATATGCAGTACTTTCATGTGCAAAGTAATTACCTGACCATGGCTACTCTATACTGTTTAGTTTTGTTCTTAATGCTACTTTCATTGGTAATTTGTCTTGTAAAACAACCGGCTTTAGTCCCAAAACCTCACTAAAGGCCAGAGTCTTCTGGCTAACAGTTTAGCTCTCTGGAAGGCTCAAGAACATGTGCACCAGTGCATCTAGGCTTTACTCCTGGTTGGAAGTATCTCTCATCCTTTCCCTGAGAACTCTTGTGATGATCAGGTAGACAGACAGGACAATATCCCCTTGCACTGCTGACCTTGTCCCAGCCTGAACCTAAGTTCGAGTCACTTACTTGTGAAAACATCTCAGCCACTTGATCTCCTAAGTACTCTGTTTGGCTTTGTCCCTTCATATCCCTTTTTAGGGTGTCTCATATAAGGCTGTTCCCTGGTCATCTTTGTTTTTTCCACTTCAAATCCAGTCTCAGTTAGCTGATTGTGCTTCATTCCAGCTTAGCAAATCAAAACCAGTTCAAAGGACTAAACATTACACATACACTTGGAAAGGATTAACAAACTTGCAGACACTTGACAAATGCCACTTCATTCCTTCAGTAATTTAATTAATTGAGCTATTTTTATAGAATCATAGAATGGCCTGGGTTAGAAGGGATCCTAAATATCATCTAGTTCCAAGCCCTCTGCCAGGGAGAGGGACACCTTTCACTAGACCAGGTTGCTCAAAAAGCCCATCCAGCCTGGCCTTGAACCCTTCCAGGTATGGGGCATAGTAGTAACAGCCTACAGTCTGTCATAGTTTGTAAGTTGTATAGCTGGATTACCCAAACAGGCAAACTGCTGCTGGGGAAAAATCTTATTGAACTGGTTTCTTACTGGTCATTATCAATAAGAGATTAGTTTGGCTTTGCCATGCTTAAAAATTCCGTTTGCTTTTGCCTGTAGCAAACTTTCTCTAATTTTTGGTGTAGACCTTCACATCTAGTGAAAACACTTTTTGTTATACTCATTACTGCCTAAATATGGCGCAGAAAAGACACAGAATTTTCTTTGCTTATGTGTATGTTTTTCATATTGGTCTTTTCACCAGGAGGCATAGTGAAAGGGGATGAAATACTAGCTGTAAATGGCAAGATATTAATTGACAGCAAGCTGGCAGAAGCACAGGCAACTCTAGCGAAAGCTTGGAACATGGGTGGGGTAAGTAACCTGGAATAACTCCCTCATTTTACCTCTAATGCTCATGAAAGATAGCCTTCTATTATGACGTTGTCACATCAACACAAATAAGGTTGCAAGCATCAAAACCAGCAGGTATGTCATGTACTACCAAAGTGAGATGAAATCTCCAGATGATACACTGGTGTGTAGCATCTCTGAAAAACAGGTATGTAATTTACTGTGAAATTCCATGCCATTTAGCCACATATCAAGATTGGTATTTAAACACATTACATTCTGAGTGGTTATATTACATTTATCTGTAGAATCATTCTTTGATATTGAAAATTACTTGCAAGTTGATTCGAATTTTCTAATAATAGCTTATCTTTGATTTCTCGATGTACAAGTAACACTGTGCTTCAGCTACAGTGAGTTTTTTCTCAGCAAGAACTGTATTAATTGCTCAGATGACCAAATATGGGATAATTCTTAGAATATGTTTTTTTAATCTTGTTGCAAGAACAATAGATTTTTCTTTAATTTCAAGCTAGAAATCAAACAGCTCAATCTTAAATGGTCTTCCTCTTCTGCTTCTCCTTGTGGTTTTTCAGGAACAGGTTACTCTGCTGACTCTCTTTCTGATATTACATAGTGGTCCACTAGCCACCTCTAAAAGCAGTATGTGTTTCCCTGTGCATTTCTTTTTCAGGACTGGATTGACTTAGTCATTGCAGCATCACCTCCAAAGGAATATGATGATGAAATGTGAGTGCATAAGCTTTTTTTCTCTGGGGATTAAAAGGCTAGTAACAGTAGCCTATCCAGTTTGCTTTTTTATCAAACATTTTTCAAATATTTATTTCTTGTGGACTGCATAACTTATTGCTTTACATGGTTGCTAATTTGATAGTTATAAGTAGCTGTCATGCATTACAGCAGTGGTTCCCAGACTTTGGAAAATGGTGATTCTCAGAATTGGTTGTACGTGACTACGCACTCATACTTTCAGTTTAAAGTTTGAGAATTTGGGGCTTGGGTTTTTTTTAGAAATTATACTTAACTTCAGTCTGTGTTCCCATAGATCATAATTTAGGGAAACGAATGCCCACAAGGATTCTTCATCACAACCAGACGTTTAATTCTGTTGTTTGGTTTTGGGGTTTTTTATTAGATTGCATTTACTGTCCTTGTCTAAGAAAACTTATGTGTAAAATTTTAAAAGAGCTAAATGATTTGGGTGTCTTGGCAATTTGTGACATTCGCAGAAGCCTTTTTTTAAAGATAGCCAGCACAGATGTGAAACAGAAGAGTCCATAGCTTCTAGTGGGATAGACAGAGTGAGTCAATACAACTTGCTTTACTTTGGACACGCAGTTTGAAAAGGAAGACCCGTGTTTTCTAGCTTGACTGAAGGAAAGGATTTGAAGATATCCTTACTACCAAGTAAAATGGCAGAGTAAGGACTTGCAGTCACTGTTAATTTGGACTCTTGTTCCATGTAGAGTATTGGAGTATTAGTTGCTGTAAATCCATATTCTCTTACTGGCTAGCCCCAGCTGTAGTTTGACATAAAATTGTGTTTAATACCTGCGCATAGAATAACAAGCAAGGAAATAACCATCACTGTTATTTTTGTTTTCATATCCTATATGTTTAGCCCTACTATTCCCTCATCAACAGTCAGTCCCAACACACACAGAAAGGTTTTTGAAGGCAGTGCACCCGTGTACAGACAAGGGTATCTCCTGCAGCTGTAGCCACTGCAGTGTCCCTCATGGTGAATAGCAACACCTGGGTTAACATGACTGGCCATTGTGAGGCTGCGTTATTTTTTGAGCATGTGCTTGCCTGTGCATTGCTTGCCATGCTTGCTTTTGTTCCCGGCATGCTGGAGTGTTCTTTGGGCTTTTGCCATGCCTGTGCTATTAAAATATAAGTATTTAGTTTCTACTGCATAAAGTCCCTTAGAGATCCTCTGCAGAATTGGTTTATCATCTGCTAGACTATTAAATAAATAGGCCCTACCTAAGCAAGTAGGATTAACCTAATTTTTTTCGTTATCTGTGGACCACTGCTGTGGCTTTGTGAGCTCATAAGTATATAAGCAAGTACAAATTACTTCCTTGTGAAGGCTTGTCCAAAGAACAAGTTTCCACTTGTGTTTTACAACAGTGTGCCTGTAAACAGGTATTCATGAGTGTTTGGTTTTCACTGAAGTTTGCATCTCTTAATTTGTCACTATACAACGGGTTTGTTCTGAAATGATCCTTGTGTCAGAAACTCAGATTACTGTATATGGCTTCTCTGTGCTGTAATCACTCTAAGTACAGTCATAGATCTCCAGAAACACAAAGGTAAGATTTCTTGTTGCATGTGGGTCTTCTCAATTATTACTTACAATACAAATCAAAGTTACTCGAGATCGAGTTGCAAAATTGTGCTTATCAGAAAGACTGAAAGTTGCACTACAGCTAACAGCATGTTTTTCACTATCTTTTTCTTTTTTTCTGCAGAACATTTTTTTAAAGAAGACTACAACTGGAAAAATGGAATCTTCCCTCTGCAGAAACCTGCTGCTCTGTAAATTAATAGGAAATCAATAACCACATTAAATACATCTTTATTGACTGATATGTGAGCAATCAGACCTGTAAATTGAACTAGAGACTTCAGATTCTTCAGATTAGAAAGATTTTAAATTACTCAAATATAGACATACAGTAAAATTTTTTTTTGCCAGATGATTGAGAAGAACTGCCGGTGAGCATAGTTCAGTCTGTGAGCGTTCAATCTATTTTTGCTATTTTGGGGGGACAAATTTTGAAAATTATCTTTCAGTTTTCCTGGAAATAGACACTAAAATTACAAATGAAGATAGAACACAGATGTCTGTTCCCACATGCAACACTTTAGAATACACCTTCACAGGCCAGTTTGGGTGCGAAAAGGATTATATTTTTGCTCCCTACATAGTGATTTTCCCTGGGAAAGTGGGAATGTATAGTTAACTTATGTTCTCACTCATATTCTTGTAGTTCTCTTCATGTCCATTTCTGTTGCTCAGCTGTGAGGTTTTTTGAATATAAAAACCCAAGAGTGCTAGCATTATGAGGAATAATTTTGGTGATATTTATGCAGCATAAAGAATCTTCTCTACCAGCAAAGTAGATAGCTAGCAAGTAGTCCAGATAAAATAATTATGTGTAGTCACATTACTACTGAGTATTTGTATTGGTGTCAAAAATTCCTCCCTCACATAGTCATGGGTGGGAAATTTGGGTGTGATTCACAGTCTGCAGTTGTGTACTTTGTTCTCAGTGAGGCTATATGTGTGACTAAACTATGCAGGAAGTCACCAAGTGTAATATTCTGCTTTTGGTAATTATGTGTCTTTGGTTTGAGTAAATTTCTCAAGACCATAAAATCTATACGAACTTGGCTTTAAATAAGTATGATTACAGTTGTAGACTTAGTAATTTATTTGTGTGAACGAACTATCTCCTTAAAAATGTCATTGTCTTCTTCCTTTCTTGTATCTGCTGGTTTGTATTCTGGTTTTTGTATTGTGTTTAGATTTTTCTTACCTGTGCTAAAGAGAGACAGTTTGGGCATATCAAATTCCCCTTCAAGTCTTGCCTTTTCAAGATTTGGAAACCCTCCTTTCTGTAACACAGAAAAATAACAACTTTGTTCCTGAGAACTCTATACTCATACGCAGATGATTACTTATGTTGACTTTCTTTATTTGCAGTATGGTTCCAGTATGCCAATTAATGTGTGTGGCAGGGTACATATGTTAGAATGTTTAATATTTTAACTCTTACAGCTAATTCAGAAATAAAAGTGCATTTGCCAAATGGAGGAAGTCTAGTTTCCTCTTTGTCTCTGGGTTTGTACATCATGGTAATAGTTAATCTGCTAAAGTACACAGATTTCTGAGGTTTTTTTTAGTAACAGATCCCTTTGCAACAGAATGCCACCCTTGTGGAACTCAAAATTCCCTCTGCTGAGTAGGGAATCATCGCTTGGCTGAGCTGCAGTAATCTTTTATAGAATTTTTATGGGCAAATCTGGTCATTTGCTAGTTGGCAAGCTACTGAACACAGTTGCTATGGTATATTTTGTTTGCTAGGTCTCCTTGGGTGCATCTATCCAGAGCTGTAGACTTCCTAACCAACAAACTAATTTAAATGCTAAATGCATCGAGATTAGCACCAGAAGGAAATTGCAGCAGGATGTACTACTCCTGCTGCTTTGGTTCCCAGTTGCCTACATACTGCAACCATCTGGACTGTATGACAATGCAGATAGATGAGTGATGCTATCAAATGTTCTCTTGAGGGCTCCTATGATGTTAAAGAACTTCAGCCTGCAACCAGTGCTTGATTTTGCTAATCACTATCTCAGCATACTAAGAAACATAACACAAAAAACTTACAGGTTAGATATTAGAAATATTTCTACTGTTGTTATTTTTTCAGAGACAAAAGGAGCACAGAAGACTGAGCTGGGAAATCTGTGGGAGTACCAGGAGTTGAGTTCTAGCACTGATTCTTAGTCACAGAACTATCTTTCTTCTCCCCATCTACCCTGTTCACATGATTTGCTTGGATACAGCTTAAAATGCATGAGAGGCAGTTGAGGAAATAGTTACTGCTCGTTACTTCAGGTATAACAAGAAAGTGTTAGTGAGTTTAGCCTGTGTAAGAACTGCAAAGTTTCTTTAGGCAGTGTAAGGAGGTGGTGTTAGAAAAAAGGAACCTGACACCTCTGAAATGTTAAAATGATCCTAAGCCATTAGTCAGGTAGTTTTTTTACTTTATTTCTGACTTTCAGTGCCCTGAGACTGGATCACATCTTTCATTGGCCAGTTAGCTCAAGGAGTTGGAAAATGCTACAAGAAAATACATTTTTGAAGCAACTTCCCTTTCAGTTACTTTGGTGAGCAGAGTGTCTCAGATGTAAATAATTTAAACAGGAGTGCCCATTTGAGTTGCTAGTGCACTGTCTTCTGGTGGCTGTAATAATCACTGTGTGTGCCCAGGTCTCACCCATGTCCAATGAAGCCAGCTGTGAAAAGATAACAATAAATGGGACTTTCTCTTTTTCAGCCAATGCTTAGTTCCCTTTGGGAGTATGGAAACTCTGACCTGATGCACAAAGCAGGAAGAAGCCCAAGTACTTCCCTGACAATATCACGAATGTTTCAAATTACTTTTAACATAAGATGTTCTTTTTGTTTTTCATTCGCTATAATCTCAGAGGGAATATGTCTTGTTTCTCAGAGCTGTTTGTTTGGTTAAGACCACTAAACCCCATTATATCTCTCTATGGGATAATAACCCAGAGGAAGAGTTTCTCAGAACTGTTAACAGTCATTCTTATTCTCTCAGGAATTTCTTGGCCGTGTTAGTCACAGCGTTGTCTTTAGCATACCCTCATAGTTGCTGAACTGGAGCATGAATTACATTAGAGACTTGTGACTTTCACATCTGCTCTGTGAGCCTGTGCGTGCCTGTATGCAGGCAAAAGATGTGAGACCCTATGGATCAGAACCGTGACACTCATTACAGGATAGGAAATACTGTGGTTTATTACTCATACTCCCTATTAGCATATTGAAGTCTTTGATCTATTTATTACTGCCATTCTGCTATTTTGAGGGCTTATTATTTACTGTATGATTATGGCATCTTTTAGAACTTGTGTGTATATTTCAGGGAGGTCTTGGTTTTAAAAAAATGCTCTATTCATAAACAAATGTACATACATAAAGAGGGGTTATATGTGTACAGACAACAATAAGTTTTTTTAAAATCCAAAGCTCCAAAATTTAATTTGAAGGGCACACACGTACAAATAACCACAGCACTCCACAAATACAAGTTATAAACTCTGAATATAAATAAGTTGTTAAAAATCCCCTTACCTTAAAAACGAGACTGAAACTTATGGGCTTATGTCAAAGGATGACAATTATGGGTTTTATCTGGTTGTAAGGAGCTTGATACGCAATGGCTGATAGATATTTTCTGTATGCTTTAGCTGTATGTTGACATCGATGAAGTGTGGTCAGAATTGAGGTAGCTGCTGTGGAATTCTTGGCCATCTTTCACCACAAACATGTTCTCCTGGGATCTGTGTTGATGTGAATAGTCACTTTTACACAATCCAAACCAGCTCTAGTGTAGAAAAGCCAGTGTCTTACCTGTAAGGAGCTGACCCTTAAGATTATAAATCAGATGAGTCTAAAATTACTTGTAAAAATACTTGTAAGCTAATAAGTGTTTGATCCTGATACTAAGTTTGACTTTCAGTGTTGTTCTTCCCATCTACCAGTTTTATTTTTTGGCATTGTTCTTGTTCTCAGGAGGTCTCTTTTTTTTCTGACTGTCCAAAATTTCTGGAACAGATTTCAAAATTGCCTTCTTGCATCTGAGGAGGCTCCAGGTGGGCTGCTCACGAGTCATGCAAACTATTCTCATGGAGACTGACTAAGATGTTTTCTTTCCTTCTTCTTAAGGAAGGCAGAAAAATGTTTGCCTCTGCTGGAATACGATGGGCCTATGCTGGAATACTTCTCTCTCCTTTACTAGATGTGCATTAGATGTGTGATTGAAGGACAAAGATAATAGTACAATGCTTTGGTAAGGCTCAGGGTCTATTTATACTTACAACAAGGTAATAAGGTAACTTGGGCTATTTTTGGTCTTTACTGAAAGTATCTAGGATGAAAGAGAAACTGGAGACAGACATAGGAAAAGCAATCAATAACATTTCTGTTCTCTAGAAAGAAGGTTTTTGAAATGTGAAGCTTTCAGAGGATCATGGATTACAATTAAGAAGTGTTCTCTGAACTATGATACTGGTTGTGAACCATAATGTCAATGAAGGTGCTAAACTATCACCGTAAAAGCCACTGGAAGGAAGTTTTAAGGAATTAATTTCGAGTAAATATGTTGCAGACTGCCATCTCTTGGATACTTAAGTCTGCATAGCTGTTGTTGAACTCAGACTGTTTGTCTACCTGAAAACGTGGAGTCTGATGTCCTGCAGATAGCTGCTTCATCCAGTATTCCAAAACCTCCTGCATGATAAGCAGTGGTTATCCCTTGCACATCTGAATTGTGCTTGACAGATATTTCCTACTTAGATGGTAACCATAGACTAGAACAAGCAAGGCTCTGGTCCAGCAAAGCACTTAAGTACGTGCTTAAATTTAAGCATATGAGCCAATCTCATTGACATTGGTTGAGCTTGATAATACTACTCAGGCTTAAGTACTTTGCTGGATTGGGGCCTGAAGTCAAAATCTGAAGGCAAAGGATGCCTTAGCCCTGGAGATGCTTAGTATGGAAAGCTGTTAATGCTGAAGTTCTAGTACTCATACTGAATTTCAGTTCCTCCTCATTTTATCAAATAATTTTTGAAGGTTATTCCTCCCACCAACTCCCACTGCCCATTTTCTTAGCTTGTCCTCATCTTATCTTTTCTCACCATTTCTCTTCCAAACATCAGTAAAACTCATTAGTCTTCAATAGCTATAACAGAGTTTGTTTATGTGGTGCTTAGAGGACAGTTTGGGAGAAAGAGACTGAGATCCTCCCAACATAAACTGAGTAAGATAGAAATCAGACAGCATTTTGAGGACAAGGACTTTTCTAAACAGTAAGGAAGTGAGAGGCAAACTTGCTAATGGTTGTTCTTTATGCAAAGCTACTCCTTTCAAATTACTTCTTATGAGGTTTTGTTTTCTTCTCTCTCCCTTTCCCCTAAACATTCTGGATGCTTTAGCCAGGAGGGGACTGAGACCCCTATGCTCATGCTGGCAAAAGCTTGAGCTGGCAACAGCTTGAATGTTAATGCCACTTAACAGAGTGCAAAGCACGCTAGATACAAAACTTTTAATTAGAAATATTGGGCACAAAATGGAGCTTTGACTAAAATCTTATGATAAGCATTTCCCTGACAGGGTGAAATAGCTTTTTGGGGTTATCCTTTGAAACTAAATAGATTATAATTTTTCAAATATTATTTTTTGTTATCATTCCTCCCCCTCCCAGCATAAAACATGGAATTTTTCAGAGGAGAGAAACCCAGGAACAAATTTTGATTAGCAGCAGTTCCAATAGCAAAACAGGACAGAGGGGAAGAAAGAGGAGAAATTCATTTTTCCATTTTGATTATTCATTAAAAAATGTGGTGAAGCAGATCTGTAAATGTGAGGTATCAACCTGGTAGGATAGAAGAAAGTGCATACTTTGTTAGTGAAAATTAGGCAGCTCCATCTTAGTGCAAAGGAGAGACATGCATAGCAGGAATCAAAACCTGAAGAGTTCTTCAAGCTGGGTGAGAGAATTCCAGTTCAGAACAACACAGACATCAAGCCATTTGTACAGAGATTGTAGCTGTTTAAGAGAATAGAAGGAACTGAGATGTTTGAGGTGTGTCCATTGTGCTCTGAGCTCCAGGTTGCTTTCTTCATATAGGGGAAGGCAGCTTCCTCATCACCTATCCCATACATTTGGGTATGGGCAATTTGCCTATTTTTAAATAAATCAGCACTGTTATAAAGAAGTCAGTTCCACAAAGCAGACTGTGATCTACAGATCACGCAAATGGTCAAGACACAAAGTCCAGATTGAAAGAAGGATGCACAGACAAGTCTAGTCTCCAACTAACATACAAATTTCTCATCTGTGATTTAAGAGTTTACAGGTGGGTACAAGATAATTTATGATGTTGCTCTTCTTAGAGTAGAGAATTTGATTGAAACAAATTTCTGTTAACCATCATAGAATGGATTAAACGGAGTGGATGGGCATATTTTGTGGTTGGATTGTTCACAGGGAAAAGTTATTTGAGTTGTATTAAGTTGCCGTTAAGTTGTAATGATTTGTCCTAGATTGTACTGCTGCAGAAAAGCTGTGTTTGTTTATTTGCTTTTAACTGTGACAATATTCACATTTCTCTACCTCTAGCCAGACAAACAGATGCCTTTTTTCTGTTGTGCTGTTGGATTACACTGTGAATTATGTACCTTCTCAATGATAAAATCACCTGGTATTGCCTTTCTAATGGTATATTTAAACCCATGTGTACATGAACAGATGTTTAAAATAACTTACTAAATAGATGCAGAAAACTGGCTAGATTTACAAATTACACAAAGGGACAAAATGCTTACCCTTTCTTACTGTAGGACAGTGCCAAGTGACTTTTACATGAAGCATGTCACCATTTTCCTAGAAAGCAGAAAACACCTGAGTATTAAATCTCAACTATTCTTTTTTTAATATTCATGTTAGTCACAGAGCAATGATCACTGTAGTCACTGTTCCCAGTAGTGGAAGAGAGAAGATTTTTCATCTAGGTCTAGCATGACCCATTCCTTATCTTAGAGTATCTTGAGCCTTCATGGCCCAACCTATGAGTAAATAGGGGAATGAATGGCCAGTGCTCATTTATGATGTGGTGAAAAGAACAGTCAGTTCAGTGTTTAAGTTCAGCTTCTTCAAGAAGCCCTGGACAGTTTCAGGATTGGGAATATGTGGAAAACAATCTTACTTTTTCTGCCTAGTTAAGTTACTTTGAGCACGTGTTGAGGATGTATCCCAGGCACACATGAGAAAATCATCACTTGTCAGTGCTCTCCAGCTGGATGTGGTTGTTCTTGTTGTCTCTACTGCATTGCTGTTACACTGCAGATGAAAAACAGACAGCAGAGGATTGTACGTGAAAAACTTCCTCAGCGCTTGACATCCCCCCTCACGTGGGACTGCCAAAATGTAGACGTGCGGAAAGTTTCCGCGCACTCGTATTGCTGCCTTATCACAGGAGACAAATATAGCCCAGGGAAAGCGTGCTGGGACAAGCTACCTACACCCATGGGAAAAAGAGAAAATCAGGAATAATTCCACAAAGGAGGGAAGATCAGAGTCTGGGAACTGTACCCTGCACAGATGGTTCTGACACGTCAACTTGTAGTATCAGGTGGGCAGACAGGAGTGTTTGTGTCTGCACATGGCTGCCCAGGTACCTACTGAGGAGCCTTGGACATAGGCTGAGAAGTACTGGGACCTTTTTAAGACATCAGTCTCCAACCAAGGGGACTCAGAAAACTCCCTACCAACTAGTTTCTGTAAAGTAAGACATTTCTCTCTACTATGTTTTACAAGCTCATATGGCTCTCTACTTATTCTAAAAACTATAAAACCCAACACAATGTTCATTCATGTTACTTGTCAATTCTCATTATATCTTCAGCAGGATATCAGCTCTATCAATCACAGTTGTATTTACAGATTTAGCACACTGCAAATTGGCTGCTGTGCTTACAAGTCAGCATTGTTTTTGTATTTGTTGCTACACAGTGAAACATTGGAACATATGCTGTTGTAAAAAGAAAACATTCAACTTTGAGAAAATAGGTATTTTCTTTCAGAAAATTTTCTACAACAAAAGAATATAGTTTCTCTTTTAAGAAGAGATGTACGATACAAAACATTATCTTCAGCCTTGTGGTACCACTAGGCAGGAGCAATTTAATATATGTGCTGAAGGGGAGAGTTACTTCTGAAGGAGAAAGGGGTTGTTCTCTTTGTAACCATTGTCAGGAACAAAAGGAGCTTTTCCAACTTGTTGTTTGCTTCTTTTTACCAGAACAGTGTAGACTTTTAATTATAGCATGAGTTTTCACATTAGGCACATAATATTCCAACCAATAGCTCATACTTTTCTGAAAGCAGTTATAGAGATATCTACATCCTGCAGTGAGGTGGGTACCTAGAATTGTTTACTGCTACTTATACTAGTTCACATAATGCCACTCAGCATCAGACTCCTGATATGCACCCACCTCTAAATATTCTTGTTTTCACAGAGAGAACAATTCTACATAGAAATAAAATTGGAATCATAAAATTGTTGGAAAAGACTTCTCACATCATCTAGTGCAACCATTAATCCAACACTGCTGAGTCCACCGTGGAATCACGTCCCTATGTACCACACCTACACAGATTTTAAATAACCCCAGGGATGGATACTCAACCACTTCTCTGGGCAGCCTGTTCCAGTGCCTGACAACCCTTTTGGTGAAGAAATGTTTCCTAATATCCATTCTGAACCTGCCCTGGCTCAACTTGCAGCCATGTTCTCTCATCCTGTAACTTGTTACTTGGCAGAAGAGACTGACCCCCACCTTGCTACAATCTCCTTTTAGGTATTTGTAGAGAGCAATGAGGTTTCCCCTGATCCTGCTTTTTTCCACGCTAAACACCCCCAGCTCCCTCAGCTGGTCCTCATCAGAACTGTGCTCCAGACCCTTCAGCAGTTCTATAGCCCTTCTCTGGACTCACCCCAGCAGCTCAATGTTGTTGTGAGTGGCCCAGAACTGGACACAGTACTTGAGGTGAGGCCTCACCAGTGCTGAGTACGGGGGATAATCATTGCCCTGGTCCTGCTGGCCACACTATTCCTGATACAGAACAAGATGCCATTGGCATTCTTGGCCACCTGGGCACAGTGCTGGTTCATGTTCAGCTGCTGTCAACCAGCCTCCCCAGGTCCTTTTCCGCTGAGCAGCTTTCCAGCCATTCTGCCCCAAGCCTGTAGCACTGCACAGGGTTATTGAGACTCAAGAGCAGGACCCAACACTTGGCCTTGTTGAACCTCATCCAATTGGCCTCAGCCCATCAACCTAGCCTGTCCAGATCCCTCTGCAGAGCCTTCCTACCCTCCAACTGATCAACACTCCCCCTCAAGCTTGGTGGGGTCTGCAAACTTAGTGAGAGTGCCTTCGATCCCCTCATCCAGATCATTGATAAAGAAATTAAACATGACTGGAAAACAGCCCTGGGGGACACCACTAGTGGCCAGCTGCCACCTGGATGTAACTCATCCACCACCACTCTTTGAGCTCAGCCATCCAGCCATTTTTTTTACACAGTGAAGAGTTCTGCTGTCCACTCAATGGAAGCCAGTTTCTCCAGGAGAATGCTACAGGAAACAGTGTCAAAGGCTTTACTGAAGTCTAGGTAGACAACGTGCACAGCCTTTCCCTTGTCCACTAAGCGGGTCACCTTGTCATAGAGGAGATGAGGTTGGTCAAGCAGGACCTGCCTTTCCTAAACCCATGATGGCTGGGCCTGATCCCCTGGTTGTCGCGTACGTACCACGTGATGGCACTCAGGGATGATCTGCTCCACGACCTTCTTGGGTACTGACATCAGGCTGACAGGCCTGTAGTTCCCTGGATCTTCCTTCCTGACCTGAGAGATTATTCTCTCCGTTATTTTCAACCCATTCTCCAACACACTAAGTTTAGAGGGATGCTTAGCTGTACAAAGTCCTTGTTTCTATCATTCACTCTTAAAAAAAGACACCTTGTAAATGCACTGTATAACACATTAAAACTAACCTGAATATTCACTACTCGCACTCACCCGTTATTTCAGCCCTTTAAGGAATTCATAGTTTTAAGAGTAGATATTAGTACAAATACTAGGGCACGATCAGTCCAGGAGGTGATTCCTCTGTGTTATTCACAGTGTGAAGGACCTGTGGCATTAGTTTGAACACCTGAGAGACTCTATGACCCTGAATCCTAAGGATGAACTACTTGTTGTTCAGAGCCTGGTGGGCTGGCCTGTCTCAGCAAAGCCCGTTTTCTGTATACTAAAACAACTGACATGGTGTTATGTGCTGGGCAGTTGCTCCTGTATTTTCCTTACTTTCTTTGGCTAAAACACCAATTAAATGTGACTCAAACTTGCAAATAGTTTTAGCCCTCTTGATGCTGCATTATTTTGCCCAGGTTAAGGGGGTTTTATACTGCACGCTGATTTGAAGGTTTGGTACTCAGTTTATCTTCTTTATTCTTGTTGCAAATTTGTAACTTTTCTATACAAGTCTATAAGTCTATAGACACTTAACATTCAAAATGTATTTTTCTTTTGCTATAGTCAGCAAAGAATACTGCCAAGTTTCAGTACTGGAGAGAGTTGTACAGCTATCTCTTCTATTTTTGCCCTTTTACAAAAGCTACTTGATTCCTCCTGAATACTGGCAATATAAAGAATATTTAGCCAGAGCAGAGGATCTTTGGCTGGTTTGAAGGCTGAGGCTATGAACATCTGCCATAACTGAGGACACTCAGAAATTACTGCTTCCAGGTGACAGTGTCACAGACAACTTAATTTCATGTAAAGCTTCCAGACCTAAAAGCCAGGTACAGCACTTTGCTGTACAAAAAACAACACTGTACTACTCCAAGAGAAAATAAGCTTCAGGTTAACATCATTGTGGAAATTAGGAAAAAAATATTACTGGCTACAAGTTCAATTACTAAGCTATTAAATTAGTTTTCTGTATATTTTGTACGGGTATTGATTGTTTTAGCTCCCTTGAGCATCTGAAAATCCCAAAGGTAGTCTGCATGTGGGCTGAGCTCAAGAGGAAAGCCTCCTGAAATAGACCTTTGACAATTAACTAGTTATATGATAAATCACAACAGGGAATAAATATTATTGGCTATGCAGGAACAAACTCTTTGTGCATACTCATGATTTTTTTTTAATCCATAATATGATTTTTGGTCATTGTTTTAATATCTAGAATAAATACCACATTGCATCCTATTAAAAAAAATAGAAGAAAAAACATACAAAGCATACAAAACCTCATTAAACTGTGACACTCTTTTTGTTAATTTTCTGTATAATTTTGTCAAATAGCAGCACAAGATAAATACATTCCAAATCCAAGTTTGAATTGATAGCTTTGTTTCTCTCTAATTGTCGTGTTGATTTTACCCACTGGATAAATTGAAGATAGTCTGAAACTGTTCCCAGGTGGTCAATAAACAAATCAACTAACTAAAACTCTCTGTGTGCCTGAACAGAAAACCATTTTCTATTCTGAAAAAGAAAGATATCTTTGTTTTGTTTCTAATAACCTTTAACAGACAATTCAAATCTTAGTTTTCAGACTAATTTCTGGTTTTTGGAAGGGTTCCTAGAAAGGCCAGTGACTTTTAGCTCTGTAATCTTTTGGAAATTAATGCTGGTTATGTTATTTGTTATGGTTATTTGTTAATGTGTGTGTATATTTTAGTATAAACAGGCAAAATAATCTTTTATATACAAGAGCCCATGTAACAAGGCAAGCATCATATCAGTGCTTAACTGAATCAGTAACGAAAATAACATTTGCTTAAGAATACCACACTGGAGCCAGCCAGGAGCTGTTTATGGACATGAGTTAGTTCACAGAGCTCAACTCATTCTCCTAAGGAGAACACAACAGTTGTACTACAAGTACTACACAGGGAGTACTCAAAACACTAAGCATTTAGATACTGGAAAATAAACTAAGGTATGATGTGATCAGTGAGATCATGAAGAGATTGTAAAAGTATATCTGTGTACAAGGCTTGTCAGGAGTGAATAGAAGGTTGGTTTAGGACTGATTTTTCAAAACATTAATGCTGCTTTTTTTGCCTCAGCATTTCTCAGCTCAAAATATTTTCAAGTGTTGAGCACCAACCAAGCTAACTGCAGCTGGGGTAATAAATTACCTTCAAAAACGTGTACAGGATGAATCAGAGCTGTCTGTAGGTGGAGTAAATACACAGGCAGGTTAAGAGGAAAAGCAGACCTTTCACCGAAAAGCTGGCTTTTCTTTTGCGGTGACAAGTGTATGTTCAGAGGAGAGAGAACTGATGAATGCAACAGTGACCCCTCTGCCTAGTGAGAGCAAGATGTAGAGTTCTGCCACGTGAGGAAAGCACTGTGCCTGGAGAGTAGTCTTAGCTGTTGAGAAGAATTCTGATGATGCAGGAGGGCAGGGGAGCATCAAGCCTCTCCTTAGGTCAGGCTGGTAAGGGAAACAGCCTGCAGCCCTTCAGGTGATTCACCATGAGTTTTGCCAGGTAGCCCCAAATGTCTGAGTGTTTAACACTTCAAAGGAGAGTGAGCAAAGAGAAAAGCCAGCTTTTCCCCCAAGTTTCAGGTGCCATGTGGCATTGCCAAGTTATCACTGCTCTGGCCCTGTTGAACTGCGAAGCAGTATTAAACTGAGGAGCTAGTTCAAAGCAAGAATGATTTCCTGAATGTTATATTGGGTGTTGGAAAACGTGCTTCATAAAATGACTTGATAGAGCTCGTGTATGTAGCTGAAGCCGCAAGATGCCTGAACTTTGTGGCACACACTTAAAAGATAAGTTGTTCCAATCTAAAACACTTATCTGAGTGTTTGCCTAAAGATGATTTTCCAACAAAGAGTTTGTATTTTGTTTCCTCTTTAAGACAGATCTGCTTACTCATAAGTTCTTGCTTCATTTTTAATGAGGGACAGCAATTAAAAATTAATAAGGTTTATTTACAGAAAAACAGCTATTTCTGTGAATCTCTGCACTATTATTAAACTGAAAGAGAGCAGGTTTAGTTTAAGATACCAGGAAGAAATTCTTCACTCAGAGGGTGGAGAGACACTGGAACAGGCTGCCTAGAGAAGCTGTGCATGCCCCATCCCTGGAAGCGTTCAAAGCCAGGTTGGATAGTGCTCCAAGCAACCTGGTCTGCTGGAAGGGATCTTTACCCATGGCAGGGGGGTTGGAATAAGATGATCTTTAAGGCCCCTTCCAGCCCCAACCATTCTAGGATTCTATGGTTATGCTTATTGCATTACTTTTAATAGTAGCATTTTACCTTAGACTATTATCGCAAAGAAAATTCATTTTCTTTGTTAAATGATATCTTCTATGAAACTATCAAATGGAGTTCTTTGTTCCACAGGAATAAAACAACAGTTTTCTCTGGAGGTGATTTTGTCCAATTTTTTCGTTTCAGCCTTTCCCAATGTGTTTTTGAAATGGATTGGTAGTTTCCTTCCTCTCTACCTCCAAAGCAGAGTTTAATAGGAACCAAAAGTCATAGATCAGTGCATCTTGTTTAGCTAATTCTAAATCACAATGAGAATTTGCTTTATTACTGGGTTTTTTTCTGATTAAGATTTCCTGTTTATAATTGGTCTCACTAATGATTTAATTTTCCTGCTTAATGCCTAAATTTATATGCCTAACCATCTAACTTTGAATGTGGGCTGTAGCTGTTCAGAACTTTCAAAAGTTTTGTGGGGACTTTTTTGTATCTGTGTTTCTAAATGCAAACACAAGCCAAAAGCTGCAGAGTGATCCAGTAGCAAAATATGATTTTTAGGGAGAGACTACTTCCCCTACATAGCATTAATGAGAAAGAGAAGTCAGTGCAAAGCAGCTGAATAAGAGGAGCAAGAAACAAATTATAAAGGTAGAAAATAAAAATGAAAGCTTCCAGATATATGAATATCAGTTGAAAACAACTATCAGGTTTCAAATTCTGAAGTGTTAGTGCTTCACTACAAAATAAAAACCTCTCTACATCCTGTAGACAAAGTCAAATTCCAAGGCAAGCATGAAAAGAGATTTTTCCTTAAATTAATTTCCTTGAATTAAAATATTGCCCTTGTCTTTTTGGAAATCAATTTTAAATAATCAAAATGCTTCCAAAATATTTCCAGTCACCTACTGAATGTGCTAGTGGCTGCCAGAATCTAACTTGATGCCTCATTTCCAACAGAGATACTGAAATAATGAAGAAGGAAGCCGACTTTTTGTGATACGGAAATAGTCGGGAAAGAGTGAGGGAAACAAGATCTAAAGGGACTTTCATGAAAAATTAGGTTGCATTGCAACATGCAGATGAACGTGGACGTCTACCTGTCGGTTTCGTATTTTCTTTGCCTTTTCTGTACTTTGAGAAGCGATTCTGTTCTCACAAAGCTTCACGAAATCGCAGCTTTGAGAAAGAAACTATTCCTCTGCTCCAAAGCCCGCAGGACTAGCAGAGGTAGCCTGGGTAAGGAGGTTCAGTCCTTTGACACCACAGGCAATCACATCTAAGCTTTACATAAAATGATCCAACTATACTTTAGCATTATTTTGTGAAGTCACAAAATAGATGTTTCACCTTCTGCAAGTGAAAAAGAAATCATCGTTTGCTGCTCTAGTGAGGAAAACCAGTATCTGTCCACATTTGGCACCCATTTTCACTGTTAGAGCAGGGACAAAATTGGAGCATTGCTATTGGAAGTGTGATTTATTTAAAGAGTTTTTGTGTGTGCGTGTCAGTTATTGCTATGAATGCTCAGCTTACCATTTTCAGTTTACCAACTGTTTTGATTTCTGTTAGTGTGGGGTTTTTTTCAGTATTTCATTAAGTAGTTAATTGTAATCCAAGACGCTTCCCCATTTAATCCATCACTTTTCCGTTCAGGTTGCCAACACATTTCCGACTCGACTTTAGCTCTGTGATGGGTGCGGATCTGTCCTAGGATCTGGACTGAGACCATTAATTTGAAAACACCATGTTAACTAGGTAATCCAGGCTGCATTTGAAAACCATTGAAAGATAAATTTTCAAATTCAAAATTATGGAGTTGCCTGATGTTTTATTGTTTGAGATACATATTTTAAAAAAATATTGTGATTGACACCTTGTAAGAAAGGAAGATGGTCTAAAGGTTCACAGAACATGTAGATGTTGGGAATGTGAGCTCAGTTCTTGTACTCCTTTGGAGACGTTGGGCAAACTTAAATTTCTGTGTTCATTTCTGTGGCCACAGTGAAGGTGATGATGATTCCTCCCCCAAATCTTTACCATGATTTCAGTCTCTAGAGTGTAAACTGTCAAGAGTTCTTTGTTGCTCTTTGTTCTTCTGTAGCACAGAGCCCTAGTGTCACTTGGGGCCTCAGGAAATAGTAAAATATAAATTATTTTTAAATTATCTTCATGCAAACTGCTCGTACTGTTTATTAAATAAGTATTAGGATAACAGAGATGAGCTTGACCAGAAGTTCAGATGAATGCTGGATTCTGTCCAAAACTTAAAATAATTGTAGTCTTTTCAGCGTGGGTGTAACTTTCACATTGAGAATACATATACACAGGATTTGGCTTGGGGTTTGTCTTTTGATTTTTATTCTTAACTGCACTGCTGTAGTTCCAAAAGAGCATATATAGGAAATAATATGATGCATGCAGAGAATTGCTTTTTCTTTGCTCCTATCCAACAGCAAGATCAATAGCATGACAAACTTAATTTTCAGGTCTATTAGTGGAGCTGTCTGTCCTAGAAATTGAATGTGCTCTGTTATGTTGAAGGAAGAACAAAGAAATTTTTTATTCATGGGGTCATTTCCCTTAGAGGCATTCAGCCAACTTGTAGCTTTCATATTTTGAAGAGTGAAGCCTTGATATATGGGCATTATTTGTTTGCATTTCTGTTTGTAAGATGTGGCAAGTTGTATGAAGTACTCAGCAAAGCAATGGAAAAATGTGACTAGGAATGAAAGGAGCTCCAAGGGAAAGGATTTGGTTATGAATCTTATTGTTGAGTATTTCATGGCTACACACCAGAGATATTTGAATCTCAGGCTTTGACACAGGTTGTGCTGGGAAGTGCAGACTTCTGATGCACGTCAAGTTTTACTTTCCAGTATTATCCCCTAGCAGAGAGATATTTGGGTAGAGCTCTTGTTCAGCTTTAGCTCAGCTGAGCCTAACTTCCACTCAAGTAAAAAGGGTTTGAAAAGTTTGATTTATAGATTACTTTGATGTACATAAAAATGCTTAGGGAGTGAGATGGAACCCACTCAAATTAAAGGTCAGATTTCCATAGATTGTGGAAGTGTTGGTGGAGAAAAGAAAAAGGCTTGGACGCATTAGGGGTAAAAAAAGGTAAGGAACGAACATAACAGCTGTTTAGGATATGATGTAGAAGCCTCCTTTGAGGAGAGAGTATGGCTGAATACACGACTTAATCTAATAATATCTTCATCATAGCGGAGAAAAAAGCACGAAGCTGACAAGGCTGAAAGAATACACTTCCTGTAGCCTATAGTTCCTCTGTCATCACTAATTTAGTGGGGTATTTTTTTATATTCTGTCATATTAACAATGCATGAAACACTCAATTCCGAGAGCCCCGGAACACCGGGTTTGGTGCTCTGGGGTACCGAGGGCTGTCACGGGGCGTTCGCTCCGTGTCGGGGAAGGGATGTCCCGGCTCCCTCCCTGCCGGGCGTTCCCTCACCTTCCCCCGCTCGGGGCTTTTCCCGACCCCTCGGGGCGGGCGGGGGCGGTGCCGGGGCGGGGCGGACTGCCGGGGCGGGGCGGGGAGCGGATCGCGGTGCCCGGGCCGGGCCGGGCCGGTGCCGCTCCCGGCAGGTGCGGGCAGAGCCTCGGCCGCGCACCCGCGCCGGCCCCGCCTGATGTGCGCCGGGGCGGAGGCGGCGCCGGGCTGCGCGCAGGGTCCCGCCATGGCCCTGGCGTTCTGCGGCGACGAGGGCAACTCCACCGCCTACAACGTGGACCACGGCGTGCTCAACAACGGCTGCTTCGTGGACGCGCTCAACGTGGTGCCGCACGTCTTCCTGCTCTTCATCACCTTCCCCATCCTCTTCATCGGTGGGTGCCTGCGGGTCTCCCTTGCCCTGTCCGCCTGTGCCTTTCCTTCTGCCGGCCCCCCTTCTTTCTGGCCCCCTTCCTCCCCCGCCCCCGGTGTTGCCTTGCCGTGTTCCCCCGTCTGGCTTTGGCTCGCCGCGGGTTTCCCTCCCCCGCGCTGCCGCGTTTCCCCCCGCCTGCCTGGCCTCCCCTGGCCGGGTGTCCCCCGGCCTAGCCCTGCCCTCCGTGCCGTGCGGGGATGCTGAAGGCTGCGGAGGGTGTTATAGGACGCGGTGCGAGCTGCGGGATGCTCCGGCGGCCGCCTCTCCCCGCCTCTCCCCCTCTGCCCCCGCACCGCTCGCTCCCCGCCCCGGCGGCGATGCCCGTCTCTGTCTGCCGGGGCTCTCCGCGGCGGGACAGCCCGCGGGGCTCCCGCCCGTGAAACCCCCTTGCGCAGGCAGCGGAGAGATGGGTGATGCTGGAGGAGACCGCAGGATTTGCCTGCCGGTTTTGACGAGCAGCGCGGGAAGCAGAAATAAATGTGCTATTAACCCCCGGGAAACCTGGCGAGTAAGTCCTACACTATCAAACAATGCTCCCGGTGATAACTGCAGAGCTACAGCCGCCGGGCAGCCCTCCTCATTACGGGTCCTGGCCAAGAGGGCTGCCCGGCGGCTGCGACTCCTGCGGTACCTGCGGTGGGTGAGATTTGGAGTCACAAGCCCGGGGGTGCCGGTAGGTGGCTCGGTGGTTCAGCACACGCGGCTCTCACTGCTCCCGGTCCAGTTCTCCTCAGCCTGGGCCGGCTTGAAGGGCCCCAGCACGAGCTGCGTGGTTTAACACGAGCTGCTGTGGATCACAAAAAGTCCGGTGCGGAAATAACAACCAGCACGACTGTTAAAACGGGGTCAGCTGAAGAGCTGCTGAGGGTCCTCTGTGTTGGTCTGGAGTTTCTCAGTATTGTTAATTTTTAACTAGGTCAAGAGAATGAGTTGCTTTACACCTTAACTCGTGCCTTTTTTTTTTTTAAACTTTTTAAAAGAATTTAAGAAAAAACAAGTAGTGTGTTTATTGTATTGTTTGTGCATATTTGTCGAGATGTTAATTTGCTGTTTCTCTAAACTGTGAATATATTTGGAAAATGTTTAGTGCAATGTAATTACTTATTAGTAAGTTGCCAAAAGTATAGGAATTTAAGGCTGTGTCCTGTCTGCATTGTTGATATTATTCCATATGAAGTGGAGTAAACACAGTTCTGAAAATATTCAAATGCATGTGTTTTTAACAACACAACTCTGTCCATGTTGGTACACTACATTGTTACATCTATGTTTAGGTTTGGTTTTCTTTTATGCAGGAGCTTTGTGTGTCACCCTTGTTGTTAAGAAAGCTCTTTATGATTCTCTTTTCTCATTTAGGATGGGGAAGCCAGAGTTCCAAAGTACATATACATCATAGCACATGGCTTCATTTTCCTGGCCACAATTTACGCTGGATATTGACTTTTATCCTCTTGTTTGTGCTGGTGTGTGAAATTGCTGAGGGCATAGTGTCTGATGGGTAAGTGTATGTCTGCCTTCTCCTGGTAGCACTGAGCAGTTTAAAGGTTTCAGGGTAGATATTTTCTCCCTGTCTAAATTCTCATCTAGACCATATTCCGTGTGGTTATATACATGTAATCTGTTTTCTCAGTGATTAACCTATCGACCTTATATATCAGAAATTCCACAGACCTTGCCAAGTGATGTAGAGAGGCAAAACTGACCTTAATAATTTTTAGTTCAGCTTAATGACACTGTTTTTCCAAAGACTAATCATAGATAAATCCTAATGATTCAAACAGATGGTGACATTTTCGTAATATGTTTTATGTCCAAGGACCCAGTCCCACAGTCCTTACTCAGGAGAAACTCCCATGTGCACAGGAGGTCATACCATTCCTCCCCAAACCACGTTCTGTTCATCTTAATGAAAGTAGTGAATGTATTGGGCCTTATCTCACGCCCTACAGAGTTTCTTCTGATGTTTTTGCAGTACAGCTGGTCTGTTACCTGGAGCAGAGCATCTCATATTATGTGAGCATGATCCATCATCTGTTATTCAACTTAGAATGTCTTTAAACAGAAATCTGTGGGGGAAAATTATTCCAAGTGAAACAAGTGATACAGGAGACTGATTTGTTATCTAAAAACCTAATGGTGTATAACAATGAATATGATCATCTTCTTCTGAAGAGAGGTATGATTTTCATAACAATTATGGATTTGCAACCGAAAGGATGATGAAGTCAAAGCTCCTCGTTAAATAGAACAAAACCTCTCTGATTAGCCATCTATATAACAAGTAAGCATCAAGCAGTGTGAAAGGCACTGCAGTCTTCTGCTGTAGAAGCTGATATCATCATCATTATTATTATAAGTTCTCTTAAACATATATAAATAGGATGTTTCTGAGTGCCAGTTTTTTTTAAAAGGAAATTTTCTTATGCTTATTCAGAGTGATCAGGGTGTGGGTTGCTCAGAGCAAAATCTTCTGCTTTGTGTTTTCTCTTTTATTTGGCTCTTTAGCAATCCCTCTCATTATATTTATTTGCTAGTGAACTTGACTCAGAACACTGCTGTTAAGTAATAGGTGTCACCTGATGAGAATCAAAGCTCGGAGCTCTACTGGGGGAGTGCCAACCCACAGTTGTGCCTCCCCGAGCACTCAGCAGGCTCGTGAGTGCTCCGGTGCATAAAAGCAAGTTTTGAGACTCATCAGCTTTCTAAGACCAAAATGGATCATGTTGGTAAGTCCTCTTGACAGCAACTGAGTGCTGAAAGCTTTGGCACCTCAGCAATAGAAGCAGCCTATTGGAAATAGGGTTATATAGGGGAATTCCTGCAACTGTGAAATAAACAGATTTAAAAAGCCTCCCACTGCAGTGTTACCCACTGAGGCTTAGGCTGTTTGAAGAAATCTGTTCCTGTTGCTTTTTTTTCTTGCTGAGAATTCAGCCCTTATGTACAAAACCCGGCATTAAGGAATTCAGAGTCTGGAGAATCCTTTCTGATTTTGCTGTATATGCATACAAACTCATTGTCAGCAGGAGGAATTTAGTGTTCATGACACAGGCTGTCAGCATGGCTCTGGCCAGCTCTGTAGACTTCACCACAATCTCCATGTAAGGGAGGACTTTCCTGTATCTCTACGGTAGGAAAGAAAGGAAAGGGTCCTCTTGAGCTCCTATGGATCTGTTAGACATTTGGGGTATTCTGCTCTTATGTCCTGTGATCATCTCCCATTTCCCTGACAGCACAACCCTTTTTGTCTCTCCAAACTACACAAAAGTACCTTTTGCTGCAGCAAGAAGAAATCAAGACATTATTAGCATATTTTCCGTGAGGTTCAGAGGACAAGGTGTGAATTTCTCTGAGTGTTTGTGTCCTGAAGTCTTTCTCTTGGGGTCTTTTCTCCTGAAGCTGGTTGGGAGACAGGAAATTGTACCTTTTGCCAGCACAGGGTGCTTAATTCCTGTTGTAAAGGAAAAGAAAATGGGAGGAAGAGAAGATGACAAGAAGAAGGAGGTGGAAGAAAACATATTTCTATCCAACTCTGCATAGCATTGCCCAGCAACTCCTATATTCCCAAAGGGCTGTGGTTGGCAGGACCCCCTTTGCTGCTGCCTGAAGCAAAGTATCAGGAGAGTTTTGGTTTATAGGACAAAATGTAAGGGTGTATTATTCTGTTCTAGTTTTTGTTTGCTGGCAGTCATCAAATACAGGCCTCTCTGTGATTCCTGTGCTGTGGTGCTGTTCCTTCTCCCAAACTGAAAAAAATTAAACGTTTCCACAAAACGTTTCTATAGAAAATCTTGAACTGTGCTGTCAGTTGTTCTTATTTGCATACTTTGATGGACAGCTCCCAAACTAGTTTAGCTTAAATTAACTTTTCTCGTTTTGGAACTGAGCTGCTTATCCTAATTTAAACAGTGTTTCAATTGATTTCAGCAGGAAATAGGAGTACACACCTTTTATCTTCATCACAAGGGAGGAATTTGGAGTCCAACTATGTGATTTAGGAGCATAAATTCAATTTAAACTTGGAGAGTTTTGCATCCATAACTTGTTCTAGAAAAATCTTGAGGGGGGGGGGGGGGAATCTAGAAAAACCCAGAGCTGGTTAGAGGATACAATTCATAAATTAAAAGGGAAACATTTAAATAGCTAAGAGGGGTTTGACTTTTACAGATGCTCACTTTTTTCTTTTGAAGGGTCTCGGAATCACGCCATTTACACCTGTACATGCCAGCTGGGATGGCATTTTTGGCAGCCATCACATCGGTTGTCTATTACCATAATATTGAAACATCCAATTTCCCGAAGCTGTTAATAGGTATGTCTCACAACTTACCAGACTTGGAAGTGTGATTGTGGTGCTGTGTGTCTGCTCTTCCTGGGACAGGTCATTGCAGTTTCAGGAATGGCTTGTATGAATAAAGCTACAGCAATATGTATGTTGAAACTGTTCATTATTTTCAATGCTTTTAACTTCTAATAGTATTCTTTATAGTGTTCTTGGGGATCCAAGGGCTTCTCTAGGAAAAACTGGATTTGTGGGAAAAGTAGCATGACAAAGTCTTAGCTTTAAAAGCTGTCCAAGTTCCCTGCTTGCCAGCATGTTGTGTTCAAGCATGATATAAGAGTGAAGCAGTCTTTGTGTGTGTGGTCTGTTGAAATATGCAAGGAGTTAAGGAATGACATCCCTGACTTTCAGTATGACACACTGGATATATTACTTTGCCTGCTTGTTCTTGCTTAGCGTTCCTAAAACTCCCTTTGAAAACTGCATTAAGACCTTTCAAATGGAAAATGAGAACTACATAGTATACTAAATATTTTTTTCAAGGTTGTAAATAAACTGTAGCTAGAGAAAATCCATTGCTGCTGACAGTCATGTATGCTGTCTTCTGTTAAGTAGACTGCAGGCTGTGGATGTCTACTTGTTTAGTCTTCCTGTTACCTGTTATTTCTTTGGTGGTCCTGGCTCATCAAATTTTGTTCAAGTTAGTTTTCTGTGTTAATAGATCCTGCTAAAATTTGTCGTGTGCCATTGTAGCTCTTTTTATCAAAGTTGTGTTTTAGTTTTTGTCAGGTGGGAAAAAGTCAGTAATGACTGGATTTGAGAAAGCTTTGAAATATTGAAGATCATTTTGTACTGCATGTTGTGGTGAGAATCCTCCTCTGCAGAAGGAGCCTATGACACTTGTAAAAAAATTCCTCTCCAAAGACTGAGATTTCTATCCAGGCTTAGCAACTTATGTCTTTTTGTTTGGGACTGCTTTTCTTCTTGTACCCTTCTTCTAAGTAGGATCTTTTTTTATATTTTATAACTGGCTGAGGTAGTTTAGTTAATTTTTTAATAAGTCAACAGTCTATTTAGTGCCTTCTCATAGGACTGGATGTTATGTCTCAGGGAAGCATTGCCAGCCTGTTACAGTTGCTTGTGGGTTAAATAATTTAGTGTCATTACTGCATTCCCACTGTTAAGTCTTGGAGAAGGGTAGCACAAAGTTACAGCTGATAGTTGATTACCCATTTTTGCATAAGTCTTGCTCCGTAGAGATTTCTCTTTTATGATAATTTTTTTCAGTATTTAGAGTGCCAATGCTGGATAAGCTCTGGACAATACTTGAATAGTAAGCAGTTATACCAATGAATACCAACATTTAAATATTATGGATTAATTTTAATTTTGCAAGAATTTCCAAGGAATAGACTCTTTCAGAAAATCTGATCTTAATAGCTCAAAGACAAAAAAGAAAATCCGGCTATCATCCTCTTTCCCACTTAGTTGATCTGATTTGAATTTTAACCTGAAGTCTTCAAAAGCTGATGATCTTTGACTTATTTTATTTTTTCTTTTGTCTTCCCTTATTTGTCCTATGTTTCTGAGAGAACCTAGGACAGATTTTTCTGGAAGCTTCTATCCTTTTTTCATAACTGCACAACTAAGAGGACTGTCATCTTTAAATGTTAATAGCAAGTACTCTGTATTGACATGTGGGATGAGGCAATTATCACAAATTAGCCCAGTGTGAGATAGTTAAATTATAGCTATACTCCGCTATCAACCCACTAGAGTGCAGTGTGGCCATGAAGCAGTTTCCCTTTAGAGCCTCATTTTATGGGGTAGATGGGAATATGAGGCAAAGCTAAAGTTGGTGATAAACTTTTTGTTGAGTGTATGAGAAAGAGGGTTCCTCGTCACTAAAGTGTTGTAGAAGAGATCTAATGTTGAACTCACAGACAAATAAAGTAAATGACCTGATGTGGCATCTTGCTGCTTCTGAGCATCAGTGAATTTCCACCAAACTGCAGGGCATCATCTGCCTCAGCTGCAGGATGTTCACAGTTGCAAGGAGTTGGTAGCTACATAAAGCAAAAGCTGACAGAGCCTTACCCAAAATTTACTAAACCCAGCAGAGAAACTCTTATTGATGCAGTGCAGTAGACCCTTGAAGGTCCGTTCATTAACTCTGAATAGGGTGAAATATTCCAATCCTGTGAAACTTTAAGTTTCTTTTTTAAAAAAAATTCATTCTGTGCTTTAAAGAAACCGAGTCCATTTGTAGCTCTTCATAAACAAGCAAGAGGCAGATAGATACCGTGACAGACCTGGGGATTAGCAGGTTCCCTTGGGGTTTGCAAGACAAGGACTCAAAGTTCCTTTACTGATCTTGCCTTTCAGCTTAGCTCAGACATTTGGCTATTTTGAAGCAGTCATTCTTATTATTTCTTATCAAAAAAAGTTGACAAGGTTTGGAATATTTATTCTCTGAAGATAACGATTGATTCCGGGGTCACAGTTGAGTTTCCCGACTCTTGGAACACTTTGATCTGATCCAAATATGTTTTTCTCTGTATGTATTTGGCCTATAATTATATTTCAACAAATGTAATTGTTCTCAAGTAACACTGTTTACCAGGGGACTCTCATAATAATGCTAATTTTGATGCTCTTTGCACCACATGGATGAATAACATTTGTACAGTTTAGCAGGACACATTTTGGAATAGTTTTCATACTGAATTGGAAAATCTGATAGCTTTCTCAACATTCAAAATATGTAATGAAATGGTAGCATCTGATTCCACTGTTTAAGTCAGTTTCTTTGTTTTATAAAATAAATAAACCTCAGAAATTAACAGTAGGAGAAAATGATGAAATAACACTAGGACTTTGAGTTTTTAATCTGAAGTGGATTGTAGTGTGGGAACACACGAGTTTAAGAAAATTGTCCTTCTTTTAACTGATCTTAATTGTACAACTGCCTTACCACTGCTAGACAGTAATCTATTTTTCTAATTTAAAATTCTTGTACCTTTACATTGTAGTTATTTCCCTTGCAATTAGTTTATTCTTTTAAAGGAATATCATATAAAAATAATGCTTATTGCTTAGCATGCAAAGTTTCTTTCCAAGCAGACATAGGTTAATTAATAAATCCCATCCAGTTAGGTGTGTGCATTTTTAGATTGGGGTTAATTCAATAAAAGTGTAGAAGGGTTTACTTAATTTTCAGAGGTCTGACCCAAGTGTTGCGGGGTGAGGTATCTTACGTGGCCCAAAACAAAAGTGAAGTCATTTAGGCATCTAGAATAGATCTAAAGCAATCCAGTAAATGCATGCATGCCTCTATGGTCTCATCACTAGGCAGTTCTGATCAGTGGAAGTTCTTCGAGATAATTTCTAGAAACTCTCAGCCAATATGCACTCACCAGCCAGAAGATAGAAACATCACCTATGTAGTTATGGCTTAAAAGAAAGAGCCATAACTATATTTTCCAGGGATCCTGATCTTGAGTGGCCTGTGAACATTCACCAGATTAGATTATATACGCTTGTGTTGAAAAGTGACAAGCTAAGTAAATTCAAATGCTTGTAGGAAGTATGACAGTGAGTGGCCACTTATCACCTGAGAATATTGTGTTTGGCCCTTTCTAATACTTCTTAGATAAAAGATAGGTTAATGTTATAAAAATGTCATATAAACCCTTATTTAAATCCTAAAATGGAGAATGGCTCTGCTAGTTCATATTTAGAATACCAAGAGCTCTACATAGGTGCCACTTGGGTTGGTTGTTTTTTCAGAAGTCCTGTGCTGGTGCATATTTTAAGTTTGCAATGTTTGTATAAGTCCCTTTTACTCCAAGAAGGATGTGTTCTCAGCCTGTTGTAAGAAGAACGAGACAAAACAAAGATTAACAGATAAAGGTGGTTAAGAGTAGAACAGTATGGAATGTATTCTTGGATGAAGTAAGATTTTATAGTCAGACATTGCAAATAGGAAGGAATAGTGCCTCAAAGGAAGGAAGCAACCTGAAACAGGATGAGAAGATTAAATTTGATGCAGTATAAGTTGGGAAGATGGTAGGAAGCCTCACATAAGAAAGCTAAAGTTTTATAAGATAAATTTTTAAAGTATATCTCTTAAATCCTCTCTGCAACTGCATCAGCCACTAAAGTACAGTGCCCAAATACCTGCTTTCTTCTTACAAACTGGCTTGTTAATTTTAGAGGAAGATAGACTCCTGGCAAATGTCCTAATGCCCAGTATTACTGTACTGTTCCATTCACTGTCCTCAATTAAAGGAGAGGTTTTAACTTGATATCTGTAGAAGCAGGATTGGCAGTCCCAAAGCCCATATGGATTCTCCATGTTGAATTTAGCTTTGCTTGGAAACGGTAGCCCCACAGTACCTCCCCAGAGGACTTTCTGGAGTGCCTCAGGGTAGCTGGAACACCACGAATTCTTTGAAGTTTGTGCAAGTTCCTGAGAATATCCTTGTTTAAACTAGACTTACAGTTGCTAATGCTTTGGTCAAAGCCTTTCTCCGGTGTTTTGGCAAAACTTGGAAAGCACATCCAAGCTTTTCTTGGCAGCTAGATAACATTGCATCTGTTGCACCATGGCAGATACAGCAGCAGTGAAAGTAAAAGAACATAACCCCGGAAGGCATTTCCTTTAGAACGGGGAAAAGGAGCTGGCTTATGGTTTGATGAATAGTTTGGAGAGTGTTTCCAAACCGTCAGAGCTTATTGCAGAGATTATTTATCTGTAACTGGTGGTAGCATGAGCAGTTCTAGACAGGAAGTTCAATATAACTAAAAAATAAAAGTTGTATTCTATGAATGCCAGAATATCCTTCCTTGATGTGACTGTTTGTTTTGTCTACATTGTAAATTACATATATGGAATACGTGTAATAGTGCAGCAGCTGCTTGGACAAAGTATTTTATTATCTGTTCCTCCATACATCACAGAGAATTGCAGAGAATTTTTCCTCAAGACAAATTCATAGCAGTCTTGTAGCATTAACCAAATCTGAAGAGCATCATTCACAGGCACCTTCACTCATGGAACAATACCCTTCCTTGAACTCATCATGTGGACACATGTTTACAGCAGATGGAAATTTTCTTCAGCAGACTTCACTTTGTGAAACTTTTCAAATATCACTAAATCTAATAGAAAAAGCATTTAGAACCAATATCATCTTAATATTTTAATGTTTGTGGAATTGAATTAGGCTTCTGTTTTGACATGAGAAAGGCTACTCTCTGCTTTTATATATTTTATTGCATTCTTTCTGAATGAATATTTTATAATCCTATTTTATATTTTTGCAACTGTGGAGCTGATTAAGTTGTTTTGTGTTTGGTTTTTTTTTTCTCTGCAGCATTACTGTTCTATTGGACTTTAGCTTTTATAACTAAAACCATCAAATTTGTAAAGTTCTGTGATAATGGGGTTGGATTTTCTCAGCTTCGATTTTGCCTCACAGGACTCCTGGTTGTTCTGTATGGAATGCTACTAGCTGTAGAAATCAATGTCATCAGGGTGAGGGTAAGTTACTATCATAAAAGTCTCCTCCTGTGTTTTTTATTGGTTTGGGTTTTGGGTTATTGTTTTTTCTTCCTTTTTTTATTCCCCTTTCTGAGTACTTAGGTTAAAATGTATTTCTAAAGGAGAAAGAAAAATCCAGTTAGGAATAGAAATCAGTTTGAAAATCAAAGGTTAATCCAATTTTATTAGTAATCCAATTTTATTAGGCCAGATAAATATGTAATTTCAAAAAATGCCAGACTCCGTTGTAGCGAAATGAAGGTCAATTTCTTCTGTTCAAGTTTTAAATTTTTTAATAATTCTGTTTCAGTCATGACAAACAAATATTTCTGATGCAAGTGAAGACTGGTAGAAAGGAATTTTCTACTCTGTCAGAGAATATCTTAGACATACAAATAACATCTTTCATTTTCCAGGAGACAATCACAATAAGTGATTTATTTGGGCAACTGGGGTTTCTTCCAGCTGTATTTTTTTTCTTTTTCCCTCTGTGGTGCCTGCAGTCATAATTTAAACTGAGAGATGATTTTGGAGACTGCTGGATAGATAAATGCCAAAGTTTCCTTGACCTGGAACTCAAATAACTGTGTGCACAAATTAAATTTAGAAGGGGAAGAAATATTTCCATGTAAATTTTCTTGCTGGTTTCCTCATGTGTTTTCTTTCCAGTAATGCATGCAGCTATGTGAGTTGTACCTGTCATATATTTGTTCTTTTGTGTTTGTGTGTATGTCTATTTGGTGACTTGGGACAAAAAATATGTCTAAAAGCAGCATTTGTAGTAACATTTTTAAAACAAAGAGGAATAAAAAGCTCAATGCTGGATATTCAGTATTTATATAATAAATGAAAACCAGTGACATCCAAATGTGACATCAGAGAGACTTGGCCATAAACCTCTTCGTAATAGAACTGTATAATTAAATGAGATTTAATCTCTGTGGAATTGTGTGTCACAAAGAAGAATAAAAAATGATCACTGCCTATTGTCACCTTTTTGTTTGTTTGTTTGTTTTATTCATTTAGTTTTAATTATTAAAGGAATGAATAAACTAGTCAACAGTATGATTTTTTTTTTGCTGCCTGTTGTTCTGTGGCTTGTTGCTGCAGCTGCTGAAGAAAGGTATTGGGATGATGGAGAGTTGGCCACTGCTGAGGAGGGGGCAGAGGAAAGAAATTAAAAGTAGGGGATGAGGTCTCTATGCTTTCAGAAACAGCAGACATTGGCCTCACTTTTTTTTTTTCTCCCACCTTCCAGTCTTCTTCTAGAAGAAGGAAAATTGACTTGTTGACTTTGAGTCCCAACTGTACCTTCTCCCTTCTTTCAGCTGTTCTCTTGGTTCTAGATGGCCTTTCCCAACCCCATCACCATTTTTACTAGCACCTGTGAATTATTTCTCCAACTATGGTTGGAGCATATCCAGAAATCCTACTAAGATTAAAAGGATTTTAATCATGAATAGAGATTGAGTGAAATATGTGATTGAGTACCCTTCAGAAAGCAAAGGTATGTTTTTAAGAGGCTTGGCTTTTCATTCCCAAAAGTGAGTGAAGTCTGAAAAAGTTTTCTGTTGACAACAGGAAGCCACCAGCTGTCTGCCCTTTGCTCTTTCTTGCCTTACTATTTAGGCCAATGTAATAATTTGTTATTGCTGTATCCACTCTCAAGAGTCTCAAGACTTATTCATTGATTATCTGCAATGTCCTTACCTGTTCTTTGTGCGGTTTTATTTTCTATGCATTTAGTGTGATTCTGTTGGTATTTTTATGAATTTCAGAGGTATGTTTTCTTCAAAACTCCTAAAGAAGTTAAACCTCCTGAGGACCTCCAGGACCTTGGTGTTCGATTCTTACAGCCATTTGTGAATCTGTTATCCAAAGGAACATACTGGTGGATGAATACATTCATCAAGACTGCCCATAAAAAGCCAATAGACTTGAAAACCATAGGCAAACTTCCCATTGCTATGAGAGCTGTGACCAATTACATTCGTCTTAATGAGGCCTTTGAAGCACAGAAGGTGTGCAAAGCATGGAATTGTGTCTCTCTGCTTACTCAGTGTTTGCATTTTTGATTACTTTTTATGGAATGAGCATGATATTCTATCAGGAACCATGATGCAAATCAAGTATCCATTGGCATAGCTTTCCATATACAAAGAGAACACATACTTGGTGAATAATGAAATTTCTCTACCTAAACACGCATGTCAAATACATTACTGGTTAAATATGTGTAAAATGCATACAGCCTTTATTTTGATGTGGAAAACAATTATGGACTGTGTTCACTGAACACCATTTTTCTTCCTAATAAGACCCTGGAAACATTCAATTACAGAGTCAGTATTAATAAGGCCTTGCAGAACTGGGTTTTTTCCATGTAATTTCAATTACAGTTTGTTCATAGGAGAATTTGGGGCTGAAACTACCTCAGCTCAAATTAATTTTTACTCCTTGGTAGGAGCTGAGTGTATTGAGATTTTAAGAGAACTCTTTTACATCCTGTCTAAAACAAGTGTAGGTTTCTAGTCTCTGTGTTCACCAGAATACAAAACCTATCAGTTCCCTCCCTCTTTTTTTCTTTCTCCCTCAGCAGGCCACAAACAACACACTTATTTGATCCCTATTAAGGGGTAGGAAAGAAATTGTGGTTCTTTCTGTGAATTGGGGGGGAGTGCAAATTAATGCTTTGTTCTAACTCTATAAAAAGAAATTAAACAATAGTTGTAGTTCCTGTGCTTTTCTAGCTCAAATATTGCAAATGATTTTCAATGAATTAAAGCAACAATAAAAATACCAATCATTTACCAGACCTGAGGTTACCGTGTAACATAATTCTTATTAATTTTTCTTTTATTCTGAACAGAACAAAAGGTCATCATCTCCACAGGGATCCAGATCCATTTGGTTTGCTCTCTGCTGTGCATTTGGAAGACCCTTACTTCTCAGTAGCACATTCCGTATTCTGGCTGACTTGCTTGGATTTGCCGGGCCACTCTGCATCTCTGGGATTGTTCACAATGTTGGAAAAGGAAATAACACCATTCGCCCACAGGTACTGTCAACATGTCATAAAAATATAGGAGTCAAAAAAGCAGTGCTATGGCTGCGTATTGTTTGGCCCCAGTAAAGAAAGTGACTCTGCAATGTATTTTTGAATGCTAGAAATGACAGTATGAATGTACTGCCTGTTATCCACTTTTATACTGTGTTGGAACGGGTCCAGCAGAGGGCAACAAAGGTGATGAAGGGACTGGAGCATCTCTCTTACAAGGACAGGCTGAGACAGTTGGGCCTGTTCAGCTTTGAGAAGAGATAACTGAGAGGGGACCTCATCAATGTATATGAGTATCTGAAGGAAGGGTGTCAGGAGGATGGAGCCAGGCTCTGCTCGATGGTGCCAGGCAATAGGACAAGAGGTAACAGGCAGAAACTGATGCACAGGAATTTCCACCTGAATACGAGGAAGAACTTCTTTACTGTGCAGGTGACTGAGCACTGGAACAGGTTACCCAGAGAGGTTGTGGAGTCTCCTTCACTGGAGATATATAAGAACTGTCTGGTAACAATTCTGTGCAGTGTGCTCTGGAATGATCCTGCTTGAGCAGGAACGTGGGACCAGATGATCCACTGTGGTCCCTTCCAACCTGACCCATTCTGGGATTCTGTGGGGGGGCAAAATATGTGACCCATGTATCTCGTCAGCCATGCATTCTGGAAAATAACCTCATTCAAGATAACTGTGAAGCATACTCAGAGTCTCATTAATGTCATGAGTATTTTATCCAGAAGCACAGAATGTTCTGAGTTGGAAGGGACCCACAAGGATCATCAAGCCCAGCTCAAGTCAATGGCCCATACAGGGATAAAACCCACAACCTTGGTGTTATTAGCACCATGCTCTAACCAACTGAGTTAATCTTAGGATCTCTTAGGTACAATCTTGAGTAGAGATTGAATCAAGTGTGTGACTGAGTGCTTTTCAGAAAGGAAAGTGTGTTTTTTAATAGGCTTGGCTTTTCATATCCAGAAATTGGTGATATCTAAGATGATTAAAGAGGACTTTTGTAATCATAATAAAATGAAAAGTAATTTAACTGTGACAAAGAATTTCCACTAGTGTCTTTGGGGAGGTTAAGTTTTGAAAGATCAACTGAAACACGTTTTTAAGGATGCTATTTAAATTAATGTTCTCCAAGAAGAGGCAGATGTATTTCTTGGTTAACAAACAATAAAAGTGTAACTCAGGAAACATCTTTTCATTATAAGTTGAGGTCACTCAGGCTGGATTTCTATGAGATAGATTATTTTATTTCTGCAGCTCAGTTAATGTTTGATGTAAGATTTTATTTCCAAAGTCTGTTGACACTAATGGAAATACACCCATTCACTCAAGTACACTTTGGATTAGGTGCACTGTAAATATTGAAATACATCAGCTGCACTGCAGAAAATTTAACAAATGCCTCAGGCTAAAATTAATTGTTTGTCCATTTTGCAATCCTTATCCTAATATTTGGAACTTTAATATAGCAAGTGGATTCAGTGGAAAGCAGTTAAAGCAGGAAATGAAAAAACTGAGACTATAGGGCTGTGTTGCAGCAAAGTACTGTGGGGGTTGCTGTGCTCTGCTTCTTGATAATTTGTTTGGAATACTCTTTCAGCTGAAATTGTATCAAATCACAATTTACGGATTGTCATAGTTAATTTTCCTATGAAAGTGTCTGGTAGTGCTGCTCTGTGAAAAAAAACTCAGGTCTGGTCTAGATAGGCTCCAAGCAGAGCCTCATCCGACCTTGGCGTCCTCACTCATTAGCCAAGCAGTAACCTCATGATTGTCATTTACACTGTTTTGGGATCACCTGACAGCAATATTCACTGATGGTGATAGTCCAGGAGTGACACAAGTGAATTTTAGCTTAGCTAAAATGTCTCCAAGAAGCTTTTCCTTCTGTTTTGACCTGGTTTATACACAGTTGTTTATACACATTGTTTTTTCTGTTAAGAGGCTAATTACATTAATGTTTGAAAATTGCCTTTGCTGGATTAGCTGAAATATCTTCCTAATGAAGGCTTTCTATTCAAACTATCTGTAAACAGGCTGGGGTGTTTTGGTCTGCTTTGGAAAGAAATACACCAGCTGTAGGGCTAGGAACGTATCCTTACTTGTAATGAGTCAAAAGAAAGAGAACCTTGCTTTATTTGTCCAAGAGCCTCATAGGTGTGAAAAACAAGCCTTCTGACATGCTGTCTTATGAAGGCAAAGACAAGTTGGAGGAAACATTTTGTGCCTGATGTGCTGCTGAGTTTGAAGGTGTTGGAAAGAGTTGCCACACAGTGGGACAGAATCAGACAAGCAAAGTAAGCTGTGATTACAGTGGAGGGCATCTTTTACGCATCTTTTACCCACCTACATCTTAAATAGTTTAGATTGAGGAGATATCGTATCTTTCAAACAGAAATTCTCTTTGTGAAAATGAAGGCAAAGAAATATGAAATTTGCTCTGTTCCTCAGGCCCTGTGTGACAGATATAAACCACCTTGGAGCTTGAACTCTTGAGATCACATGGGTGTCACAGGCAGTATTAACTGCTTTAGTTACTGCCACAGTTAGTCAGAGCATGACAGCGTCTTAAATTCTGTCACGCTCTTCATGTTTATTTATAACTCCAGTATCAATATTTATGCACACCCCAGAACATTCTTATGACATGAATTTCTCTGAGTGTTAATCATTTCACACCAAAGAAGAGACTGAAAGAATGATAACCATTATATTTTGCTGGTACCATCTTCCACATTGCAATGTTAGGATTAGCAGTTCCAGTATTAGGAGTATCTGCTGATATAACACATTCAAAGGATACACCAAACTTATTATTTAAAAAGCTTTGAAAGTCAGTGTAGCAAAAAGCCCAGAAATTACATTTGAAACTGTGTGACTGGGTTCTTTAGGTATTTAAGTAGTGGCCTTTTGCTCAGCCTTTTACTGGTTAGAGCCTACTGGCACTTATAAAAAGCAACATTCTCCTGAAGTTGTCAGGAACTGGGAACACTGAATGTCCCTGAAGACATTTCTGAAAATAAAACATCTAATTAGTTTCATCAACTTTTCAAACAAGGTTATTTGCCTTAAATGCAAAAGATTCTGTAGATGTTCATTGATTTCTCTGTATTTCCTACAGGCTGACAAGTGTAGGTAGACAGTTATTGTAGTTTAAACACAGAGGTGCTCAGTGACTTTGTAAACCATAATGGCCTGATAATGCATCTGAGACTTGGCAAACATCTTGGTGCTTTCACCAAGTGTGTGTGTGTGATGTTTATGTATGTATGTTTGTCTTCCTTTTCTCTCAAGGGAGTATTAGATGAAATAATGAGAATATTCATCTCACTTTTGCTGCTTGTCTATTATATGGAGATTTGATGGGAAACAATGCTGCACCAAAATTTCTTTGCTAGAAAAGTATGATTTGTCAAACTTGTTTTTGGAAAAAATGGTGTTCTTTTACATACAGCAAAAAGTAGTATTGGCTGCAGTAATTAGCAGTACTTGCCAGCTGTATATGTAGGACAGCACTGAAATCATGTTGCTTCCCTTGCTGCTTTTGACAGAATACAGCACAATCTCTAATCTTTGTGGTTCATGACTGATGCTGCTCTGGCCTTTCTCTTTGCTGTTATATGAGTATCTTTGACAATCAGGACCTCCCAGTGTTGCAGATTTGTATGTTATTCTAAATTTGCCTTCATAAGAAGCATTTTAAAGTTTTTCATGTGTTAGAGGTGTCACTTTTTCTTGGATGATCATATATTGAAATAAAAAGAATTCCCAGTGAAGAACTGCTAAAATAATAGCAATTAACTCCTCAAATGTGATTTTTCTTTTTCTTGGTTTTTTTTCTTTTTTTTTCTGCAAAACCTCCAAGTTTTTCAGTTATGTACTGTTTGACCTTCTGTTTAGTATTCGAATATATATATGCTGCACAAGAAACTAGAGGTGGCTCTTGAATGGTACAGTTAAGGACTGGGGCCTTGCGGTTAGCATGGGAGAAGATTTGGTTGTACTTATAATTTTCCACTGTATTTCCATATATTTTCCAAATGTTGTATATTTTCTAAAGTTTCTGGGCTAAATTGAGAGCCTTGAGTCTTCCTCCTTATTCATCAGTTACAGCAAGAATAAATTTACAAGGACCCTTAGATCTTGCAAGGGTCAAAGGCAAGTTGAATTGAAAACCTGAACTTGTAAGACTATAAATAATCCGGAAGAAAGACTCATTTTTATTGTAGTGTAGACATTTGTAGTATATAATGCTGCTGTAGCCTATTTGAATTACTATGGGATAAGTAATAATTTAGGACTCCAAAATCTCTTTAAGGTGCAAATAACTAAAATTGCAGTTAAGCGTCTCTTTGTCTGAACATAATTGCTGAGATATCTTGTAATTGTTCAGAGTTTTGCAGTTGATACAGATTTAAAGAAATGGGTATGCCCAGTGATTACTTACGTTCTATTGATTTGACTTGGGAGACTGTATGCTTGAATAACTTTCTCTGAGGGCTGATTCATTAGTGAGTTCAGTGGCCCTACAGACTGCTGAAATGGTTATGTGCATCAAGTCTGGCCGAAGTCAAAGCACCTAGCTGAATTGGAAACTTTATCATCTGACCATTTACCTTTGGAAGCAAGAAATAAACTATTGAAGTAGTTTGTATTCCCTGTTTTCAGAGCGTGAAACTCGGCACTGTTAAGTAGCACTTGGAAATTTTCCATGTTCAAGTTCTTGAACGTACTTGCATAAAAGTAGTATATGACTATCAAGATGCTTCTTTGTGGAAATAGTGAACAAAGATTTACAGGAATGGAATCATAATTACTTGCTTTTCTTTGTGTCCAGCCTTGTTCTGAATCTCAGTGCTTGTAACAAATGCGACATAAATGAGAAAAGGCAGTAAACCTTAGCAATCTACCCAAGTCTGTTTGTCTTGCATAGTAGACAAAAGTACTTTGACAGCTGCTTAGTTTGGCCAACATCTGAGGAAGAGTTAACCACAGTTGGAAGAGATCAGGTATTTATGGAGAATGTTGATGAATGAGCTCCCAGGCACCTCAACAGATGGTGAGATCATTGCGTGGACAGATCAGAGTAGTTTCCTCTCATGAAAAGGAGTATTGCTATGTGAGGTCGGAGACGCTGTCTCAGGAAACTTGTCCTGGATGTGTTAATGTAAGCATTCACTCTTCTCATGGAGTGAAACAAAAGATCCTTTCTAAAACAGTTTTGCTCATTATCTTATTTACTTGTTTACGAAGCAAGGCATTTCTCTGCTTTAAGACCTAAAAATCACCCTGCTGATATCAAGGGTATAGATAGTGTTCCCACTACAGCACTGGCAAGAGCAATCATGAATGCCAAAAGATAGAGTAAAAAGAGATGAAAAAAATACCCTAAGACTTCAGTTTCTCAGGAAGATGAAGTGACCTATTGGGTCACCACAGCTGAAAGGACTTGCTCTTCCTCCTTTCACATTCCTTGTCACCTCTGCTCCTGTTTTCTTCTTTGCTCTATCTCTGGCACTGAGTGGGCACTTCTGTGGTCTGATTTGGCCCATTATTTTTTCCTGGGATGATTTTCTTATGTTAGTGATTTAAATTAGCTCAGGAAGAGGTCCAGTTAACTCCCCAGCTAGTGCACAGTGAACAACAGAAGTGTACAGGTTGAAGCAAGCCAGGTGCAAGGAGGGGTAGGGAGAAGTTTGTTCCTTTTCCGGTTGGCTCAGCCTCACCTTACAAAAGAACAGCTTTAAAAACTAAATTTAGCCTCTGTATGAACTTGCCATATGGGATTTCTATGAAGTTAACTACAAGGTGCAGATCACATCTAATAAAATGTACAGACAGTGAGAGTTTGTGAAATATAGTTTATTAAGTGTTATAACAGGTGTGAAAACTTCAACAGCAAAGAAACTATGTAGGCAAGAAGAAATATGCTGAGCAAGGAATACAGCAGGAGTGTAAATGGCAAGAAGCCCTCTGAAAGGGAATAGAAAGAGACCTCTTCCTAATTTTGCCATTAATGGAAGCACAAGCCAGCAATCAAAGTTTAGAAGAAGCCAAGAGGAGGAAGAGGAACACAGATATTTTAGTTTCAGAAGGCTTCCAGAGGTGGGCCAACCTCTCAACTAGTTGTGGCACTAAGGGTGTCAGCTTGTTAAATATAATCTGGAATAAATGCACTGTTTTCCCATTAAGCTGTAGACATGCTTCAAAATGCACTTGGGTCACCTCAGGAACAACTTGCTAGAAGGTATTGACCATAAGTAAAAGTTCTGAACAAGATGCTGCAGGCCAAAATAATGTACATAGTTCCAATAGTTTTCTTTGACAAGGTCTGAAGGTCGTTTTTAGTGTTCGGAAATCTGAGGCGTTAAAATAGTGAGAATAATTTCTCTGAAAGGATGTTAACTATTTCTCTGTGATGATGGGCACTCCAGATCTTTTAACAAATGACCATATGGAGTTACTCAGTGTCCTAGAGTTTTGGAAGGATATCAGTAATCTTGTAAATGTCATTCTGCATTTAAATGAAGCTTACTGAGTTGGCACGTTGTGGAACTGTTTCCTTGAATTGATAAACTGTGAGGTTTCAGGCAAGGTTGGGAGCACTTTCAAAGTAATAAATGGGGATTATCTCTGCTTATTAGTTATGCAAAGCAGGTAATGAAATTATCATTGCACCTCATTTCTAACTTTCTTTTTTTCTTATAGACCAAAATTCTCGGTGTCTTCTTTATTTCATCTCAAGAGTTCCTGTCCAATGCATATGTTTTGGCTGTACTCTTATTTTTTGCACTTCTATTGCAAAGGACATTCCTCCAGGCATCATACTACGTTGCTATTGAAACGGGAATCAACTTGAGAGGCGCAATACAGGTACCCAATATATTACTGATTATCCTTTCCATACACTTATACATGTATTTGTAAATAAAAACTATAATTATAGTTGTTAAATTCTGAAACGCTTCTCTCTTGAAATGTACTGAATGTAACCATTGCCATTAAAAATTGTTAGCTTAGACCTGGATTCTGTTTTTTCTGCATCTTATTTGATGATTTTATATAAACACTTATTTGTAATATCTAATGTTGTATTTCTTCTTACCTTTAACCAGTAATTTGCTGATAGTAAAACTGAATGTAAATTTTGAAAGAGTTTTGGATGTGAGCTGCACCTCACCCAACTCAAAGGCATTTTTTTTGTAGTGTTGCATCCCCTGTAAATAATACAGCTTTAAAATCTCTAGTTAATAAACTTTGGACAAAAGGATAGGTTGTATTCCCAATGTATAGAGTAGTTCTTATTCCATGGGTCATGCCACAAAACCTGCCAGCCATTGCAGGATCTGTAATTACGGAACATGAGTAAGATTGCTAAAGTGGAGTCCGTAATCATTGTAGCATACAGAATTCAAGTTTTATGTAGCATACAAAGCTCTGTGCCTGGAAATGAGAGAATTTGGTGTAGGATTACAACATGTGATTGCCAAATGCACTGGCTGAAACCTACCCTCTGACAGCCTGAAAGCCAGCCTTATAAGTTATACTATTTATCCACTGAGCTACGTGAATCCTGTGGGGAGTCTGTGATGGATGGATGCTTTCAATAGCAGCCTAATTGTTTAATTCTCTTTTGATCTTACACTTGGAAGCACTTGTCGGCTGCCAGGCTTCTGGATTCCATCCATTGGTTTTCCCTTATTACAGTGAAGTAGAAAAATCCCGAAGGAATAAGATTTGACCCAAAAGATAGGAAAAAAAATTGCATGTCTTGTATCAAGCGGAAGAGCTGCAACTCACTGAAACCACAGCAAGTGTAAAAGGGGAATTGTTGTAAAATAGCACTAAATTAATTTTGTTGAAGAAAAGTTTTCTGTTCTCTGCACTGGATGATACACAGAGGCCCAGCTGGGCTATTGAAATTGGAAAATTTTTATCCATCACTCTAAGCAGTAGATTAGTGTTAGTAGCACTCACTGTGCCAGTAATTTTAGACACTTTTTTTCTTTAAATCTTTTCTCTCTCTTCCTCTCCTGTGTAAACTTGCACCTCTTCAATGTGCCCTTTATGACTTTATGCTTTTTGATGGACAGTCATTTGATCTGAAGGCACTCACTGAATGAAGGTGCCTCCTGTCAGCTCAGTCTCATGATGGCAAAGAGTTGCTGTGTAGCCTTTTACCAAACCAGCTGGTAAAAGCACACTTTCATTTTTGTGTATTAGGTTACTTTCCTACATGGTGCCTGATTCTGTACTGAGGCACCTGTTTAATTCAGTACAGAATTGTACCTGTGGCATTAGTAGTCGGTGAATTAAACTTTGTAATGGGACTGAGCTCTCTAGCCAAAATGTAGCAATGTTCTCAGCCAGGAACATTGTTCTCAGGGCTGGATGGGACCTAGATCAGTTGCCAGAGAAAAATAACAAGATTTATAATATCTTGATGATTGTATATTGAATCTAATAATACATTATTAGTGCTAGTTACAGCAAGAGCACTCTATGGATGTGCTGGAGGTATAAATCATAGTTGCTAATGTGGTTCTTGGGCATTTGGGGCAGTAAAGGTTTCATTCTCTTATTGATGCACAGGTGGAGTACTTAGACAACCATGATGCAGCTACTGTGCTTTGTGTTGGTGAAGAATAAGTAGCTTAAAATTTTACATCATAATATAAATGGCCAAACTCAAAATTCTTCATTTAATTTGCTGGAAATGTTGTTTTCCCTCAACATGCTGCACATGTGCTTTAGATGGAGCTAGAAAACTCATTTTATTTCTATATGCTAACACCTTTTGATGTCTCTTCCAGACAAAAATATACAATAAAATTATGCAGCTTTCCACTTCTAACATGTCTATGGGGGAGATGACAGCAGGCCAAATCTGTAACCTGGTTGCCATAGACACAAATCAGCTGATGTGGTTCTTTTTCCTCTGCCCTAACCTTTGGGCTATGCCAGTACAGGTAAGGTGATTGAATGTGCTTTTATTCTTAGTGCGCGTCAGCCTGTACTGGCTCATTGTGTATGAACTTTATGAAAGTAGAGATAGAAGTTAAAGAATAATTGAAAATAAGATTTCAAGCTATTAGCATCTAGAAATATTGCATATAATAGATTTCACATCTGTGACTGGACTCTAGGTATTTAGGATTGTATTAGAATCTTGACTGCTGCCAAACATGCTTTGCATTTGTAGCAAGAATTTATAGGGTGCAGCAGGTTGCAGTCCATTCATTTATTACATCAGGGAGGTTAACTGGAAGTTATTGGAATAATTTGTCTTCTGAATCCCAGCAGAAGCAAGAGAAGTAACACTTTATTTGCAAATCTGATTGCTTAGAGATGATCCTTTGGATGTCCCTCAAAACTACTGCTGCTTCTTGGATGACAAATTCCACAGTTTGGGGGTTTTTTATTATTATAACATATATCTTATATGAAATGGTTTTGCTACTTTGGTGTCTTTGGTCTCCTGTCTCTAAATACCACTCTCATCCCTTCAGTCCCCTTTCCCACATGGATAGCAGGGAACAGATCACTGTTCTGAGTCACATCCAATTGCCTTGTCATTCCTGGTTCTATGTCCTGTAGCCTTTTGTAATACCCAGTGAGATACAACTGTGTCTTATCAAGTCTTTAGGATGAGGAAAGCAAAGTCCCATCTCAGAGGGTACTTCCACGATTGATTTAAATTAATCTTAAGCCTATTCGCTTGCAGAAACAGGAGTTTGTGTGTAATATCCAACATGGAAACATGGTATTTTTACTTCTTCAGTGTTCCAGCTCTATAGATTGTATGTTGTGTCACATGAGCTTGTGGAAGCACTGAAGAACAAATCTGATCAAAACTAGTTGTTTTTTTTTTCAGTGAGGTGATATTCCTCTGAGTCTGTGAAGTGGTGAATCTCACTGGACAGGCATGTGATTAAGTCTGTTCTAATAAGTAGACGGGGGTAGTAGGAGGTCAGAGCAATTTCAGTAGAACCCTGGAGCATTTTTCGGAGTTCACACTTAGTGAAACAGGGGGGAAGAGCAGATTACTTAGTTTGTAAGAGCCATACTTTAACAAAACTGTAGAAACATCCTACAATTCCATTTAAGAATTTCCTGAGAAAGCTGACAGTAAAGCACGTAGTTTCATCTGGAATTAACATAGTAACCTGTAAGTCTTTCCTCTTTCTTCCAGGTACTCATTGTATTTTGTTTAGCTTACTCTAATGCTAGAAGTAAATATAAACAGGAGGGACAGTAGAGTTATATTCACTTGGTATTTTCTAGAATATAGCTTAGTTTCAAAAACATGATGAAAACTCCATTCTGTTCATGTCACAAAGGCAGTCTGGTTTCAGCACCACACAGAGGCTGATTTGACTGGTGGGGAAGTCAGAAACCTGCAAGTAATCTACCCAGCATCTTTGCATTTTGCATTGCCTGCTCTTGCCTGAAAACTAAATAATTTTCCTGAGACTGTATATAGACTGCAGCTGGCAGATCATGTTTCCAGTCACTTTCTAACATGGCTTTAGCAGTGTTGTTTAGGAGTTCATGTGTCCGTCAGCTTCTGGTACTATAAGATGTTAAGCATAGAAGAATATTACATTGAAAAGCTGGGAATGGGGAAGAAAAGCCAGCCATTCCAGTAATTATGTAAACTGCACTGATGTCAAAGAGTGAGATGTGACAGTGTTGGCCATCAGGAGATCTGGATTCCTTTCTGATGATAAAGATACATATTAGAATTGAGTTGATTTTATAGTCATTCCTGTCAAAAATAAGAGATTTTGGTCAAGATACTACAGATCAGATAAGCACATCCTCCTTAAAAGTAAGTCTTTAAATCATCTGATGCCATGATCAGCCAGATTAACTTCCTAACCTAGAAAAAAAACCTCTTGACTTATTTTTTAGCATCAAGATGGCTTCCCTGAAATTAAAGGGGGTGGGGGTGAGAGGGAGGGAGGCAATGGGAACCAGAATGTTTTAGAGTGGGTGGGGAAAAAAAGGTGATCAATGAATGTATCCTAATAGTGATGTCTAATCGCAAAAGAGAGGACAACTATAATGAAAAGAAACTGATATGAAATATCATATTAGATATGGCTACATATTGGCAGTTTGTTAGTAATAATTAGGATACCAAGGTATTTTTGTTCCACTTACTGGAAGTACCCTGCAGTAAGAAGCCAGTGATTGTATACTGCTAAAATGATATTGCTGAAAGAGCTATGAGGCGTTAAGAAGAGTCCACCCCTTTAATGTTAATGTTTAGGGTACAATTATCCCTTCAGCTTAGTCTCCATTGTAAGTCTGTTAGTAAAACAAACAATGTACAAAGTACCAATTTCATGTACATCTCTTTTATAAGACCTCTCTGGCACCTCAGTGTAGGCAGCACTTTAGTGCAACTGAGAAGTAATCCAATATTATTGCATATTCTGTAACAGCATTTTACTCTAATGTGCCAGAAGTCACGGGCTCATAAAGACTTCCTGACAGTCTGCTTAAAATATGATTATATTTGCATTAAAATTCCCCCTGCAATGTTCCTTACCAGATGAGGACGATCAGTGCCAGAGCGTGCTCCTGTTTTGTGGATGGTGCACATATTGCCAAAAACAATGAGTCACATTGGTCACGAAGGTTTCTTCGAACCATTTTCCATAACATTCGTTCAGTACCTTGCTTTATGAGGTACTGAAAACAACTGCTTGAGAGATGGCTAATAATAAATTGCACAGACTCCATTATTATTTAAAGCAGATTTTTAATTGTTTTGTAGCTCTTAATCTAACAATCAATATTTCAGCATCTGCTGTGGATCTTGTAGTAGCCATTCATAACAAGTCAGGTTTTCTATACAGTCTTGATAATTTGAGCCCCATCTTTGCTCTGACTGCAGTCAATGGGAGCTTTATAATTGCTGTAAGTTACTGTTTGAATGTTATTGAAATCCATGAGAAGAGGCCCAGGAATGCCAATCAGTTGAAAGATGCCCTCAGTAGGTTTGGCTCAAACCCTGGGAGCAAAATGAGACGCTATAAAGGCTTTCTCCCCACGACTCCATTTTATAAACACCTTTGTTTGAATTCGTTGTGGTTATTAAAAAATCCTGTATTCTCATATCTCTGGCTCACTGGTAGGGATAGCTTACACTGGTAATAAAAGGATATTTGTCTCTTTCAAAACTGCCCACAAAGCAGTTTTTGGCTGAAAGTGTTTGCTATCCTCAATAAATAATCAAGACAAAATAACCAGAGCTATTGGTGAGCTTCTTCCTCCTGATATATATCTCTGGCAGGGAAGAGCTTTGGGATTTTGATGAAAGGGAAGCAAAGTCTTCCATTACACAGGTTGTTTTTTTTTTTTAAATATGATTGTTACCTTCTCAGGAATATTAATAAGAACCTTCCTATCTGCCAGATACTGTCCTCCAGAGTTCAGATATTGTCTGTATACTGTTTATTCTTGACTCTGTCCTTTGTGATATGATATAGAACTACATTCAATTAGATTTACAGATTTCAGCACTTTACAGATACAAGTCTTCACATATTTTTTTTTCCATACATGCTGAATATATTTGAAAGGTTTGCCCTTATTATCTCAGTATAAAGAAGATAAGATGGGATAACTTTAGCCTATTGGAAACAGGGAGTTTTTATTGTGAAGACTGTCCTCTCAATAGCTAGGATGACAGGTGGAAAAGCAGCCATGAGCTAGCAGCTAACTCCCTCAAGATCCAACTGGAATAGCTTTCTCCTTGTCTATGTGAGAAGCTGATTCTCTCTTTTTAGAAGTAGGCAGTCCCATAATATCCTTGACAGTGAACCAGTAGCAAGGGAAAGCAGGAGAGCAGGGAGTCAGTATTCTGCAGTGGCTGCACCCTGTTCAGTGATTACCTGTATTTTGAGGGTCTGGAGTGTCTATCCATGATGAAGCCATTGGAAATTAATATCTTGATCTGTAAAGACCAAGACTGTTTTCTGTTTTGGAGGAGAGCTCTGCCAGGGCTATCCTTGTGTGTTTTGTTTGGCTTCATACACTCATGAATTTCCTGACTTCACATGGAAGCAGATTAGTCACTAAAAGATTTTTAATTTGCAATTTAACCTTACTAGATTTGAGGTGTGTATACAACAGGATTTTACTTTCATGCTATTGCATATTTCCTAAGTAAGTACTGTGGCTCAGTTTGATGGTCATGTTTTAGTTTAGTTCAGTTTTGGAGAGATGTAAAGGGTTCTTAAGAGAAAAAAAAGTCTGTATTTTCTCTCTGTGTCTTAAATTATTGAAAATGTTGATATAGAAATGTGGAAACTAGGGAGTCATTTTCTTCATGGAAACACCAAATTCCCATAAATGTGTGGAAATAGATGGGCATATAACTATTGAGCTTTGAAATGGTGGAAGATAATGCTTCTGTGAAGGTCATGAGACAGTGCAAACATAGCAAGAGTAGTAGATAACACTTTAAGGAAATTTCCAATTATTTTTTTAATTGAGGGAAATTATGTATGAAATTAATTTTCTATCACTATGTCTTCTGATTAATTTATCAGCTTGCACAGTTAAACATATAGAGTGTCAATGCTGCAGAATGTTCAGGAGTCAGTCATTAGAATAGTGTTAATTAACACTGGTAGCTTGTATATATTGTTTGTGTTTATTGAGCTGCCTACAGTAGCCCTCTCCATCCAGACTGTGGCTTTATCTCTAGGTTCTTACATATCCAAAGACAAACCTTTGTTTTTTAAGCTCTTTCTTTAATCCTTTTTTAATAGTCATTGTGAGTCTGGCACTGTAGATCCTTAAAACATATCCTTTCCAATTTACATTAGAGATTATTTGAAGGGGAGGTTCTCAGTGATGTAATTATGATGTTCCTTTGTTTTTAATGTGCTGGTCAGCACTAATGTCATCTTAACATTTGCAAGATCCATTTATTTTTAATAATATTATTTTTTGTAACATTATATTTTATTATTATTGATTATTATTAAATAATATTAATATTATTATTCTTTTAATAATATTTCATATTAGTTTCTATAGTAATCAAAGAAGCATTCCTTCTTGTGGAAGTCTCAGTGTTGCAGATTAGTGAGTTCTTACTAAACTGGGAGATGTAATTTCTTCTCTGGTATGAAAATACTGCAATATCAGAGAAGAAAAAAAATAAAATATATGATTTATATATGTGCATATATATTTTAAAATAAAATATGATATATATGTAAATATATAAATATAAAATATTTTAAAATGTATGCTATGTCATCCAACCAATGGAAAAAAATATTTAATAGTGACTCTAAAGGGAATACCTCAATGTGTTAGTTGGAAGTATTTTTAAATAAAATTTTATTTAAAAGGGTTTTTACTTTTTTTTTTAATAAAGTTCCTTTGAATAGCTGTGAGAGTTAAATTACAGAAGATACACAAACCTTGTACAACCTTCTACTGGGCGTAATGGGGCATCTGTGAAACAGAAATATGCAGAATGCATAATTTGGGGAGGAGCACTGGTTGAGTGTCTGGTCCTCTGCCAGAAGATCCTGACTGATCACACTCGCTGTGCCAGCGATGCAGAACATACAACATTTGGGGTAGGGTGTAGCTGCAGTGGCTGTTGGTTTGAACATGGTGTCTGGTTACCCTCTAATTGGTGTTCGTGGTACATACCCAAAGTAAAACCAGGACCTTTCCCTCACTTTCTTTTCTCCCAACAGATAATTGTAGGAATTCTTCTGCTCTACTACCTTCTTGGAATCAGTGCCTTAATTGGAGCAGCGGTAATCATAGTCCTTGCACCTGTTCAGTACTTTGTAGCAACAAAACTGTCACAGGCCCAGAGAAGCACATTGGTAAGTGCCTTCAAACTCTTTCATGATATAAATATCACCTCTGGTAATTATGCATTGGTCTGTGTTTGGAATTACAAAGCTAACTGTGGACATTGACCCAGAACTGCTTCTCAAATATTTTGTAATGTTCAAGGATATCAAGTTCAAGAATGTGGAAACATGATAAACGTAAGCAGTAAAAATGTATTTTTGGGGGTTATATTTTTCAAAAAATATGTTTCCCTAAGAGAAAACAAAAAATCTTAAGAGTCAACAACTTGCAGATGTAAAGGGTCAGTAATCATTGACTGAGATGGCTTTGTGCAGTGCACAAATAAATGAATCGTGCAGGGCAAACTGTCCAAGGGCAAAGGAGGTAGGAATGCTGCATCCAAACTTGGACCCCAGATGTGGAAATCTATCAAATGGATTTATTTAAACTAACTCTATGCCATCCTAACTCCCACAGTGCGGGCCTGAACTGGGGAGCTTAGAGGTCTGCTAAGTCACGAGCTGTTCCTTGATCCCTCATTTGGCTTGTCTATAATTTGAATCGCCTGCATCACTGCCGAGAAAGTTACTTTGATTCACTGGAATTACTATGCCCAGCTGCTCTGAACCTTATTCCCACTTTCAGCGACTGTTGCACTGCCAAGGAAGCCGTAGGAACTTGTAGTGGAGCCAGAGAGCTTGCTGAAATCTCTTCCACCACAAATCATTTGTGGTAACGAGAGTTATTTGTGCACCTTCCTGGGTGACCAGTAATGCCTTCCCATCAGCAGCATGTGCCCTTCCAGAAATGTGGACAGCATTCATCCCAACAGCATCCAAGCAGACAGTCGGTGTCACCTAGAAATTCCTGCAGATGGGAGCAATGCTGTTTGTGATGGAAACGTGTGTGCTGTGCAGTGTGGCGTGGTACAGAGCTTGAGCTACCCTGAAAAATGGAAACAGTGTAACTTCCAGTTACACTTTACTGGAAGTATAACTTTACCAGTGTATGACTGTGCCTGAGCCAACTGTCCCTGCTTGGAGCCAAGGTTCCTGACGGGATCACAACTCCTTGCTAACATGGCCGGACTGTTTTGATTGTTTCCATGTCATGATGGCTGGTCAGAGCAGTGCCCAGGCAGAGCTTGTCTGCGTGTTCTGGTCTCCTCTGGATATTGTCAGGGTCCCAGCTGAAAATCCAGCCAGTGGTGTAAGTCCTGAGGGGCAGCCTTGCAAGTGATCAGAAACCTGACAGAGGAGTAAAATTTTCAGGCCAAACTATGCGATTTAGGAGTGCAAACCAACAGTCTTTTCCCTTGAAGTCTAGGGAAGCTCATCTCTGTGAAACACTGCAGCAGAACATCTGAATGGACAGAACTAGTGATGTGTTCCTTACTGATTACAAGGGGCTGCATAGAATTGTTGTGTCATCCTTATTCTTGGGGAACAGGTGTTTTAATTGTGCTCTTCAAGTAAATGTGTGTGTAAATGTTGCAGGAGTACTCCAACGAGAGATTGAAGAAGACAAATGAGATGCTTCGAGGCATTAAGCTACTTAAACTCTATGCTTGGGAACACATATTCCACAGCAGTGTGGAGGAAACCAGACAAAAAGAAATGACTAGCCTCAAGTCTTTTGCCCTTTATACCTCCATATCCAGTAAGTCTCTTCATTCTAATCCACTGCTCAGCTAAGTGCTACTGCATTATTAGCTACTAATGAGTTTACCATTCCTCTGTCGAGATTATTTCTGTTGCTTTAGGCTCTGATCTGTCCTCACTTCCCATTTAGTCAGACTCTCCATTTATTTCAGTAGAATTTTGCTTGTATGGGAAATATGCCTGAAAGAGAAAGTCAATGCTTCATAGCATTGACTTTTTCTGGAGAAAAGCTTTCAAGGGACTGTTTCACAGACTACCTTCAACAAGCAGTATTCTCCTCTATAATACAACATTCAGGATGAAGCCTTTGTTGACATTTCTGTCTCTTTTTTTTCCTGCATTTTGAACAGTACAGAGCATGCAAATCATAATGTGTGACAGGTATTGTCTTTGCACTGAGGCTCCAACAGATGGTACTTACACTTTCTTACTCAAAATTTGGATTTCTTATTAAGATAAGTGATTCTTAAAACCATTTCTATATCCTGGAAAGAAAAAATATGAGCATCCTGGCAATTTCACCATTCTGTATGGAGATTCTTTTCTCTTGTTATTTTTCAACTGTTTTAAGATTTTATTATGCTTTTAAAAAGACCTATGGCATATTGAACTCTGTATTTGAGGAGATTATATGCAACACCAATGTAATTTCTACTGTAATACTTTAGAAATAATTAGTAAAGTCACACTGAAGAATGCTGTTCATATAATATGTGAGATATTAATGAAAGGGAAAATTTTAGCAAAAAGTTTTCAAATACTACAAGGTACCTGTACAAATACCTTCTGGAATAATAAGGAAGACTAGTCCTTAGAAAAATAATTTGCAGTCTGGTTAGTATTATTTGATTTCTTTCACCTAAGACACAGACAGCTGACTTTATTTGATGACAAATGATCACATCGGTAATGCACTCTAAGGGAAAGATCCCACTGAATTTAACTGATGTTAAGTTGAGGTATTCATTGACTTCTGAGATCAGAATTTCTCTCTGGGGATCCTAAGCTCTCTGGTCTTGGAAAGGGGTTTCTGTTTTGACATAAAACAGATTTTATCTGAAGTTTGTGAGACTGGAAACTCAATCTTGCACCCAGATCAACAGAGATGGGTTCCCTTTGTCTGCAGTGCTTCATGTGGCATTAAAATCTGTTTATAGTCAGGGCCATGGGTTCAGCTGTGGGACTGAAGGAGCTGTGGAGGCTTATTAGATTTTAAATCCTCACAGTATTGTTTGTAATACTAGGAAAAGGTGTATTCCTCCCAAGAGTACTGACTATTCTGTAAAGAAATAATTACATAAATAAGAACATGTATTATTCAAAACAATTCTAAATATTTACTGATGCTTCTTGAAATGTTGTGAGTTTTCAACTGCATTTTTGTTTTGTGTTATGTGTGGTATTTATGTATTTGCAAGACACAGAAGATAACTTCTCAGCTTGGGGTAAAACCGTGCAGCTTTATGTTGATGGTGCACATAAGTTTGGTTTATAAAGGGTTCTTATTGTTTCAGCCTAGGAGTTCCTTACACCCTCTGACTTTTGCAGAAATTACACTGATCTTTAAAAACTTGCAGTTTAGCAGACTAAAAAGGGGACATAAATACAGGAGAACCTTCCCTTTTTTCTTACCATAATTAGAATGACAGGCGTAATCAGCCCAAAACATGTTAGCTAATATTGTGTGGACATATGTTAAGGAGAAAAAAAAAAAAAAGGCAGAAGAGGACCAAGATTTTATATTTTTGTGATCAAGAGGAAGGCAAGATGGTAGAACACTAAGAAAGCACAGTAGAGATTTTTATATATACTTTTTCAACATACAGTTTTGAATAGACTCTGGAATTCTTTTCTAAGTACACTTAGTTAGTAACAGGAATGAAAGAATGTGGTTGGAGTTATTTTATTCATAAGGAATAGATTTACAGTGGATTACAGAAAATATACCTAAAAGTTTCAGGGCGATGTTGGCTAAACCAAAAGAAAGTTCCATTTCACAACTGCATGGAAATTGGATCTCATGTGCCTCACCCCTGTGCCTGGATCCAGGTTGTATGTACATGGAATTGTGCATGTGTGCTAAAAAAGCTATAATAGAAATTAGCTCTTCTTATATTTTAACGAAAGACACCCACCACAGTCAACGCTGTGTTGCAGCGTTACAGGATTTAGTATAGACTATTCAGGGAAAAAAAGAGAAAGAAAGGAGTGGTTTTCCTACTGCTATGATTTTTTCCTTCATTTGTAAGGAACAAAATAACTCCAGACTTTTTCACAGGAAAATAACACTAGTTACTACCCTAAAATATTCAGGACCAACTGAACATTTTTCCCAGTTTTCAGTCTGCCTTTTTCCAGTAACAAAGTACTTTTGAATGGATCTAATTAAATAAAAAGTCTTCGCTGCAAAATAAATTCATTTTAGAAAATATTTTATTATTCTGAACACTAGCATAATTGGGAAAAAAAAAAAGGAACCCCCAAATTCCAGTGGCTCTTATTTGTTTGCTTGAAAGAAGAAGTTTGAAGTGAAGTTCTTGGATGTGATCTCACATAATAATAGCAAAATTCAGATCAACTTCTTGAGAGCCACCAAGTACCTTAGATACCTTAAATGCAGCATGCTTTGCCAACCCTACAGAATATTTAATCCATCCAGCTTCATATTTGACAGGTACCATCTTGTACTGTAGGCAGAAGCTTTGCTAGATTCTCTCATCAGATTCATTACTAAAAGCCAACTCATGTACTTCAGCAGTCTCAAAGGCAAGGATTTGATGTAATTCAAAAGGACATAGTTGCAGGCAGCAAATTTCTCTGTTTCAAAATTTCTGTACTGTAACCACCTCAAGCTGATACAAAGTGTGAAAACTGGGCAGGAGGTAGCATCATTAGGAGAAATGAGAGTCCAACACAGAAAGAGCATTTTCCTCAGAAAAATACAGGATTTTTTTTCCCTGGGGTGAGGTGTAAACTATTAATTTCTAAGCTTTAATGCATATTAGTTTTTCAAAGGCTAAGCTTTTATTTTGGAATTACACACACCAACATACCTATATTTTTAAATACTCCCCTCGGTCAAAGAATTAGAGCTACATGAAATAACTACAAATAGTTATAATAAAGCTATAAAATAAAGCTATAAAATATAAAATAGCTATAAAATAAAGCTATGTTGTATAAGCATGAGTACAGAGTTTATAAGTATGTTACAGGATTTATTAAATATAATCTAAATGTAGGTGAAAGAAACATCTGACGGTATATAAAGTCCTTCAGGGGCTTATGCCCAGCAAAGGGTGGCCAAACAGTATTTGTGGGTCTAATGATGACACTTCACTTCAGGTGAAGTAATTGGGAAGAGCTTTTACTGTTTAAACATTGATATACTTGGTAGGAAAGAAAGACAGGCACAGTTTAAACACAAAACAAGTGGCTAGCCTTTTTCTTTTCCGTTACATCTGTACTGATCTTTGAATTCCATTTTAGCCATAAATTCTATACTCTTTCTCTGTATGGTTTACTTACATGAAATACAGTTGAGCAAAGGTCAAAACTTAAATGATGACTAAATAATATCCTCAGGTTGTGAAAGAGGGGACAGATGTGTAGGGTAAGATCATAGCTTCAGTTCTGACTTGAGCTCCCAGAGGATGACTGGTTATTACTGCACTCTTAACCCATATTCCTGCCTGATCTAAGAGAGGGCCCTATGTAGAAATGGTATTTGCTTACTTCTCCCCATGCATCTGTTTAATAACCTCTGAATGATGCATGAATAATGTATGGGTTGCTATAGAAGGGAGTCCAGAGCACCAAAACAGATGCTGTTCAAGGTCAGGGAGGAAACTGGTTCATTGTTCACATTTTAATAACTCAAGGCCCAGCTGAAATCTAAGCTCTACCACATTTAGGTACCATTAGAAGCTGTATAGAGCTCCTGAGGATACTATCAAGTATCCAAGCCTGACAAAGCAGGAGTAATTATGAGTAAATCTTCCAAGTTAAGTCAACAACACAGTACAGAGTTGCCAGTCTTTCCTTATCCTTTGAATTACATCCCAAAACCTGAGGGGGCCACAACTCTGGTGACATGAAGAAAAGTAAACTGTAGGCATTATAAAACAGTGCACTCATGTGGTAGATACTTGTGCATTTTTACTGTCTTGAGCATACAAAATGCCATTGTAAACCAATGCTAGTAGTATTTTAGCATTTAGCATGTCTGAATGGAAATTGTTTCTAAATGTTCCTACATGTTTTCTTTCACAGTCTTTATGAATGCAGCAATACCAATTGCAGCTGTACTTATAGTAAGTATGGACTTTTCTAAGTAATGTTAATTACAACTGCATTTTCAAGTATAAGTGATGTGGAAATGAGAAAGAAGGAAAACAGGATGCAAACCTGCTACACATTTTTGGTTCCTCTGGGAGAGAATGGAAAATGCCCACTTGTCGTCTCAGACCAGAAGCAGCCTGGAATATGCAGCACTCCCCCAAAATGTTAAGAGAGTAGAGTATAAATTAAGATTCTGTAAATGAAATGCTTATGCAGTGTGAAGTCTTTGTTTGTTTCCTTCTTTATGGCAAAGCACTGATGATGATGTCTGTCTCTTTGTAGACATTTGTTGTCCATGCTCATCTGACAAGAAAGGCTGACTTCTTCCCATCGGTGGCATTTGCCTCCATCTCCCTGTTTCATATTCTTGTATCTCCATTGTTCCTGCTCTCCAGTGTGGTTAGATCCACTGTCAAAGCACTAGTAAGGTGAGAACTGTAAAATCAATATCTTTGCTACCACCTTTCTAATTTTTGAGAATGTGTCTCTTGCTCTTTTATGGTTTCAAGTTTAGAAATAGCCTGGTGATTATTTATCTGCTCTTGTAAACTGCTTCCCAACTTTTTACCTTGCTTGATTTCCTTGGTTGTAGCATGTGGGCCAAGTTCTGTGCTGACACAATTGTCACAACCAGCATTTTGTGGTGCACAGCTGGTGCTTCGTTGTGTAGAATGGGTTGAGCTGTGTTGATACTGGATGTAACAGATGTGTGGTAAAAAGAAAGGAAGTGAAAATTTACTGAAGATTTAGTTCTGTAAATCACCCAAACATTTTCCCTTCATAAAGCACATAGAAGGGTAAAAGGTAATCACAGAAGCACATGTTTCAGTGTGTGTCTTTTGGGTTGTGCTAAGCCTCCACCCCTCTGCCTGAGACTGCCCATTGATGGTGAGTTAGATGAAACAAATAAGCAAATAAAAAAAAAAAACTAAAAATCACTATTAAGTGTGAGACCAAGTTAATGATTAAACGTCTACTCCAGACTTGATGAATTTTTACTTTCTTACAAATTGTTAGTTTGAGCATTTAAAAACTGAAACAACAACCAGCAGAACAGCCATAGAACTGCTGTTTCACTGGGAGTTTTAACGTAAGTATCAACAGATTACTGTAAAAACCTCATAATGCTTTTTCCTGTGCATTGTACCTCTACCTGACTCATAGGGGAGGCAAGTTGGGGCTTCTTGCTTTATTAGGACCTGCTTATGTCTGAAGAGCTTGTTTAAATATAGATGTCGGAAGAGCTTATTTAAACTACGGGACAGATGCTGGACACCAGCCCTTGCATAATTACCTTTGTGTTGCTTTGAGGGTGGAAAGGAGACTTCAGCAAGAGGCTGAGATTGCCCTTGCTGTTTCAAAATTCCCTGACACTGCAAAGTCCCATCTGTGTCCTCTCTCCTAAGGAGTGTGAAATCTGAGAGCATTGGTGGCTGGAAGAAAATGCTTTGAGCCACTGTGGTAGTCTGTAGAGTCACGACAAATTGTCTTGCAAAGATTACATCCAGCAAAGTATCTGGGGGCCCACATTGGTAATGGGTGTTTATTTTGGCTTGTCCAAGGATTTCTTTGTAAATTAATTGTGTCTGTCAATGCTGCAGGAACAACTCTAAAGCAATTAGTATTAACTAAGTATTAATTGTTGCTCCCTGGGAGTTCATTATGAGTTATTCTGTAGATACCTTGTTGTTAGCAGGCTGCTGCCCTGCATTTGTAATCCAGACAGGAATCAAACTCTAGCAAAGCTGCCTTGATCCTTGTCTTCATGGCTGTTTGTGTGACAGTCACCTGGGTGGTGTCCCAGAGTGCATTTCTCCATAGTGCTGCTGGTGCTACTCTGGATAGAGTGCCTCATCCTTCAGAGCAATACTTTGGAAGCGTGTGCCAGATATTTTCAAGCCATGCAAAGACGTGCTTGCTTTACTTGTTTGGTAAATGTGGAAAAGCAGACAGTCAAGTTTGCACGAATTGAGCACAACTAATACTTGCTTGCTATAACTGTGTCCTACTAATTCCTGCTAATAAATAACTGGTCAGTAAGATCAGGAAAAGGTGACCTAACTTAGCAAAGTTGTATTTCAGCTTTTTTTAGGCTAAGATATTCTAAGTGGTTTTAGCAAGTGTGCAAAACAGCTTCTCCTGTAGCGACGGAAAGGGATCAAGAGATGCAGAAGATGATCCAGCAGTGAAACCAGCATATAAAGGATAGTAAGAGGGTGTTACTGGCTTTGTATCTCAGGCACTTCAAAAACCCTGCTCTTTTAATATTGGCTACAGCCTCTGATGCCAGATGCTATCAGGGACAATAATATCGAACAATAACCTCATCAGTCAGTATCTTTAATCATTACACATTTGCCCAAGTGCAAAGCATCCTTCTGGATTGTCACTGACATTATCAGAACCTCTGTGTGATGGATTCCAATAGCAACACAGACTTAAAGCTTCTATTCCATGTAGGACTCCCAAAACTTTTTCAAGTTATGGGGCTTGGGTGTCTGCTTCTAAGAGGGGGAACAGTTGACAGTCTTTAGGAAGGTGAGAAATTTTGGTATATCTTTTAAAAGTGGGGGGGTTTGTTTGTTTGGTTTTTAATATGTAGAGCGTTTCTGCCATTGAAAATTAAAACTGAGCAACCAATTAATGTATTTCTTAAATGTGAGGTCTTCAGGGACAAAGCGTATGGTGTAAATTTTCTGTCAGCAAAGGTTAAGCAGCAAGAGTGGCATTATGTATTTGCCTGGATTTAATATCAAACCACCTTTTCAGTCAGCTGTGCAAATAACCATGTTTTAATCAATACGTCTGTTCCATGGCTTAAAAATAATCTCCCCGTGGAGATATTGGAGTGCTAATGAAATTGCGCTGTCAGCAGGAGCTCTGCAGAGAACATGATTTTTTTTATCCTTGAAGAACAGTGTGGCATCCCGAAATATGAGCTGCTGCCTCTAATGAAAGATTTTCTCACAGCTATACTATGTTTCTTCAGTACTTGCCATGGGAACAGTGATTCCAGAATTATGCATTGAGCAGAGGGATTGGCACTTAGGGTACAGCCACCTTGACACACAACTAGAGAGCAAAATCAAATTGTTGAATGGCTTAATACAGACACATCCTTGTTTGATTATGGATGGTCCAAGTATGTTTGCTGTCTTCTCTCCCTACCCCTCTGGACCCTGGAGCAGATACACAGAGGACTTCTCTATCTGCTCTTTCTACCTTCAGAGCAATTATTCAAATATCAGTGTAATTTTTGTATAGAGCATATGGGTGCAGCTGCATATCAATTCCATATAGGCAGCATCTAAACCATCAGTCAGTCCATTTACAGACATTTAAAATGTTCTTTTAAACATCTGGTTCGCTGGACAAAAAAGGTAAGATTCCTAGCCCTGTTTTCCAGACTTTTGTGCAAATTGCTATAAATATCTCCAGGGGTGGAGTTTCTAATCTCTTCCTTTGAGATAATAGACTTTCCCATCAAGGAATTTTGATCCGAAAATGAGCCTGAATTAATTATTGCTCCTCTTAGCCTGTCCCAAATAGTTATTCTTCCCCTTTTTGTTGCTAAGATTGTAGTACCCCCTCTAGCTAAATTCACTCCACTGTAAAGCTCTTAGTCTTCAGCTGCCATTAGCAATTAGGCAGGTTGACAGAAAAACTGTAGAACCAGTTCTCTCCTAGGCAGTCCCCAGGTGACTTTGATCTCTGCTTGCAGGACGAGTGCTAACTGTGCAGTGAGTCTGCCTTAGGTAGTGTTGTAAAACCATTGTCCGACACCATTTTGGCACCAGGGGGGATTTCATGAGCTACTTAGAAGAAACTAATCCTCCTTCTGAAGAAGAAAACCCTGTCAGTGGAATGCAAAATAAATGGGGGAGGTGTGTATTTTTATTTTGTAAGATTGGCTTCCTAGCACATAGCCACGTACCACTATGCTGCAGTGAAATTGTTTACCTCTTTCTCCCCAGTTAGCCTAAGGCTTAATATTGAAACCAATTTTTTCAGTCCTTGCCCATAAATTTATTTTTAGGAACCTAAGGCCTTCTGGCACTTTACGCTTTTCAAGACTGATATTTAACTTATTTCCAGCTAATTGAGTTCCTTTGATGTTGAGTTTGTGATTCAGTCTAATTCTTTCACAAATTTCATTTGCTGTCCCTGTGAATAGATTAGATGTACATTTTATAAAGTCAGGTACAGAGATAAAATTGATGCCCTGATCTGTTAAATGTCTTAATAAAGGCACATTATCTCTTAACTAATTAAATCTTAAGCAGCTAGTGAAGATTTTATGCCTTCTTCTTTGTTGCTGGTTGTCAGGATTCCTTTTATATCTCATCTCTTGAACACTGTTCTATTAAGGTATATTCCTTTATCACATTACCTTGTGCACTTCATATTTCATCATAGCTGGTTGAATTTAGCTCACAGTGTACAAATTTCATCAGCCTTAGTGTTCATAAGGCTGTTCAGTAGAACTGATGATGCCACACTTGAGTAACAAAAATGACAGTGATTCCACTTCAGCATGTGGCTTTGAAACAAGCCACTGTTGTGCTGGTCCGTGTCCCACCAGATGCCTAAAGGAACTTTTTTGTAGTGTCTCTGATGGTGTCAGAAGAGACAAGACTTGAGAAGCATCTGCACAAACTGTTAAGATATCATCCTTGTTAATAGACAACAGGGCAGGGTTCGAAAACTTCCTTGGCAACTCCCCATTGCACATTTTCATACACCTGTAACAAAACAAAAACAAACTATGCAGCAGACAGCAATTGAAGTGCCAGAAGGGATAGTCTATAATAAACACTGCAGTGAACAGAAATTTTCCTTTCAACACTGACATGTGATTTTTCCCCTTCCAGTGTGCAGAAACTGAGTGAGTTCCTGTCCAGTGAAGAAATTGGAGAAGAACATGATAAATCTTCAGAGCTAAGAAGTGCAGATAATCATAGCAAGTACCAGGCAGTGGTGAGTAAAGCTGTTCCACTGCACGTGAAGTGGCTGGAGTAGTTTGTACCCAGAATAAATTTTTTACTTTTCCATTTCCTACTAATTTTTTCTTGCGGTTGCAAAACCTCTCTTTTAATAACCTGAACTGTATCATCCACACTGTGATTGCTTGTGTTTAGAACATTTTGCTGATACTGCCACCAATTACTGCTGATTTCTGTCTTTCTGATTTTGCACAGCCACTCAAAGTTGTTAACCGCAAGAGGCCTGCCAGGGAGGACTGGAACAATTACAGCTCTCACATGAGAAGACCCATTAATATCACAGAAGCAGATGATTTTTGTGTAAAGGTGATATGAAGGTCACTCTAATAACACTTATATTAGCTCACTAATAGTCACTTTTGTATTCTGATGGCAGTTTCAATTCAAGAACCAGCATTTGATGTGAACTGTCAGACACTTGTGCACTTGTCAGAGATTAACCTCCACCTTTCTTGTCTCTGTATTTCTTTTCAAGAATTAACTACTGACCTCTATGTTGTGATTAGCTGCAATTATTCCTCTAGAATCCACTCAGCAATTTTCTATTTGAAGTGTCTTAAGTCATTAGTCCTGTTCTCATGACAAAAATTAACAAGAATCTATTAACTAAATTAACTAAAATCTACTAGAATGTAGAACAGCCAAGTAAAAGGAACCTCAAAAGATCATTTGGCCCAACCTTTTAAGTATGCTAGACTCCTTCTTTCATTTCCAGTGTCTGTACACAATAATGGTATGAAGAAAATAGAAAATAATTTGCTCTGGACCTTCCTAAAATAATCTTGTAATGGATCTGCCCTTCCTCTTTTGCATTTCCTAGTAGCCTTTCCAGATGAAGTTAAAAACTAACTCTCAAAGACCTAACTTCTCTGACGAAAAAATTAAAATTACTTGTGCCACTTTGAAGACTGGTGCTCTTGATTTGCTGTGGAAATGACCAGAAGTAATAAAAATCCTGATGGTTGTTATGGTGATGATGCTGTTTATTGTGGAAGTCTGCTGTTACATTTGCATTTCCAGCAAAAGAGAATGAATAATTCAGTTTCATGGGACTAAGTAGGACAACTGGTAGTGCTTTTAGGTTTTTTTTATACATGCTGATTTGGTGGCAGATTGATCTTGAATAGATTTCCAGGAAGAAAAGAGAAATATTTGAGAGAGAGGGTTTTGGGGGGCGGTGTTGGATCAAAAGACAGCCTGGAGTGGCAACAGAGGGGTTTGTCACAAAGGAGAGGCCAGTGCAGTAACCTCTGTAAGGACAGGATTTATAAGGTTTGAACCAAAAGCCAGGACCAGCGATAATCTTTGGCTCCATCTGCTGACATCATTGTCACCAGTGGCCCCTGGGTCAGGATACTTGTGCAGGTACTGTCTGTCTGCAGCTCGTTGCCCAGGAAGGAGCATTTTTTGAGAGAGGATCCTCTGGCTGCCTTTGGGAATCTAGAGGGAGGAACACCACATTTGCTTTGCTCATTTTTCAAGTAGTTTCCCAAGATAAGAATATCAGTTTTTCTCAAGGGTATGATAGAATTGTCCCCTTCCACTCTTCTTAGATCAAAACTTATTGTACCTTGTAGAGCTGAAAGGCTTTGGAAGCTTCAGTGGCTCTGAAAAAGTGAGAGGAGAGGGCCCTGTATAAATCCAGACCTTTTATAATTCTCTCCTCTTTCCTGTTTTTCACAGTAGCCATGGAAATCTCCATTTAAAGTCTGAACAGGCTTTGTTTCCCGTTTTTAGTTTTTTAAATTAAGATTTCTGTGTCTAGCAAAGAGTAGGTTATCTGAGAATCATATCAGAAATTCAAAGGAAAATACTGTAGTAGGCAGCAACATCTATGGATGGTGGAAAGTTCTGCAAATCTGCTTGGAATTTGGACTGTGTAATTGCTGTATATGCTTCACTGTGTCTAGAGTGACATTCAGGGCTCTGCAGAGAGCAGACTGTGACCATGTATGCAATTTAATTGTGTCTTAATCGTTTCACTTATTATATGTACCTACCTTACAAATAACGAAACAAGAGAAACCCTAAACAGCAACCTTTCATTTTCCCTTTATGAAGTCTCAGTAATTTTCTAATAGTTGTGCTTGTTTGACTTCAGAGGTTGTTGCCCAGCAGAATACAGGCCTTTACAAAATCAGTCACTTGAAGATCCATTTCCTGTATTGAGCAAAGTCTCACTCTGTTCCTAGGCTCAGTGTAATGAATACAGAAGTGTCTCTGATGCTGAAAAAAGAAGTGAACAGGATTTCTGTTTCTTATTTCTCTCCGTCTTGGTATAGGTCACAAATGGATTTTTCACTTGGACACCTGAAGGTCCTCCAGCATTGTCCAACATTGACATCCGAATCCCTCAAGGTACAAAATTACATCAGATATACAGAATAAGATGTTTTCCATAGGCATTTGTTTTATCTGAATCTTATATCTACTTTCCTCTCTCACAGGTCAGCTAACAATGATTGTAGGGCAGGTGGGCTGTGGTAAGTCATCGCTCTTGCTGGCCATACTTGGTGAGATGCAGAAGATCTCTGGCAACATATCCTGGAGCAGGTAGTGCCATTTAACTTAAAGTTCTAATTTAATTTAAAAATTCATTTTGAGTTGAGTAGTAATGCAGAAAAAGCCTGAAATCTATCCTGAGAAACTGTGGAGTCAGAGATTTTCTAGATACACAGTCAAGATAAAAACCTTGCTCTAAGTGGTAGGGGGACACATCAGAAAGAATCCCCAGCCAGGGTAAAACAAACTGTCTATTCCATTAATAAGAAGGGATAACCATACTTGGGCATTCTGCACTCCAGCAGCATAACTTGAGTGAAATTGAAACTAATTTGGAATCAGGATTATTTAGCTTGAAGAGTTGTGCTGCTACAGAATGGCATTTGTACTTTCAGACCTGAGCTTGTGTCTTTGCATGGAACTATAAAGAGGTACTGGCTCACTAGGAATAGTCCCTGGCTTAGATGTGTGCTCCATGTGAGTCTCTTTTAAGTGGCAGTGACCTCAGAGTCCTCCCCCAGCATCCTGCCTGATCTGACAAGAGGGAGTCAGTCATGTCCTTCCCTCCTTTCCCAAGGGGACACAGCACCTGTATTCTGATAGCCAGTTATAAATTCTGCTTTGTGTCTGACTTTTGTACTAGCCATGAAGGGAAGGAGAAAAATGGTACTGAACTCCAGCAGCTTTTCTGTTGGGACTTGTTCTCTTGACCCTCAAGCTACGTGACAGATGGTGTAATGTATTGCAACTCCTGTACACGGTTTCCGGTAAACTGCTGCCATCTGTAGTACACAGTTTGATCAATGTGTGTGAACATTTTTGACCTGTTTGTTTTACAGTACTAGACTTCCTAGCCATACAGACTGCACTTTGCCCTTTGGGATAGGATTATTTGTAGGCAAAGCTCAAGAAAATTGCTGAAGAACTTAGAGAAACAATTACTTTTGTTTCCAGCTGATTGGGAATGAAGGAACAACAGTGCAACTGTAAGTCAAATCCACGCACTCTGATGGATAGAGGGTCACTGTTACCCAGTGGGTTCTGCACTGATTTTGTGAAATAGTTCTCTCAAATTCCTTGAGCATTTGTAGAGAGATACTATTTATATCCAGCCTTCAAGCCAGTCATACTACTCAGACTTGCATATGCTTTAATAGTAACAAGGAAAGAAGGTTCTCTATTTTGCAGGTGTGGAAAATATAATATAGGAAAGTGACCCTTTCAGCTGGTGAGGGAGAAAAGAACAAAAGCCAAAGTTCCAGAAGGTCATGATCTATCTGTTAGAACGTAACTTCCCCAAGAGAAAATCAGAGTATGGTGGGCAACCACACAGAATCCCTGCAGCCTTATTAGGTGAACTAATTTCATTTCAGCAAGCCTGTAATTTTTTTACAGATGACATAACATGATTAAGAAGTGTAATTTGAATGTCTGATGCTAAACTAAAACAGATGACATGATGGCTCTGATCAGACTGTGTTTTTAAATAGCACTTGTTTAGAAATATGTGCTTCACAACAATGCAAAGGTCAGAACTGGTTTTCATGTCTTCTATATGTGCCAAAGTATCACAAGGTGAAATTCAGTTGTTATCACATTTGCTTTGCTATCTGTCAGATATGTGTAAAGGGACTTGTGGCTAAAACAATCTGAGCACTGTAAGTGCTGGCTGCACTGGGACAGATTATGTTTTGTCTCATCTTTCAGAGCTGCTGCCATGTGCCCTGGTCTATTCAGAGTGATAGATGCAGTCATTGTGGGCTGCACACCTGTGTTGTAAAGCTATCAGATGAAAGCTCCCTTAATTTGATAAGAAAATACTAATGCCTGACCAGGAACATGCAACATTATCACAGGTTCAAGGAGAGTAGTCTTATCAAGTAATCACCAGACTCATAGCCTTAGCTCAGGCAATGAAATGTGTCACTGAAATCAGTAAGTTCCTTGTCACAGCTCTTTCATGGGGAATGCTTCATTCATGTTACAGAATAGACCTGAATTAGCTCCTCCAAATTTCCTTCCCCTTCCCCTCCTCCAAGGTCAAAGCTATGAAGACGAAGGGCATATCCTGCTGGCATGTCTCTGACTGCTCAGGAAATCTGGATTCTATTCCTGTCCTTTCCCTTGGTCTAATGGATAACCTTGCACAAGTAATTTCCACCCTCTGTGCCTCCGTGCTCTATGAATAAAACACGATTAACTGCAAATCATCTTTGCTTGCTTCTTATAAAAATTATTTGTTTCAAAACCTTAAAAAGTAATATGATTTATTTCTGGGCTAGGAATGGGATAATCAGAAGTAAGCAATGGCTCATTTGTGATTTTTTTGTTGTTTGTATTAAGGCATGTCTTCAGAAGATCCAGCTCAGATTGATGCCTCTTATCCAAAGCAGGCTTAGAGCACCTCAATATAAATATTGTATAAAATGGTTAGAGATTATCAAAAATAGAGAAATCATTATTTTATATTCTGAACAGGTAGTAAATGGTATTGATTTGGCTGGTTATTGAGTAAATAATTATAGTATATGCCATGCTAATTTTTTCTGGGCAGTATCACACTTTGAATAGTCCCATTTCAAGTCCTGTTGGAGTAAATAATACCAAAAAATTGACCTAAAAGAGAAATTGTTTGCTCAATCAAAATTACGTCATTTGTTTTTAAACAGGACGTATATATACTTGCATTTGAATCTCTAGTCCTTATAATGTGAAGGAAGTGATAATTTTAAGGTTGTTAATAGTAGGTTTTCTTCTCAATGTGGAGTTGACTGTTTTTATCAAATCACAAAGTTTTTAAAGTTATTTTGATGCCTAAAAAATACATTGATTTTTAAAAAATGTTTACTGGAGTTTTCAGAAACATCAAGGTACTTAATTTAAATTGGGAGGCTTGAAAATCTCAATAGGCTTATCTTTGCATCGTTAGACATCTATATGCCTTGAAAAATTAGATCTAGACCTCATTATCAAACATATGTTACTTTGGTATTTCAACACTGCAGATCAAGGCATCCTTAATTGGTAGGAGTTTGCAGGAAAAGGGGTAAAGGGCAGATAAAACAAAGTGGGGAGAAGAGGTTTGAAAAGGTTGAGTTAAAACTCCAAATGGAGAATAATTTTTTTCCAGCTACCAAACTGAAACACAGATGAGGGAATTCATATACCAATGCTTGGATACAAAAGAAGGCACAGTGGAGAGGGAGTTGCTGTCATGCACAAATAGTACATGTTGTAAGTTACCAACGTATTCCCCAGCATAATTCAGAATGGCCCTCTTCAAGGTGAAGCAGGAACTGATGTTTGTGGTTCAAGGTCCTTGTGTTGTGCATGAAATGGGCTGGAAAAGATATTTGGTATCTCAGCCTATCGATAGTTTCTGTAAAGAATGTGTTGATATAGATAGATAGATAGATAGACAGATAGATATGCAACAGGGTTTTTGGAGAAGGTGCCACTGAGTTCACACAGTCACTAAAGATGAGTGAACTGCAAGGCAACTGTGGAAAAGCTTTTTTTGGTACACTGACCTTTGGAATAAAAGTACTAGTGGCTGGCTGGTGCTCTCAAATTATACAGTAAATTCAATTTATATAATGGTCATTGCTTATTATGCAAAACTTTATGGAAGTGTCTCAAACCAGCCTTTAAAACTGCAGGTATAGTTTTCTCTCCTGGATATTTATAAGCAAATTGTGTTGGCATAAAGTTAATGAGACTGTCCTCTTTAAAGCATGAAAGACTTTGTTTCTCCTTGATTTTGTTTATACCATTTGACACAGATTTTTCACTCTTTTCATTGGAACTGAATTTAGCATCATTAATACGTATGGCCAGTCATCCTGTCAAAACAGCTCTGTGAACATCTTTGTACATGTTCAAAAATAGCAAAAACAAAGCCTGTCTGTCCCTCAGACTTGCCCACACTTCCACTGGCACATCCCCCCAAGGATAGGGCTGACACAGAAAGCAGTATGTTGCAAGTCAACTGAAGGTGGGATTTGGGGTTCACACTAACCCATTATAGGCTGCGAAGATGCAGTTACTGTCATGGAAAAAAACCCAGTATCATGAATTATCATTGTGTTTTCCTAGAAAATTAGTTTTTTAAATGGAACTTCATTCTTGTCACAGCAGGACTTCTCAGATCTACTAGCACCTTCAGGACAGGGTAGAAGTGATTTTGTTTGTGGAGTCAAATTAATGCTTATAAGGAAAAAAAAGTCACCAATTTTTTTTTTACCTGCTAAAATTAAGTCAGTTTTGTGTAGAAGGAACAGATGCTGCACTGCAGCTCTGTGATAAGTAATGTTTGCAGCCTGTGCACTAAGTGGAATTTAATAGTTTTTCTTTCTGGGGCAGATTGCCTGTGCTCACTTAAGTAAACAGTCTTTGCTTTCTGTTTGTGATGCAGCTGCACTTCTGACAGTGAGACGGGGGAAGATTTCAGGTACGGTATCGGGCGCGATTATCGGTCTTCCTACTAAATCGGTTGCAATAGAAGGAACCAGAGGCTTCAAAAATCTATGGTTAAGATTTTCAGAGTCAGAATTCTGAAAATCAATGAAACTTCAATGGCATTGATTGTCTTAGGATACAATTTTTGAAACCACCTATGCAAGTTACGAAAATAAGAGCTAGATTTCCATTGTGAAAACATTATCTCCATTGCCGTTTGGAGAGTTTGAAAATCATGTCGTAACTTTCCTGTATATCTTTGAAAATCCTTCTCTTGAAGCCTGAATCGGACTATTCCCTAATGCTACACTTTAAAAAATAGTATTTTCATTTACTAAAGCAAATTCTCCCCATTACCCTGCAGTTTTTACATCCTGTCATAAGTTTATTTTCTCACCTGGCATTCTTCAGGCACACACAGACTGAGAAGTCTGGAGAGTAGCAGATTAGTCCATCTGTTGGCATGGGATCCTTGCATGGAAATTATTTGTACCTGATTAACATAGCTCAGCTTGGATTGTGGGAATATTAATCAAATCAACTAAGAACAAAGCTTTCTCACTGAGTTGTCATTCTAGTGTGGCATCTCCAGAATGGTAAACCTTGTACAAGTGACAATCCTGTCCCTGCTGGCGTCAGTGAGAACTTTTGTTACTGAAATCAGCAGAGGAAAAATGTAATTTTTTCTTGACTTAGGCTAAACTGTGTGACTTCTACTGACCAGAATATTTTCTCAGTTCTGTGATTCACCAACCGTTCCACTGCCTTTTCTTTAAATTTATCAGCGTCTTCTCTCCCATTTACCTTATTTCACAGACTTGTTACCTGGTTGTCAGACTGAGTCCTGCAAAACTTCTGCTGCCATCTATGTGTAGTATAAGAGAGAGTTTTATGTACCTAATGACTAAGCCCTTGTGGTAAAGGATATTTGGAAATCTCACAGTTCTGTCTGTATAAGAGAGACTGAAATTTCTGGGCCAAGTTAAAGATACATTAAGATACAAGAGAAATAAGATCAGAATTAGACATTCACATGTTTGAAACTGTTGTGGGAATGGACAGCAAAGGATGAGATAACAGGCACCACAGTATGGCATATTAAAAAGTAGGAAAGAATGTTAGACTGTATGAAGCAATTACCTACATTGTCCTATGTTCTGCTAATCCTAGTTGGTTAAGTGACATAAGACTATCTCAGGTGGTTTTGTTGCTCTAACATCCTGTAGAACACCTCTGGTGTTCTCAAAAGAGGGAGCATTTTGAGCCACTCTTGTGAGGTCTTGAGGATTTGCTCATAGATTTTGAAGGCATTCTACAAGGTTGTTTAGCACTTCTCAAAACAGAAGCTTTAACCATACCATTTTAGATCAATATCACGCAGCACAGAATTTTAGCGTAGAGATTTTTATTTCTGTTATGCAGTCATTTTGCTGGATTTTTAATTATAGCATAGTGATAGTAGTTTGTGATGTTATTTGCACTGTCTAAAAAAATTTCTTTTTTTTAAAAAAAACCACCTTGTATTTGTTTTCTGCAGCCCAGAGAAAGAATCTCCTGTTGACACGGAATTCAGGTACAACATTTTAAAAACTAATGGGAACCTTCGGAGGGCCTTTCCAACTTCAGCCATTCTGTGACTCTGTGTGAACATTGTTGAGAAGCCTCTGCACTTAATGAGTTATTCCTCCTTAGAAGACAAGCAGGATGTCTCTGTATGCAGCTACTGCAAGATTTAAAATAAAAACAAGGAAGTGACCCTTGCAATTTAATAATGGTAAAAAAAAATATACTCCTGAATGCTCAGGACTGGCAATACCAGAATGCTCCAATACCATCAGGCTGAAAATAAGAGAAGCATATTTTTTGTGCATGCAGTGATAATACAGGACAGAACAGTACACATTTCTCTCATACCTGGAGAACACATGAATTTGAGTTGTTGACTTATATTAGAAATTAATGAATTGTGCAAAATAAGCAAAATAAAACTGTAGTCAGCAATCCCAAAACACACAGGAAAGGCTTTGCAATGTATTATTTCCTCTACCAGCATAATCATAACTCCATTGCATTTTAAGTGCATCTTTCCTTTTTAAAATCACCAGCATTTCAGACTTACTATATTTATTAAGGTACTGAGATTTGTGTATGAATGTCCCTTAACCAGTTGAATTTTCAGTTATCTTGAAGGTGTACTGACCCTGCTGGACTTAATAAAATGAAATGTGGAGATAGATTAAGAACTTTAAGCAATCTTAACAGAACCACAGAATCCCAGAATGGGTAAGATTGGAAGGGACCACAATCATCTGGTCCCACCTCCCTGCTTAAGCATGGTCATCCCAGAGCACGTGGTACTGGACTGCATCCAAATGGTTCTTGAATATCTCCAGTGAGGGAGATTCCAGAACCTCTCTGGGCAGCCTGTTCCAGTGCTTGGTCACCTGCACAGTAAAGAAGTGGATGTTGTTTCTTTTGACAGTGTTGTTTCTGATTGATAAATTAATATGATTCATGATTAATGAACAGGCTTAGTTCTATATTGGCCAAAGCTCATAATCTCCAGGGACCTTAGGGAAGGCTTTCTCTATTTATTGTAAGGCTGAATTTTTCTGTCTGCCTCTCTGTGATAATTAAGAGGCTGTGGCTAGTCTGTTGTGTTGCCAGAGGGGAAAAAATATACTCCATTGATGAAAACACGTAGTTGTTTATGCGCTCTGGGGGTAGGAAGCGGTTGCTTCCACTTGCAGAATAAATCCCTTGTAAGTCTTTACCTGCTAAGCCATTTATTTGCATTTGGTCCTATAAGTGGGAAACCTTAGGTAGGTTCCAGGCAGAATTTCAGACCAAGTCTTGCACACTTCATTTCAGAATATTTTATTCTCTGGATTTTTTGCCACATGTCTCTCACAGTTGCAGCAACAGTTGTTTTTGATTGCCTCTTGCCTGTAAGCAGCACTGTAGACATGCTATAGATTTCACATGTGGTCAAGCACTTGCAAACTTTTTGCTTATGTCAAAATATGATCTGCTCTGATATGTCCTCGTAGTGTCAGTTCGCAGTTAGGATTAATTTGGAGGAACTCACTAAATTCTAAGTCCATAATCAATTTTGCCAAACTCATTGCTTGTTCCCAAGTTCCTTGCAATAATCAATTCTCTCTGATGTCCAACAAGCAGAATATATTCCAAGTATGAGTGGTATTCCCAGGCATTGTGCTGGTTCTCAGCATGGAGTACATCATACTGGGCAATGCCTGTATGTTCACTCAAACAAGTTGTAAAAGACTTTTTCTCAAAACTTGGTTACTATTTTTCAAAAACTAAATTAGAAGTAACTTTTTGATGGCATTGAGAATTAAGAGCTGCAAAGGCACAGTTTCAAGCAATGAAAAGGAGAGGAGGGGAATAAATCTTCATCTTGAAATGCTCAGAGCAATTTTTTCTCAATTATCGGTATGAAAATTTCACAGTAATTGAAAAAATGCTTCCCTCTTGAGGCAGAACTGAATGCTCTTTGCATTAGATTTTGCCACTGCAGGCTGTACTGCCTAGGGAATTTTTTCTGTCCTTTTTTTCTTGTGTTTTGTTATATCTGTTTCATTTTCCAGTAAAGAAAATTCATAAAACACCATTAAATTCTAATGAACCATCAGAAATTTGGACTTGGAAGCATGTTAGCAGAGTAGTGGAATTGTGTGTCCTTCCAGGTCGTCAACGAAAATTGGATCATTGGATGCTATCATGACTTTCAAAACAAGCTTGGTAAAAGCCTGAAAAAACGAGCAGGGCAAGTGACCTTAACTGATAAAGAAAAATAAAGAGTATTTTGGCAGCTCATGGTTTCAACTGCTTTCAGGTCTGACTAGAAGGAGGCTGCTGTAATGGCTGTCTAGCAGACAAAGGCCACGTTTGAGTGAGAGATCCTATCTCCTTATTGGATTAGCTGGTATGGCTAGAAAGGAAACAGATATGCTTTTAGGCGTATGATCCCACCTCTTGGCCTTTTTCTGGAAAAATGGTGATATGCCAATGATTTTTCCAACAGTATCAGTTGCTCTAACAAAAGATGTTGCCTTTCTCCCAGCTCTGTCTTACTGAGGTGCTTAGTGCACCACGGCCAACAAAAGCACTGCTGCTTCACTAGCAGGCAGACACTTTTATGTTTAAATAGCAATAATAATAACTCCTGTGAAATAGTATGTGCATGGTGAGACCCTGATGACTATATCTGGTAAGCTGTCCCTTTCTGATGATATATATATTTAGGGCAATTCCATGCAGGGAAATTTAGGAAATATTTTTTATCTGTGTTCTGTTTTCTTTCCTTTATAGGCATAGAAATATCTCACCCATTTACTTTGTTACTCTAGGTCTCTGATTAGAAGGGGGAAAATATATGTGTTTAGGGTGGAGGGAACTGTATTTGTGCACGTGTCAAGTTTGGGTCATTTTCAAACACTTTAAAAATATCTTTTTAGAATGTCCCCCCTGAAAAGTATTGCTTAACTAGTGATCTGCTGTCCATATTTTTTTTAATTAATTTATCCTAACAGCTGGGATTCAGTCTTTTGTAATTTCCCTCCTGCCATCCACACTGTTCAAGAGGCAGCTTTACTGAGCTAGCCTCTCCAAAACCCACTTCACAGCAGAAAAAGAGGGAACAAAGTGAAATTCAGTTGGGTGAACAATTTCAGTATTCTGTTGGAAAGTTAACATCTTATATAGTTCTGTAATGGGAAAGTTATTGATTGACTAAAAGAAAAGAAATGAAAGCCAGCATTTTTGAAGAGTAATTACCAGTTTCTTCCTTTACAAGAGAATGGTTTCCAAAAACACCTACTGCACTGGTAAGCTGGGAACAACTTTTTGTTTGGTTGTTTTTTTCCAGGAAAAGAGGTTCAGTAGCTTATGCATCCCAGAAGCCTTGGTTGCTCAATGCCACAGTGGAAGAGAATATCACGTTTGAAAGCTCTTTTAACAAACAGAGGTAACAGGTTCCAGCCTTGTTATGTGTTTTACTCCCCTTTTCCTTAAATATAGAGGTTGTGTGGGTCAAGCATGGTCTCTATCTCCCTCTAGTAACAAACATATACTGCACCTGCCTGAGTATGACAATCCCCCTTTGACCATGTTTTTCCTGAATGTCTCACTTGAACTTAAGTGTACAAATGTTTTCATTTCCAAGAACCATGTTTGTCTAGCATGCAGTCTTCCCACACCTAATTGGCTAGTTTAACTCACCTAGGAGGACATTAGGTGTTTGGAAGTGGGAATGTTGTTTGTAAAGGATTAATGGGCTGCCTTTTTACTCGGTATAAATGCCCACCAAACATGCTAAATTATTTAGGAGTCAATTGCTGATATTCCATCCCCCCCATCCTTAAAAGAAGTGGTTGACTATGTATTCACATCCTACACACATTTTTTTCTGTCATCCTTGGATATTGAAACAAGAAACAAAGGCCCTGAGCATGAAAAAAATTAAATGGTAAAGAATAGCAATATGCCTTGGAAGAAGTTGTGTTTGTGTTTCCAGGGTTTAACTATTTAACATTTTTAATTGGGAAGCTGACCTAAGATCCTTTTTCTTAGCTGAGATATTATTTACTTACCTGTGATTGAAAGAGATCCCATTAGAACAATTAGTGGGTAACAAATATGTTTTCCACCGTGTGATTTTTCCAGCTGGTTAATTTTTGTTCCTCTGCAGGTAGGAAATGTGCTTCTTTAGCAGTATCTGTGTGGATTTTGCATTGCCTTTTTTTGTTTCCGCAGGTACAAAGCAGTAATTGATGCTTGTTCCCTCCAGCCTGATATTGACATTCTCCCTCATGGAGACCAAACCCAGATTGGAGAGAGGGTCAGTAAACAGCTACAGGCTTCTATTTTTGTTTTAAATATATGGAGGGGGTTTTATTATTTTGTGGTGTTCTTAAAACCTTATGGGTTATTTGGCAACAAAGATAATCTTTTAGTTAAGTGTATGTTTGGGTCATTAGTCTGAAAGCTCATTGCTCAGTAAACATGGAAACACTGTCATTTATGTGAGGTGCAATGATTTAAATGTGGTGCTATCAGAACGTTTGACTATTCTGCAGCTGCTATTGCAGATATCCTGACTTTACAGGGCATTTTTTGGTTTCTTTAGGAGTAACATAAAAATAAGTAGTACGTAGATTTTTTAGAGCCCCTTCATTTACCAAAGGGCAGGTGTTTAATCAGCAGCAAATTAAGCTTTATCACATCAGGGAAGACTAAGGAGTGACAGGAAAGGAAACAGAAGTAACAAATTTGTAAATAATTTACTCTAGCATGTACTGGCACTGGCACAAACAAATAAAAGAACCCAACTGCCACTCCGCCCCAACACAGAAACCACCTCCACACAGATAAATTAAGGACACATTTCCATGCTTAATCTCTGCACTGGCTACCATGTTAATTTTAAATGGAATAGTTCCAAACCAAGCTCATTGTGTAGCCAAACAAATGTTTTCGAGAGGGGAAGGAGAAGGTGGGATAGCATCTTTTGGCAGCAGTGCTGGCTTATGAGAGTTTAAGGTGGCTGTGAAACTACAGGTGGGTCACAGGAAATATAAATAACTTAAAGCAAGGTGGTAGCAGGGGACTGAAGGCCAAAAGAAGTACAATAGCAACCAGGAAATGTCCGTAATGTCCATGTCAGCATCGTCTGACCTCCCACCTAGCAGTTACTGATTATAGTATATAATGAAGCTGATTTAGCATTACAGCATATAGTAAACTGGAAAAAATAAGCCCAGGACACAGCCAGACTCACAAGGCTAACTTTTCAGCAGAAGTGTAGTTCAGGCTGCCTGCAGAATATCTGTGTCACCTACAGCATTGTGTCACCACAGCCATTAAACATTTCGTGTCCCTCTGTATGGAGTACAGCCCCTTACGGAATGCTCTGGCTTCTCTAACAGTTTGTGTCCTGTATTCCCAGCTGGATTGCAGCCCCACGCTTTTGAAAAATTTCTCTGGGTTTCTTTGTCCAGAGAGTCTGCTATGGGTACTCCAATCAGAATATGAATATTCAGCTGATGCTTTTTTAACTGTCTGATTGTTTTTCTCCTGCTTATCTCCAGGGTATTAATCTGTCTGGAGGGCAGCGCCAACGTATCAGCGTGGCAAGAGCACTTTACCAGCAGACAAATGTTGTGTTCCTGGTGAGTAGGTGCCCTTTTGTTTATGCTCCATGCAGAGGCACGAGATGCAAGCATTTAGAGTACTTCAGGGGTCACACACTGAACACTGTGTTTCACTGAGCCAAGCCAAATGTGCACTGTTTATTTTATATCTGTTGTTAGCTAGCCTGCAGGTAAGAAGCATTTTGTAAACGCTGCAGACAGACAGATAGATAGGTATTACAAATTGAAATGCTGATGCTTCCCCTCTCAGTATATTGAAAATTCTTTTTGACCCTTGTTTTTATCTTTGGAAATTTAATAATTTTAACTGCATTCATAAAATTCCCAAGCTGTCTCAGGTCTAAAATTGATGTTGTCTTGTGTCTGGGGTGTTTCCTTTCTGCAACAAACTAAGCTGGTTTTCCTCCCTGAACTGCACGTTGTATATCCTGTCCCAGCTTCAACAGCCATGCTATGGAAAAAGGAGTGAGAGCAGGCTCTAACAGCTTCATAGGTGGGAAAACAGATGCATCCTACATACTCACAAGTAGTGAGCTTGATGGCTTTCCAATTTAGGACTTCCTTCTCTAGCTCAGTTTTCTAAGGAGGTTTCAATCCAGCTGTTATGACAGTGAGACGTGAGTCACGTGGGATTAGAAAAGCTGTGCACATTAGAGGTCATCCCTAAAAGCCTGTAATTAGGCTGACCACAATGTGCTTGCTTCATGCGTAGGGTATTTCCAGGCAATGATCAGAGTGCAGGAGAGTAGAGAGCTGTTAGGCAGGTGCTGCAAATCAGCAGATCCAGTCAGGTTGTAGCTCCGTTTTGCCCCTTTTGTCCTTTTGTGAAGGACACTCAATAACCTCCTAATAGTAGCAGGTTCTCGTATGGTTTGATAATTTAAAACCACCTACGAATAAACTTTTTTCCAGTTCCTAATATTTAAAGAAAATAATCAGGAATCCTTTATGTTATTTGCAAATTGTCAGTTCTTTTAAGGCTGATTTTGTGAACCAATGCACATGAAACTTCTCTCTCACAAGCATGAATGTAATATTGGTTAAACTTCTTGTGATAATTGCAGATGTGAGAAAAGGTCGTGTGATGATTCATTGCATATTTTTTTCTTAATTACCTTCATTCACTGTTACATTTATTTGTTAGTCTGTATCAGACTAGTCCTGTAGCATGAACTGAATCTTTTCAGGTCTCTTGTTATCAGTGTATCATTATAAGCATATATGTAGTGAGTGCTGCCTTAATGAGCAGCCTCACCTGACTTCACGGTGGAGTCTTGTGTTCTGTGAGCTGGCACTGCCAGTCTCCAGAGGTGCAGCATCACATTGGAGGTGGCTGTGCACAGACCCGGGGCTCAGAATGGTGTTTAGGGCTCTGCTAGATCGGAAGAGTGCAGCAGCAGAGCTGACAACACACGTCCTTGTGCAGTGAGCTCAGTGGACACACAGTTGCACATGCATTTTTGAGAGTAAATCGAGCATCACAGTTAGAAGTTACTGTGTTTCAAAAGCACTATTTAGGTGCTTTATGTTATGATGCTCTGATTTATTAAGATTTCAGCGGTCATATTTATCTTACGCTCGATTTCGGGTATATTTGGGTTTGTAGATGCATGAAAGCAACAATACTAAAGTGTCTAATACAGTCACGATGGAAATTGTTGCTAAATTTAAGGGAATAAAAATTTAAGGGGATTTTCTAAAGCACTCACCTCTTTCCTTATACCTCTCCCTAACTAACTGGTGGCAGTGATGTCACCCAGAAAGCAGAATTAATTAAAATTCAACCCTACTTTATCAACAAACCCTTGGAGAAAAAAACCCAAAATTTGATTTTCAAGAAAGCCTGGGTTTAGTGTAATATATTAGCATGAAATAATAATAGTAAGTAAATCCTATGGCCAGTATCACTATTGGAAGCAGAAATATCAAATCAAATCACAAAGTTTGTAATTCCATATAAATAGGATTAGGTAAACAAGTTCCTCAAAAGATGGTACAGATTAGTTTATGACTAAATGAATTGCCTATAATTCATTGATTCAATAAGGTAATCTGGGTCATAAATCAAACATCTGAAGTGAGGCATCAAAATGATCAATATTGCTCCTTTTTGTGATTTTTTTTTTTTGTGATTCATTGTTAATAAATAATGTCAATAAATTATTGATTTATGAATTTAAAAAAAAAAATCTGGAGGCAATTGTACAAAGGAAATGAAAATGTGTTAGTTGGCCCTGACCCTGGAGCAGTTATGCAATACCTGCCACAGACCCACACTGGGGCATTGTCTCGAGCCTGACAGATGCTGTGTGCTGCTGTAATGTGGGCCATGAACACATCTGGGAGCAGGACCAGGCCCCAGAAAGCCTTTACAAAGTCATGGCATTATCATGTGTCTGAGTGCTCACTGCAAAAAGACAGTTCAAGGTTTGCTGTTATGTAATTTAAGAAAACCATTCCTCGGCAGAATTTAGATCTTCTGGGGCTTCTTTTATATGTCTGTATTGATCTAATTAGTTTTACTGGTATTGAAATCTGTGAGTTTCCTTAAATCCCTGAAGCTGTGGCTCTAGAAGCTGACTCCTTATCTTGACGACAGGATGATCCATTTTCTGCCCTGGATATCCACCTGAGTGATCATCTCATGCAAGAAGGGATCCTGAAAATGCTGCGGGAAGACAAGCGGACCATTGTGCTGGTGACTCACAAGCTGCAGTACTTGCCCCATGCTGACTGGGTAAGAAAACTCTTCCCATTTTTTCTGAGGAGGCAAGAACATGGCACAAACATGTCTTGCTACGAATAATGCTTTAATAGTTAATGAGAAGATATACAATAAAGATCTTTTGCAAATTGGCCAATGAGTTAGGGGGTGCCATAATTTTGAGATTCCCACCTTAGAACACCTAAACAGGTTGGATTTTCAAAGAGCTGCTACTTAAAATGCTTGTGAAAGCAGGCTGCATTTAAAATAATATTGAATATCCAACACCCTATTGAAAAATTTTGCTCATTTTTTTTAATTTCAAAACAATGAAATGTTTGAGTAACACATTTGACTTTACCGGGATGTTACTAGGAATTTGTGCTGTCACAGAAGAAGGTGCATTTATGGATATTGAGGTACATGGAAATATAAGGAAAATATCAGTGTTTCCTTGTTGTTAGTACTAATATATAATGTATCAAGAACATCTTTACCCTTGTATATTGGTAAGATTTTAAGAAATATGTAATGTTTGATTGTTTTGTTAGGTTTCTTCGTTATATCCTGTAGTTTGCAGAAAAAAAAATGAAGGTTTGTAATTGGAAATGTCAAAGATGAAGAAGGAAGTTTGGTTTTTCAGATTGTTTTTTTTTATTTCATTGATACGCACTGGCCTTGCACTTAGTTCTCCTATGGTTATCCAGCTACAGCATCCCAGGTCTCCTTGCCCCTGGTGATTGATGACTGCAGTTATACCTCCTAGCAGGACTTCTCTCTGTTCTGCAGCTTGCACAGACTACAGCAGCAGTTTACTTGTCTCAAGAAATAATCGTATTTCAGCTGCTGCCTGTGCTTCATATTGGCTTGGTATAAAGTTGCAGAGAGACATTAATCTTGTTCTGACCATGTTTTTGGTGGGCAGCATTTGTCCTTTATGATGTCTGCTGTGACCTTGTCCCTCAGTTGTACACCTTTGAGTTCTCAACACAGGTCTGGTTTTCTGGTTAGTGTCTCTCAGGATACAGTAATTTTCTGCCTTCTTCCCCTCCCTCTGAAGTCAATTTTAACTTCTTGTTTTATATTGTTAAATATTTGCATTTTTTAAAAATATACTCAGTTATGGCCTTGTATCAGTATAATCATTTCAATTTTCTTTGCAAATGTCAGACCCATTTCTAGGTGTTGGTGTTCTGGGAAGTGTATGAAGCTTACTTCATTTTATTATCTTCTACATGTGTTTCAGTAATTTTATTATATATATTGTTCCAAGCAGCCTGTAAGACAGAAAGGATTTTTATTAACTTTATCATTTAAAGATAAAGATATTATCAGATAGTTCAGGTTTTATTCCTAAGTACAGGTGTCATTAAGCCTTAGCCAATGGACTGAAGAGAGAATATTTGTTCTATTAAGGAATTTTAAATAAAAGTATTGTTTGAAGTATATGTGATGGCCTCCTAAATCTTTGTAGCAAAACCCTCAGAAGAATTCAAGGTCCAATCCAATTGTAGGTTTCCTGAATGCACTTACCACAAAAAAAATCCTTGTTTACTCCATTTTTACCTTTGCTCTGGTGTAAATTCTTAGCAATAAGCAGAAAAGATTATTTCCCCACACCCTACCCATGGAAATTTCTGAGCTTCCAGGGAGAGAGAAAAACAACTACTGCATTAACTATTTTTTTAATGATGTCATGTGGGTTTGCAATCTGCACGCCTCATTTTCCAATTCTCCTTGTCAGATCTAAAGTGAAGGTAGTTACACTATGAATATAATGTAATTACACTGATGCAAACCCGGAAACCATTCTCTTCAGACTTTGTCTTGCATATATAATTCCTTTCAAACTGTGTTGACAATTTATGCTTTTAAAGCTTTACGGATTCAAATTCCCTAGCTCTTCCTTATCAGTCCTTGGTATCAAACAGAGGGAGCCAGCATGCTCATGTCTAATTGCCTGAATGAGGTCAAAACATACTGCACACAGTGTGCTCCTAAAAGCTTTTTTCCTTTTAGGAGGTAGGAGAACTCTAAAATCTTATCTTGCTAATGACTTGTATTTAGGAAGAGTAATATGCCCCCCTGTCTGCTGACAGAGATCCCATTCTTCTTTCTTAAAAGCAGCCTTCTTTTCTGAAAATGAGAGTTCTGGTTTTTTGCAGCACCTTCAGCGAAGGGTAGAGTCAAGAGATAATGTCACTGTCCTTTTAGAAGACAGATTCGTTTGCAAAAATATTATTTATTTAAGAAAAGAGAAAATCCTGTCAAGGCACAGCAACATAACTTTAAAATAAATAGGCATAACCGGCCATTTATCTCACCACTTGTGTTTCTAACTTTTTAGATAATTGCAATGAAAGATGGTTACATCCAGAGAGAAGGAACACTCAAGGACATTCAGAAATCAGAGACTGAGCTTTTTGAACACTGGAAGACATTAATGAATCGACAAGACCAAGAGCTGGAAAAGGTTTTTGATGGGAAGGGCAATCAATATATACAAGAAAATGTGTCTTTTTTTTTTTTTTTTTTATTTTGCTTAAGTTGAAAGCTTTAGCAAGGTTGACATGCTGTGTGTGGTATCTAACTTAATATGAATGTCCTATTAGTATTAGCATTATTATTTATCTATTAAGATAAATTCCTTCACCTGGACACCTCATACTTCCTTGATTCTGTTCTAATCCATTTTTGATAGGGAACCCTATCAAAATATTCTTGTTTAAGGAATATTAAATATGACCATTTTAGGAAAAGCATTGCTAATACTGGCAATTGTTTTTATATGCCTGAATTTACTCATTGCACTGGGTAGAAGCTTTTCAGATGTGCCTATATCATGATGTTTTGCCTTTCATCCTATAACACAGGAAGAATGAGATATTAATCTTGGTTCTTATTAAGTCAGGAATAATTGTCAAAGTTAAGATTCCAAAGGAGTTGGGACTGACAACCTGAAATTAATGTTAGCTATTTAATTTATGTCCTTCGGTTTTACACAGATGTAGCAAATCCTTCACATATGGTTGCCTGCTGTGAGATTTTCACTTGTATTTTTTTACTGAATGGAAACAATTTTATCACAGCTAGTAATTTTTTTTTTTCTCTAGTTGAAAATACATGAACTGTCTCTTTTTTAGGAAACCACTGTTGAGGAAAACCCTGTTTTGGAAAGAACAAATCTCCGGAGGACTATGTATTCCCGTGAAGCACTGCTGAAAGATGATGAAGAGGATGAAGGTAAAGGGCACCCTTTGAACCCATGGATAGTACATTACTGTTTCACAGTTAAATTATATTAGAATGAATTAACATCATTCAAACTGGCAGGAGAACAAATCATTTTCCATGTGGGTCATGATTTGTAAGAGTGATGTTTCCATTGCTTTTACCTCTGGACTACAGTGATTGCAGGCATTCACAAGTCATAGCTTCCTCCAAACTTCTAAGGTTTTTTCTTATATGTGAATGTGATTTAATAATGGACAAAGAATAATATTAAAGTCACTACTTTCAAATTGCAAAAATATAATTCAAGAAATTGATCACCAAGTGCTGAGGTTTTTTTGTAGCTTCTTAGCATGCATTACTACAAACTTTAGCAGGTTAAAACATGCATGCCTGAGCAGGTACTTTCACCTTAAAGCCACTCTTTATCCTGTATTGTAAGACCTGGTTTGTAGCTGCCACTTGCCACTTCTGATGAAAAGTGTGGCTGTGCTTTTTTCTTGCACGTTGCAGAAGAAGTAACAGAAAGTGATGATGAAGACAACTTGTCTTCTGTGCTGCACCAGAGAGCAAAGATGCCCTGGAGAGCCTGTGGCAAGTACCTCAGTGCAGCAGGAATCCTCCTCCTGCCGCTGCTGGTCCTGTCCCAGCTGCTGAAGCACACAGTGATGGTGGCCATCGACTACTGCCTGGCACTCTGGACCGAGGCTGTCATCACTAACAAGCTGGAACCAGAGATGAAAAACTGCTCTGTCTGCACGGTATGCAATGCCTTGTTCACCTTTCTCTTTTGATCTAACTGTTGGAGTTCTCCCACGGTCAACCTCCTCTCCAGGAGTTGTGTGTGGTGCACTATATTTCTAGTAAAAGAGCCGCTCCAGAGTATTTTGAAGCTCAATACATTTTTGGGTACACAGTGCAGTCAAACTAACAGTTAAGTTTGGTGTGTTGTTCTCATTCTGCTAGATTTGTTGTATTTTTATCACGTAGCTGATACACCTAAACCCTGGTCTCTAAAGTAATTTTGATATCATAGGTCTTTTTTATTTTTCCTGTCGTGTTGCATTCTCACTGCAAGCAGGGCTTTTTGTAGTATTCTGTGATTTTAATTTTCTGATTAATCTCTTATTTTCATGCAAACACTTCACTCTCCAAAGTATAAAAAATTGTGAGTTAAGATGAGTAAAAATCATGGACAGTTTAATTTAGGGAGGAAAAAAGAATTTACTCCTTATGTTTTTTTGTCTTGTGCTTGTGTGTTTACAATAAATTTTAAACATAATTTAAAGTGAATAATTGTGTTTCTCTTTGCTTCTTAGGATTTCGACCATTCTCCATATTCTAAAGTTTTCAGCATTCTCTGCTGCCTTGGCATCGTATTATGTCTTGTCACATCAATAGCAGTGGAGTGGACTGGTTTGAAAGTCACCAAAAAGCTACACTCTGCTTTACTAAATAAAATTATTTTGGCTCCAATGAGGTATTTTTCTGATTGTTATACAAATTGTGTTGTAGTGATTTTGTCTTCTTTACTTCAAGACAGTCTTCTAAGTACAGGTTTTATTCAGAAGTAACTGTGCATCACGTTTTCTTAACATGTCATTGAAAATCACCAGGTATCAAATTCCTGAGTAGTTGTTGAAAATGGTACCCAGGCTGCTTGAGTTTCTGGATACGGAGACAAATGCCTCTCCTGCCTGACTGTGACTTCAGAGATTTACTTCCTTGAATGTTTAATTTCTCTTTGCTGTTTTAATTAGGGAGAAAACACAATTATTGATCAATATGTTGTACAGTAAATTCATAGCCTGCATTATCATCTTAATCACTGGAAATATTTACTGTCAGGCAGCAACTGTGCAAGTCAATGAAAGGTAATGAGTTTAGACAAGTGTCATTACCAGCATCATTAGAGGACACTGGGATGCACAGATAACAGTGAAGGCCTTTGTTGCCTCCAGAAGCTTTCTTTCCTGTGCGTGACAGGAAAGTTGCAGCTTGATTCAAACGTGCAGTTCTTACTGGACATTAGGAAAAATACCATCTTATTTCTATGCTAACTGTATTTGACCCAGAAATCACAGAGAAATAACATACATGGAAAACCTCACTTTATTTTTTTTTTCCCCCTAGAATAGAATTAGACTTCAAGTTCAGCATGAGTTATGGAACAGTAAAAAATTACAGAGCAGTAATGTAATTTGCATTTTGCATATCCAAATGCCTTTTAATATATTATTCCAACAGTTGTTCTTAGTTATGCATTTCCATTCCCATAAAAATGCAAGGCACTCCAGTTTAACTTGTTTTGCATTTTTCATGAATTGAAGGAGCCTCAAATCAAAATCTGAAAGGATTTTTTCAAGTGTAATCATATGATGTGCATACCTTAGGCAGTAGAGGGAGCTGAGGGTGTGCTTGCAGTTGTAGGTTTCTTGTAGGTTCTAGGTAGTTGGGTTGATGCTTGTGGTTGTATATTCCAGACTGCTATTCTATAGGAAAGCCATGGTTACTGGGAAGAATAAGGAATTTTACTGTGACTGTCAATCTATTTGCTTGTTTCTGTGATATAGTACCAAGCTTAAGTAAGACAAAAAAGTAAACTAAACCAGTTCTAATATCAGTATTGCAATCTTTGCTGTTCCTTGTTGCAATTTAGGTTTTTTGAAACAACACCTCTGGGAAGTATATTGAACAGGTTTTCAGCTGACTGCAATACCATTGACCAGGTACTGAATAAATATATTCAAGCTCCCAAGTTATCCTGTCTTTCTCAATCTGAAAGACTGGATTTTCATTTATTATAAACTTAATTAGATAAAGCTCACTGATTAACTATATTTTTCACTATATCAATTTGCATCATGATTTTCTCAGTTCTGAATGAGTTCCTCGTCTTAAATTCACATTGAAAAACCATTTATTTTATTAAGATGCCCTGTATGGAAAGGGGAAGCAAAATTAGATTCATAGTGATATCCCCAAATTAAAGAGTATCTACTTTTTTTGAAAATGGATAAACACATTCATTTCACAATATGAGCAAATGACATGAGAAAAAGGCAAATGTTATTGCCTAAAATAGAAATTATTGAAATTCACATTATCATTATTTACTCCAGACTGCACCGCCAGTTCATAGGATTGATGCAGCTGCTAAAATCATCTCTTGCATCCATCTGTAATTGTCTGACATGAGGATTGTGCTCCACAATACAGACATGTGGAGCAGCCCCACAGAAATCCCTTCAGATGTTCCCAAAACCCAGCAGTAAATTCAAGAACAGACCTGTATGCTTAGTGCTTCAAATCCTCAAAAATTTTATTTCTTGTGCAAGTGGGAGAGAGGAAAATGAAATAATGATGGTTTAAACTTGGTGTGTTATGGAAGTTTCTGTGCGGTTTTTCTTCTTTATCCAGCACATTCCAGCTACCCTGGAGTGCTTGAGTCGTTCCACTCTGCTGTGTGTATCTGCCCTTGCTGTCATCTCGTACGTCACACCCATGTTCCTCATTGCCCTGGTTCCCCTTGCAATCATGTGCTACTTTATCCAGAAGTACTTCCGAGTCGCCTCACGGTAAGAACATAAACCAGTATAATTCTGGCAATAGAAACATCTGCAGTGCATGAGTAGTGCACTGCAGAATTACAATGCAGAGAAACTTCATTATTAAATCCGGTCGTGTCAAAGCCATGTTCCTGTCTGAAAGTGGGACAAATCCACTGTAGTGTCATTTTACAAGTGTCTTTGTTGGCAGCTCTTCAAGAGCTCGAGCTCTCCCAGAACTTCTGGGAGGCATGAGCAGAGTGCATGATCTAAGTTTTTTGGAGTTCGCAGGAGACAAAAACCCAGCTGGATTCTGTTGTCCCCAAGGGCTGCAATCTGGGCAGCCCAAGAAAATGTGGTAACAGAACTGGGAAACTGCTGTCTACCTGTCCAGGTGGAAGTGGAAATCTGTAAAGCCAGGGAGAGGCTGCAGAATGCAGTATAACCATGGTGGTACAGCTGACCATTAAGAATCCAACATGCACGAGCAGCCTCTCCTGTTCTGAGTGCCTTGTAGTTTTTAACAAGATGAAAAATTATAACCATATCTGTGACTTTTCTCCTTCTAAGGTCAAACAGCTTTCCCCTTGTGACACTCAAGAAATGTTTGCAGCAATGCAAAAATATGCATATTCCTTTATGTATGCACAGATTGAGAGGGAGTCTGCAACCAATTTACTTCCTGCTGGAAGAAATTGAGACTAAATAGAATTTCACCCTACATGTGCTTTTACTGATATGATGACTAAATATGAAATGGAGAAGTGCAACCTAATGTGCTCTCATTTACTCTGTTGAGTGTTTGAGTTATGCTGTTAGCTCAGTGAGGAGTTATGCTGTGATCTAGGGATGCATTTTGCCTTCTGCTTAACTCAAGCTCTTATTTGCAGAATCCCATCAAATTTATATTCAGCATAGAGCCAGAATGGTGTTTAAATCAATAAACAATGGAATATAACAAACAGGAATATAGGAGAAAGGAAGGAAGGCAGTGAAGGGAAAAGGGCCATTCATAACTCCAGCTAGTTCAATGTTAAAAGAAAAATCCTCCTGGGGATTTCGTTCCCTTCTTGGGGACATGTGACACTACTTTGCAATTTATCTAAACTTTATGTTTATGATTATTGTGATGATGTTCCTTTTCACTCCCTGGGCCTGGTTTAAGAGAATAACTGCACAATAAAACCAGCTTTTTATGAAATTCTTTTCATAACCTTCTCCAGGGACCTGCAGCAGCTGGATGACAGCACTCAGCTACCATTGCTCTCCCATTTTTCAGAGACTGTTGAAGGTCTTACCACCATCCGAGCCTTCAGGTATAGTTTTTTAAGAAACATACACAACCTCACTTTTGAATATTTATCTCTGATGCTGTTCTGCAATTGTGCAGTTATAAGTAATTGTTACTGGGATCACCTGGAAAATCCAGAGTCTCCAAAACATGGGTAAGGGCTACACTAAAGCATTGAAGAACTTTAAGTATTTTGCATTTGAAGGGGTTACTGTAGAAAAACAAGTTAGTATGTGTCATTTGCCCTGTGGCTACTGTCCAGACACTTGTCTGGAAAAAAGTCTGAAAAAAAGTCTGAAAAAAGACTTCTGATCAAATGTGATTTAAGTAGCTAAATTAGCTTGCAATTACCACAGCATGTGCTGTGGCAGAGTATGGGCTTGGACAATTTCCATGACATAACTAATATGCACCAACTTATTATGCCAGAGCAATCTGTGTATGAGTTGATGTCCTGGTAAGATAAACTGTGCATGTGCTTGACTTCAGAGGATACAGTAGCACCTCACATTATTTTACAGGTTGCTAGCTGAAAATGTGTGTGTTTATACTGATTTCGTATATACAAAAACTGGAGACAAAGTGTTTCTTTGCCTCCTTTGGTTCATTTTTCCATCCACATAAGCTCAGAGGAGAGCAGCCCAGGAATACCTCATAATGTGCCTGGGTTGTGTATCTGTGTTACAAAACTGGAAGTCATGCTGATACTTCAGAGGTACCAATAAAACTGCTGCTGAGCTTACCAGATGCTTTCCCTGCACTAGTGCTATTCTTGTCTTCTCCCAGTTGACTCAAACGCAGTCAACTGTTTTCTGCACCCATCTCATCTAGATAATGTCTGTCTGTTTTTTCAGTTAATTATTACTGTTACCCTTCTATCTTTGAAACAGTAGTGCTTATTTCTCCTAACCTGTAATTTTAATTTTATAATAAAAGTAATGCACAAAGTTAACTTCTTAAACTGTTTTAAATTGGACATAAATAGCTCAATGAAAGAACAACCAATTTAAGATTGACTGAAGGTAGCTTCCCTGAGAGTGGTAGAAAAGCATAGTGTTTTCCATTATTAATTACTGTTATTGAATATTTAATCCATTAAGTGCCAACAGTGTCCTTAAGTTTGCAGTTATGTCTATGTTAAGTTTTCAGGAAAATCAGTTTCCTGAAATTGATTGTTGCTTTTCTCATTTATCCATATATTCTTCTACTTGATCAAGAGAATCTTTAGAGTATTATGGCTGTATATTTCCTGTTGTTGATACAGAAAATAATATTTATTGCCATCTAGCTAATATTTTCAGTCTTTCAGAACATACCCTCTTGACTCTTCCTGTCACTTTGGAATTAATTCCTCTGTCAAAGAATTGTGTTTGGTGCCTCCTTTTTCTTAAATCTTGCAGTAACTGATGTGTCTCTGACCCAGCCAGCCATGTGCCTTCAGTAAGTTTTGTATTCCATCTGCCTGCCAGCCTCCTGCATCAGCTGGTAACCCAGCTATTTTAGGACTGTGTAGCTTTTCAGCTGCCTAACATATTAGCAGGAGTGGAGTTTAGACTTGCTAGCGTGAGCATACCTAAAAATAACACTAATTCAGGAATCTAGTCATTCTGTTACGAGGTGCCAGTTGTTCCCAAAGTGTCCTTACCCCTGGTAACTCTCTATCTTGGATTTAGTCAAAATGCATAAGGAAAGAAATATAAAAAAAAGTCCAGAGGGAGATCAGAAGGACAGCTACTGCTGCACCTACAAATGCACCTTCAGCAGATGCCCTGGCCTGATTTAGTTTGCTGTCTGACACTTCAGATCATGTTGGTGCTAAATAAGCAATAAAATTTAAATGTGAAGGCTTCTGCAAAGACTAGTCTGTTTTCTGAGAGGCCTGGTAATCTGGGGACAGTTTCTGAAGAGAAATTCTGGTATCTCTGCAGTGCTCCAGCAACAGTGGTAACTTTGTTGGGATCCTCATTCCACATGCGTGTGCATGACTGACTCATGATGTGTAGCTAACATCTTCTGAGGGTATCTGTATCATGTAGTTCATGGTATTAACATATGAAAGTTAAGTGTGACTGAATTGGTTCCAGAAGCAGCACAGCCACTTCTGCATGGTAGGGCACTGAGGGTAATGAGCCCTGAGGAGAGACAAGGCTTTAGCAGCTCTGACATGGTGACACAAATGCCTGCTTTCAGGAACAGCCATTCTAGGCTGTGCAAACACACCGACATGCTCGGAGCCAGCCCAGATCCTGGGCTGCATCCAAAGCAGCCTGGCCACGTTGAGAGAGGTGACTCTGCCTCTCTACTCCATTCTGGTGAGTAGAGGGGCAAAATCACCTGGAGTACTGAATCCTACCTGGAGTACTGGGGTCCCCAGCATAAGATAGTCATCTACCTCTTGGAATAAGTCCAGAGAAGGGTCACTAAGTTGATTAGAGCACCTCTCCTATGAGAGAATTGTGTTTTTTCAGCCTGGAAAAGAGGCAACTTTGGGGTGACCTCATTGCAGCCTTCCTGTACTTGAAGGAACCTACAAGAAAGACAGAGAGAGACCACTTATGAGGGCATGGAATGACAGGACAAAGGGGAATCATTTCAATCTGAGAGTAGGTTTAGATTAGATATTAGGAAAAAAATTCTTTACTGTGAGGGTGGTGAGGCACTGGAACAGATTGCCCAGAAGTGTTCAGGGCCCGGTTGGAGCTCTGAGGAACTTGGTCTAGTGAAAGGTGTCATTGCCCATGGCAGAGGAGTTGAAATTAGATGATCTTTAAGGTCCCTTCTAACCCAGGCCATTCTATGCTTCTCTATTGCACACAGCAGACATGTCTCTTATGTCTTGGCACATGGCTAAGTTGTGAACAGCTAAGCTATTTCCACTAAGAGGCACATATTTCTTTTCCTCAAAATCATAAATGATTTATGTAAAGTCGTAACTTTATTATACTGTACTCAGAAGAAGGATTAAAGTACTCTGCAGTGAACAAATTTGAAAGCTTCTCCAAGCCATGTACTTCATACTTAGACATTGTCCTATTTTTTTCACATCAGTATAAGGAGACCTGCTTGTTGCAGCCATAATAGCTAAAGGATATAAATGGGATAAAGTTTCATAGGGAAACATGAGAAATTTGTTAAACTTGCTAATGTAGTAAAGGGACGAAAAAAGCAAGCAAACTAAATCTTCAGGCCTTCAAACTTCTGTTACTACCCTGGAAAAGAATCTTGTGCCAGACTTGTTTATTATAAGCCATAATTGTTGAGACACTTTATCATTAACATCACATGAATTTACACATATAAAAATAAATATGCCCAGGTAAATGGATGAGTGGGTGCAGATCCACTTTAAGACACTGTAAACAGACCTATTTGCCATTAATCCTGCTTTGTGTAGTGTGGCTAATTCCTTGAGGGAAGAGGAAGGGTTTTTTGCAGCCTGTTACTTTTTGTTACACCATGTAGTCGGACTTCTGTTTTCCGAAGTGCTCCACTTGTTTAATGATAGGGACAAACATATTTGTCTAATATGGGAGCTCTATGACTGCAGGTACTTTGAGTTTATACTTACAAATTGTTACAATTCCTAGGCACTGCAGTAATATAAATTTTAAAACTTGAGTTTATATGATTAAGTGAGAAGAGAAACTGCATTCTGCAGCATTAATACTTTTTTTCACGAGTATTCTTTCTCTCATAACTATTTGAATTTTTTTTAGTTTTAGATTTTTGTCTCTCACAATTACCATATAATCAAATTCATTCAGAAAATGTCCAGTGGGATCTTGAAATCCCATAGAGTTTCATCAATGCAATAACATTTATTTACTCATTAAGATACCACACAAATACAGTTTGCCTGGGTCAAATATGAGTCTACAGATTATGTCAGTCTTAACTATGGATATTCTGATTTAGACCCTGTGTCAAGCTGCCCATAAGCATATACCCCAGAAACTGAACTGTATTTTTCATTTTTCCAAGACTCCAAGGCCCGACTCATTTATTTTTTCTCTTTTCTTTCTCTTTTCTTTCTCTTTTCTTTCTTTCTCTTTTCTCTCTTTCTCTTTTCTCTCTTTCTCTTTTCTCTTTCTCTTTTCTCTCTTTCTCTTTTCTCTCTTTCTCTTTTCTCTCTTTCTCTTTTCTCTCTTTCTCTTTTCTCTCTTTCTCTTTTCTCTCTTTCTCTTTTCTCTCTTTCTCTTTTCTCTCTTTCTCTTTTCTCTCTTTCTCTTTTCTCTCTTTCTCTTTTCTCTTTCTCTTTTCTCTCTTTCTCTTTTCTCTCTTTCTCTTTTCTCTCTTTCTCTTTTCTCTCTTTCTCTTTTCTCTCTTTCTCTTTTCTCTCTTTCTCTTTTCTCTCTTTCTCTTTTCTCTCTTTCTCTTTTCTCTCTTTCTCTTTTCTCTCTTTCTCTTTTCTCTCTTTCTCTTTTCTCTCTTTCTCTTTTCTCTCTTTCTCTTTTCTCTCTTTCTCTTTTCTCTCTTTTTCTCTTTTCTCTCTTTCTCTTTCCTTTCTTCATTCTTCTCCTTACCTGAGTTTTATTTTCTTTCTTTTTTTATTTCTTTTTTTAGGTATGAAGCCAAATTTCGGCAAAAACTTCTCGAATACACAGATTCCAACAACATTGCTTCCCTTTTCCTTACAGCTGCCAATCGCTGGCTGGAAGTTCGCATGGCAAGTACATTAATTATTGAGTGTACACAATGAATCTTTGACTTTGTTCCAAGGAATCTGTTGAGGCATCCAACAGCCTCATCGGGGTTTCAAAGCTATACCTTTGCCCTCTGTGTGTCTCTGACTGTAATGAGCACGTGCCAAACCCATCCTGGAACCTGAATGGAGTATGAATTTTCCCCATAGCTTGCAGCTGTTTTTCCAAGACAGGAATAGTTTTTATAGGTCACATTGGCTCCTCTGAGTGTGAAGAGCGATCAGAGCTAGTTGAGCAGTGCCGCCAGACAGGATGCCATTGTGGAAGGAACCATATCAGTCAATGTCAGCAGGTCCCTGCCTTATGGCTCCCTAGGAATATTTCAACATCTTGGAAGCTCTCTGAATGAGCAGAGGGTTGCCTCTTTTGGGGTCATCTGAAGAATGCCAAAGATATTCTGTGGCCTGTTTCCTGCTCAGTTAAGTGGCCTGGCATGAGAAATGGTTTATTAAAAATAATTCTCCAAGACACAAATCAAGGAATTTTATGTTGTGGATGGTGGTATCAGATTTTTAGATGCAGATGTAGTACTGCTGTTCTGGTAACATGGACTCCATTTATATGTAATAAATGTATGTTAATTCAACTTTCATGCCATTTTACCTGGCACCTGTTGCTACTTAAGTTCAGGTATTGAGTATGACTTAAATAAAGTGTTATTATCCTATTATATGTTCAGGCCTAGACCACCCAAAGTCCCTAATTCTGATCAATGCCTATATCACTAAACAGTACAAACATAGACAAGTGACAGTTTCCCTCCTACAGAGGTTTTCTCTAGTCTGTTACCTGATTTTACTCAAAGAACTGTCTGTGGGAAGTCAAATCACCAGTGATTTAACTTGAAGCAGCAAAAGCCCATTATGGGTGGACACAGTCCAACTAACAGGTACATGCTGTGCAAGAACAGCTTGTTTGAACAAATATGGATGGTAGCAATTCAGCAGCAGCAGCTGAGCCTACCAGCGGTTCGTCATCGGCCACAGAGAGAGGATCTGCTCACAGATGGGATCACGTGAACATTTCCCTCCTATCCCAGGTAACATCAGCTGCAAGGTTTCAACCACCTCCATTACATGCTTAAGATATCTGTGTTGACTCCTCCAGAAGAACATTAGGAGTATTGTTACAATAGCGTTTTCACACAGCATGGCCCCACTGAAGGCAGTAAGAGTGGTTTCCTAGGCAGGGTCTGTATGGAGTTACATGGGGGTTTTAGCCTGTATTTCAAAATATGCAATGGCTTTGTTATTTGATATGCAAAGTTATGAGAATGTTTTGATCCTTTGTAGACTTATAGTGATGGAGCTTATTCATATTCCTTCAGGAGTACATTGGAGCATGTGTGGTACTCATAGCAGCTGTCACTTCTATTACCAGTTGCCTGTATAATAAACTCACTTCAGGACTTGTAGGCTTGGGACTAACCTATGCTCTTATGGTAAGAATCTCGGGACCCTTTCTGTCTCTCCCAAACATTTTTTTGTAATTCTTCAGGGCACAAAGATGAACAGGAAGATTGAAGGTGTCTGTACATCTATAGTGGGTACTGTAACATCACTGAAACCATGTGCTTACATCAGTTCACATTTAATGCTTGACATATTTGAGTGTATGTTTCCTTCAGTTTTTAGATAAAATGCACGTAAAGGTGTTAGTTCAAATATGTCAACAAAACATGGCCAAGTTGCTTCATAATTTTTATGTTGTCTTGCTTTGTGAAGAATACATTTTCAGTGCATCAATTGTAATTATGCCCTGGCACATCATTCGAGATTGTCAAACCTTATGTTACCAAAATGATGTCTTGTCACCTGTCTTAATTGTTTGCCCCCTCTTTTCTGTGGGTGTAGATAGATCTCCATAGTACCAAAGTATCTGTGCACTGCAGTTAGGAAATTAAACCTTTAGTCGTTGTTGCCTCCCTGTTGATGTGCACCATACAGTTTGTTCACAACCTTCCACTTATTGAGGCATTCCTGTGTAGGAATATAAACTGCATGCTGGTCAAATGATGCAAACTACTAAAAATCTGGAATTTAGTTGTGTATTTGCTTTACATCAGGTGTCTAACTATCTGAATTGGATGGTTCGTAACCTGGCTGACATGGAGATCCAGCTGGGTGCAGTGAAAAGAATCAATGGCCTTCTCAAAACAGAAGCTGAAAATTACGAAGGGCTCCTTTGTAAGTGCAGTTTTGTGCAGCATGCAGAATGAGCTTACTGAAATTTTAATGATTTTGTAGTGTATTAACATGGAAATTGTGGTAAATCACTTAATGGACCAATTAATTTATCACAAGAGGGTTGATTTTTTAATTCTTTTTTTTCCTCCCCTGCCACTGTGCTCCTGGTACAGCTTCCTCACAGATTCCCCAGAACTGGCCAGACAGAGGGGAAATCCAAATCCAGAACCTCAGTGTCCGATATGACAGCAACTTAAAGCCAGTGCTAAAGCACGTCAATGCCCACATCTCACCTGGACAAAAGGTAAAGAACTGCAGTGATTCTGAGAAGCTCTTTAGACTGACTCATCACATAAATCAGAGTTAAAAAACATACCACAGAATGTTTTGATGACTGAATTACAGTGGTTTTTTTCTCTCAAAGAGTGTAGTGCACTGAAAAGGGGTCTGGGGGATTGTTAGCTTGGTATGTTTAAGCATACACACCCCTGCTGAAGTATCCCAGTGCTCTGCCATCAGCAAACTGTGCCAGAAAAAGTGACAGTGAGCTCTTACTGCACTAGACCTACTTTTTGTCTTTCTCATGTGGCTCTCTGGCCTTTATCCCCATCATTACTGCTCTCCTATTGTTCCCATATATAGGTCTGGCCTCGATTTATCCTTAAATGCTCAGACTCCTAAAGACAAAAAGCAAATGTAGTGATTCTGTTATAGCCAGTTCAGTTTGACTGACCTGTCAGGATGACAAGAGGATCATGTGGATCAGAACAGCTCCTCCACCCACTCCTCTGAAGTGTCAAGTACAGACATTATCCATTTCCTCTTGCCTGATGTTCATCTGCTTTCTGTGTCACAGATTGGGATCTGCGGCCGAACAGGCAGTGGAAAATCCTCCTTCTCTCTTGCATTTTTCAGAATGGTTGACACTTTTGAGGGTAAGTTTACACTTTTGTGTATCAGTCAAGCTCAGTACCTGAAGGTGCTTTGGTAGTCTTCTTATTAACATCAGCAGCTCTGAAGTGTGGTTTTTGAATCTGCAGGACAGACTTTCTGGCCCTGTTTAAATCCAATGTCATCTGTCACCTAACAGCTGTGCCATTCCTAAGCTGGATCAATAAAAATTCTACTTGACAGAAGCAAAAGTCCAAGAGTGACAGATGACAGCCTTTTGTGCTGTTAAATCACAACAGTGGAAGGAAAGCATAAAAGGGAAAGGTGTCCAAGCACAAAGATCCAAGGCACAGATGGGATCTGCTGGGCCCAGAAAAGTCAGCAACTGGGGGTCGCAGTTTGGCCTGCTGCCCTGGAATTTCCTGCCATATTTCCTGCTCTGTGTGCCATGTCCATGTGCCTCACAGAGTGCATCTCAAAAAGATGTTAGCCAGTTTCCCAGCTACATCACCCACAGAGTCCTTATGCGGAGCCAGACAGCTGTACTTGGAGATAAAATTTCACAGTGCTTAACAGTAATTTGGCTTTCTGAAACGCTTGTTGCCCCTAGTAATTAGTCCCTGATTGAAGTAAAGTCTGACCTTGTTGTTAGATAAATGTTTATATTGGTCAAGCAGTTAAGCAGTGTGGCTAATCATTCATAAGATACACAGGTATACTCCGTGTTCTTTCCAGCTGAGGCTTAGTGTCCGGGCAGTTGTGTTTGCTGCTTAGCCAAAGCGTGTTTTGTTAGTGAAGGGGATATTTGATACAAGACCTGTTCCTGCTGTACTGCATTTCAGCCTGGAAGTGAGCCGTGTCTTTGCCAGCAACTGTGTGGCACATTAAACAGACTGTCCATTTTCTTTTGAATAGGAAGGATTATCATTGATGGTATAGATATTGCTAAGCTCCCCTTACAGACGTTAAGATCCAGGCTGTCAATCATTCTCCAAGATCCTATTTTATTCAGTGGAACAATCCGGTAAGTATTAAGCACCATCAATAAATAAAGCAATATGTAATTGCTTATATGTCATATAATATGAATTATATATTCTAATTATACTATATAATCACTTTTATGCCCAGCTGTTCAATTCCAGTCTCCTCAGTTGGAGTAGGGAGGGTCACTGCCTTCTGTCTGTGCTTTTCACTCACCCTGTTTTGATCTATCTGTCTTAAAATAGGAGATGGAAAAAATGCAGACTACCAAATGATGTAGACAGAGGGAAAGCAATAGAATATGAGAAGTACTGGGAGACTGGTCTGTTTTATCCTTGAGCCATGTTTCTTCTCTACTCTTTGAGCTAGTCTCTCATCTGTGACACCAAACACCTTAATTCCTTTTTTTTTCGTTCTCTTCCTACTTCTCTGAGAAGAGGTTGCAGTAGAAACAGTGGCAAAAATTCCAGTTTCCAACAAATATCCTTCCCTGTGTCCATGGCATTTACCTAGGGAAAAGAACAGTACAATCCTCAGTGCACAGTTATATCACCTGCAGTTGTAGTTTCTACATAAGTCATTAGAGTTCACTGAAAATGATACAGGCTTCTGTGGTTTGCTGACTCCATGCTAATGCAGATCTCATGGTTATCTCCTGAACGTGCCTGAATAGAGCACAATTCATTCTCATCAAGAAGATGATGTGATTGTGTACCTTTGTTGTGCCAATTAACCTATTAAAAAATTTATTTAGGCCAGCATCTGTCATTCACAACACATACAGCAGGAGTAAAACATAAAAATAGAGTGTTATGCACCACTGAATCTTTTATTATCATTCTATATACTAATGTAATATGAGATTCGCATTTGTTGCTATCATTTCTGGGCCACAGCAAGCTAAAATAATGTTCATCTATTCATAAATGCAAGATTTGCTCATTTGCACTGAAGACTTGCATTTCATAACGCAGTATGAAGCTTGATTATTCTGTTAAGGTTTCTGTAGGAGTGAAAAACAAAGAGACACTGGATTTAAAAGGAGAGAGGGTAGATTTTTGCCCTTTGTTAAAAAATTAGTGTTAATTTAGACTTGAGTATAGTCACAGGTTTTTCCAGTAAAACATGAGAATTTCTTTCGTTTAGTCAGAACAAAATAAATTATAAAACCATAAAGATATCTGCAAAACAGGAAGCTTTTTCCTTTCTGCTCAACTGAAAGTGTCAAATTTTCTTCTTAATCACATTGGTGTAAATGTTAACTAAGTCTGGAAAATTCAGTGGATTTACGCCAGTGATTGATCAGAGTCAGGCACAGATCTTTAGCATATGATTCTGATTATCTGCAGATTTGTTTCTAAGCACACTAAAAGAAGAAATCCATTGCAGAAGTTTCTATTGACTGATGCTGTTGAATTACCCATGACTGTAGGTTTAACTTGGACCCTGAGAAGAAATGCACTGACAGCATGCTGTGGGAAGCACTGGAAATAGCACAGCTCAAGCATGTGGTGAAAGCACTACCTGGGGGTCTAGGTAATAAGACTTCCTTTTGAGAATATTGTTTCCAGTATTCACAACATTCCTGTTTCACATTTATTTATTAAAAGGGTAGTTGATGAAGCTTTTTAGGTTTATGGAAGGTGACAAAAAGTGCTTGGCTGCAGTCAAAGGTTCTACATCCATGTAACTGCTCTATCAACTGTAGCTGTGGAGCAGAATCCTCTTTCTTTTCAAATCAGTGGGTATGTCTTCATTATGAAGTATTTAGGTTTATAGGTCTCTTAAATGCAAATAAGGTGTCAAGAAGTCAGGTGTTACCTAGAACATGGGGTTTTTTTATTTTCCAGTAGTCATTGTCCAGGGAGGAAAATTTCAAAAGCTTAAAGGTGTGAATCATTTGGCCATAAAAAAAAAAAAAAAAAAAAGAGAGAGAGAAAAAACCAAACCAAACAAATGAACCATCAATAAAATCCCTTAAAATGTATAATCCTAAATTACACATCCTTAGGGTAAATAATTGATGGCTGCTGCTTTGACAGGGAAGTGTCGTGTCATAGAGTTCTGTAGAAACCCACTCTTAAACATCCTTAGCTACTTTGATATCTAACAGATATAAAGAATATAATGAGACAAAAGTACAGGTTGTTTTGAACAATGGAAATAAACGGGTAAAATAACATCACCAGCAGCTGTAGACTGAGGAAATATTACTTTATGCTCAAAGCGAGATATTATTTTCCAAGCATATGCTCTGTTCTGATCTGACCTTCTCATACACACACACAATATAAATTTTGGTTTTGTTGTATCATTTCCAGATGCTATAGTCACAGAAGGGGGCGAAAACTTTAGCCAGGGCCAAAGGCAGCTGTTCTGCCTGGCAAGGGCTTTTGTGCGGAAGACGAGCATCTTCATCATGGATGAAGCCACAGCATCTATTGACATGGCAACGGTGAGTTTAGAGTGTTTCTGATTTCTTGTTTTCCTTGAAGGGGAGACAACTGACAACACATGAAGAAAAAGGTGGAAAGCAATTCTATCTACTCTCTAGTATGCTTATCCCATATTTAGTGCAGATGTGTTCACAAGTCCACAAGTCCAATGATTGGGAGTCATTGCTAACAAATCTAAAGACCTTTCAAACCATTTTAGTATGAATTTAATAGATATTGCAGAACTGCTTGCATTAGGAAAATGAAGCAGGTTATTTTAATTGGCAGTTTCTTAAGTAAACAAAGCTTTGGAAGGTCAGCTGGAATGGTCAGTGAAGGGTAAATGGGCAAGCAACAAATTTCCCCAGCACGGTGGACAGGACAAGTCAGGAAGTTAAAAGGCTTGAAAGTAGAGTCAAAGAAATAAACAGAGACACAGAAAAGACATACTGGATTATTGCATTAATTGTCTGGAGTTGCTGGGCAGATGTTAAACCACTCAATAATAAGCAGTGACTGGATTTTAGCCAAATAGAATGGTACATTTTTAGGATTTTTTTTCCATCTGTTAGGTTTCGGTCTCCTTCCTGGTGTAAGTAAAGAAAATATTTGGGTGGGGATGGTTTACAACAGCTACAATTTTTAGTTCAGTAAAACGTTAAGTTGTCAGTAGGGTTGGGAATTCTACTGTATGCAGCCCAGTTAAAACACATTTTGGATTTTGACACATTAAGGATAGAGTTCCTCCCTTGAAATACTTATCTAAAGAACAGATAACACCAAATGAAAGTATCTGTGTTAGTGACACTTCTAGGCAGTTTGGTATGCAACATGTCTCCTACATAGCAAAGGATGAGTACTTGTTGAGTGAGAGCTATGTATGTTAAGACCATCTTAAATATCATCTCCACTGTTAAATATGCCAGGTACAGCACACTCCCTTGTTTGTCTCTGTCACCCCTTGGTGTTAGATGTCCCCAGTGTGCTGGAACATTCCTGGGCTTGCAGTGGGGTGAAGAACACACTACTGAGTGCCAGCATACATGCAGCCTGGCAGCACCCTGAATTCACCTTGGATTTCCTTACCATAAACCTGAAGTCAGGATAGCAGGAGTTTTGAGGGCCAGAGCACAGCTCTTGTGTCCTCTGAACCCCAGAGGCAGTGGGGGTGGCAGGGGAGCAGGGCTGTCCAACTGGAGACCAGGCTCAGGCTTCGTTCTGGCATGTAGTTAATTTTTCATTTCTGTGGTGTAAGATCAATAAAAGCGTGGAATAATCAGTGGTTACTTAGGCCTTCTTAGTGTCTGTGTCTAGCATGTAAATTTTGTTGTTTGAAAAGCATAAAATATTCTTCTTTCCATAGGAGAACATACTCCAGAAGGTGGTCATGACTGCGTTTGCTGACCGTACTGTGGTTACAATAGCAGTAAGTACAGTCTCTGCTGCTATTCTAGGGCAAACAAGAATCAGAAATGCCCCATTAGTCAGTTCTTGTCAATGTTAATGAATGTGCTAATTTGGCCATTAATCTTTTTTTTTAAGTGGTTTTTAAATGTAAGCTTTCCTTTCCAATTTAAACTACTTTCTTACTTAAATTCATAATAGCAGCTTCTTAAATGTGCTGAGTGATGCTAAGTGAGATTACCTGTAAAGGCTCCTAATCTATGTATGTAGTCTGTCTTTTGTTACCCATTTTAGGCTAATTTAAAATACCATATGCTTTGACTACTGTGAAATCTAAAAATAAGTTTCATCAAGCTAAAATAATTACTTAATTAAGGACAAGTAAATAAATACACATATTTCAGAGTGGTGAAATAAAGTCAGTATGCTTCTTAACACTTAAAAATTGAATCAAGAAATCTATGCTCAGGAATCTTTGAACATCATTTATTCTCACCTAGCACACGTATCATAGAAAACCTGATTTATCTTATGGTATCCATTCAGTGTGTCATTATAAAAAAGCAAAGGAACCATAAGCACGACATTTCCTGATTTCTCTGTGTGAAAATTCAGAGTTGCACTGCATTCTGCATTTGTCTATCTTTTTCAGTTTGTTTGGGGACAGATTTATTAGTTTTTTTACTCTCTTAGTGAGTTTTAAACTGCACAGTTCAAACAAACGACATCATGGAATAAACTCACTTTTAATGTTTTTTCTTCCAATTGTAAATGTGGTTTACAGCAGGTGGGTTTGTAGTCAAAACATTGTAGCAGAATGGTAACATTGTTTTTGGGGGGATTGAGTAGTAGTTTTGACCTTTTTTTGTTTGGGTTGTTCTTTTGGGGGTTGAGGGGGTTATTTGTTTGTCTGCTTTTTCCAGAGAAAGCCATATATTCCTAAATTGTGTTAAGGAAGAACAGGAATGGGAAGAGTTATAATATTGGCCCTGTATTATCTTCTGTGTTACTTGCTGTGTTACCAGAACCGCAGTACTGACTGTGTTATACTGAAAGAGATCAGACAACAAGGGCAGCAAGTTCAACTGGAATGTGATATTTCAGTTCCCTCCCACTGCCTGTGGACTGGATAAATGTCACAGAAACTGCAGCAGAAATGAGATTTGTAGATGCCATCAGTGATTATTTTATGGAACATCTGGCTAGGAAGCCACAGAAGGAAATACAAGAGCTATTTTTGTACAGAGGGTGCCCAAAACCTGATAAAAATCCTTAGGGGTGAAAAGCGACTGTGTAACAGTATTCTGAGATTAAATATCCCTGCAGGAGTAATGCAGACCCCAAAAATCCCATGCAGTTACACTCAATGTTAAAAAGTGGAATTCTGTCAATATGGGGAGACTTGCAAAAAAACAAAACCCAAAAATAAATGGTGGAAAAAAAGCTAAAGGAAGCAGCAAAGAAAATTGAATCTGACAGACATTTTGGAAATTACTGAAGGATTTTATTTTTTAAAAAAAGAAACAATGCATGCTATTTTTAAGGAAATACTTGAGTAAGGATAGAAAGACAGTGGTATGGTTAAACAAATAAAAAAGATTCTTAGAAACAAGAAGGCATTCTTGTAAAAGCTGAACTCATAGCCAAATAAAGAAAAGAGAAATTATCAAAATGGCGTGTTACATGTGAAGAGCAGTAAAGCAGACAAAAGAAAACAAAAAGAGAGCAGTGTCTGTGAGCCATAAAAAGTAATAAAGAATCCATGAAACACACCAGGAGCAAGATGTCAGTCAGTTTACAGGGCTATTTGATGATCAATTCATGAAAACTAACGTTATTGCAGAAAAGCTGAAGTAATTGTTTTCACTGGAAAAAAATGGGGAGGTTTCTTGCTAATAAAATTAATCAATCAATCAAGTTAGGGCTTACTAGGAAAAGGGGAGGGAACAAAAAAAAGAAAACAAAATACCACTGTATAAGTCCACAGTTCGCATATACCTTGAATATTGTGTGTAGTTCCAGTCTCCTAATTCCAAGAACAACACATTACAACTGAAAAATGTTGAGAAACACAAGTAGGATTGCAGGTGCTAGAACTGCTCCAAAAGGGGAGCAGCTGAATAGGCTGGGGTTCTTCCTTCTGGAAGAAGGACAATGTAAGGACATGTGAGAGAGGTCTGCAAAGTCATGAGTCAAGGGGCATTAGATGAAGCTCTGAGCAACATGGCCCAGAGCACACAAAAGGAGGGAATGCTTGTTCATACAGTGGGATGGAAGGGTGGAAAAATCCAATTCCAAAGGATATGGATGCAAAATGTTCATGAAAGCTCGAGAGAAGACATAGACAATGTCTTAGAAAAATGATCTATTTGGTTTTACAAATGGACAAACTACATCAAGCTCAAGAATGCTCCCTGACCTAGAAGTAACCCAGGACTGGGAGAATTCCCACATGCAGTACCACACTTGCTTGCCCTGTTCTACTCTGCCTGGCCACCTTCTTGTGGCAGGACACTGGGCTGGGGACATTCTAGTGTGGACTCATAGGACTCTTCATACTGAAGTACCCGTGTGCTGTTTAGGTGCTCAAATACCCACATGGCCCTTCGTGTGTATATTTATCTTCAGTATCTGCACAGTAAATAAGGATGAAAAGTAGGATAAGTAGCCTGAATAAAACTTGAACTTGATACAAAAACTAATTTCTGGAAGTCTGTCTTATCCCGGAATATATTGGGATAGGCACACTGACCTGGCATTTTGTTTATTTGTTTTTCAGCACCGTGTGAACACGATCCTCAATGCAGATTTGGTTATCGTAATGAAGAGAGGTGTTATTTTGGAATATGACAAGCCAGAGGTTCTGCTAGAACAAGAAGACAGTGTCTTTGCTTCTTTTGTACAAGCAGATAAGTAGTAAAAAAAAAAAAATTTAGATTACAATTGTATTATTTTCTATAAATGTAAAATACCTGTAAATAAATATTATTTCATAATAAATTGAGCTTTTCCTTTTTTAATAAAATGAGCCATTTTTCTCCATCTAAAGCATTAATGAATTATCTGTGTACTTTACTTTTTTGTATACAACTACTCTTCTTTTTATTTACTACCAAAGAACCATGAAATATAGTTGAGAAAAACTACATGGGTGAAGTGCAACAGGATACACACCAAACAAACATAGCCTGCATGGAGTTTTTATGTAACTCTCAAACCTCTCCTGTCATTTATGAACATGTTATTTTTTTAATGTGTCATAGCCCTACTGTAAATAACACTCGTGACTTACTAAATGCAGAAGGAAAAATTATATACCAAAGGTATTTCTCAGAAGCTTGTATCTCTTTCAATCATACGACTTTGTAAAGCTTTAATATCCAAATATAAAATCTATAAAACATTTTTTTATATTGTGGTTTATTGATAGTGCCTGTGTTGTCTTAGACTCTCTAATACCTTCTAGAAATTAGTCACAATCTGATTTCATCTCTATGCCCATAGAATACTGATTCCAAGCAGGATTGAGGCAGACTCTTTCCCAAACTGTGAAGAAGCTGAGAGGAGGCAGGCTGTGATAAAGTATCAGTGTTTAATGCCCACTGTTTCCAGACCAGTGCAGATGTACCAATTCATCTGGAAATTATCCCTCCAAGTCTAGTAAATACACAGTATTAAACCTTTCACTGTAGCTCAGAGCCATGAGAACTTGACTCATCGTCTCCTCTTTTCACATATTTCACCCACTGTCATGCTGTTTCTGGGTTCACTGTGATCCTTAGCATTATATTATATATACTTATTAGGATAATTTTTAACCACTGAAAGTATCCTAATCTGGCTAGATGGCTACTCATCTCTGCCCTGTGAGAATCATTTCAGGATTTTTTCATTGCTAGAGGGTTAAAATGTCAGTAACCCAATGGAAGGCTGCCCTGCATTTTTCACCCTTCTTCTTTGTACAGCAACTTTGCGTTTACATACTTTTTTTTGTTGTCATCTTCCCCTTTTTAAAGAATTCCTGACACTTTGGAGAACTCTTTTTTTGTCTCTTTAATCTGCTCAATTAATTTGGAAGCTGTTTTTAAAGGCTTCATTTTCTACAAAGAGACAGCTTGATGTTCTCATGGGATATATGATATTTTAATGCATTACTTCTAACACTGCAGCAGAAAGCAAGGAAAACTGAAGAACTGTTGTTGCTGTTTAAGTAGTGTTACCAGTGCCACAGCAGAGGATTTGCAGCATCTGCCTGCTGTTATTTGGGCAATAACAAAGGGCAGGTCACTGGTGTATGAGCAGTGTTAAAAGTGGGGAGGTGTAGGATATGGTTATGCAGATGAAATGCATGAGCTCTGACATTGCCTACTACACTTGAAGAGAGAAAATGGGCAGCTGGAAGATATCTCCTCCTTCAGGGAATCATTTGCTGGGCAATGTCCCAGAAAAAATGGCTGCAGGACTGTTTGTGTGTTTTTACTCTGGGATACCAGGCTTCCATTAGGGCAAAGTGAGAGGAAATGGGAGACAGGTGACTATCCTTTCAAGGGCACAGAGCAAGTTTCTACTACAGCTACTGTGTACTCTGTCTCCTAGTTTTCCAGTACTGGTTCAAGGCAGGATCTCATCCTGTAAAGACTTAGGAAAACACCACTCTGCAGGACATCTCCAACTCATACTGCAGAGAGAAATCCTCAGAGGTTTTGCAGCCATCTGTGGAAGATCCTAAATCCTAATGGCAAGAGAAGAGATGCAGAGAAGCAAGGTTTCATATGCTTTTAATTAAATGCCTGGGATTTGACACTGCAATTTGGACTAGCTCCTATTCTACAAGCTTCTGACAACCTTACCCAGAAGGGAAAGCAGGGGAGTAAGGGACACAGCATATGTGCTATATCTCACAGTATTAAGAAATTAGAACTCACAGTACAAGTGTCATATGTTTCCATTTTAAATGGGATTTATATTTCACAAAAGCAGTATTGTAGAAGAGTAGGGTGAGTTGGTTCATACTCAACGATTTTATATCTTTTCAGTGGTACCACAATGTTGAATAAATACATGTGAACAGGGAGAGTCTCAGCTGCTACTTGAACAGGACACACTTGACGTTTCCTCAGCACGTTTTATCTGGTCTTCTTGATACAGGGCCAAGTCCCAGGGATTTTCTGCCCCTAACTCTAAAGGGTTAGAGTCTCAACCGTGATCTGAAGCAATACCCAAGAACGTTTTTCTATGGTGGGAGGCTCACTGTGTTTATCCAAGTCAATAAACCTTGTTGCCTTAAGATAGGCAGTCCAGAACTTGCTACTGAATCAGGCTCATATGTGTTTTCATGGCAATGAAGCATTGCTAAGCAAAGGGCCATACTGAAATGGGTGCAAGAAAACACAGGAGCAGCCATGGCCTGACTTTCAGTTCTCCTCTGGGATGGGACGCAGTTCAGTCCTAAAGGTATTCATGGGATAAACTGCCCATGGAGATGTAACCAGGATCTTTTTTGCTTCCTTTCTATAAATGCTTCCATTATATGAAAACCTTTATAGCATTTATTCCTTTGTCTTAATGTGGCCATTTCATCACGTTCTGATTTCCAAGGGAAGCCTTTGTAGCCTTACTCTGCTTCTAAAGGCAGAGTAATACCATGGCAACAGCTAGATTTTAATTTAACAATTATCCTAAGATCTTATAGCCATTAAAATTAGGATAAATTGGGGCGGAGGGAGTTTTGAAATGTAAAACTTATTTTTGGTTTGAAAAACTTACCCCCTGTGATTCCATATCACAGAGTGGGATTGTTCATTCCTGGGAGCCCAATTTGTTCAGGAGCTCTTAACACAACAATGTTGGCTCACTCAGAAGATCTGTCACTTTTTTCTTTTAAGTACCTGCCACTTGATCCCCAACGACAGGGCTTCTTTTTATTCTGGTGTAGAAATTCCTCAGCAGAAGCCACTTGCTTTGCTATCCCATCTCAGCCCATAAGTGCTCAGAGGTAAAGAAAAAGAAGTAGCCAGTGACAGTCCCAATAAAGAACAGAAGTGGAAACAAGGAAACACCATTCTAGCACTATAGAGTTCAAGATTCCTAAAACCAACACAGTGAATGTGTTCATGCCATATCCCTTGCTGTAGCGGGCTCCATGGGTAGTTCCTAGCACCAGGCGACGCAGCAGTTCACTCTTCTCTTTAAAACACTCCCCCACACAAGTTTTTAACCATTCTACGTTCATGAAGGTACCGCCCCCTGGAGGAAAAGGTACAGAATAAGCCCACGGCTAGAAAAGAGTACGGAAAACCGGCACAGAAGTCAGGACTACCTCTTGAATCCCTACGTCCATCTCTGCAAAAGAGCGTGCAATGTTGCCTGCGAACTGCATGGTGTTAGACAGCCTCCTCGTGCTCACCGCAAAATGCTGGAAGTATGAGCTGCTATCAACCAGAGAACTACACTTTTGACAAGTAAATCTTCAAATTACTTCATCTTTTTGGGTTGTTTTGCGGTTTTTTAAAATGTTTAGGAAAAAAAAGTATTTTTTTAAAAAAACCTAAACTTTAAAAAAAATTAAACTGTATATATATAAATCATGTGCTTGGCATGATTTATATATAAAACTAAAAGTGTAGGTGCAGGTGACATATTCACAGTAAGCACACAAAAAGAGCCAAGCGAAGTGATACAGAGAAAGGGGAAACACCTTTGGCTACACTCAGTGTCCTGGCAGCCACATGTTGCTTTTCTAGTTTTGTTTATCAAAGAAGCAAGAAAGATTAACTAGAACAGGAGAAATCACGCAGTATTGGGAAACTGGACCATCTAAAAGGAATAGATGTGTGCAAGGACATGCAACTATTCATGTATAAAAAGTAGAAATAGTCTAAAGTAAGCGTTTAATTGCAAGACCCATAACAACTGCTCAGAATGCTCAGTGATTACTTCAAAATGCTAGTCTGAAATCCCTAGGTGGGCCGCTTTAAGTAGCTGTAGGTGGTGAAAGTTAATTTCAGCCCCAACTGGCTGACTCCCAGATATCAACTGGACAATTGCCTTGCCCAGGGAATCGGCGCCAATAGCTGTTTACAGTGTGTATCACAGCACTTAGAGCTTAAACTGAAGGGAAAGTCCATGGACACGTGCAATTAGAAAAAAAATAATCACAAATCCACTGGCACTGAAGAAAAACCCCTTATGCAGGATTGCTAATTGCTAAAACATCCTGGGATGTTTTAGCAATTATACAATGTTGGTGTCTAAACTGAAATAGAAACAAAATATTGAAATTAGAGTAAGTAAACACATGGATGAGAATATTGCTGTTTACACAACAGAGAAGTCAGATCAGAATGTTTCTGAATAATGCATCTTGTCAGGAAGATACATCCTTTCAGGCGTGCACATGTATGTATTTACACCCACAGAGACATCGTAGTGCCACAGATGGGTTCTACCTTCCTGCCTCCTTTTGTTGCCTCTTCCGAGGATATGCCCCTCTGGAAGTTCATGTCACCAGGGGTTAACCCTTTGCAGCTGGATCATTTTTATTGCAATTTTTACTTCTATTTGGACTATAGACATTTTCCTGAGCAGCCATAGCTCATGTAAGTTCATGGGCTCCTTTGTTAAAAAAAAAAAAAAAAAAATCCTTGTTTTGTCTAAATAACTCTAGAAAATTTTATAAGTGGGATTGAACCTCTTTAGTTCCAGGTCTGTGTTTAACCATTATATCCTTGGATTTAGCTTCTTCAAGCAAATTTTAGAAGTGGGATTCAGTCCCTTTATTTCCAGGTCTCTGTGTAACCATTATATCCTTGGATTTAGCTTCTTGAAGCAAATTTCCTGCCACCAACTGCCCGATTTATTAGATGAACACTTTCCTCTTTTTGAAGAAAAACGTGCAGGTGAATTTCAGGAATTTTATTATTATTATTATTAATATTAAAAATTCGTTTTAAAAAATTGCCCAGTACCGTTTCTTTTCTGTCTTTCTTTTTTTTGTATTTCACGGAGTAATCACCTGACCCGAAGCCACAGCATCCCACAAAGCAGCCCCCTGTTAACGGAAGGCAGCTGGGGGAGTAAATCCATCCTGGATCAAATGTTTACAAACAAACAGCGGCACGAAACCCTTCCTCAGGGGAAAAAAAAAGAAAAAAAAAATTAAAAAAAATAAAAAAAAAAATAAAAAAAACCACCCTGAGGGGTAAAAGGTAAAGGAACGCCCCCAGCTCGCACGGGGAGCGATCCAGGACCGGTTCCGGCGGGGGCTGCGGCGGCGCCGTTCGCCCGCTCTGCCCCCGGGCGCGGCCGCCCCCCCGTCCCCGCCGCACACACACACACACACACACACAGACACACGGTCCCTCCCGCCCCCGGTGCTCGGGGCGGTGCTGAGCGGCGGAGCGGCGGCGGGGAGCCATGCTCTCGAGGAAGGGGATCATCCCCGAGGAGTACGTGCTGACCCGGCTGGCGGAGGATGTGCCGGATCACGCCCGGTACCGCGCGCGGGAGAGGCGGGCGCGTTTCGTGGGCAAGAACGGCGCCTGCAATGTGGCCCACAAAAATATCCGGGAGCAGGGACGCTTCCTCCAGGATGTCTTCACCACGCTGGTGGACCTCAAGTGGCCACACACGCTGCTCATCTTCACCATGTCCTTCCTCTGCACCTGGCTGCTCTTCGGCATGGTCTGGTGGCTCATCGCCTTCGCCCACGGGGACCTGGACCACAGCACGCGGCTGCAGCGGGACCCCGGGGAGGGAACAGCAGGGGCCCAGGCCAACTTTGTGCCCTGCGTGACCAGCATCCACTCCTTCACCTCCGCCTTCCTCTTCTCCATCGAGGTGCAGGTGACGATCGGCTTTGGCGGGCGCATGGTGACGGAGGAGTGCCCGGCCGCCATCCTGGTGCTGATTGTGCAGAACATCGTGGGGCTGGTGATCAACGCCATCATGCTGGGCTGCATCTTCATGAAGACCTCACAGGCCCACCGGCGGGCCGAGACCCTCATCTTCAGCAAGCACGCGGTCATCGCCCTGCGGGAGGGCAAGCTCTGCTTCATGCTGCGCGTGGGCGACCTCCGGAAGAGCATGATCATCAGTGCCACCATCCGCATGCAGGTGGTGAAGAAGACCGCCAGCCTGGAGGGGGAGGTGGTGCCCCTCAACCAGATCGACATCCAGATGGAGAACCCCGTGGGGGGCAACAGCATCTTCCTCGTCTCCCCACTCATCATCTACCACGTGATAGACAAGAACAGCCCCCTCTATGACATTTCCCCCATGAACCTTCACCACCACGAGGACCTGGAAATCATTGTCATCTTGGAAGGGGTGGTGGAGACCACAGGCATCACCACTCAGGCCAGAACCTCCTACCTGGCAGACGAAATCCTCTGGGGCCAAAGGTTTGTGCCCATTGTGGCAGAGGAAGATGGGAGATACTCTGTGGATTACTCTAAATTTGGCAACACAGTGAAAGTGCCCACCCCTTCTTGCACTGCGAGGCAGCTGGAGGAGGACAGGAGCATTATGGACACCATGACATTGTCCCCTAAAAGCACAATAAGGAGGAGGTCTGTCAAGCTAAAACCCAAGTTTACCATAAGTGAAGAGCCTTCCTGATGCCTTCTGACTGGAAAACTCTCTTAGGGCTTTGTATCTGAAAGATGATCTCATGAACTCAAAACACTGAGGTGGCCTCTTACTTTTTTTTAAATTCAGGTTGGTAGCACAAGGTATGTTCTGGTGTTATTTATTGTGGGGAAATCTAAAGCTAATTATATTTTTTTAAAGATGTGAGAGATTTCAAGCAGAACTGGGTGTAGGAAAATCATGGTCTGCAGCTTTAAATTTCAAGTCAGACTATTTAATTGCACGATCATTCTGCATTGATTCAACTGCAGGTAATAACACATTTTCTCAAAAAATAAATGTGTATTTATCCTCAGACATTGCAGTTTTTAGGGTCTTGCAGTGTTCGCAAGTCAGTAGTTTTTAACTGCTTTTTTTTCTTACTTGAACAATCAATATAGCAAAATAAAATATTAATAATTAATAAAGTAGGCTGGATTTAAATTATAACAAAAGGGTCAGACAATGTTATGTATGACAGAAGACCAGATCCAGAAGTGTCTATATATTATACTCTATGTCTCAAAGAAATATACTGCTGGATTTGCATCATCCATATTGTGTTGTATGGAGCCACTCCTACCAGATGCAATATGAAATGTATTTGAATATTTACCTTTGTTTATTTTAAAAACCTTTACACTTCCAAAATAAAACATTCAGGAATACCTATTTGGACTGTACCTTTCTGATAGTAAGCAATACTTTGCCTTTAAAAGGAGTAACAGATAATACACAGTTCAAATTAACTATAAATCAGAAAAATTCTGTATTTCAGTTTCTACATGAAGAGAAGCAACATTCCCCTCCACCCAAGCCACATGGCCATAGGATACTCAGTAAAAAAATTAACCTCTCTTGGGTCATGGTGAATTCTGCGAGATAATCAGAGAATAAAAATAGAATTAGATATTTTAAATGAAAGGCCAATGCTGAATGCTGAAATTATATCTGCATGCAGTAGGCAAAACCTTTCACTCCTTTCCCTTTTATAAAAGAAGCTGAGGTTTTTGTGCTTAGGGGAAGGAGGGATGTGTAAGACAGTGTGGTCACTTCTGGGATGCTGTGTCACAAAATAAACTCCTGCTGAGGAAGCGATTCCCTTTCTAATTTCATCCTGATCTCCCTGCACACCCGGCGCCTGCCTTGGTTTTTAGCTGAATTCCAGATCTGTCATTTGCCACCAAACATGAAGGAGCCATGTTCACCCTCTCGGTTCCACAGTGATAACAGGAGCAATTCCCCTTAGCACACTCCTGCAAATCCACTATCTGGGCACACTGGTAACAGCAGCAATTTTATTTCTATGCAGGGTGATCAGGAGGTAGCTCCAGGATTAACTACAGTGCAACCAGTCACCCAGGAAAAAAATATAATGTTCAAATACAACCTAAAAATAAGTATTACAGAACTGATCCAACGCCTGGTTACACAAGCTGTGCTGAGAGGCACCAAGTTAGTTTCAAATTAAAGGAGCTTCTAGTATCAAGTCTTGTGTGTTATGTAGTTCACAACAGACACCCAAAATGGTTTGTGTTGGCAACATTATGGCAAACTTTTTATGCCTTATTAGTGTAACAATAAGACAAACTCATTCAGAAGTATAAGAAAACTTCCATAGTGACTACAGAATGCTTTCAGGCATCTATAATGAAACAGAACAACTTTTGCTGAAATCAAATGTTGTTTTAAAATGCTAAAATATTAGTTATATTTTTGCTGTTTGTGTATTTCAGTTTTATGAAGTCCTGTATCAGCATTATCAGACTGCCAGTTACAGGAATAAATACCTGCTCAGTTTCCAAATTCCCACTACACCAGTACTCTTCTGTGAACAGCTCTCAAAGTGTGATAAGAGTTTGACAACAACAAGACAGGAAAACTAGCATTAACAAGTAGTCAGCAAAGAAAATTTGTAAAGGCATATTTTACATTTGTAATCATACCCCCCCCTTATTTTTTAAAATGCTGAATGGTTAAATGCCTTTGATGATTAAGTTTGTTCTGTCAGATTGAGTTGAACTGTCGCATTATTTTCCAGCTTTCCCTTTTACTGCCCCTGTGCCGTCTCCCGTTGCCTGTCAGAGGGCACTTACCATAGAGCTACCTGCATTTCCCAGGCACCTTCGTTCCTTTGAAAGTTCATTTTTTTTAATCACTTGTCACAATAGCACTGCTCTGTTCTTACAAGAGTCATAGACAAAATATTAGTTAGTTTTCCGGTGACTTGAAATCTTTGACTTCTCTATAATCTCCTTAGTGCCTTATTTCAGTGTGTAAGATACACCTTAAGGTTCTCTCATAAAACATTTTCAGCTCTGGTTGCAATTTTAAAGCTCTTTTCAAGGTTTGACCTAAATGTGAAGCAGTTTCAGCAGCAATACCATGCTACTATTTTCAGGAACTGATGCAAGCTTCTTTTTGCCTCAGGGAGATCTGTGAAGGAGAGAGGTAGAAAATTCTCTTTGTTCACTGCGAGTGGAAGGGAAAAGATGGGAGGAAACAGTTTGCTTTCACTGGGCTGCTGTCAGGACCATCTTTTATGTCACTTCTTTTACAAGAATTGGCCTGATTTTCCACGTCTTGCAAAAAAGAGACATCAAAATATTATGAGGAAGGCAGGATTTGTGCTGTTAAAACAGTGAATTATTTGAATCGAAGTGTTGGTGATTTTGAATCTTGGGATTGTTTTGATCTAAAATCCTTCTGTTCTTTCACCATTGAAAATACTCAAAAGCATTTCAGGGGCAGAACAAGGAAGAGTAAGCGTATTTATTTTGCACTAGGGATATCACTTCTTTTTGGGGATCCTTTCATTTTGCCATTTACACAGTATTTAGGAGCACAGGTATCTGAAATTTTTCTGAAAGTTGCACTTGTGCCGACCGCCCCCATTCTCTGTGGGAGGGTTCTGAAGAAGGCGTCGGTGCAATCATTTGACGTACAAAAGTTCCTCATTCTCAGCAGTGAGCAAACACTGCAGTTTTTTGTAGTTGAAGTCCAAAGTGAGTGGGCTTTTGAACTTTCTTTCTCAGCCCACGTCTGCTTTTTGGTAGGTGGTATCACAATTTGGATCCTGCTTAGCAGCCGGGGAGAGTGTGCCGTGGCTCCCACGTGTCCTCTGCACAGAAACCAGCATGAGGGAAGCCAGAGGCTTGCCCTGGCTGAGGTGTGGACATGGACACAAGAAGTAGGAAGCACAGGTTTTGTAGTGACCCAGTGATGAGTTTTGGGTGTGGCAGAACCAGCTGAGTCCATGGGAATTGCCTTTCATGTGCTTCAGAGTCCAGATATCATCATCAGTTTGTGCTCATAAGTTCACACTGTTTAGTGCATTCCAAATGGAGCTTGTGAAGCTGCTTGGATCATAGGGTCATAGAGCTGGTTAATCAGAAAGGGAGACTGGAGAACACTTATGTTTTATGCTATAGTTTTAAAATACTTGTAGTGACTGCTGGTGAGCCACTGAATGTATCAGTTTCATGTTGTGTTTCCTAATGAAATCAAGGGACATCCTTGTGCAAAATTAGAGCATAACAAGGTCCCACTTTGTCTCTTTATCCCTCAAAGCCATGATAAGTACAGTACTTCAGTAGGACATGTCCCTATAAAATAGATACAAACCAGAAGTGAACTGAGGAGGTGGCATATGAGGGCACAAGGGAGTAAGGGACACAAAATAAATACATTTAAAATCCTGAAATTACACAGTGAGAAGACAAGAAGTAATGAACTGTTTTCTTTCGAAGGACCAGCAAAGGTGTGACAATTCTGATATGTGAGATCAGAGGCCTAAAAAGCAGCTATGAGAGGCTGGTATAAAAGTCTTTAAGAAGGCCATGGTTTACATGCTAGCATAGATCAGCAACAGGGTCAATGTCAAAATTCTGGCTGCCCTGTAAGGCGAGACTGCAGGCTGGGCATGATCAGCATTACTCAATCCAGTGGGTCAATATTGCTGTGTGTTGAGCAAGGTACAAGTCACAACAGAGCCCTATTGGAAGCAGTGTTAGGAGGACTTTTTGGCATCTGACCCTTGTGGTTAGTTATTTATTAATAGTTAATAATATCAAACTAACAGGTAATTAATAGTTTTTTGAAAACTGAATTTGTTTCTTCATGTTTTCCTTTCTCTTCCACTCTTTCTTTGTACATCAGTGTCCCCTTAAAGTAATTATCATAGGTGTGCTAGCACCAGTTGTTTGGGATAAAGCACAAGAATGTTTTGAGAAATAAAATACAACATTTAAATAGATACTAGAAACCCAAAAATCCTCTGTGAAATTGTCAAGCGTGCAACTTTAATAGTGGTTATTTGTACAAAGCATGGAAATACCTATTCCTAGGAACTGGATATTAATAAACCACCATGAATTATTCCCTCTTGTTCGTTTTGCAGGTTTGTGTGGAAGGGGAAGTGCTTTAGCTCTTCAGATTAAGGTTGAGGAGAAAAGAAGAAGGTTCAAAATCACTGCATTTTAGGCTCCCTGGTTACACCTTTCCCTCTCCTCATGCTCAAAGTCATACTGGTGTGTCCACTAAAAATGGGCAGGGTCAGTACTCCTTGCAGTGCATGTTCCTGTGTGGAACTTCCTTTATCCAGGCCCAGCTGCCCCATTCCAAGGTGGACATCTCAAACCCATCAGCCCTGATCCAAGCTTCCTGGAAGGCAGTAGAAAAATTTCCACCTGTTTCAGTGTGGTTTTGGATCAAATGGCATAATCTGCCAACCTGCTGAAAGCATGTGCTGCAGCAGAAAGGGGGATTTAACCATCACTGCAGACCTTACTGAAGTGAAGATGCTGTTTGAGATGAGAGGACCCTTGGGTGAAGAAGGCCTTGGGTGAGCTGGACCAGAGCAGGCGGTGGGACGTGTGTTCAGCGTGGCTGGGGACTGTCAAACTGCCTGTGACAAGTGACTCAGTGCACTATTTTTGATCCAGCAACGGGAGAAAGATACGTGATACAAACCTCCATACCCCCAAGGAGAACTATTAAAAGAGCAGAAGACATTCTTAAGAGGCTGCAGATGCCGCTGCCTCCATCCTGCTCTAAGCACCACTGGGTGCCTACAGAGGATGGTATGCTGCATGTTTTTCTGGCTTATGCCCCTGTTTTAATATATAGTGTGACTTTAAGGAGTTATCACAGGGGAATGACTCAGTTTAAAGAGAATTTTCAAAAATCACCACTTGCAGCTCCTCTTCACCACTTGCCTCTGTCAACCTTTGTGCCTTAGGAGTTTAAATGCCAATGGAAACATCCAATGAGGGTTTCCTAACCAACTCCCTTACTGCAAAGCTCAGCAACATTAAATAAGCAACCCAGTCTGAACTGGAGAGAGTTTAGAGGCCTTGTGACAGTGGCCCCACAGAGAAACATGTCTTCTCTTTCTTTCCCTTGCAGGAGCTGAGGCCCTGAGCTGGGAGTAGGGCTGCCACATGCTATGGCAGGAGATGGGAGCCACATTTTTATTTCTCTAGTTCTTCCTTTTACCTTTGCTATTTTAAGTGGCCAATACCTGCTTATGGTTTTGCCTTTATGTTTTCTCTGCCCAAGAGAGGGTAGGCACAGCATATAAATAGCATTGTTGTTGTTATAGTCACAATAATGTTATTCCTGAGTGAAGCTGAAGCGCATAAATTACCAGTGAGCATCAGTGCCAGAAAGAAGGGACCCTTGACTTCAATGAGCCCCCGTTCTATCCAGCCCTCATTTTACATCCTGAGCCTTTAAATCCAAGAGAGCTTGCCAAGGAGTTCATTAGCACCAGGTTTTCCCTCTTAGGGTTGGGAACTATTAGGTTAATGGAGTGGGCAGCTGACTCAAATAGTCTCTGATGGTGCCTTTGCTGTGACAGTGATGCTGTTCCAGCTTCAGCATTTCCTGGGAACTTCTTCCTGTGCCTTGTGAGTAAAAATCCTGTTTTATTTCCTTTTCTCTAGCACAGAGAATATGGCCCTTGTGTCTATTGTATAATCCTCTATGCTAAGGCACTTGAATGACTTGAATGTTTATGTCGTTGTCTTAGATCAACTTGTCCTGTTTGTCATGTACCTGAAAGGAGGTTGTAGTGAAGTGGGTTTTGGTCTCTTTTTGCTGAGTAATAAGGGACAGGAGAAGAGCAAATGACCTCAAGATATGCCAGGGAAGGTTTAGACTGGATATTAGGAAAATTTCCATCAGTGAAAGCATGGTAAGGCATTGGAACAGGCTGCCCAAGGAAGTGGTTGAGTCACAACCTCTGGGGGTATTAAAAAGCTGTGGTGCTGAGGGACATGGTTTGGTGGTGGACTTGGCAGAGCTGGACTAATGGTTGGACTTGCTGATCTTAAGAGTCTTTTCCAACCTAAACAATTCTTTTATCATAAGTTCTCACTGTCTCCTGATGAGTTCATACAAGTAATGGAGATGTTAGATCTACTTTAGTTTTAAAACTTGAGGAATAAAAGTTAGATAATGCTTCTTTCATGGGATGGGTGGACAAGAGAAGCAGTGAGATAAGCAGGAAGATCAGAGTGATGTTCTTGCAAAATGTATGGATTTTGGTGTAGCAGAGTGCCCAGAGAGCACCTTCCTTGTGTAAAATGATGGTAAATTTTGAACCTGAGGGTAAAGAAGGTACCCTACCCAGTGATGTTTTACAAGATGTCTATCACTCTGTATGTATACTAATCACTGAATATACCAGGATGGCTTGATTTGAAAGAACTAATGGCTGGCTACATCAACCATGGACAGAGCTCATGCTTGTTGAGAATTTATCTAGAATTATAGGCAATAAACAGATATTTTTTGGAAGTCAGTATCTATCTTTAAAAATTACTTTGTAGGAAGTAGCTGTTATTTTCTCACAGATTTTCTTCTATCAAGAGTTGTCTGGATATGCATAACTGAAATCTTTACATTTAGAATCCACCTGCTTTACTAATTGGATCCATTTGGTTTGAAAGTTTGTTCTTTCATATTTCCTTTTTGTAATTTTTATTTGAATTTTTTTCCTACTTACTTTGTTCATTACTGTACATAACCTGAAAAGCACATCACCTCTGTTGTGCTCTTGATCATCTATTTAAGGAGAAAAATAAAATAAAAAGTTCCACAGTGTGTCATAACCCTGTGACCTGTGGTCAGAACTCTTGAATTACAGTACTACCATTCAAGATATTTCCATGGTATCACAAGTGTTTCTACTCTTTTGCCCAAATCTGTCCTCACTGAAGAGAATCCATTTTCTTTTTAAGTGGAGTTAAATCCAATTTTAAAATTTATGTTTCCTCAAAAGTCTCCTCTTCAGTAGAAACCTCACGTTTGGACCTACATTCTTCACTCTGTTTTATATTTTGCAAGTTACATAGGAGATGAAACTAAATCCCTCCTCATGCAGTCCTTATTTTCTGCTTCTTTCTCCATTGGGAATAGTCCCTTAAACCAGATAACTAAACTCAATCGGTTTCTATTACTTCCATGTACCTGGCACTGAGGTGTCACATCCACAATAGCCTTTGGATGTGTAGTAATGCACTTCATCTTCGATGTGGGAACTGCTTCTTGGCTGGATGAATCAGAATTGTTTATTTTACTTTTCCAGAGAGAAGAGAATAAGTGTTTTAGCAGCAAAGCTATTCCATAAATGTGTCATATTGGATGAATGGTTTTGTGTTTTACTGTTAAAACTGTAATTTTCACACTTCTCTGTAACATTAAATAACTACCTGAAGAGACAACTATAAATATAAGACTCCCTGCCAGCTTGTTCCTCTTGTTTGGACTTGGCCTTGAGTAGGCTCAGTGTGAAACTTGCATGTTCAAAAACATTCTCTTTTACCCCTGAACCTCTGTCTGGACTTCCAGAGGTCCCTTACTGCCTCCTTCAGGTGACTTTCATATCAAAAAGCAGCTTCATTTAAAAACTACCAAAATCAACCTGGAGACAACTTATTTGCTGGTGATGGACAGTATGGATTTTGCCTGTTTCTTCCTCTTGCTAATCCCAATTCTGGAGTTCTGTAGGTTATACAGGGCCAAGCAGCTGCTGAATAAACACTGTCACTTATCACACCTTCCAGTAATGTTTGCCTGGTGAGGTGAGGGTCATGCTCAGGTGTGATATTGTCAGAATGGCCTTTATAGCTCTGTTTTAAAACTAAAACGGAGTTTTGTTGTTCATGGTTTTGTGTGCCTTTGATTTGGTGTCAGAGAGAGTTTATTAGCAGCCCTGTTAGGTTCTTCTACAAAGTAGGAAGAAATTAAATTAATTACAATAGTAATACTCTTATGCTGTCCCATCATAAGGGGAGTTAATGTATCTGTAGAAAAATACATGATCTTGTGTTAAAAAGTATTGCCAAATTTACGCCACTCAACAAAGTTTTTAGTAGTAGGTATTACTCAATATCCAGTCATCACTGGTTTCCACACTGACTCTCAGAGAAACTACTCCAAAGTGTGCTAAATTCAACAGATGTTGTCTTACTGACTTAAAGAAGTCTGGATGCAGTTCAGAGAAAGCCTGGCTAAAATAGTGTACTGGCACTCACATTTCATTCATTTTCCTGAAACAGTTTATTATAAGTGAAAAAATACTGATCAGCATTAATTCAGAAGTTTGACTTGGTCCTTAGTGAGTTATTGGTGGAAAGTTCTTTTAGTTTGCTTTTAAAGTTTATGGTATTGCTTTAGTTCATTCAACTGCAAAACTGGGATAGAAAATTGAAAATTTCCACGCAATTCTGATATACTAAAATACTTCCTTAGGGATATGATCTCCTTTAGGTAAGACTCCAGTACCTCTAATAACTTCGTTGGGTGTCTTATTCCTTTATCCAGCCAGTCTAAAAGAAGCTTGAGTATTTACAAACTAGTATCCAAATTTAAACTGATTTCTAAGAGATTAACAAACAATAATAAAACAATACACTTTGCCTGCAAGCTTAAGTTGAAAGGCTTGCTCTGCACACCTGTTTGATGTTGTCAGGTACAAAATTTGATACGGAAAGTTCAAGACACACCAAGTCTTATTGGCTGTGGTTTGTGTAGGAATTTCTCTTATGGAGAAAGGAGGAGGCTTTGCTAAACCAAGAGAGAAAGTCTTCCATTAAAAAGCTGCTGCAGTAAAATACTCCTGGGACACTAAGCCAAGAGTGATTTATTATAGAGGAAAGAACTGCAACAGAAAAAAAAAGTGTATGTGTGCTGGTTTTTGGGTGCCCTATACCTGGTCTCAGTAAGACACTGAGTACATACATACCAATAGTCATACTGCATATATGACTTAGAAGAGAGAAATCTTACTCTTTGTTAAAGGAGGTGGCTTTTTTTCCTTGCAGCAGGAATATGACCAAAGTATGACTCCTATCAACACTATAGCAATAAAGCACTTGACTTGGACAGGCTGTTCTGAGCCCATTCACCATCATCCACCAACTAAAACATTCTGTTAACTTTGCTACAAAAAAGATTTATAGTTTGAGGACAAACTCGTTAAGAAGTAAACCCCAGGCAAGGGTTTGATGGTAACAGTCCTCAAATATGAAATGTAAAATCTATACTGCTTTCTTGCCACTAGAATTTTACAGCAGGGTAAATATGAAATTACATATTGTGGTTGAGAGGGTAGAGGGTAAGTGAAATAGATCCTGTCAGATATGATATGTCCTGGAAAGCAAATTGGTGGTGGAATAGCTGGATTAAAGGTAACAGAATCTCAATTTTTGGCTTTTATTTTTTTCCCAACCACTTTACTTTCAGCGTTTCATAGCAGGGAGTATAACATTCTTAACTCATTTGAAATAAAACAATTCAAGGAAAGCAAACATCCAAGTTAAATTCAACCTTTGTTTGCGCCAATTTCTTAGAGCTTTTGTAAAGACTCTCGGTAGCAAAAATAACATGCCAAATGAATATACCTGTGTGGACTAATTCTATAGAAGCTTTAGCCGGCGTCTCCTGGGCCTGAACCAAGCTTGCATGGTGACTCATGAGTTACACTTTCCTGTTCCAAATGACTCCCTACCACTGAAATAAAATTATTTTCCCCTACAAATTACATCAAACAGTTCTTTGTACTGCCCTCACAGTGAAAGGACCCATAGATGTAGTATACATACCTGGGAACCTTAGAAATCTCTCTTTTTTTTTTTTTTTTTTTTTTAGTTTTCTCCAGGCTACAAAGTACATGACTTTGAAAGCATTTTTTTCCCACAAATATGAAAGCTGTAGTGTTATCTGAAGCATGGAATTGAGGCAGAAGCAGTTGCCTGAGTGGGCCAGTAACTCTTGTCTTGATTATATGTCCTCCATTAACCACTAAGTTTAAATCTCTTCAGGTCAGAAACCACTTAGTCTCTGTGTCTGTGTGCATAGAGTATATAATATTTCTTACTGCTAGATAAGTTGTTAAAAGGAGGCTAAAGAAATTTAATTATTTATCTCTTTATAGCCTTGGTATTGATATAGCTGGTTAATTATACAGGAAGCAAGAGGAATCCTGTCTCAGTAAGGAATATGAGAAATAATGTTCTTTTGACAGCTTAAACATAACAAACCTCTAGTCCTCTGGATATGAAGATGTATTTATTTATACTAATTTAGTACTCATCCACCTACAGGGCTTCTGTAACAAATGTAACATGTAATTACATATTTTATTTTCCCTGGTTCATGGAGTTCCCAGCTTCTCCTTGCTAGTCCTTCTTATGGTCCCCTAAAATCAGCGATGCCAGCACAATTTAAAAGGTTATGAATTGGAGCAGTTTCCCTGCTGCAGAATAATCTATTTATTTTCTCTTAAAGGGCAAGTGTCATCTTATTAAAATATGCTGCCTCAGGAAAATACTTAACAAACTCCAAGAGCTATTCTTTCCTTTTTTTTTTCTGTAATAGTGTCTTAAAAGCTTCCAAAAGACGTAGAGCATTACATCTGCTCAATGGATTAGGCTCCCTGATTTGCAGCAGGGGAGGCAGGAATACAGGTGCTGTGGACACTGAAATTCTCAGGCTAGCTCTGTTTCTCAAGATTAATCTAGTCCTTGGGCTAGATTTAAATCTACATCTACATTTTTCTTTCTTTTGTGTGCATTAGTTTGCAAGTGCAGTGCTCTGTAGGTGTGTCATAGTGGAACACTCAGGTATGCACAGGATTTTTTTTTTAGCACTTTATTAAAATCATGACAAATCCTGTGAAATCTGATCAGGAGCAGTATCTTTGTTGCTCCTTAGGTTTGGCCCTCTCAAAACTCTCTGTTTTTGGCATGTCAGTGCTTATAAAGCTGGACATCCAGGACACAGCTGCACTGACCTCACTCCAGGGCAGACTGAGCAAATCTGACTCACGACAGAGCAAACGCAGGTTTAAAGACAGTGTGTCCTCTCCAGATGTTTTCAAGTGGATCAAAGAGGAAAGCATAAACACATTGCCCAAAGGACACAGGATAAGAGAGTCACCTTGTAAACTGAGGGAACAGGATTTCCTTGTAGTATTCTTTGAATGTGCAAGATCAGCAATGAACTGCACTGCAGGGTCTTGTAAATGAAATTTGGTTTTCCTTGCAATACAGTTTTGTCTCCAGCAGGAAGAGACCCTTTCATTTTTAACTTCAGTACCTGTGGAGGATCCTTCTGAGAGTTACTCATCACCTCTATGCCTAAAGAGTTCAATTCCTTCAGGAAAGAAAGAATGGGCTCTCGAAGTTAAAGTGCCTGCACAGCAGTTGGCGTGCCCATTAAACATTGCACTGCATCCAGCACTGATAGGGCTAAAAAGCAAATCACCAGATTCCTTTAAATGTTATCAAGACAATATAGAGCACTGCAAGGTGCTGACTGGGGGGGTTCCTCATCCCGGAGAGGAATCCCTGCTGGAAGCTCATAACATAGGCAAAGAGAAAAGGATTGGGGAAGGATAGGTTTCATGGTTGCACCGTACGCAGCTGTTAAATTCCTCTGAAGAAAAGCATGATGTGTTTGAAGGGTGTTTGCTTTCCCTGGTTAGAGAGATCCAGTGGCTATGACCAACAGTGTTTGAGAGATTAAGCTGCCTTCTGTGAAGGGAATGTGACTTCTGTGGGGAAATGGCTTCCAGACATCTTATTTAAGATCTCGGGAAATGCTTTGCATCCTCCTAGTTCCTGCAGGCCTGTGGGGGAAACGACCAGCTGTTGGACAGCTGATTGTGGCAGCTAAGGCAGCTATTTGGAGAAAATACATAGTATTACTAAGAGCAATTCCATGTGAACACATAAGAATCACTGTGTATTCATGTGAGAGTGTCTAGAGTAGAAGACCACAGCTCTGGAGACAAAGAATGCCCACCCTTACAGCAGCGAGATGAAAATTTGGGAGTTTTAAAGTGGACACTTGCTTTAAAAAGATTATCTTTTTTAACACTGACCGTAGCTCTACCAACTGTAAATCCCACACCTCCTTGTCTTCCAGAAACTAAACTATACTGTCATTTCATGGCAAAGCATTTTGACAGTCAGTGGTGTTGTCCACTCCAGAAAATATTACTTCTGTCTTTCTTTATAAAAAATGTAGTAAAAAATATATGATACAAGAGTGTCATAAATGATTTTCAGCTCTGCCCTGTGCTGCTCACATACATTTGGAAAAACATGAATGGTGTGTGGAGCCATGAAAGTCCCATTCTCCTCTATGTGCACCTGAAACTGAAAAGGTTTTAGATTGTCCTGGTCCTTTAGCAGAGCTGCTTTATCTTCTCTTGCAGCATTGCTTTGTGTGGTACAGAAGAAAATTTGTACATTCGTCTCATATGGATACTTTGGATAAAAACTTTAGTACTAATAGTTGGGATGAAAGCCCACAAGCTGGTGATTCAAAACTGCTTCTTCCTAATGCTTCTTTTCTATGCTTCATTTGAACACTACTAGTTTTTGAGGAACTGTAAGGAAAAAAGGACTCACTTGTTTCTAGATACACACTTGCCTCCTAGTGCTGGACAGACTGCAGCCAGTTTTAGGGCAGCATTAAGGAGCTGTGCACCAAGAACAGCTGTGAGCTGCATTTACACAGTGCTAATGACTGCCTGAAATAAGCTTGAGATAGCTTTTTTTTTTTAACTCATAAACATGAATTAATTCTTCACTTTACAAAGGTTTAGATACTAGACTATGATAGTGCATAAAAGTATTTTATTGCCTTATTACTTAAAACATGCAGTTACATTCTCTGGATTGAAGAGCTGCAATTATTTAAACAGTGTTTAGTCCACGACTGATGGCAGACATGTGACTGTACAGTCAGCACAACCAGACAGCCTCCAAGGTTTTTTCTGTGTGGATTTGTTTGTAAATGGGTTATTTAGATGCATAAGTTTGTTAGTGTTTAATAATGAAGAAAGCACCTCATCAAACACTTGAGAGTTACCACTTTGAAGATTTACTGATGACACATGTGCATCAGGCATGAGCAGAATGATGTGTATTAGGCACTTTCTGGGTCAAACTGCATCTTTTCAGTCAGTCCTTTGTGGCAGCATGTGAATACATTGCATCTAGTCCCAGCCCTGTTTTTCCCCTGTTTCATAACTACTGTGTTGCAATTTGGTTCTGAGGGGTTTTTATTTGTTTGGGGGGTTTTGGGGTTTTTTTATATTTAAAAAAATGCTCTGTGCATACTCAGTGCCACCCTGGCTTTGTCCTGAGGAGCCCAAGGGACATCTGAACCATTGAGGACATGTCTAGACTGACAGATGAGCTGTGATGAAACATGCATAAGCCTGCAGGGCCCAGGTCTGCAGTGCCACGTAACGGCACAGATGGCTTAGCAATCTCCAGCCTGCCTGCAGCTGCCAAAGGACCAAAGGAAAACTTTGCTTTTAAGCAAATGGGAGCAAAAGCATGTGAGTGTTGCTTTTGGGAGCTGGGGCTACAGATCACAGTAGCGCTAAAAGAAGTATTCCAGTGCTGGCTGTAGTCGCTGATTCCTCCTTATTAGCCTTAGAATAAAATCATTTGCAAGAACAGTTTTCAGTGTCGAAACTGTAATACAATCAGAATTGAAATTTAGACACTGGAAACCACTGATGTGGTTGATAGTGCTTAATGTACAGGAAAGCAATCAGCCCAACCGAAAGACAAGCAGCTGTTAATACAAAGACTGAGCCAACTGAAATGCAACGGGGGACCTGTAAATAATTAATAGATAAATTAATAAAGACTATTATGGTGATACTGTCATTGCCTGTAGATTGAACTAAATCTACTCATCAGGACAGGCTTTTTTCTTTCTGAAAATGCCGTAGAAATTTAAAACACAGATAGTTATTTAAACTATGAATAGTGTCTCTGATTTATTAAGTTTTATAATCCTCAGTGAACACAAATCTATGAACATTTACAGCATATAATTTTCCTCTTTCCTTGTTAAAAATAAAATGCATAGAAAGAGGTTATTTAGACTAAGAAATATAACTTTTGTGGTTGAAATTGAGCTGTGGCTTTATGTGTAGTAAGCAGCATGACATTGAACACAATTAAACTAGGGATGTGTGGAAACTCCACAAAAACTTAAGGCATGCCTGGATGACAACTCCCTGTTCCTTTATCTCAGTTCAGCATTTAACAGAATTATCTTTATCACTTTGCTTGGCTATTCATTGGTGAATAGCCCTGGGAGCTTAAGACTGAGTGAACCAGCTTCCCTAAACTGGCTCTAATACATGCAACTTTCAGCTTTAGAATTCCCTTGAGGGAGGGGGGAAGCTAATATGAACCAACTTGTCATCTACCTCCAAAGAAGCTGTTCCTTGAGCAGCCTCAGGAGTGACAATGAGCTGGACCCTGTATAATCCTGTTTCCTCCAGCTGTATTTTTTTGGCAGGAATGGCACAGCATTGCCTTTTTTATTTCACTACTACATAGGATCCTACTTGAGGACTGTGGTTTCCAGCTACAAATGTAAATAGTAGCTTTTCCTGGTCAGCACCTTGGGTTTTTAAACACCAAGTAGTTCTCATGTTGTTGTTATCCAGTTGTGGTGCACAGTCCTTGGATGGTACAGAGGTGTCTGTGTTCAGGAAAAGCATCCTTAGCTTAGTGCCTATTTGCACTTTCAGGGCCTCTTTCAAAAGGAAACAGTTTAAAATGTAAGAAATTCATTTTTGTAAAAGAAAAATAAAAACCCTTTTGAAACATAGCAGATATTGTTTAGCTTTTAAGGGATCATTCAGTTTTCAACGTCCTGTTGTATTGTGTCACCCTTCTGCTCCTTTATTAAGTTTGGAAGTGCTCAGTAATCCTTGTCTTAGACTCCCTCTAGTGAAGAAATGGTATGCAACTGTATATGCTTGTTAGCTGAGAAATCCCTGTGTGTTTTAACAGATGTTGTATCACTTCTCCATGGTATTAAATGCACTGGCAAGGTCTGCACAGCCTCCAGAATTAACATGGGCTCAGGAACTTCACTCATGGCTGCTGAAGTATGTAGTGTCTTTCTGTGGCTGGAAATTTCCATACATACAAGTTTGCAGAGAACTCTACTCCACGGCTGAATAACTCATCCACTCCTCCTAGGTGGGCCCTGGACTTGTGAACTGGGGTAGCTTTGGTATGAACAGAGTGGAGTTAGAGGGCTGCCTGCACTTCATCCCACTTTCTCCACTGTCCCTGGTGATAGGAAGCACAAAAATGGAAGTCTTCAATGTATTATTAACAGCAGTGATAAGATAATGAGAGGGTGTGAAATGAGATATTGGAGGAGAAACTCTGTACACTGTGTGTACCATCACCTTCTTTAACACAGAAATGGCTCTGTGGGCAGTTTCTTAGGAGGTACCAGCTGTGAGCTATTGCGTGTCAAAGCAAATACACATTTGAGTAGATACAAATTGCTTGCACAGAGACTGAGCAGCAGTCACTGTGCAGTCATTCAGACCAACAGATGCTTGAATTCACAGAAAAGGGGCAAAGAAGGGAGAGGTCAATTTTGTAGTGCTGCTCTATCCCTGCCTTTGTCACTGAAAGACATACCAGGTCTAGAAACTTGGACATCTCTGAAAAAATTACTTTCCCTCACTGATATTGTACTTCACCACACAAGCAAGTATGTGGGCTGTCATTTAGCATAGTATTTGATAGTATAATTATAAAAACTGTTACTATTGGATACAAAGTGTATCTGGCAAGTGTAGCTTTTATGGTATTAGGTAACATTAGAGTAACTGTACATGGTTTTGATATTTGCTGTCTGTGGATGCATAAATAATAGGACTCAAGCTAGATTCCTATTTCTCATGATGTAAAAATAAAAAACCCCTCATTTTTAGAAATGTAACTAAACTATAGTCAGTAGTGCTGGTTTTTTAGATGGGACTCTAATTTCACAATCTTGGTGCGACTATCTCTTGATTTCAGTAACAGATATTTCAGGATGTAAACAAGAAAGTACTGCTGGGGCCAACCTCAGGGACAGCTCTTGGCATCTGCTACCTACTTTTGCATAAATTATCAAGAGACAAGCCATAGTTCAGAGCTTTGCTTGTTTGCAAAATGCCCCTCTACATATTTTTCCTAATCAAGATATGCTCACAAGATGGAAAAGTCTAACGTGCCTGGGTATGGCATCATGTCCTGTGGATCTCACCAGACACCTTGCCCCAGCCATTCTGACATCCTGAAGTGGCCAACACCTGGCTACAAATGCAAAATCTCTAACCAAAGAATGTAACCTCTAGAAAAATGGGTTACTAAGCACATGAGTGCTTCACCTTCTCTGGGATTTCTGTTTTGGATCTGAACAAGTCAAAGAAGCGTGTGGTGTTAAGAGTTTATAATGCTGTTGCAGTAGCATTTTAATTAGTTGGGTTTATATATGAATATATTTTTCTATATATGAATATAGAAAATGGAGCATTCAAGTACCAAATTAGTGAATAGCTATTGCAGTGAGACAGGTGGTGCCAGGGAAGACACAAGATCCCTTACATCTTTTTATAAATTCACATCTTTCCAGAATGCAGGAAATGGAGAGGAAAGAGGAAGGACCTCTAAGCAGCAGAGGCGGCTTTGGGGTGACCTCATTGTGGCCTTCCAGTACCTAAAGGGAGCCTATGAGAAGGATGGAGAAAGACCTTTCTATAGGGGCAGGTAGTGACAGGACAAAGGGGAATGGCTTCAAACTGAAAAAGGGTAGGTTTAGATTACATATTAAGAAGAAATTCTTTACTATGAGGGTGGTGAGGCACTGGCACAGGTTACCCAGAGAAGCTGTGGATGCCCCCTCCCTGGAAGTGTTCAAGGCCAGGTTGGATGAAGCTCTGAGAAACCTGGTCTAGTGAATGGTGTAGTATCCATGGCAGTGGCATTGGAACTAGATGATCTTTAGGGTCTCTTCTATCCCAGGCCATTCTATGTTTCTGTGAATACAAAGCTGTATAGAGGTAAATCTGCCTCTTGCCCACCCGCTAAAAATAAAACACTAAACATCTGTCACTGTGCTGAGTTTCAGTTTAATCCAGTTAAAAACTAATCTATACAAAGTACAGAGTGGGGCTTGTTTTTTTAATACATATATTGCACTGGAGATATGAATTTGTACAACATTGATGAAATTTTACCCCTTCATCCTCCTACTGAAATCCCAGCCAAGTACAAAACCAAATCTCTTTGTGGTGATACTGGTGTTTGCATAACAAAGTTAGATACGGCTTTCTTGTAATCACCTCCTAAATGAAAAGCAGAATACAGGTGAAAGCACTTATGCCAGTGATATTCCCGTCCCTTATTTATCTGCGATTATAGCTGTCTACTTCACGAGTTCAGCACCCAAGTTCCAACAACTCTTTACAAAACTCTGGCTGCTTCAAAGTATATGGGATACGGGGGCCAATCTCCAACTGCAGAGTGAAGATCTTAAAATCAAAACATAAGAGGTTGCACCGAAACTGAAGCTTGAGCATTACATTACAAGCATATCATGATCATATAATGGCATTTGTTAGAGGGCAGATCCAGCCTGAAGGAATGATTTGTGTGGTAAAAAAGCCTTCACACCAAAGGTTTCAGTCCTTGATTCTCTACAAACATCTGTGTCTGTATCACTTGTCCTCTGCAAACTTTCATGTGGGATAGGGAGAACAATATCAAAATTTCCCCTCACCTTTTCCATGACATTTGAATAATTCCCTCTTTGTTTCCCTCCTCACCCTGTTACTCATTATCAGGCTACAACCTCAAAGCCAGGGCTGTGCATGGAGAAACTTTATGTAGCCATTATTATGTCTGGGCTTCTTTGCAAACAGATGAAGCTGTTGAAAGGTATTTTAGTCTCCTGACAAAGACAAAATCAAACTGTTGTTAGAATTGCATGGAAGTGACAAACAGAGGAGACAGTGGTTTTGGAAACTAAAAATGTCAACTACTTGCATAAAGAATGAAAAAAAAGGTAAAAGAAGTCCAACTGTTTGAGTGGTATAAATGAAGGAAATGTGACCTGACAACTAACAAGATGAAAAAGATAAGGAACCCTAATCTGTTCTCACACTGAGTTCTGTTATATTGTGTGGAGCACAAGAATATGCCCAGGTCTGATGAAAGAAGCCTTGAACATGGAAGGAATGTGCCTAGCTTCCATCAATCACAGTTCTTCAGAGTGAGAAACTTCCCAAACATCAACACAAAATGTTAGCAATTGCCTTCTGTCTTTTTTGAGTTTGCCTAAAATATTCATGTCTTATTCTGAAAAGAACATCTTTCTATAACAGAGGCATGCTTCTGTTTCTTTTCTCAAAACCCAAAATACCTCTTCTAATGCCACTGTCAGCAGTTAGCCACAGAACAAGAAGGAAATGTAAAGGATGTTAGCTGAGGTGTGTGTGTATCCATTCAAAGCCAGCATTATACAATCAGAACAATCCATGTTAAAAAAAAAACCACACACAAAAACCCAAGCAAACAAAGAAATCCAAACAGGGTTTACACTTTAGGATACTTTCAGTTTGAAACAAATGAAAAGCAAGGACAGACACACAACTTTTCAGCATTATAGTAAAACTCACAGGAAAATCAAAGTCTTGTAAAATCTTGGCTTGCAATACTAGGGACCTATCCTGGTTCAATATCAAAATAATACAATCAAGTAGCACCCCTGGTTTAGGACACTTCATAAACTTAGACCAACTGCTGAAAAACTCACAAGAGTTAACAGTGAGACCCTTAACAAGTCCCAGATTAATGTCTGAGAAGAGCTTTCTGAAGCACATGGTGCACTTTGAAAAATCTGGTTTTATTGTAGGAGGTAGGATAATCTGTACAGAAAAAGACAATGAGTCTTGTTCTGTTTTGCACAATATTTCCATCAACATAAAAAACTTATTTAATAACATGCAAATTTTTGAGATCAGCTGGCATCTGATGAAAGAAATGGGGACAAAAGTATTGTCCCAAGAGCCAGTTGAGCTTTCAACTGCTACACACAATTAGTCTCAACAAGGAGGACGGTTCAGATCAATGCACTACAAGTACAGTATTCCTTTTGAAGGCTTACAGTGAAATTCTTAGGCTTCTGTAAACATGAAAAATATTCACTGTTCCACATAATTCTTTGCTGTGTTTAAATTTTAGAAAGTGCAAATTTTCTGTGATTAACAGGTTTTATTTTTATTTGGTCTCAAAGAAGAAAGGGTTTGGTAGCAGTGGAAAAAGCAGGCCTTTTATATATGGTCTTTGTTTCCCTATCTCTTGCTTTTCAGCATTCTGGAAAGTTTCTACATAAAACTAGACATTCAGGCCTGTTCCCTCTTTCCTCTCTGAGAAGATTCTGATTCATGCCTAAACACAGAATGGCAGACATCTCTTCCCTCTTTGTAAGAGCAGAGTTCAACAGCTCAGTCCCCTGGCCATAAAAATCTTTAATATTAATGGTTTCCCTAATTTCTTCCTCTATTATAGCCTCTAGATGATCCCCTTGTGTTTCTCACTGATGCATCGGAGAGAAAATTAGTTTAATTTATAAATCAAACCTGACTGATACTTTAACATTCCCATGATTTTACAGTCTGAGGAAGAGAGCGGAGAGTTCTTGTTTCATTCTGATTTCCTGCCCACCCCACCCCAAGCCCCTCCCACCCTTTTCCCACCCCAAATAATAAAGATGCTATAAAGTTGAGGCACAAGTGGTTAAGGGTGAACTTGATCAGTTCTAACAGCTGGTTCTTGGACATGTCCTGGTGGTAAAGGCTGATCACCTCCTGCCGGATGTTTTGCTGCATCTCCAACTTTGTGTTCCCCAGCTGTAAAACAAGAATAGAACCATTTGTAACTTCTCAATTAAATTGGCCCCAGATGTGAAAAGTCTCTGAAGGAAGGTTCCTATCATAGAAACGATCAACAAAACCTTCTATTTTTTGGTTTATAAATGGAATCAAGAATTTTCTCTGTGAATAACAATTAAATCAGATTAAGATTACCCAATAGACTGCATTATTATTCAGCGTTTCCTCTTAGACTACTAGTTGTTTCTGCTTTCTGTGAAATACTTTTAAAACAATAAGGCATTGATTCTTTCAACATTGTTTTTTCTGAAATATACCATGGTTTTATGGGACCTTTAATCCCAACATGGGAAGCTTGAAAAAGACATACTTAACAACTTGCTCCCTATATGTTGCTCCTTGCTGCATCAATACTTACAATGTTCTGCCTTTGCCTATGCTTGAATAATACTCATTTTCATAGTCTGATGAACTTGCAGCTGCATTTTTGGGATTCTTTTTTCCTTAAAGTATCCTTAGTAACTCCAGTGGCCTATGGATTTAAAATATTGTCTACTTGGATCTCCTTGACTCAGTGAATGAGTAGTGACCAGTTCCAGCTAATATAATGAATTCTTATGGCACCTGATTAAATGACTTTGCAGAAAGATTTTACATAAAATAATACATATGTTAAGAACAGTATCTGCTACAATACTGCCAGTATCAAAAGAATGTATCATCTAGTGAGGGGAATTTAGGCTCTCAGAACTAAGGATCGTAAAATGAAATTTCCTACAGGCTGATTCAAAGCAAATGAAAAGACAAAATTAAAGTGGTTCTGAAATTTCATCATTTCCCTTCATGGAACTGAATGGGTAGAATTTCAGGTTACCAACAAAGCTGTAATCACTGAATACAGCACTTGAGGTTTGAAGTCCCACTGGTGGCCCTGCAGGGGCAGTTAAGAGCTTCTAGTATTCAAAAGGCTGCCTGGATAGATCTGAAGCCTGTATTTAAAATGAATGTCAAGAGAACTCCTTTAAAGCACAAAGGTAACTCAGGCAAGCTGTTACAGATAAGAAGGGCTAATACACATCCGGCTGTTTTGTTGCCACCAATGAGCAAACAAAAAAAAAAAATGATTTATTATGCCACTACCTTCTTCTGAGGGTGTTGAAGCAATTGGTCTTTCGTACTGTTTAAGGCTAAGTTGTCATGTCATGTTGCATCCAGTTGCTGGTAAATTGACCACTGAGAATATTTAAATGCTTTGATTTGTTCTGCAGTCTGAGACTGCAATGCAGCCATAGAACATAAGACAGACCCGGTCATTTGTACGTCCCTGTTCTTATCTGGATGTTCAGAGACCCTAGATCTCAATATTTTTAGACAGACAGGTACAACACAATCCTCCTTCTCTGCCCATCTTATGCCTTGTGTTAGAACGCTGTTTCTTTACTATGGATTTAAAAGTACTGAGATTTCAGGAATACTTTAGAAGAGTTATGTACTTCCCTCTTAAAGACTGTTTAGTGAACCTCTCTACAGAGGTCATTAAAATTGCTTTAGATTAATAGTTCCAACAGAAAATATAGTTGTAATGACTTTTACATTGCAAATATTATTTTAAAGCTTGTGTATCTATCAGAGAGAGACATACGGGGTTGGAATTTCAGTTCTCCAGCTGGTCCTGCAGGAGGATTTCCTTGCTGTAGTTTCTTCTGTTCCATCTGTTTTACGACCTGGTGAAAAATAAAATACAACAGTCAAAAAACTTAAATTCGTCAGCTTTCTCTGATGTGACATAAATGAATACACTTATAACAAATTTTGCAGTCATTAAGTAAAGTCTTGGTTAGTTGAGTATATGGCTGAGTTGAGATGCTTGTGTAGTTTGCGGTAATTCTGAATACTAGACTATGTTTTGCTGTGGTACCATTAGTTTAGATTTCAGCTGGGACTCATACAAGAAATCAAGGTGAAGAATGCTCCAGAGCTGGGAACTGTCATGAGCTGTTACACATATAAGGATGCAGAAAAGGAAAAAAAAATATTCTGTTCTCATACATGTACCTGCTGAAGCTCTTGTTTCTGAGCCTGAAGCTGGTCATGCTGCCTCTGTAGTTCTTCCTTCTGTTTCTGAAGTTCTTCTGCCTTCTTTCTAAGTTCATCTTCTTGCTGGGAAATATGATTTTCAAATTCCTTCAGCTCATCCTCAGTGAAGAGCTGCTGTTGATCTAGTGTCTGCAAGAAAATACATACAAATGTGAATACTTAGCCAGGAACACAAGTATATTTTTTTATTATCTCCCCACTGAAATTCTTATCTGAATTGTACAGTTCAATTAAAAAAAACCCAGAACAAGATACCCAGACATGACACTGTAAAGGGTTAGTACACTCTCGGCAAACAGCAAAAGAGTCATTTCTCAGCTATTTTGTCAGCAAAACTCTACTACAGATTTAGAGGTAGGAGAAAACTATCCTCTTTCTTCCAGCTGAGCTCTTATCTTCCCTTTAAAGCGATTCATAAACAAAATGTCCATTTTCCATTTGAAAAGCATGTGTGAAAAGCTCTTCTAGAATTCCCAGGGTGGCGCCAGACCTTTTCCGTGTGTGAGAGGCCCATAAAGCTCACATCTGCATTACATTAGGCTGCTACATTTGTAGGTTACATTTAGCTAAGGCGCTTAACGACACACATACCAACACAGAACTGAAAAAAAGCAAAGGTCACAGACATGCCATTTGGTTTCCTGGTGGAGTGCTGGTAATGCTACTCTATGTTGTACTTGGAACACATTCTCATTACCTCCCAGCTGTCTGGCTCCAAAAATTCTTTTTTCTCTGTAGCTCTGAGGAACTCTTCCAAAGTCACTAGTCGGTCCTTGTTGATGTCAACCTATTTGAAGCAAAAAATTAAACTTAACCTAATGGGTGGGTTTTGATGGAGCTAATATTTAATTTCATCAAACAAATATCCTCAAATATAACCATTTTAATTGTTAGATTGTCCCATTTTCAAGGGATCGCCCGCAACATCTTCTGAAAACTTCTCACAAGCTTATATAGCTTAACAAAAATAGAAGTAAAAAGTAAATATTCACATTTTACTTCAAAAATCATTGGCTTTATTGGAAACACTTGTGTTCACAGCCCCAACACTAACAGTGGAAGGTATGACTTTTTTGAGAAAAATGTTCTGTAGCTTTCTGGTAACTACTCTGACTCATAAAATTATATCCACTGTCAGATGGTGAGGTTCTGAATTGTGTCAGAATCCTTTAAGGGGAAGGGAGGAAATGCTTCCCTTTATGACTAATAGAAGACCAGGCTTGCTCTGTTCCTCAAGCTTAAGGAATATAGTTGAATACAGAACAATTATTTTTATTATTATTATAAAATTATAGAATATAAAAATTATTATAATTTGAACACAGTGGTTCAAAATATCCCCTTCCCTTTCCTCTGTCTTCTGAGCTGAAAACCCATCAGACCTGGTGAAGGTATTCACTGTCATAGGTGATACCCTGAGCTCTGAGCTCTCTCCTGAAGGGACAAAGGAGAGCTGTATGAAAGAAGCCCTTGCTCTACACACCAGAATCTTAACCATCTGCCAAGTACCAAAGAACATTTAGAGTTCTTCCCTGTTTGACACAATTCACAAGGAATTTCTATTGAATCTCAGTATCTGCAAGAGGCAGAGGCTGATGCACAATTCCTTTCCTGGAACTTCTAAACAAGACCTAGTCAGCAGGCATTTACATCAGAATACAGGGACAGGGCCTGAGAATTGTTACTTTATGTGAATCCCTGCACAAACAGCATGCAGTGTGACAGGTCATCCCTTTCTGCTGCACTTGGACAACATTTCATGGCAGAACTGTATTTCTTGAACACAGAAGGAAATAAGCTCTAATGAATATCAGTCCCCACCTCATTCATTACATGTTCTCTCATTCTCAGCCTTTCTTCTTCCATTTCAACCATGTCATCCTCTTCATTCTTGGGATCATAAACTTTCTCTAGCTAAAATTCAGAATTAGTAAATGTTAGTTTGAAGAAAGGGCTGCTCATTCAAGTGACAGAGAATATCTGGAAAAGTAGCGTGAGACTGCTAAAAACCTAAGCTCGCCATTGTTGCAATAGAGAGTCCATGTGTGTGTGTGTGTGTGCAACTTTCCTCTTTCAGCACAGTATTTAAGCAACAAGTGAGCCTTTCTTTCCTAAGAATGAAGTTTTCAGTTAATTCATGTGATCTGTTGCAATTCTGTGCTGTGGCTGTTACAGTAAAGTTGACCTCAGTGAGCACAGTCTGATCCTGCATTTGATTCAAAGCAGGCAGAGGTTCCATGTGGTTTCTGGAATGGGAGCGAGTAGCTTTTTTACTAGAGCATGCAGTTGACCCTGTAAGCATTTAGGATATCACAAGACAAATTGAGTGCTAAATTTAATGGTCCACTTCTCCTCTTGCACAATGCCTTTCTGGAGAGTTCATGCTTATTTGTTTCTACTTAGCTTTCTCAGGCATTGACCTTCTCTTGCTTAGCCATAGGTAATTTTAAGGCCCCAGACTATTTGTTTTTAAACTAAAAAAACTACAAAATAGTGAGACATTTGTCAAAAAAGACTGCCCTGTATTGAGGGGGATTATGGTAAAGTATTGTTAGAAATCTCCATTTGCAAATCATGTTTCTTAAAAAAATTACACTAGTTTGAATTTATAACCTTCTATATATACTGTATAGCACATTTCCTCTCTGACTCATTAAATCAGAAAAAAATATTAGACTAGATGTTGACAGCCATAGCACTGGATCTCTGAATGGGAAATTTATCTTTTTTTTCCGCAATACCAAAATATAACCTACTGAAAAAATTAAGACAAATGCCCTTCATTTACTTATCGATTCTGCAATTCCTGTCTTTGGAATTGCTAGCATTACCCCTCTGGGTGGCAAAGACATGCTAATATTTGCTTTTCACAAGAACAAACAAAGGTTTAAAGAAATTAAGAGCCTGTCTACTGTACCAGATGTACATGTGCTGCAAAGTAGCCAGACACAAAACATGAAATTTCTGTAGCCACTACCACAGCCTGCTGTCCCTGAGCCAAGTCACACAAGTGTGACCCTTTTTCCCATAAGACTTGTTGATAAACACTGAACAAGCACAGCTACACATCTTCAAAACCTCAAAACCTCTACCAGGCTGCATCTAGGCAGAGCAGAAGTGCAGCTCTCTGCACTACAATTTATACAGGTGACACCTATCCTGCAGACTAGTTATATAATCTCAAACAAGCCTGTGACAGAGAAATGCATGGGCACTAGATCTCTGATGCCTGACTCCTATTCTTCAATGACTTCATTTTGCCTGCTGATAGGTTTTGCATAGGTAGAACTATTAAGGATGCACAAAACTCAGCATAAATACGCTATTTTGTAGTCCAAAGTCACCAATTATACTTGGAAAAAATACAGACATCCCTGTAACCATTTTCTGAAAGAAGTTAAGCTTCTGAATGTTTTTTTTTACCTCTTTAGTAAATAGGGCTTCTAATTCTTGCTCATCCAGGAAACCATCATTATTAACATCTACAAAAAGAAGTGTTAAAAATGCAAGTTGAGTAGGTACAGAAAATCATACATGTAATAGACCTTCCTGAGTTAAATAAGGATCAGCACACACACATCCCATGTGGATTAAAAACCTCATTTAACAAGCAACTGGTTACATAGGTTGATTTTCTCTTTAAATTTTTATCAGGCTTTGGCTGAAGTGTACTGCCATTTTTGGTTGGTTGGACAAGTCTGGAGCAATATCCCTACTTCTTAGATTAGCAAAGAGAAATAGGTCACCACAGGATTGTGCAGAGTGCAACTGCCAAAAAATATTACTGAGAACAAGTTGTTGCAATTTAACAACTAAATTTGTAATTAGACTCAGGAGCAACAAAATTTTGCAGAAAAACTTTCTTCATTGGCAGTATGACTCTCCAAAAAAACCTAAAATATTATGTGAAAATCTATATAAATATGCAGCACTTGAGATAACTGTAAAATGACTTTTCATGACAGCAAATGCTGAGAGAAGAATACTTGATTAATGATCCATCTTTTAATCTATATTGTACTCTGAATATTGTTATACTACATCGGAAATTGAAAGAGAATGCCTATTTCAAATGGATGGTATTATGCAATATTTTTGTTTAACTGCTTCTAAGTTTTTTTAAATACCAAGCTCTAAGGCAAAAGGTTTATTTCAGCTACTCATGTTTTGGTAGGATTTGCAGAAACAAGCTAACAAAACTTTTCAGAAAGTTTAAAGGAAAATGTCCACTGAGATGCATCCTCATGTCTGCTACGGCTACTACTTATTGTTTCTAGCTGCACATTGCTCAGAAACATAGCAGCAGGATTAGGGGGCATTTTGGTTTTCGTTTTATCAAGGGAATCTTGATAAACCTCTTCTGATGAGGCTTGGCACGTCTGTGGCCGTTCCAAAGATTAGAGGTGTCTGGTATTTATCTGCAGAGATGATGAGAAAGCAGGTTTTCCCCCACCACGGACACACCTCTCAGGATTTATTCCTAGTATGTAGTGTGCAAGCAAAGTTGTAGATATGGACAGCCCTCCAAGTACCCATACTTCCCTGAGTAATCACTCTTGGTATTTGGCTGTAGGATTTTAGGAGTAGTTAAACAAAACTCTGTTTTCAAATTTTAAGCTCCATTTAAAACTTTACAGGAAACTTACAAACAAGAACAAATATTTTCTCCTCTATACTATTCAGACTCATCCAAATTACTTGAGGTATAAGACTTCATCCTAGCATATGATAAACTTGTCCTCAGCAGAATGTAAAAGAAAGTAACTTCAACTTGTTCATTAAATTAAAACTAAAGCTCTTACCGTGCAATTTGAAAAATGTTTTGGGGTCAAATTCATTAGGATCTAGTCCATCTGCTTCTTCCCACACCTCTTTCAGTTGATCTTTGCTTCCCTATAGATTGGTTAAAGAAAAACTATTCAAAAGACAATTTAGTGTAATTTTTCTGCATTACCTTTACATTATGGTTTCTCTGAAAGGCTTTGTTTGCTGATTAGTCACATGGCAAATGGAATCAATGGAATTTTCTTTAATTCCCTTTTGGTCAGGTCTAATACATTCATTAGACAAAAAGGCCCAGGGAAAGAGAGTGTCAAAGAAATGCATATTCTGTAGAAAGGAGCACCTGTAATAATCAGTCATGGCTACACAGACTCATCTAGAAAAAAACAGCTAAAGGAAGTTATATTAATTTGCCTTTTATAGAGCAAAGGGTCCTGTGATGCAGTTCCCTGCAGGCCAGGCACACCATGAAGGCATCCCTACAGTTTTTAATTCTGTTCTGGCTTATTCCTTGTGAGTTTCAGCATCTTTGTAAACAAGAATTCTGCCAGAAAATAGCATACCTGTACAGAAAAAATGGGGGTTTACATAGTGGGGTTTGTAATGCTCTCAGCACTGTGCCCACGCTCTGCACATCAGTGATAAGAGGCAGATGCTGAGAACAAACAAGATACACCCTTCTCTGTGTTAGCTTTTTCTCTCTGGAAAGGAAGGCTTCCACTCAGTCACATAAAAACAGGCTATGGCCTTACAGGATGGTGAACTTTAGGGTGATCTCCGTGTTTTTTCTTCATCTCCTCAAATTTGGATTCTTCTCGCTTCCTCTTTTCTTCATCCAATGTTTTTAAATACTCTCTCCTCTCATGTTCTTTCATCATCTCATATTTCTTAAACTCCTCATGGCGGGTCTTATCATAGTTTTCCAGGTCACTTGTAGCCTAAAAATACGGATATATGCAGACATATGATTATGCCACATGATTATGTAACACCTCTGACATTAAACACTGTATTGTTCAGCTCCATGGGCAAGGCTGGCCAATCTGCCATTCTCCTTTTAAATATAGGGTAGTCTAGCTGGGAGGGGTCCTTTCACATGACAGTGATGCAGAAACATCCCTGCTCTGTTATTTTCACAGAAATTAATTTACAAGGCTTCAACTGCTAGACAACTCTTGCAATTGCACAGTACTGTATAAAGACAGAAAGGTGTCCTTTCTCATCAGTTAGTAATAAATTAAGTTAAATAAGTCCCACACTAATAGTACCATTAACTCCTCGATTACTTCAGACTGAGAACATTTGTAGTTTATCCCACAGTTTAATGAAAAAAGTGCATTCATTAATAGTGGGGGTTAGTTTGCAGTACCCTAATGCAGATTAAATAAAAAATAAAACAATTATATGGAGAGAAAGGGTGAGAGTGAGGGAAGAATTTCTAACAAATATTGTATAGAGTTTAAAGATGTGTCATTTTCACACAAGCCAAATGATTTTTTGGTAGTGCTTTTCAAAGTACATGTTTACACCTCATATTTTCTCTCCATGATTTACATCTTAGTTTTCACTGTACCTTTTAAAAAAACAATTCCAAACCAAAGACCCCTTAAAATACCCATTACACTCTGTCAATATCTTGGCTGAGAAATGAAGAGACAAAACAATAAAATATATAATAAAAGCAAGAACTGCCCTGTTGAGGATATGCATCTCCTAGCCAACCAGAATTTTCCCAGAATTGGTGCTCAGAAATGGGAAGAAAAATTATATCTCTATAAAAAATAATTTTACAGAAAATGGAGATAAAATTTTCCAAGGGTAAAAAAAATTACACAAAATTACAGGAAGCTAGAAATATAAATTACCTTTCAATTTATTTTGAAAATGTAAAATCTGTTAAATTCTCATGTTGGGCATGCAGTGTTCTCTAAAGCATAGTTGAGATGAAAGTAATTTTTCCCTTTGGGAAGTGTATTTTTCTCTAGCAGTTTTAAAAAAGCCATGCAGTGCTTAACTACATCCCTTAAAAAACAGGCACTGAAAAAAACCCACACCTGTGACTGATAATGAATCTGCTAAACAGACACTGAATGCCACGTCCAGTGTAAGCAATTTGTAATATTGGTATCTTAAATTCTACTCTGCTGTGGTTTTGCAGCTTGACATATATATATGTGTAGGTTAGGGTTGATTACTTATGTAATTCTGTGAGACTCCTGTATCACCTAGAAATAGAAATCAGAAAATACACTTGGAAAAAAGTGTACCTCTATCTAAACCGTATTTAATTTAAAGACTTCCAGAAAGGTGTATTTTATTCCCAAAGTTGCTTGTACTGGCATATGATGATAAGATGACATCCCAACATTTATGGGCTCTTTAGCATAATGCACACTGACAACAGTTTTCCAGTGTGCATGGAGACAACTGACTTTTCTCTGAAAATGAAAACTGCATGTCATTTATAAAAAGTGGTATACAGGAAAGGACTTGCCTTTACCAGAGGAAAAAAGCATAATAAATAATACCCCAAATCCCCCATAGTAGTTCATATCTGGCACTCACTGCTTTGATCAGCATATCTAAGTCTTTAGGTTCGAAGGTGTCAGGATTCTGATGGTTCAGGTGCTCAAACTGCTTAAGGAGAGCCTGATGGTCTATGCCAGTGTCTGAAAGAATAAGGTACACGTGCAAAACATGAAAATAAGTTTGAAATCCAGCAAGATCAAGAAGTTAAAGTCTTTCATATGGGAGCTTGTGCCTTGTAAGTACCTGAGGCTCCTTGAGGCCTGGATAATTTTTTCACTGCTGGAGGAAACTATAACAAAATTTCTAAAGTTGTTTTTCCTGAAGGAGGTTGGCAAACTTAATGGCAATTTGCACTGCAGTCCCTCTAATGTGTCAGTGTTGCATTGCACACAGTAACTTCACATGCACAAATTAAAGCTTGTGGTTCAGCAAGGAAAAGTACAATCAATTTGAGCTACATAAATTAAGAAAAAATATTTTATTCTCTTTTATATAAATGAGATAGTTGAAGTTGTGATGTATCAAAGCTAACAACTTGAATATTTTCCTGAAATGGGAAAAATCCAACACTTCTACTCCCCTGTACATTTTACAAATCTTAGATCTGGCCAAAGTTTTATGTACAATATGGTATAAAAGTATAACAAATCAGAGAAGCAGATATTCAGATTTTATTTGTGGAAAAAGAGAAGTGCAAGACAGTGGAAAGTTGGGTCTTCTGTCTAACAGCTGAAAGTGTTTTCTCTTCCTTGTAACAGGGGTGATACCCAACCAGCATCAATGCACAAAGAACCAACAACTGAACACATTTCTACTGCAGGCTTTTCTACCTGTTACCATGGCTTCTGAATGCTAATGCTAGATAGTAATGCTCTCTTAAGAAGCACACACTTTGATATGTTAAGTACAACAATTGTGAAAAGCTTTTATTAGATGGCTTCGCAAAGAATATTTTATTTGTTTAAAAAAAAAATGAAAAAACCCACAATTTCAAAACTGTCTGTTTTACATGGAATGCTGTGTTTGTATTATCACAAAACAGCAAACACTGGCCAGGGCAGATTTCAGCCATCATTCCTCCTTGGTGAGATCATGATTTCTGTTGAAATATATGTGCCTTTGCCTGGTTTTGAAACATTTTTACAAGTGTAATAATAGACTTAAGAAAAACAAACAAACAACAAAAAACCCAGCCCCCAAACCGATTTCCCTCCATTTCTTATAGTTAGGGGAAAAGGTTCATTTGATTTGACAATATTTACTTGCCACATTACTGTATTATCTGAGATCCAACCCCTAGCATTCTTCTGTCCTGTACTGATTAGTCTAGTAGGATCTTGGTGAAAATATTTAAAAACACATCTGGATGAAGAACTGAATATATGCAGAATATAATCTCAGATTTGTTTGGGATTTCCTTTTATAAACCTGATCCATCTGAGAGGGAAGAAAACATGGGAATTTGTATGCTTTTTTTTTCTTTTTTTTAGATCAGACAGAAGACTAAGCTATTAAGTGGTATTCTAGGGCAAAGATTAGCAGAACAAATAAAAGGAAATCAAACTGCTCTGCCTGCTGTTATTACAGAATGCTCTTTGTACCTATTCTAAGATGTTGTCTAGGCATGTGGATGCAGCTGTACTTTGTAGGTAATCTGGCCATACTTCTTGTATATGATGCAAAGTACTCATGGGCAAAGCTGACTATAAACTTTACAAAATGTTTTCACATCTTAGTAGTCACCTGAATATTCTGAACTGCAATAATCTGTTCCCAAATTTAAGATCCCACACTTATTTGGTAACAGATCTGAGCTGCTGGGGGAAATTATTTTTCTAAAGCACATTCTGTTAGTTACTATTGATTTATGACAGTAGAGGGGGGCTACAAGTAATCAATCCATCAAACTTCAAAATACACAGAATTACTATGTACACAACCATTAAGTGCTGTCAGCTGGCTCACTGTGAATGTCACCAGGATGCAACAGGAGCAACATCCCCATAAACACTTACTTGCACTTACACACTTCTTCAGTCTATTTGCCACCTCTAAATTTGGCTTAGCCTGGAAGACAGATCTTCATTCTTGAAGTGTTTTAATTTGATACATTATGGATTCAATTCCATGGGATCCTTCCCCATGACTTGCAAAGATTTTTAATAATAAAATAATCTGCGTAGGCAAATTGAGACTTTTTTTATAAGAGTTTCTTTGTGAAAACACCATTTCAGAAACAAGATCATGGAGTCCATCATTAAGATCTTTGTTTATGAGCAACTAAATCTCTTTAAAAAGAAACCACTAATAAGAAATTTACAGAATTAGTTCTAAATGCATACTTTAAAAGTTTTTTAGTAAAAAGAAATAAAAAGGGATAGCACCTTTTCCCACACAAACATGCAGCAACTAGAATAATTAGAAACTTGTATACTTTATTCACTAAAAGAAACTGCCTGAGTTTGTAAAATTTCACTAGAAATTAAGCAAATGAGCAAATGCTAAGGAGAATTTTTTCACTCCAAACATTTTTACTTATTCAGGAGCTTAAAACTGACTCCAAAATAAGAAAAACAATCCTCTAAATATAAATATTTAATGTTTGCTTTAAATCTGTACAATAACTCCAACTAGTGGAAAGGGGGTTAAAAGACGACAAAGAGGAAAACTTTCATGTTAACTGACTGTCCAACAATAAATTTTCTACCCTGCAAAGTCATGAAACACTGTGTCATGTGGTCTTAAACATAGTCCTACTATGTTACTGCTCTCAGTGAGTAATTGTGAATTACAAAATAGAAAAGAAGTTGAAAAACAATTAGAAGCATCTAACAAATTTATTTATAAGTATCTAACGTATTTATTTATAAATAACTGAACTTGTTTCTGTCAGTGAAAAATCCACTGACAGAAAGAAGTTTAGGTATTTGTAAAACACAGATGGCTCTTCTCTTATCTCCAGTTTCCTATAAAGACAGGTCTTTACTGGCCCTAGGCCAGCTCAGAAAGGACACTCACTTTCAGCTTAGTTATTATTGTTGACAACAAACAAAGCACAACTAATGGACTTTGGCATTTCTCCAACACAATTGTCCCACAGCTCACCTCGGTAAATTTTGTATTCTTACCTTGAACAGAATCCATTTTAGCCTTAATTAACATTCTTAATCTTGCCACCTCTTGTCTTTTTAGTTCATCCAGCCGTGTTCTCACATGGTGGCTTACTAAATCAAGCTCTCTGCTTAGCTTTCCGCTCTGTTGAAAAACAAAAGTTATGTATAAAAACTGGAAGAAAGTAGTTTTTAGGATTAGACATGAGCTGCAAGACTGTAGCAATACTGTAGCACTCACTGTAAGAATCTCAGTATTTTTCCAAAGAGCAGATTCAAAATTTTTATGCCTATGGTTATAGAAACAGAAAGGAATCCTATAAGCTTTCTGAAAAGAGAATTTCTATCTTGCTCCTCCAAAGAGCAAAACCATAACCTTGAAGGAGCAATGCCTAATAATGTTTGTGACAAGCTTCTTGATCAAATGTTCTCAACTTAGTTCACAAGAATTGTGAGAAACACACAAAGTGCTGTGTTCTTCATCCCCTCGATGAGGGCTGTAAGACCTCAGGGAAAGTACAAGCACGGCAACAGCCATCAATGTGTATTCAAGAACCTTGAAATGAACAGCAATATTCAAGGGTTACACTAGATGGAGCACAGAAGAAGCTGAAAGCTGCCAATGCCAACACGAGGGATTAAAGGAAACACAAAAGGCAGGATGTCCTCTTTAAGTCTGTCACTTTAGACTGTTTCCTACCCATCCCTCGCAGAATTTCTAGCTCGTAAAGGGGGAATGCAGAACAGCCACCACCTAGAGCCAGGAAACAAAGAGTAAAAGACAACAACGTGGTGAGGTTTTGGACAGAGTGGTATGTGGATTGGCACAAAAGACAGGACAGCAGCAGAGAAATCCAGAGGTCTGGTTTATTCCTATATACACTGACTTTACTTCTAGCACAACTCCTCAGTATCCCCAGATGTTAAAATCTGTCTTGTAATTCTTTTCCACGTCATCATATACATTTGTGAATTACTATCTTAGTCTCAGAAAGCAAATATACCTCTGTGTTCAAAACAGCGTTCCAAATTACTCAGCAAGCAACTACACATGAAAGCTACAACTGCAGCTGTTTTGATGTACATGAAGGTTCACCTATCTGCATAAAGTCTGAAACTAGCTTTTTAGGATATAGGCAGCAGGCAGAAACTATGCATTCCAGTGTATATTGTTGCTAGGGTTTCTTATGCTATGGAATATTCTTTAACGAACAGAAGTTCTGCTGTCCCTTGACTACAGACAGAGATCTAGTAAAATACTTCATTAAATAAAAATTACAGTTAAGTTCACAAAAATTGAGAGGAGTATGGAAAAAAAAGGAAGAAAGAATACAACATACATGGCTCAAGATGATGGATTTACTTAACCTTGATTCAACTCTTTTTTTTGAACCTACCTTTATTTCCTCTATGTCAGCAGTCTGGAGTTTCTCCCTGAAATGTTTATCAGTTTCCAAGACATCTATCACTTGCCTGAGATATTCATCATAATAAAGTCCTGTATCCTTCAAAAAAACCCAAAAAGTGAAATTGAAAAAAGAATATACTGCCAAACATTTAGCCCTGTTTTAATACAATTATTGAACTGACACTCTAATCTCAGCAACACAGGTATTATGCTGTCTTACATATCTTTGTTTTTTCCTATTTGCATCACTGCCCTATAGCAACTTCTGATTCATTTGTTTCAGCAACTGACAAGAGGAGAAAATTGTTTAGGAACCCACGTAATACACAAGCACCTGTCCTGTTAATATAGTGTGGCTTTTTAAAATTAGTGCAATTCATTCATTACTGTTCTGTTTGAAACACAGAATTAGAATCAGCAAGCAGAATTTCCTAGGCCACCACCCAGTCCTTTGAAATAAGTCTCTGTGGAACAGTAAGTTCTTCCTACTGTAAGCTGGGGAAGCCCTTCCACGTGCCACCTCACCTTTAGCAGCTCATTGAAAACAATGGAAGAACAAATTTAAGCAGAACGTCCCCATTGTAGATGGCAGACCCTGTGGCAATCCTGGCTAACATTAGTTTCCTTCCTGCAAGTAACTCCAGTAAAGAACACGTAAATTTCAGAAAGGGAGTTTCCTACCCTCAGATTACTGGCAATTAGGAAAAACGCTTGGCAGATAAATTTCTTTACACTTACTGGATTTTCTACCTTCTCTCCTTCTACATGGCCTTCTCCTTTGACTTTTGTCTTATCTATGTCTATAGGTACAGCTTCCAAGGCCATTACGAGACATGTCATCAGCAAAAGACACTGCTGGGGCAGGACAGATAGCCACTTCATCTGAAATGAGACCAAGTCACAAAAATTAATATAAATGATGTTATCATACTGTACTGATTAGAATTGGTTGACATTCCTACATAGATACCTGTAATAACCCCCTTTCCACATGATGTTCTGCTCTTCAAGGAACACTAAAACCCAAAGAATTAAATACAGCTTTAATTTTTAAAGGCCATTATTATGCAAACGTACTTCCTCAGATTAGAGTTGTGTGCCAAACCTAAGTTGTACTGTAAATGCTAAGAGATTTGTAGCATGTGGAGGTATTATCAATAACAGGTGGGAACACCTGTTTAGGATGTCCAAGTCTCACATAACTAATATTGACATTCCTACTCTGATCATGTCTTTGCTGAATTTATTGACAAACTCCTAAAGACAATCATGGACACTGAATCAGATCTTACTGTAGTAATGCCAGTGGTTTTTATGTTTCAGTAATGGAGTAGTTTGCCTAATTTGGAGTCAAGATTCCTTCCAAAATTTATTTGCAGGAATAGTATTTTACAATCCATGTTATATTCGTATTTCAGGTTGACAGACATTAGTGAAAAGAGTATTGCTGAGGCTGGGGCTTTATTCAGCCAGTCTCTTCTAGACTTTGTTGTCTGATATGGATCTAATTCACACATAGTTTGATGAACATTGAGCACTCTGAGTTCTTGACCTCTATCTTCTTTCCCTCCATCAAATCTGGTTGAAAATAGCTCAATTCAGCCAGAAACTGATAAGATGGAATACTTAAATGGTGTGAATATAAAAATCCAGGTAAAAGAAGTAATGATGGTGATCCAGCATCTGACAGCAAAGTCAGGCTCTTGAGACAATCTGGCCAGTTCAGCCTGTGACACTCCACAGTCTCTGGATAATATATAAAAAGTTTGAGCAAACTCCAGTGCTACATTAGTAACATAATTCACCTCCTGGAACATGAAACTTGCCAGTCAAAGACTGTCTAAAATTAGCTTAGGTATGCCAAAGAAAAGGACATAACATTCAAGAAATGTGCAGTCAAATCAAAAGTATAACTGCTACAAGGCGAATTTCTGTACAAGGGCTTTAGCTGGTCATGCAAGTAGTTCTGTCAAAAGTACTTATGTCCACCAGCAACAAACCTCTTTTTAGGAGGAGAGGGGAGAGGGACAAACTGCAATTACAGTGTCAGTGCCAGTTTCCCTGACTACATGATCTGGTACTTGACAGTGAAACATTGCTTTTGCTTGGATTTACTACAGCAATAAATACACATAATGTTATGTATTCAATATTAAGCATTGCTGACACCCTTTATTCACCCTTATGCAACTACTAGGAAAATTAAAGCACTCTCATAACAAAAAAAAAATAGAAGAGGCATACAAGATGTGCAGAGATACTCTTTCTTTTGTTAGGCGTGAGGAAATAGCTGGAGATAAAAATATATTCACTTATCCATCTATTGTTTTATATGTCAAAGGTTCAAGAATTACAACAGTTCCCAGAAACTGTTTTTTCTTAATCACATCTTCAGCAGAAGGAGCCTAAATGGATTATGCTCCGCAAATACCTGTTACTTTCATTTAAAAAATTCCTAACATCTGCTCATTCCCAGATGGGACAGCAGGAGCTATTGTTGCTGCCATATTAAGCACATGAGATTCAGCATCAGCACTACTGTCAGATCCACAACAAGTCTGATTAGCTTTGCCTAGGTTATGACTTTACAACAAGCACACAAACACAAAAAAATCCAGACCCAGACTGATTCACTGGAACTGGTAAGGTAATTTCTATACTTCTACACAAGCTGTTGGCTTGCAGGGACTTACAGAGCTGATGAGTGAAGGAGTTATTTATTCACTATTGCTTTTAAAGATGCCAAAGTTCCAGTACTTTGGATGGTTTTAATTACAGAGCATTGTATAAACGCTGGGCCTAGGTTTGTTCATTTCAACAGGATTTATTCCCAGGAAATGATAATAACTAACAAATACTAGGTTTTCAAGTCTCCTACTCTTGATGTAGATGCCAAGACTGAGTATTTCTGAGTACCAACTGGATAACTTCTGTAAATCAAATTGCCAAGTTAACAGACTTGTCCAGAAGTCTCAGGCCAGGCCAGGCTACAAGGGCAGATCAACAATGCTGTTGGAAAGTCCCAAACTAGAGCCATCAGTTGAGTCTGTATCCATTAGTAGCACAGCTCATTTTATGTATGGATAACAATAGTGAGTTAATATATCTTAGGCAGGCCCTCAGTTCTTTCAGCTGGCAGACAACCATCACCCTACTGTCACTTAATTTCTTCTGTCTTGCATGGACAAGATCAATTGATTTTGACCTCTTTTTTCCAAAAGTAGATTGACTCTGACACCAGACACTGCATTCTCTGAACACTGATGCTTGTTATTTTATCCTTACCAAGGCATGTTGAAGTATCTGTCAACATACAAACACAGCTAGATCACCACATGGGCTTTAATACAATGAATTGAAGTGGAAATGGCTTAACTTGAGCAGCAGGTTGGATAGAAATAGATAACAGTGTTTCTGTAACAGACTACCTATAACATAAGTATGGCGTGTAGTTGCACAGATAACACATGTTGTGTAAACCATCTCCTCTCTGAACCTGTCATCCATTTATCTCATTCAATTACCCCCTTAGTTTCTGTATTGGAAAAGATGTAAACAATTTATTCTTAATTACCATTTCCATATAATAGCTCTCCAAGAGCGATCAGACATCAGCCTAAAGAGTGCCAGCTTACCTATTGATTCCTTTTACAAAAGCTTTTCCATACCTTTGATCATGCTTGTTCCTCTTCCCCGAATCTTTGCTGGTCCTTTAATGCCTGATTTGAAATAGAACCTTGGGTGGCCTAGGCTACGCTACAGATTTTATTGGAGCACTGTTTCTTAACAAAAAAAGTTTATAAACTCTATAGGTAGGACTAAGAATATTTGCAAGGTGATGGTTCCCTTTCAAAGCAGACTGAGACACAGTTGTGAGGAAGCCACTGTACTTTTCAGATGAAAGAAAACAGGAAAAAAAAAGTAAAAGTGAAGGCAAACACTTAATTCAGTATCTGTCAGCTGTGTGTATTTAGAAAATCAATAGGAGATAACTGAACCTCAAAATCCACTTTGAAAGATTCTGGATGAACAGCCTGGGTAATAAATTCAGTAGACACAGAGTACCACAGCCAAAAAGAGGTGCAGGAAAAACAAAAATCCACCTTGCTGAAATTCTTGAAGAGTATGAATGGGGCAGTCTAGTAAATTCTAAGTTAAAGGCCATAAGCATGTATGAAGTATAGGCAATGCATATGAAACAAAACTAATAAAACTCAAAATATTTATAAAGTATGTGAGTATAATAAATATACATACTCAGCATTTTTAGAACCGTTTTTAAAAGATTATGTATATTTGAAGTATTCCTTTTTAAAAAATAATAGCCTTCTGATAATGCTAAAAATTTGGACCCAAATAGATGGATATTTTTCCAACCAAACTATTTTCATATATACAAAATTACAGTAATAAAAGTAATTTAATATTATTATAGACCACTCTAGTTATGTAAGCTGTGTAAACAGTGTTTTAGAAAATCATTATGTGGCTATAAAATGAGCATGCTCATTTCAGGTAAGACCAACAGGTGAGATGCAGTGAGATGAAGAGAAGCCAGAAACTCAGGTGCTCACCATTGTTCTGGTGTTGACTCATTCTTTGCCTAAGGCAAGTACTAAAGCCAACACTCTCAACAATGACACCCAGCTTTTGATCCATTTTAAAGACATAACTAACCTCTTTAAAGCTCCTGACCCACAATTTCTAGTAACATGAACAGTTGTGGAGACACAGACTCCTGGTTTAGGCTGCAGGGGGACACACTTCAATTTTTAAGACTTTTTCCCTTACAACTCAGGAAACCTGATATATAAAATGTCCGTGCTCAGTGAAACAACTGAGATAAAAGTAACTGTGCTGGTCTGCCAAACCTCATATGAGGGAGCACTGATCACCACCAAATTTAGGATGGACTCTGCAGTAGAATCAACAGAACTTATCTATCAAAAGCCCTAATCAAAGTGCCATTGGGTCTGCTGACTCTGTGAAATACATGCTCATGGGCAATATGGGTTTCCTTGCAAATACCAACCTTTGTAATTACATGCTGTCATACATAATGGGAAATACTGGATGATATCACAATATGTTCTTCATATCTATTTGATGTAATAGGCTGCTCAGGAAAGATTACATCAGGCAGTTTCGTCTCAGGTTTTGCATAGGGTGTTTTTACTGTAGCTTTTTTGATAAAACAGGCTAAAAATTTCACACATACCAGGAAGAATTAAAAGCAGAAGAGTCCAAAATGGATAAGTAAAAAATATCTCTCTCATTGCAGCTGACTTTGCAAACTACTATGCCTAACACAGGATTTCCCACAGTATTTTGAGGAACCCAACTGTCATGTAACAAGTAAATTGGAAATACATTTATTAGAATAAAAAATAATTATCTAGTGAATACAGAGTTATTGTATTTAGGTACCTATTAGTCCAAGACTATAGTCATCAAAATTGCCTTAAGAAAAGCAGGTGACTAAGATTTGCATCAACTTTTAGAGTGTGACAGTCACAACTGAGTCACTGAGCACATTCTACTCTGACCTGTATTAGAGACAGAAACCAGGCCCATTGCAAATTCTAACATTAATCAGCTGCCAGAAAAAAACCCCAGCATGATACTCAAATTCAGCAGCTAGAGGGAAGAGTGAGGAAAGGCAGGATGAGAGGAAAATTGGGGTTCCAGTTTTTGTTCCACTAAGCACTTTACTATTAAGAGTTCATTCCACTCTCAGCCTGCTACCAGCTACCTTCAAGAGTTCTGGACTTCTGAGAAACCCATTCCATGATGCCCATCCCTTCCCAGGTATTTTGAGTGCATCCATGTGTCTGATCCAGGAATGTGGTTTCCTCTGTACTAGAGCCACCAAGTCAACAGTCAATCCTGGTGCTGCAGAAGAGAAGCAGTTGTCAATTTGCTCATTGCCATAAGTGGTACATAAAGCACAGCAGACACGCTCCTGCCCTGCCATGGGGAATGTTATTATTACTATTCTTCCTACTCCTGTACAGTTTAATGCAGTTATGGATCTGCCCAGCTAACTAGTTACTTTCTTAAAGACAGATGGAGAGAGTTAATGTTACAACTGTCATCTGGAAAGTAAGTGATTTTAGTCAAAGACACATAGCCCACCTAGATGAAAAGGTAGCACAGCTGTAATCTGCTGGTATCAGAAATCAATCTCATCTTTCCAATAGGGACAAACCAACATTTCTACTTATAATACATAAAGAGAACTAATCATAAAAGTAGTGCTCTAGAACTGACAAATACTGTAGTTTATAAACAAGGGCAATATCATAAGCATTTGGGGAAAAGGAAAAATAAAAACTTCTCTGACTATAAAGTATTTTAAAAAACAGACCGAGAGCCAAAAGAATGAGACAGTCAGCAGAAAACAGAGACACCAATGTACTTGCATGAACAGAAAAATACAATTGAAAAAGGAAAGCAGCAGGCTGTCTGCCAGCAATCTTGATCTTGATCCTACTAAAGTTAATCACAAATTCCTATCAACTTCAGTGGAATAAGATCGAACATTTGAATTAAAAAGAGCTGCAGGCTTTGAAAGGTAACTACAAAATGCTGCTTCTAAAGTTTGTTCTAGCAACATTAACGCAAGCTGCTAAACATAGCATCAGCACACCTCTTTTATATGGCTGCCAGGTGTTACTAGTACAAACCCCAAAATTTACTTTTCATTAACACCTATTGCCCAGAAAATAACATAATTTTGGTACTGATATCTCCATCACCTTCCTAAAACATATTTGTGCTTTGCAAAGAAGTAACACTCCATGCCAAATTTTCTAAAATTGAGATATGCAAAACCATATAGTGATACCAGGGTGCATATGTAGAAGCTCAGTAAGGTGAGTGATTATGAAGCAAGAATAGTGCAACATTGTAAATGTCATATTGTACATTTGCACTTGCCAAAGCCATGTGTACCATGGTGGGCAATGAAAACATAAATCCATACTGACATAATGCACAAATAAGCCTACCTATTAAAAAAATATTACATATGCCTGCTATATCTGATATGGAAGTAATTAAACCTGTGTGAGACACAGTGCAGACGTGCAGGATGACAGCAATGTTCTCTGTGGTCGTGTACTGTGACTTCCTATTTTTATGCTGTAATTCAGAGAAATGAACAATCTTCATAGGCAGTGCTGAATAAAAAAAAAAAGCCCAAACAAGAAACAGATAAAATAGATCTACTGATTCTCATCTTTCTAAGAATATTCTAACCTCAGTACTAGAATGAGATCTGAGCTATGTAATGTACTCCTTCAGCAGGTTGAGCCAGCAATGTAGCACCTTGAATCTGTTTTCACCTCTCTGAGTGATATACCTGCCCATATATCACAGTTTAAACAGGGAATGGTTATTGATACATGGGTTTTTCCTTTTCTTTAAAAATTATTGGCAAATATATAAACCAATTTTACATTAAATGTTTGAAATTAGGCAGAAACAGATTATTCTTCTGCCATATTTTCTGTTTGGAAACACCAGTGTTAGATCCTCCAGTTTTTTCAGGAGGAGGAGTTGCCACACAGACACTGTAAGCTATCATACCTTAAGAAAGGACAAAGTCAATGAATCAATAGTTAAAGCATTTTCTTCACACTATTTGTCTAATGAGTTAATCTGGCATTAGCACAGATGAAATGTGGCAATAATTTTGAGAAGCAAGTGGAAAAACCTGTTTCTGCTCACAATGTTAAGCTAAACCTCTGGCTGTGGTGAAGATGTCTCTTCACCGGGTCATCAGTCCATAGATCCAGGTTGCTCACTGAAGACATGAGCAGCAAATGACATGAAAAGGGAAATGGCTACAGGCTGCAGTGGTTTTCCCTTTACAAGTTAACACTCAAAATACAGAAACACCTGCATACTTCCCTTCCCAAATGAAAACTCATCCTTTAATAAGTTAATATGCAAGCTATTAACTATTACAAGCTAGCTATTATTGCTATATAATTATATAGAGTATTTCATTATCCTTCAAGTATTATTTTCTCTTCTGTCAAAGTTGTCTACTAACACTATGATTCAGATGTTGCTTTTTTTTTTCTAGCCAATATCCAACAGGTTTCACACTGGACATGCTGTCCTAATCTTTTGTTTGAGCACATCCCACTCAGTTCTCTGCACCAGGAGACGTTCCTTACTTTCTCAAAGAAGCATTTTGATCTTGCACGTAAATAGTTTTATATAAAACAATACCATTTAAGTACATAAAGGCAGCAAAATCCTTTTTTCTCATCCTGTTTACTTTGCTTAAATTCTTTTCTTTTGAATTGGAATTGTTGTATTTTTTCACTGCACTTCAGTTGCTTCATTCTCTTTACAGCTAAAAGCTGGCTGATGATACAACTTCTTTTTTCAGCTTCCCAGAAAAGAGAGCATGCCTTGACCATGCCCAGTACAATGTTTGCTGACAGAACCTCCCTTTAAAAAATGCACTTCAGCTGCTTTATTAAATGAGTCACCCAAATGCTGAGGGATACTATATAGCAATACAAATTATGACTGCTGGAGTGGGAAAGAAGCAATGTTATGTTGAAACAACATAACAATGTAAGATAATATCATGAAACAATACAACTGTATGTCCAAAACCAAAGTGGCATAGAACCAAAATGTACATCTGCTGCTACATGTGCTTAGCTCTGTGGTAGGTAAAGTCTGAAAACTATTTTTCTTCTTGTTGCAGTGTTAACTGTTTATTCTTTAAAAACCTGTGCGCACACACACAAATACACATACACATTTATAATAGCACCTACCTCCAAGGAACTCCCTATCCTTGCTTCAAAAAAACCAAAACATCAGTGTCTACAAAGCTGCCTTACTAACTGAAGAATGATGAAATATTAGTTCTTGTTTCTCAAAGCAACTTGCTTGATTTTATCCTTTCCAATAAAGTTGGCTCAGAAAAAGATTTATGAAGCCATTAGTCAAGCAGAAACTTGTACTGAATTCAATACATACTTGATAAAAATCTTATCAACTTCAAAAGCAAATAAAAAAATATAAATTACTGGTAGAAATACAGCTTCCTGCACTATAGTTTCAGTTCCCACACAGAACATAATACAACAGCACACCTGGAACGTCAGAAATTCCTTTTTCATAAATGCAAATGGCAATTTTGTCAGTGCTGACGTAAAAGCAACCTCAAATATGCTACTACATGCAACCAATGTATTGGCTCAAACTCTATCTCTAATCAAAAAGTATTTCAATTATTCTAACAATATGCATTTTGCTCTAGTCAACAGCAAATGATGATGCTAAAGTAAACATTGAATGCCCCAGGAGTTCAAAGTACTTTTTTCCCCTTTCAAAAAAAAACCCAGAATAACTATCCAGAATAAATCTAGATCTAATGATATGGAGCCAGATTTAAAAAAATATTTAGGCACTTAATGATAGCTGCCTAATGAGATTTATGTCTGCAATTTGCTAATTCCCATTGATTTTCACTTGCTTAGGAACCCAAATGCGCATAAATGTCCCACTCTTGTTTTATAAAGAATATAAAGCAGGAGAAATGCAATCATGAAAAGGGTGTATATATTTTATGAATTACCTATGGTGAAGAATAATTTTTACAACTTAATATGATTAAAATGAAATGTTCTAATGAAATGCAGTTTCTTTCATTCTTCCAACTGTCAAATCACGTAGAGTACGTAAGAGCAAAAACTGTTGAAATGAACATGAATTTTGCCTCTGATTTCATTCGGTTTGGCATTAGCACCTGGTCATGATTTTAGCTACATAAAAGCACACCCCTATCCAAAGGGCTTGTGTCTACTATGTATCTAACAAGAACTTCAGAGAAATCTCTTCTGCTTACTGAGCAATCAAACAGCCCAGAGCACAATACCTCACTAGATAAAACACCTCTGTGCACAAGAGTTCAAATCACAGCAGCTCTGATAGAGGCTTTTAACTTAACAGTAAACGATTTTATCTTTCTTATGTAAAGTGCATTTGTTTAGTCAGCGCAGCACTAGAACTGTGCATCAATATTTCCACATCTCTAACATTTGAGTCAATGTATTTTACATTTTTTATTTTCTCAGAGGACTACTGCTCTCCCCTTTCATGGCTAGCATTTCATTTACATATGTGACAGAAAGCCTCTAACTTGGCTTATACGAACAGAAAGTTTACGTCAGCAGCACTGCCAGTACTATCCAGCCAAGGTATAAAAACTTGGCTTTAGTCTTATTAAAAGAATAATTCTTTTTGTTCTTGTTGCTTGGTTTTATTTGCCTGATGGGGTTTTCTGAATACAATTTCAGATTCCAAATAAATGTAGCTCAAGCAGTATTACAGCATCAAACAAATTTACACCACATGCCTTTTTATCCAACTACTAATGTAAGTTCTAAGCAGACCCAATGGGCAATATTAATTTATAATTTGGTTTCCCTGGGGTTTTTTAATTGTGTTAACTATCTAGGCTAGAAGTGAATGAGATTCACATTGTTCTACACCAACACAATTTGTTTACGGATAGACTTATGCTACTCTTTTTTATATAATTACCTTTCTTATCCTGAAATAAAATACTGCTACCATCCAAGAGATTACAGTGGTGAATAAAAGGTAACCACGGGTAGGAGGTAGGGTGTGTAATTAGGTTAGTAATCTGCAGTCATGGTGGACGTGGCACTATGACTGCACAAGATCATTGTGTAGCAAATGACAATTAGAGATACAACTGAATCCTAAGCACTCACAGAAATGCAGGCTTCTCCCATAAACTATCTGTGAGTTTTAAGCAGAGGTCCATAAAGGTTACAATAAAACCTAGGTTCAAAGTCTTTGAATGGCTCTTCCCTTCCTACCCAGTGTTCACAGAAGGAATCTTCCCTGTTCTGCTCTGTTTGGTTGAGAGGGATGGTCACTTAGGAATTCAGAGTAGAGCTGCACCAATACTGAGTCAACCATAGGACTTTTCTTCAGAGTGGGAGAAAACAAAATGACCAAAGAAAAGCCCACAAAAGCTCCACACTAAAGTTGATCCCATGGGTGCACAGGTGCTTCATTGTTCATATGTGATGGCCTCGTGTTGAAACTACTGGATGTTATCTGTCCACAGCAAATACTTGCAACTCAAACAACAGAGGCTTTTTTCTCCTATGGGCTTCCTAAAAAGTGTTGCCAAACACAAACTCTTTTGAAAACCTTAGACATATTCATTTCATCAAAAAAATGTTACCTGTCTACAGCCATATCTCAACTTTTTTCCTCTTCTGGAATATTTTCTGAGTGCAGTGGCCAGCCTAGCACTGGCATATTTTATGGAGCTCCTCCAGTGGTATTACAGTAATAGTACAGTAAGACATTCAGCTCTGGGGTCCCCAGCACAACAAGGTCATGGATCTGCTGCAGCAAGTCCAGAGGAGGCAACCACGATGATTAAAGGGATGGAGCACCTCTCCTATGAGGAAGGGCTGAGAGAACTGGGATTGTTCAGCTTGGAAAAGAGAAAGCTTTGGGGTGACCTAATTGCAGCCTTTCACTACCTGAAGGGAACCTACAGGAAAGAGACAAGGGAGATGTATTTACAAGGGCATGTAGTGACAGGACAAGGGGGAATGGCTTCAAACCAAAAGAAAACATGTTTAGATTACATATTAGGAAGAAATTCTTTACTGTGAAGTTGATGAATCACTAGAACAGGTTGCCCAGAGAAGCTGTGGATGCCCCATCCCTGGAAGTGTTCAAGGCCAGGTTGGATGAAGATCTAAGAAACCTGGTCTAACTGAAGGTGTCCCTGACCAAGGCAAGGGGGGTGGAATGCAATGATCTTTAAAGTCCCTTCCAACCCAAACCATTGTGTGATTCTATGACAGTAACGCCGAAAAGCTCTGCCCTTTCTAGTAAAATCAGTCGAGTCTCCTGCCCAAGTTTCCCCTGCGGTTGTGGAATTACCAGCCACCCAACATTTTCCCGCTGCAGCTGCTGCCGCTGCCAGCTCTGCCTTCCTTTCCCCTGGCGCTCTACATCGCTCTGCAGCTCACCTACCGCCCGGATCCGCGGGTACCTGCGGCCGTAGGGATGGAGCGAGGGATGGAGGGGACACACACACACATCTGGAGCCGCCGGGGAAAACTTCAGCTGCGCTGCCCCGCACGGGAGGCAGCCCCGCGATTTCACCGTGACCCCCCTGGCTTCGAACCCGGCAGGCGGGAGGGCGGCGAGACCCCCGCGACACGCACCCCACCCCGCCTCCCACCTGGCAGCCGCCCCGCCGCCAGGGCCTCCGCCACCGGCGGGGGCACCGGGACGGGCGGCGCTACCTTTGGGTCCCGCTGCGGCGGGAGAGGAGCCGCTGCTTCTCAACGCCGAGGTGCCTCCTGAGCGCGGGGGCCGAGGGGCGAAGCGTGCCCGGGTGTCCCCCGAGCGGCGCGGCTGCCGGTGCGGTGCTCGGTGCGGTGCTCGGTGCGCGGCGCGGGCGGAGCGGTGCGACAGCCCCGCGGCGGCCCCGCGCCCGTTGCCATGGGCACAGCGCCCGCCCCCCGGAGCGCCGCCATTGGCCGGCGCTGACCCCTCGCGGGCGTCGCGGAGCGCCCCGATTGGCCCGGCCGGGCCCGCCGGCGCGCCATGACGCGCGCGCGCCGCCGAGCAGGGACGTGGCGGGGCCGCGGGGGCGGGGCCGGGCCGGGCCGCGCGCAGCTGACGTCACCGGGGGCGGGATACGGGATCAGGGATATGAGGGATGAGGGACGAGGGAGGGATCTGGGTGTTCCGTGGGTCCCCTGTATCCTCCGAGGGAATGCTGGCACTGTCCTTGCACCTCGGGAGACAACTCGCGCCTTACACCCCGTGGCACCCTGTGCGAAGCTCTCCGTCGCAGTAAATCGCTGCTGTTCCCTGTCCGGGCGTGAGCTGGGATGTAGAAATTCGAAAATGTATCTTCGGGCACGCTTCTTGTTTTTCCTGTTTCTTTTCACTCATTTGAGCCTTCAGACCCGGTTTTCCCTTCCTCTTAGGGGAGAAAAGTCTTAACATCCATGCAGATCGAACAACTTAGGAAATTATTTTCAGCTTGCACATTTGTGTAAGGTTTGATTTGTGTATTTCCGTTCCTACCTCGTTTCAGAGTATGGTATCAGGGTGGGGTTTTTTTGGCAATTATTTTCTGTATGCTCTAGGCGTTTGTTCTACACTAGAAGTGCTCAGAAAAGTGGGTTTTAGTGGGTAGGTAAATGGTAGCTGTGATAGCAAATGCACTGCACTTCCTATGAAATACCAATTTCTGGAATAAGCAGTGATGGTGTCTCAATACTGTGAGCCTGTACTCCCATTTAAAGAGATGTACTGATATGTACAAATTATTGAAGAACTTTTATCACTGTGCATTGTATTTCTGTTACTCTAATTTACAAGATAAGCATCTACAAGTTAATTTTTTTAAGAAACTGTTGCAATAGTTTATACAAATCAGAAGAAAAAATAAATTATTGTGGGATTTACTCGGCCTAGGGAAGAAACTCAAAACTGCCACAGGGTTGAGACTTAATTATAATGGGTCCAAAGTGGTGGCTGAAATTGTAGCTTATGGGTTACGCAGGTAAAATAAAATGGGGCTGTAAACTGTCTATGATGACATCTGTGGTAGCAAAACTGTTAAAGTAAGAGGGCTGACACTACTTTGATGTTTCCCTCTCTCAAGAAGATACTGTTACAGACTAGAAAATCATTTTCCTACGCTACAGTTCACTTTAGAAACAGAGTTTTGGGGTCAGTCAGCATTCTTTACCAGTTTCTTGACTGTCATTTTGGGGACCTGGAAGCACTGGAATTTAGTCAGCTGCAGGCAGTTTGTGGCCTGAAAGATGCCCTGATGTGGGAGAAGCACGAGGATTGTGGGGGCTGAGGTCCCCCCTCTTGGGTCTCGCTCCCACCTGCCGTGCTGCCTGTGTGAGACTGGCTGTCCCTTAGGCACAGGGACCACCAGCTATCTCCCCTCAGGAGCCATTGGCTCCAGCGCCCTCCTCATCCCGTGCCTGGGGTCCCCTCAGCGACACCGTGGCAACAACATTCTGAGGGGGTCAGGGGTCCTCAGTGACACCCCTTCAGCGCAGCATCCCGTGCTGGACAGTGGATGAGAGGGGGCGAAGCATCTGGACATGCCACTGGAGAAGGGAAAGAAGGAAAGGGAGGTGAGCACTAGAACTGCCGATTGCCAAGCATTGCGTGGACTCTTCTTCCCTGTGCCTTGGCTCCGCCCTTGGAGTGTGGAGAACACAAAGCCTGAGGGAAAAGTAGGCACCTGGGAGTGGGGATGGGTTCGGTCAGAGTTGCACCCTTACTCTTTGCTTGTATGAAGGACAAAGCTTTTGTGGCCTCTTGTTTGCCCATTCCAAGAAGGAGCTCTCTCTGCCTTGTTGGAAGAATTGGAGGCAGGTCCTTTGTGGGAACCTTCCAGCAGGTTTCCCGGAAGAACCTGCCCTTTTCAGATGCCTGCCAGAAGGTGGCTTGAAGGCACATTGCAGAGTTTTCCTTGGATGCTGCCTTTGCAGAAGAGCTGGGAGATACTTAATACAAATGAGAGATGTGGTTCAGGCAGGTGGGTGGTGCCAGGGGGCTGGAGCAAAGCCCTTCTGCTGGTGGTGCCAGAGGTTTTGAGGCTGCTGTAGTGCACGCGTGTGTGTGGCCAGTGCAGCGTGTCCGTGTGCAGGATGGGTGCAGTGAGGATCAGGGTGACTGTTAGTTGGTTTTCCTGGAGATGCAACTGTTCTCCAGCTATCTGTCTCCTCTAAAATAGTTGGGGTTATTCAGCCTGGAGAAGAGAAGGCTCCACAGAGATCTTACAGCACCTTCCGGTACCTGAAGAGGGCCTACAGGAAAGCTGGAGAGAGACTTTTTTTGCAAGGGCAGGTAGTAGGGTAATAGTAATAGGATGAGGAGAAATGGCTTTAAACTGTAGAAGGGTTTATTTAGATTTGAAAGAAGGAGGAAGTTTTTTACAATGAGGGTGGTGAAACAGTGGTGAAACAGATTGCCCAGAGAAGTTGTAGATGTACATTTAGATGTAGAGGTCAGGTTGAATAGGCTCTGAGCAACCTCATCTAGTCGAAGATGTCCCTGCTCACTGCAGAGGGGTTGGACTAGATACTCTTTAAGGTTCCTTCCAATCCAACTCCTTCTATGATTCTGTGGTTTTGTAGTTTTAGAAACAAATAACCAGCTGCTGAAAGATAATAATTTCTTTTTTTTTCCTTACAGGCCCCATGCTGTTGTCAGGCCTGCTGCTTGAGTGGAGAAGATTTCAATCACGGCTTTAACAGTTTTCAGGTTGTTTTCACCCTCTCCCAATCACAAGCTGATAAGTACTGTAGCCTAGTTAATTGTGCTACTTATTTTTCTCTCTCCAAAAATTATGTGGCTATTTCAAGTCAGGCTCCTTTAACTGCTTTAACTGAAGGGTGGAGAACCTCTGGGTAGGGTGGATTCCCAGCTTTCTGGGGCTGTGTCAACAACCCCTCCAATGATGGTAACTCTTAAACTGTGCTAAGGCACATGGAAAATGAGGTGATTGCTAACAGCCAACATGGCTTCACTGGGGCAAATCATGTCTGACAAAGTTACTTTAGTAACACAGAAGGAGATGTATTCAGAGAAACAGGCACAATCTTCCTCTAAAATACTTTGAGTTAGAACTGGGGCAAGACCCATAATACATTCAGAAGGCAAGTATAGAGTAAGTTGAGGGAGAACTGTTCTAAAGGTGTAGAAAAGTATTAATGCTGGTACAGGACACGAGGATAATTTTAGACTTGAAGCAACATGGAGAAATCACAAAGAGAAGACAGAAGAGGAATGATATCTTGTGTAAGAAGGAGGTAAGACTTGTAACTTGGTACAAGCAATTTTGATACTCTTAACTGAAGAGAGGGTGCCTTGAAAATGAGATGATAATAACGGACACCAAGAAAAACAGGAAGTAAAAAGTGGGGTACTGTGGTTGCAGCAGGAAGTGTATCACTTACAGCACTTTTTTGGCTTCTCATTTCCAGTAATGGAAATACTCTTTAAAAGTAGAACAGAAAGTCTTGTGGTAATGGACATATAGGGCATATGTATGACACAAATCTCACATGCAGCAAGAAATAATAGAATGTCCCATTAAAGGAAAAGGTAGCACTTGATTTCTGATTCAGTTTTTATTTGATTTCCCATGCAAATCAATATTTCTTTACATTTTACTGTATTTTTTTTAACTTATCTGCAGTTTCTATAACGCCATTCTCTCCGCAAAGCAGATAAGTAGCATCTGAATTTTTGGCAAAGGCTAAGTATCAACCAGATATTTACAAGATTGTGGTAGCAATTTTAAGAAATACTTGTCGTTTAAAATTATATCTGCTTCTGTCTTGTTGTAATTATATGCGTGTGATTATCACTCAGTAACTGCAGGGCGAAAAGGAGCAGTCAACATGTGGGCTTTATTCTTGTGATGTTTAGGGGTTTGGGGACTTTATTTACTGTTATTTTTTATAAACCTTGGACTAACGTGGGGTGGAGAGAAGTCAGCAGTGATGTTTCCCAGCAATTTATACCAGGTCTCTGTGCTTCAGTGTTATCATAGATGTTCCCAAAGGGGGGTACAAAATGATGTGAGAAAGTTTGCTGATGACAGGGAATTACTTAGAGCAATAACATTGCAAGTAAAGCTTTTACTTTGGATCTGCAGAGTATCTGATGATACTCAGTAGCTGAGTGATGAAGCAATAAATTATATGTTAGTAATGTAAACTGATTTGCCTTGAAGAAATGGCAGTCTTGGCTTTTTTAACCCAAAATGGCAAGCTTTGGACTAACTCTCTCACTGCTCAGATAGTGGATGTGTAATAAGAAGGTTCTGTGAAAACATTAATGCAGTGCTTAGTGGAGGTCAAAATAGCAAGTATTAGGAGGAATGGAATTGCTAGGAAAATAATAGTATGAAAGGAAAAGAATTGTTATATTGTGGCATAAATCCATCGTACATCTCTATGGTAAGTATGACATAAAGGTCTACCCTTGTAAAGTAAAGAGTGGCATGATGAAGGTAAATAGAAATGGTCACTATTTTTCATAACACAGGAAAAAAGCAATGCAATCATGTGGCAGATTCAGAGGTACGTGCTGAACATTGCTGCCTGTCTTCCCTTTGTATCGCATGCTACAATTTCTCAACCATCATCTGCTCTTTGAATTTATCCCACCTTTTGGATTGCAAATCAAAGTTAAAGTATAAGCTTTCTAACTGCTTTGTGGAGAAAGATGAGGTAGGATCTGATTTATCTTTAAGAGATTAAAGTCCAGGGCACACTTTTCCCTTTCCTATGCATGTTGTGAAAAGTGCAGTTTTGCTCTTTAGGCACTGTGGAAGTAAAGTGCTATTACCTTGTGATGCCGTGAATTGTACAAGCCAAAGGTCTGCCTTTTCCTTTAGGTTTTTAAATGTGCACCCTCATTAAGTTCACAGATGACTCTAAGTTTGGTGGGAATGTTGATCTGTTGAAGGGTAGGAAGGCTCTGCCTGCCGTTCCTGATGAGAGTTTATCTTTAATTGCAAGACTTAGTCTATATGTTTTCCCCTGCTACTCTTCCGTGGGGAATGTGCTGAAGACTGAATCTTTGAGTCAAAGGGTAGCAAGAGCATTTTGGTCTGGAAGCCATTTCCCCAGTCTTTCTAGACCCTGTCCAGTGTGAAGCACCCTTTTATCCTCTGTTACATCTGATTACATATGAAAGGAAATGTACGTGTTTGTGGACATCTGTAGAATGGTGCTGACAGCTTTGGAATTTGAAAACAAAACACCCAAGTGTATCTATGTGCTCAGTGGAACAGTGAGGTATAGACTGCATGTGTATTTGTTTCTCACATTGAAAAAGAAAAGAGTATTGTTGATGCCCTTGTTGGGCCCTAAGGTTATCTTGTTCCTGAAAAACTTGCTGAGGGAATTTGAATGTTACAGGAATGGGAGGATATGGTTGCAAGTTCTGCTCCATCCTGTGTTGTTTTGGACCCTGGCCATCAGGAAACATTTTGTCTATCTCAGAGATGAAACACTTTCTATTCAGAAGTATTATTATGAGCAAGATGTATAAATAATCTGTGGCAAGGAGCTACTTTGTTTCAGAAAGGGACATCATCCCAACTTTTCCTTTCTTTGATGAAATTTTAAAGAGAGATTTCTACAAAAGATGTGCTGGAGGGGAATTTGCAAGGTTTGCATTGACCTACATAAACCTTAGCTGAACATAAAAGTAGCTTAAAAGTTGTTTCACTCTGTTTCTGTCTCCCTTTGTACTTTATCAACCACTGATCTTTATTCTTTGTTAATTCATACATGTTTAATGCAGCATTGCAAATATTTTTCCTCACTTCCAAAACTATTCATAAAAATAAGATTGGATGAGAATATTTGAAAGAGCATTGTTTGTAATTTTCTTGCCTCTGCTGAGCTTGTATCTAGAAAGTGGAAATACAGTCTTCTACCTACCACAGAGGAATGGAAATAAATCATAATGCAAGTGCTTTCAAAAGCAATTACATATCCTGGAGTAGGAAAACTAACAGATCAGTATAACATTTTGTTGCATAACTTGAGGTTTACTTGAAAAGATTGATTCTATGTAGACATTTGCTTTTGTATCTTAACTAGTAATTTCACCAAATGTATCTAATTTGGATGAAAAGTTATGTGGTTGGCCTGATCGATTCCTGGCATGGGGAGGAGGGAGGAAAAGCAGGAGAAAGACGGTTTGAAGCAAAGGGAACAGAAAACCTTGTGGAGAAAGAAAACCAAAATTGCCATATGCTTATGCACCTAACAGTCTCAAGAATATGTTTTTGCAGAACCAGAAATTAGATAAGGATAGAAAAAGAATACTCGTGCCTTTAAAATAATTTTGGAAACCCAACATGAATTAACTGTGCAACTAAATGACCATCACATTATAATTTCTTCTTACAGGCAGTTTCAATATTAAATATTTTATGGTGGTTAGTGTTCATACTTAGTTTGGGAAATAGGGAAATATTAAGCCAAGAGTTCCACAGATTGTGAAGCAAAGAAGTTATTACAGGTTGTGGAGCAACAGCCACACTGGATATAAAAAACCAATAAAATTCAAAACCTGTTGATACAACTTAGTAGTGGAAAGACTGCCCTGGGAACCAACACCTAAGATCTTCCTAGCATCGGTTAGCTACATGCTGCCCAGTTTTCTGGTGTTGACACTGGATTAAAGGCAGCTAATACAGCCTTTCTTTATGGCATTTGCTGTGGTTCCTGCAGTGTTTACAGTTGTGAAAGGGAGTGGAGATGGAAATATCTGAGAGACAGACTGAGCTGTAAAATAGAGGAGGACAACAACAATAATTCTTCTGGACCTTATTTTCTTTACTTATGTTGTCACATCTTCTGGCCTCACTCCCACATCGTTCCGTATTTTATCCCCTCCTCCAATAAAAAGGTAACATACAAGGTAAAAGTTTTCATCAGTCTATCTGAAAGTGCTCTGCAATTGTTCCTTGTTGTAAAAGTGTTATCAAACTCCTTCTGTGAGCCTCAAGATGCAAGTGTATAGTTTCACTTAAGAAATGGCCATTACCAGGGGACTGGAAGGCATGTCTCACCACAGTCCCTTTTCATCTCTCCTCTGGTGTGTCTGAGCCTCTCTCTAAAACTTCTTGTTCAAAGGAACACAGGGAGACCTTTCAAACCCTTCTGAAGGGTCATCTTTCCCCAACCTACCCAAAAAATCATGCAGTCTCCATGCCGAATGGAATGACAGACTCTACTTGCAGAGATGGAAACAAATATTATTTCCTATGTTATTTTTAAATTAATACTATTCTATGATGTTTTAAGAAACTTTACCAACTGAAGAGACTGCACAAATTTGTTTTAGATACTCGCAGTCTTAAGACTTTATCATCTGGTAAAGGTGAAACTTCTTTCATATTAATGACTGGAGATATAGGATCCCTCATAGGGCTCAAATTTTGGGCAAGAATTGATGTCTTGCATCAAAATAATCTGACTTGCATACCACTAAGTGTGACTAGTAGACTGCAGTCAAGTTATTTATTAATTTCAAGGTTTTCAAGCCAGTGAAGATATCAGCATCAGATTCTTTTAAATCCTTTACTACAGCAGTCCAAAACATTAATTTCCAGTGCTTAATGATCACAGAGGGGCATATGGTTTAAACATGGCTTTAAAAAAAAAAAAAGCTTTCAGTACAAGCTTTACCTCTGTCATCACATCTGTCTGCCTTTTGCCATTAGGCAGACAGTGTATTTACCTTTGAAGTCCTAAGTTTGCAAAGGTGCCAGTCATGCTCTATTAGTACTCCCTAATCTCCATGCATGCACTTAGTTGAGAGAATAATGCAATATTTGTTCTTTAATTTTAAACTAATGGTTTCTAATGAGTGGCAGGGTCTTCAGTGTTGTAAAAGTCTGTTTTCATCTTAAGTGACTGGGGATGGGTCACTAAAATGGTAGATGGTGAAATAACCTAGCAAGCTTATTTCAGTTTCCCTAACCTATATAATTAATTAGGAGAGGAAAAAAATTAAAAATGTGGAAAAGTGTTATTCACTAACTCCAAACAGTGAATTCTCTGAACTGTGATATCTGAAAGGAGATTAAAGTATTTCTGAAGTAATTTAGGGTTAAAAGGGACTTTCTGGAGACAATCTAATACTTACAGAAGAGCCTGTGGGAAGCTGAATATCTGAGCTCTGGTCTTAACCACATCCCACCATGTGGCCTGGTTTTTAGGGGCTAAATATACTCCAGGGTTTGCTGCAAATCCCCTTTATTGAGTGGTCAGATGGAATGTTAACAAATTACATTATGATACCCACTGTCACTGAAACAGATAGTTTAAGCTTTTTGCTCTGGTTCTTTCTGTTCAATCTTCCTTCCTTCCTTCCTTCCTTGCTTCCTTCCTTCTTCTGAATGCAACATAATACCTTTTAAGACCAGCCATTACAGATTCCAAACTCCCAGGGATGTTTTAATTATCCATGGGATCAGCCCTGTCAATTTTGGTGCTAGACTAGAAAATGAGTAAAGCTTAATTTCTACTAAAATCAGATTAAAGAAGGATTCTTTAAATGCCTTCAGTGTAAGCCCTCTACAGCTGTCAAGCTATCTGTCCTTTTCCTTAGAAAACAGTGCATTGACTCCAGAGCTCACGAAACTGTGATGTGAGAATAGGATTTTTAGACTATTTTAGCCAATTGCATTGCATTTGTGATTGCAATAAATTTAGGGAAAAAAAAGAACCCCATCTGTTTCACATCTGTACCTTCTCCCTTTAGAGAAAGCTGTTATGCATACTTAAAAATACCTAGGGAATTCTCTAAAAGGCTGGGTATGTTTCGTATATTTTCGACGTTGAAAAAAAGTCGACTTCTTGTCTGTCTTCAGAACAAGCTATTAAAGTCTCTCTCAACCAAAGAGAAAGGTCAGGGATGATCAGTACTGTGTGTTCTCTGCTGCTCTAGAAAGATGTTCCAGAACCATTGCATGGTTGGGCCATTTTATAAGACTAGCACGTTAATCGTTATTCAGGTTTTAAATGTCACCAGGTTTTAGAAAAATACTGGCTTTTTTACTTAAACCTTGTGGATTTTCAAAGGTTTTTAATATTAGATAGGAGGAGGGCACTTTACTTCACAGTCTCACAACTGAGAGTTGGACTTGTTTTTAATAATGTGAGACTAAGGAGGACAGGATGCCCTTGCTAACAGAGAATGCACAAATAGCTGGAGGATCTAACTTTTCATTAGTGTGGTATTTTAACACAAAGCTTTCATGAGTTAGGGATTCATCCAGGAACCTTTGGGAGATGCCAAAACACTGCGGGTGGATTCCTCCATTGGTTTTAGTGGTACGAAGCAAAGATAATTTGGGGGGTTTAAGGCTATGCTTTCAGTGAAACTACAGCAGAATTTCCATTGATTTAAACACAAAACCAAGATCATGCTTAATGCCATGCTTAATGATGGATTCCTGACTGGAATGATTAATTTCTGCTCTCCCAAAACACTATACAGTATTCTAAGAGAAGTAGTATTTGCAGGTGCCATATACACAGTTTAATATTTTTTTTTCTGAAAGGCTTGGGATTTAGTTAAATATTCACTTCTATTAGAAGTAATATTTGCAAGTGACATATACACAATTAAATCATTTTTTTTCTGAAAGATTTGAGATTTAGTTAAAATGAGGTAACTAAAAATGTTTCCATTTAGTAATTTCTAACAGTCATTAGACCATTCTATACTTTCACCACACACACACATTAACTTAAATACTTGCTGCACTGTTAGATTGGTATCATGGGCAGAATTACCCAATGGCACTTCTGAAATGTCATTCCTTTATCTATATCCTTCAGCTACTCTTCAGTATATTTCTCAAGCAAAGGCCAATTAGTATTCAAAACTTCATATTAAAATTATATTTGGAAAATAAGCAGTTTTCTTAACATTAATACTTCCAATTGCTTCAATACTGCCTGTGCTCTGCTTACTTAGGACAAAGTGCTGTGTTTCTCTGTAGCCTGATGTGTCACTGTTTCATTGCAGAAGGATGACTGTGGATCCCAAGAAGGTTTGCTGACAGGTGATTTCTCTGATACCTTGGAAGACAAGAAAGGACATTCCCAGCATGTTCTGCACACCTACACCTGGGTGCACAAGCTCAATCCAGACAAAGTTCATTTATTCTGATGGATGGAGTATCCACGAAGACTGGGTTTGTAACGAGGCCAGAATTGTGTGGTGTGACAATCAGCTGTCCTCCTGGAAGTTTCTCAGTGAGCTGTGCATGCATGAACACACATTTCTTTTTTTCCTCCCACACACAAAAGCTCTGTGTCAAGTTGTTTGAGTGAGTTGTGACACGTATTAATGTTGTTGGCTTCTAATGTTGTTGGGTTCTTTCCACTGGGGGCTGACTACTGCAATCCCATTGGAAAAGTTTTCCACCAAACTCAGAAATAACTTTCGTTAAAACTCTATCCAGATACCCTCAAGCATGAGTGTCTTTCTACTCATGAATGTAAGCAGCAAAGAAAAGCAATAAATCCCTTTGAATAATGTGCCAGTGCTCTACTGTTATGTAACTGTCATTCCTAAGTAAAAGATGCCTATTTACCAATTAAAAAATAATGGTAAGGATTTAAGGGATTTTTAATTAATTCTGCTGCTTCCAGAATATCTATTAGATAAAATCTGTTGAATTTAGATAATTGACCCTTTACTTGAAAACTTTTTACAAATGTTCTCCAGGAACTTCCCCTACTTAACTTCCCCTATGAAAACCACAAAAAACTGTATACCAAAATACAAGGATTAAGGGCCAGAGCCATGACAGATTCAGACTTGTACGGGGATATGAAAACACCCCGTTGAATGTACTTGATAGGATAATTTCTTTTCACCAATATACACTGTTTGACTACAAATAAATACAGGACATAAGGAATTGTTCAATATTTTTATAATAGTAGAATATTTCCATTGTCTTGAAATGCTTACAGAACTGTGAAGTTGTGTTACTGATGATCATAGGGTTACTACAAGAAGCTTCACGCAATTAACTTATACAACAAAGGAAACACCAGCTTTTATCAGGGAGGACTTGGATCTTCCATGGAGTTGCAGGAATTTGGGCAGCTGGGAGAAGACCCTGTAGCCTCTTTCTTAGCAGCCTTCCAAAGAGATCACCGTGGAAGTGTCTTGTGTAAGACTCCTACAGGTAGTGCTGGTCTGTTTGTTTTAAACTCTTTGATACAGGATAATTCAAGTGGGTAGTCAATATGAAGTTTTATCATCCTCTGTCCTTGGATGTCTCATTAAGCATGACTTGCTGTCATTGGGATTTTAAATGCCAGAAGGCTTCTCAATTACCTCAATTATCTTTGCCCAAGGAATGATTGCTATTTCCAGGCACGCATCCTGTTGCCCGCAGTTTCTCACTCAGGTTTTTCTGGCATCATTCTTACATTAATAGCCCTTACCACAGCATACATCAGACTAACAACTATCCCACGGTACCTCCTGAGCACACTGCAGCACTGACACAGTTCCTGCATGTGTTCTCTAACTCTCCTGCTTCCACCCTATTCTAGGAACTATTGGAAGCTTCATTTTATTTAAAACCCTCAAATTATAGAAATCGTGCATATCACATAGAACACATTCTATCCAAAAAACATTTATTGAAATTTCTTCTCTGATTAAATAGACCATCTGTAAAAGGGAGTTGTATGGGAAAAAAAAAGTAGATAAAAAAGTTATCACAAAGTATTTACAGAAAAACAAGGAGTGAAATGTGTCAAATTGGGTGAATATGAAGAATATTTTATGAATTTCAATTGTATGCCCTGTCATGCCATTTTGTATAGAATGTTGCCTAAACTGTATGGGACATACAGTTTCAGTGCCAAGATCTATAGTAATATTTTGGCTTCTAATGCCTAAATTCCCATTTACTGAAGCAGGACCTGGGTCCTAAGAAATAAACCCAAGACGATATTTACTTGCACTTGAAACTATCATCAGCTGGTTTTGTGGTTTTTATTGTAGAACAGAATTTTCTTGTTATATTTAATCCTTAAATGTGTAACATATATATAGCCAGCTGATATTGTATAGATTTTGAGAACCATATGCAGACCTTAGAAATGCTGAAAACATATGCAAACTGTTGCATAACAGTGAAACAACAAAAACATAACCACAGCCTAATTTTTCTTTCATTCATTACTAACACTGATATCCCCTTTCTCCCTGAAAGAAATTCACAGCAAAATATTAATAGGAACATACTGTTGACTAAACATCTGCGGATCTAAGTAAGAGCCATCTAAGCTTGGATAAACACTGACACAAAGAAAAAGAAAAGTGAGTATTAGAGTTCAAATTACCAAAAAAAAGGCACTGAAAGAGTAATCTAGGAAATTATACTGAATTTTCTAAAGTTGTCGTTTTTGAGGAAGTAATACAGTCTTTTGCTTTCTTTAGGAGTAAAAAAGAACCTGTCTCCCTCTGCTGGTTTTTAGAGAAAAAAAAATGTTTGTAGATACTAAAAAAGTCCTAGCTGAACTTTTGATACAAATCATCAGTTGTTCCAGAATTAGATCTTAAAACTTTTTGCCTTCAAATACAAGGGGGTCACCTTGAGGACATCAGTATATTGATTAGCTGAAGATTGGTAGACTTTTGTAGTATTTATTCTGGTTAATCTTAGTTTCTCAGTATATTTAACAATTTCTTTATATGTACATCTTTAAGAAAATATAATAAGATAAATTTAAGCTGTTTTGCCTTTAATTCAAACATCCTGAAGAGCAGCCTAACACTGGAGTCGTAGATGTAGACGCATAATTTTCCTTTCCTGCATTGTCTGGAAAGGACTTTACAATTCAAATAAAGCCTTTCTCTTTCACATATGAGTTTCTAAACTGCTCCATAGCTGTAAGTCACAGCTCATAAGGCTTTTGAAGACACACACACACACAAGAATGGCTACAGCACTGAGCACAGCTCACTGGCTGTGACAAGCGCAGGAGGGTTCTTTGGGATTGCAGTGCTGAGGTTGGCTGCTCCCTGCTCCAGGGGGTGCTCACACCTGGCTGCCACGCAGCGATGCGCTCCCCGCCCCTGCCGAGCTGTCACCTCGCGGTGCCATTCCCCCAGACCGCTCCACGAGGCAGTGAGACACCCACACGTGGTGTCTGCCACGGAGAGTGTATCAGCAGGTGAACTTTGTGTTGCAATCTGCATCCCGATGAACGAATGCTCGGGAATTTCCACGCTGCACGAAGTGAGCACCACGTTCTGGAACACGTCATGGATTCTGCGAAAATGTTTTTGTCCCGGGTACAGTACGCTCCGTCTTCCTACTGCCAGAGGAAAAGTATTTGTCCTTTAAGAATCCCTGTGCTCCTACAAACAATTTCTTGTTCAGAAAAAGGATACTCTAACAATAGACATCAAGTTTATTCCTTCCAGTTAAAGGCAAGTAGCAATTCCAGTAGTTCAATTGAGGCATTCATCTGTTAACTCCGAAGAGCTTACCTGAAAGCATTTTAGGCTGAGAAGAAAATTAAGGAAATTTTGGGTTTAAAGTGGGTTGTTTTGGGGATTTTATGTATTGTTCCTTTCTGTTTTGATGGGGGGGGGGCAGTTGGTTAGTTTCTTGTTTTGTTTTGTTTGATTTTGGTTTTGTTTTTTATTGTTATCATCACCAAAACACATTTGTTAAGCTTTGTTATACGTAGCCATCCTTTTGGTCTAGGTATACATCAAGCTTCCTTGTATCCTAAGTATTGTTTTAAAAGGCATCTGCTAGCTGCAGTTTGTTGCATTTCCAGTTAATGCCAGTGTCAGTGTTGTTAGTTACACAAGTTGATTTGATTTTTGCATATGTTGTGTGGGAATGCTTTTGGGATGTTTGAGTATCAACATAGTGAGCACAGTGCTTACTTTCTCCAAAAATTTGACCAAAGTCTCTCGTTTATTCTGCCTGCGTTATGCAATATAAATTTTCATAAGAATGGTACTTAGTAACTTGTGGGTTTTTTGCAAGATATAGCTTTACCCAGTGTCTCCTGAGAGCTACTGTGGCATTTGGTCAGTGTATCACAGACAAGACACACAGTAGCAAGGCAGTGAGCCTGCTAAGACACACATATTGTGCACTGATTTTACACGGGTGTATTAATAACTTCCTGTATGAGAAATACTTTAAAACTGATGTCATGTTTGCATGTGGGAATGTGTAACTTGTAATCATCCATTCCTAAGCAAGTCTGCAGGCTATGCCATTGTTCCCTTCCTTGACTCAACTCTCTAGGGTATAGAGTCACTCTACCTGAGCTTCCAATGCCAATCAATTCTCACTTAAGAGTTATTTTGGCAGTTATTTTGGCTGCCCAGCTATGGAGAACACTGCATGGCATCTGGTATACAAATGCTGTTTCTAAAACCGGCTGGTACTGGCTTTAGAGTACACCCAGTAATCGGTACCTATGTAATGTGAATTTAACGGAGAAACAATGAAAGCAGAGGCAAAAGTACTGATGTTGGGGTTGCTCTTCAGTGTAAGGTGCTGGCCTGTATCAGCACTAGGGAAGTGATTGTCCACTGTACTCGGCACTGGTGAGGCCACACCTGAAATCCTGTGTCCAGTTCTGGGCCCCTCAATTCAGGAAAGACATTGAAGTTCTGGAGCATCTCCAGAGAAGGGCAACAGAGTTGCAGAAGGATCTGGAGCACAGGTCCTATGAGGAACAGCTGAGGGAGCTGGAGGTGTTTAGCCTGGAGAAAAGGAGGCTCAGGTGTGACCTTATTGCTCTCTACAACTACCTGAAAGGAGGTTGAAGCCAGGTGGGGGTTGGCCTCTTCTTCCAGGCAACCAGCAACAGGACAAGAGGAAATGGCCTCAGGCTGTGCCAGGGGAGGTTCAGGTTGGACATCAGAAAGAATTGCTTCACTGAAAGGGTGGTCAGGCACTGGAATGGTGGAGTCACCATCCCCGAAGATGTTCAAGAAATGACTGGACTTGGCATTTAGTGCCATGGTCTAGTTGACAAGATGATGATTGGTCAAAGACTGGACTTGGTGATCTTGGAGGTATTTTCCAACCTTAATGATTCTGTGAAAGCAAATGAAGGAACAGCACATTCAGTTTGTGTTCAGAACAATAAAAGGAAATCAATACCTATTTAACATAAAGTATCTTTAGAACATTTTGAAAGAAAAAAAAAGGGATAATGCTAAAAAGCATGGGTTTAAATTATTAAAATAAATGCAGAATAGAGGAAAAATTTCTGACAAGAATGAAATAATTTCTAAGGAAAGACATGGAAGGTTCTTACAGTTATTGTGGCACTGGGAGGCAGGGTTGATAATAGTCTAAAATTCTGCACTAATCCACAGAATGAACCAAATAATCTTTCCTATCTCAACTAGTACAATTCATATTTGACCTGCTTGTACTGTCACATATTAGGTAACCTTATGGATAGTGATCAGTAAAAGAGTCATGATCGTAGAATCATAGAATTATAGAATGGCTTGGGTTGGAAGGGACTTAAAGCTCATGTTAGTTCCAACATGATCTTGTTGAAATTGTTGGATGTAGCAGCTGCCTTTTGTTCAGTCTAAGCAGATTAATGCTCCTCTGGTTAGAGATGGATGAAACATCGACAAATGGTTGTCCCAGGGCTAAACCATGTGGCCAGTGAGTTGGAGGTGTAATTGGGAGCAATTAATGTGACCTGCATGTGAAGGGGAAAGCAGCATAAGCACCATGGTACTGATTTGCACCAGGAGCTGCTGGTCTTTGACAATCCCAGTAAGAAAGGCACTGTGCCTCTGTGAAGTATCATTTGAACTGCTATTTATTACAACCAGCACTGTGAGGAAAGAGAGGATAGCACAGATAATCCTACAACCCTGTATATGCTGGGAACCCTCAGCTGTGCAGCATCAAGTGGGCACAGCACGCTCCACAGAACCCATTCCTGGAAAAGGGTTTCCCATGTCAGGTGTTACAGGATTCTCTTGCAAGACAATAATTCTGTCCATTATTTCTACTGACAAACGGAAAGGGTGTTGACATGGGAACATCTTGCTGCACTTTTGGATAAAGCCAAGGACCCGCAGATGGTGCAATCACTGGTAGCAAGTGGGAGCTGCCTATAAACTCTCGGTATAATGGGCTACAAAGTTTATCCTGTGGCCAAGGGAGACAAAACAGGTCTGAAGGGCAGGCAGCACAGCACAGTCTGATTGTTATGTGGGTCACTAACTCCTCCAAACACAGTGCTCTTGGGGCCAGGATCACCACAGGAGCCCAACAGAGGAGGTGGCAAGGAGACATGACTGTCAGGAGAAAGACTCTAAAATGCAGCCTGAAAAGAAGGTATATTTGGACAGACAGTCTGGAAAGAAACGTAGAGCTTGAGAGAAAAGTAGTTTTCTTCTACTGTATTCAAACCTGGAGCAGAATTGGCTTATTGATTGTCAATACTGGAATGGCACTAGAAAGGATTGATATCTCCTCTTAATAACTGACAGCCTGAAAAAAGTCTGATCACAAGGGTAGTAAGAACTCTGCTAATTTTTTAATCTGTGTAATTAAAGAGTCATGCCTATGGTGCTTCTCCAGGAACATATTTTGTGTCAGCCTTCCAAGTTTACATTTTGCTCTTGTTGAAATCACCTGCAAGGGCTTTCATTGACCTTACTGGTGCCAGGTCAAGATTTATTCAATAGAGAATGCGTAGATGCTATAATGGTGGGGCTTATATACAATCACACAGAATCACAGTCAGCAATGTATTTCTGACTAATTTTTGTTAATTCATTTATGTGACACTTTTTCATGTGTCTTCTACGCTTCATTAAGTGTTTTGTATTTTTCAGAATTTCGGTGTGCTAAAAGTGCTGAATAAAATACTGAAATCTTTGCTTATTTTAAGTAGTATCCTCTGAGTGGATGGAATATAAAGTTATTCCCTCTGGAACTCTTTTACATCTACATTACAAATCATATTGTTACTTTTAAATGCCCATGACAACTTTTAATTTGATCTTATGAAAGGCCCATTGTCTAAACTTTGTATAAAATCCCACATGCAATACTTTTGGGCATACCCAAAGCATTATGTTCTTTTGAAGCTATTGTGAAGGTCAAACCAAAATATTTGGTCTTTTTTTGAAAAGCCTTGGTATGTCAAGAAGGTTGGAGCTGACAACCGGGATCTGCCCGTGCCGGATAAGAAGTTTCATAAGTTAAACCAAGCAAAATTCTGTGTAGTGGTACAGAACAGAACGCAGCGGAACAAACCACCGGGGTCGGCAACTGGCGAGCGGGGAAAGCTTTTATCCCTCCAGCCAAGCCCCGTGTGCCGGGGGCTCCTCCAGCGTCACTCCCCGGCCCCGGCCCCGGCCCTTCCCCCGCTCCCGGCGGCTGAGGAAGTCCATTGTGTCCGCGGCCCCCCCGCCCCCGACGGACATTTCTGGTGCGTTGAGCAAGTTCCCAGCCATGCCGCGCATTCCTGGGAAGATCGGGCGATAAGGGGAGGAAATGACGGAGAGTCACCCCAGCGCCACCACCCGGCCCCGCGGCCCGGGGGCTCGGCCACCCCCGCGTCGGGGCAGGACCCCCGGGCGGGGCCGGGCGGGCCGGGGGCGGGGCGGGCCCAGGTGAGGCGGGGCCGGGCCCGGGGCCGGGCCGAGCGCAGCGTCCGCCCCCCCGCGCGCCCGGCGGAAGTGAGCGCACGGCGGCGGGGCGGGGGGAGCCGCCCGCAGCCTGGAGCGCTCCCGGCGGGAGCCGCGGGACCGGGGGAATGGCCGAGGTAGGCGCGGGCAGCCCCCGCCGCCGCGGGTCGGGCCGAGCCGGGGACTCCGCGCTGTCCCTGTCCCGCCCCGCCGCGCTCCGCTTTGCTCCCCGCGCCCCCTGCCCCGCGCCGCCCGCTGCCCCCGGGGGTCGCCCCGCCGGGACCCTTCGGCCTCGGGGCGCTCCCGCTGCCGGCCTGGGCTCGGCCCCGGCCCCGGCGGCTGCCGGAGCTGCCCGCGCTGCCGGGCGGCACCTGCGGGCGGCGGGGCCCGGGGGTTGCGGTCCCCGCACGGCCCGTCCCGTCCCCGCCGCTCGGGGTCTGTGCGGGCTCTGCCTGCGGGACGTGCTGCCAGCGGGAACTGCGCTCTGGAGAGGCGCCGCTCCGGGCGCGGAGCCGGCCGGGGGAGCTGCCCGCGCCCCGCGGGTGGTTTTTGGACCCGAGGTGAAGTCTCCGGGGTGCGGGGAGCTGTCACCGGCACGGGGCAGGGAGCCTGGGGAGGCTCGCCCTGCGTAGGGGGCACCTTGGCGGTCGCTGGAAGAACGCACCAGGTTTACATTTCCTTTTCTTCGTCTCCTCGTTGGCTTTTGAGGGGGTTCGCTTGCCCCGGGTTGGTGCGTTACTGTGGTTTCAGAGAAGTTGGATGTTTACAGAGCTGATCCTTAAACAGCTCTGCTGTTTCCTCCGGGAGCTTTTCCGAATTACTAGTGATGGATGGAAGTGTGTGACTGGCTTACTGTTCTTGACTCGATCGAGTTTATTATTCTGCATCAACACAATAAAAACGGTATACCTGCACCTTTGTTAGCACAAGTAACCTCCCAGTCCAGCTATGCTGTTGTTGGGAAAAGGATGTGGCGTAAGATGCACTCAGAAGAAAAGAGTTTGGAAGAAAAAAAAGATGGTTTTCCTAGTCATTGTATTACTTATTACAAGTGTGATGCTAGAGCATAGCACAAACTGATTTGGGGTAGAGGAGAGTTGCAGACGTTTTAAATAAGAACCTTGCGTGTTTAATGCAGATCTCTTTCCAAACGGAACTGAAAATTCAAGAAAAAACGTGTGATGTTTGTACAAGATATTGTGCAATATTCGTTTAGAATATAATCTGTGTTCAGGAGTGGTAGTGGTGGATGATTTATGAAGAATCCAAAGGGGAAGCAGAAATGGGGCAGGGGAAATGAAATCAGACACACAAAAGTATTTTGTTAGTTGGCTTTGTCGTCTTTGAAGGCAATTGTTTCCTTCATTCCCCTGACACTGAGAGTGGGCCTGGAAAAAACTTTATTATGTATCTGGGAGAAAGAGAAGTTGCTTAAATTGAGATCACTTAAATTGGAGATCACTTAGCATATTTGTGGGAGGGGGGAAAAGGGACTGTAATTGCCACCAAGTTCTGTTGTTTGTGTTTTGGGGTTGTGTTTTTTGTTCTAAAAGCAAGTTGAAGCAAAGCCAGTAGGAGAAAGTGGGCAGTGAAAGAAAGTTGCATAGAAGATAAAGGCACTGAGAGAAAACACAGAGAGACTGACAAATACTTGAAGTAAAGTGCCCTTTTGAGGACGGGACCACAAACTAGGCAACTAATAGGTTATTTAGAGTCCCATCTTCTTAAATGGTGTACTGTATTTGAATTTTTTTTTATGTTCAAATTTCCTTTACATTCTTTTACATCTCTTAAAGATGATTGTTTTTAAAAAATACATGGGAGATGTCAAAAAAGATTTAAAATTTTGACTGATTTAATAAAATAGATTTGCCCTCCTTGATTACAATGCAACAGTAATCCTGATTTAGATACTTGAGGTTCCTCTCTCCTTTGGGTTATTATTGTCATTGTTAAGAACTCAAACACAAATGTTCATCAGTTTAGGTAGTCAGTGTATTGAAATTGATTATTTAGTTATTTTTATCTGATTTGAGTAGCATTCTGTGTCATAACAAAGATAATTAAATGCCTTAAATAGAAAATGATGCACTAAAAAAATATTTTCTGAATTTGTGTTCCTTTGTTTCTTACTTCTCAAACTAAGTTGAAACTGATGATTTCTTATCCGGTTCTGCTGTTGTATCTGCTGTCTAGCTGGAGAAACTTGGATTACATTGTTTTAGAAATAAAAATGCTGAGATGATGTTTTGGAGCTTTTTTTTTGTTGTTGTTGTGTTAGACTTTTATGTGGGATCAAAACCAGACCAGTATGGGATTATTTAGAGAAACTAATGCTAGATTTGAATTTTATTTGAGCAGGATTGTATACTGTTTGCCTTTAAACTCTTAAAGAATCTTAAGGCTGACTTATGGGAGCTTTAAAAATTGCAGTAAATTAGTACTGGTAGGTAGGCCAGTGTAAGTATAATGCTAACATGACTAGAATTCATAAAATATAGTACATGTTTTAAGGTCAGCCTTAATGATATTCAGATGATGACGTTCCATTTTTTTATTTTAGAAGTATTGTCTTTTAGTGTTTACAGTCAGTGCAGAAATTACTTGGTATTTATTTATTTTTAGAATAGTACAACAAACTTAAAAATGAGGCAGTACATCACAAATGCAAATTGTTTGCCTCGTGGAAGTGTAATTGTAAACATGTTGCTCCATTTTAAGCAGAAGATGTGGATGTGTGACTAATTACCAGAACCAGAGTTCAGTTTTTATCAACAGTGGTCAATAAAATCAGTCATCTAAAGAGCATCATCCAGCCTCTTTGTAGGCGAGGAGGTCACAGTGAAGTCAGTTGCTGCAGGAGAATGATGAAGTTGTTTCCAGACATGGAAGGGAAGGAGGGAATGTTTCAAAGCGTTCCAGTAATGATAAACCTCACTCAAGCTATAGAAGTTGCAGAATAAAATGCTTTCCTCAAAGCTCACATTTAAAAAAGCTATGAGAAATATTACTTTAATCTGTACCTTAGTCTGTACCTTGGAAATGCAACCTGACATTATTTCCTTAGATTAAGGATTTAGTTTGTTCCAAGCGATGGCCACTTGTGAGTGCTTTCATAGAAGAGATTGAAATCGAGGGCAAAGGTATGTTTGCATGTTTCATGTAACTTGTAATTTGAAGTTTACAAACAAACCATCACTTACAAAAACCCAGCCACAATTGGAAGCTTGCAGTACATGGTGTATGAGGGCCTCATGGTATTTGTGCTGAGAGGATGTCGCTGGTTCCCGTCTGCAGATTGGGCAGTGCATGATGACCTAGAGTAAATAATTTAGCTTGTAGGTTTCAATATTGTAGGTGATATTTTTAGGAGGTGCATTTAGAAGAGGTCATCAATAACTGATGTGATCTTCTGCTTAGATTGTAGTCACAGTGAAGAGCAGAGCATGGTGGCAGTGCTGAGTTATGAGGCGAGTGCTGAAAGTTTAGATGAGTTCAGCATGCGGCTGGACAATTTGTGGATGAAAAAGTTCATCAGGAGTCTTAATCTTAGAGAAGTTACCTCAGGATTCAGGAAGTACTTGAGTGGCAAATCAGTGGGGACTAGAAGGGTATTTTGAGGAAGTGTCATTACATGCTTGTCTTGGTTTAGGTTTTTCCTATTTGCATTTCTGAAGCCACCCTTAGAGACAAGATAAGGATGAGATGAACCTTTGGTCTGACAGGGTGTAGCCACCCTATTCAGTTTTCTACCTGCGTATTGTTAAAAAAAAACAAACAAACAAAAACAAAACCCAAACAAAACCCTGTGATCATTGAATCAATACATGTAATAAGCATTTAGTATTTTCTAATGGATAAAGCAAAAAGGTACATGTGAATTGTGTGTTTGTTCTGTCAATTAATAATCAGCAATTCTGCTTCATAGAGTTCTATGAATGCGAGGTTTGTTGACTAAGAAGCATCTGCTGGTTATAACTGAAACTTTGCAAGTTTCCTGCCTGAGGGGAAACTCATCTGCTGAAGCAAGTGGTGGAAATAATTTGGCTACTGCAGCAGAATTGCATTTGGTTAGACTGGTAGGGTGATACTAATACAGTGATACAGACTTAAACCTGGGCCAGAGCTGTGGTGTCAATGTTTCGTCTCAGTGCGTGTTTTTGATTATGTTTGGTTGAAGGTGTGTACTATGCCCTGCTGCACAGGGAGTAAAATTGTGGTGGAGGGTTGTTTTCATCTCCCTGTGTTAACAGCCACTGTACCTTGCATCATGAACTTCCTGCAGATGGCTGCATTTTGAATGTTTTGTGACATCAGGAGGATATCTTCAGGGCTTACTTCAGGCATGTAACTTAAGAAAAAATGTGTTTTAACATGGTCCTCTGTCTGTGCTGTAGAACGTTATAAACCTATATGAAAGGTGTTTGGGCATTGCTGCCTGGATAAAGCCCTGAGCACCCCTGTCACCTTCTCATAACTGACCCTGCTTTGAGCAGGTAATGAAACTAGAGACCCCCACCAAGGCCCCTCCCAGTCTTAATTGTTCCATCAAAGTGATATTCCAGAATAAAGTTACTTTGCAAATCAGGGATTACAGCACTGATTATTTAGCTGGGGGGGAATCAAAATATTTGAATAGAAATGGAAGAATAGAAAAAACCAAAACACCTAAGCCAGTAGCTAACGTTGATTCTGTATGAAATATTTTGTGTTGCGTGAGTGTTTTCAAGAACCCTTTGCAAAGAGGGATTGGTGGGAAAAATAGGGAATAGTCAGGGTGACGTGGAGAAAAGCACAACTTCAGAGGTGTCTGTAAAGCAAGAGAACCAGTAAAAAGTTTGTAAAGCCAACTTTTGAAACACGGGGAGTGCAATTGAAAGTATTATTCTGTAAGGAGAAACATTGCAACAGAACTAGAATTCTTAGCCTTTGTCAAACAATGCTGGTAATAAGCTTGGCTGTAAGGCATGGGAAAAAAACAATCTTGGCCCAGTATATCAGAATGAAACAGCCTGAGATGCCATCAGTTTGATTATTGCTTTTTTCTGGTACCTGCATCAAGACAATACTGGGCAGGAACAGAATAGCAGGTGTGCTGCTAGAGAGCTGAGAAGAGAATAGGGAGAAATATAGGGATACAAAGGTTGATGAGTAGTTCTGCAGCTGATGGAACTGATGCCAAGTTTCCTGTTGATTTGTGTCTTCACAAATTGGCTTTAAGGGCTTCTTACCACAGTTCAAGTATTTATAAAGATTATCCTGCTAATAAATCTGCAGTGTCCAGTAATATGAGCACATGCTACAGTTTTCTTCTAGCTGTGACACCCGGTGTTCTTGGCAGGGTCTGGCTGCTTGCTTTTATAAAACTTATATGGAATTTAATTATCTTTAAGACCCCCATCTCTTTAACAGACTTAAATGAAATGGTGATTGGATTCAGAATTTGAGGGGAGGAGTATAACAGCACAAATATGCTGGATAAGCTTGCAAACCTGTGGTGGCAAATCTGGATGTATCCACATCTACTGATGGAATGGCTTGCAGGGGCTAATGATGCAAATGCCTGGTTCCAGAAGGGGAAGAGTACTTTGTGGCAATGGAAAACACATGATCTGTAGGTAGCTGTGGCTGCCTACACTGAGGTTTGGCTGGAACATCATGACAGATGCTTGTTGGAACATTGATCAAAAACTCCACATTCTACAGTTAAAAAGTACGGCATATAAAATAATGGTCCTCTGCACAGTGTCCTGCATGAAAATTGATTTCAGTAGAACACTTCATAAGCTTTTATAAGCACTGAAAGAGCAGGGGGTGTATTTTTCAAGGGATTTGCTGCTGATGTTGAAAGATCTTGAAGTTGGAGGCTTCCTGTTCTAGTGCTAGAAACATCCTATTCTTGCCTAGCCCTCAAGATCAAAGGTTTTGTGATGAAATTTCAAAATCAAAGTTGAGAAGCAGTTCCTGCTTTATGAGCTGAATGATTTGAGTAAAACAAATGAATTGAGTGTTGGTTCAGAGTTTGTGCCCAGTTAAAAATTGCACCTGTATTAAAGCTAGTGAAATTTCATTTGAAGGTTCTGTAGATGTGACATGAAACAAAATAGATTCAATCTTCTGGTTAACTGTCTTAATCTCATGTGTAAGGGGGCACTTTCTAATTTTTCTAAATGACTGGATTAAAGAAGCTACTAAGTTTTTAGTGGAAAGATAGCATGTTAGAACTATATAGCTTAAACACTGATCTTTTGGAAGTGCATGTGTACACATGATTGAGAAACTTCCAATTTAAATTTAACAGTATTTTAAAAGAATAACAGCCTTACTTCAAGAAGTCATGTCATGAATATCTGTTCATTTTTTTTCTCTGTTTGTAGCAATTTGAGTGCATCTGGCAGAGAGGGCTTTTAAACATCAAAGTGCTTCTGATTTTTATTTTTTTTTCTTGCTAAAGAGTTTTCCTGCTGTGGCAAATGTCTCGCTATGAATTCCTTTGCAGATGGTTAGTACTTTCCACAGTATATTACGGCTGTCGTAGTTTGCTAAGTTTTCCCTGGTATCCCATAAAACTGCTGCTGTCTCTGGTATGCAGGCAAAATTTGTTAATTCTTAAGTTAGCTATCATTCCATGTTAGGCAAATGCCTCAAATATGTTTATTTTTTTGTAAGTAATGGCAAAATTACTTCAAAGTTACTGTGAAAATTGCACTTGTTTTGAGGAAGCTTTGGCTACTGTATGCCAGGGTATTACTTTATAAGGAATGCAGGAAATGGCCTGACTTGTTATCGTTGCTTCTGTATTTAGTGCTTGGACTCCAGGGAATTCATGTGCACTGATTTGTGATAACTATAAAGTACTTCTTGTGAATAAATTACCAAATAATATGTTCTGTTCTTGCATAGCACTAGAACAAATTATAAATAGAATATTACAAGCTATGGGGTTTTTTGAGGAGAAAATTGTGCAACTCATCTTAAATAGAGAAGAATGTTAACATGTACATGAGCATATGGTGAGATTACCTCTGCTTAAGGTAACAGGATTTATGTCTAACAAAGTCATCCCTGGATCATTAAGATAGGAAACTAATTTACATTTTGGGAGTCTTTGTCCTGGTAGAGGTGGAAAGTCCTGTATTGGTTCCCCTGAAGTTTCTTACCACAAACCTATAAATTCATTATTGGGAAAAAAGTTCTTCCTGGTTCCATTTTATGTATTTGTTAAGTTAGTATATGTGTATTTTTTTTTTTAAACGTAACACTGTAAGTGAAAATCTGGTTTGAAATTAATTACCATTCCATGTAGAGGTTTTGATCTGAAGGAGATGGTTGGACATGTTGTAGTTTCTTGGTTCTTGATATTAATAACGTTTTGTTGCTGCCTTTTTATTTAAGTGCATTTTACTCCTTTGAAATAACGAATGATGGGCAATACTCAAAATTACATAGCAATACACAGGTACTTGAGTGATATAAAATTAACTTTAGACTCTAAACACGTTTATTTAATATTGTCACCAATTTTTTGCTTTTATGGAAACTCTGCTAGGCTGGAGCCAAAGGGGTCTGCAAACTCATGTCTGATCACAACTGGTCAAATGGTTAAAGGAGAATTTGCTTGAAGTTAATGAAGTCTCACTGCAATAGACAGATTATCCTTCATCTAGGCTGCAGATAAATTGGGTGGTTGAGATTTTAGACTTGCTTTTAAACAAAGCAGGCAGTATTGGTGAAGTATGGCAGCATAAATGTGATGACTTCATACTAAGTATGAATGTGTCTGTTTAATTTCAAATTTAGGGGAGAAATATGTGGTGTAGCAGATTATAACAGAAATTCATAAGTGATAAAACAATCTCTTCAATTGCTTCCAGCTTTCATTGAAAAAAAACTGAAATGTTTCTCACATTCTTTGAGTGCTTGGCAAGAGTAGTGCTCTTGAAGGTGAATAGATTGGCAGCTGAAAACTGATTATTACTGTTACTTAAAATAGTGTGCAGCAGTTGAGATGAGAACAATCCTGACTCTGTAAGGATTACTGCTAGGTCTTCTGATGACCTCCACTTGTTGCAAACTTCTGCTGAGTTCCTGTGGCACAGTCAGTAATGGTTCAGGCTTCTGGAATTTGAACTGAAACAGTCTTCTGAGTGAGAGGAGTTCCCTGCTGATAGATGGTCTTAATGGAATTTGCCCTTCTGTTTGCAAATATTGGAGAAGTTTAAATTCTACTCACTCTCTGCTTTGAACTTGGATGGCTACAAAGTGAGAGGTTCAAAGCGAAGCTGAACTTACATGAAAATGTTAACTGGTGAGGTGTAGTTAGTATTTAAAAGAAGGTCTATCGGTATTTTAATCATGCTTATGCCTAGGGAGGGAGCTTTTCTTCTTCTGATGTGTTGTATGGATTTACTGCTTAAAACTGGCATGCAAATACTTTTTGCCAAAACTATTGCAATTTTATCAGATTTTTTATCATTTTTTAAAATCTTCAAAATGTTTGAAAAAACCTGCAGTCTACTTATAGAATGTGACAGAAATTTATACACTGATTTGATTCTAGAAATTTCCCAAGGACAGGACTTAAATACAGCAATCAAGTTAAGTATATGTATGCTGATGAGGCTGTCTTGCAAAACTAAAAACTAAAATTCAATTTTTCAGATAACCACTTCTATCTTGAATGCTGGAAACCACTGACAGAAATACAGCACTGTTAATGTAAAATTGTAAAATAAACAAGCAGTTATTGAGTGATTGGGATTCTCTGGATGTTATGAATGAATGTGCTGTGATAGCTGTGCAGCATGTTTCTGAGTGTTAAGGAATGTATGTTTATCTGCAGTTGTGATTTTGTGGAACAGTGACTCCTTGTGAGTAGGAGACTGCTTGGCAATATGGAGATCAAGGCTGTTGATTTCAGCACAAAAATAAGGCTTCCTAATTTTTTAAAGACCTGGGTTTTGTTGTTGTAATTATCAAGCAGCACCAGAATGCACTGATAATCTTCAGAGTTGTGGCCCAAACAGTTCTGAATAGTCTCAGAAAGTATGATCCTATTTTGGTTTTTTAAATAAAATTCAGAAAAAAGTCCCACTGCTATTTAGAATCGTTAGGCAACAGCAAGACTATGAAAACTGCACTTACCTCATGCTGCTGCTTCTTGGAAAAACCAGGTAGGAATTATTGAGAGGACTTCACAAGTCAGGGTGTCCTTGCATCTGAAAATTTGACATAGCAATTTTAACCATCTGTAAGTTAATAAAGAGATTAAAGCCTGCTTGGCTTTCTAGGCAGTCTGAGAAGTTGGTGTCAAGTATATTAGGCTTCTTGTTAGGATATTATCTGTGGCTAGTAGGCTTAGACCATCTACAAAATGTTCTGTATATCTTTAGGAGAAGGTTTAGTATGACTGCCCTGCTAACAGGAGCATAGTAAATAATTGAAGGCCACAGCTGTGCTATTAATGGGACCAGAGACCTGCACTATCTATAAAGGAACTCAGCAAAAGGGTTTGGGTTTTGTTTGGTTGTTTTTGTGTTTTTTTTTTTTTAATTGATTCCCTGATTGGGTTAAACACTCAGCTCTGCAGATAGCCAGTAGAGAGAACTTCATCCTAAAGGCAATATTTATGGCTTAATGTTTGTCAAACTCTGCAGCTTAGTGTATTGTTCAGAAAGAATCTGGTGTCTGCTTTTTTCTGTAGACTCAGTCTGTGTTGAACATTTATATAATTATCCTGTGGCATGGATACATACCTGTGACCTCCTAAGCTTCTCATTAAGACTTTATGCCCCAAGACTTCAGCTGTGTGATTTTCAGGGTTTTACTTTGTTAATCTGTCATTGTTTCAGTCTTTCTGGAGACACCCTCTTTGGTTTGAATCTTGTCTTGGTACCTGTAACATCATTTCTGTTTTAATTTTGCTTTGTGAAGGGTTTCACTTGACTATGTCTTCAGACTTGGCTGAAATGTGTAGAACCTCTTATGAACATGTCTGTCCTTCACACTCTAAGCCATTGAAATGAAGCAGGTAAAACAAAAACTTGGCCAGTCTTTAAGAATTTAGAGAATCTGTTGAGAATCTTGCTATCCATGTGGGGAATACAGAGAAATACCATCACTTTGTTTGAAGCACATATCTCTGATTTGATTCAGGGAGGGAAAAAAAAACCCAGCCCAAAATCCAAACCCTTCTGATGGGTGTGAATACAAGGGATCATAAAGAGTTTAGAGTTATCTACATTATTTGCTGCAGAGAACTCTTAATTTGTAGATCATTGCATGACTTAAAACTCAGGATGATTTGCATCTGTAGGGCTCATCCAATTCAGTGAAACTGTGTTTTAATGAGGATTGCGGATTATGTAAGCTTCCTAGCAGAAACTCATTATTCTTGATTTTTATCTTGCTACTTGATATGCACACTAGCTGTTGCTGAAGACATCTCCTGGACTCAGCTCTGACCCAACTGTGTGCAAAAGCTGTAGAATAAAGCAGAAGTTAACACTGAAAAACAACACAGTTCTTGTGGTTATCTCTTACAAGATTATTTTAATAGAGAGGCATAGATACTGTGGTGAATATGGGAAGTTTTATTGTAGTCCTAAGCACAAGACTGGATTTGTAGTGGTGGTGGCCCTAAGCAAAAGTGACCTTTCAGAGTTTCTTCCTTTACCTAGTAGTGAATGACACTTCCTTAAGGGGCTGTTAAAGAGATTACTCAATGAGCAGCTGTACTTAAATAGCTCAGTTTGCTTGTCCAAGAAATAGCATTTCATAAGCATTATTTTTCTTGTTAAGAGGGTAAAGTACAATATTTTCCAAAGGAAGAGAGGTCCTTCAGTGTCATTATGACCATTATAATCATGGTACAGCAGTCTGAAAGGTCTGTTGTTTTTGTAATCTGTTGAAGTAAGCTGGAAGTCCTCTTGATAATGTGCTTTATCAATGCTAGATATTTGTATAGTCTTTAGAATGATTTCTACTTCCAAGATTGCACCTGTGTAATTGCTCAAATCTGAAAACCACTAGGTACCTGAAGGGGAGCTTCTCTGTTTTGGGTTTAGTGGTGCAAAAAGAAACCAAGTAATTATTAGTATTTACCAGTGGGTAGAGTAAGAAAAATAAATGGGTCTTGCATAATTCAAAGATTATGGATATATTGTGGATATATTTCTGTGGCTTCCTTTTAAGTTTGACACCCCGCAGACAAATAAAAATCGGTCTCTTGAAAATTTTATGTCCTGGGTTTCTGAAGGGCATATGCGGCCTTGTCAGTTGGTGATGTATGACATGATTTCTTCTCTACGTTTCTAATGTTTCGTTTCCTTTTAGGTCTGCTAGATCTATTCTGAAGGCAAGAGTAGACAACCAGGGGAGTGTTGCTGCCTTAATTGGACATCTGCTCTTGCGGCATGGCCCAGATATCCAGCAGCAATGGGTTCAAACAGCGCTCGTCGCCTTCTCTGTCGGCCGCAAGGTCAAAAGACGTGGACAAAGAGGAGGCATTGCAGATGGAAGCTGAGGCATTAGCCAAGATGCAGAAGGAAAGAGGTGTAGCTGGTAATAAACAAACCTTTCGTTCTTTAAGCAGCCCCAGACAAAAAGCACAGCCTCATAACAAACAGGACCATGACCTCATGGTGTTTCCAGAGTCTGATGCCAAGAGCATGGAAGATAAACTAAGTACCATTGACATAGAGAAGCTTACACATGCTGAACTAGAGAAACTGCTGCTGGATGAAAATTTTGAATCTAGTAAAGTACCTACATTACCAGCAAGTCCTATTTTGAGCCCGTCTTTGTCTTCGCAATTTTATCTTGGGCCTGCGGGTCAGAGGAGACAGTGGACACCTGGTATACCAGCACCTGTGACATGCACTTTACCTCCTATTTACACCTCAGCTTCTTACACAAAACAGACTGGTGTCTTTCACAACGGATTCCATCCAAGTATGTCGTCCTATCCCTCCAGAGAGCCTATTTATCTTGGTCTTCCAAGACAGTCACAATACATTTCATACCCATTGGCAGCTACCACACCTTTCCATCCACAAAGAAGCCTACCTATATATCCTCCAGTACTCACACCAGAAATGGCAAAAGTATTTGACAAAATTGCAAGCACTTCAGAATTTCTGAAAAATGGGAAGTCGAGCACAGACCTGGAAATGACTGCTATAAAGTCTGCAGTTTCTAACCTGCCAGCCTCGGAAAGCTGTGGGGATGTTAGTAAATTTGACTGGTTAGATTTGGATCCCCTAAGTAAACCGAAAGTGGATAATGTGGAGACTTTAAATAAAGCCGAGAATGATGGAGAGAGGGCTTCAACTATGACTGCTGAAGATCCATGGGAGGCTGTGCTGTTAGAAGAAAAGCTGTTAGTAAATTATCACCTGGAAAGAAAAGTTAATGGGAAATCTTCTGGAGCAACAGTCACAAGGAGCCAGTCCTTAAACATGCGAACAACTCCACTTGCAAAGTCACAGGGCCAAACATCACAGGTATGTAAATTGGTATCTTTAAATTGCAGTACAGTAGTCAAGATTAATCACAATATTTAAAGACACTTTAAGGTCTGGGTTTGTTTTGTTACTTGGCTTGAGCAGTGTCCAGATACTGTGATCTTATGGCATATGTATTAGTGCTATTCAGAAAATTGAATGTTACTACTGAATTATCTCCAAAATAACTCTGCCCTTGTGTAACATTTCCGTGTTTACTGAGGAAATTGCTGTTTTTCAACACACTCCTATAAAAAATGGAAATAAGATTTAGAACAATTAAGTATTTAAATCCTATTGATAAATATTTAAATTTTATGAGTAGTTCACCTGATACTGCAAAATAAAAGGATGGTGAGTTAAGAACTGAAAATTTTATCTTGAGCAGCCTTTATTTTGATTTTGAAAAAAACAAAATTTTTTTTTCCTTATCTTTGAACCTTTCAGCATTTTTTTTGTTTTTATTTTATTTTAGAAAAGGTAGCATGGATAGGTGGCATAGTCAAAGATCTTTTCTGCTTTCCTAGTGTCACTTGCAGCCTTTTATGGGACCACTTTGGTAGGCAGAAAGCTTTCCTTCTGTGCAAGAATGCTAGAGAACTTTTTGATTATACTGTCTTGGATGGTGGGATGCCTGTTGGGTCAGAAACACTGTACTTCTGTTCTGGAAGAAGGGAAACCATCTTTGTGTGATGTTACTTTTATCAGGCAGGGCAAAAAGGTGACTTGTGCTCTAGGATCAGGATCACTTCAATGGAATATTCAAGACAAAACTGTCAGCAGGGGCTTTAGTTATGACACTCATATCTTTAGACATGGAGCAGATGCAGTTTGTGTCAAAACTAAAGTGTGTAGCAGGTGATCAATACTGTCACAATCTCATCTGGTTAATTATGCCCCCATAAGTGCATCCTGTTGTTTTCCAAGTCCAGTAAATGGCTGTAGATTATTTAACTTTTCCTATATTTTGAAATTCTTTCTGTGATAATTCCATCATAAAACAAGACATTAGTCAGCTCACTAGAGAATACTTCTGGGGTTTTATTTGTTTGGGTGGTTTTTTTGGTAGAGAGAGAGTAGAAAGACTGAAGGAGAAGACTTCAGTGGAAGAGCCAGCACCCTGGCAAGGATGGTAATGGCAGAAAAAAATTGTACTTGTAGAAGCTGATTAGAGAGGGAGGAGTAAACTATTTGTTTGCCTTGGAGACTTTGGATTGCAGCTGTTTTGACTCTTAGGTATTGTCTTTCTAGGTGTTTTTAATAGGCTAGGGACATGCCATAGAAAACCCAACCGTTATCAGTCAAGGATATTTTCCAAATTACTCCTTAATTCTTCCCTCCCCACCTCCAAAGTGGAGGAGGTTTTTCTCAGAAATACGAATATTTACTAGACTTTGGCCTAAAGGGCTGTCTGAGTTTCCACTGGAGTGAAATTTTTGGCCCCTTGTTTGAAGGATTTCCTGTTTTTTCTGGGTTAGTTGTCACTATCCTGGCAAAAGTTTAATAGGAGGCTCATAGAAAAGGACCAAAAAAACCCCCCTAAACCCAAAAAAACTCTTTACCTCTGTTTTTATGGGATCACATTTTTAGCATTGCATATGTGTAGATCTTGGGTGTGACTTAATTTTGCTTTTTTTTCCCCCACAGTTGAACTGTGATATATTAACTCAGTTATTTCCTAGTATTTGGAAAGGCATGTAAATTTGGGCTCTATAGCAGTTTGCTTCTCGGTTTGCTATGTCATCTGGTGTTATGTTTGTCAGTTTTCCAGTGGTGTTTGGTTGGTTGTAATGCAGCTGCTGATGGTAATAGCTGGACTGTATTGGATCACAGTGTTTCTGAGGTGTTGTCTGTAGGAAGAAGTATTTGACTGTTGCTGAATGAAATCTGGTTTTATAAATTCCATTTTTTTTTCAAGAATGCAGGTTTTAAAAGGGGCTCTCCTGTTCATAAGGTCCAGTCTCCTGCTATTTGCATGTCACATAGGAATTGGTTCATAAATGAAGCTCAAGCTCTGCCTTCACATGTGGTCTTTTTCCTCCTGCCACGTTTGATTTAAAGGCTGTTTCGGACCCTTACTGTCCTAATCAGTCATCTTATTTTCAGCAGAGTGCATTTGTAACTAGCTCTTAGCAAATGTTCTTCTTTCAGGGTAGATCAGCAGGCATTTAAGATAAAAGAATCATTTTGATATTTACCTCAATGTGCTATAAAAGTGACTTCGTCAGCTTTCACTGCAAGCTTTGTGTGAGAGCTTCCCTTTTATGTCATGTTTTTTTGAAGATGGCTTATGAGAATTTTAGTTCTCTATCTGAGAGCATAGTGTGCCATGTGCCTTGTACAGCAGCATGAATAAATGCTCATTACAGGTAGGGACATCCTTCTTGATACACTTCTATTGCATTTGCTTTATTCACCATGGCATCACAACAACCCATATCAAACTTGTAGTCACCATCTCTTTCAAACAAGTTCTTAGGTTATAGCAGATTTCTGAAGTGAATGCCCAATTGAAGGTTTGAGATTTACTTTCCACTTTTTCTCCTCTGGTCTCTGATTGACGAGTTTTGGCACCAGGCTCCAGTTCTAGTCTGTATTATGAGATTAGCTGATGATACAAGACTATAAATTAGCATGGTCATTTCTGCTAAGTTATTAAGGAAGATAATTAATAGATTTACAGATGAGTCTCTCAAATAGATACCTTTGCAACATAACCTGGCTCTTGTATCTTTTGCCTATCCCATGCTTCTACTTGCTTTTCAAGGTTAAATATTTTTCCACCTACTATAGTAGGAAGCTGAGTTATGTAGCCCTTGTTCTTGGCAGCTCTCTTGTATTCTATCCAATTTACCCCAGGTATCTGTGTTCTTCAAAGTGTATTCTGAAGTCTTGCATCTTAACTGGTCTGGATCATTCTCCCCCACCCTTTCTGAATAACTCGGTCTCACTGCCCCTTTAAACAAAACTATTAGTAAAAAATTCTAGTCATATATTTTGATTCTATCAAAATGTATGACTGCTTAGTCTCTGAATCAAGAGATTGCTTTGATCAAATAGAAGAATCTATTTGTATCAAGAATCATGTTCGTTATGATACAATTGATGTATCTATTTGTATTTGAAGTATTCCTCTTTAAATACTTCAGTGTTTGTCACTCTTTCTGAAAGCAGAGGCAAAAGTCATAATTTTGTTGTATTTTATGTGCTGTGTTCTCTTCCTTTCCTTTTCACAGAGCTGAAGAATCTTGTGAATTTATATACTTGTGGGATTTTATTTAACATGACTTTTGATAAATTACTGGATTTTGGGTTTGCTTGTCATTGTTCAGAGTAATTGTATTTACAGACCTGTTCTATTTTTGCAGCCTGTGCTGATATGAACTATCTATCTTACTTGGCCTGAAGCCCTTTCTTACAAGTTATTTCCTGTTTGACTGATAGCTTTTGCACCTCTTAGACTGGCTCCTCTGGAAGTTAAAGAAATTAAACTCCTTCTTGTTGCTCAAAACCCATCTGAGTCTAGTGGATTTTAAATAGAATTCTTGGTTTTTCAGTTGTTTTTTTTCCTGAAATTTTTTTCCCAAAAATGATCAAAACTTAGTATTGAAATTCAACTAAAAAGCAAGGAGGTATTTAATGTTCTCATTTTTCCACCAGGAGATATTGTCCATCGTTGCATATCTGTAGTAACATTAGGTTTCTCTCGTTAGCCAAATGTGACCCTGAGGTCACCCATGGGGAACAAAGTCTTTTTTTTCTTTGCTCATTAGGTTAGAATTTATTGTTTACCCTGGCTGAACTTGCATGTGTTCACATGCCTTGCAGTTCCCCAGACTTCACTGAATTTAACAGTAGAATAGCCTGCAGATTTTGCTCTAAGTATTCAAAAGTGTCATATAGTGGCATGAAGTGGAGATGTTGCATCACTGGTATGACTTCAAGTATTCCTTTTCTGTAGTGCTTTTATGCTATGGTTGCATAGTGCTTTGTGTACTTATTTGCAGTATTCTTTAAAAAGAGTTCCTCAGTAGAATTTAACATTTGTAATAGGCAGCTACTTGGTTTGAAATGACTGAGTTTTGTCTTGAGTGCCGACCAACAGTTAGTTGAACTTTTATTCAAAGTGTTTACCTTTCCCTTGGTCACCTTCCTGTTTCCTTGTGTGATTTTTTTGTATTGTTATTGTGTAATTGCTTAGAGAGTATGTGTACTAGATAGAGTTGCATGGGTTAGTCCAACAAGTGTTCTGCAGTTGCCCTAAAGTATTTTTATATGACAGAACTTGTCTGAGATGTTAGAATAGAAGAACCCTTTTAATTTAAGGTATTATACATGCTCGTGAAGCTCATTCCAGGTTTTGTGGCTTTACAGCTTCCTGCTCTAATTGCCCCCTTTGGTATTGCTAATCCCCAGTTACACAGAATTTATCCTTTTGACTGATCATTGTTCATGCAACCAATATTTTAGCTGAAATAACTAGGTTTAAATGCAATTCAAGAGGCAATTCTAGGTTGTATCTCTTCCAAGTTTGTGTAACAAGTTAATTTGGAGGGAAAAAAGTGCTAAAAGTAAAAGACCTGACAGTCACTAGCTCTGCATGATTTGACCCCTTTTCTGAGACTGTCTAATTCAACTATATTATGTGATAAACTCTAATGACATTAGTTGCCTAGCTGACTATTTTGGCTAATAATAAATAACCCACTTACTAGTTAAGTAATTAATCACTACTTTAAGTATAAATAAGTCGTGATGATTTTTAGAAAAATTATTGTGCAGTCTGCTTTGGTTTTGGAGTTGTGGTTGAATGAAAAGTTTCTATAAGCATTGTAGAAGCTTTGGGTGAAAAAGATAACTGATCAGAAGCCTTTATCCTCTGTGTGCAATGACTCTGGGTTGGACATGAGCAAACTCTTCAACTTCTTTCAGGAAGTGTCTGGCTGGAGCTACATGAATCCTTCAGGCCAGTGGTGGCTGTTAGACTATGGACAACTGACTTCCACCTCAATCCCACTGGTTATTCCAGCTTCTCTCTGCTGTTCACTCCAGCAGTTCTGTGGCTGTGTTGTGAATTGGACCAGAAAAAGATACAGATTTAAAAACTGCTGCAGATCTCTGTTTGTGGTTTTGTTGGATTTTTAAAGTTTATTAGATTTTGTTGTTTGTAACTTCAGCTCTCTTTTAGCAGTTGTTTTTTAGATTGGATAATTTAAAGATTGTGGTTTGCAACTTTGGGAGATGGTGGATGCCTGTGGCATAAAGGATAAAAACAGCAGTAAATTGATACCACGAGATTAGTCCTGAATTTCATGTTGTGAGTGCTACTTCCTTGCAGTGTGTAACTTCCTTCCAGTGTACAACTTGTATTTTCCTCCTTTGTAGGGAAAGGTAATCGTGAGAACAACTGGTTTGTAATGACTCTTTCTGGAACTATACTGAAGGCTGAATTGGAGAAGTGGAGGAAAAAACATTTGTCTGTCTTCCTCCTCTGGTTCAACCAAATCTAGCCAAATTCTAATGCTGAGGTCTCTGCTGAGAGCTCAGGAACTGTTATGCTTGCAACTTAATCTTAACTGATAGTGGTGCTGTAAATAAATTACCTTCTGTCAAGGTCCAGTGAATCTTTACTTTTCAACTTAGTGATTATATACATTTTTCTCTATATAGCAGTAGGCACAAAAATAACCTTAGACTTATGAAAATTTATTATCTACATGGGGCTTTGCTGGCTATAGAAATATGTTTGCAGCTGTTTAAATACTGTATTATCTTTGAGTTGCAGAAAGACAATGGGACCACTGGCATGCTGACAGAAAATGTGCTTCTCCAAGCAATTGAAGGACAGAATCAAGAGCTGTCAGCTTTTTCTCAAGCAGTTATGAAGTAAGAAATTACTGAATACAAATAAGCTTTCAAAATGAAGAAAAAAAGCTAAATGACTCATTTTCACTTAGCTTGACAGGGATAGTCCTACATTTCTTTTTGCTTGATGAGGCAGATTTCAGTATGTGCCCTTTTTCCTTTTCTTATCCCAGTTTTTCCTGGTTTTGTCCTGTTTCGTTTAAGAATGCAGCAAAATTGCTAAAACGTTGAGTACTAAGGTTTTTGGATTATCACATGGCCTCTTCATTATTTTGGTCTCATGACTTTCCTCTCACTTTTTCCCTTGTTTTTATAACACTTCTTTATCCTCAAACTATTTTTCTGTATTTCCTTCTGTCTATTTTTAATATAATTTTTTTGCATGAATTTAAAGTATTTTTTTTTCCTTCTTAGCTGATGCACCTCACTAAGTCCTGGCTTTCCAACCCTTAAATGATTTCATTTTTATTGCTTCCACAACTGGAATACTTAAACAAATAAAACCTTCAAACTTGTCACTGCTTTGATCAGGTGGTGAAGTTCCTTAAAGGCCACACCAAAGAAGATGACAGAATGCTCCTTCTGTGGTTTTTTTCTTACTGCCACAATTTAATGAGAGATTATTATTTTTTTTGCTTTCTTCCTAGAGAAGACAAACTAGGAGTCTTGCCTTTCTAACTTTCAAGATCAAAATCCAAGAAATAATGGAGGAAATAGAGATCTTTGAATCTGAAGGACAGTAGCTATTTATTAAAATGGGAATGTTTATAAAAGCAAACTCCATAAAACAATGAGAATTCATATACTTGTGAAACTTACTGATTAACAACATTAAGAAAAAGCTCATGTAAAATAGGCTTGTTGCAACAGTTTCTAGTTAAATCTAATTGTTGCCTTTTTTTTCAAGACCCAGTGCTTAAAATACTGATGGCTTTTTGACTGGACAATTCTTGCTAGAGGGTTTTGGGTATTTTTCCCATTCTTGCTTTTGTTAGTAATCAAGATGATGAAATAAATGACCCTTATAGAGGAGTTCTGTTCTTAATGTCCCATGATACCACTTTAATGTTGATAAAAGTTTTGAGTTAAATTATTTTATCCATAAAAAGCAGCTATCAAAGTACTGTCTATTCACAAATAGGGGAATGTTTTATACTGTTTGTGTCCTAAATAAAAGCCATTCCCTTATCTAAGGCCTCTTTCTCAACTTCCACAACTTGGAATAACTACCTTCTGCGTAGCATCTAAATTCAGATTAGACTTCTAAAAATTGAAATATGTGAAGAGTTTTATTGTCTTTTCTGCATAAAAGAAATTATTAGTTTTTAAAATTATTTTTCGTAAATGATGTAAATTACATTTTTAAAAACTGTTTTAGAGCTTTGCTTCTTCAGAAGATGGATATATCCTGTAAGCATTGACCTGTTAAATATTTGAAGCTATGTGGAAAACCTGCCTAATTATAAGCTAGGATTTTTTCCTGTCTAACTACTACTTGTATAATTATTGTGGGCAGTGTTCTGTGGAGAGCAGAAAAATTAAATGGTGTTTTGTACATACAATTTAAGTAGAGAGCCAAAGGTAGTCTTTACCTGGCTTGTGGTTATTACCATGTTTTTTTGCTTTAGTCTTAGACTTCTCCATTGCAATGTTTCATATACCTTTTTTACTTTCAGATTGAGGACCAAGTTTCCTTACTCTAATCAGCAAACAAACCCAGGCTTTGTGCTGAGTCCAATCATGCTGCAAAGAAATATAAGTGGGGAGAGTGCCAGTATCAAGGTTTCCATAGAAATCGAAGAATTCCAGCAACCAGTAACTTTTACTTGTGATGGTATGTTTCTGCTTTTTAAACTGGAGTTTGCTTTTTAAGACTTACAATGATGGCTTAAGACTGTACACTGAGCCTAGGCCAGTGGCTTTCACTTTTTCTAATCCCTGTGTCTCAGATGCATGGATTGTTTGTGGGAAATGTGGAAAAGGTAACTGAGGAAAGACCTAATTCTGGGTCAGTGCCTCCATTAGAAAATATTTAGAAGTTGACAAAGTGAAACATTTAGTTTAAAAAAGGAAAGTCAAGCAAACCAGAAGCACTATTCTATCCACAGCTGGATAGAATAAAACAGTTTTTCAAAACTTTGACCTACTTTATAGTAATTGAGGGGATGATGACATCAGGACTGGGATTCTTAATGTTCAATTTTTTATTTCAATACTCTTAACTTATTTTTAAATAGACTTCTGTAGCCCATCTAAAAATTCAAACAAATTGTTGCTGGAAAATAAGAATAAGCACTAAAACTATCTGTTATTTGACTTCAATATATACTTATAAACAGAAACACTACAATAATACTGTCATGATGTGCCGCAACCTGCTGTCCTGGTTTTGTGGGTAACCAGGAATATTGGTTTGGGGTGGACCTTTTAGGTTTCCCTTGTACATACATTCATATACTCTGTGCAGTCTTGACTTCATGGCATTTGTATTCAAGGCTGTAACTCTGCATGCTGTCAGCTTCTGGCAGTTTTTGGTGATAAAATATATGATAATAAATTACCTCAGGAGCAACCTCCTGACAGTGGATCTGTGCTGTGATGTTTGCTTGTCCTTTGGTTCTCGACCTGTAATTGTGTAGATGCCTTAGAGCTGGTTGTTCCCAAAAGATATGGAGTTGCTGTATTACTCATGTAAACTAACTGCTCTCTTGGGAAAGGAGCTCTCAATGCTTTCATCCTGTATTGATTTGCTGGACCTTTTATTTATTCTGCTGTGATGTAATAATCTTTTGTTAAGAAATGAGGGAGATTGTAAGTATAGCCTAGGAAGGGTTTCTGCTCTTAATCCTTAAGATTATACTTTTCTAATATAACAGGCTTAATCCTTTCCTACAAAAGGCTTTGTTAGAGTAAGTAAAATGTTAGGGCTTCAGCCCTTTATTTCTATTATTTTTCTGACTAGCTTGGAATGTGTTTTGAGTTCTAACCCCACATATCTTATTCTTTGCGCTCTGTATTCTCTTCCTTTTTTTCTGATGCTGAAACTTATCACAGTAGAACTACTTGTCTTCCATAGCTGATGAAAGATGGGTATGTGACTAGTAATAGGCATATTTAAAGTTATTCTCTACCTTTAATTCCTTCTGTTCTTGGTCAAATTATTACATACCTTAGCATCCTGCTGCTTTGCTTTAGTATGCCTTTCAGTCTTGCTCAGAAGGAACTGCAGCCTTTCAGTGCTCTGACAGCTCAGTGTGTAGAAAGGACCAGGAGGGAAACAGATGAACTTCAGAGCTTATTTGGATTCATTTTGTAGTCATTTATTAGACTTTACGTAGAAGTACAAGTCTATCTGAGCAATCGTCGTGTGTCAGCAAGAAATGAATGTCTTTGAGGTAGGGCAGGGAAAAGGTGGTACCATTATCTTTGTCTTACTTTCCTGGGCTTTCTGGGGCTGGCAGACCTTTGCCAATGCTTCCTGTGACTGCAGCCCATAAACTATCATTGCATCTTTTTTCTCTTCAACTACCATGTTCTCTGCTGAAGGTATTACAGCAGGTTCACTCTAGATTAATAATAGGTTAAACAGTCTTAATGAGTTAAATCATGTTTCTGAATTCATACTTCCTTGCTCTTGAATTTCACAGTCATTTTTCATATGCTGTCAGATACCTCTGTGCTTGTAATACCAAATAATTTGTTAATTGTATGAAGCACGTGTTATCTTGTGGAAAATACTGTAGCATTACCACTGTGTGTCCACCATAACAGTAATATTTCTTTCTAAAAAAAAAAAAAAAATTTGAGAAAATTAGGAAAGTCCCTGGAGGGGAAAAAACCAATCTGAATTAAGTTGCTTTTATACAGTGCATTTTAGAGGATTTTGAGGCACTTAGTGATATTGTTTGTAAATGACTTACAGGAGATTGCTGGAAACTAGGGAGAGAGGGCTAGAGAGCATTTTGTATTTAATCATTTGTGTTATTAAAACATATCTGTGTATTTTTCATCAGTGACAGCTGGTGGGTGTGGAGGAATGGATTTGCAGTTTGACTGGGATTATTTCTTTTGCTCTGTAGTTGCTGGATAGAAGAGAAATTATTTTCAAAAAAAGCATTTGGAACATGATGTGAACATACTGGTAGCTAAGAGTTGCTTTTTGCAAAGGCTTGCTGATGCTGAGATCTGCTCTGTCCAAAGTGGAAACTGCACTAGACAAAGAGAAAGGAAAAAGTAAAAAACACTTTCAGTAGGATTTGCCTCAGCTGCAGCTGATATTCAGTTCTTCCAAAGCAGAACAAATAGAAGAGTTCCACCTCCAGCTCTTCAGATAATGATTTTTAAACTTTAAGTGCCTCTGGGATCACTTACCTATTTGAAGTCCTTGCTAAGTATGGCAAATTTATAATAATAAAAAAAAAAGGCTATCTTCAGTCCTGCAGACTGTGTTTGTACCTCTGGTCAAGTGACTGCACTATATCCTAATTTTAAAAAATTTATGGGCTTTTTATAATAACAGGCTAGTTTTATGGGATACCTTTCTTTGTGAGAAAAAAGTGAACATCTCAAACTATGACATTTAGGAGACAATAGAAGCATAAGAGTCTTTCCAACAAATATAAAACCCAATTTCATTAAATAACTACAATTTGTGAGTGAATAATAGTTGGTATCACTCGCTATAGATTTATATTTAACTTTTAGATGTAATTTCTTTAAACAGTGAGTTCCCCTGTTGAGCTTATAATAATGCAGGCACTTTGCTGGGTGCATGATGACTTGAATGAAGTGGACATTGGCAGCTATATCCTGAAAGTCTGTGGCCAAGAAGAAGTTTTACAGAAGTAAGCAAACTCCTTTTCATTAATATTTAATTTCATGCTTTTTCATGACACAGTTACTGGAAAGTATATCTCTAGTGATTGTATGTATGAAGGCAGAAATCTTAAAAATGTAGAAGAGTCACTCTTTGCACAAAGATCAGAAGTCTTTTGAGTTGCTCTGGGATACATCAAAGTAGTTTCTCAACACCTTCCTAAAAATATGTTCTAATCTGCCATCTGTTGTGTTGAACACAAACAGAGCATATTTCAGATGCAGATTTTGAGAGCATTTCCATAGATGGATCTTGTAGTTTTCAGCTGCTCTTCAAATCCCAGCAACCAGGAAAAAAATCTACTGTTTTCTAATAATCTGGGGGTTTTGTGGTTTGTGGTTTTTTGGTTGTTGGTTGGTTTGGTTTGATTTTGGGTTTTGGCTCTTTAAAAAAAAACAAAAACAACTGATGGTTTACAAAACCCCATTTGTTTTCTGGGTTAGAATATTTGGTTTGTGTATTACTCACTGTAGGTAAGAGCCTTGGTAAAAATACAGGTGTCTGTAATAGTGTATCAAAACTTCTGCAGAAGTGAAAATCAGATCAAGTGTGGTGTGGGAGTTGATTGACCACTTCCTTACTTTGAGGCAACAGGTTGCCTTAAATATTTCATGTGAGATTTTTAAAAGGCACTGCATATTTCTGTTGTGACTACAGCTTGCTTTTGTTTAACAGTAAGCACTGCATAGGAAGTCATGAATATATCCAGAACTGCCGGAAGTGGGACACAGAAATCAAACTGCAGCTCCTGACCCACAGTGCGATCTGCAGCGATCTGGCACGGACAGTAAGTACTTGCTAGTCTTCAAGAGGTTGGGAGTTTGCATCAGAGTTGGTGGATCTAAAGTGTAACCTAGTTGTTCTAACAAGTTAGTAGGTCTACTTGGTGTCAGGAATCGTGTCCTCTCGTACTAAGAGGAACTGAAATACATAACTGAATTTTCACAGGGCAGGTAATCCAAATATGGGTAATGTCACTTATATTAGACTAAGTATTATATCTGGAAAAAGTATGCAAACATTTGGACTAAACTTGAGACCTGAAAGGGAAGCAACAAATTTCAGAGTTAACTAAAAGTTGAGAACAGTTTTTGAGTTTAATTAAATCTGTATCAGACCATCAAAGAGGAAGGAGGAATATTTGGTATCTGTGTAGTTGTGCACTTGATGGCTGTCTCTTCCCTCTGTCCCTGTGTGTACACATATCATAGGCTATTGATTAGTTATTTCTTTTCCCCTTTGAAGAAATCACCTTATATCTTTCCCCTGCAACTCCACAGGTATTAGTAATTAAACTTCTAACACAGTATTACAAATTATAGAAAGGCAAGAACTGGACTTGAGATCTAATATTTTATTGCAGGAAGATGATGACAGAACACCCATTCATCTAACCAAACACCTCTACAAAGTAGAAAAACCTTTCAGGGAACCTATTATAAGGTAATGTTTTGTGGTTATTTTAGTAACCAAGTGCAGATCACTGCTGAACTCCTGACCTATGTTCTCTTCTTGCTCTTGTGTTCAATAACTATTATTTCTTGCAGGCCTTCTATTGAAGAGCTTCTTGACGTGTATCATAAGCAAGTTAACATAGCTCTTAAGAATGAGGTAAGGTCATTGTAAATTATTGCTGAACCAAAAGTAGCATGAGAAAGTTCACTAGTAAGGTAGCTGGGAAAAAGACTTGCAGGTGTTCTTGGGAAAAATGAGATCTGAACAAGCTGTCAAATGTGAATTTGGAATAATGGATTTTTAGATTTCTCTTCTTTTCTTGCAAACTAACTGTTACCTAATCATCACAATTAGAAATCTATCTTCCAAGTCCTGGGGTGAAAAACAACCTTTTCCTGAAAAATGCTCGAAGAGATAAATTCAAGGGAAAAGGTCTGAATCCTAACTACAACGATGATAGATATATTTGGTAACAGATAAAAATCTACACAATAATGAGCAGTAATAGCTGTGTACAATGGGAGTTATAACTGACGCATGTTTGTACACTTTGTGTATGTTTACACTCTGTGTAAAACTTATTCTGCATTATTTGATTAACTTGAAATACCCTGTCAAAAACATTGTCTATTTTGGTGTACGATAGGTAGCTTAATGAAGCTTGCATGTCAAGTAGTTTTTTCCCATATGCATATGGAGTGATTTCCCATATGCACAAGGTTATGGAAGTAACCTACTTTTCTCATTTCCCAAAGGAGAAACTGCATTTAACTCCTGATAACAGTGTAACTTGGAGACTTAAATGCTTAAACATTAACCGTGTTTCTTAACCTGTTTCTGTAAGAGCAGTCTTGAAACTAATTACTTAATTGCAGTACTTTTCATTTCCACTATGTTTGTTTGCCTCTCCAGGAATGCAGGTCTGAACAAGCTGATGTCCACTATTCACATACACCCTTAATTTATTTAATTCCTTTGATGGTGATTCATCATATTCTCAAGGGTAGTTTTGAACACAATCATTTTGTAGAAGAGGGAGCTGTTGCTGCTGCTTAATGGTGGTTTTGTTGCTTTGCTCCTGCAGCTGCTTCAGCTTGTTTGTTTTACTGTGATTTCACAGGCTGAGATGAGGAATGCAAAACATCTCAATTCAGACTTATGTTCTGCTCTTTCTACAGTCTTAGGACAGGAGATCTAGTTTGTAGATGGTGATGATTAGGTCCAAATATCAGCAGTTGCTGTATTTGATATTTACTTCGTGAAGTGAATTCCTGTACATGTTCAGTAGCTGAAGCTTCCTAATCAAAGTGAAAAAGCGTAAATTAATCCTTAAATAATTTGTACGTAGGCTTTGATTTCACATCATTGAACACTTCAAAAGTTATCAATTGTCTTCTTATTGAGATTGAAAGCCTGTGAGGAAAATAGCAATGGAAATTTTGTTCTTCATGACTCAAAGCAGCTGTTAACTTCAAAGTGTTAGCTTTGAAAGTACGACTTAAATATTTACAGTGTCCTTTGACTTCTGTGGTTGTTTTCTTACCAGGACAGTTAATTGTTGCCAGGAAACTCTCAATTCAAAAACTTTCTGATTCAAATGGCTTCTTTGCTATCCACTTGCAGGAAAGCCATGACAATATGTGTGAGAGGGTAGGGGTTGGGAGTCAATTTACATCTTACCGAGAGGATATTGCACTAATAATCCTTCTTATTTAGTTGTAAGTGCTCAGAAGTAGTTGTGAAAGAAACATATACATTATGCTTTTTAAAAAGTGAAATGTTTTCATTTTCTACATGTGTTCTTTAAAATTGGGTGAAGACTTTCCTTACATTAAAAAACAAAACCCAAGAAACCTAGGATAATTTAGATTTAACTCGAGTGGATTTTCTTCTGTTGGAAGAGTAGAAGGAGGAGAATGTTAGGAGCATCTCAACTTTGTCTTAAGTAGCCTACCAGCATATTCATTCTCTGATTAGAAGCTGATCTATTCCTTTCAATAAAGATTCATATTAAGCGTGCAACACCCCTTCCTTTCTTACCTGCTCCTAGATGACAGTTTGCAGTTGCTTCATCTGGAAGAACCATTTAAATTAAATAGCATTTAAAGCAAAAGTTGCAACAAACTTTTTTCAGAAGTATGTTAAAGTGAAGTAAAAGAGATAAAGTTCCATTATGGAAGCAATACTGTAATGTAAGCAGTAGTAGTGTAAGTGTAATTTGAACCTATATGTTTGAGAAGACTCAAGTTGAAACACTGCTTCTTTAGAATTGCTTCCTCACACTAAGTGAATAGCCTTTTTTTAAACTACACTTTACTTTTACGCCATGAGGGAATTTGAGCTTAGTGTCTCAATAGAAAATACTTGTTTGCCAGCAGCTTAACAGAAAAATGGTTGGGAACCTCCTAGTGTTTCCTGGAATTTCATTCTAGAATCCATACTACTGTGTTTTTGGCATTCATAAGGAATTTCTTGATGCTGAGGTTTTTTCTTTAATCAAATTGTTACACCACAGTTTAATGTAATTGAGATACGCATCTCCTAGTGAAATTTTTGTGGCAATTCATTAAAAAAAAATTAAAGCTCTACTGGGTTACACAATTGTGATCAGATCAATCTGTTCTCTCATACATTCCTTATTAGAACCAGCATAAAGCAGTAGATCATGTAATTAAGACTGTCAGAAAAATCTGTTCTACATTGGATTGTGTAGAGACTCCTGCAATAACGGAATCAGTGAAGAAGCTAAGGAGGGCTGTTAATCTTCCAAGGACTAAAAATGCTGAGGTAAACTTTCACACTATAAACTGCATTTTGAGGTACTCTTTTTAACACTGATAAATAGTATTTCACGATCTTTGGTAGCTGGAAATAGCAATAACAGTTCTGTCAGGATCGTGTTGGGCTTTTTTTGCTGGGTTTTATTTATTTATTTTACCTAATATTTTCTATTTATGTTGATGTTTCTCTGCTGTTAATGCCTTAATCACTTGCTTGTTGAATACTTTCCTTTTCTACATAGTGACTTTTTAAAAACTAGTTTTAAAGTACTGGTTTCTGGTTCTGTAACTAGAAACTTTTGTCAAAGCAAATGCCATTAAATCTGACCGAGGGGAACTGACAGCTAGCTCATGCTCTTTAAAATCAGTGCAGTTATGCTAAGGAACAATTTACATCATGCATTTTCCCAGTAGTGTTTAAATGACTAGCAATAGCATCTTAAAACTAACTGTTCGTGCTCCTGCATTCCTGAGCATACAGATAAACCCCAAATCTCTCAAACAGCACAGAATTTGATGCTTATATAATGCAGCACCTTATAATGAATGATTCACTTGAGCAGAATTGGTCTCAAGTCAACAAATGGAGAAGTGTGCAAATAAAAAAAGCTAAATAATCTTGTAATGCTGTTTCTGTTGTCCAGCTGCCTTATTAGAATGGCGATTCATGTGATGCTCTGTTCACTTCTGGCTTCATTGGTTCAGTGATGTATTTGTAATACTGAGCAGAAGTCTTGCAAAGTGCACAGACAAATAAATATAGTTGTCCCAAGAACTAAAATTCTTGCAGGGAAATGCAGAAGACATTTAGAAAACAGTGGAATACAGCATGTAAAATATTTTTTCAACATTTGCTTTTTGATAGGAGAAAGCTGTAGAAATAATTAGATTACAGTGTAAAAATAACTCCCCAAAATAACACTATTCCACTAGAGTTTGAAATAGGTGGGATTTTATCAGTAAAACAGTGCCTTTTTTTTTTATGATGCACATTGGCTTACACAGTAACATGCATGAAGGCTTATAGGATTGCTTTCAGAAACAAAATTACTTTAAAGACTGGAGACAGGTGCAACCAAACACTTTGAAAGATATTGGTTTTTTGGTTTTTTTTGTTTTTTAAGTAATTCCTTGTGGTTGGAAGAAGTGACCACCTTTCTTATAAGAATGGGAAGTTTTTTTGTAGTTCAAACTGACTGTTGACAAGATGCTCAATTAGTACACTAAAAGCATAAGGAGAACTTTCATTCTTCAGCAGCAGTTGTCGCAAACTTCTTAGACTTTCTGTGAGGTCTTAGGAGTTCACTGGGTTTTGATTTTAAATCACAGACTCAGTTTTCATTAAAAACTTTAGTTTTATCAGGAGTTGAATTTGACATGAAACCCTTCCTGATTAGAAGAGAGTCGAGACTAGACATTGCTGTGGTGTTGTATCATGTTTAGACTTCCATTTTAGCAGACCAAGAAGCAAACAAATATAGTCCAAAGTAACAGTACTTACTGTTCGGTTTTCTTAGTTGTTTAACATTTTTTTAATTCAGTAAATTTGCAGTAACTCTGCCAGCAAAAGATACCTTAACAAATGCCACAAACAGAACAGCTGTTCAGACTTCAATTACTCGGTAATAGAGCTAACAGCCTCTGCTTTCATCCATAACAGCCCTGAGCAAGTTTTATTTCTACCCAGGGAAGTTAGGGTATCCTGAGCAATATTCCAGCGTACTGTGGCTTTTAGGAGTTCATAAGGAGTGTCAAAACAGTTGACTTGACAAAACATGAACTTTTGAACTTGATGAGTAGTTGCTGCACAATGTGAAAATTGTGATGCTGTCAGGTAACTCTTGAGGAGCTTTGAGTGAAAAGATGTGTTACATAAACCTAAATATGGGCCTAAGTCAGATATTTAATAATTTCTGTACAAGATGCTTAAGAGCAATTGAAAATTATTAGGATTTCTCAGTATTGAAATTTGCTCTAACTTTACTGTCTAGGCGTCCTTAAAATGTGGTGATGACACTAGCAAGAGCTCACCTGGTGAGTAAAGTTCTTCAGTTTTTATTCAAAAACTGCTCTCAGGTGGTCGATTTAGGGAAAAATGCATTAAAAATAAATTATAATTTAGGTTCACTGCAGCCTGAAAACCCTCTGAAAGTGAGTATAGACCAGTTAACAAGAGCAGTTGAAGCTCTTGTGCGACTCCACGTGAATTCCTGTAGCAGTTGTGCAGCAATTTCTCCAGAAGATGGTAAGAGTACCAAGGAAGCTTGTACTGCCACGGAACATCTCCAGTTCACAGTATTTGCTGCTCATGGAATTTCTTCTGGTTGGGTGTCAAAGTAAGTAATTAATTAATTGTAAAATTCCTCTCCTTTTATAGATTTTTTTTTCTTGTTGAACTTATTTTTTTTTCCTTGTCCAGTTATGAAAAATACTACTTGATTTGTTCTCTGACCCATAATGGAAAAGATCTGTTCAAACCTGTGCAGTCCAAGAAGGTTGGCACATACAAGAACTTCTTCTACTTGATTAAATGGGATGAACTGTAAGTGATTTTAGCATGTAAAAATTCAGTAAAATATTTTGGTTTAGCTAGTACCTACCCAGCTAGCTGCTGAATACGGTCATTCAAGCAACTCTTGGTTCTGATTCCATTTGAAGTGTCCAAAGAACAATGTGCAAGACTTACTGACCAAAATCAAATATTTTTCCAAATGGTATTTTACTACTCATTTTGAAAGTGGGAATGGAAATGCTGGACAAGTGCCCTGTGCTAATGTGTTTGTAGTGCACAGTTATAGGAGTTGGGGAGGTTGTAACACTCTTTGTAATGGGAACAGGTTGTGCTGCTTAAAGAGGGATCATGTAAGTCCTGCTTAATTTATGTAAATGGAGAAGAAAAACTCACTTTTACTAACGTTAATATTCAATTGGTTTTTGTTCCAGATACATTGTAACAACTTTATATCTGAATTTAAAAATCTGATTTAGTACTATTGCTATAGAGAGGGCAGATGCAGAAGTGCTTTAGAGTATCGGTCTGTAACATAAAGGAATGTCCAGTTTGAGCTACTGAACTCCAGTTTCCCCAGGGCAGGGGAAGAGGGCAGAAAGGAGGAAGGAAGGGCATGCAGAGAAAAAATAGGGAGATAATGACAGCTGGTATTTGATAACTGAGAGGGGAAAATTTTTCACTATCTCTGCACAGCTTACTCCCTCCTACTTGAGTTGTCAGGCAGTCTGTCACAGCTGAAGCATCATGGGAGCTCCACTGTGCCCTATATCTACTGTCCTGACTGCTTTTAAAGGTCAGAGATAGACCCTGAGGAATACTCTGAAAGTTTACAGTGAACAAATTATTTCAAACCAGGGATGAGAGTTTCTAGAACACCTGCCTTCAGAGAATACTCCCAACTACATTTTTTTTCTGGTGATGCAAGGGATTAATTGTCAGATCTTTTGCTTGCAAATGCCAGTGTATTACAGTGAAAGATCTGTTAGTTTACTTAAGAGCTGCTTACTGTAGTGCAGTATTTTATAGTGATATGCTACAGAGAAATCAAAGAGAATATTTTACGCATTAAAACCAGTGTAAACAAAAATGAGAATTTGATGGCTCAGTGAGGTGTATATTCCTGAGCTGCTTTCTTTACAGGTTTTGTACCACTTGATTTTAACTTTCAACACTTCTTAATAGATTCTTTCATTGTCAGCTGACCCTTTAAATCTGAGAGATTAGGAGGTGGCTAACATGGAGTTGTGTGTGTCCTCCTAGTGAGTAGAGCAGGAACACTGGTTGTGTTGAACAGGTCGGTTCTGTGTAAGAAATGGGACTTAACAGACAAATTAAAAACGATTGTTCCAAATCTGACTGCAGTGCAGAAGTACAATTTAACAGGTTTTACAAGCTATTGGTGGGGGAAATGGAGTGAAATATGATTGCATGGAAATTTACCACTTGTTCTTCAATGTTAATTAACTTTTTGAAAGCAAGAGGCATAAATGGATTATATGGATAAGCCTGTAACTTACTAACAACTGCTTTTCTTCTAACTGACTTATTTTTAATACTTTTATTTTGTAGAATAATTTTCCCCATCCAGATTTCACAGTTGCCTCTGGAATCAGTCTTATGTCTGACTTTGTTTGGAATCCTAAATCAAAGTAGTGGGAGTTCCCCTGACTCAAATAAGCAGAGAAAGGGCCCAGAAATTTTGGGTCAGGTTTCTCTACCTCTCTTTGATTTTAGGCGGTAAGTATTCAAAACATGGGTAAGATTATTAATATCATTTGCTCTGTATAAAGCTTACTCCACTCCCATAACTATAGAAACTGCCTCTCTGGCACTGAATGTAGTAGGCCATGGTAAAGGTAAAATTGTAAACTATATTGTTACAGAAATAAAACCTTCCATTAAATAGGGAATAAAATACAGTCCTATGTTACAGGATTTCCATCGAACTGGCTGAAAAAAGTTACCTGCTGAAGGAAGTTTAATATTGTTTGGATTATTATGTCCCAGAATATTCTGAAATTATTCCTTTTGATTCAGAGCTGAATTTATTTAAAAAACTTAAAATAAAGGGATGATTAACAACTGTGTTAAACTTATTACATAGTTCTAGTTTGAATTGGCTTTCCATCAAGTACAGCTGCTGGATCCTATTATACTTTTTTCACTAAGAATGAAAAGCCTACTGTAACTTTCCCAGGCTAAGTGTTTCTGCACTGGTTCAAGTTTCCTTGTCCTTCAAACTTTCATTCCAAAGTGCATTCCAAAATGCTTATCACTTTAGTAGCTGCTCAGTGAGACATTAACCAATAGACTTGAACCACATATGCCAGAATTAGGCTTGATGTTGCAGGAGTGATCACACCAGTTCAAAATAGCTTCAGCATTTATGCTTATGATTTCCTATTTATCTGTGCTCTGACTTCTAGGTCTTACTGGAAACTTAAATTGACCACCACGGCTGCAGAAAGACAGCCAAGTCTTTCCTGGAAAGTTACTGCTGTGTATTGCTTGTGCCTGTTTCATGTGCTTTATGTCCTCTGGTTCTAGGTTTGACTTTACTTGTCCTGCTTCCTCTTTTGTCTAGTAAGGATTCCAACAGCTTGAGGGTGTTTAAGATTTTAGGATTTCCTTCATTGCAAAGATGGCCTGCAGCTGCTTTCAGTCTCCACTTGAAACTTGGATTTCTTTTCATAAATGATGTGTATTTCAAACTTCTGTTTAAATGTTGCATTTCAGTCTCCTATCTAAATACTGCATCACACAGTATTTGAAAACATAGCTTTTGATTTGAATTGCAGATTTTGCTTGTCCTTCTGCTTCATGGTGTTGTCATAGTAGTTAGTTTTGGGAGAAAACTGGATTTTCTGTTTATGCAGAGCACTACAATAGAATGTGTTGTGCCAGAGTTCACTCAGTGGCCTGTATGTAGCAGCTGCAGAGATTCTTAGTGGTCTAATCCACTTGCAGTCCATGTAAATTAAATTCAGACCTAGTTAAAGATACTACCCAAATATTTCAGTTACAGTTGAGAATAGCAGCAACAGCAAGCAGGAGCTAAAACTTGTAGCTAACTAAAATGTAGGAAGAATAAAAATGGTCATGTATGTGCTTTGGAAGAATTCACAGCCAAGTAAAAATCCCTTCAGCTGAAGTGTGTCTTAAGAGTGACTTAAAATGTCATTATTTGTAGATGAGACAGAAGGGTATGGCAAGTATATTAAACTGGAGAATTATTAAAAAGAACAAGCTGTTCAGTTGTGCTCTAGTGGCACGATTTAGTAGCTTTTATTGGCATAATAAGCTCCCAGTTAATCAATATTTACATATAACAAACTGTTCTTTATTTGAAATACACATAAACCCTAAAACATCTTTCAAAATATACTTAAGGTTTGGTCTTCAAGCAGTCTTTTGAGACAGCATTTTGATTTTTAAAGACTGATAGAACATTTCTGTACCTAACATTCACCACTTAACTGATTTATGAGGTGTCCTCAGTTGTTCCCTACTACGATTGGAAATGGTATTAATATTGGAAATACACTGGCAAATGCAAATGTCATTTGATATGCACTTGCAGAATCTGGTAATGTGGGAAGTCCAGGCAGATGGTAGTGTTTGTAATATTCATATGCCTGGACCTTTTCTCTGAGAAGGTAAGAAGAGAGTGTGTGTGTGTGTGTTCAGTTTATTTGTCAGAGGCCAAAGTATTCCTTTTCTCACTTAAGGAACAGGCAGCACTTAATTTATCTGTGTCAACTGTGTCAACACTGAACATTTTCCATTGCCTTTTCTGCCTAATGGTTGTGTGCAGCTCTTAAAGAAGACATCCAGTGAAAATTAAAATAATTTGACAACTAATATCTTGGTGAAGTAAACAGATTGTGATACTAATACCTGTACATGTTTTTTTTCTCAGATTGTTAACTTCTGGGACAAAGCTCTTGCAAATGTGGACCTCCTCACATCCGCATCATGCGCCAGGGATGGCCACTAAGAAAGGAAATATGGAAAGAATAGTATTGCAGGTTATATGTAAATCTGACTTGCTCTGACTGTTTGTTTTTTGAGTACTGTGACTTGTAAGTCTTACAAGAGTCATAATAGATGAATGTTTTGGAGAGAGGGTAAATACTGCTAAGTCATATTTCAAAGCCAGTATAGAATAGTGATTACTAAACTGTAAGGGGAAAGAATAGAAAGCTCCTGGAAGTCCATACCAATCAGTAATTGAATAACTATTTTGAAATAAGAGAAATTGGAGGAACCCTGGCACTACATCCTGTCAGTACTGGGAAAGAACATTTTTGACAGAAATCCATAGAAATGTGTGCTGAGAGTTGCCTAGACCTAAGCACTAGCAATTCCAATTTCTTTACAGTATATAAGCACCTCTCTTTCTAAACTCAGAGTATGAATTTCTCTCCAAAGAGAAGGTGCCTTACTAGGCATGGCTTAGCAGTCCCAAAACATGGTCTGAGTTGCTGGTTGGGTTGAAACCACTGGTGTGAATTTGAATAGTTCTGTGATTAGTGTCCACTCTAAGCACTCTCACTTCTCTACTAAGGTGCTCCAACCACTGCTGTGCAGCAACAGTTGTACATTTAAGGACCATGTAAAAGAATTGAGATGGAAAAAAACCTTCAGGAAACAGTATCTGAAGACTTACACATGTAGAACTAAAGAGTTCAGATGCCTGAGGTTGCTGGAAGAGTGAGCTTTCTCTACTATGCTTAAGGACTTGCATCATCTTTTTTTTTTTTTTTTATTTTCAGATTGACTTCCCATCCCATGCATTTGATATTGAATATAAAATTCCTGAACCCGCAAAGACTACTGTGCATCATTCCATAGAATCATTAGAAAAACCATTGAGAGAACGTCTCCTTGCCATTCTGTCCAAGGATAACACTATTGGGTATGTTCATCCCTTCTAGCTGTGGTCTCTTTGCACATGACAATTTGTGGCTAGTGTATGGAATGCTTATATATTCTTAAGTTTCTTTAATACTCTTTTTTTTAATATATATTGTGAAGACCTATAGAGACTTAAACAAGAGATTGAATTAAACATCTGAAATAATAGTACTGACTTGAAGAATTTTTTTTTTTCATGGCTGGTGTTATAATAGTCTCTTGCTACAAGATTGCTGCCCCTTTGACTGCCTGTTACAGTTGTCTATTCCTGCTTGGCAGTTTCTGTTACAGGAGCAGTGACTGTTCATGTGCCATGGAAGCTTTTCTGGCAGGCTTTCCCACTCATCTGCACCAAACTGATATTAACATTTTGGTTTATTTTAGATTATACTAAAACTTAATCTTGCCCTGCCCAAATTATAACTTTTAACAACTGTTTCCTTAATTGTTTGAGGCTTTATTTGGCTTCTCATTTTGAGTTTTGCAGAGGAAATAACTATTTCAATGTCATTCCATTTTGTGCTTTTGTCTGCAGGCTGTCGAAAGAAGATAAAGAATTTTTGTGGGAGAAAAGACATTACTGTCATAGCCATACTAGTAGCCTACCAAAAATACTGGTTAGTGCCCCTCACTGGGACTGGGCAAGTCTTCCAGAAATATATTCGTTACTTCAGAAGTGGCCTCCTTTATCACCCTTAGCTGCACTGGAACTACTTGATTCAAAGTAAGGAAAACAGTGTTAAATAAATTCTGTGTGTGTAGTTGAGCATTAAATGACTTTTCTTTGGTAGCAGATCCTGAATGGCGTTCTGTAGAAAAATATTGCTGAATTTCTTGTAGCAAAAGCTAAGTGTTCTTAAAATCTTAAAGAACATGTGCTTGCTTTATTGATGTAGGCTTGACCAAGTTATGTAGTGAAAGCACAGTAAGAGTGGTTAGGATTCTAATATTTACTGTGTGACAGGACAGGAACTATAGAGCCACGCTATCAGCACTAAGTTTTGAGAGGTTACTGTGCTTGTCCTAAACACGCACATGTGGTTGCATCTTATGTAATGAAGGGCCTCACAGTTGTAGGTTTTTTTAAGCTGTTAAAGCCTTTTTATTGATTCTTTTCTATCTACCTGATCTCAAAAAAAAAAAAAGTCCTATATGAACAGAGATAACTAAATATGGATTTGTGGTGACTTTCTAGGTTTGCTGATCAGGAAGTACGAAATACAGCTGTGAACTGGATGGAGTCATTAAGTGATGATGAGTTAACAGATTTCCTGCCTCAATTTGTACAGGTAAGAATTTCTGCCTACACAGAAGTTTAAATTTTTATTGCTCTTGAAAACTCAAAGGAATTGCTGATGACTAATAGCAGAAATGCAATTGCATGCCTCTAATAACTTTAATGCATAGTAGGGAACACAATTTGAGTAAAAAAAAAAAATCACTTTGTGACTGTCTTAAAGATTTGTGGTGATTCTGCCTGTGCATTAGTCATAAAACCTCAGTCTTCATCTAGAATTAAATCCAGACCTGATTTATTTCATTTTCTTTGTATTTAGGCATTGAAGTATGAAACCTATCTCGACAGCGCTCTTGTGAAATTTCTTTTGGCTCGGGCACTGGGAAGCATTCGAATAGCACACTACCTGTACTGGTAAGAAGTTCTTTGTCCTGTTTTTCACAGACCACAAGATTAATATTTCTGAAAAAAACCCCTTCGTAATACTAATACAACAATGACTGTTATCAGTGGTGATAATACAAACTGGACATCTTTTTGGGAGTTTTTTAATGAAAGAAAAGATAGTGCCTCTATGAAGCACAAACTTCTTGCCTTTTCCATCCTATATATATATATCAGTAACTTCAGACATATGTAGAACTGATTCATTAAAATATTTTAATGTCTTAACATTACATCGTTTGCAGTATTTTCCTTAGGAAAATTTAACTTATATGCTTTATTTCAGGCTTCTTAAGGATACACTGTATGATACGAAGTTTGGTGTAAGGTATGAGCAGATTCTTGGAGCTTTTCTTTCGGTCTGTGGAAAAAGGCTGAGGGAAGAGTTGGAGAAGCAGACCAGACTAGTGCAGCTCTTTGGAATGGTAGCAGAAAAAGTAAAGCAAACGAGTGGATCTGCTCGGCAGGTGTGTATATATATTTTTAATATTCTTTAGGAAGGTTAGACTGAGTATACCCTCAAAACTAATCCATTCAATTGTCTTTTTAGTCTAAGTTCAAAATGTTACGTATAGTTTATAGGAAGATCTGTGACTATTGCTATGCATTTTAACAAATTAAAAGCGTAATGAATGTGATTTTTTGTCAAGTTTGTTGTCATCAGAAACATAGGATTGTGATACAATAGGACGGTTTGTGTATGCAATAAACTGGAAATTAATTTAAACCTATTACTGCTGAAGAGTGATCCCATTATACAAAAGAATGGGGTATCTGCTTATGTGCTAATAATACAACTTAGTTTGATAGAGTGGGATGCTATCATCTGCTTCAGTAAAAAAACCACCAAAACGCCACGACATTGTGTGATTAGTGTTATACTGCCAGGCTTATGTATTTTTAATAGCTAAACCAGCAGTTATAGTTCCTAGCATTCCTTTGACTCTGGAGTTAAAACATTTGTTTTAGGATAACTTTGTTCAGAAGTTTTCTGTAGATGCTCTAGTTAGGAAAATATCAGCTGAATTTTCTTTTTTTTCCTGTAGGTTGCCTTGCAAAATGGTATGGAACGTGTGCAGTTGTTTTTCTTGAAGAACAAATGCCGTTTGCCACTCAATCCCAGTCTTGTGGCAAAAGAGTTAAATATTAAGGTACTGCACATTCAGAATTCCAAAACCTTTTTGTAGAAATTAAATCTAGGCAAAGCTAGAATGTAGGAGAAGCAGGTAAATGATGTTTCCAGAACTCTGCAAGGTTTGACAGTATCTGCTCAACCACAGTCTTGATTATATCATCATGCATGACTGAAAACCTAAAGGTCTGTTAACGCTCGAACTAATCCTGTGTTGGAGGGACAGTTCATCTTGCTTTCCTTCTCTACTGTAACTATTAAATTATGAGTATGTACTTGAAAGCAGATAAATGAGGAAAAATACTGTGAAACACACACTTTTTTTTTAATGTGTTTGTATCTTCTAGGTTTCAAAAAAAACTACTAATAAAATATTTACTCATGTTTTATTCACTCTTCTCTTCAAAATGTATAAAACATGACTGTGCAGAACTATTGGCTTTTGTACAAGAATGCAACAAATAACAGCCAAAGGACTCGTTATTCAAAGGAAGCACGTATTCACCACAATTGCAGTGTTAAAAGTCTGAATAGACACATTGTGTGTCAAACCTGCTTGTTGTCAGAATGTCTTGTTTTCTGGGCTAGCAGGAATAGCCTTTTTGACTATTAACACTAAATCTACTTGCAGGCATGTTCTTTCTTCAGCTCCAATGCAGTACCGCTGAAAGTTGCACTGATAAATGCAGACCCTCTGGGAGAAGAAATTAATGTGATGTTTAAGGTAGGCCTTATCTGTGTATTGGAGAAAAGAAGTTGAATGATAATCAGTGTTTCATTTCATTGGTATCATTTAACTTTGGCATAGACCAGTAAGCTCAGTTTTTGAGAGTTTGCTCCTGTGTATGTAGAAACCAACATCTGAGCAGGTTGTAAAATGTAAGTCTATCACATGTGGAAGCTTAATTGTAGCCTCTCTTTTTAGCTGTGTAACTATGAGGAAGTAGCATAATGTATCACTTCCTAGAAATGTAAACCAATTAAAATCTGTGGTGTTCAGTTTTGCTGAAAGCATATTATGCCTCTAGTTAACTTTTATTTTATCATTTAAGGTTGGAGAAGATCTGAGACAGGATATGTTGGCCTTGCAAATGATTAAGATCATGGATAAGATCTGGCTGCAAGAGGGACTGGATCTACGGATGGTTATCTTCAAGTGTCTCTCAACTGGAAAAGACCGAGGTGCAAAACCAGATGCTGCTTTTAATCTTCAGTAGTGGAGAGTATAATGTTAGATTGTTCTGAATTTCCTGATGGCTGAGTGGTACTTAAATGTGTCTCTTGAGCATTCTGCTGTCAGTGAACAGTGGTGCAAACACATAAATACAGTGATAAAAGCTAAGGTTTCTCTTGATGCTCTTATTGCAGCACAAGAAAATAATGGGGCTATAGCAATCCTTATTCTGAAAGTTTAATTATGGTGAAAGAAATATTCCAATCAAAACCAAAATTCCAAAATATCTGGAGTCTGCTGCAGTGGAGTCAGAGAGTATCATTCACGTACTGAAATGTGCAAAAAGAAGAAAAATTTAAAACACTCCCTGCCGTGCACACACACTATCCCCCAGAGTTAGTGTCGTATGCTGGTGAAAGTTCCTTGGCAATATCAGGCTGTCTCTTGGGTTTGAAAGTAGGTCACAGAACTCGACTGTAAATACTGCCCTGCACCTTGAACATGCTTTTTTCTAGTTTTAGCTAATTCTCTAGAGTTAGCCAATAGAAACCAAAGATATTTAAGAGGATAAACAATAATTTAAATATTTCTTTGGTCAGATGCTAGAACAGCATGACAAAAACTCTTGAATACGTGGAAAAGTTGGAAATTTAGGTTGGCAAAACTAAGCAAAAAGCTTCTATTTATGCAAGACTTGCTTTTTAGAGAAACAGATGGCTTTTCCTCCTACTCTGAATGATGAATTGATCTGCATAGCATATTTTTTTCTTGCTGCTAATATTAGTGTGTCCCTAAAGTACTCGGAAGGATTAAAGTGGGAAAGTAAAGTGAATGTAAATTAGATTTACCTGTAGTAGCTCTTGCCAAGGTGGAAGTAAAATTCTGTTGATCAACTGAATGTTTTCCTTTTATGATTTAGCTATACAAATATTTTTAGTAAATTGTCTTCCCAAAATAAGACCACACGTAAAGCTCACTGTCTGGTCTGTTTCAACATTTGACAGCAGTTTAAGTTACTAGATTACCTCAGTGTCAGCTATGAGAAAGGTCAGCATCAAAATATTTTGCAGTTACTGCTTATAGACCAATAATAGTTTATGTGGTAGAAAGCAGTTATTCAGAGTATAATTTATATGTTCATTCTAACAACTGTAACTAATTGTAGTAAAGTAAGCGAAGTTGGATTGCTACATGTGTTTCATGGTTTGCTTTGTAACATAGTCTGTGAAATTGCTTAGTTGACTAATAGAATTATTTTTACATCTAACTGGGTTTTGGAAGACGTTAGTCTAAGATTATAAAATTCATCCTCGTCAAGCAAAGTTTCTACTGAATAATGGAAATGCAAGTATAACATATGCAGTATAACATGAGGAGATGGTTAAATACACTTTGTTGTGTTTTATATAAAGGCATGGTAGAGCTTGTTCCTGCTTCAGATACACTTAGGAAAATTCAAGTGGAATATGGAGTGACAGGTTCTTTTAAAGACAAACCTCTGGCAGAATGGTTGCGAAAGTATAACCCTACAGAGGAGGAATATGAAAAGGTAACTTATCTCAGCGTTGTTCTTATTTGAAGATCTTTTAAAAGGAATAAATACCAACTTATGAAAGAATGAAGTTCATATTTCAGGTCTTCCATTGAAATTTGTTTTGTATATTTAAGAAACACATTGGAAATACAAGTCTTGTACCCTTTTCTTTGCCAACATAGTTTTGTGATTTGACTTCAACTCTTTTCTCTTTCATTTATATAAAAAGCAAAATGACCATTTTTGCTGAAAAGTGTGATTTCTGAAGATTTTTGCAAACTTATCTGTTTAAAGAACAGTATTTGGGGAAAAAGCAGATTTTAGGGCCTGTCTTGCCTGGCTTGAATTTTACACTCATCAAGATTGATAGTTTAATGCATGCATTATATTTTCCCACTGATATTTGATCTCAATTCACTTTTTTCCTCTCCCTCCTAGGCTTCAGAAAACTTCATTTACTCTTGTGCAGGATGCTGTGTAGCTACTTATGTACTGGGAATTTGTGACCGCCACAATGACAACATAATGCTCCGAAACACTGGGCACATGTTTCACATTGACTTCGGAAAATTTTTGGGACATGCACAAATGTTTGGTAGCTTTAAAAGGTATTTTCTGGGTTTAAGCAATCTAGAGAATGAAGTGATGTTTTTAGTTTCCTTTTATAAGCGTTATCATTCCAAGCATTCTCTTTTAAATTCCTGTTATTTGCTGTACTCATTATGAAACCAATATCTTCCAGTTTAACCAGAGAGTTTCCAAAACTCATTTGAACTTAAACATACAGAATTAATTTGGAAAAGGCTCCAGTTTCCTATTTCCATATTCTGATCTCTGGAACTGTTTGAAGGCAAAGCACACAGGCATAACGTTCAAATAAAATTACTGTTCTAGCTACTGGTAGATCAACATAAGATATTTGGTCTCCTAAACATGATTTAAATTTGGTGCTTCCAAGCTGCACTCACTTCTTAAGAACCTTGTGCTATACACAACTGACAGATTTCAGTGGCAATTTCTTTCCAAGTCATGGAAGCAAAGTATTTTGGTACAGAAAAAGATTAATATAACTTTTTATTGATATTTTGGAGTCTTACTTCTAACACAGATCTTGGTGTTATACTTTTCCAGGAATATTGGATAAAGCTGTAGCGTAGTTTGATCTTGATAGCTATTGTCATGCCATGTATGTATTGCATGCCTGTGAGGTGAACTTTACCAATGGCTGAGAAATTGAGTGTCAGAACCTTTACATCATCTGAATATGAGTGTGAAACAATTGAAAGCAGACTCTGGATCATAAGAACAGTAGTGAACGTCAAGATTATGGAAAAGAGTGAACAGCAAATCTGTATTGACTAATCCTCTGTGTAGGGGAAGATAATCTATATCCAGGATAGAGGAGTTATGTTTTAGTCTGGTGATAATATAGTCATTAAATTTGTTTAAATATGTTGTGGCTTCCAGAAATGAGGGAGGGAAGGCATTGTAAGGTAACCTGGCCTCCAAGTGTTGATCCAGATCTACTGTAGGTCCAGTACCATGTCAATGTGCTGGGTAACCTGAGGTAGCACAAGGGAGCTGAACCCAATTCAAAAATGTGAAATGGCATTAATGGAATATTTAATATCATTACCCCAGGGTGGAGGTGGAGGGGGGAGGAAGCACATGATGAGGAATAGCCCTTATAATTAACTTACGAATTCTCTGTGCTTTTCGAACAGGGATCGAGCTCCGTTTGTGCTCACGTCGGATATGGCTTATGTCATCAATGGTGGGGAAAAACCCACCATCCGCTTTCAGCTGTTTGTGGACCTCTGCTGCCAAGCTTACAACTTGATAAGAAAGCACGCAAGCCTCTTCCTTAACCTACTTTCATTGGTAATCATTTTTCAAATTCAATTGAAACTTGATAGATCTGTCATGCTGGGTTGTATTAAATGCTATTTATGCTGCAGAAACTCCTAATGTATGCTTTTAAAAGCCAGAAACATTCAATCTGCTTTTTGGGAAGGTTTATTTGCAAATTTTTAAGCTTTTTTACTGCCTACCTCTTTCCTGAAGATTTAAAACCAAGATGATACCATGAATGACACTGCGTAGTGTTTTTAACTGCTTTTAATTCAGCAGAAGTGGTGAATAACTGCTGTTATAAAAGTAACTGTTTGCTATCACTGTTTGAATTTGGCAATTTAGTGCATCTACAAATGAATTTGAGAGTCTAAGTTTTAATCATTTCACTATAAAAGCATGTTGTTTCATTTCATTAAAACTGTAAATTTTAATTTCCTGCAGATGCTTTCTTCTGGGTTACCAGAGCTAAGTGGGGTTCAGGACTTGAAGTATGTCCAGGATGCTCTCCAGCCCCAAACAACAGATGCAGAAGCCACCATTTTCTTTACAAGGTACTGGATAAAGTGAAAACTAAAATATCTCCCAGCATCATTCTCTTAATGGGAGGTTTCTGCTATGAAAAAAACATATGAAGGATGTTTACAAACATGTCTGTAGAAGTCCAGTAGTTACACTGTACAATCATAAAATATCAGTTAACTATGTAAGATCAGTTTCATATGAGACTAATGCTTGTGGTAAAAGACTTTGCTGTCTTTAGGAGTAACCTAAAACCTGGCTGTTTGAGACTTGCATTTTGAATACATCCTAATTTTTTTAATAGGAGTGTATATGATGTAATGCATTGTAAAGAAGTTCTTTCTTGGAGAAGTGCTTTTGCACACTGGGGAGAGAGGGATGATGTTCCAGTGTCATGGGTGAGGGTGTGTATATAGTATAACTGAGTAGTTGCTGTGTGTTAGAAAATGTGTTACTGTACTTCACTTTAAATGTACAGGGGAGACTGCCATAGTATGGATGCAACTTAAAATTGCAAAACAATTTGGGTTGGAAGGGACCATTAAAGGCCATCCAGACTAATTCCCCTGCAATGAGCAGGGGCATCCTCAACTCTACATCAGGTTCCTCAGAGCCCTGTCCAACCTGGGCTTGAATGTTTCCAGATGTGGGACATCTACCACCTCTCTGGGCAACCTGTTCTGGTGTTTCACTTGCTGTAAAAAAATTTCTTCCTTACATAGAATCTAAATCTACCCTCACATAGTTTACCCCTTGTCCTCTTGCAACAGCTCCTGCTAACAAGTTTGTCCCCATCTTTTGTATAAACTCCCTGTTAGTACTGCAGAGCCACAATAAGGTCTCCCTGGAGCCTTCTCTTCTGCAGTCTGAGCAACTCCCACTCTCTGACTGTTCTTATGGGAGAAGTGTTTTATCCCTCTGATAATTTTTGCAGCTGTCTCCTGGATGTGATCCAGCAGGTCCATGTCTTTTCTGTCCTCAGGGCTCCAGAGCTGGATGCAGTACTCTAGGCTTTTTAGCAAGTCTGGAAAGCCTTCACTTCTTGGATAAGACGTATTCCAAAGTCTGGATACTGAATCTTCTATGAAATGTTGATATGATGCTATTTATATAGTCCATTGATCACACATAGTTTAAAAATGTTTTCTTTGTCAGTAAGAAATTGGGGGGTGTTGTTCTTAGACTTCAGTCTGGTTTATTGACAGAACCCCTTTTGTGTGTTTTGATGTTGTTTGTTTGTTTGTTTGTTTTTTCTAGGCTGATTGAATCCAGTCTGGGAAGTGTTGCCACAAAGTTTAATTTCTTCATTCACAATCTGGCTCAGCTGCGTTTCTCAGGTTTACCTTCTAATGATGAACCCATCCTCTCATTTTCTGCTAAAACTTATTCTCTTAAACAAGACGGCAGAATCAAACAAGTGTCTGTGTTTACATATCAGAAGAGATACAACCCAGATAAACATTATGTAAGTATGTGGAGTCTGTTTCCACTCAGTGAAGATACTGTTGTATTTTCTTCCAAAACACAGCAGAGGCAGTTGACCAAAACCGTCCAAGAGATATTCCACAGCATTTATTGTCACACTCAGCGATTAAAAACTGGGGGTAGAGCAAGAAAGCAGGGGACAGGAGGGTGTTGTCATCCAAGGCGGCTGTTTGGGAACTGGCTAAGCATGGGTCTGCTTGTGGGAGGTGGTGAGACGTTTTCTTTGTGTCACCTTCCCTCCCAAGGACTGTCTTTATCTCAGCCCACGGGTCTTCTTGCTTTTGGTCTTCTTCTCCCTTCTGTCCCACTGGTGAGGGAGTGAGACTGAGCAAGCAGCTGTGTGGGTGCTCAGCTGCTGGCTAGGGTAAACCAGCCATGGGAGTGCTAGAGTAGAGAGTGGGTTTTCTAGCATCCCATAATATTCTTCAAAATGAAAACACCTCTTGAAAAGGATCTAGAAGGAAGTAGAAAGGGCAGAAGTAGTGTTGGTGGAGATAATTTTAAAATATGGGAATTCGAGTCATGTTTATGGGCTTACGTAGCCACCTTCTGTAAAATGGCTCCTTCCTGAGTAGGAGTCTTTAAGTCAAGCACTCTGGTTTTGGTCTGACCTTCCATTAAAGTTGTATTTGTTCCTCTTAAGTAAAAGCATCATTTCCTGTACTAATGCATCTACATTCCTGTTAGCCTTACAAGGGGCAGAAAGCATTGCAGTTTGCCCTCAGGGTTTTTATAGCCCTTGGTTGCATTTTAAGATTTAATATTTGTATTCCTGTGCAGATGTGCAACTCTCTTCAGTTATCTTTTTTACTGTTTTATTTATGTACTGCTATTTGCTGGGCTGGAATAATCAGCTCAAGTTATATTTTCCTGAAGTTTTTTAAGAAGTGAGCTCTAGTGATAGATGCAAATGTACATCTCTTTCCAAGTTGTATTTGCTGTAAATGTCTTAATCTGGTAAGACACCATCTAGGGAAGGTAGAGCAAATCTGAAATATTTTGGAAGTGAAGAAGAGCTTTGTGCTGAATCACTGTATAATAAATGTATTTGAGTACTTCTAGTCTAAGCCAAAACAGCCTCTTACCTTCCAGGAGGCTGTTAAGGCAGTCAAGATTCTGTCTAGATTTTTAAAGTTAAATTATACATTGTACATTCAACTCATCTGCCCATAAAATGACTCCACTGTGCAGGTTCTCAACCTTCATTTCCTTCTACGAAAGTGAATAACTGTATCCTGGGACTGCACCCTGGTATTTTTAACAATTCTTTTTGTATAAATGCAGTACACTTGCATCTGCCCACAAAATTATCACTTTAGAAGTGGAATCTTTTGGAATCTTGAGGGAATTAAATTGAAAAAAATTACTGTTTGAAGGGTTCTGTGGTAGTCCTGGTCCCACAGATACATGTTTCCATGTAATCCTGCACCGATGTAACATTTTGTATACCTATAGGTATATAGGTGTATGGTATTAACTTACAATAAGGCTTAAAAGGGAGAGTGCAGACAGCTTAGCCTTAACTACCTTTATCCCCTTGTCAGCTGTGGATCTACATTATAGGAAGATCATGGGATGTTACTTTGCATTATGGGCTATTTATAATTGTAACTCCACTATAAAATGCAAATGCTGGGCTGTGGGATATAATAACAGGATATGTATTCAGGAGAAGGATTACCACAGGAGAAAGAGTTGATTGTTAAGAAAATTATATTGTTAAGTCAGTTCTATAATATTTTTATATAAACTAACTACTTTTATCTTTGTGGTTTTTGTGTTTTGGGCAGATCTATGTAGTGAGAGTTTTGAGAGAAGGGCAAGTTGAGCCAACATTTGTCTTCCGAACATTTGATGAGTTCCAGGAGCTCCACAACAAACTTGGCATTCTCTTTCCTCTTTGGAAGTTACCAGGGTATGTTCCTAACTCACTCATCACTATTATAAAAGCAACAAAACTGCTCCCAGCTGGGTGGAGGAAGAAATTGCTTGAAATGGAGACAAAACTGCTGAGGGGCAAATTAAGACCTCAGAGTTGGCCAATTAAGGGAGAAAACAGTTGTCTCCAAGTTTTAAGGAGAAGAGCCAGAGAAGTATCTCAGTGTTTTGGGTCTGTGTGTCATATCACATATAACAATTGCCTATAAACATTTCCTTGCCTTTCTGTAGTGTCATAAGCTGTTGGCATGCTGTGTTCCCGCTCCTCATTGGCAGAAAATAAAATGGATGTCAGCATTTCAGGATGGAAACAACAATGAAATCAAACTGTACTTGCTTCTGATAAATTAACTGAAAACACGATTTTTCTCTTCTCTTGTAGCTTTCCTAATAAGATGGTTCTGGGAAGAACACATATAAAAGATGTAGCAGCTAAAAGAAAAGTGGAGCTCAACAGCTACATACAGAGCCTGATGAACAGCTCTTCAGAAGTGGCAGAAGTGAGTAGAAATAATTGAAATGAAATGCAAGTTTTCAGGTTTTGATGCTTTTTAACACTTAAACTAATATGTAACATTTCTTCCAAATTTAGTGTGATCTTGTTTATACTTTTTTCCATCCATTACTTCGTGATGACAAAGTGGAAGGAATAGATGGAATAGCCAGACCTACAGGTAGGTAACATTTGGGCGTGGGCTGGTTTATAAATTGTATAACACCTTTACAACGTGAATTTTTTAAATCTGGTTTAGTTAACTATAGTTTTCCTTCATTAGAAAATGCATCACTGTCTGTCCAACTGTGCCTGCATACAGTTTCAAGGAAATACATACCAAAAATTGCAACAATATATGTGATCACTTGGAGTTGTTTATGGCTTGACTAAATTATTCAGGTTTTCATTCCGAACCTTGAGGCTAGTTCTTGCAAGAGAGTGCAAAAAATCTTTAAAGCCTATAGCCTTGCCCGTATTAGGGAACTAGAAATAAAGTCAGAAACAGAGCTTGGTGTAAGGCTTATATTTTTTCCCCTATGAGTGGAAATTGAGTGTAGCACTGATGAAAAACATACAAATATTACAGAAGAAATAATTGTCTTATTTTTTCAGACACAAGTCCATCAAGTCCTACCTCAGGCAAAGTGGGAGGAGAAGTGAAGCTGTCCATATCCTACAGAAATAGCACTCTATTTATCATGGTGATGCACATCAAAGACCTGGTAAGTACAGATGCTGCACTCGCTGCCAAAAACTGGTTCCATTTGTCAATTACCATCTTGACTTAGTTCCACCATTCCTGCATCAGTCTTTCTCTCTCCCTCCAAATTTTCCAAGTGCCAGCTTGATTAATTGCTGCTTTTGATTAGCTTGATTGGAAAGTCTTGATTGAAAATAAATATGCAATTAGTTATGCACTAATTAGTTTTCTAACTTGTCTTGTTTATTTGACTGTAGGTTACAGAAGATGGTGCAGATCCAAATCCCTATGTAAAAACATACTTACTTCCAGACACGCACAAAACATCCAAACGCAAAACCAAAATCTCCCGGAAGACAAGAAACCCAACTTTCAATGAAATGGTAAGTTAAAATGTATGTAGTAACTCCGTATGGTTTGCTATTATCTCTTATTCTAAGCAGTAATTAAATATTGTCTAAAAAAAAAATCTGTGAAGATAGAGAAATGGAAAAGAAAAAGGAACTGTTTTGAAAAACTTTGTGCCCTGTTTAAAAATAAAACAAAGCAACTGAGTAGGTCAGTGTGCTGTGACAAGTAGGTAGAAATTTCTCAGTCTGACTGAGGAGAGATGGGGAGAAGGAAAGGAATCTTAAAACTAAAGACCTCCCTTGCCCTGGATTCACTGACTCATGATGTGGAGAAAAATAAATTCAGAAGTCTTGGCATGTAAACTGTACTTCAGTCAAAAAACACTAGTCCTTCTAAACACTTAACACTGGGAGCACAAAATAAAATAGGGATGTATTTCAGCCCATTCTCTGAGAAACAGATGTACTGAATGGTCATATAGTGCAGTTAAGACACCTGGCAGTCAGAAAAAAGGGCAATCTGTGTAACATATAACCAAAAAATTCTTGACTTGTTACCTTCTAGCTCGTGTACAGTGGATATAGCATGGAGACTCTGAAACAGAGAGAACTTCAGTTAAGCGTGCTCAGTGCAGAATCGTTACGTGAGAACTTTTTCTTGGGTGGAATTACACTCCCACTAAAGGACTTCAACTTGAGCAAGGAGACTGTTAACTGGTATCGACTAACTGCTGTACCCTATCTGTGAACTCATTTCTACACCTGAGTAAGGCCAGAACAATTGTATTCACTTGTGCTTTGTGCATCTTCCTACTTGAAGATAACTTGTACATCTTAAATTTCAAGACTCTCCATTTCAACAGACACGTTGGACCAATGTTCATGTAGCCTAATCTGGAGGACTTCTAGAAAACCTGGTTTATGCTCATGTGATGTTACCAAGGCATCATTTTAAATGTTTAAGAGCTGTGGGTAAAGGAAGGGGTTTTTAAACCATCCATGAAAGCGAGATGAACAGTTTGACCATGCTGGTTGGTTGAACCGTAACTTAATCTTTAGGCCTGTGGATATAGTGCATTTTTGCTTTTAATTTGTTACTGCTGTTGTGTCATCCATGGCATGATGCTGGAGAACATCAAAGAAATTGCATATTTTAGGATTACATCCCCACTACTAACTAGGTATCACAGAAGCAGCGATAGGTGGCTTCACACAGACCTGTAGAAATGAAGGTTGAAGGGCTGGAAAAATTCCTTAGCATTGCATATAATCCCAGATTCATGCTTCTCTAAGATTTATTGGAGTGAGTGCCAATAATGGAAGTTGTAAATAATGGTGCCTTATAATTCAAATGCTTCTCTTTTACCTCATTTCTGGTATTTAAATATGTATACATATTAACTTTCAGCTCCTTATAAAGGGGTAACATTCTCATATTTGATACCTTGCAGGTCCTACTGGAAATCTTTTCCTAAAATGTGTTATTTACTTCATAAATAGTTCAACTTAGATACATTTTTTTCTGCCCATGATCTCCAGAAATTGAATGAAGACTGGCTGAATGTGGTACCGTAGGAAATGTGCCCAGCTTCTCAGTGGGTTTTTTGTTGTAATTCCCAGAACTTTTAAATACTGCAGTGATTAAGTGTGAAACACATTTAAACACTAACCTGAAGTGGCATTTGCACCTTTACCTCCTGGTAAAGGATGGCCTCTAGTTGAAAAGCACCGCTGCTGGATGAATTGCAGGCCAGAAATGAGTTGTGTTAAGTGAGCTTTGAGAGAGGAACTGGACTGCTTTTTTTTCTTTAACAGTTCTCAGCAATACTGTTTTTCACTCCCAGTAAGAACTACTTCCATTAAAATACTTCATTCCAAGAAGCATTAGATTTGAACTATGCTGTGACAGCGGAGTGCAAATGTCACTATCTCCTGTTAATACCACTGGTTACTTATTAGGTGTTTCTGCACTACAGGTGTCGCCTTTTTATTCACCTTATTCGGGGTTTAGGTTGTTCATGTTCTGTCTAAACAAAGCTATAAAGTTGCAACATTTTTCTTTAGTACAAAATCTTGAAGCGAACTTTGAAAGTGAAATATGCAACTATGAACAAAGACACAATATGGGGAAAGCCTTCTATCTACCCGACACTAAAAACCTCTTTTATAATCCGAATTTCCTTCCCCTACTACTGACCAATCTCCCTTCAATACGGAAGAGAGAAGTAAACTTGAATCTCCTGGTGCCTAAACTATTCACGGTCCAATTTCGTAGTAATTATTACAATTAAAAAGCTAATGCTATCTTGAATGTTAGAAACTGGGCCAATACTAATGGGCGCTTACAAATCCCAGTTGTAGTAGGCATCTTCTGCGTATTTTTCATTTAGTATTTAGCCTGTAAATAATAAACTATGTAACTAACTAGATATATTTCCTGCTCACTTGATGCTTTTGAGACTTACTCCATTCCATCATTAGAATCACAAGTCACTTCAAACACAGGAAAGTAGACTACTGTTTTTGTGAAACGTTCCATTGTGAAATAAAATGAAAGCAATATGGACTGCCTTTTTTGCAGTTTGCTATTAAAGCACAGTGTCTTACAGCACAAAATACAATTAAACTAAAATCATTTATAAAATGATTTGCAGTTTTAACAGTTGTCTGGACTGAAAAAAAAAAAGTGTAGTACTGTATTATTGTTAGCACATGTCCTGACTTCTGATTTAATCTTCTTCATAGCTTAACTCATTTTGTGCCTTTCCCTTCCTTTTCAAAATAGTCACTGGCTGGAGCTTTCTATGGTCATGGATTTTATGTTGTCTATGGGATCTAGCCTTGGCCTCTCCTCATGTGTAGAGGACCAGCACCAAGCTTGCACCTCTTTGCACTATTCTCAATTAAGAAAAAAATCTGATTGTTGCAATAAGAATTTACCGTGCTACATACAAAACCCAAGATGGATGTGAAAGAGGGAAATATTTGATTGGGATGGAATTTACCAGTATACTAAGTAGCTTGAGAAATGTAGTTTTAACAGCTTTTTGTATCTTGTTACATGAAAAGAAAAAAAAAAAAATCTTTTATGCACCGTTTGACCTGCAGCCAGAAGTGTAAATTGTCCGTACAGACCTTGTGTTGGTATCCGAGAGCAGCAGCTTGCGCTAGGACCTCCTTCCTTTACTAACCTACAACTTTGCACTGAACTTTTTATTACTGCCTTTGTACGACCTTACAGCTGCCTGTCTCCGGACGCATGTGCGATCTCTGGTAAACGCTCTTTTCTCTATTTTTACAAGTGTTAGGGTTGTGTAGAGACCCCCGTCGCCTGCCTTAACGCCGGGGCTCCCCGGGGCGCGCCGTGTCCCCCCTTCCCGAGCGCTGCTCGCCGGGAGCCCGTCCCTGCGGCGGTGCCGGGGGTCAGGGAGGGCAGCGAGAGCGGGCGGGGCGCCGCCCTCCGTCTGTGTATCTCTAAGAACCAAATACTTTTAACTAAGCGGTAATAAAGATGTACAATGTCGCCCCCGCGCCGTGCGGCGGGTTCAATGTGACTCCGTAACTCTCCTGTAAGTACATTAAACACTATTCTGGAATAAAACCCAGCGCGTGTCCTGCTCTGTGAGGGCGGGGCTGGAGGGGGGGGAGAGGGTGAGGAAGGGGCGGGGCGAGCCCCTCTGATTGGCTGCCGCGCGGGGGGCGGGGCCAGGCGCGGGCCCGACGTTTCCTGCGGAAGCGCGCGCGGAGGCCGCTCCTTCTCTCTCCGCCGCCATCATGGGTCGCATGCACGCTCCGGGGTGAGCGCCGGGATCGGGCTGGAGCCGCGGGATAGGGGCGGATCGGGGCTCCTCAGGGGGATCGGCGGGCTCTGCGGACCGCGGCGGGAGCGGGAAGGCTGCTGCGGGAGCGGCGCGGCGCGTGTGGGGCTGGCGGGGGAGGCGCGCGGCCGCGGGAGATGGCGGCGGGGTGGGGAAGGCTCGGGCCGCGGCGCGGGGTCCCGGAGCTCCAGCGCGGCCCGCTCCGCTGAGCATCTCATCTGCTTCTTCCCACAGAAAGGGCCTGTCCCAGTCGGCCTTGCCCTACAGGCGCAGCGTGCCCACGGTGAGTTCCTTTCCCATCATCTTTTCCGGGCCTCACAGCGCAGCTCAGGAGTGCCTACGGAGGGAAACGAAACGAAAGAGCTGTAATTTGTGTCATCGCTTTTAAATTATGGCCTGGTAAAAGGCTGCCTTCGCCTATGATGAATCGGGTTGTCCAGGGAGGTTGTGGATGCTCCCCGGAGACACTCAACCACCCGGACGCGCTCCTGTGATCCTGCATTGGCATGTGCTGGCCTAGATGATGCCCAAGAGTCTCGTCCGTCCCTGTAAATTCTGTGGTTCTGTGACGATTCTTACGGTGCTGGAGAAGCAAGTGTCCTGTCCTGGCCAGACGATTCATTAGGCAAAAAAAAGTTTCTTTTCCACTTTGTGTGTTCTTTTACTTAAGTACTGCTTCAGTTACTTCTAAGAGTCTATATGCTGGTAATTTCTTGAGATTAAATTACTCTTCACACTTGAGTTTGGCCTTCTCTGTTGTGGAATAAACCGCTTACTCTCAAAAATATTTACAGCCAGTTTGTTGGTCAGGGGAGGAAAGTAAATAATTTTGGTGCACCCTTAGTTCTTTCAGGTTACTTGTACTTAAGAAAGGGCTTTCTCTGTCCCTTGGTTGCAAGACCATTTCTTGGAGGATCTGTTTTGTTGACAGAAAGAACAATTTGTGGTGCATGTGGAAAAGCATGGACTGGAAAACAGTGAAATGAGAACATAATTTCATATTTTGTGCTTTGATTTTAAGTAGATACAATTTGAAGTAAAATAATATGAAGCTACTCGAACTACTACTGACAGTTAAACATTTTGATAAGTTAGGATGATCAAATGTTGTATTTGCTTTAAAAAATTGTGTGGGTTTTTTTGCTCTGTTTTATTTATATTCTGTTTTAAATTGTAATCTTCGGAGCACTTCCAAATTTATTTTTGCTGTGCTTTTCAGTTTCATACTGTGACAGTATTAAAAAGGAAAAAAAAATCAGGAGCTTCTGTAGCTGACTGAAAGTGAGGATTACCTAGCTTGTTGGTATTGTCTTCCCCTTAATAACTGTAGAAGCAGTGGCTTTATCAGCACAGTTTAACATAGAACTGTGCCTTTTCTATTAATTCTATCTCGGTAGATCCATTTGTTTCTTTTTTTTAAGTTAATTAATGTTCTTAAAGTCTGATTTTTCAGTAATCTCTGTAGGTGGTTTACTAAGAGGTGGCTAAATGGGTCTCAATTTCGTATTTTTGTCAAAAGGCCTAGTTTAAGAATTCCTTCCCAATGGCAGTGATTATTTTTTTTTGTCTGTAACTTTGTATTTCTGCTTCTGGTTGGCAATTGAAGTGAACTGATGGTAAAGCAGTTGGAGGCTCTCATGTTTTATCTCTGCCTTCCCTCACCACATTTCACCAGCACTATAGGTATATTGTGTGCCAAAAAAAATCTGTATTGTTAAAAGTACAATTTCAGTTCTTGATTGTTTTTCAAGCACTACAAAGCATCTATTTCTACCATTTATAAAAAGCTTTCATGTAGCTAGCCTGTGCCCTCTGTATTAAGCAGTGTTAATCAGTTTGGGGTTTTTTTTTCTCATTTTCTTTAGTGGCTGAAACTCACTTCTGATGATGTAAAGGAACAGATCTACAAGCTGGCTAAAAAGGGCCTGACTCCGTCCCAGATTGGTAAGGATTATAAACCACTCCTGAATGGGGACAAAACCACATTTTTCTGACTGTAATAATGTAATTGCTCCTTCAACCTGTGTTAAATAACATGCTAAGAAAACACTGCATATCTGGTGTATCTGTGTGTGTTCACTGTGGATAGCACTAAGAGCCATAAAGTAATATCCTGAGTTGGAAGGGACCGATGAGGATCTCGATGTAACGTTGTGTGTTATAGGGAAGTTTGGTTTGCCCAGTTTCCTGGAGGAAGTTTTCAAATATCGGCAGCCCTTGTGCTCAGGATTTACTGAGCAAGGCACTGTAGCTGCATCATAGACCAGTTCTCAGTGGTTTGGGCTCTTCTAGAGCTGAAGTGTTTGCATGACAGCTTTATGTGGTCATGAGCTGTGTATGCAGTGTATGTGTAATTGGTTGCTGTGTAAATGAATTCTTTTATTATTGTAATCCTGAAAGTGATAATAATCCCTCTTAGAATAATAATTCATAGAGTGATTGAATACATTCCTTTAATGAACCCTGTTGAAAATTTTCCAATAGTACTGTAGCACTTCATGTACTACCTGTGTAAGAGTGGTGGGTGTGTTAGTTGTGTTTTAAGATTTATCATAAAGTGTTTCAACATTTGTAAGTTGTATTTTGCTCACTTCAGTGTCCACTAGAAAGGTTTTTAATTTGCAGAAGACGGTTTTTTTGGATAGCTTGTAACTGTAAGGTTGGTTTCACAAGATTTCTTGGTGTGTGGTTTTCTTTCCAGTGTAAGATGTGAATGTTTTTTCCAGGTGTGATCCTGAGGGATTCCCATGGTGTTGCCCAGGTTCGCTTTGTTACTGGCAACAAGATTCTGAGAATCCTTAAATCAAAGGGACTGGCCCCAGACCTTCCAGAGGATCTTTATCACTTGATCAAGAAAGCTGTTGCTGTTCGCAAACATCTTGAGAGAAATAGAAAGGTGTGTGCTCATTGGATAACTCAGTGTTTGTGTTTTTAAATTACACAGTAGTTTATGTACAACTTGACAAAGAAGCTTTGTGTACTTCCTGTTAGCCCCGCTTTGAGTAAACTTATGGAGTTGGGGAGGCATTTTGATCAAGGAGGATGGTCTTTGTCTGTGAAAAGGATTTTAAAAGCAGCATTAAAACCACATATTTCTGGTCCTCTTCTGACTTTATGGGATTCATCAGGCTTTGGTAATGGGAATGTGGAGTTTGTAGCAGTAGCTGTGGATTTTTTATTTTGTTGAAGCACGTCTGAATAGTACATTGAGAAATTAAAGTAGTGCTTTGTTATAATGTAACTTTCTTTTCAAGGATAAAGATGCCAAGTTCCGCCTGATTCTGATTGAGAGCAGGATCCATAGGTTGGCTCGCTACTACAAAACTAAGAGAGTGCTGCCACCCAACTGGAAGTAGTAAGTCTTTTGCATTCCTATTGTCACTGAAGACTCAAAGGTTTTGTAAACTGCTGGGGCTATTACTCAAAGTGTTATGATCAGGTGTGTAGATAACCGAGGTAGCAAAGAACCGGTATTTTTATAAATATTAACTGCTGGGTAAAATGACCATTGTAACATTTAGAAACACTTAGTGACCTCGTTTGTTGAGACAATGATTTTTTTTTCTTTGGACTAGATAATTTTTATAAGAATACAAACTGCAGTCTTTGTTCTCGCTTGAGATACTTTTGTAGTTCATGTTACTTTCAAAAAATTTTGAGAAATGGCTTAGTAGGTATGACAAAAATGAAAGTCATTTATAGTTTTTCTCTTGAAAGGCAGCCACCACAGGATTAGCCTTGCATTTTCTAAGAAGACTCAAGTGCAGCTATCCAGATTCTTGAATATATGGTTTTGTGCTGTGTTCCTAGTATTTATATTTTAAAAGGAAGAGTGAAATCTTACACCATAAAAAATTTTAAACAGGCAGTGATTTAGCTCAAGGCTGGTAGTTAAAGCTTTGAACTGTGTGACAACTAGTTTGAAAACCTGCCTCTGCAATTGATATTTCTCTCTTTTCTCTCTTCTCTCTTTTTAGTGAATCATCGACAGCTTCTGCCCTGGTCGCATAAGATCTGGCTGTGACTTAATGAAAGAATAAATTTTCTTTATCTGAATTTGTGTTGTCTCTAAATGATCGGTGCCTTAGAAGCTTCTGCTTGTTTCAGGAAGCTGCTTGTAAGTGGGAAGTTTTCCAGGTGGAGCAGGCGTGCAGCCATGGTACTGAGTCATTCACTGCTGATGCATTTTATTCATATCAGGCTCTGCCTCTGTGTCCTGCAGGAGGAACTGGGGAAGAAAGCAGTAAGAGGAGGAAGACCTGGAAATTTAGAAATTGAAGAAGGGATTATGCAGGAGATGAGGAGTTAGTTAGAGAGATTTATTCATTAATTGCAGGTCATGTAGAGCTGTTGCTTGTGCAGAAAGCTTAAGCAGACCTCAACCAGTTCCTGATACTAACTGTTGCTGTTTGTAAGTAATTTTAAGAATAATCTTAGGAATTTGGACAGGTACAGACAACAGTTTAGCTCTCCCCAGTGTGTCCTTACTGAAGTAGTTTTCCCAAACCCAAAGGGCAGGAGCTGTTGTAACTGTTGCCAAGGTTATACCTCCGGGTTCTGATTACCTTTACCTTTCTGCTGGAGAAACGTGGAGAACAGACTGACAGCTTTTTCCTTTTCTAGGAGAAAATTATAAACGGAGTTACTCTGGGTAGTTGTGACTTGGATACTTAGTCTTGGTGTGTTACTTAACTTTTGCCATATTGCAAACTTAAGTGACTTCAAATAAGCCCTGTCATTTTTGCTAATTTCTAGATCATAACCAGTGGGACCTGGTAACTTCTGAATTTAATTTTGCAGAGAGACGGGAATCCTTTGCCAAATTACAAAGCTAAATATAGGCATGTGATTTTTTTAAAAAAGGATTTTAAAAGGGAAATACTTAATTCCGGTTTAACTAAAAATGCTACTGTCTCGTCCATCTTAAATTGCCATCCTCTTATCAGAAAAGCACAGGGACACTTTGCTCCTCGTTCCCGACTGCCTGTATGTAAGTAGGCAAAGCACCAGGAGGTGGCGCTTGGAAACAAGAGTTTCCTATTGCAAACAGCGCCACCGGGCGGTCACATGCTGAGGCCGCTGGCCCGAGCCCGGGAACAGGTGAAGGATTTAAAATGTGACGGCTGATCCAGTGGCCTTGGGCATGTTGGAGCTCACACAGTTCTTGTATTTCGTGCCACTGGGGTGTCTCGGTCTGAACACATTCTGTACTGTCTTCCTGGCACTGGTTTGCTGCAGGCAGGCTGTGCTCACGTGGCATTTCACCCATCCAGAGGTGCTGAAAGCTGCTGACTTGGAGGGGAGAAGAGGGAAGGGTAGGGGTTGTTACAGTGATGGGATCTGCCTCACAGGGGTGCAGGGGAGGAGTACCACCATGTCAATAATTGCCTTGTGCTGTACTGTCAGGAATGAAAACACATCCTGGGCTTGCAGTAAGATCAGATCCAGGTGTTGAAGGTACTCTTGAGGATGGAGGAGAGGTACCCCTTATCTCTTATAGAGGAATGGTAATGGTATTGTGATTGTACTGTTACACACATGAAGTCCTGCTGCTTGTCTTGCTGAAGATTCTGTATTTCCTGGAAACATACAGACTGGCTTAGGTACGTTGTCTGTTTTCAGTAGGATTAATCACAAAACCATAGAATGGCCTGGGTTGGAAGGGACCTTAAAGATCATCTAGTTCCAACCCCCCTGCTCTAGTTGGGGACACCTTTCACTGGTTGCTCAGACCTCCCTCCAACCTCCACTTCCAGGGATGGGGGATCCACAACTTCTCTGGGTAACCTGTGCCAGTGCCTCACCATGCTTACAGTAAAGAATCTCTTTCAGTTTGAAGCTGTTTCTCCTGTCACTACACGCCCTTGTGGAAAGTCCCTCTCCAGCTTTCTTTCAGGCTTCCTTAAGGTACTGGAAAGATGCAATTAGGTCACCCTGAAGCCTTCTCTTTTCCAAGCTGAACAATCCCAATTCTCTCAGCCTTTCCTCACAGGAGAGGTGTTTCATCCCTCTAATGAACTTAGTGGCCCCCTCTGGACCTGCTCCAAAAGGTCAATGTCCTTCCTGTGCTGGTGACTCCAGAGCTGAGTGCAGCAGTCCAGGTGGGGTCTCACCAGAGCAGAGGAGCAGAATCCCCTCCCTCGCCCTGCTGGCCATGCTGCTCTGGATGCAGCCCAGTGATTGTCCTTTACCCCTCGGGTTGCCAGAACAGGAACACTAGGAGTCTAACCCTTGCCCCAGGGCACACAGGTTGTCTGTTCAGCAGCTGCTGTGCCCCAGGGCAGTGGGTGCCTGGCAGCTGTAGGAACAGTGGAGCCAAGCGCTGACCCTGGGGAGCAGAACCCTGCAACACGTGATACTGAACAACACATCAGGGGAATGTGGTCCTACAGCTCGTCTGGAGAGGAGGGTGGGACCAGGAGGAACATGGTCATGTAGAAGCATCAGCATTTGGGGCTGTGGTACTGGACTGTGCCTGGGTGAGGGTGAAACTTTCAGGTAGTCTCTTAAGGCTTCTGCCATGTTAGCTGAGCACCAGGATTGCCCCAACAGCTCAGGACTTGTGATCCAGCTGCCCAGGAGAGTTAGTCGAGTCTGTCCTGCTGCTCTACATAAAAGTACTGTAATTTCCTTTGTCTGGAGAGATATGATGATGGGAATAAATCCAAATCTGCAAATAGTTGCCCCAAATGAATTCTTTTTAAAGACCAGCACAAAACTGTCCCTGCCCCATGGTTATGTCCAGGCACCACACTGGCTTCCCTTTCCACAGCAACCTGGGTTGTTCTCAGGCTTTGGGCCCCACTGCCCTCTTGCTTTCTATTGTCATGATGTCACATCTCTTTATGGCTTCTTTTGCCTTGATTTAGTCTTCAGAAGGTGTGTTGCTGTTCTACCTCATTCCCAGCAGCCTTTTCTGAATTTCCAGTGTTGCTTTTCCCTCCTGCAGCACTTTTTGCTCTCCCAGCAGGTACAAATCTGAACAGTGATTATTTTTTTTCCGTATTCCAGTGTGAGCTTTTTCCTGTGTTGTGCCAAGGCACACCTCAAAAAGGAGCTCCCAGCCTCTGCCACTTCCAGCTCTCTTGGTCCCTCTGGCACAGTGAAGCCTGCTTTTCCTTCTCCAGGGAGGTGCAGCCACAGGGCTGTGCTTTGACAGCAAGGTATGGTAAACAGGACCCCTCAGCAGCCACATGGCCACGCTGTACTCTGCAGGTTTGGTTCACAAAAGCCTTCCACTAGACTTCAGTCCTTGCCAGCTCTGCAGCTCTTCCAGGGTGTATGGCAGAGGCTGCTTCCCTTTGGCTCATCGAGAGCTGGGTTTGAAGGCTGGCTGCAGTGGCACCCTTTCCTCTGGTAGAGCCCTCCATGGTTGCCTGCAGTTTCCCAAGAAAGTTTGTTCTAGGGTTTTAGGAAGAACAGTGATGGTTCTTGCAGTCACTTCTGGATTGCTGAGGGTGGTAAGAAATGGTCTCCTTAGGTCTGAAGAATTGAGTTCTCTGATGGATGTCGAACAGGGAGATGGAACGTGGGCATTCTTCAGGTTCTAGGTTGTTTTTTCCACATAGATTTTTCTAATCCATTTTTTCATGGATTAGAAAAATTGATTTTTTAATAATCAATTTTTCTAATTCCAGGCAGTCCTTTCTAATCCATGCTTTTTCTTGGGAGTATGAAGGTCCTCCCTCTCTTGCCTTTCTTGGGCCTTCTCCCTTCCTTCCCCCAGGTTTCTGTGTACTGCTTGCCTTGACACTTCTGGATGTGTGTCCAAGCTCTTGTTAAGGAATTTACCCCCTTTTTTGCAAATGAGTCAAGCCAATTTTTTTCCATTCCTTTAGGTAACCTGAGTTTAGCCCACCCTGATTTGGGTCAGCTAAGGCAGCATTCAAATGTATGAACACAACGTAATGTTTTCTTCACTTGTGCAGTTCAACCTGGAATGGTAAGTCCAGAAAGGTTAAGTCTTTGGTTAAATCAGTAAATGCCATGTGCAGTTTCTACCTTTGTTTCTAGGAAAGCATTTGAAAGGTGACTGTTAAGTACGAAAAGGATTAACCTTTACAGGGATGTAAGGGAAAGCTTTGATTCAGTCATGGCCAGAGGACTCTCTGAGTGCTAGGTATCTGTTCATTCTGAAGGATTTGGTGATGTGCAACTGGTTCCCTTGTGGAGGCAAATAAACCATTTTTTACCTCTGCCTCTCTGAAAATTAAAAAATCCTTAGTAATTTATTTCAAGTATGGAAACTTAAACAACAGTTATTCTGCTGCCACGTCATTACTACTGCTGGAAGCCATGAATTTCTTTAGCTGAAAAGGGGCAAAAAAAGTAAACCAAGCTATAGTAATAACAATCAGAAAAGGCAAGAAATTATTTGGATTTATAAATATAAAGCTGTAAATGTAGACTGCCTTGCTTTTTCTGGAAAACAGCTTCTAAAGTGTGTTTTCAGTTGCATTTTCTGCCAGTGAGCAGTGAGCTTTTTAGTTTTCAGCTCAAAATCTTTGCTTGCAAGTTAATACCAAATAGCAAAATGTGAATGAAATGTGCACTCTGATTTTTTTCTGAGCGATGGTTTGCGCGTCACTTTCTTCCGCTGTTTTCAGTGTCACTTACAGATGATGAAAAACAATGTAGTTAAAAAGCACCTCACGTGTTTCTCCAGACTCAAGGACCAGTTTCTTTACCCATTCCCATTTAAATAAAGAGCAGGAGGGCCTATGGAATTCTCCGAAGGCAGGTTTGGTACTCCCCGAGCTCTGGGATAGCTGGTGATTCTGGCTTAGGCTAATGCTGCTTCACGTTCATGGAGTTGTTTTGTTTCCTTTTCAATGCTGGGATCAAACTAGTGAAAAAATGCGGCTGTTGCTGGGAAGTCCCTTCAATAACTCGGCACATTTGCATGACAATATGTCGCTGTGCCCTGGTAACCTCCCTCCCTCGCCAGCACATATCTTGGCAGCAGGAAATGGTTCCACAGTGTTTGCTGCACTAATGGGATGTCCGTGAATGTCCTTTTCTTGCTTCCAAGGATTTCTGGACATAGTTGCAGTTGGATAAATGAAGGCTTCCCTCTTTCCTCTCCCCCCTCTCCTGCGTTTAGGATAAATTTTCCCTCTGGTTAGAAATCCATAACCTTTGTAATGAACAGTGTTGCTGACTGGTGTGAGTGCTTTCCTGTCACCACAGGATTTATTAAAGATGTTAACCATCACAGATGGGACTGTAACTGGAGCTGAATCAATATGAAAGGACAATGTTAATGGTGTGGCAATATGTATTGGATGTGAGGATAAACGGTAGCATTGTGCTACAGGGCCTGATGACTAGAGAAGAAGCACTGGCAGTCGCTTTCTAGAGGTTTGCTCAGTGCTTGGGGCAAAAGGAAGTGAAGCACAGCCTGTTACATCAGCCCCTGAGCTGAGATACTGGGTGGCAAGTAATTATGTTGGCTGTGCCTGAGGCAAGAAGTGTACCTACATTAAAAGATCACCTGAGTTTTCTAGTGAGTGTTGGTTTTACAGGCTGATATTTTATTCCCTTTGAGGCCGCGCACTCAAGACTCCTTTTCAGGTCAGAATTCTCCCTCTTCAGAGCCAGGAAGGGGCTTTCAAGTTTAGTGCACCTGTCAGGGATCAATCTCTTTTACAGCTCCTTCAAGTTCTTTATGATGCAGATGAATAATTTCAGTAGATCCTGACTCCTGTGTTGTGCCAGGATGGGAAGAGGGTGGCTGGTGTTTTGAACTGTAGAAGCTGTTGACTGACTGGGTGAAAAAACAAGTGACACCCATTAAAAATTAATCAGGTTAAATGAACTTGGGAAGGATCCAAATCTCAGAGGACCTGTTCTGATGGTGAAGGCATTTGAGGTTTGCAAGACAGGGGATGGAAACCTCTCTCAATATAATATGCTTTAGTGGACACAGGGGCACACTGAAAGTTGCTGTGAAATACAGGCTATAAAAGATACTGTTTCCTTGCGAGTTTGGGGTTTTTCCCTGTTGTTTTGTTGTCCCAGAAAAACACCATACATCTTCTTTTTTTTAAAGTAAAGTCCATCACATCTTGCTCAGCTCTACCAGTCTTGGCTAAACTAGGACTACAAATTGATAAATTTTCAGAAACTGCTGATGAAGCAATACTTATCTTTTGTATTGGGTGTTCCATTTACAGCTCAGACTCATTCTACAGATACCTCCTTGGACATCACTTCAGTAATTATTCCTGCTAATGTTCTTCAGCAGTAGAATCAAGTCTGGATTCTCTTTTGGTTTAGTATTCTGTTATTTCCAGCATTGTATTTGAAAAGCAATACAAGAATAATATTTAAAACCAGTATTTAACTACTCTCAATCAAGATAAGATCTAAAAAACCTGTAAGATTAACAAATAAAGCCCTTACTACAAAAAAACCATTCCTGTAACATTCAAGGATGTGACTGTTTCAGTGGTCTCAAATTCCAAGTAAAGGTTATGTAAAGACCTGGGAATAGTTAGTTGCTGGAGAAAATGTGTAGTTTCCTGGAATTCGCCAAGTGAGAGTGTTGCAAATTTGATGCTGCAGGAACACCATTTCACTGATGTCCAGCTCTTACGTGGTACTTTTGACCCATAAATCTCCGTGGTTTTTGTGAGAATAGAGTAGACTATCCCCCAGCTTTGCAGGGAGACAGAGGCATAAAGCAGTGAAATAATTTGCCTGGGGCTGTAGGAGAGCTCAGCATTCAGCTCTGATGTCCTGGATCCCAGTCTGGTGTTGGGCCTGTGAGCCTGTGATGGTTGCACTTTAAACAGGGATGGATGTTTATATGTAAATGGCTTGTGTGTAGAGCCAAGCATGGGGGCAGTTCACAGAGGCTTCTGGGGACACAGACTGTGGCGCTGACTCCTGGCACAGGATCCCAGAGTGTGACCCTTGATGGACAATAGTTGGTAGTTACAATAACCCCTTTTTGCACTGATGTATGTGCGAGGTTGAGAGTGAAGAGAACAATTTCCCAACCTCTCCCTGCCCAGAGAGGGGTGTGGGCTGGACCTTTTTCCTTCCCTGACAGAGCACCAGGAAAATGGAGCCAGGTTTGTCTCAGAGGTTTGTCCACCTGACTGTGCTCTTGTGGGGCAGATAACTCTATGCTCCTACCAGCTCAGAGCAGATCTTGGTGTGGTCTGCTGCTGTTAGCTTGTCTTTCTGTGTATGGCAACTTTGGATATGGAAAAGGAGGATATTGGGACAGTTGGGACACTGTAACTTCTCAGTTTTGAAACTTCTTCACTTACAAGTTCTGTGGTATAATCCTTACAATAATCTCCTCGATTAAGCTGCCAAATATATAGGATTTTCCTTAAAACATAGGAAAAACCTATGTTTCAGTGATCTCTGGAAATAGTATATCCCCTTCTTAACAAACATCAGTACCTTCTGCAGCTGTGTAATAAAACTCTGAGGGTCGCAGATTAGTCGAGTAAGAAATTCTATTTCATAGAGGGATTCCTGAGCCTTGCTTCTAGTCTGATCCAAAGATCCAACTAATGGGGTCAAATCTGAGTGGTTTAATGAAAAAATGTTATTTAGGCAAAGCAATCATGTCCTGCTGCAGTACTGTTTGGTATTAAACAGCAGTTAGATTTGTCTCCCCAACAAAATTGAAAAACTCCTCTGAAAGCAGCTGCAATCGGAAATGTCATACTGCAGATACCAATGACAGATATGGTCTAACAAAACACAGGCTTTGGCTGCAGTTCGTCACAATGATGGATAATCCCACGGCACACAGCAGTTTAGTACTGTTTATGTAGCTTGCAGTTTAGGCTGAGATTATTCATTTCACTGCCACGTACACGCTCGTGTTTTTCTTTTTCACTCCAGCAGGCCATGTGACCAGCAACTAGGTTAAAGGGGAGTGTTTTGCCCTGTCACTTACTTTGTAGTGAAGGTCAAGTGAAACAGCATTTGGGATGATGAACCTGAGGTTTACTGAGTGGTACTTGCTATAAAAGCACACGTATTGAACTCCAGCCTGATCTTTTTGCAGTGGCTCACTCTGGAAGCACAAGAAACTAAGCAGCAGTTTTGGAAAGCTGCAGAGGTGGGTCATGCAAAAGTCAACACAGACAGTGAAGCAGATGTGCTGAAGTGCTGATTCAGAGGGGTGTTTACACGGATTTTAGAGGTATATGACTGGATATGGTTCAGCAGCCTGCATGGGAAGTTTGACAAGGGATACTTTGTGGATTGCACAAAGCTCCATCTCCCAGATTTATACAAATTTTCAAGAATTTTTTGCTTAAAAAAAAGACTAGAACATGTTGCATGTGTCTTAATGCAACTGTCAGCCAGTCTTAAAAAGCAAAACTTTTATTTGGCACAATATCCTGGGTAATAAGCCTCCCTCCAAGCATCCTGACTTGTAATCCTTAAACATCTGTGTTAAAAAATATTAGAAATGAAAGAAAGCCATATTAGCATCAGACTGCAGAGTAGGTACAAACACACTAAGTGTGTAAAAGAGCTGATCATTGATGTATTTTTAGTCTTAATGTTTCGTCTCCTGTGAGCAGGGAGACAGTAGGAAAATCCCTCTTGCTGTGTATTTTTCATGGGAAGATATGAACGCTGTGAAGAAGTGTTAAGGTGTAGTTGCCTTGGAGGCTTGCAGCAGTAGCATAACTCCACGTTTTTATGTCCACAAAACCAGTTACAGACTGTGGGTTAGACTGTGCTAGGTGTTTCAAACAGTGTTTATTTTTTTTCTGCTCCTTAGTCTTGCTTACTCCTGCACTTATTAAAGCACAAAAACTCACCAGGAGTATGTTCAAGTGCCTGGAGTCCTGATGTGTGTTATTTGTAACTTCCTCTGATCTGTGCCATGGAGATATAGCTGGGGTAGTCTGAGTGCTGTCTCTCCCATCACTTCCCCTCCAAGCCAATGTATTCTGATGAAGACACCTCCTTTCCAGGTTAAAAGCCTTTGCCAGAAGTAGTGGTGCTGGTTCCATATTTCCTCTTCTCAGAGGGCACAAAAGGGGGCCCATCTGATTGCTGCACTTTCCATGGGCACACACTGACCCCTGCATCTTTTACACACACAGTGGCCTGTTCAGGTGCAGTTTCATTTCCTGGGTCCATTCAAGATACAAGTTAAGAGCTGGATTAAACAGAAACCTGCTGCCCAGTCAAGTTGCAGGCATTTACTCCTCATTTCCAAGATGTTGCTATACATTTTGATGCAGGACACAACAAATTGCAGGCACCTCTCTCGCTGAAGGAGGAAGGGGAAACAGATTTACCATATATTTTTTTGCCTCTGTTTCCCAAGCAGGGGAATGAGTTGCCTTCCAGCTATCTGCTTCCAGGAGGGCTCCTGGTGCTGGAAACCTTCTCCAATTCCATGGCTTGAGAAGAGCCAAGCCTCATGTCTGTTGATTTAGGCTTCAACTTGCTCTAGGGGTGAAGATGTCGTGAAGAACAATGTGTCCATATCTGTTATACTTGGGATATATTCCCCGTTCACAGGTGCATGGCTGTTTTCTGTCATCTGATCCTTTTCCCCCACTCCTGCCACTGACACCTTTGGTACCCCTGTTAAGAGAGCACGATGATGAAGTCCTCTCAGTAGCTGTGCAGGAAGCAGTTTACTCCTTGAGCAATGTTGGTGTAGCAGCCTGCTGCTGCTGAAAGCGCAGCCCAGTCTGCAGCTCAGCCTGCAGACACTAGATTGGACATAAGGATAGAGGCAGCGCGGGAGTGGGAGTCAGAAGAGGATCCCTCTCAGTGTGTGGCTGTTTGTTAAATGCTCTTTGCTGTCATGCTGACTACAGGTTCAGCTTTGCCTGACAGCTGGCTCAAGGCAGCACAGAAGTGAGTGGGTGTGCAGGTCATGCAGCTCGCTCCGTGCTGGAGGAGGCTTTGGCATATCAGCAGCTTTCCCTCCATGCTTGAATGGTGTCACCAACCCAACAAATCTGTGAAACTGCATGTGAGATGAGTTTTTGTGGTCCCGGTAGCAGGACACTGCTGCCACCAATGCCTTTTCTGGGAGACTCTCTTCCCCTCCCTGCTATGTGACCTGCATAGGTCTGTGATAAAATGGGGAAAAGCCAAAAGAAAGGAGCTGTGGCACAGAGATGTGGCCCTGTGTGGATGCAGGCCACAGTCCAAGCAACCCCATTAGGGGCAAGTCAAATCTCAGAAAATTAGGATATAGTTAGTTTTATGTGTAGCATTGTCATAGTTCCTCTCAGAGGGGCCCCAAACTTCTCCGTATAATTTTTTTCCCGTTTTATGGTTGTTCAAATGTTTCCTCCCTCAGTCTTGAATTACTCTGAGTGCTTTTCATGTGTTAGAGGTAGCTCTGCCTTTTTACCCTTCAGGGTAATTGAACAGTCATTGGGCTTGCTTTTTTTTTCTTTTCTCTTGATCTTTCAAATAACTACTAAGCCATTGTCACTTTTTAAATTAATTTTTTTAAAACGTAATTATTTTATAGTTCAAGCCTATTACAAAAGCAAAATTGAAATTGTGCCTTTCTCTATGGAGAATGATGAGTGTGTCAGGTAGGGCTGCAGTTTCTGCTCTTGATACCATAACTCCAGTAGCAAAGACATCTTTCTTCAAAGTACCTTCTTTCAATCACCCTTTTATTTTTCTTTCTTTGCTGATCTTAATAATTCAGTATATGGAGCTGAAGTTTTAAAAGAGAAATAAATGCTTTGCATCCTGTTGTCTTTGAGCTAAAATTCCTTTGGTAAATGCAGTCCATGGTGTGTGTTTGGGCTGTGGTGTGGCCTCAATAACTCTGGAGCATTAAGTGCAGCCGGATCATGCTGCCTTAGGAAACCCACGAGAAGACAATGCTGTGTGTCAAGGCCTTGGAGCAGTTTGTCTCCACTTTTTAGATTCATTTATCCAATCCCCTAGGAAAGCCTTTTAGTACTGCACTGTATGTTATATTGCCTGCTTTTCCTGTTAAGTAAGGAGTACTTAGGGAAAGCAAGGGAAGCAGTAGGTTTTGCACAACAGTAATTACTTCAGGCTTCAACACCAGAGACCTTTTGACCTAATGCCACTCAGGCTGATTCTGTCATGTTCAATCCCTCATGCCCCATCCGTCCCTGTCAGTCTGCAGACGTGTCCTGTTCTTTGGCCTGAGCCAAACAGCTTCTGGATACTTACATATAAACATGGTCTAAAAGGCAAAATTCATGTGGTGTTTCACTTTGAATTACGCACTGAACCCATTCAGGAGTTGCTCTCAAGCTTTGAGCAGAAGCCATGCTTTTGTTGTGAGGTTGAGATTGGCTGGTGGTTAAAGTGAAAGGCTGAGATTATGGATTGTTTCTGTTCTGCCCCTTGCAGGTTTGCCTGGAGCTGGTTGTTAATTGCTGTGCTTTTGAAAACAGTTTAACATTTTGGCTACATGTTTTTGTTTCCTCAGGGCTGGCTCTGCCTAAATAGCCCCATTTAATCATTGTTTAGTTTTCAGACTGAATGCTTCATACAGGTGTGGGTAGACAGTGGCTTCCTTTCTGGTTGGTAAAATCAGGCTGTTTGGATAGCCACTAGTTCTCATTTCTTCATAAATTCTGGGTGTAGAAGTACAGACATAAACATGCAGAGTGTTAATTAAGAGTCTTTTGGCCTTATTATTTAGTTTGTCCTTGGATTGGCCCACTCCTAATTACTACCCGGTTACTATTGCTATTATTCTTGTTTAATGAGATAATCCAAATAATCTCATTTCAGTTTCACAGATCATTAGATCCAACACACTTATTAATAAGGCATTTGTGAGCTCTTTGTGTCCACTCAGCTGTTTTCAGTCCTTCTCTTATCCTCTGTGATGGAAGGGAGATGCTGAACATTTTGTAGTTGGGTATGTTTGCTTAAAATATTAGCACTTGTCACTACGTATTGTTTGAACAGCTGCTTCTTTTTGTTAACTGCAGTAATAAAAATGTTGTACATCTTGGACAGAGGTGTTGATTGTGCTAGTGAAGGGTGGCTCTTGCAAAGAGGGAACTGCTGCAGCCTGTCTCCTGCCAAAAAGGGTCACCTTTCCCAGGCAGGCAGTAGTGCACAGCAGGTGTGGGGCTACTCCGCTCCACTGGCAGTAGGATGAGAGCGAGCAGGGACACTCTCATGCCAAGTTCCCAGTGACAGCCAAAGGCAAGGAAGCACTAGTGGGACCATCCAGTTCATTGCTTCCTGATCTTTTCAGCAGCACATTCACCCATGCAGCCAATTACCTGCTCTCCACAGGTCTCCCCAGAGCAGAACGTGTCAGTCACGGACGTGTGCCCCATGCCTTATTGGCTGTTTGTAGGTTCCTTGCTGGAGAGATGGGCTTCTGAAGCAGGGTGTATGGATCAGGAACATCTGGTGGGATGGCAGGGAGTTTAGGTGCGCCCTTGGTTGAAGTATTTGCAGTGTCCTTTTACCCTGCACATCTCCCACTGATACCTATATCAGTGTGCCCTGAACACTGGCGCTTGGATTCAGCTTTTGCTGAGAGGTATTTGGATATCCTTTGTTTGCTGGGACTGTGTTATTTAAAACAATGAAAATTCTCCAAAGAATTGAAATAAACAGGTGTGTGTGTCAGTGCTTTTGTGCCAAAAATGAAAAAAATCAATTTTGCACACGCACACACACAGAAAATTAAATGCAAAGGGGCATACATGCTTCACTGCTTTTGATAAAGCAAACCTCTGACTCTGGAGGACATGTGCTCTCCTGGTCATGTCAGTGGGCTGCTCAGGGTGACAGCCCTGGTACTGTTGCTCTTAATTACTGGGGTTTGAAGCCAGGCACACATTGCTTACTCTGAACAGTGATCCAACAGTGAAATGACAAAAGGAAAAGGGTTAGAAAAATCAACCCTGTTTCATCATTGGACAAGCTGGCACAGGCCGCCTGGGCATCTGAGGTTCCATCTATTCTGTGAGACTCTTCTCCCTGCTGTGTCACCCACGTGTGTCTGTGATAGAAATGGAGGGAGAGCTGCTGGAAAGGGCTGTGGGCTGGAGGCCCAAACCGTGTGTGGCACCCAGACTACAGCCTGTGGGTCTTTTAAATCTTGAACTTGCTTTAAAGGCAAGAGCTAAAGGATGCTGCACTGAACAGCTGATGAATTCTTAGTGCCCAGGGAAGCTGTTCTTCACGGTGGGGGAAAACTCCATCTGTTCCACTCATGATCACTGTGGGCCTGTTTTCACCACTGTGAAGTCCAGCTTAAAGCCAAGCTACTGACTTAGCCTGCACTCACATGCAGAAGTCTTTAGCCTGATTAAGTGTTAACTCTTTGTAAGGAAATGTGCATTGAGGCTTGCTTAGTGCTACACTGGGGATAACACAGGCTGTGGATTTCTCATGTGATACCAGCCCTGCTTAAGCTGGATTTAGCAGTCTTCTCAGGTCCCTCTTTCTACCCCTCTGCCCCTCCCTGGGTGTTGGCAAGGATGTTACTGTGGCAGTATGGTAAGCCGGAGTGAGACAATAGATTTTGTGAAGGAAACAAAAATCATAAAACAAGTAGGGGCTTTATTTGGTCGATTTAAAAAAAAATAATTTAAGTCTTTTCTCGGATTTGTTTTGCCATGTCACTGCACAAACAACTCTGAAAGAAGTGGAGCAAAGGCAAAAGCAGATCTCTGCCCCAAAAGCGACAGGGATTGCATAAGGTTTGTTTTTGTGTTTGATGGCAGGGCCAGCAACAACGCTGAGCTAATGCCATCTGTGCTGATGCTACAGTGCTGTCACCCGGGTTCTGCCAGCGCAGCTGGCTGCAGGGTTGCACTGGGACTCGCTCAGAGCTGCTTCCCGGCACAACAATCCCATGTGCCAGTGCTGCTGAAACCTCGGGGCGAGCCACTGTGTTGCACGGTGCAGCCCGGGCAGAGCTTCCAGCTCTCCTTATGTACTCGCTTGGGGAGCAGGGAATGAGCTTAAGGATGGCTAATCCAAGCTACCGCTGCAGTGAAAACAAGTACCTTACCTCAAATATCACCAAAGTCTCTTCTGCCCTTCCAAACCTCCAACTTCACTGTCCTTTAACAGCAGCCGAGATTCTCCTGGCAGAGACTACAGCAGGGAAAATTAATTGTGCTCTAATGACAACCCCCCTCTCGGAAACTGGCCTTCTGTTCAGTGTAAATGGAGGGCAATCTGTGGCCTATCAACAGACTGTTTCCTTTGGGGAAACAGCCTCACAGTTCTCAAATGTCCCTTTATGCTACCGACTGTTGGCATCTCTTCCTACCTCAAGATCTTCTGTGTTGCTGCTCAGGGTTTTTTTTCTCTTTAATTAATTTCTTTCAGCTCTGTCAGGATAGAGGGTAATTAAATGCTTCAGTATCTTGTCATAAAAATGCCACTTTTCAGAGGAATTGTCTTAATGAGCCTGTTTTTCAGTATAGCAGAGGCTCATCTATTAGTCCAGTGTATATTTTTAGAGCATGGCATTAGCCAGAAAAGCCCATTAGATCGTTATACAAGTGGCTGAATCAGCAAACTGTATCTGCTGCTATTCTGTCAAAGCAATAACGTTAACATTATCAAAGTGATTAAAAACCATTCATTCATTTTGCATCTGGGTTGACAAGTTCATTCCTGCAGAGGCATATAGTGTGAAACTGTAAGAAAGGAAAACTAAAAGCTCATCATATCCCCCAACCTGAAGATCTACCAGTGTGTGACAGATGCAATCAAAACATGACAATTTAGTGGAACACCGGATGCCTGTGTTCTGTCATATGGTGGGTTGTCACTGACAAAGCAAAATCAACCTTAGCCTGGGACCCTTTTTAAGGGTTTCCATTTGTATGCAGTGAGTTTAAAAAGATGAGTGTGCTGGAATAAGGCAGGGTTTCTACCAGAGAAACCCTTGCTGTTCTTCAGCTCTGGGTCATCCTTCTGGGCCTTCAGAGCAGTGGTGATACTGCTGGTCTTTCCTTAGGAGGGGGTTACAGCAGTGTTTGGGCAGTGGCTTCTTCAGCTCTTCAGTCCTCTTTAGTACCCATGAGTGCTGGGTACTACAGTTCTTGGCCTTGGCAGAGGTGTTTGTGCAGTGTTTGTATAAGAGAGCAGAAGTTAGGGGAAGGATAAACAAGTGTGAGCATTGCTGTCATGACTTTTATGAAACAGCTGAGTGGACAGAAAGGTTCTCTTCCTAGGGGCTGCCTGGGAAAACTGTTCCATTAACTTGTTTGCAAAAGCTGCAGCATGTGCAAATCCTTCCTAGGGATAGGGGAAGATGGTAAAGGGAGTGAGAGTTGGAAGAGCAGTCCCTGTGTCTGAGGCTGGAGTGACACAATCGCTGAGTGGGATATTTGCATGTAGAGGCCTCTGGTTTTGCTAACAAATGTTAAGCAGCTTTGAGTTCTCCAAGTCAAATTGTGCATCAAGGAAGAAGAAAGCAGAGGAGAAGGGCAAGCTGTTACTTGGTAAAAAATTGGCCACCTGCTTCCATTAGTGATCCCACCTACTCAGTTCTGGTCTGTACCTGAATGTGCTAAATTGCATTAAAAAACAACCCAGTAATGACCCAGTGAGTTATCACACTGGCGTACATACGTGTAGCTGAGTTTTTTCCCACATTGTGGATTGTCTTAATTCTGCTGATGTCAATGTGGCCCTTTATTATTGATTCATTTTAGTACCACAGGCCTGTTGTGGTGAGGTGTCACTAACACTGCGTGTCTGTTTTAAATTAGTGTCTTGTGATTACACCTGTATTACTGCAAGTGTCAGACTTGTGTGCTGTGTGTGCTTGTGCTTGCCTGTCCAAGGGGTATTTGCCCCTTTAATGGTTGTTGTGCATGCTATGCACAAATAAGTCTTTCCTACCATGGTGAAGAAAAACAACTTCTTTTTTCTTGTCTTTTTTTTTTTTTTCATTTTTAATTTGCAAAGAAAAAGAAGTAGCAAATCTGCTGGTTGACATTTATCCAGAGAAGAATTGCTCCAGTAAGGCATCAGTGATATTCTCAGAGCCCATGAAGATAAAAAAAAATCCATTAAAACTGTGATTTAGGCACTTTAGTTATCTTACTGTGAACAGCACTCTGGGATTTACTTTCCCATTTGTAGGTATGTGTTTTTTATCACTTGGCCTCCTGCTCACTGAATTTGTATCCTCATCACACTCTTCAAATTAAGAAAATTAACGCATTTACCAGTTTATTATCTTCACTAGCTTGCTAATATGAATCATGCCTGAGAAATAGTAATTCTTTATAAATGGTGAATTCAAATCATCAGGTAACTGTGTGAGTTAAAAGACAGAAACAATGGTATTTCATTTTGAGGAGCGAATTTGAATTTCTGAAAGGTGTTTAAAAATGTACAGAATGGTGGTTTGGTCTGATAAATGTATCTTGGCAGAACAGTTGGAAAAGAGAATTGCAATAGCAGTGCTTTCTGTGCGAAGTCTTGGCATTGATAAAGGCATGAGAATGAACACCTGAATATTTTATAACCAAGAAGGAAACCTTGATGATCTGTTGTTGCTTTTTGTCTCTTTTATCTATGAAAAATCTGAGAATCCATTTTTATCAGTGGTTTGCTTTGTACATACCCTTTGCCAACTGGATTGTGTTAGCTAAATTGTATGTAGAGCGCAGATCAATAATTCCCTTTAAGTGTCTGCCACAAGAGAGCAGTGTTGGTGTAATAAGCTGCGAGAGTGTGCCTCGGGTAGTGGAATTCTTCCATCAAAATGTACACTGAAGTACTGCAAAAGAAATTCAAATATAGTACAACAAATCTTCTGGGAGCTCAGCGAGATTAAGGGATAAAAATAATGAATGATGCCTAATTTCTGGTATTGATATTTAAGTTTCTTACAGACATCATTGATATGACTGTGGAATCTTTGGAAAATTTCAAGGAGTTTATACAAATTTAATCACACTGCTGATAATCTAAATATGTCTATTCCCATATTTTCCAGTGTTACTCCATTGAAAACAGTGCTGTTTCATTGGTACCCCTGGGAGCATAATGTGGCAAAACACATATATTTTTGTAGGATACAGCCAGCTTCTCAGATCTGCAGGAAGAACAGCTTCCACCGAGTGCACTGGAAAGTGAGATTGCTCCAGAATTTTGATCCAGGCTGAATCAAAATCAGTGTGGCCAGCAGGTCAAGGGAAGTTATTCTGCCTCTCTACTCCACTCTGGTGAGACCCCCCCTGCAGTGCTGCATCCAGATCCGGGATCTCGGGCACAGGAAGGACATGGACCTGTTGGAGTGAGTCCAGGGGAGGGTCACCAAGATGATTAGAGGGATGGAGCACCTCTCCTATGAGGAAAGACTGAGAGAATTGGGATTGTTCAGACTGGAAAAGAGGAGGCTTTGGGGTGGCCTAATCACAGCCTTCCAGTACCTGAAGGAGCGTATGAGAAAAATGGGGAGGGACTTTTTATAAGAGCATGAAGTGACAGGACAAGGGGGAACGGCTTCAAATTGAAAGAGTATAGGTTTAGACTAGATTTAAGGAAAAAATTCCTTACTGTGAGGGTTATAAGGCACTGGAACAGATTACCCAGAGAAGCTGTGGATACCCCATCCCTGAAAGTGTTCAGGGTCAGGTTGGATGGAGCTCTGAGTAACCTGGTCTGGTGGAAGGTGTCCCTGCCCACGGCAGGGGGGTTGGAGCAAGATGATCTTTAAGGTCCCTTCCAACCTAGGCTATTTTATGATTTTCAGAGCTGGTTCTAAGCTCTGTGGAGTCACAGATTGGGAGTTCTCTGTGGATATTATATGCTGGGCTGGGCTTGTTAGCACTCAGAGTGTGCTTCAGTTTTAAACATGGAACTCAGTCTACTCAGCTGTGTGCTCTCATAGAAGCACAAAACTACCTCTCCGCTGTAGATACCTAAATCCCAGTTATATAAAACAATTAGGACTGTGCCTGGTGGATTCACTGCCCTCTACACTTTCCTGGTTGGACACATGAGCTGCAGCAGTACTTGAAATATATTACTGCTGATTTCTCCTCAAAAGAAGAAAAAATTAAACTTTTATTTGGAAAAATTGTATGGATTAGCTTTGAAATAATTAACCTTAATTTGCATGTGCTTTCTTAATGAAAATGTCTTAATATTACAAAAAATAACTGCTTTCAGTCTTGATCATTTTCACTGAAATGCATTAAAAATCTCTATCAACAGAAGTCAATACTAATTTTTTTAAAGTATGTGCTTGATAGTTCCTGACTTTAAAGCCTGGACTATGATTTTAAAACTGACACTTTACTTGCTGCTGTCAATGATCTGTTTCCATGTGACAGAAAACTTGCTATCTAAAAATGACAAGGCAAGTATGTGTCAAAATGAGATCCTACAGAAGCCAGGCTCAGGCCTAAGAAACCAGGATGGATTACTTTGAACACAAGATGTGTTTAAGGGAGGAAAGGATGTAAATAGGGAGAAGTGGGATAAAAAAAAAAAGAGATGAAAAATGATTCAGTTATGAAGCAACTTTTTAAGCTTGAAGTAAGTAGAAGACATATAGTAGACTGCATTATCTCTTGGTAAAATAAAATGCTGAACTTAGCAGAAATGGATCAGCAGATAATTTGTTCCATTTGGAGGAGACCAACAAAAAGCGGTTGGGTGAGAAAATTATGGGAGAGCATGGCTGTACTGTATCAGGGTATAGTGGACTAGACAGGTTGCTGGCCTATCTCCAAGTATCTCCTACTGCATGCTTAAGAAGGGGAAGTAAAAATGCTATGTGAAAAGTTTATGATAACTTTTCTCCTGCTTTACCGGTTACTTTTCAGAAGACAAGTAGGGAGAAAGGGGTCACAGCGTGCAGTGTCTTGTGGGTGAGAATAAGAGCTGGAATAAAGTGTATCTGAACTGATTAGCCACATTAGTGCACTTGCTAAAGTAGCCAAAACTGAGCTTCATTTTGACTAAAAATAGTTCTCTTATCTAAATATGTCATGTACCCACTATGCCTTCCACTTCCGAAATGTTATCGCAGCTGCAGTGTCCTGCATCCTAAATATAGAACCATTCATCCCACTGAATTTTCCAGTACGGTAGATGGATGCAGCAGCTTTTTTAGAAACTGAAAAATAGAAAAGGTTAAGAATAACATAATGCAGAGCCACCATACTGAAATATCTGTGCTTCATCTTTGGTAGCTATTACTGTCTCCAATTCTTTAAGTAATGATAATACAAAATGCGTGGGGATTTTAGAGTGTCTGAATTATCAGAGATGGTTCTGCTCTTTTCTAGAACGCTGACGAGTGTCCTTGACACCCCTTTTGTGAAACAGTGTAATTGACTGTAATCTGTGAGTCACACAGGGCATGCACTGTACTGGGTGCTTATTGCTGTAAGTCAAATTTGAATGTGAAATACATCCCTAACATGCAGCAAAATGAGACAAGGACTTCCAGAGCTTTATAGAGTTATGGCTTTTCATGAACCCTCACAAGTACAGATCGTTTGGGATTTGTTTTGTTTTGTTTTTCACAGGTACATGCAGAAATAAGGTCACAAAATCTTTTTTTCTCCTACTTATATATGTCAGCACAACAGCCCACATAATGTCTGATAGCCAACACACTTTCATATTTTAGGACTCCCCAGAATTCCTTTGTCTAAATCCAGATTTAAGCGAAAAGTGCTATTTTTTTAGTTTCTGTTATTAAATGATTGCAAACTCCTCCTTTGTACTCTGTCCAATCAAGATTTCTCTAAGATATTAAAAAACCCCAACAACTCTATTGAAAGAATAGGTGAGTAAGCCTTTATGTTTAGATTAAGCCTTTATGTTTAGATTGGTTATAATGTTGCTCATCGGCTGATAAACTGAGCAGAGTTCTTGATACATCCTGCATTGCTGTTAGATCTAGTAAAATGCATGTGAAATGTTGAGTTTGTCCTAATGTTTTGCCAGTTCTTGCCAGATTATGACCTTAAAAGTTTAGTAGTGTTACGTATGAGCGTAAAGTATGACTTGGGAGCAGGAAGTTGCTTTTTTGTATCTGTCCGAGGATGCAGAAGTCTTGAGGGGCTTGTAGATTAACAGTAAAACTACTGATTTCCCATAATATTTACAACTGTTTTCCTTTTGTAAACTCTATAAACGCTAGTGATAGTGAGAATCAAGCACTTAAGCTGTATTCCTAAGGTGACTTAGAACGTAAAAATCCTATGAATGGTACGGGGGGAACAAAAAGATATTTTCTGACAGTGTGAACATCAAAACGCAGCTCCTCACAGTGGCCAGGCCAAAGCACTCTTTAGACTCAGCTATGTGGAGTGAACAGTGCTCAAAGTGGATTTCATGCTCGCACGTCCTCCTTTGTGTTGGTGAAAAGAGAGGCTCCTGCCCAATGCGGGGCGGCGGGGCTCGGATGCCATTCCCAAAGTGGGCTGGCTGCGAGACTGCTGCTCTCCCCGGGCTGCCTGCTCTCAGAGAGAGACAGTTTTGTTGTCATCTGCAATTTCAATGCTTTTCAGAGCTGCAATTCCCTTGTAGAAAAGTTGTTGCCATAAAAGTAATTTTTACAGGGAGCAATGGTAAGATCTTGCAGGTGGGTTGCTATTTCAGTCACCCAGGATTGTGTGGGGCTTGAGCGGGGCTTGTGCAACAATTGGTTTGTTTGTGGAGTCTTTTTAAAATTCAGACTTTGATATAATTTTTTTTTTTAATATTTCTTCTTATTTTTCAGTTAGGATAAGTAGAAGTAAAGGGAGAGCTGGACTGAACATCTTCCCTAGGAAGTAATGAATTTTGCACCTTAGCCAAGTTTTTCTTATCAAAATTGGATTTAATGATGATTTACTCTCTGAGTGACCAGATGGGTTTGATGCCTGTCTGAACTTAGTCATTATCTTCTAAATCTCCAGGCGTAACCTCTGACCCTTCTCTGAGGCATCTCTTTGCTGACAAACCTGAAATCCCAGTTGTTAACTACCTCACCTGGGTTGTTTTCAATTCTAATTCCTTAGCTTTCGGGTGAGCCAGTAAAACCTGGGTCCATTTTGCTGTTTTCAGTTGAGGAGGGCACGCTGCCATTTTCCAACAAGTTGGCATTCTCAGCAAGTTCTGTTTTGTAATCACCCAGACTAACACTCTTGAAAACAGATTTGGTCATTTCTTTCTTAAAAAGCAACTCAATTTCTTACCACAATTACCTCAAGCGGTTCTGTGGCAGTTTCACAGTTATGGCAATCATTAAGAATGTTCATTATTTTGTTCTTTATCGTACTTGCCTTTAGTCAGACATTAAATACACATTGCTCTCTGAAATTCTACAGCTCTCTTTGTGCATTGTGTGACCCCATACCTGGACCTTTAATCAGGCTGTGGGAGTGCTCCTGTATCGCACTTCCTGAGGTGAAGAATAGGGCTCTGTAAGAGAAAGTGACTCAGGATCAAAGATTAATAATCACCCTTTCATTGTTGCTTTTGCCATTTTTCCATTTCGGAATAAAAGGCATAAGATTTGAGGGGAGGGGAAGTAGAATTTCAGGCAGCATGATTTATTTCTCACTGTATTTTTAGGTTCTTTAAGTATTTTAGTCAGAAATCTAGAGGCTGCTGCAATAAGAACCGTGGGATACCTGCTCACAACTGGCTCAAAGTCTGTTTACAGCAGTAATGTTCCTGCCCCTAAAGTCAGATCCAGAGCTGAACTTTTGCAAAGGTTTGAGGTGGGATTTGATTCAGATTATGATTTGCTGTTACAGCAGCTAGAGGCCCCTGCTGAGATCAGAGCTTCCTTTCGTTAAGTAGCTCATATCAATTAAGAGGCAGATTCACAATGTGAAGAAAAAGGACAGAACAAGAGTGCAAGAAAGGAAACATTATTTTCCTTTGTATATTTGTAAGATGACAACTGAGTCTGAAAATTTATGAAATATTTGGGAACTGAACTCAGATGTTCCAGGCCAGTGTTCAATCATAAGATATCCTTCCTCTGGTTTGTGTATTTGCTGGATGGTGGGGATGAGAGTAGAGTGAAATAAACTCTGAAGCTACTCTGCTTGTGTTTGGCAGTTCTTTCATGAGCTTCCATCTGTATGTGCTCCTCTTTGCCCTTGTTTCCCATTCCCATACATTGAAATTTCACTGCTGCAAAATTTCAGTCCTTCAGTAACAGAGATATTCCAAAAAAATGTCAAGTGACAGATGAAGTAAAGGTTTCTGCTTGACCTTTCACCCTGCCAGAATGTCTGCAAGTAAAATGCAAACCTGAGAGGTTTTATTAAACTTCACTTTCTGCTGTGTTAGAATTGTTCTTACACTAATTTCATCTGTTACCTTCATGGAATACAATCCTGAATTGGATATTGGTATCTTTCATGCTTTATTATGTATTTCATACTCTGCTCCATGCCCTCCACTCCTATTTTTTAGTGGTCTTGAGTCATGAGGTTAGGCCAGACTGCCAGATTTTGTCTGAAAACACAATACTTCCAGTTCTCCTGGGGGTGATTAGGGTCTCAGGAGTGTGAACCTAAGGCTGGAAAACAGAAAGCCCAGAAAACAAAGAATGCTAGATTTTTTATTTATTTATTTAACAAAAATATTTAAAAACTATTACTATTTGTTTTAGTGACTGACCCAAGTTTGAAGAGGCAGGGTTGTATATCCCATCTCAAAGCAATGCCCAGAATAAGGGACATGTGCTGGGCTGTGTCCCCTTTATTTCATAATACCTGGGGCATGAAGTAGGCATTGGGCTTTGCTGGCTCATGCCCTCTATACAGAGTTATCCATCTGAGGGCACTGAACCTTTTCTAGCTGCTTGTGCTTTGTGCACCAGATCTAGGTGGGATGGGAGGAGCAGGAGAGGTGTAAGGAGCAAGGAGAGCCTGGCTGTGGTATCTTTAACTTTCCTATACACGACTGATAAAGCCAAACATCAGCCTAAGGAGGTGAAACTTTGGCTAGACCAGACCACAGTGTTTGTATAAGAATGAGGGAAAGTTGTGAATGTGTGTGTTCAGGGAGTGAATACAGGCTGTGCTTCTTGCCAAGGCAGTGGAAATACCTTTTTTTCCTAGATGTCTTTTTAGGTGAATAACAAAGACAACCTCAGGCAAACGGTTTTTGTATCCATTCATCTAACATATTTTAAGACTTACTCTTGTGGGAAATGTTACCTGCCTTAATAATGTCTCTTTTATTGTTGTCTTTGTCCTCTCTGTCCCTTGTTACTGAGAGCAGTGTGCCAAGATAATGGGAATTGGGGCACGGATTGCATTAGAGATGTCAGTGGGAATTATGAACATGCATCAGAGGGAAAACTTCAAAATGTTAGAAACAAATGTATTCTTGATCTCCAGTACATAAAAAGTGCATTGTATTTAATTTAGGTGGTCATCTCTCGTTGTCCTCACATCCTCACAGAGGGCTAAACTCTTCTCTCAAATTTTCCAGCCTAAAACCACAGTAGCTGAGCTGGAAGTGTATGAAACTTGACCTAGAATACCTGCTAGTGTTGCATCTCCATTAGCCCAGTATGTGCTGTATATGAGAGGAGCTAAAGGGTTACAGCCTTGCTACAGGGGAGCTTTGCTTAGTAAAGATTTAGAAAGTACTAGTCTTTTCTCCTTCTGCTTAGGATTTTCCCAGAGGCTAGTATCATGGATTATTGGAGAATACCCTGAATGCATCTCATGTAGGTCAGCAGGTAAACTAACTTAATTTCAATAAATTAGCTTAGATAAGCGAGAGCAGCAGGCAGTATCCTTTGCTAACCTTGGAGCTGATTAGTATGGAAAATATGTATTCATCTCAGATGCTGCCTGATAAACCAAAATGAATTCACACCATCACTGTTGAGTAGAAAATAAGATCTTGGAAAGACATTTTGGGATAGTCAGAGGCAGGCTTATTGATAGACAATGTCAATTGAGCCTCTAGATTCATACACATACCCCAAAACTAGACTTTGTGTTATTTCTTCCTCTGACTTGGTGACACAGTCTCTGCAGTTTGAGAACATGACAATTATATCTCAACAGGACACCTCCTCAAGCCCTGTTCCCTTAACAAAGGGTTTCAAGGAGATGAAGCCTGTCTGCCCGCCTGCCTGCCTGCCTGTCTTCCACATTTACTGGAGAAGGCAGTGATGCTCCAGTCTTGCCAGTGTCCTTTTAGATGTGTTGCATTAAGCTTTGCAAGGGGTGCACATGCTGGTAGAAAGCTCAGCACTACACAGGTGGAAGACTTCAGCAGAAGAGGAGCTGGGTACTTTGCACTTGGCAGCATTAGGACAGTGACCCCAGAGCAGTCTCCTCCCAAACCCAGGTGCCAGGACTCTCGATTTCTCATAGATGCAGACAAGTCAGATCAAGATAATGAGATTTGACGGTGTGCTCGTGTTCTGTTGAGAAGAAGGGTGAACTCTGGGCTCCTAAACTGATGGTAGAGGTCCACCTCTGAAACATGAGCTGTTGTCTAGTCAGATTGTTTCATAGAGAGTGAGTGTGTTTTTCTGATGACAATATGAGCTCTGTTTTGCCAGTAGATCTGCATGTCCACAAGAAGTGTTTTGCTGTGACAGTTTCCTGGATGAGTGAAGTGGTTCTGTTGTACAGAAATCCTTGAACCTCCTTGTCTCACAGCACACAATGCTTTATTTTTCCAGTGTGTCTGCACTGCAGCTATCAGCAGCCTGGCTCTGTCTCACCTTTTCCTTTCCTCAGTCAGAGGGGGTTCTAAGAGTCTCTGTATCAAGTCCACTTCACAAAGGCAAAATCACTGTTGGTTACGGCAAGGAGTTTGCAGACTGTGGCTGAAAACATTCTTGTGACCTTTACTGGGACAAGCTCCTGCGTAGCTGCTCCAAGCCCATGACAAAAAGCTGTTGGCCAGTGTTGGTACATATTAGTGAGGCTGGACCGTAAGCTTTAGCTTCATGGCACACAGTTACTTTATTCTCTCTCCATAAGGCCTGGTGGTGCGACAAATCCACATTCCTTAGTCATCTGATTTGCACGCCGAATTTTTTCACATTAAGCCTATTTTGCATAGGCTTGTTAGAAGCTGCACTTCAAAACCTACTTCTTGTAGGAAAAGAGGATGCAAAAATAAAACTAGTAGCAAATCAGGTTTTCTGAGCTCTTCTCTATAAGGGTCAGTGTGTTCCTTTAAAAACAGACATTGTGAACTTCGGGCATAGGAAACTGGGAAAAATGCCAGTACAGGATAGAATGAAGATTAATGCAGGCAGCTCCTAGGCAAGTTTTCCACATTTCCTTTCCAGGATGTCAATATGCTAAGATTATTTATGAATTTATATAGGATATTATTATAAAGGCTGCCAATAAAGACTCTCCTTCTTAACCTAAACTGTAGCAGTTCTAATGTTTCAGTGTGAGACTTCTTCTGCACAGAGCTGCTACTGTGCTGAGCAGTGTTCATGTGAAGAGAATACATTTCGGAAGGGATTATGCTGAAATTGCCCAACTTGTTTCCCTTTAGGCTTAAGTGAGATTTAAATTTTGGCTTGTGGATGTGAAAAACAAACACACTGATTTGCTGAATTGCTTCCTGTTCCCAGGAAGCAATTTTGCTCTTTTGCTCACACCCCTAAATATAAGGGTGCACTCCTATGAGCAGAGTCAAACCTGCCACATTAGGATAAATATTAGCACCTCAACACGTACCATGTCCCAGTTTCCTACGGGTGCTCCAGTTTTTTCATTGTATGCAATTATGTTTGAAACTAGCAGTTTGTCCCAGTTTCACTAAAATAACACCTTACATTTATGAAGTGTCTATTATCACAAGTTTTTCCAGCATTTTACAAATTACAAAAATATCTCTTAATACCTATACAAGCCGATGGGAACTGGAGGTGGCAATTGGAAATGGAATTCCAAAGAGACAATAATAGAGATAAGACAAGACTAAGTGTGGTACTTTGAATTGTTAGAATGAATTAATAAGTTTGAATCTACTTGAGTTTTACTGTGTTTAGGATCAAATATTGAGTCAAAGTCCAGAAGAGCAGAATATGTAAAGTTTTTTTTCTTTACATGCCTGTCAGAAATACCTTTGATTTCAGGATGAAAAATCCAGTGAGTGTTGCCAGGATTCCCTGTGGATTTCTATTACATCTCCTAGTAAAAATCCATTGTTCTAATGCTTTTTGACTATGGGATTTCTTCACTTTTGGTTGATTTTATCAGCTTAATAAGAAAGCTACTGTTCTGTCTTTATTTGGCAGACTGTGTCTGCCAAATGAAAGTTCCTCACAAATTAATTAAAGATTATTTCCTGCTTTCCCTGGCATTCCTCAGTAATAGTGCCATTTTTTTCAGAATTCATGCATGACCTTCTCAGTGAAGCTCTGTTGGGAAAAAAAACCACCAAAAGCTTGTCATAAGTGTATCTTTGACTCCATGCTATGCAACACAACACAGTTCTGTTTCTTATTTTCTTTATTTATTGGTGAGACAGGATTATGCTTAATCCTCTCAACAGCCTCATATTTGTGATGAGCTGGCATCTTTTCTAGGTATTGTGCTCTGTCAATTATTACAGAGGCTATTAGAGAGATGTGTATAGGACATTTCAAATTGTTGAGCTGGCAAATGTTTACTCCAAGTGGCTTTTGATTCCTAAGAAAATTCCAAGGGGATTTGAATTGGTCCTTTGCTCTCTGCCTTGCATGTTAATTTTCTGTTATGGTTTTTTTGGCTGGAGTATACTAAATATTTATGTCAATGACACCTTTGGATGAAAAATGCCACCAAATGTAAATCAGAATGTTTTGCAAAGCAATTTTAGTAAAGCACAAACTTCACAAATAATCCACAGTGCATACATTCTTTTATAGCTAAATTTCTCTCCTATCCACAGAGGAATATTGTTATGCCACTCCACAGATACTGGCAGTTTCAGGTGGCCTTAAGTTGCATCTAATTCTTTTCTGTTCAAGATTTGAAATCTCATTCAGTGGAAATGATAAGGCAACTTGCAGAAGGACTTCAAGGAGGAGGGTTCACTCTTCAGTGAAAACAGCAGAAATATTGCTTGTTTCAAAGCAAGAAGCTTCTCCCTGCTTTTCAGAATGTCTGAAATATCCAAGCAGGTTTTTAGGATGAGGAAAACTGTTGTTTCTCAGAATTAATACACTGTTATCTTCCCTTTTCCACCTCCAGGCCTATGGAATACAGTTAGAGTTGTGTAACTCTCTCCGGGGGATGTCAGACCCCTTTTCCTACAAAGGCTGGGTTAATGTTACATCCTCTGCAGAACAAGCCACATATTGCTCTTTGGTTCAGAGGTTCTGTGTTGTTCTGCATCTACCCCTGGGTCCTCGTACCCACCACAGTCTCACTGAAGTGGATTTCTGCTGAAGTGGATTTCCACTTAGTGTGTTTTGGTTTGAAGAATGTGAGGTAAAGGGCAGGAAAGTAAGACAGAAGGGTTAGGCACTAGACAGGGCACTTACATACATTCAGGAGGCTGCATTTGCCTCTGGTGGATGTTGACTCGCCATTTTGATAAATTACTTCCCATCTCTTTTCTTGCTTTGTGTCTATCTTGTCCTTTGAAAGGCATCTTCTCTTCCAGGTAAGAATGATATCAGCACGTTTTCACGGCACACTGTCGTACCTTGAGTGCAACTGAGGTCTCTACAGCACCAAAAGTAATAGCCTGCTCAGTCTGTCTGCTGCTAGGAATTGTGGATGCATTGCCATCCCTGAAAATATTATCTCCCTTCTCCCTCTTTTTCCAAGATTGCTATGTGCCTGGGAAACAGGGTGGGGATGGAGAAAGGCTGCTTTTTTATTTTTTTTTCCCCCCATTTTTTTCCTCCCTGTTTTGCAATATTTTCTTATTCTGTGTTGCAAAGGAGATATTATGTGGCAGTGACTGCCCTGGCCCTGTTGGCTCATGCTCTTCTCTCCGGGAGCTCCAGCAATCCAGCCACGGAAGCCACGTGTGCTGGCTAATGTGTAACTAGTTTTGTTCTGCTCTTGTTCTTTCTGAGGACTGGCTCTTTTTTTTTTTTTTTTTTGCAAGATTCCAGTGCATTCATTTTCTTTTTTACTTCGAAATATAGGGCCTTTTGGATCATTGCATCCAGCCTCCTGCTATCACAGGTACAACAGCATTCAGTTTATTTCCTAAACCTGCCAAGTTCTGTCTTAAAACTAGTTGCAATTACACCCACTGGAATGCTGTTATAAAACCTGCATATCTCACACTCGTAAGTATTATTAGTTTGCCTGCGCTGGTGCAGCCAGGATAGGAGAAGGCCATATGGAAGATGCAGCATGTCACACAGGGAAATTTTTCTGCTGGGCTTATTTCCCCACTTCGCTGGATACCAACAAAATATTCTGTAATTTTGCCAATGTAGACACAGAAGATAAGGTTTGGATTTCCTTCCACATTCTTATCTGACAAACTATAGTATTAAAGCTTTGTAGGATACACTGGGCCTTATCTGCAGATAACAATTGTATATTTTGCAACTGCATTGTTTTGGGAAGCTGCTTCAAGGTATAGGTCAAATCTGGAGGCAGGATTCACTTCAGGTCAGTTTAGGGGAGGAAGGAAGGGGATAAGGGAGAGGAGAACTTAGGTCACTGGCAGGTGGAAAGAGTGAAATGTTTGAGTGCTCCAGGTCACCTGCAAGGACTGAGAAATGCCACACAAGCTTGGGGAAAGAACAGCAACTGTTTTTCACTTACAGGTAAAGTGTAGATGCTGTTTAGCCCCCTAAATCTTTTCACCATTGCTGTGCTGCTGGCCTGGGCACTTTAATCATGTGATTTTGGTAACAAGCTGTACCTGTGCCCTTAGCTTGCCTCAGCTGTTGATTGCACTGCTGTCATAACAGCAGCTATGTCCTCAGTCATGTGCCCTTGCTCTTGGTAAAAACAATACACCTATCTTTTTAGACTGTCTTAAATTAGCTGACATGTCACCATAGCAGGAGTATAGCACTCTACCAAGTAAGTTGCTGAAGGAATTTAGTTACATTGATAGTTATTTATGTGAACAAAGCCTTAGTAGGTGCTTAAGTTTAAAATTTTCTAGAAAACATTGACTGTGACCTTTGGTATGCATCTGATTTTTCTTGTTCCTTGAAAAAGCCTTTCTTAAGGGAAAAGGAATGCAGGAAGTTGATCAACAAGTTTTCTGACATTGATTTGCTGCCTCTTTAGGTGACAGCTACTTTCACTGACTGACTTTCCTGCGGGAGCTCAAAAGGAGGTGCTAGGAATGACATTCCTGCTTAGGCAAATGTCAAAACAAGAGGGTTTTTAAACTGTAGAACAAATTCAGGACACGTAAAACTAGCAAAATTCAAAGAATGTTGGAAATCTGTCTGAATCTCTGTTTTGTCAGGGAGGAGGTGCATTTCTCATTCTGCTCCCCTTGTCCTCACTTTTTGCAATGTACCTGCTCTTCGTCCACAGGTCATCAGGCACCCCTGGTGAGACATGGTTACAGATATTTGCACTTCTTGTGCCAATATGTTGCATTAATCACTAGGGAGACCTAAGCTCATGTTTGAATTAGAGGAGGATGCACCTTGAAAAGCACCCACAAGAATGAACCCTGTACACAGAATCAGGTTCTGTGCTGGTATCACAAGATGCTTTCAATCACCAGGGGTACTGAGATTGTCCCAAATAGGAACTTAAATGAGTAATCTTTAGCATGTGCAAAATAGGTGTGAAGTTCTGTAATTCGTCCCCCACAAACTAAATAGCTCTGCCAGCCATGGCCAAATGTTTTGTAATATGCACAGCACTGATTTTTTATCAGGAACAGTGTGGCCAACAGGTCCAGGGAAGTGATTCTCCCCCTGTACTCAGCGCTGGTGAGGCCACACCTCAAGTGCTGTGTCCAGTTCTGGGCCCCTCAGCTCAGGAAGGATATTGAGGTGCTGGAGCAGGTCCAGAGAAGATCAACAAGGGACTCGAGCACAAGTCCTATGAGGAGAGGCTGAGGGGTTGTTCAGCCTGGAGAAGAGGAGGCTCAGGGGAGACCTCCTCACTCTCTACAACTCCCTGAAAGGAGGTTGTAGCCAGGTAGGGGTTGATCTCTTCTCTCAGGCAACTATCAGCATGGTCTTAAGCTCTGCCAGGGGAGGTTTAGGTTAGATATTAGGAAGAAATTCTTTACAGAGAGGGTAATCAGGCATTGGAATGGGCTGCCCAGGGAAGTGGTGGATTCTCCGTCTCTGGAGGTTTTTAAGATGAGTGGATGCGGTACTGAGTGCCATGGTCTGGTAACCACGGTGGTAGTGGATCAAGGATTGGACTTGATGATCTTGGAGGTCCCTTCCAACCCAGCTGGTTCTATGATTCTACGATTCTTGTAGGAGAATGGAATTAGGTCATAGAGCCCTTTTTTTGTATGCTGGGAGACAACGGAGACTGTGAGACCCTGATGTTATAGGCATGTGCTCACATACCTGCTGTCACCTGGGTGAACATCCTGATTGACTTCAAAGGCTGAATCTAAGTCAAGTCGAGCATGTGCTTCAGTGCCTCCAAGACTGGATGTCCTACCAGTAAATCTAGAGGAATTAATCATGATATCTATACAGCTGATGAGATGAACTTCAAAGAAACTTGAGTTCACCCCACTCCTCCCAGCACTGACTACATGTGTTTAACTGGTTAGCTCCCTTCAGTTTGATCCCTCTGTGAACTCAGGTCAGTAATGTGATTAATTAATATTACTTAGAAGGGTTTGAGACTTATTAATGTTGCTTAGAAGGGTGGAATATGCTGTGTGTTACGTGCTAGTGCTACTAGTGGTACTAGACACAGATGTATTCTGAACAGATTCATGACAAACAGATATTTATCTGTTATTCAAACAGATAAATTGGTAACGTGTCTTTGTGTTTCTGCCTGTCCATCTAACCATTCTGATGTTCTCTACAGAGTTTTTGCATGCTTCCAAAATGTTTTAAAATATGAGATTTTAACGCACTCTCTTGACAGTGGTCTGGATGTTCCCACTCCTCAAGGCATTTAAATAAAGGTGGTGGTTATTTTTTAATTCACGTCTCCTTAATCACTTTGAATATGTGATTTTCTGTAAATGTCATACATATTTTAATATGCATTTACAGTGTGATTCAACATTGAGTCTTCACAAGGAATTATATATTTGTACCAGCTGTGGTAAAGCCGTGATAAGGCAATTGAGAATGGTATTGGGCTGTTACAGTAATTTATCCTGGGTATTTGTAGTGCTGGAGTATCCTGGTTATCTGGACACATGGCTTTTACTCTAGACTGATGCAAAATTAATTACAGTTCCTGATGTTGTATGTGTAGCTGTTTTCCCTTGAGAAAAAGAAAATCCCACTGGGGTAAAAACTTAAAAAGAACACTGAAAGATCAGGGAATTGACACTCTTGTTTGCAAGAATCTGAATAACTTTACAAGTAGAACAAGAATCAAAATTTTTAATGGTCTAATTGCTAAAACCAGTAACTCTGAGAGGAAATCATTAGACATGACCTTCTTGCAAACAGGAATTAATAAAATGCAATCTTAGGCTATAACACATTTTAATTAACATAATGCCTATTTTGGAGAGATGCTAGTTTCTATAAATATTATCTGCATATACAGTACAGTACTGCTGAGGAAATTGGTATAATCTGGAATTTCAGTCGTGTTTCTCCTGGGCAATTTTTTAAAACTTTTTGATTTTTCCTTCCCAACAGAATCCAGTCTCCACACTGACTCCTGCTTATTAGGTTCTATTTTAGCCAAACTAGTTACTATGCCTGGCTAATGAGGAAAAATGGCGTTAAACTTCCAAGTTGGCTCATTTAATAAAAGGAACGTAGCAATAATGTCTATCCTTTTCTGTCCATGAGTCTGCCATGAACCACTGACAGCTTTATCTTTTGTTTGTACATTGACATTGACCCATATAAATATAAACTGTTCCCTCTCCCGTGTCCCAAGATGCAGTAGAAGCCATGTATGAGCAAAGTAAGAGTCATTCTAGAAATAGCCACCACTGACAGGTGTGGGAGAGATGGGCTAATGGGCAGAAAGGTGAGAGATATTAAAAGCCAAGGTTTTGCCTTTCCTGATTTCTCATTTATTGTGCACAGCAGGATACAGGAAAAAGTGTTTGGGCGACAGTTACTTAACATGGAAAGAAGGGTTACTTAATCCTAGAATCTTTATTGTGCCTAATCTTTCTCTTTTCATGCTAAACCCTGGTCTTATGAAGTCCTGGATTTCCTCTAGAATTAGTGGAACTATTCTTTACTATCATTATGTTAAATGAGTTTTTATTATTAGTGATAATGGAACTATCATAGAGTACAGAGGAAAAAAATTATAGTTTAAGAAAATTAACAGTTGAAAATCTCATTTTTTAATAGACATTTAACGATCTTCCAAGGAGAAACATGACCATGCAAGCAAGGAACAAGAGATGACTTCAGTTCTTCACTGTGAGGGTGGTAAGGCACAGGAACAGGTTGCCCAGGGAAGTTGTGGATGCCCCATTCCTGGGAGGTGTTAAAGGCCAGACTGGACTGGGCTCTGAGCAACCTAGTCTAGGGAAAGGTGTCCCTGCCCATCATGGGAGCATTGGAACCAAATGGTCTTTAAGTTCCCTTCCAGACCAAACCATGCTATGATTCTATGAATAAGATGCCAAGGTGGCAGAGATGGGCCAAAAGAGCTCAGCTATCCTGGTGTTCCAGCACTCTCCTCTTGATGTTAGTGACAGTGATAAAAGTGCTTGAACTCACAGGACAAAGAGAAGAGATTTGGACCAAGTCAGCCAGACAACTATAACTTTTTAGAAATGAAGAAAAGCTGTTTCCAAAGGAAGCACTGTTGCTGCTTAATATTGTTTATTTATTCTCCTAGAAATTCTTTGAGATGTGAAATGGGATTTCCCCATATGGGAAAAATAAGGCTGAAATGGGACGAAATAAGAGAAGAGACAAAGTTCCTCAACTTTTCCTTTGTCTCTGCATATTAGAGTGGATTCAGTGGGAAGGAAGCACACTTAGTCTTTCAACTGTACAGGACATTAACAGGGGGCTTTCCTAGCTGGTGAAGTAATACACCCTTCAAATGCACATGTTGATGAGCTTTAGTGGCTTTTTTGAACCAGTAATCTACACTACTTCATTCTTTGTAAATGGTATAATGTTTTGCATTTAGAGAGTGCATTTCAGCCAGAGCTTTACAAATACTCATTAAGCCCCGAAACACTGCTCTGGAATAGATGAATAAATTATATGGGGAAAGTAATCACTAGAAACCTTGTTGTTTTGTTGAATGGTGTACAGTTTTCATGTAACCAAGGACTTAAGTGCAGCAAGTCCTTGACACCTATTTTCACTTTCCTATATGAATATTCATTTGGCTTAGGTTAACATTGCATCCCCACATCTTATCAGAACTAAAATTCATCGTCCTCTAATGGAAACTGTGCTGTTTCACTGCTACAGACAATGGTTGGCATCAAATGAAATTGTTCTTTGTTCCAAAACTATGGTTAGAATTCAGTGGTTAATCAGATGCTGATAGCAAACACTCTTGGTTTCCTTTACATCCATGTGACTATACAAAAGACAATTGATGTGGTTAGTGTAAGATTCACTCTCAACATTCCAGGAGCATTGGGTTTTGTTAATATACCAATCTATAGCTTGACATTATATGTTGCCTTACTTTGAGCTGTGTTTATTTTCCCTAGGGCAAAACAGCTGTGCACTGAACTCTATTATAGACATAGCTTAAATGCATATATCTTACATATATCTATGGATCTTACACTTGAATAGTGCTACATTTTGTTCTTAAAATCCCTCTAGAATGTTAAAATTAAAAGAAAGGATATTTCCAGGGACATATGGTAAGTTATTAAATGGTTCCTTCTAAAAATCCAGCCTGAATCTGATCCACGTTGTTAATCTCCAGATGTTTCTTGTTACATTAGTATCAACTTAAATGAAACAAGTTTAGTCAGGGTGCTCACAGTAAGAAAAAAATAACCTTAATGGTATCATTTTTGCTAATTTTCTCAGTGAAGATAATATTTGAATGGCTGGAGTTGTAGGTGCCATCAGGTTTTACTACATCAGAGCTTAGATGTTCACAGATCTGAAGGTAAAACCTGCAGTATCCTAATTTATCTTGTAACTGCTTTACGAACTGTCTGTACAATACCTACTTATCTTCATCTTGATTCACAAGCCACAAAATTATCTTAGAAAAGTAAATATTCTCAAAACTGTTAAAACTGAAAATTGCAAAGCTAATTTCCCATGTACCAAAATAATTATTTTCCCGAGTTTATATGACAAAATAAATCATCAATACTGCCAGCTGTTTTTTCAGCACTCGAGATGGACATAATTCCGATAAAAAGTGGAACTTGGATTTTATCTGATTTTCCTTAGCAGCAACAACTCCAAAGGCAGGGTTAAGTGGAATAATGACCTTTGGTTCAGGCATTTCTTGTGAAATCCACCAAAAAGTGGAGAGAATGGCCTGAAGTGCAAATGTTGCCTTGCTATTGATCTCTGGAAATGCCTCAGGCCACTACTGCTACTACCAGACCAAAGCTGCACCCTCCACTTGGGAATTAGCACATTCCCTACAGATTTGCATATAGTGGAAGTAGTTGTGATAGTTTCTCAAAAAAGTCTTTGTTTTCACCCTGCCTTTGCCAAACCTGAGCCAGAAATGTGTCATCTAAGGAGTCGTTTATGTATTTAAAAAATGAGCACTGCTTTTACTCTGTTGCCATGGGACAGCTATAGCAGGAAATGAGCAAAACACCCACATAATTATTGTTGACAGAATACAGTTTCAATTTTATCAAGTGTAGCCCCTGTGTGAAATGTTGTTAAGGCAGCCTTCAACATCTTGGTGAGTGAAATGCTGATTTGAGAAGTACACAGTGCCCAAAAGAAACGTACAATTGTTATGCTTGGAAAACAGAGCATGTTAAAGACATCTCCTTCACTGAGAGATGGCATGTGAGTAATTATTGCTAAGTCTCTGAGGAACAATTAGAGTTGTTTTTTATTAAATTTTCATGTTTTGATTGACATTGAAACGGAATGAATCAATATGTAAATCCAGATTACAGCGGTCTAATAAGATATTGAGAAAGATTATACTTTACAAAACAGTCTGTGGAAAAACTATACAGTGCTTAGAAAAGAACTCCATACATTTATCATTTTGCCAACTGCCTTGCTATTGTTCTTGTTTTTAAATTTAATCTGCTTAGCTACTATTTAAATTAGATTTCAGACGACTCTGTAATTAAGGAGTGGGATATAATTCATCATTTGTAGAGATCACATTTATTATGTATCTAAATAATAAAAGTTATTTATAACAGTGTTTTATAACAACCTTAGAGAGTTTTAACCATTAATCAAGAACAATGGAGAGATGTCAATGTATAAAATTGAATCAGGCATAATAATAATTATTGCATGGGTACTTACTTCACTGATTAGAAGGAAATCTATTTCAGGTGGGTTTTATTGAGAACATTAACAAATTTGTATGCATTTAAGAGATATATGGAATAGTTCTACTCCCTCAAGGAAGGAAGTGTCAAATAAGAAAAAAATAATTTTTTGGAAGGTAATACTGCAGTAAACAAAGTTCGTTTCTTTTAATTTATATAAAATAATTTTCTGGGGTATGAACTGAGTCTGTATTGTTTATCTATTTTGACATGCGTATTTCAAAAAGCAGGAATGAAAATGTGTGACACAGGTATAAGTGCTATAATTTACTGAACAATGTTTTGCACCCTGCTGACCTTTTTAGTGCTAAAGTAAGCTGAGGCCCTGAGTCTATTTTGGTCTTTTCTGTGGAAGTCCACCTACACAGGCTCTAGAGGAATGGTTAAAAAACCCCCATATTTTCTATAATACCTTGATTCAGTCCACTCAGATTCAAGAGCTCTTCTCAAGAACTTGCAGAAGGTTCTTTTCATATCTGTGTTTTAAAAGTTCCCCATGCTATTCTGCATTATTAGAAGTTGCTCTCCAGCTCTGTGTAGCAGTGAGATGTGTCACAAGTACCAACACGTGGCCTTACTGCTGCAGAGTCTGAAGTGATCTCTGTAGACAGCACAGCACCATGCTGGGGAAAATGTCCAACCCTTGCTAACTTCCCAAACTGCTCCCAGTTGGATCCCTGGGGATCTGCACCCACAGAGCTGCCTCAGGTGGGAGCTGCATTACAGGGGCTGGTTGTGTGTGTGTCCAGCACAGCAGGGAGGCTCCTCAGAATTCTCATCCCCAGGGCTGGCTCCCATGCTGGGTGCCAAGGCCCTGTGAACCCACCCCCATGCTCAGGATTTGGGGATTGGGGCAGTCAGTCAATGATGCCTCAGCCCTGGATGAAGCCTTTGGCAATGCTGCCCTGAAGACCCATTTGTAACTCAAAAGTGTGAGCCTCACATCTGCACCCCATCCATCTTTTTGAGGAGTAAGAATAAATACTATGCAGTCCCCTTACATGTGAGATGGAACTGAGAGACAGTGGTCATGCTGATGGTTCATTGCAGGCAGGGGAGATTACTGAGGAAACAAGACAATAAAAAAGGAACAATGGAAATTAATTTCACAGCCCACAAGGGTCCTAAGGCTGATCCTGTATCAGCAAATAAGGCAGAACAGGGATAGTGACAATTTTGCCTGTCCTGGATTTGCAACTTACAGATTTATTTTTTCTTCTCTTCTGGAAAGAGACAAGCTTTTCTTTCTAGTTTTGTTGTATGTTATTATTTATTTATTTTTCCTCCTTTGACCAAGCAAAATAAAGTTTTATTTGTATCTCACTCTCTTTTGGGCTAGGGGGAAGATGTAATGAGGTGAAGGAACACAAGAGGATATTTATGGAGCCATGCAATATTTGGGGATGGAGGAAAAGATGAACGATATCTCTCATATTTTTTTGTTTGTTTTTCATTTTTTGTTTAAAGTGTGCTTTCCTGTTACTATAGCTACTGGTTATGCCATGCTCACATACAGATGGTTTATTGCATTGCCTTTGCAAACTGACTGATTGCTGTTGCAAATCATTGAAGCCAGGAGTGGAAGGGATGCAGGTATGTAGCAGGAGACTGTAAAACCACGGAATGACCTGAGCCCGGCATAGGAGGAGGCAAGAAGAGATGTGGGGGATTGTCAAGAAGGCACACTTTCTAGGATTGTACAAGAAAGTAGGAAGAAACCAGAAGGAAGTCAGATACTGAAAAGCTGTGATGAGGTATGTACACTTCATGTTACCAGAAAAATCAAGGAGGATGGTTAACTCTCAGTTATCTCCTTCTGGAGCCAAGCAGATTCTCCTGCAAAGGTCTTAGAAAGAGGAACTGGGAGACCACAGCCAGAAGAGATTGTTCTGCCTGGCAAAAGCTTATTTAGGAAGAGGGCTGACACCTTGGTGAGTTAGAAGCATGCTGAGAAAGTAACATCTCTGGAAAGATAGGGCAGAAGATGCTAAAATTGAATCTTGTCTGGAGTCTTGTTTGGGGATTGCTATTAGTATGCCTAGACATGTGTTAAGTGATCTACCAAGCAGCAGCAAGCTATTTATGGGTTTATTAAGAAAAATGAAGTAAAAATCTGCTTCATCAAAGGCTTTGACATATTCAAATTTGAAAACATCCTGTTGAATGTGTTAGTTTGTATTACTATTAAGGGGAATCAGGGGTGAAGTTTTGGGTCTTGCAGAGCAAATGAAGAACAAACTTCAGGAGAAGACTGGATAGTGAATTCAGGGGTCTTTAATTTCTTTAGAAAAAATGTCTTAGTGAATATCGTTGGGAATATGTGACATTCTGCTTGCCTTGAATATGGTATGTAAAATATTCCAAAAAAAGGGGGCAAATATGGTAATGGCAGTTGCCAGAGGGGCTGGAAAAAAGGGGTAATAACAGTCATGGACTCAAAGCTGGGGGAAAAAAAGCTTTGATGGGAATAAAGAAGTGAGGTATCTCATGTTGGGGAAGGAAATAAAACTCAGAATTTGTGAGGAAACATCAGAGAATTGAACAGTTTGATTTAAAATTTTGAAGTTTTTAGTCTCAGAGGTCAGTAATGTCTGTCTTTCCATTTGTCCTGTTCCTTAAAAAAGGATCTTCTTCATACTCAGGTGTCCATAGCCATGGGATGACAGTGAGCCTGTTTGTGTTCATAAATATGGAAATGACTTCAAGTCTCTGCTTTAAAACAAACCAAATGTTGACAGCTGCAGGTATATCAATATTGAAGAACTGAGGGCTTCTCCGTGCTGCCAGGCTTACAGCGTCCTTTGACAAAAAAATAAGAAAAAGACCCACAAATTTTCATTTCTGGAAATGATCTTGTAAGTGACTTTGGCACATAATTGTTTTTCTGTATTTCTCCCTTCTACAAGTAACTTGAACACTTTGCAGCAATTTGACTGTTGCCACCTCTGTTTAGAATGATAAGACGTGCCATGACAAAATTATGACTATTTATTTAATTCTTAATTAAATATTAATTAATTAATACATCTTAGTCTGAGTATCCTAGGTGCTGGGTATGTAAATTATTGAGACTTTGTGAAATGCAAAAGAGAGAAAATGAAGAGAAGAAGCGATAGGACTGTGTTAAATATAGTAATCATAAAAGCTTGTGTGACAGGAAATTGTAAATTGACTTAGTAATTAGGAAATGCATTCATTCATTTTTGCTTTTGCATGCATTTTTGTGTATTTCAGGGGACATGCTTAACTCGATTCTATGACTATAATTCTTTAGGACAATTGGATATTCTGGTGAGAGAGGTAATTAGATATATTCAGATACATGCATCTAAAAGACGAAACAGTAGGATATCTTTAAACGGGAAGGAAATTTGAAAGGAAAATAGAATTATTTTGAAGCTATCTTCTCAATTGCAGAAAGGGTACTTGCAGCGTGAACATACTTTTAAAAACTGACAGTGGTTTGGAAAAGAAAACCTTTTAAGTAAAGAGAATTACCATTTTTTTTTTTTTTTACTCCTAGGAGAGTTCAGCATGGTTTGGAAGGAGAAGTTTGGATTTGTTATGCAGCACGAGTGTTGCCTTCTCAATGTCATTTTCCCATCTGTCTTGCTCAGCAGTGTCACTGTCTCGGCTGATGCCTGTGTGCAGTCATCAGTCAGATCACAGTGACACAGTGAGCCTGAAAACTATTCTTGTACAATGTCATGCTCCATATCTTCCTCAAAGGAACTGTGGATACAATTTGAACTTGTTTATATTCTTTCCAGTGGCCAGGAAAATGAATAATTCCTTTTTCCGTATTTGGAAATCCCTCAACAATGGATTTACCATTATTTAATCTTTCTTATTTTATCAGCTATATTTATCTTCTGGTGCTCATAGAACTTTACTGCCTGACACTAGTCCCATGGAAATTTAGGGAAACTTCTCAATCCATTGCAAGGGAAACAGGCTCTGAAAGTCTTATTTTGTCTAACATTTGCCATCACCTTCCCCACAGCATAAATTGTCCTGTGCACAAAATGCAAAAGATGTTTCATTTAATGTCGTACTTACAAAAAAAACAAACCACAGTCTATTGGTGACAGTACCTTTTCAGTTCTGTTCAAGATTTATTTGGTGTTGTATTAATATGTATTAATTCTGTCCTGGAAAGTACTTAGGCTGGAACTGAGTGATGCCTTGCAGATGGTGTGCCTAACTTTTGTAGCTATCTTGTGACTCTTGCCGCCTTACATTGCGTCAAGCTCTCCTGGCTTCTGTGGATTATGAGTTTTGACTGAAAACATTCCAGGTCTGGAATGAGCATGCGCTCTATATTTAGTCATGTCATTAGGAGTACCATTGTGCAAGTTGCTTATCTTTCTTAACTACATCAGGGATTGTCCTTCCTCTCCTTGCAAATAACAGAAATCTTTAAATGCAAATGGTTGCCATGAATTCTTCCTGCGAACTAGTCAGCCGCTCAGTAATGGTGTTCTTTAGTACATATCATGCAATGACAATTTTAGACATCCACCTATTTCTAAAATTCTTAACATTTTGAATCAGCTTTTGTTTTCATAGAAATCCAGGCTAAAAGGGATCTTGTGAGGTCATCTCTTCATAGTTCCTGATCTAAACCAAAATAAGTATACTGAGAATCTCCCTGCCAGAAGCTTTGTCTGGGCCAGCCTTCAGAAACTGGTGATGAAGGAAATGCCATGACATTCCTAGCAGTTTTGCTCCTCATTATATTTGGGAATATTTCTATTTATTTCTATCTTCAAATTTATCTTGCATAAATCAAGCTGATTTCTACTTGCCCTGACATGGATGAACATGGAAAAAAAATTGATTGGTATATATTAAATCCCATCAACTGCATTTTAATTTTGAAATAATACAGTAATGATCTTTTTGTTATCTTGCTTGCTTTCCTTATCCAGTAAGGTAATATTTGGTCTTTCTTTGACTTGAATATTTTTATTTTGTCCTCTTCTTGTTGTAAACAACTTTTGGACTTGAGACTTGAAAATAAAGCAAATCTTTCTGTATGTTTGATCCTCTCTTTATAGTGCTCTTTAATCCTACAGCATGACACAGGTATTAGCTGTGCATGGCCATTTTTTATTCTTTATATTTTTATTCTTTACTGAATTACTGAGATTAAGTAACCCATTACATATATTCCCTTTTTCTCTCTAATTCCTTTTGAAGGCAAGCTATCTGGAAGTGTGTGAAGTCTACCATTTTTTGTGGGTTCAAATTTGCAGCAATTGGGGACCTCAGCAAATCTCCTTGAGTTAGCCAGGGACAAAGGAATCTGTTCCTCTTCTTGTGCTATTTTTGGAATCATTAGTACTGTTCTCCTGAAATGGCTTTTTCCCGTGTTGTTTGGGAATCCAACAGTTGAAAGTTGTTTTCCCCAATTTGAACAAATATTCCATAATGATTCCTTAGTGAAGTTTTTCCATCCTCTGAAAAAGCATTGTAGTTTTGGAGTAATGGCACTGAAAATTTTCCAGGAATGTGGATTTGCCTAATGCCTCCAGGACCTCTTTCATATTTTGTATTTCCCTATCATCTGATTAACATATTCTTCTACCTATAAGAATCAGGGTATTGATTTCTAGTCTCTTAAGCACTTGCCACTGCTGGATGGGAATTGCACTGCACAGTCTTGAAGAACTATTTGGTTGCATAACCTATATTTCAGTATAATCAGAAAATGAATTGCTCTGAAATTGTCTTGCAAATTAATCTGTCTTACCATGAAACCTTTTGTGGTTTTTATTCTCAGCTGTTCTGAGCAGAGCTGCAAAATCATGCTAAAAGGCATATTACATGTTTTGCATTATGGCTTATGAACTTTCTTAACCAAGATTTAATAATTGAAATTCAATGCTCCTCAAATGCTCTGGCTCTGGTCTGGCCTTGCAGCTTTTATAGATTGTGCTTGCCCTTTATAAAATGTACAGGCCATGATGAAAAAGTCATAACTAGCAGGCTTTTCTATGCATTGTACCTCATTTAAGTTTCCTGAAACAGCAGCAGCCTCTAAGCCATCAAATTCAATTGTATTCAATTCTCAGGAAAATAGGAAATAGATCATTAGAGTACAAGGCAGCCTGAAGTCCAGATGTGATTCTGTAACCTCCTAGGCACTGGATCTAATTGTGACTGATGGAATATATTCTTTATTATTATTATTATTATTATTATTATATAGTGTTTCCAGCATTATTTGCAGATTCCTACTCCATGTTTTGTTGAAAAGTTATAGCATATGAAGGGTTGAAACAGTGCAGGGAAACATGCAGACCTAAGTTGTGCAAGGGGTGACGATGTGTGTAACAGAAGTGGAAAAAAGAGAAAATGAAAAGATTTGGATGTTGCCATTGACAGGGTGAAGCTGGGTTGTAAGGGCAAGGGCTGAAAAGAAAGGAAAGGACGTAGAAAGGATGTTCATATTCAGTGATTTTACTCTGGAAATAGCAAAGGCATGTAGTGATAGGAAAAAGGGTAACAATTTTAAACTGAAAGAGGGCAGGTTTAGATTAGGTACTAGAAAGAAATTCTTCACTGTGAAGATGGTGAGGCACTGGAATGGGTTGCCCAGAGAAACAGTGGATGCCCCATCCCTGGAAGTGTTAAAGGCCAGGTTGGATGGAGTTCTGAGCAAGCTGGTTTAGTGAAAGGTGTCCCTGCCCACGATGGGAAGGTTGGAACTAGATGATCTTTAAGGTCCCTTCCAACCCAAACCAGTCTGTGATTCTATGTTTCTGTGAAAGTGTATATACAGATTTTGACATACTTTAAAATATATACCACTGCTCTCCCAAGGCAGAAAAAAAAATAATGAATTCATCCAAAGTGTTCCCAGGGGACGCAGACAGAGCAAGAAACATCAGTAACAGATTTCTATAAAGCTGCCATATGTGGATTCAAACTTGCAGTATTCAGGAACCACGTCTCCTTGAATTACCCAGTTATCAACGAAGGGAGCCTCAAGTCTCACAGCTTTTATTAGACCCTTAATGTTGTTGAAGAACATATTTCACAACCTTTAGCTGAGTTCCTGATATTGTGGCCTTAAATTCCTAATTTTACCTCAAATGGTTTCTTCCCCACAGTGCCTCTAGAGAGCAATGAATGATATGTAATAGAAAAGTGGCCGAGATCAGCCAGGGAGGACTGGAACCAGATCCTGGAAAAACAAAAAAAAGAAAGGAAAAATCAGAAGAATCTGGTAATCTTATTAATGAATGATGCCTGGAGGCATTCTTCCTCCAGGGATCTAAATCATAAACCCTGATAGGCCCAACACAAGTCAGCTTGTGAACTTGTATGAATCTAGACTAAGTTTTCATCTTGATCTTATTTTTAGAATAGAGCTCTGCAAGTTACTATAATAAAACATGCTTTTTCAATAATGTATTTGCCTGCAATCAACAGATGTATGTGATAATATGCTAATACCACAGGCAACATGATGCATCAACTCAATATCTGGTCATATGACAAGGGTGACAAATCGAAAAAGGGAGTTTCTAAGTTGATATAATGAAAGTATGTTCACCGCAAGAACATAGGAATAAGCTGCTAAGAGAGGCTGTGGAATTTCTGTCCTTGGAGCATTTTCACACCCTTACCTGGACAAAGGCCTGAGCCACCTGGCCTAAATTCAATGCTGACTCTGCAGGAGGCTGCACTAGATGACCACTATCTCTTTCATTTCAAGAAGTGAGGGGAATCAATGAAATGGGATCTGGGTTCAGTCAAATAGAAGAAGGTGATTCTTCATACACAGATCAGGTAAGTTGAACATTAGGAACACTTTGCTACTGGCTGGCTGGAAGTTATGTGGGCTGTAGTCTGGACAGGTTCACAGAAAAGACTTACCAGGAGTTACATATGTAAGTAACATCTTGCTTAAGAGCTTTCTGAGCTCACAGCTTCTGAAGCTAGCCTGCAGTGTGTCTCACAATAACAACCATTCCTGGTTGTTAGAAGATGACACTAGTATAGTGTCCTCTTCTCCAACAGTGGCCAGAAAGGGAGGTCTACACAAGGTCATCCTGATGCCCCATACCGGCATGATGTCTGAAACTGGTGTGAAATTGAGCAAAGCCCTCTCTCTTCTCAATGATGTTGTTTTTCCTGCCTCCTACTTTCTTCTGATTATTTATTTTGGTTATCTGGAAGAAAAAGGAAATATTATCGTACTGCAGCACTCTCCGCACTGCATGCATGGGTTCTTCCTTTCCTCCACAGCCATGTTCTCAGGTGGTCTGCTCTGTTTTATTTTACTAACCTGTCCCCAATCAGGCACATCTACCCTTTCCTACCTCTCTTTGCAGCCTGTCTTTTCCCTGCTTAACATCCTCCTTCTATCCCAAGATAGCTAACATCCCACTTCCTGGCTTTTTGATCCTTCTCTCTCCCCAGTATCAGACCAGCAAGAACCCCCCAGAACCATGCTTGGCTCCAGTACTGCTACCCTCAATGAAAGAAGCAGGTGGAGATTTCCACACCCTGAATCCCTTGGCTTTGTCAATACCCCTCTCCTGCTGCAACTACCACTATGGCCAAGCCAGGGCACCAGCTAGGACTCCTCACCTGGCACCCATCCTGGCTCTGCCGGCTGGCACAGAGGACCAGAGTAAGAAGCCTAGGGGCATCCCTTGCCTGTCTCATCCACTCTGTCCCTAAACCACACTCCGGGTGACCCCAGCTTTTCCTGGAGCACTTAACTCCATCCTTGGCTGTAGCATCCCCGTGCAGCAGCACCTATACGGATCGTGGTGTCACAGGTCTGAGCTGGGAGCCGGCAAAGCCTCACTGAAATGCACTGAGCGGGCTTTCTCATGTTACCACTCCCGCCTTTTCTAGGTCATTGATGAACACAGGGGCTGGCACAGGTCCCTCGCGATACCGGTGACAGCTCCGCTTTGTCGCCTGGCTCTTCCTGCCTCTCTGCGATGTGTTTTAACCTTGCTGCCACCGTCCCCTGTGTGCCCAAGGTTCAAAGTCCCTGCGGCCTGTCTGCCTCTCCTCACCTGCCACCGCTGCGAGCGCGTACCCCGGGGCACGGCGGCAGCCAGGTGCGCTCACACCTGCACATCCCACCCCCCTCCCCTGGGCGTTCCGGACGCGGCTCCCGCACCGCAGCACGAGACTCTCCCGAGCGAGGAGCGTCTCTGGGGATGTGCGCCCTCCCCCGGGGCCGCTCCTGACCCCGAGCACCCTCTCGCTGCCGGGCGGTGCCCGCGGGGGTGACCGCGGGGGGCCGCTGCGCCTCGCCGGCCGCGCCGGGGACGGGGCCACCGGCGCACGCGGGTCCGGGGGGCGGGCGCGGGGCAGCGGCGGACAAAGCCGGCCGGCGCCTCCGCACGGCTCCCGCTCTCGCTCCCGCCGCCGCGCCCGCGGCACCTCCCGAGGGGGCGGGAGGTGTCGCCCCCCGCCCGCACCGCGCCGGCGGCGGCCGCGGTGGCGCTGCCGAGCCGAGCCGAGCCGGGCGCCGAGCGCCGGCCGCCCGCCCGCCCGCACCCCCGCCCCGGCCGGCGGCGCGCACGGCGAACATGGCGGCGGCGGTGGGGCGGGACACTCTACCTGAGCACTGGTCCTACGGCGTCTGCAGGGACGGGCGCGTCTTCTTCATCGAGTAAGGGGGCGCCGCGCGAGGGCTGCGGGGAGGAGGGAGGGCGGCCCCGCTCCCGCCCGCCCGCCCGGGCGGCCGCACGCAGTCACTACTAACAGGTGCATGTTTTCCGCTTCTCCCTTCCCAGCGACCTGACCCGCACCACCACTTGGCTGCATCCTCGCACCGGGGAGCCCGTCAACTCCGGCCACATGATCCGCTCAGGTGGGTGCCCGGGGGGCGGCGGGGCCCGCGAGCGGCGCCCCCTCCCTCCCCGCGGCCGGGAGGCACCGCGGGCGAAGTTCTCACCCCTCCTTTCCGCTCTCTCTCTCTCTCTTTCCCCCGTCCCTTGCAGACCTGCCCCGCGGATGGGAGGAGGGGTTCTCGGAGGAGGGCGCCAGCTACTTCATCGAGTGAGTACCCGCTCGCAGCCCCGGGGGCGCTGGCGGCGCGGCCCCGGCCCGCCCGGGGGCTCGGCTGAGCCGCTCCCACCCCCGCACCGGCCCCGCACGTCCGCCGGGCTCGTTAGCGATCAGCGGGCGAGCGGGACGTCGGGGTGTGCCGTGCCACGGGCAGAGCTGGCTGCCGGGAGCGGCGGGATGCGGGATCCCCCCGCAGCCGCGCTCTCGCGGTGCTCAGCAACAGGTTTGCTCGGAGCCGGCTCTTCACTTTTCCCTTCTTCTTCTTCTTTTTTTTTTTTTTTTTTTTTTTTTTTTTTGTGTGGCGGTGTTTCCTCCCCCCTCCCCGGTATTTACAGAGCGGTGTGTGGCAGGTGGAGCGCTGCACTGCTGAGCGCCGGCCGTGGTGGAAAGTGTGGATGGTGGTTTTGTTGTTTTAAGTGGCTCGTGGCTGTGGACGCAGCCCCGGGAAGTTTTGCAAGTGAAAGGCTTCCTCCAGTGTTTCTTCCCGGAGACGGGGCTGAACAGATGAACTTGCCGTTCCAGGACTGGTGGTGGCCGCCGGGTCTTTCTTGTAGCATTTCTCATTCAGAGAACAGGTAAAAGCAGAGATGTGCTGCTTATTGAGGTGCTTTTATTCTGTGGGATGCCAACGTGTTGGAGTAAAGTAGAATAATTAACAGAGCCGCTTTAAAACATTGCATATACAAGACATTTACAAATGTAAACACTGATGTAAAAGTAGAGATTTAGTCAAATCAGTACAACTCAGGGACATCCTGCATATAGAGATATTGTGATGCCATTGCATTTTTCCTTTGGAAGTCTGAATGCCTGACAAATTTAATGGAACTAAGAGAGAAAGTCTCAGTGTTTTCCAGTCTATCTTATTGCTTCAGTGCAGGACTGGGATGGCCAGGCCAGGTCATTAAGTGCAGCCCCCAATAACTGCAGACAGCTGTGTCATAGTTGCCTAGTTTTGAAATGCCTACAGAGCTTACCCCAAAACCTTTGACAAACTTGAGCTTTTTAGTAAAGATCAGATTTCCAAACTATACCGTGCCAGGAATTGACTTGGAAGGACAAATTGACTGAAGGCATCAGAAATGCCCCGCGTGATAGAATGTTTGTTAAATAAAGTTCCAGATGATCCTAATATGTCAATTTTTCACCTATAAAGGAGAAAAAAGGCATTCAGTCTCTGTTTTTCTGAGCCAGAGAATTCCTTACAGTGCTGGACTGGGCAGTTAGTTTAGCCCTCAACTAAAGGAGGTAGTATCAAGGCATTGGAGAGCAGCTTAATACCACTTAGAGCTGCCACCCTTTATCTGTGGCTAGTGAGTTGAAAGAAAGGAATAAAAGTTCTTCTGGTTACATAGGTGGCTGACAAAACTCTAAAATATGGTAGCTGTCCGGTCTGTAAGTGTAGTGTAAGCAGATGCTTTATCTGGGTACAGCAAGACAAACTTCTGGATGTGGGAATACAGCTATTTGCTTTCCTGTTCTTTCCAGAAACTTACTAGTGCAGTTTAAGAACAGCTTAAATTCCTTTTCCCAGCTGCTCTATTTGGAAGAGTGCTTCTTCGTGTCTTGTGTATCAGGCAGTTAGAAAACTTTTAATTTCTGATGCATTAAATTAGAGCTGTGTGCAGTGCAATGTCATAACTTGTGCTAATAACATTTTTTTAGCTTGGGCTGGAATTGTTGCGGGAAATGAAATAGGGAATGGAGTATGTATTTTACAGGGCAGTTGGGTAAGCTTGACCATCTTTAGTCAAAGTTTTGTGAGGAGGCCAGCAATTTTTTGACATGAATCTGTTCAACTGTACTGTTTAAGACCAAAGATTCACCTGATACTGAATATGATATTCGCCTCTTCATCAGTGATACTTCCCCCAGCACTGCTCTAGGCTCTCTAATTTCAGCTCAGAGGCTTCCTGAGCCAAGTGGAATTTCTCATTTTTTCTTCCCTGAACATATTGAGCTCTCCTTGTGCTCATATAAACATCAGCATCCTTAGAGGATGATTTCCATGCCTCACAACTCTGTTCATTCCTCCTATGTTGCTTCCACGTGATGAGTTCTCAGCTTACAGAAAAGGTTACTGGTCCCTAAACGCATGATTTCACATGTTGTGGTATTGAATTCCATTTTCTGGCATTCCAGCTCACAAAACCCATGAACTCTCCTGGATAACTACCCAGTCCTCTTTGTAATGGTGATAGTTCCAGTCTGGTGTCATCCATAGAAATTTCCTAAGTGCATTGTTACTCCTTGGCTACTAATTTATTGAAGGGTGTCAGGAGGAATATTCCAAGTAACCCCTCTCCCTCGTGATAGTTTCCAGTATTAATACAGCCCAGTACTGTAGTTTTCCAGTCTGGCCACTTACTTGAGGTATCTTACAAACCTGATTTCTGGTACAGCAATAATGAAAATATTAGGTAAAACATTGGATGTGAGCTGTCTGTGACATAAAAAAACTTAACTAATCCTGTGTCCGTTTACTTCCATGTCTATATTGCTTCTTTCTATACTGTGAACCAACTTGAAACATCATACAGTAAAACAAAGGTTTATAACCTGGTCAAGGTTAATATCAAAGCCAGATAAACTTTTCTCCCCTTTCCACATAACCAGAGTTTGAAAATTTCCAGAGCTCTCCTTCTGTTGGATAGAAGCTTTCCAAACGAATGTACTGTGATTTGGAATGGTTTTTTGCTGTTCTGTAGTTAGGCAGATGTCCTGTAGTCTAAGGAGTACTATTTTCCCTTTGGTTATTTACTCGAGATGCTCATCTGAAATCACATTCCCTCTTAGCCTTGTTTTGCTCAGCTAAGCAAGATGGGTTCTTTGTCCAGTCCCTTAAAAAGGGCTCTCTGTCTCTTTCATTATCCTGTAGTTTTCTCTGCACCTCTTGCAATATGAAGTCATCTTTGTTGCATTTCAGTGAGCGGAATCGTATGCTGGAGTGAGCTTTTGTGAGGCTCTCACACAACAAAAGTGCTTTTTTGGCTCTAAAAATTTCTCAGTTTTCTGCATTTTAGGTTGTTTGTGTATTTAGGGAAGACGCCCACACTGACAGCACATGTGAATGCTGCCAATTGACTGATATGTGCAGATCTTTCTTTTCCTTTTCTGCTTTAACTTCTAAGACTGTAAGTTATATTAGGAAGCTACATTCCAGTTCTTCCCATTTGTGCACATCCATGTCTTCACGAATGATTTTATCTGTTCCAATTATTCAGGTTTTCTTGATAGTAGCAAACCCTATTGGTGCAGTGCTGCCTCTTGTCCTAAAATCACTAACTAAAAATTATATATAAACTGATTTGTCTGGATCTCCATTTGGTAGTGTTGGTAAAACCTATTTGTCTGAAAGTATCATGGATGTTGTGTTTTCTGACTTGGAATGCTCAGTACATCTTGCACCCTTCCTTTCCATCTCTTTGTTTGTTGATGTTTTTGAGAAGTCTTGTGTTTGTTAGGCAGCTGCTTTATGGGAGAGTCCCTGCAGAAAGGTTGTTGCTGAGCATATGTGGAATTGAATGGAAACTTGACAGCACTGGCTCTGGTTTGTTTCTGTGGTTGCTGGTTGCTGATGTGTTGTGGTTGGCAGACTGTCTTTGGGGAAGGAGATAGGGGCATGTAGGGCAAGTAGTGACTGATGGTAAACCAGTGCGTGTATGTGTGATAGTTCAGATTTTTGTTTCCATTTGCTTACCTTTTTCTGGTCATCCAACAGACTTGGGGAATTTGGAAAGCTTTGAAAGTGTGGAGTGCTTTTTTATTATGTTTTTATAGCTTTCAAAGATTGATATGACTATTGATGTGAAAGGATCTGTTCTTCCAGTGTTAGATACCTAACTGGCTTGTATTTAAGTGCGTTAAAGAAGTGTACTGCAGCTATAGTGTTGCACATCTCAAAGGTAATATTGCATTCAAATTGTAATGTAGAATCAGGAGCAGAAGAGTAGAAATCAGCACTTAAATTAAGTCACTTTTTGGTTCAACATGGCCTCTTCTTTGGATAACAGTACAAGAAATAAAACTGTGAAATTGTCATGTTCATAGTAAAAGTCAGTAACTGTTTTGCAACTGTTCTTTAATTCTATTTATCTTGTACTCTATGAAGGAAATATGTGTGGTACACATTTCAAGTGTTTGGAAATAGTGAAGGAGCAAAGCACACTAAACTGAAGTCTGCCTTTTTAACTTTGATTCTTCTGTGCCAAGCCTGAACATTCAGGTACAGTGTCACTGAAAACTACACTGAAGCTGAGATTCACCCAGTGTGGGCTCTGGATGATACCCACTTAATGATTATTTAATCACAGAAGCCCAAAGGGGGAGAGACTATCTGGATTATTGAGTTCAGTCCTTTTGATTATCTGAGAAGATTGTTTTATAATCTCATTAATAAATTTAATCAACAAGTTTCTTCTGCCCTGCAGAAATTTCTGTGTTCTCCACTCCTAGCAGGAGGTTGAAAACTGTTTCTTTTTAGTGGCTGCTTATGTGGGCTGAAGCACTGTTTACTGTATGTATTCCATGACCTACTGTAAAGACAAATTATTATTTCTTGTTCTTAATCTGTTTTCCACGGTGGTTGTTGCTGTGGAAGTTAAAAGATATTGAAGCACTTAAGTGCTGTAAGGAGTAGTGATGGCCTTCATAATGAGATCTTCAATATAGATCATGTCCTTTGGGGTTCTTGAACCCGTGCTTAGATAAAAGGTCTCATTTAATGGATAAGTAAGTGTATCAACTGACATGAAACCCACCTGTGAGGAGCTGGCCTACGAAGCACTTTAGCTTTGCTGTGCATGGCCAGTTTGAGTTGTGGGAAGCTCCTGAAGTGGAATAAAAGCTGGAACCATGTGAGAACTTCACTAAAAGTGATAAGTTTATACCATCTCTAGAAAATTTAAGCATAGTCTCTGGCAAAATGGAGGGGCTTTGTATGCTGTGGAGTGTCATGGGGAAGCTTTTAGGGAAGGAAACCTGGACTGGTTCCACAGCAATAGGTAAAAGGTCTAGTTTGGATAACTCTTGAGAGCACCACGTACAGCAACCTGAATTCTAATAACCAGCGATAACCTACAGTCAGGAGTTGCCCTTGTGGGGACTAGACTTCACTGAGGTGACTTATAAGGGTGGAAAAGCAGGTATGAAATGGGGAGGTGGAAGAAAGATGCGAAAACTGGGTGTTGCGTTGGAAGGCGAGGGTTGGGAAGCTGTCCCATCCCGCACTTCTGCAGGAGCGATCCATGGTCTTGAGCGGCCTCTACTGGCTCGCTGGCAGGAGATTAGGCAGCAGGAGAAACGCTGCCAGGCTGGGGGTAAAAATGTGCTGGTTCTTCTTCTTAATTTTCTTGGGATTAAGTGTTCCATTTGGGCTATGGGAAACAGAACTATTTACAGTAAAAGTAAATATTTCAGCTTTTATGAGTTTCTCTGTGTCTCTCATCCTTAATTCTCCAGCTCTGGGCTTGGTCAGGCAGCCTGTTTAATAAATTTTGTTCTCCTGGATTGTGAACAGAATTGAGCTGGTAATATTGGATCTGCTGGTTAGATACAGTAGACATGTTTCATTCCAGTTGGGGAAACGATTAAGTGTCCTTTTTTGATGACGGCTAAAATGAGAGATCACTCATTAATGAGTGAAGTAAATGCTGATAGATTTGGGCTCAGGCAGGGATTGCTGACAATTGCAGACAGCCAAAGTACTTTGTAGTTCAGCTGCCAGAAGGCGGGAAAAGGGTATTTTCATGCTGCCTGAATTCCAGGGTGCCCTCTGGAAGAGCAGGCTTGGAACTGTGTGTAAGGGAAATGCCATGTGTGGTTTGATTCAGTGAGGTATATGAATGAAGAGGAATATTGTTTGCATTCCTTGGGGGAGGGAGAAGCATGTAAGGGGAGGCGCTGGCTTTTGTTTGCTTTTAAAGCATGGCTGCACCTTGCAAGTACTTAGCTTGTTTTGTCAATCCATGTTTGCCTTCATTCCAAGATAGACAGATGTTGGAAAACTGAATTTTGTCTACCTGAGGAGGTCAGCAAGGATAACATACACTTGGGGGGAGTGGTTCGCATTAATGTGAGATGCTTTTTTGAGTGCTGAGCACTCCTGAAAATCAAAGTTGTCTGGGAAACAGAGGAACATTGTTTTGTTCTGCTTGGGGTTATATGGCTTCCTTGTGTTGTAGCTCAGAAACCTTGAACTGGTTCTCCAAAGCTGCCAGCATCCACATTTTGTTTAGTACACGTTCTGGGTTTTTAAACATTAACGTGTCAGAAAAACTTCATTCATTCAGCCTCTTTCCTGAAGCAGTGTCCACTTCTGCATTCATTGAATCTGTGCAGGTGAACCTATGCACATGTTTTAGGAAGGTGCATATGGTAGTGAGGGTTTCAGTATTTCTGAAAGTCTGTCTAAAATGTAAAGATTAAAAATAAATACAGTTTTACTGGGTAAGCGTTGCTAGAGTCTTAAAAATAGTTTTCATAATCTTGTGTTACATTCCATACTGCTTTTCCTGATCCCATCGGATCAGGAAATAGATAATTTATTCCACACTTTTAATTTTATTTTTGTTACCCATTAGCTACCAGAAAAGAGAGAATCTCAGTACTTAGGACAGCAGAATCTTGATATTATTAGTACATGTTTTGTTGGAAAAGGTTGCTTCTTCAATCTATCAGTAGTAAACTCTAGCAACTGGACCTACTTAAAAAGGGTTACCACTCTGCACATGAATATTTAGTAAAAGATGTTTTAGTATTTTGTAATGGAGGAAAAAAAAGGTACCTTTTTCCAGGCAGGTCTAGCAATACTGTCTAAACAATCTTAGCAAGTGTTTCAGTGAAAAGAGAAATGCTGTGAAGTACGTGGGTGCAGGTTTTTCTCATGTGTTCTATACCCTGCATTTTCCCATCATTCTATTTGCTGCAGATGGATTATACTAAAATGAGTTTTTACCTCACTACTGATCAAAGTTTGCCATCATCTCAAATATTTACATTTCATTGGTACAGATTAAGTGTACTGCTTCAGTATTGTAGTGCTGCATCCCTGCAAAGACCAACTTGAATAATGTGGTGTCACATTCATTTAATATCACATCTGATTCTACCCAGTATGAGTGTACACTCTAATTTACTGCTAAATCTAATTTGTTTTGTCTTTGCCTCCTAGATGTGCTTTTTAAAATTTTTTCTTTATGACCTTGTGTTGGATAACGGTAAAAGATGACACATTTTATTTATAGTTTAATTGTCTTTTCCTGCAGCATTATTGGACAGTTTTACGAAGTCTACTGAGATATTGTCTTTAGAAGCAGAAATTTTAATTTAAAAACAGTTTTGTAATTAAAGATGTTAAAATCCAAGAAGAATCTGGTTAAGTGCCCAACCCTTTTCTTTTTGATTGTCTGCCATGCAGTACTTGGCAAGAATGTCACTGACTTGTCTAGACAGGTACAAAAGCTTGTTACCAATACGTAGTAGGTATGTGCTTGTCTGCCTGAAGTTTTCTGTTTAAACCCGTTTTCCTTAATGCTTATCTGTACCTTTAAGGGTTTTATCTTTAGTTTAATAAAACGTACAACCAAAGCTCTTAAAATGAGATTTGGATGTATTGCTGAAACGAAGCATCTGAGTAATACTGGGTTTTATTTACAGTTCTTTGTCAAGTGAGGACTTTTATTACATTTTTATTTACTTCCTAGAGACCAAATATCCTGATCTAAGAGTAGACTACTAAGCAGTTTGAAAATACACATTGATTTTGCAACATGCAGGTGATTTTTTCCAGGAGCTCATGTAGACTCTGATTGTAAAATATGACTAAGCAGGAAAGCTGCTGTTAATATTTTGGTTTATTGCATCTGCAAAAATGTAGTTACTGCATTTTGCAAGCTGCGTCTTTGTTTCAAAATGTCATAGTTTCACAGTCATCTTCAAAGTGGCAAAATGCTTGAACAGCAACTTCCACTTAACTTTCATGTTTATTTTGTTCTTTGCTTTTTGCAGTTACTTCTTTGTCCCTTTTCAGGCAGAAGAAAGACTTGTTTTGATTAACTTAGGATATAGATATTAATATAAAGGAGAGAAATGAAAAAGATAGAGGTACTGTTTGTTTTGCTTATCAAGCAGCATAAATCAGAGAACAAAAGCTAAAATAATTTTTTTGGATGGGTGTCTTTTAAGCCAGTTTTTAGGTGTTTTAAATGTGTGCTCTGAAGGTTAACCTCTTAGTGCCTACTTTGAATCAATGAACTGGGGCTTATTCTAACACCTGCTAATTTCAGCAAACAGTTTAAATACATCTGCAGACAGAACTGTGCTAATGGCTGTGATTCAATATATGTAATTTTCACTGGCTGGTAAAGCAGCATTAGTAATATTTTCTTTACCATTTTCTGGAGCTCACGAGTTAAAACATTAGCTGTTTGCATGGTGAGATAAGACTGACAAAATCTGGGTGCAGACAGTTGTTCTACAGAGGACATGGTGGTTCAAAACCGTGTTGAATACCCTGGAGTAATTTAAATTAATAAAACTCAGCTGTAAAATGGTAAAAGCCATTTTCCTTAGATGACACTTGTCAAACACTTGATATTGATTATTACTATCTCAGAATATCAGCCCTATTTTTCATTTTTTTTTTTTTTATTTAAAGAGAAGAATTTGTGAATACGCAGGTTTTTTAATGTAAAGTTGTTGCTTGCTTTCCACTTAAGACAATTATATTGTCAAGTGGCTTGAGCAAATGTTTTTATTTCCTTCCTTGGAAATCATAGATTAATGCTGTTCTTTAAATGCCGCTTTTGTGCTTTGCTTTTTTAGCACAGAAATACTTGAATGCCTATTTCAGCTAGTGATAAGATTTATTCCTTCAGCACTGTGCATGTTATTACTTCCAGTCTTCAATTTTAAATATTTACTTTTGCTCTTCCAGTTAGCTCTGTAGTAAGTTGAAGTTTGAGCTCATTTATATTAAAAAAAAAACCCCAACAATTTTGTATTTTTACTTGTCTCATGTGAAATCATATGAAATTCTTTAAATGAACAGATTACAGGTGTCCAGTTGGGCTTTGATATAATTATTTAACAGGGTATTTAGTCCTTTCAGTTGAAATGTGAAATGATAAATCTTTAGTGGAGTGAGGTGTTAGTATCAGTATAAGAGATTCTTTTTGGTGCCACTGGCTGGTTTTTATCGTGTTACTACTAAGATGTTTGAGAAGGTGGACAGGTAAATCTCTGGATAAAGGATCTTCCTTGAGAGTTGCATTTCCATGCCTTTGGAGAACATTGACTTGTCTAAGGAAATACTGAAACAACTAAATGATGAAAAGGAAATTGAAATTACTGAGGTTTATGACAGTGTCCTTTGACAAAGACATAAAACAACATTCACTTTTATGACTTTCAGTATGTTTCCATGTGTGGTGTGTGATGGCTGGGCATTCAATATGTGATTGTTGGGCATGAAATCCAGGTTTTGTGTGTACATTTTCATTGCAGTTGAAGGATTAAAAAAAAATTGCAGGTAGAAACATAAATTGAAGTTAACATTACTAACTTGAAACATCCAGTGTCAAGGTAAAACACAAGATATTAAAATACACAATTAAGGCATTCAAACATATAATACCCAGTATTTGCTATGCAGGAACTGCCATATTGATGCAGAGTAGTCCTTGCTTAGAGATTTACAAGTAATATGGATTTTTAAAGTCTGGTAATTTCCCTCTTCTTTACTGAGCAGTTTGAATTGCCATGGCAATATTGCTGGTTTTGTAAGAATTTTGATCCAGAATTTTGATCTGGAGAATTTCAGGAGAAATGTCTTCAAATTTTGTATGAGATTTTAATAACCCTTGTACTTGGTGCATTTCTGCCCTGCAAGGAAACATCCACCCCTGTATACTGACTACAGTAAGGGATAATTTAGATTGGAAAGGAGCTTTAACATCGAGTCCAGCTGTTAACCCAGCACTGCCAAGTCCACCATTAAACCATGCCCCTAAGTGCCAATTAAATCAAATACCTCCAGGAATGGTGACTCAACCACTTCCTTAGGCAGCCTGTTCCAATATTTGACAACCTTTTGATGGAGTAGTTTTTTCTAATATCCAATCTAAATCTCCCCTGGCACAGCTTGTCCTGTCACTTGTTTCTGGGAGAAGATGCCAGCCCCCACCTGGCTGCATCCTCCTTTCAGGTAGTTGTAGAGAGCGATAAAGCTTCCCTTGAGCCTCCTTTTCTCCAGGCTAAACACCCCCCAGCTCCCTCCACTGTTCCTCACAAGATTTGTGCAGGAGATGCTTCACCACCTTCACTGCGCTTCTTTGAACGCGGAAGGTGGCGTCTCAGCTGTGACTGTAATTTTGGAAGTGTAGATAAGTAGTGAATTAAAAGCTTTTCGTTGTGGATTTTTGGATGTGTCTGTATGTGTTCAGAAATGAGAAAAGAGATGAAGCATTTTGAACTGTCAGCAGTGTGGACTTGAAAAAGCCAGAGGCAGTGTATATGTTGGATACTATGGACTGTTTCAAATACAGTTTCTGGACCACCTCCCCAAAATCTGTGTCCTCTTTCTGCACCTTTTGCTGTATCAGCATTGCTTATAAGGAAGCTCAGAGGTTTTTATTTTTTCCATTGGTCAGATGCAGTGGTTGGTTGTGGAGCTGAAATGGTTGTCCTTTCCCAGGTCAAACCTGTGTTTGTGGTAGCTTAGGACTGGCTGGGTGATGAGGTGTTTGGAAAGCCGCACAAAAAGACAAGCAGGCAAGGCTAAAGAAGGACATGATGGAGCTTTTTAAGTATCAGCCTTCTCTGGGGAGAATAAATTCTTCAGTGTGCAGGGAGCAGGATGTAAAATTTATTGATGTGGGAGGGTTGGAAAACATTGGTTTAAACTAGTTGCAAATAAACTGTTAAATGGTATTGATAAATAAGGTGGGCTAAAGACAGAAATGAACAAGGAAAATTGAAGTTTCTGTGTATGGGTGGTGTGATGTTTCCCTCACCAGAAAAGTAGCAGTAGGAAAAAGGGGAGCTACACGAGACCAGTTTTTTTGCAACTCATCTTTCTTGACAGGTCCAACAGAGGAAATAGTTAGCAATTTGAGGGGTGTCTCTGATTAGCAGTGTGCTGTTCTTGTGTCACTCTGGTGGGCAGACAGCAGAACCTCAAGTAAACTGTGGTCTGTGGAAGTCAGATGAAGTGTTGCCTGAAATCTTAAAAAGAAGTAGCTCAAAACTGTGTTTTTAAGTAATATGAGGAGCAAAACCAAAGAATTTCTGAATTATTGATGACCAGGACAGAGTTTTGTTTGTGTAGGAAAATTAAAAGACTTGTAAATTTATGTTTAGACTGTCCTACAGCTATTTCCTGAGTGGTTTCTGTAATTTAGGATGACGTACATTGTAAATAGGCCTATTACCTTTTTTTGGTGGAGAGTAGGAGTATAGAAAAAACCATGATTTTAAAATATAATGGGCTGCTAGTGAATAATGTATCTATTTCCTTTAGAAAGAAAATTTTAGGTTTTGTGATGAATTTTTAAGATATCTATGATTAGAACCACGATGAAAAAATCTATTAATATGATGAATAAACTGTGATAATTCCAAATGAGTAATGCAGATGGAGTCAGTTTAAAAGTAACATTTGGCATCAACAATTTCTTTTTTCCCAGAGACAGATTAACTCCCTTTCCTTTCATCTCATTTTTCAGGAATTCCATTAATGATAATAAACATGGTTTTTACCTGTTATTGGGTCTGTATAACAGAATGAAACTGAAAGAAGGAAATGTGCTGAAAATGCTGTTCTTGGTGAATTTCTACATTTGTAAAACACAAGGGGTGAAAATATAAAATAAATTGAGCATGATTGTATGTTTGATTGATTTAGTAAAGTTCTTAAGTATTCTGTCACAGGGTTTCTTGGTTCTGCAAGAGTACAGAATTTGAGAGACCGTTGACCTCTACAAATGTATTAAAAATTCTACTGTGTTACTCATTTTTGTGTTCAGTTTGGCTCAGCAGCTCTTCCATGCCAATTAACTTGACATTCCATTTAGTTTGGCTACTGAAGTTTGTAGTGAAAATGTTAAATTGCAATGTAGGACCTCCCTACCAGGGAGGTGAGTAGAAATATGAAAGAGGTATGAATTCAGAGAGCAATGGTCTGAGAGAAATGCCCATATGAAGAATTAGAGTGGAGGAGCAGCGTTAGGAAAGCCCCAATGTTCCGCTGATTTGAAGGGAGTGTGCCTCTTTCTCAGCTGCACTGTGGCTTTCTTTAGGTTGAGCTCTAGTTCAGAGGTTTAGGAAACACCTGAACCTGCCATGTGGGAATGGATTATTGTAAGAAAACTCAACTTTCTGGAAGCTTTTAACTCTTTGTGAGGTAGACAAAACAGTTTCTAACAATCAGAGAAATTACTTTTTGTGGGGGAGTAGTGTGTCAGAAGTTGGCAATATTTGAATTGCTGTCTTCATGAACAAAGTTACTTGTGTTTATGAACTATACCCTGCTTAACCATTTAAGTACTTTTGCATACTTTTAAACTGTTCTGAATTTGATATATGAAATATTTCAGTGGATATTTCATGCTCTACCAGTGTTTCCAGAAATGGAATTGTTTGGTAATCTGGAGAAGAGGTCACAAAGTAACTTAAATTGTTTCACTTAATAAATACACGGTTCCCACTTACATGTCACTTCTGAAGTGAGCTATAATGAAATGTCTCTTATTTGGTTGTAGTAAAAATGGATTTAAAAAAAAATATATAATTTTGTTTTTACCTACTTCAGATAATTTTAAGTAGTAAATTGTGATTTCCCTTTCTCTTTTCAAGCTGGTTTTAATCTAGACCCATGTAAATTTGTTCTCCCTTTCCTAGAGGGTCATAAATTTCGAAAAGAAAAAGTGGTTTAAGTGCATCCAGGTAGGTTTTCTTCACTTCTCACCTAGTTGTTGACTGAAGTACCTGAATAACAGAAGGAAATATTTTCTCTGTGCCTGCCCAGAAAGTAAAGCATTAAACGAACTTTTGAAAGAAGTTTAGAGGTACGTGAATTACTTTATCACCATATGTTATGGGCAAATTAAATTAACAAGGTTGATGTTAAAGTGTGGAATTTCCGATATAATAGGAAGGGTTTGTGGGGTGTGTTGTCTTGAAATAATCATGTATGCATGCATTGTGAAAAGCTCTTGAAATGGTCTTGCATCAAGGTCTTAAAAGCAAGCCTTTACACTTAATCTGTTATTAGGAAAAAAACCACGCACAACTCCCTGGCATTTTAAATGCTGTATGTAAAAAAAAAAAAAAAAAAAGGGGGCTTTTTTTTCTTTTGTCATTCCATCTAAGATAACAATTGCTTTTATAAAAGCTTCCATTTTGTAAGAAAGTTGCAGAGCTCTAATCTTGGAAAACTTTGACAGTGAAGTTATTCTGTCTACCTGATCAGTTTGTGTCAAAATGTGTTAAAATACATTTATGTTAAAATACATTTATAATGATGTAGCTTCTCTCCTTTCCCTGCAGGAAGTGTTTTTGAAGGTCAAGCAGGTCAAAGATTGTCTAGTAGAAGCTTTTTTGTATCTCATGCTGGATAAATAAATCTTCTGAGAAGTGAGCACTTGTCATCTTCATAAAACATCATGATAAATATTCTACTTATTAAGATAAATAGCTTTGAGGAAATATTTCTGTATTGGGTATTTTCCTTGATGCTAGGAAAAAAAAGTTCTATCTCTTTCAAAAGTTTTGGAAAAATGGTGGGAGCAATTCTGCCATAAGTCTTTCATGGAATTTATGCTGTTTGAGCTGTTAAAAGGTCAGTCAGAGATTTATGGTAAACTTTTAGCTTTTACATGTCTTTCTGTCCATTTCCTTCATTTTGAAAGTGTGGACTTCTACCATTGATTGGGGTAAAGACTCTTTTCACTAACTCCATTTTCGAGTAGACTATGGTAACTCAGCCCAATTTTTAATGTTTTTATTTTTTTATTTTTTAAAGTGGCTAATCATGAGGAGGAGTACTTGTCAAAAGGTCCAACGTTTAGAGGAATAAATTTGTACTTAATCTGAAATGCCATAGGAGAGGAATGTCCTTCAAAGCTTTCTAGCTCTTAGGTTAATAGTCCCCTCCCCACTCCCTCCACAGTTTCTCCAGGGCATGAAAATCGGGTTTCTGTTTAGGTATCACTTCTCTGGAAATAAACTTTAAAAAGACTGTAAGAATAACAGTTTTTAGTGATGTTCTGTTTTGGACAGCAGTGATCTGAGTGCTTGGAAGAAAGGCAGACCAGCCCACTCAAATGGGCTACTGCTTGGTATGTGCTTAATAATAAGGTGGATTTTTTTGGTATAGGCTTCTTATATTGCCCGCTAAAGAAACTTATCTTAAGTGTCACAGCTGCCTTTTTAAAGTTGACTCATATAAGGATGTCCTGTAAAATACGTTGAATTAACTGCTTAGAGTAGTTGCAAATAGCTAAACATTTGTCAGCTGAATACTTGCCTTCTCCTCACCATTGGTACTGTAGATACTGTAACTGATGGGAATGTGCTCCTAGTTTCAATAAAGGTGAGATACTTGTGACCTGTGTAATCCATACCTCTTGTTTAAACATTTGTACACTAAGTGAGGTCCCAAGCGAGGGACCTTCTTAACATTCAACTGCTCCGGGATTATGAGGAGTTATTTCCTGTTGGGATTGAGAAATTGTATTCTCTGCCTGAATGGGTAGGCTGATGCTCTGGAGAGGAGACTTTCTGAGTCAAGATGGGTGGATACAGAGATTGAGAATTTCATTCCAGGGTCAGAAGACAGAGACACTAAGGGAGCTGCAGAAATCCTGGGACAGCACTCAGGTTAGTGATCTGGGCTAAATTATGCAGAGAATGAATTTTTGTTACTATATACCTGAGGAAGGCTGGTTGAAGAGGAAGCCTTGCAAGGCTGTGTGCTACTCATAGGAAACCTACCTCTTCCAGTCTTAGGTGTGGCTTAACAACTAGTCTGAGGTAATGAGAACACTGTGGATTCTTTTTCTCTCCTTCCCCAACCCATCTCACTCCTTTTATATGGGTGTGTACACACATGCATCTATTTCTTGTATTCTACAGGCACTGGAGGAGAACTACATACAAGGGTGTGGGAGACTGCAGCTCTTAATAGGTTGGGATCTTGACCAGATAACTGTTGAGCTTCATATGGCTTGGCTTTACTCAGTGGCTGATAGTTAACTTCTAGGTAGCAAGACCAGGGTGTAGAAAATAGACACAAGCTAGGATGACTCTGGAAGGAAATACTGATTTATTGGTTTCCAAAAGCATGAAAATGTTGGTTGTACTTAAACAGAAAAGGGCTGTTGGACTGTTATGACTGGAAGAATGCAGCTTAATGACTCTTGATTTTCTGCTCATTTCTTTACTGGAAATGCTGAGTGAGGAAAATGATCAGAAATATCTCAGATTCTACTGCTTTCCCTTTTGTCATGTTGGGTTGATAAACTCTCTCACCATAATCCTGTGTGGTTTCTGAACTGCCTGAGTAGCTTTGCAGCACGGCTAACAGGGCTTTGTCCCGAGGAATCCGCCCTTATGTTCAGTGTCAGCGATGTGTGTGTTTCCATGACCATTGCATGAGGGGTTCTGTCATCTGGGGGGCCCAGCCCACTACAGATACAGTGTGGGTATGTGACTCTTCATGGGAAGACTTGCATCTCAGCTACATACACACCAAGTTTTGAGAAAAAGCTCTTGTCAAAAAGGATTTTTTTTCTTTTTAAGTTTACGTCTGTGCTCTTACAGATGAAACGACGTAGTGATTTCACTGAGGATTGAATAGTAACTTTAATTTAGAAGACATTGTTTTTATAACAAATGTTGAAAAGTATATAAAAAAATTTTCTTGAAACTTGGAACTTGAATTGAAAACTTTGAAAATGTCTTATGTATAAACCAAACAAGGATGGCTTATGTCTGAAAAGAGAAAGTTTCAGATACTCTATAATTAAAATGTATTGTTATGTTCTAAGGTTGTCTTAATATTTCAACTGAAATTTTGTACTCGATTGAGGGTTTATAGTAGATTGTGAAAGTGCTGTGGGGTTTTCTTTTTTCCTTGTTTTTTAATTATTTCACTGAAGTAAAAATATTTGTTGAGTATTTTCCTGGTTGACTGAAATCTGCTTTTTTCCTCTCAAACTTAACACTTTCAACCTTGGATGTTCTCTCCCACTGCTCAGCGCTGTGGATGCTGCTGCCAGCTCTGTCCAAGTGCTTGGAATGAGCTGGCAGCAGTGAACATGACCTTGCTCTGGGCTGCTGCAGATGAGCTGGCAGCTGGAATATGGTATTCCTGTGCTTACAAACAAGTGCTTCCTTCTTGGGCTGTCTTTTGTAAAAGCAGAGTAACACCTTTCACGTCAGACTGTTTGCAGAGGAGCAGGATGAAGAACCCAAACTGATAGGGATTGTCCTCAGGAATAATCTGGCAGGCTGCCAAAATGCAACCAAAAGACTGATGTGTTTAAAGAATGTGCTCTTAACTGTGCCGTGTTGTAGACACGGAGATAGGAGATACCCTCCCTCCTCACTGGACATCAGGACTTTAGTGCTTGTGGAGGTTTGACTTCAGTTTAAAGTGTTGTTTTTTTTTTTTTTCTTAGTGGTTTTTTTTTTGTTTGCTTGCAAATGAACTGCTACTTTAATGTCATTTTGGCAGGCTGAGAGCTAAAAAGCAGCAAAAATAAAACCTGCTGCTGCTGCTTTCAAATAAGGGAATAGAAGCTGTCACAGCCACATTTCTGTTAACAGAAAATTTGTAGTGTGCTTGCTTTGCTCCATGGGAGAAAAATCTGTTGATTGTAGTTGTCTATTGATTGTTCCTCTCACGCTCTGAGAATTAGTAGTCTGTGGGGATGAGAGTGAGGCAACCTTGCAAGTTGTTGCCTGTTGTTGGAGATGTCAAATTTTTTTTTACACATGTTCTTTCATAAAAAGATTTCAATCAGCACAAAGACTCCCCTTTCAGGAATCTGCTCTGTTAGCAGAGCAGCTTTCCCCAGGAATTGGATTATGCTCAGATTTATGGGAGGGTCAGATGTTCCCACTACTATACTAACAGTCAAAAAAAAATAAAATGAAGGAACCACATAGAGAAACTGGTTTCAAGCACTCATTCATTCAAACTCTGAATGATATCTGCAGTTTTAGTTTGCCTTATTATGCACTTTCCTTATCTCGTTTTAGTTTCAAAACAAGCCCTGAGTCATATATTCTTGTTCTAAAATTTAAGTTGGAAGACTTGAGGGCAGGCTCTGCAGGGTTCTACTGTGCCACAAGAGGGCATTTTTGATGCCAACTCTGCAACTATTAAGGAATAAATCTGCTTTTAAATGTCTCACTTTGGATGAATTTGTCTTGAAAAGCAGAATTGAAATGATGCACCTTTTCTCCAAGGGCCTTACTTTCAATAACTAAGAAAGAGCAGTTTCAGATCTTTGTTTTCCCAATTAACATGGAATTGTTGAATGATTTTTGTAATTGCAGAAAGCCTGAGAATTCAAAGTAGGATTGTGGTGCCATTTGGAATTTTGTGTCTGGTGAAGTTTATTTAAATGATCTGCTTAGCATTGATTACCAGGAATTAAGTTGGACATTGAAGTAAATAACGGTGCTAGAACTGTTTTTCTTTAGGACCAGCAACTTTAAATAATGTTGTTTGGTGTGGGAAATTGTGTCATAAGAACAGTGTATTCTTTTCTTCTGCTTATATGTAATACAAGACTAATAAAAATAGAGGAAATGTACTATAAATACAGCAACATTACTTTAAATAATGCAGGATATCATCATGCTAACATTTTACAGCGTTTACGTTTTGTCTCTGGAGATCAGTAATATTTTAAGTGGGAGAAAAAAAAAGTTTGACTTGCCGCTTAATTCAGAGATGCCCAATCTTTCTGGTGGTACAAGCCACTGCTTTGTTCAGTAAGCCCTAGAAGACCTGGGCCTGTTGCTTCCTACTTGTGCATGAGGGTGTCTGCATGGGATTGCTTCATCCTGTGCCTGTGACATGCGTGTGCCTGTTGCCTGTCAGTGCACATCCTCTTAACAACACGGAGGCGTCGGTGGCGTGTGCTCCTCTGAGGTGAGAGGGTACGTTCACTTGTTTATCTTGATTCCCAAACCGATTATGTGATAAGGGGGCTCTTTACTCCTAGGAGAGGGTTGCAGGAGCAGAATGCCAGAAGAGTTTATCCAAGTTGAAATACATCTGTTTCTGAGCGTTCCTCAGGAAATATGGCTGCAAGGAAAAGCGTATAAGCCAGATGAATTGTTCTGGCAGGTTTGGTTTGTTATGCCAGCTCAACTAATCTTCAGGGGATTTCCGATCTCACTGAACAAAAACACAGTTGTGGTAGGATTGTTTGTTTGTTTTTTGAAATGTGGCAGTTTAAGCCTTGCAAACCATCGCTCATGCTCTCGTGTTGGTGGTCTACACTTGGGATGAAGACATTAGCAAATACTAGAAAAACAGCATTGAGAATTTGGAAAGTTGACACAAAAATTGTGACTGCGGCAAAAATTGGCTGGATTGTTTTAATGTGATTTTTGTGTCACCAAGTTCACATTTAGAATAAAAAAATAACTTATTTCTTTAATAACCAACCTGTGCGTTATTAAATTGTAAGATAATATCAAATCTCTGTCCATAAAAGCTGGAGTTAGGGAACCACCGTTAGCTTTATTTACTTCAGTCACTTGGCATTTTTTGCTCCAATTCATAAATCATATTTGTACTGAAATTGTGCCTTCAAAAGTTAGCAGTGTGCTTTGCATCAGGAAAACAGAAACCTGTGCTTTTGTCATTTGGATCTGCAGCATCTCTGAATGGTTATTTAAAGAATGTCTGAAGCTTCTGAATGTGGAGGGGTATGTTGGCACCAATAATTTCTATACATCAGTTAAATGTGGGTGCTTATTTTTAGTAATGCTATCCAGTTAGATTTGGCATGGCTCCTTATGAAAGCCATTAATTCTTCTGCTGATGCAGTTTTCTATGGGGAATTTTTTTTTAATTGTACTGTATATTTTTCCTGAAATTTGTGTGCTTTTCTATATGATGTGCCTTATTTTTGTGGCTTGCTGGCCAATAATTGAGTTACTCCATTGCTTGGTTTGGCTTTATTTGTTTGTTTGTTTGTTTGTTTTCTTCTTTAAAGGGAAATCTACTTTATTGGCTTTAAAAAAGAAGTTTGAGAAAGCTCCCTTGTAATGCAGGTTCTTTGAAAGAGAAAGTGGCATACTAAATACATGCTGACAGAGAGGATAACCTTAACCTTGTATTTTTTTAAAAAAACCCCTTGGTTCTGTAGTGCTCCTGTGTCTTCTAACAATTTGCTTTGGAGGCTGTTACAGAATTTGAATCATTTTGCAATGAGAAGGTGCATGTGCTGGTAACTCCTATTGTTTACTCTTAAGGAACAGTCTTTCAGTCATTAGAAAGGGTTTATTAACACTAAGATGGCAATTAAAAACTTTCAACGTATGTCTATTTTTAAACCTTTTTAGTGTGTTTTTGTGTTGAAATGCAAAAATAACTAGTTCCAAACTAAAGGTCTGTTCTTTTCACAGTGTTAAGGGTGACAATGGAAAATGTAGACAGCTGCTGGAGATTTGGGTTTGTGTGTGCTTTTAGAGAGATTCTGTTGAATGAATAAGGGCTAATAAAGCGTTTGCAGTCTGGCTAGCTCTGCTTGGATTCTTAAAGCGTGCTCATTCAAGAAGTAGTGGCATAATTGACACCAAGTAATTACTGTTTTGAAAGTCTTAATTGGGGCTTGGCATGGATTACTCATGGAATCTCTGTTGTTTTCCTCTATAAATTCTGCTATAAATTGGTGTTGAACTGCAGGGAAAAACTGGTAGAAATCCAAAGATAGACACCTATGCAGCAGATGTACTTGCCTGCAGATACATATATAGCTTGAAACTCATAGATACTGCCAATAAAACACTTTTCAAAACCTCTTGTCTTCTAATCTAGAGTCTAGGAAGTATGACAAGTTGTACTTGCCGTATTTAAAAACAAACATACCCTCCCTCTTCCCACACATGCATGTGTAGAAATGACAGGACTTAACATTTGCATCAGCCTAGAACTGCAGAACTTGTGTTCATACTCGAGAGGTAAAAATCGTACTGGATTTGTGGAAAATCAGCATTAAATGTCTTGTAAGAAGCAATGCTTTGGATGGTAAGGTTTAACAAAGATGCCTGCAAGTATAGTAAAGATTTCTAGTGGAGACCTATCCAACAAAATGAGCAATAGATTCCAGGCAAGTTCCATTAAAACGTCATTGTTACTTCAAGTAGGCAAAGCTCTTGGATGGTATGATAAAGGGCCTGTTGTAGTGTAAAATATTTGCAGTCAGCCTTATTTAGAAAAGACAACAATTGCTTTTGTTCATACATGTAATGTAAATGGCAGTTTTCAACTTTTTAATAAATTCTGGTGCCTTTAGAAAGGCTTTGGAAAGAAGTATCTTCATCTGAGATGATTGGTTATTGCATAGATTATATTGTATAGGCTGGATATTTTTCATAATAGTTTTCTAATTATACACCACAACTTTTTTAGAATAAAGCTTGTTTTAAATGTTTCAAATAATTAATGCTTTCTGTGTTTTTGAACCATTAGAAGAACAGTGTTTGTGTGCTGCCCAAGAAATTTTTGCTTTTTGCAGTTCATAACAAGAGGGAAAGAATTAGTGGAGGGAAGTGTACAGAATGTGAGTGACTGTATATAGGTAGTGTTTGGACATGAGCTTTTCCAAGAAAATTATTAGGAGATAACTTGGCTGCATACTGGTCTGTAAATGAGGAAACATTAGTCCCCACTTCTGTGATTACCGTATTACTTGGTGTGGAAAAAATACAGTAGTGATCGAAACAAATAATATATCATTACAGGATATAACTAGAGCATGTCTGCTTTGTGGTTTAAAGCCAGGACCAAATCCTGGGAATGTTAATTTGGCCACGATGCACATGTGCATACTTGCAGTGCTTTTGAATATGTCACGTGCTGCCATTCCGTTGTTTGGTGTAGAGAATACAGTACCTCACCATAGGCATTGTACTTTTGTAAAATCCTCTGTGTGTGACATTCCAGAGATTTGAAAAGGAGAAAGAAAGGGAGAACAGTTTTCTTTAACTTGGAGAAAATACTCGTTTGACTGGCACTAAGTACCTGTGTGTGTAGTCCTTACATATATGAATGGCTTGCAATTTTTTTGCTTAAAGTAATAGAACAAACCCAGGACAATTAATAACACCATATATATCAAAGCTTTGGTTCTTTATAAGGTCTCTCCTACAAATATTTGATAAATAGGAGAATAATAAAGTTATTAAAACCAATAAAAGTTTTTATTCCTATTACTTAGCGCATGTATTTGGTTGTTTTCTACTTCATCTCTGCATTATTTATTATAATTGGCATAAAATCATGTGTCTGTACTGTCTGTATGCTGTTACTGCCTATACACTGTTACAGGTGTGGGCAGATGTATTTACTGACCTGTTTGACTCATGGTTATTATGTGAGGGGGAATCTTGAAATATAACAGATGATGCCTGGCTTGGTTAGTGAATGTAAAGGTTATTTGGTGATCATTCAGCTGGTGACCTTGAGAGTGCCTTTTTAGAAAATGAAATTTCTTTAGCAGGTAATGTTCAACCTTGTCATCCATTTTGAGACATTTGTTTAGGCCTTTAGTTCTTAAGCTAAATCATAAATTAGGTAACAGATTGGGTGTTCACAATTTTGAATCTTATTGGAGCAGGGCTTCTGTCTATACTTAAAAAAGGCCAAATTTGTATACTTAAACTGCTTAAAGTCAGAAAATTGCTGTTTATTTCTGAAGACACTAACACCCATATGTGTTTCGTGGGTATTTAAATTCTAGTGTAAAACTTCATAGAAATAAGTGTGTTTAATTTTATGTGGAAGATTTAGGTAAACCATCTTGCTATGGTTTAGATTAGTACAACTTGTGGTGTACTCATGTGCATGTTTGTCCTGTCTTACCTCTTTTAAAGTCATTGTAGTGTGCTTGTTGCTTTGTGCATGAGGATATGCTAGGCCTGTGTAATTGTTACAGTAGCTGAGGTTTTGTGTGACCATAAATTCAGTTGCGTCATGTGAGTACAATTAACTCTCATTATGTGTGCCTCATAAGTTCCATTCAGTTATCTGAGTTGTAATCAGCTGAAAAAGTAGTGGAGATACTGTACTCACCAGCCACGCAGAAGAAATGTGGGAATGTGTAAACAGCAGTGGGATTTGTGTTGGGAAGTGCTGGACCTCAGGGCCAGCATCAAGTAGCCTTTCAGGACAAGAAAGCCGAGAATTCAGCAAGGACGGGAAAAGTATCAGTAAGTCAGAACGGTATTGGCTGAGACTATGCAAGGAAGGAAAGATACAGGAGAATGTTACCACGTGAAGGAGTAGTTTTATGTAGTAGTTTTATGGCATTTTTTCCTATTAATTCTCTAGCTGTGGATGTCCCCACTGCTCTGCTAAAATGACTGCCGGAGTGCGCATCGTTAACTAAAAGTCAAAGCTGGCAGTTTGAGAACCTCATGTGTTTCTCGTAGCCAAGGTCCTAAATTTCAGATTACACTTTTGAGGTCCCACGACCCTTCTCTCCAGTGAGTCCTCTTTGCATATGATGTTTTACCAGAATGTGCATCATCCATCCTGATGGGTTTTCTACCAAGTACTCATAAATAGTGAGTATTAGCAAATGTGTATAAAGATAGGAGACAAAAACTGTGCGGGAAATAGAGTAAAACTTTGAAGATCTAAGTGTTAGTTGCACACTAATAAGTTAGCATACTTAAAAGATTTGCTGGATTAAACACTTTATTCTGTCATCTTTAAATCTCATGCCTTGACTTTTCCCAGAAACTTTCTGTTCTCTGAGGGTAAATCCACAGTATCTGTCTTTATCATTTCCTTTTACATGAGCTTTTAACAATAGCCTTTCAAGTCAGCTGCATGTGCTGATAGTTGCGAGAAGTATTCATAAGTGAAATTTTAATGGGTGGAAAATAAGGAATGCTAAAGAATGGGTCACTCAAATGAGTCTGCAGGGAAAGCTAAATGTCTTGAAAATTAATGTAGTTACAATCTCATAAAACCCAGGCTTGTTACAGATTCATTTTTGTATGCTGTTACATTCTTGACATGCATTTCTTCTGTCCTGCAGTTCAACTTTTTGTCAAGTGTGTTAGGGAGTATATTATAACTGGGAAAGCTTGGCTGTCAGTTCTGCATTTTAAAACAGGATATTTTGATAAAGGAAACGTAATTTCTCTCTGTATAGAAAATATCGCACTGTAAAATAGGCAGACTTTTTGATAAAGAGTTAAGCTTTCAGGCGGTGTAGGTATTGTGGAAAAGCCTGTGGTTGCCAGTATTTGGTTCTGGATTTTTATGAAGGTCTGCAGTAAGTGGAAAAATGGACAGAAAGGTCAGAAAGGAAACTATCTTAAAACCAGTATTTTTCTGTTTTTAACTAAGCTTTGGGCAGTTTTCATTCAGGCTTGTTATATTTTTGTATGCATCAGTTTGTTGGAAAAATAAAGTGGAAGTGGGAGGTTTATAGGATAAGATTTATTTATAAGGCAGAGTGTTTGTTATTCTCTGTTTGATTCTTGTTGATTTCCCCCCCTGTTATTCTCTGTTTGTTTCTGATTGGTTTATTCCCCCATCTCACTACCTTCAAGTTCCTTTTCTCACTCTTACCATGAAATATTTTGATTAGTAGTGTTCTAAACAATGCAATTCCAAACTAGTTACATTTAGTCATCTTTGCCTTCAGTGTGATGACTGAATGTTGTGGTTTGCTTGTGTTTGTTTTTTTTTTAAACTTTGAATTATCTCCTTTAAATACTTTAGGTGACTTTGTTTCAGTTAGAATCAAATGGTCAAATTATAATTCAGTGTACTCTCCCCAGGTGTATTTGGAAGTTACACAATTGGCAATGCCTTCCTTTTTAAAATCCTTTCCAAACTGGAGTCCTGCTATATGTGACTCCTGTACTCCCTGCTGATCTAGCACAACCTGTAGTTCTGCCTAAGAAAATGGATGAATACTCCTTGCCTAGACTTTCTTGTGATACCAATTTGGCCATTTAAATGTATTTTCAGTTTCGGCATAAAGTCATTCTAATGGTGTCCACTTCCTTTATGTTCTTGGATATTTCTAATATAATCTTATCCTGAAAGCTATAATCTGAAAGTTATTTTCTTTAGTATCTCTGTTAATCTCTTCCCTGGCACAGTTGCAAAAAATGCTTCCATAGCACTTGCCAAAAAGCATTTAAAAAAAATGATATATTCAACCAAGAATCCCCAAAGAGCTGGCTGATGTCATTGCAAAGCCTCTTAATTTTTGAGTGGTCTCGGGAATCCAGAGCGGTCCCAGCTGACTGGAAGCTGGAGAACATTGTCCCGATTTTCAAGAGGGGCAAGAAGGAGGACTCCGGGAACTACAGATCTGTCAGTCTCACTTCAGTGCCTCGTAAAGTTATAGAGAAGATTATTCTGGGAGGTATTGAAAAACACCTGAAAGACAATGCAGTCATTGGTAATAGCCAGCACAGCTTCATGAGAGGAAAGTCCTGCTTATCCAACCTGATTTCCTTTTATCACTAAATAACCTGTCTAGTTGACCTAGGAAAGCCAATCGATGTAATCCTTTTGAACTTAAGCACAGCTTTTGATACTCTCTCACACAGTATCCTTCTGTGTCCAGCACACAGCTGGACAACCATGTTATATGATGGGTGAGCAACTGGCTCACAGGTCGGGCACAAAGAGTTTTAGTGATGGGCGTGACATCAGGCTGGTGACAGGACATTTGGTACAGAACTAGAAAAGTCACACACCTGTGTAAAGAACTTTTCTTAAATGCTTTCAGTAAAGATCCTGAAATTAATACCTACCTGTCAACTGCTGTCCTTGTTGATTTGGGTCCAGAGAGGAGAGCTTTGTCCTTTTGCTAGGTAGTGGTTCCAGCTACTAGTCTGGGATTGATGGAATAACAAGTATTTATAAAAGAAACAGTAATGCTATCTTTTTTAAAATTCATGTTGTTATTTCAGTGGATAGTTGCTTCTATGTTGTAACATTTCATAGGTTTTTCTTTTTTAGTTGAGATACTCTCTGGAATTAATCAAAGTTTTGATTTTAAATAGAGTCTGAGAAAAGATTCAGTTATCTTGCCATTTTTCAATGTTCAGTTTGCCTCTCAGATGTTTTCTGCCTGCATACAATTAAGCTGTTCAACAAAGACTCTGGTTTTGTTTCTCATTTGTGACAATAGCTGTTGTGAGCTTTCAAATTCCAAACAGCTAACAAAATACTGTCAGCAGGAGTATCCAAGTGAAAGACAAAGAACTAGAGTCGTTAAAGTCAGAAAATCCATGAATAAATCATTAAGGGTACTGCAGTATGCATTTTGAAAGTTATTTAAAGAACTTTTCTCCATTTTTTCCTTCACTTCAGTGGGTGTTTGTTTACCTTTTTCAGATTATATAAAATGTATAGGGAGAAGAACCAAGACTTTTAAAAACAACTGATGTTGGGTGGTTTTGTACTTTTGTCTTCTGTTTTGTACCATTTCTCAAGTCCACTCCCCTCACCCCATCATAGCCATATGCCTTGTGTATTCTAAGCAGTTTTAAATGGTGCCCTGAAAAGTTTCTTGTTTCTTCCTTAAACTAAGAATTTCTTAGGTTACTGTGTTTGTGACAACTTCCCATCTGAAGTAATTTTGTTTTACTTTTTCTACATTCATTTTCTTAGATACCCTTAACTAACCTTTGCTTTTAGGGAGGTATTACATGCTCAGTTGAAGTAGTTGTTGCCACCAGACAGAGGGCTACTCACACCCCTTGTGTGGGAGTGGAAGAGTCAAAGGAATTAACATGTGCCTGTTTCTGAGCATTTCTGAGAAACAAAGAACAAGAAAAGTAAATTATGGCCTTTCACTACTCTAGATCATTAAAGGTCCAATCTGAAGCTTGCTTGGTTTTTGGTGAGCTTTAGATTACTTACAAGGAAATTAATTCACCTACTTCACTTTCATTAGAAGGAAAAGGTGTGAAGCCCTGTCCTGATGGCTGTGGATGAGAACACCACAAATTGGCTAGCTAATAAGTTTCATGTGGGGCTTAAATTAATCTGAAAGTGAGCTGTCAGTGAAGGGGGGGATGCCAACATTTCCACTGTATGTTTCCTTTGCAACCCTTTCCTGATCAGTCCTGGAACATTTATTTAGTAGCTTAATGCTCCAGTCCACTTCTTTGATCTAACTGAAAAACACATCCTAAGGGAGACTGATTTAATTTGCCCTTCACTTTGCTGCAAGGCTGCACAAGCACCAGTGCTGGTGCAGAGGAAGCGTTGGGAGGGCAAGAGGTGGGACTGTTCCTTTCAGTAGCAATGGGATCTTTGTTGGACTTCAGCTCTTTAGAAAATGCTGTGTTCAGTGGAACTGCAGGGCAGATGAGAATTAAGCAGAGCACATCTTAGAGATTTCGACCCCCCAGGAGACTAGGTGTTTCTTGAGATTTGATAGATGTCCTTAAACAGTTTGGCTTATACACTTCTCATCTGAAATAATTTTATTTTACTTTTCTTCTTACATTCATTTTCTTAGATACCCCTTACCTAACATTGCTTTTTATGCCTGTCTCCTCACTAAGCAGAACTAAAATAGCTACAGTTAAATAAAAGCAATGGATAATTAAAATTAAGTAGTTTTACCTGTGAAAGCTTACCTTGGATTTCATGTGAACTTTGAAAAGAAGTTACTATGCCAAGCATCCTGTGATAGAGGTAGGAAAAATAAAAAGTTTGCTAAATGACACCTCTGTTTAAGCTTTTTCAGAAGAGCATTAAGCTTTTGTTTTAAAAAAATAGGCACTTCACAAATGCTTACAGACAATGAACGTCTTGTGAAGTTTGGAATGCAGATATGCATGCTTTTAACATAGTTTAGGCTTTAATGTACTATTTATGGAGTCTCAATATAAGGATACACAGACACCCAGGCTAGATCACTGATATGTTCTGATAGGTACTTAGGGAACAGAGACATTCCTGGGGACATGGCACTTGGTTTGTCTTGCTGCTCTATGAAATGGGGAAACATGAGTACATTTCCTTTTCAAGAACTTTGCAAAATACCAAACCATTATTTTGGTACATGGAGAGTTATTATTGTAAAAAAACCTGATATTTTTGTCCTTTTTTTCCAAACAAGGAATACAAAGAAACATTCAAATCTACAGCTGTGGTGGGAGGATGTGCTTTCTGCGGGGCCACCACCATGTACATTCCATCTCATGGAATGCACTTGGTGTGACATTTAACAAAATGTGTTGCCTAACAGCTTCAAGAAATACCAGCTTAATTGTAAAGACAGATGCAATGGGAGCCCTTCCTGAAAGATGGTGTGCCTTCTCTACACTTCTACAGAAGGCATTTATTGACGATCTAGGGAATAGGACTGTGCTGCTGGAGAATGTTCTTGAAACATTTGTGGCTTAAACTGAGTTACAGGAAGCACACTTATATGTATCCCAGGAAGGCAGAAGAATATATAGTCCATATATAGTCCCAGGTGAGCAAATCGAAATGATTCATTTCAATAAGTAAGATAAATTGTTTATTCTTCAGATGTTTATGTAGTCACGTTGAAAATGGCAGCTAATTTACAGTCTTCTACTGTCTGCTTTTTATGCTAATATGGGGTTATTTTGCAAAGGTCTAGGAAGGAAATCCATTTTTGGGTTTATTGATCTTTGTGGTATTGACTACTTGCAAAATAGTTTCTGCAGATGGAAAAGCAAGCTCATATTTTTAACTTAAGGTGGTGAATTTGAATGTTGTCCTACTTCCATTTCGTAATGAAATCCAACAAAGAGCACAGGAATTGTGAGTGGGGTTTTGGTGTTTTGTTGTTTGTTTTGTAACAAATCTTACAAAAATATTTGTTAAGCCCTAAGAGTTATCTTAGACAAAGTGTGTTTATTTTTGTGGGTTTGGGAGGGGAAAAGTTGGCAACAGTAACTTTTTATCTCCAAAAAGAAACTACATGAGTAGAATGTGGTGGTGATTATGGCATGTAATCAGTGAGAGATAATTCCAAATTTAATCTCCAGTGTATCAGTTGTGAGGTTTTCTAAATAATATACTACTATCTAATGTGACAAAAAATTATAGGAATGATGGATTTTCTATAAAATCTGCCTGTCACATGCTTGCTTCTCTGCATTTCTTTTTCACTGGAAATATCAGATTGTAATTAAAGCAAGATGACAATTATTTTGGTGTCTCTGATGAGGGGCTACAATTTTCAATACTACAAAATAGGTCAAAAAGAGTTTAATAAATTGAAGAAGCAAACAATATAATCAAATTTAGACAAAATCTATCTTCTCAATTGCCAGGCAGGAAGAATATAAAAATTGATGTTTAAAAGTACGCTTTAAAGAGGACAGGTTTAAGCCAAGAAAATTTCATGATGAACCTGTAGAATACAATGGTGTATGGTCATATCTAGGTTTGTGAATATTCCTGAGACATTGGGAAAACAAGAATACTGAAATACAATGTAATTTGAAAAAAATCTTATTCAAGCCTGTTTTAGAGGAATGTCATATATTTTTAAAATGGAAGTAAGTTACACATATTTATACTTCAAAGAGCTCCGTGTTTGCACTTCTCTCACAGTGAACGTAAATAATATAATTTTCTATTTCTGTCTGTTAAAGTTTCGTCTTTATTCTGAATGGGAACATTTGGCTTCTTGAAAATAATGGAAGTGTTCTAATCTTCTGGAGAATGCAGCCAAAGGACCAAAGGAGCTCAGTGTGTGAGTGGGGTCTTTTTGGAAGCCACAGAAGCTGAAGGTTGTTGAAACTGATTTTTGTCAGACCTGTTTCCAGGGGACAGGGACAAGGAACTTGTAGTCGGCAAAGTATGTCGAGGCTTCCATAATTGTTTTTGTCAGACTGTGCTTTTCTGCAAGAGCATGTCAGTCCTTATTAGTGAACCAGCTTCTTTTGATATGCTAGTTCTTGGTTTTCAGAGAAGGACTATCTGTTCTTGACCTCTGCTTTCCTAGCACTGCTTGTTCTAGGAAACTTAAAAGATGTGTAATAGTCTCTTGGTGTAGATTATTTCTTTTGTTGTTTGTTTTCTGCTTTTCCCTGTTGTAATGTAGTGGAGAGGTCAAGATCTAGAATGAAAATTGTGTAATAAATAAATTACTTGTGTTCAACTTCTTCACAAAGACCCATAAGAGCCCTTTGTAAAAACCTGTCTTCTGGCCAGTTGGCCTCCAACCTTTGCTGCATGGGCTTATTCCAACCCAGGTGCATGAACCTGCATCTACCTTTGTTGAATGTCATGAGGTTTCTGTCAGCACGTTTCTTCAGCCTGTCAAGAGCTCTCCAGGTGGCAGCTCTATGTAGCTTCCAGTCTAGTATTGTTTAAAACCACCTATTGTAGTAAATTTATAAAGTTTATTAAGCTTGGCTTTGGGTCAGCTTTTGCATTGGTGTCCTCTTTAGTTCTATGCTGTGAAGATTGGCTATAAGAAAGTAGGGTAAAGCACCCTTAAAGATAGCATCTTATTTTAGCATCTTATTGCACTAGTGCACAAAGTGCTTATCTATTCTGGCTCAGTTTGCTTAAATAATATAGTACAACTATGGAACTCTGTAAATTTGACAAACCCAGAAGAGGAATGCTTGTCGTGTAGGATTTTTTATGTGTGTATGTGTTCAAAGAATGGTAGAAAGCACTGTAAGAGAGATGTTTGTTGAAATCTTCATTATTTATTGTGCTTTTCTGTGTATGAGCTAAAATGTTTGTAAGAAAATATTTGTTTTCAAAAACTTTTTTTTTTTCCTGCGGTCAAACCACTGTAACTGAAGAACTCCATTACTGTCAGTGATGCTGTAGCAAAACTTTGAGCCAATTGCAGTCAACTTAGAAATGTCAGTGCAGGCATCTGTGATTGTCTTGCTCTAATTCTCCTTTAAGACTTCACTGTGCTTGGCTCAACTGGTTACTTTTTCATGGTCAAATTTTGAATTCTTGTTGTGGGGTGAAGTAAAAGAACACACAAAGGAAATTATTTGAGTGTAAGAGTTAGGAACAACCTCTGAGTAAAATGCAAGAAAAGGATTTTTAAAATAGTGTATTTGTGGACTGTATTATTATTTAGTTATTAATACAATTATTATTATAATTTTTCTGTGGAGTACACTAGAATGTCTGGCATCTATACATCTCATGTAGACTTACTTAAAATTTTCTAGAATTACTGAGTTCTTACTCTTTATTTATACCCCCCCTATTTACATCTGCTTTCTGAGGCTCTTCAGGGCCTATTTTTTTTCTCTGAAAGTATGAGTACTAGAAAAATCTTTTTAAGATGAAAGCAGGCATTCTTAAGTCATTACATAATTCCAGGAGCTTGGGTCTAAATAAAGATGCCAAATATCACCTCTGTTTGCAAATGGCAGCTCTGAACTGCCTGCCAAAAGCTTTTTGTTGGATTGAAGGCAAGGCTGGCCCAGAATGTTGGAAATGTGCATCTCCCTGACTAATGCCACTCCGTGATGACTCTTGCTGAAACGCTAATGAGCGAGTGCCTCTTAGCCAAATATATTCCAGTGTGATTGTTCCTGTCAGCTGTTCTAAGGCCAAGTCTAGTACTTATGTTGTATTGATTAAAAATATATGAATGCTTCATTTAACATAATATTTATTTCTAGCCTACGTAAGAGCTTAGCAAGTCCATCCTCTCTTCCCCCCATGTTTGATAAATGCACACCTAAGAAAAGGATTGTGCTTACGTGCTTTGGGGCTTGGAGGGGCTGTGCAAGCACTGTGCTTTACCATCCAAGTATGACATCCACAAGTCTTCACTCTTACCCCTGATCAGCTGGGAAAGCTGATTCTTCATTTTGAGAACAATTAAACATTGTAGTACGTTGCCTAGAGGAGGGGTGGAATTTCCCTTGCTGAAACTATTCAAGACTCAGCTTGGATGAATTTGGATCATCTAATCTAAAGCCTCACTTTCAGCAAAAGTTTGGACCAGATGATTGCCTGAAATGTCTTCCAGTTTAGGCTTTTCTATGTCTCTGATTCTTCACTGGGAAAGAGTAGGGCTTATGCTCCAGAGTCTTCCTCAGATTAATTTGGGAAAGATTTTGGGTATTACTAGTTATCCTTCTATGGATGAAGCAGGAATATGTTTCCTTTCTCTAGATTTAGTTTGATCATTTGAAGCTTTTAACATCCTTATCTCAGCAGATTGGGCATCTTGGCTGCATGGGTTGAACTGCAACAAAATGGATCTATACTTTTGGGGCAATCTAATGGATTCCAGAGCAAGCTGGGATTCCTGACATTCTGGATTTAGGATCATATCAGCAAAAGGTATATTCTTAATGAAATTTTGTATGATAGTTGAGGTCCTACTTTGCCAGCAAGAAGAAAATACCTAGCTTCTGATGCTTTTGTCATTCGTCTGGTTGGAGGGGAGGAAGGAGAAGATTCCAGTACTGTTGCTGGAACCAGATTGACAGAGGCAGGAATTCAGGTCAGATTCCTTTGCTGGACTGAAGAGACCACAGATAGAACATGATCAGCACTTGATGAGTTTTTATGTTAATTAAAAAAAAATAAAAAAGAAAAAAAAAAGGAAGTTATTTCCTAACTGAGGAAGACAACATTGTTTTAGACATCCAGCTGGACAGATGTTGAACTCTTGATCCAAGAAACATGCATTGCCCAGTCAGTGCTTTCTCTGTGAGTAGGCTACTGTGGACCTGGAGTATTATTTTCAGCAACGAAGCAGTTTTTAAGTACTATATAATGTGATGCTTTCATAATATGGGAAAACTATACTTTTTCAGCAAGCTAAAATGTGTCTTGAAGTTTCAAGAATCTGCTGACTTCTGCTCTACAGTAATGCTAGATAGCTCTTACTGTTTATTTAAAGGGCAGTCTAGGGAAACAGGAAGAGTTAAATCAGTTTGTATAATAGCTTAACATGGTAAGCTCAGATTATCTTCTAGTATGTTACAGATCAAAGACTTCTATTGAGTATTTTTGACTCAGAAGTTCTGAAGTTTGCAAGTAGGTGTTTGCAAAGTTGGAGAAGTTTCATAGCTTTAGAGATATAGTAGAATCCAGAATATCACTCATGGACTGATTGAGTGCATCTGTTTTTATGTTTGTTTGAGGGGGTTTTTTCTTCCTTTTTCTTGTAGCTATAAGATTGTGTTGGAAATAAAGAAATTTAGGCAACTCTGTTTTAAATTCTGACTTGTAAGAACTAGTAGCAGTCTGGTATCTGTTGGTCTCCTGCCACTCCTGTTTTTTGATGAAGGCAACTTTCCTCTCCTAGTATTTGTATTACTGTTTTGGTTTGTTTGTTTTTAAACAGAGTGGTCCTACACCCTACAAAACAAAGGATTGAATAGGTTTCATGTTAATACCTGTCCTCACTGTGCAGTGGATTGAACATGAGGCCCAGCTCATACACCTGTGTAGCATGAGCTAGGAGCATAAGTTTTGAGGCAGCAGCACAGTCATGTCTGCATGGTGTGTGCCTGGGCTATCAAGTGTCTCACTGCATCCCACCTTGAGTCAATCTGATTCAGACACCACCTTAGCTTCTTTAGCTCAAGTTTCTTTGCTCCTGCTAAGTTTTACAAAGTACGTGTGCCCCAGCTTGTTGCAAATGACAGACTACTTGGTGCGTCCTGATCTCTTCCCCAGATGCATCAGGTCCTTTTTACGTGTGCCTGTTTGATGGGTTCTAAATCTGAATTATCTAAAATGGTGCATGATATTCTTGATAAAGACTTGATAGAACACTTATAGTTAAAGACTGCTTAAAATGTTTCCTTGTCTCTTCTGGAAATACCTGTTGTGATGTATCCTGGCATTGAATTTTGTCATTTTTACTGCCGTGTTACAGTGCTGGCTTGTACCAGGGTACCTCCTGCTTACTGATCAGTTTACTGTCAGACATAATGCATAATGCATTATCTGCATTTCTGTACTTTCAGTTGTTAAGCCATGCTTGGGGTCTAATTTCAAATGTTCTATTTCTCTTGCTTTTAAAAAATTTTTTACTTAAAAGTTTTTTAACTGTCTCCTAGATTTGAAGCCTTTTGTCTGATAATTGAAAAGAAAATCTTTATGCAGTATTTATCAAACAGTTACACTTGTGTAAAAATTAGTATTTACTCTTAGTTTCTAACAATGGGAGACAAAACTAGAGGAAAAAATTATTTGGAAGGGAAAGTTTGTCTTGCCAAATACACCTCCTTACTGGATTTTTTTTTCTTTTTTAATTGGCAGGCTGTTGTGCAACTCCTCTTGCTGCTTTTTAGATTGGTTGTAGGCTCTTACGACACAATACAGCCATGAATATTTCATTATATTTTTGAAGTGCCTTGCTGAAAATGGTAGATGTGGTGGTTTCTGATTACATCTAAGGTGGTTCTGTCACATAACTCAATTGACCTCATCATGTTTCTTGAATTAAACTAATGTTACGTAAAGGAACAAAATGCTGTAAATTCATGTAGGACTCGTTATTACATTGTTGTTGTTATATAATAATACACATATACCAGCAGCAGAGTCTTGCTTTTAGGCTGTGATTTTTAAACCTGTTAGCTGTTCTTTTGCATGGAGAACTTGGCTTTTTGCTTGGCTTCATCCATTCTGTTTCTTGCTGCTGGTAATGAGGCAATCCTGAAGCTCCAGCTGTTCCCAGGCTTTGCTGCTCATTTGAAAATCCTGTTAGCAGAGGAAATGTGGTAAAGCTCTGCTGCTGTCTTGGACAGAACAGGTCTATTGTAAAGATGCATGGAGAAGAAAATGGGAGGTTTCTGAAGAAATTATTCTGTTAGAAACCATAATTTTTTTGGAGATGGGCTGTCATTGTGAAGCTGCTTTTTCTCTGATGTGGTAGGTTTGTTGTGCAGTGAGTCTAGTGCTTAAAAACAAAGATGCTGCTGGTTAGTTTTAATCTTCTTATTGTAAACCCTCAAATTAAGATATGGTCAGTCTTTTTAGTCAGTGTAATCTCAGTGGATTTGAGAAAATTAGTGTTAACCACCCTCCTTACCATAGTGGAGATAAAACTGCCAAGACATGAAAAGAGATAGTTAAGGAAAAGCTTAACTACAGCCAAAAAACCTTCACTGCTGCTTTTGGCTGTTACAAGCATGTTTTTTTGCTCTGTCCAGGAATTCTAAGTCTCAGGAACTGCCAAGTTGTACAGGCTGTAGTATTGCAGCATGTGCTGGGAGTTAAACTTCTAGAACAGTTACATCCATCCTGTGTTTCATGGGTTAGAAATACATTTAATTTTATTTCTCCTAGCTTCTGTTTTATCTAAAGGAGACTGTGACTTCTTTGTATTTTTCCTTTCCTTATTAATCTTTATTCTTTCAGTCTTCATTACCATCTAAAAACAGGGTGAGTGGCAGCAAAATCTTCATTTTGATGGATTCTCACGATTGCTTCCTTTAAGCAGTTGGAAATTAATCAGAGATAGTGTAAACCTACAAATTGGTAAGGTTTTTAGGGATATTTAAGCACAGCTATTAAGTAACATGAAGATGAAATAAATCAAGATACACTTCTGATGTTTAAACTTTGTGTAGGTGTTTTGAGTAACAAGTCAGGGCTTAGTGCACTTTTAAAAGCTGTAGACAGATATGAAACTTGCAACTGAGCAGCAGAATTGAGGGGGTTGCTCATACTTACTAGTCAAATTTTCTCCTCCAGGAGTTTACTATCCCCTTGGATCAGCCAAGTGTAACTGTGTCTATTGCCTCTTCCTCATTTGCTGTCTCAGTGATCTGAGTTACTTTACTCTATGGTTTAAAAAACTAAGATTTTTTTGATAGGCTTGGATAAGGAACAATTACATGTACTGATCCAAGGGAGGGACCTTGGCTGACCTTTTGAAGTGTGAAGCAATGAGCTTTTGGAGGTAGAAGCCTGAGCAAAGCCTCACTTGCAGCATAGTCTGAAAAGAGTGATTTGCACTAGTAATTGCTTCTACACAAAGTCTTTTTAATCTCAAACCTATTCTTAGTCAACACAGACTTAATTGATGTGTTTGTAAGCTGAAATCTGTGCAGATTTTGAACTCAGTGAATTTCATACCTTATAAAAGTATATAACTGGCTATGAATGTTAGTGATTTGTACACTGTGGAAAGTCAGTAAGATGAAGTGCAAGATTTTCAGAATCCTTCTGACCAGTTTTGAAGTTACTGTTACTTCCAAGAAAACAGTGGGGTCTTTGAAGTCATAGTGTTGTCCTCAGTAATGCAGAAGCAATAAAAGCAAACAGAACTTGATGGAAAATCGTTCTTCAGAGAAACGTCATAGATCTTGACTGAACCCTTAGTTTAGCAATTCACACAAATCTGTAGATTGTGCAGTTGTAGACTTTTCAAAATAGAATATACAAATGATACAAAATCTAATGGAACATATGGGGAAGCTTCATAAATGATCACTGTAGTGTGGTACCTCTTCTCTTGATAAATTATATGAGCGAAGTAGAATAATACTCTTATGGATTTTGGGGGACTAAATACAAAGACTGAAAAGTAGTGTAGAAATGGCAATGTAAAGAGGGAAAAAATTAAAAGTACTCAACACTGTTTTAGAGCAGTTGAGATCTCACTGTTTTATGTGGGTAGGAGTGTGTATTGTCATTTAGCACTTCACCAGAATGGTTTATGCTACCATCATCAGGAAATTTTATTAAAAGTAGCTGCTTCTACAGTGTGATACTTGTTCATCATTTAAACAATTCTCAGTTAAAACTGTTGAAGCTCCTTTTATGTTTTTCAGTGTGCTTACAGTCTTAATAGCATATTTTGGATAATTAAATGAATTAAAAATCTTTAAAAAATTTCCAAGCACAAGCATTTGGAAATAAGATGAAGTATAGAATTGAATCTAGGTAGACCTGGTGTTCAGGTTTCTGTGTTTTTAATATTTTTTTAAAAGAAATGCAGTGAAACCTGCAGTGTACTTATCTTCTGATATTTTGTATTAAAAACCACACAACATCTTCTGTATTCTTCTAGATCCTTATTATGCTGGTTTTGGCATGCAGTGCAGAAGGAAAAATCTTCTAGACTAACACATCACTTATGTGTTGAGGTTTATGATGTAGGTTTAGGCTGAACAAACACTTCAAAGCTTCTGTAGTAGAATTGCAGTGCTTTTCTCTTAGATGACAAAAGTAATCTGTTGGAACAGAAGTAGCCTTGGAATGGGTTTGACATTTTAGGATGTTAAGTCAGGAATAAATCAGAATCTGAAGTACCTAATGTACGATCTTAGAGGGTAGTAACTTCACACAGTCTCTGGTATTCCAGCTCTTCATTTCTTTATAGTACCAAACATGTCATGCATGAGGAAAAATATTGCTTTGGTTTACAGAAATCCATTGGAGGGTTTTTTTATGTTTTTAAATACTTATAGAGCCACTATGATTTTAATTTGAGCTTCTTTTAGAATTATTTTTTCTGTACCAAAAGGTTAAATCTTAGGAAAGCTGTTCACACAGCTTCACAGGACTTCAAAGTATTTCTCTATGCAGAAAAGCTGTTTAGCATTTCGATATATCCCGTGTCTGTTCCGTTTTAGATGACATACCAAAGCTGGAAGACAGGTCCACAAATTGTCACAAGCATCTTAGGTGTAATCTTGTTTTCTTCTTTTCAAGGGCCATCAGTAACACAGATCCTGTAGTTTAAGGTTCTCATCTATTAACTTATTATAGTAATCCTTTGGAAGTTTGAAAATTGTATCTCATTTTATGCTTAATATTTCCTTTTTCATCAACAGTGTAAAGACTAATCTGTCTCCCCTTCCTCTTTTTTTTTTAAGTGAGAAAATTGTTAAGGGATAATAGAGTAACCATGAAGTAAGTCTGAGAATTTTAGTTTAATCTAAATACTGTGGGGAAAAGAGGTGGTCCTGTTTTTGTGTGGGTTTGGTTTTTTTTGTTTTGTTTTGTTTTTTTGGTTTGGTTTGGTTTTTTGGTTTGGGGTTTTTTTGTGTGTGGGTTTTTTTTTTGTTTGGTTTTGGTTTTGGCTTTTTTTTTTTTTTTTTAGTATAGCCATCTACTGTTCTCTTTTAAAATTTAAAATTAGCATGTAGAAAGTTGTGTGCTTCTTGGTAATGAGCCAGTTCTGATTTTTGAGGAACAGTGAAGGTATGAAACTTAGCTTTTTCCACAAAGCCAAGTAAAACTTGAAACTGGTTGCGAAGTAATACTTCCACTAGGAATGACCAGTATATCTTAGTCTTGTATGAAAAAAAAATAATCTGGTTTGTGAATGCCTGAGTATCACAAGAAGATTTCATGTTATAGACAGTTCCTAAATTTGGAAGGTGTCAGGGACAGAAGCCTCAGCTGAAGTTTTGGGGAGGTCATAAGGAATCTTGGGAAATGGAGCAGGAGAAAAAGAGTGAGTCACCAAGATGGTGAAGTTGTGTTAGGGAGAGCTGGGGGAATCTGGGAAGTGGTTACTTAAATATCCAGAGTAATTGGATTGAACTAATCAACACATCTGCTAAGTAATGGTTTTTAAACATCCCTACAGGCAACCCCCCACTTTGCAACCAGAGGTTGTGAACACTGATTTTAGTGGTTGCTCAGTGTGGAGAAGGCGTTTATGGCTGGTCCTGACAAGTGACTGGAAGGATGGGACACTGGGGTTTCAGCAATTAGGTGTAGCACTGCAGGAAGATATTCATCCTCTTCTGCCCAGTGTAGTTTTTTGGGAAGAATAAACAATGTGGGAACCGGTGTCAGGTTAAGTGAGTGATTATGTTACGTTTGTATAAAGTTGAAGAGTGAAAATTTGTCAGCACCGAGCAGCTGAGGTGCAACAGCTTCTTCCTGATGTTGCTCTAAACCTTGTATGTGCTTGTTTCTGGTCTAATGCACCCCTAGGAAGTCCTGTCTGAGATGTGTTTACTGATGTAACATTATGTAAATACTATTTCAATGCAAAAATAACTTACTAGTGACTAACTGATATTATGATCCCAGCTTAAAATACTCCATAGTAAGCAGAGATCAATGTGCTTTGTAAGGACCTTCAATTAAATGGAAAGCAAAAGTTGAGTTAGAATGGATTCTCACTTACTTGCTAGATCTGATCGTCTGGTAGGCTTTAATGGAAATATTTGTGTAGCATTTAACCCTAGAACCACTTCTTTGCATGTGTTTTCATATCTCATTTATAAGGTAAATAAGGAGTAATGAATGTATTTCCAAACTTTGAAGTTTTTGATCTCATGGTGATGAGTGAAATAAAAGCTTAGGAAAAGGCTTAATTTCTCACACTTATGTTTGGTGAACAGGAAAGGAAACAAGGCTTGCAGTTTCACAGACTTTTATTTGATTTTATTTTTAAAATTGTATGCCTTAATAAGACAAGCGTGGTAGTTTTGCCTTTTATTGTTTGCATTGCATTTGATTTCAGGCAAAACATTTTTACTTTTAAATGAATACTCTATGTAAATATAGCTAATATACGTCTAAACTGTGAAGATGTACCTCTTCAGATTTTGTGTCATGCCTTGTGTACTGCTCTTTCGAGTGCAGCCATAACACAAATAACAGCAAAGATTACAGGAGCTGCGAAGAGCAGTTCAGTGACAAAAATAAAGTCACAGCAACTTGGTGATAAATGACACCCCCTTCAGCCCCCTTCTCCTCCCAAATATGGAAAAAATTTCAGTCATGTAGTTTCAAGTGATGGTATTTTGACAAAGGTTTCTCTGCATATTTGCGAACAAAGTTCATGTAAAATACATATACTTTGATATAAGTGGCAGAGAACATGTTGAGTCTCTGAAACATGTTGAGTCTCTGGGTTGCCTAATATTTAATTTTAAATTAACAACTTTTTAGAGAAAATAAGGCAGGCACATCTCTTGCAACTTTAGATTTATTTAGGAAGAGCTTTAAGGCAAATCTCATAGAAACAGTGTGACCTACTTAAATTACATGTTAGATAATTGCTTTAACACAGCATATTGTTGAGATAAAATTTAGTTACCAGGAGCACTAACAGTGAGTTTTCTGGTTGGTTTGTATGGAAGTTTGTTACTGAAAAGTTTTAAACTTATTGAAGTGATTGGACTGCAAGACATTTTGTGATAGGCAGTATTCTGAAGGCAGTTTTAAAACAAAACTTAATAATTCCTGATAATGTTGTTACTTGGAAGTAGGAGTCATGGAACATATCAATGCTCTTCTAGTAAATTTAATATCTCACAAAACTGCAGAGATTTTTAATTCATATCTCTACAGAAAAATTTACAGATTTAATCCCCCCATCCCAAAAGTGTTCTGATTTTATAAGAATTTCCATTAAAATCATGTTTGCAGTAACTGTGCTTTGCTTCGAGTAGTTAATCTGAGGGATATTTCCCTGAAAGATTATATTTCATTTGGCTTTATATAACAAGCTGATTAATTTGTTCTAGATGGGAGGAAACCCCAAAGGCAAAGTTGCTGTCATATCCACTACAGAAGTTGTGTGGCCAAGAACTGATGTTGAGAGCAAGTGAAAATCATGCATCATTTAAAACATCAATTTCCTGGTTTTAGGAGTTACCTCAGATATAACATCATAATTATGCTTTCTTGATATATGGTACTTAAATTTATTGCCTTTATCTTGAAATGTGTGAAAGAATGATGGCACTGAGTAGATGTGATCATTTTAGGGCATCTCCATTTAACATCAGAGTAAAATGAACCAACATCAAGTGTTCACACATCAGTTACATAAAGTGAGCTAATCATGGTTTGTTTTTCTTAAGCCAGTCTGAAACACTGAAATCAGTGTAAAGACCAGTTATAGTCTTTTTTCTGAGTGTGGGTGATCTGTTGGGAGGAAATGATGGCCGTGAGGTAGGCGGTGTTCTGCTCTAATCTACTTCCCTCCCATTTCTTTGTTTCCCTGGGCAGAAAGAGAGTAGTGAAGGTGTAAATGATTTATTTTTTTTTTAGCAAATGAGGACAGGGCAAACACGGTCCTTTTTAATGACTGTGCTTCACTTTGAATGCTTATGAATGCTTCAGGCTTAATCATGAGAACTGTTAATGGCTGACTGCAGCTGATGGTCTTTAAACAGTGCTCTGAAAAAGTATTGTCTCAGGTATGTATCAGTGTTCAGTCCTTGAAAAAAAAAAAGCTTGTAATGTTTCATTTGAAACTGTGTTTTTTCCTTTGTTTCAGGTACTAAATGCCTGAGGTAATATGAGGATTTTGTACTGATCTCTTGCTAACTCTTTGAGTTTTCCATCCTGTAACCTTAAATGTGCACTGTTTATTTAATGATATGTTTTGCAAAGTTTGCTTTGTGATTCAAATACCTGACTGAAAGTTGAGTGCTATTATCTTGAATAATTAGGGCAGTGAATGTTGGATATTCTTGCCTTTCTCTCAGTACTTACATTCCAGATTTGGGAAAGATCCTAAAGAGAAAGGTAGGGTTGTTTCTTGGTCTTTATAGATTCTGCATTCAAATTGATGATTAATTCTTATCAAAGAAGATAAATATTTGCATTATTTCAAAAGTGTTTAAACAGATTTTAATATCAGAGATGGAGAGTGGAAGTATTTCTAATACCTTCTGAAGTAATGAAATTGGTGAAGCAGTCCAAAGTTTAGTTGCAAATGAAATCATATCTTACCTTGGCTATTTCTTATAATGCTGGGTCATAGGTTTTGTTGTCCAAATTTGAGTCTATGTCCTTCACATTTTTATCCTTGTAGTTCTTCGGGGGAGAGGGGAAAAAAAAAAAGCCCTTCACTTTTGGCAAAACACCCGAGTTTAGGTGGTCAGATGTTGTAAACATGAATCATTTCACAGGCTTCAGAAGATTAATCAACGTACAATTAGTGATTTTTATGTGTGTAAGTTAGTGTATGTTTTCAGGGATGCCCTGTTTGTCTCCTCTGTTTTGTATGGAAATGCATCTCATGTCCTTAAAAGCATGTGGCCTCTGTTACATTGCCATTCCTTGTGCTTTTAGGTATTTCATTTTATTGTTTCTCTAAATCTCATTGTTCTTGTAGAATTCTATGCAGTCCATTCAGTTCTTAAGTGTGACTGTGAGTCAAGTATGTGATGCACGTTGTGTCATTTCATGGTTAAGTTTAATTTGTGCCATTTCAAGATTGGGTATAATAATGGAAATAATAAGAATGTAACAGAATATAAAGTATTCCTTAGCATTGTTTTTTCTGAGATTAATGTGACACACAAAAGAAAATGCCAAAAGTAATTAAATAAAAGCTTACAGCAACACAGAATGAAGAGTTTAAATGGTTGACTGCTTAAAAAGACTAGTATGAAATATTTACATTTCAGAGAATAGATTTAATTCTAGTTTAGTTTGTAGTGCTGAATTGTCACTTAGTGGCACATGAATTGACCTGACAAATAAAAAGGTTTTGCTATGCAAATTAAATTTCTTAAGTGCAAATACAAGTATAATAAAAAATGCCATCTGTCTAATTAAGCAAATTAAATATTTCTTCAGGGAGGATGGGATGACATAAAGTTGATTAAACCTGTGTATACATTGTTTCTGTCTTTTAATAAAAAACACTCACCTGGTTTTTTGTAGTCCAGAAGTGCCTGAGGGGATGAATAAGTAGAATTCAGTAGATGTAATCCAAGAACTGACAGATACATTGTTTCTTTTTTTAATTCACAGATTATACTATGTTAAATTGATAATTATAAGCAATTTTATACTGATTTAAGTATGGAGTTTTCAAAATACTTTTGTGTAGTTTTAGTTATGTTTTTGTTATTTTTCCTGTGTGTGAGCATTACTTTTCTTCATTCTCATAATGACCTTCAACTGATGTTAATATGCTGGAGTCGATGCCAAAAATATTTTATCAAGAATATTTCAGATTACTTGTAACAGTGGTATTAAATGAATGCAAGCCAGCTCTGGTTTAGAAGCCTTAATTAGGAAAGCTTATTTTGCAAGTGATTTCATTTATCACCCCCACCTCGGGAGTTTGTACACCCTAAAGTTTTGTTTTACTTTTGTTGTTTTGAGGCACATGGAATTAACACAAACTGTCAACTTTAAAGTGGAATGACGGTGTTTCATTTGCCTCTAATTGTAACACTTTTCTCTCATCTGATATGTCATTTGCACAATTTGCAAGGCATTGTAGTTGCAGTTTGTTTGGTAGTATGAATTTTGAATAGGTTATTATTACAGATAAGAATTTATCAGGGCTGTTAACATAAAATATGTCTGGGTTAAAAAGGACACTGTGTGATGGTCCTGTCATGTAGAAGACTTTGATTTATTCTGAACCTCAAAAATACAAGAAGTATATGATATACTCTGCAGCTTCATCAAGGGCCAGCAAGCTGAAGTTTGGATGCCATTAAATAGGCATCTGTTTAGTTTGTATTAATAAATTGTGTCTGTTGGAGAGAGAAATGTGCTATGTTCTGGTAGCTCACATAAATTAATATTTGTTTGTGTCATGAAAGAGAGTAACCTTACTTTCTAAATTCAAAGTAATTTTAAAAATTGCTTCTAATATCAGCATTCTGGCTTCTACATGTGTTTGAGGTGACTGTTCTAATTAATTCACTTCAGTCCAATTTACATGCATCCATGCTTCGTGAAATACTAGATTTCCTGTTTGCTTTTAGCAAAAGTTAATTCCTTTAAAGCTTACTTGGCTGACTGGGATTTGTTTTTTTTTTTTATTCAATCATTTTAGTTAGTTTTCTGTTCAATATTTTCATGTCACTTGGGAGGAAGTATTTGTCTCTGCCCAATATAATTCATTTTTAATTAGGATAAAGAAGCTTAATCCCATTTCAGGCTCTGTGCCTTTTTTTTATATATATACATATATAAAATAATGTAATATCTTCATGAAGGCTATTTTCCTGGGTTTTATAAAAATCATTTCAGATTTAAGAATAAGTAATTATTTCATACAATGAGAGAATGTAATTTGATTCTCACATTATCTTTGAGCCAAAATGTGTAATACCTGCTGATTCTGTAGCACACAAGATCTCTACTCTTGTGTTTACAAATGCAGTAAGCACAAAATAGAATTATCACTCTGAAATGGTCTTTGAAGAAGGTAAAAACCTGCTACAGACCTTAAAATCTTTGCTCTGTAGAACTACTTGGAAAAGTCTTGTATAGATAGGTGAAGTTGATGAACTTCCTTTTGTGAAAAACTAGGTGGGGATTATGGTTTGGTTTGGGCTTCTGTAGTTTTTTGGGGGTTTTGGAGGGTTTTGCTTGATTTGTTTTGGAAATCTCTGGCCAGTGATGATGCTGGCATGGATTCAGCCTTTCAGCTCTGATGGCACTGGATTTCAGGCATGGGAATTCTGCAGCCTTTCTCCACCAGACTGGTATGCCCAACCTGAGCTCAGTGTGAGTGGGTGGCAGCCCTTGTGATTCCGTATTTTGTGAAACTGGGGGGAAGAGGTGTTTAGTTCTTTAGTCACCTCCTTCCAAAGCCAGTGTGAGGGCAGTGCCAGGCCAGCCAGACTCCAGTGCAGGGATGCTGTGTTGTTGATGCTCACTGCTGCAGCCGGTGCTGTGGCCTGTGAACCTCTCGTTTTCCTGGAAGAAGAGTCTCCCGAATGCTGTCTACTGGCAGGTGATGGATTGCTGGTAATGACTGTGGTCAGGTGATATGTTTACTTTGTTTCCTGAATAAAGGCCATGGGGATGATAGAGTGTGAACCTGATGGTGGAGGGTAACATTTCCTATTAGTGTTAAGGGTGAGATCGTCCCCCGAAGTTTGCATAGTTAGAATTCAAAGATGAGCAGTACAGAGTTTATGTGCACAGGTACAGAATAACTAACGTCTGTGTACTTCAGACTGTACTTCAGTAGTGATCAGGTGAATCCTGGAAGTTAGTTTGCTGTTGCAGGCTACTTGAGGCTAATTGTTTCAGCTGGAATTGCAGTTGGAAAGGAAGACAAGGTTGTAAGGAGGGTCCTTTCCCCCTTCTTGTCTAGGTCATGGTTAATGGCTTTATGTCTGTGATGTTTCATGACTTACAGTAGGTTAATTTACAGCTCAGGTACTTCTCTCTGCCCTAGAAGACATCCTGATGTTTTATTGTTGACAAGAATTTTTCTGGTTCTTTCTGCAAATTGTTACAGACTACTTAGCCAGCTGTAGGGCAAAATGACCTGGTTGAGAAAACAGTACCTGGTTACACAGGAACCTCATTGTGCTTTTAGGTTTGCAGGCAGGAGGGTTCGCTGCTCTAGTTCAACAGGACAGGATTATCTCCCTCACGGGCAGGGTGCCAGCTGTGTTCAGTTACTCATGAATCAACTAAGAACTTTTGGGCACAATGAAGAGTTGTTTAGCTTCTGCCTGAACACTCGCTACACAGTAAAGAAACATGCCTTGGTTATCTGACATCTAGATCCAGATTGCAGTTTATTAATTTCAGTTCTAGTGTGTGATTTCTTCACGTTTGCTATCACACGGTATAGGTGAGAGCCACTGAGAATTCATGGCTGACTGTTGAAAACCTGGTGGCAAACGTTACCCATAGAGTAACTGAAATAAGTTTGTCAAATTAAGTTTGTCATTATGGCTCCATGCTCTGCTGAACAGTTTACTTTGGTCTATGAGCTTTAGCTTACAATTGCTTAATTACCCATCTAACCTTCTATGTTTAAAATAAAACTAAAAAATAAGCACTGTAAATGAAAAGAGAAACTGAGTTCTGTTTTTTATTCAAAAATCTCTGAGGGTGTGGTGAGTGAGGAATGGGGAAGCTGCAGTGTAAAGCACACTATTGCTCAGGAGTTATATGGGTTGTGTGTGTTTCTGGACACAAGAGCTTCTGCCTGGACTCCTCAGTGATGCAGGTTTTATACACAACAGCAAACCTCCTTTTGCTTTGAGATACAGTAGTAAACAACAGTGTTCCAGCTAAATCCCTGAGGAGATACTTTGGCATAAAGGGTCCTTCTGTGAACAGGGCCAAGTTGCTGCTGGTACATACCTCCACTTATTCCTCATGCCACTCTGTGTTGGTCATTGTTAGAGAATAGTGTACTGAAACCTAATACCATGGGACATTTTGTTAGAGGGATGATGGCAGTATTAATATGTGAAGCTTGAAGAAAGATACTGTCTCTTGAGCATCCAGAGGAGAGTAGAAGGAGTGGAGCCTTCAGCTACATAAAAATGGGAAGTGACAACTTCCAGGAAGAGTGAAAGAGGCAAGAGAGGGAGGTGTGTCCTCTCAGTTTGGGCACAAAGCCTAGGAAGGTGTGCTTTCAAGTACTGATGGAATGTGTGATTAGTACTTAAGCTGTGATTTTTTGACTTACTGTAGCAGTCATGCATCAGATGAAAAGAGGCTGTGCAAGCTGCCCTGTAACTCTTGGTAGCTGGAGTGGCTTTTCGGTAATACTGTTTAGATTGCCTCCCAAGTCAGGGCACTGGTGTTGGACTTTGAGCATCTTTACAGCCTTGCTACTAATAAAGTTACTAAGAGCATTTTATATTTGGGCTAAAAATAAATCTTGTTTAGATGAGAATTTAATAACTTTTGCCCTTTTGTTCCAGACTGGAAAAAAAGACACTAAAAATATTATTTCTTAATCCAAGTAAGAATATCTGGAAGGGCTAAGGTAGCAAGCAGACATGTAGTCCTAGTAACTCCACTATGAATTCTCAGATGTTTAGGGTAAATTCTAGAATATTTTTCTGGTATAGGAATTTTTAAAATCTAGCCTCACACTCTTGACCTAAAGGCTCAATCCAGATTTTACTTGGTTTTTTTAAATCTACCAAAAAAAGGTTTTGTTATGAAATCTTTCCAAATCCAATGTGTTTTGAAGTTCGCTTTGTCAAATAGTGTTTAACTTTTTCATGTATGTTTTAATGACTGATTCCAGGAATGTTATTCAGAATACATGGAAGCTGGGGGCTGTCTAGAGGACAACTAGTTTTGAGTCAGTGCTGCTGATGTCTCTGTGTGACTTCTCTGTCTCTGAAGAGGAGCATGGAATGAAGCAGAATTGTTTGCTTCATATGTGGCACATGGGAAGTTATTATCCCCCTGCACGCAGCACTGGTGAAGCTGCACCTCGAATGCTGTGTCCAGATCTGGACCCCTCACTTCAAAAGAAAAACATTGAGATGCTGGGGCATGTCCAGAGGAGGACAGTGGAGCTGGGGAAGGGTTTGGAGGGTAAGCTGTGTGAGGAGCAGCTGAGGGAGCTGGGAGTGTTTGCGTGGAGGCAGGAGTGTGACCTTATCACTCTCTACAACTACCTGAAAGTGCATGGTAGCCAGGTGAGGGTTGGTCTCCTCTCAGGCAACCAGCGATAGGACAAGAGGAAATAACCTCAAGCTGCATCAGGGAAGGTTTAGGTTGGACATAGGAGGAATTTCTCAGCTGAAAGGGTGATCAGGCATTAGAACAGGCTGCCCAGGGTGGTGGTGGAGTCACCATCCCTGGAAGTGTTCAAGAAAGGACTGGATGTGGCAATTAGTGCTGTGATGTAGTTGACAAGGTTGTGTTTGGTCAAAGGCTGGACTCAGTCTTGGAGGTCTTGTCCAACCTTAATGATTCTGTGATCTTGAGATAAGGCTTTTGGATGCAGATATGTGTCTGTACCTAAAATATAAGCTACTGCTATGTCTTGCAGTTACTTTTACTTCACTATTCCTTCAAGGATGAATCCTTAATAGAAATAAATTCTTCAAATTTCAGATACTTTATACTTCAAGGCCCTTATTATTTCTACTTTATGGAGTTTCATCAGTCTTGTCAGCCTACATGGTCACAATGAAGTGTGTGTTGGCATTTTACCTTGCAAAAGATGTCTTTCTCAAGAATTTCATGTGATATGTAAAGTTCTTCAAAGGAACCTTTTTGCAACTTGATAAAGCAAGGTCCTTTATAAATGTTTTTGTATCTGGAAAATTACGTTTGGGAATGCACTTTTCCCTTTTTTAAAGTAAAAATGCAAGCATTTTGCCACTGAGAGGCTTAGCTAAAGTGAAAGAAAGAGTGACCTAGAGTAACTAGTTTGCAAATATTTGTGCTCTGATTTCTGTCCCGGAGTGGATTCTCTGAGCTGCTGTTCAGGGTGTCTGAGCCAAGGCTCTGTTCTGTAGAGGGTGCTAAGCTCCACCTCTCATGCCAGGAACAAAGGCATATTTACAAGGATAGATGATGGAGCATTACATGGGGTTTAAAAAGTCTTAAAACCTCTATGTTGTTTCTGGTGCTATTATGTGGTACTAACCAGTAGAGTTCACATCTCATGCCTGGATACCAGGGAAAGAGCTCTTTTTTCTTTCCTTTTTATTTTTTTTATTTTTTTTTTATTGTTATTTTTTATTTCCCTAGAACTTTTTCATCTGACCTACCCAGCCTTTCAGTGGGTAACATGGGGCCCAACTGCAAATTTAATACTCCTTCTAAAGGAGATTTCACATATTTTTGTATCTTAGAGTGTCTTGGGCTGGAAGGGATCTTAAAGATCATCCTGTTCCAGCCCCTCTGCTTTGGGCAGGGTCACCTTCCACTATACCAGGTTACTTGGACCCCCATCCAGCCTGGTCTTGAAAACTTCCAGGGGTATCCATAAGTTTTCTGGGCAACCTGTTCCAGTGCCTCACCACCCTCACAGTGAAGAATTTCTTCTTAATACCTAATCTAAACCTGCCCTCTCTCAGTTTAAAACTGCTACTGCTTGTCCTATCCTGACATGCCCATGTAAAAAGTCTCTCTCTGACTTTCCTGTAGTCCAACTTTATCTTCATGCTCCAGTATTCAGTTTGAGGGTAGCTTTGCACTCACGTTTTCCTTCTAAAAGTAAATAAGAAACAGACAGGCTTGACAAACTAAGTGGAGATTCTTGCTTTTTTTGAAGGAATCTTGCCCTTTGAATCACTTTTATGTCAGAATCACAAGACATACTTCAGGATGTGCCAGTATATGGACAGGGAGTACACAGAGGAAATGTAGGGAGACTTGACTGTCTTTGTGAAGTGTGCAACACTTAGTTGTTTAATCAAGTGTTGCTTGCTCTTTGGGACGTTTACTTCTTTTTAAAGATCTTACTGAGAATGATGTAAAGCTGGTGGAGGATGAGGATGGGTAACAGGTAACTATCTTTGGGCTAGATAAATGTGCTATCAAGCTGGAAAAGCATGTATAGGCCTAGTGGGATAGTGCCATATATATGCAGCAGAAAAGCTGTGTGTGTGTGTGTGTGTATATATATATATATGTGTATATGCAGAAAGCTGCCTTAAGAGTAGGAGGGAAAGAGAGGCTGGAGAAATGAAAATCTACTGAAAGGCAAACAGAGCAACTAGGTAATAGGAGGCCAGGTAAATAAGAAACTTTAAAGATGGGAAGGTGGGATAGGAGAGGGGGAGAAGGTAGATGGGTGTTTTGCTTTGGAGAACCCAGTGTAATTGAAGTCAGAATACAAACATCTTCATGTGCTGCCTATTTTCTTTCAGTGGTGGCTCACTTTTCTTGATTTTTCACGAGGTAGCCTACCTGAAAACAACAACTAACCTGCTTATTCGGTGTCTGCTTATGTGACAGTGATAATTTCAGTTTTCTTGAGAAACTAGGGTGAAAAAATAAATCTTAGTTGAGTTACTTGACCAACAAGTTTAGGAGTGCAGCAGGGATTATGTATTATCATTGAACCCACTAGTCTGCCTCAGAAAAGAGTGAAAGACATCCCTTGGAAGCTGGGTTAGATGGCTTTCTCACATGGTTTTTTTTTCACAGGTACTGGTGTTGTTTACAAGTCCTCTTTCCTTCGAGTTGTCACTTCTGCATTGTTTATTTGTTTGGGGTGTGTGTGTTTGTTTTTGTCTCCCCCTATATAAACATCCAGTTAGTCTTTCACTCTGGATGAATTTTGAATTTTCAGTGACAGTGTCCTTCTTCAATTTCAAATTTGCCATTATTCTTCAGTATTGTTGAATATTTCATTATTCTTGTATTTCGTACAGAAAGGAAGGAGAGACTTTCCATTATGTCTTCTAAGTACTGCTCATTATATTGAATATCCTTGTAATATTTTCTTTGTAAGTAATCCTGTTATTTTCAAACTCCATGTAATTTTTCTCTAGATTTCTTATAATATTTTTTCCTTCTATTTTAGTGTCTAATATATTAGACACTAATATAGCAGGCAGTGAAAATATCAAATATAACACTTTGTATGGGAGTACATTACTGATTTATGGTATTGATGTTACAATAATTTCTGTGTGACACTTAATTCTATTTTTATGAATACTAGATATTTCATATGCATTTTGATATATGATCACATAATTGTCTACTATGTGCCTGCTCTCAGTTCTAGACTTGATGAAGTTGATTTAGATTTTGGTAATGTGTTTAGTTTCTATTTCTCCTTCAGACTGGCTTTTTAGTTTAAGCAAATTTTCCATTAACTTACCAAGGATACTGCTTGTTTGAAATGCCTGAGAGTGGTCATGACCTTACTGTTGTCCAGAGTTTCAGCCTGTCCTTGCTTTTGAAGTGCAGTTAGATCTCAGTTAAGTATTTCATACCTTTTCAAGTAGCAGCATTAAGTACTCTAACAGGTCTCTTCCTTCAGTAGTAGGGTCACTGTAAATTTTGGAACACAGAGTATTTGTGCCTCAAACTTATTTTCTTTGTTTGATTTCGTTCCTGCAAAGTGATGAGTTTTACATGGAATGCTATGCCAAACTATACTAATGTGGTTATTTTTAAGTGAGTTTGCTGGCTCCAAAACACGGAAGTAAGATTCAAACAGACGTGAGTGCAGTTGGAATGAAACCCACTTGTCTCTGTCAGTGGAGATGGTGTTTGGCAAGTACGTCTGGATCCCAAAAGTGGTTCTGTTCTGTGATCCAGCCTTCGTGTAGGAAGAAATAAAAGGGACGCTTGGAAAATGTTGGGTTTCATTGTGTGGAGGCTTTCTCTTCGGTCCTTGCCAGATTTTCTCTTTCCCCTTTCTCTGTCTTAAGCCACACTTTCCCTTCCTATTTCCAAATGAATGAACTCAGGTTTGACGCCTACCAGTGAAGGATTGTGCTTCGGTAAAGATCATCTTAAATACAGTTTTTGTCTGCCTATTGTCATCTTGCTTATCCCCGTCTTTAAATGCTATGTAATGCTATCCACCTATTTAAAAACTGCACTTTCCACCACATTTTAAAATTTAAATGACTTTTATATTTAAATTTCAGAGCACAGTAATGCTTCTGTTATGTTAGAACTAGGAGCAGGAGACAAAAAGAAAGCTGTATTCTGAATATTCCCACACATCTTTTCCCTCAAATGCTACAGCTGTTTTATCCCTTCATAAATCTTTAATCAGAGGATTTCAATACTTAATTACAAAAAAAAAAAAATTAACCTTGCATCATTCCTTTGCTGTCAGACAGTATTTTCCTTATTATGTGGATAAGCTAGGCATTAAGGGACTATGTGATTTTTGCAAAATGGCATGGCAAGCCACTGGCAGCCTCTAAGACTCCTGGTTTATAAACCTGTAATCTTCTGACTTGACACTAACATTTTTTTCAGCTGGCAAATCCAGTGGAAACATCCTAAATCCTGGTTGGGACTAAGTAAGAAAGTTACTGCATAAATGTGCTAATGCTGTTGTTATCAGTGTTGAGAAGACACCAAATAAAAAATTGAGTAAATGTACAAAATAAAAGTGTGAGTGATTTAAGGATGTGCACACAAGGTGACTCCTCAGGGCCAGCCACAGCAGTGTAGAATGCCTGGTCTGTCCCTCAGCAGCTGTGGCCAGAGGGGTGAAAGCTGACAGTACTTACCCTAACACCCCTCGTTAGGCAAGGGTGAAGGTGACTCAGGCAGACCTGGTAGAGTTTTCTCTTCCTCTCACGTGCACACAATTTTTTTTGCTGTTACCCATATGGTTTTTGAGAGTCTTGAGCTTTGAAGTTAATGCTCTATAGTAAACATGAGGGAGATTATGCTTTCTCAAGTCTGTTTGTAAAAATTCAGCTGATACCACAACATTATTTGTGCTTGAATTGCCTTTTCAAGCTTTTTCTTTGCAGCCAGTAGAGAGAGAAAAAATTATGCAAAATGACGTACCCAGGAGCTTCTTTGTTTTTTCCAGACATATCAGTTGAACAAATAAAATAAAAAAATTACTTCTCTGGGAAGACTGTGCTCTCTTTGTGTTATCCTGGTGTTTTTATAGGACTTCAGAAATTGGTGCCCTATCCAGTCACCTATGGTATCCATGTTGTTCTGTGTGCAAGTGTATGTTGTATTTGTTGTGGAAAATGACCTGTGATTGCCAAGTTGTAGGTGGTGGGAACAGTCAATTGAGTGAGCTCTGTGTATAACAGTGTGCAGAGCTATTTAATAAGCATTCCCTTTTTTTTTTTTTTTTTCAGGTCTAAACCCTTATTGTATAGCCTGTGAGTGTTTTGGGTTCCCCCACCCACTGTTTCAGCTCTATTTGAAATGTTACCACATTTCACAAATAAGCTGTCGTTTTTTACACCTTGACAAATAGTACTTAGGCGAAGTGAGATAGCGCAGTGGTGTTAAAGCACTATAAAAGCAGCTGAGTTATGCAAACAAGAAACTAAACATTTCACTGAGATAGATTCAGTTTTAAATGTAAGGTATATTTGAGGTAGAGGAACAACCTCCCATTCTTTTAAATCAGATTTTAAAAGGTACCTTGGATAGTGACAAAGTTTTGTACCATTTTTCTTATGACTGAGATGTTGATTATGAACTAGAGATAAACCAGGAGAAACCAATTCATTGTTTTCCAAAACACGAGAGTAAATATAAATAGTATGTCTTGGGGTAGAGGTATCAAACTTAACATTTTAATGTTTTCCAGTGCAGCTAGCACAGGAAATGAAATACTTAAAAAATCTCTTTTATTTAGTATTTTGCTTAAACTAAGCAAATCTTCATGTGAGGGCACTGTACACCTTCTTTAAGAGTAGTGTAGGTACATAATCATTTAAGTCTGTTTGACATTAGTCATGCCACTGGGCTATGCTGTGACTACTCAGGTCTTCCTGCTTTCCAGTAGTCTTTTTCTCTCCTGAGGAAGCCATGCCCAAATAAACTTTCATGCAACTTACCCCTGTACTGTATATCAAAAGAAATCTCACTTTTGATATTTCTTTGATTTAAGCAGTAGTAAAATACTACAGGAACGCATGCACATAATTTTATTTCTGTATTCAGTAGCTTAAATAATGTGGTTTAAGATTCCGTCTCCTATCCTTCCCTCTTGCTTTCCCATAGTTGAGGGTGTAGCAGGAGAGGATTCTTTTTCAGCAGGGGAAGCTCAGTATGATTTTTTACATTACTGCGATGTGCAGTGCAATCTGATGTTGCTTATGAAACAATAGTATGCAGCGTACATTTAACTGAAAATTTTAAATGAAGCTTTTGTCACTAAGTTCAAGGTCATGGATCTCGTGCATTTTCAAGGAAATTCTTGTAATGGGCTCAAACCATGTTTCACCTGCAGTCTGGCTCTTCATTAGCTGATCGGAGGGATTTGCGGCATTGGCAATAAGTTCTGCTGGTTGCTGGCTGCCTGCCAAGGCAGGGCTGCTGTTCAAGGCAGCAGGTCTCTGCCTCTCGCCAGCCTGAAAGGCACTGTGCTTTCAGGAAGAATGCAGTGCAGGGCTTTATGTCGAGTCAAAATCGACGGGCTGTCCTTGCTTTACTGAAACAATTGCGTGTTTATGGTTTTGTAGTACGTGATGTCATGAGGGTGTTGGCTTTTAGGAATTTCACTACTGAGGAAGCAGTTTGAAATGCAGGCAGAATCCTCAAGACCTTCGAGTATGCACTTGGTTTCTTTTTAGTTAGCTTTGAACAAAGGTACAGATGGATACGTACATACATATTTTTTTTGGTAAGGACTTAACGTATGGAATATAGGAGCGCTTTAAGTGGATACAATACCTGAAGGCAATGTCGAGTCAGTCTGGATTTTCAAACTCTCTTCCTCTACCAGGATATCCATTCTACCAGGTGTCATGCAGGTATATCTTGTTTTAAGTTTCATCTTTTAATGCACTTGTATATAGAGCTGTAGCATGATGCTTGTATTAACAGATTTTTTGTTTCCATATCTTTGTTCTCTGAAAAAAATTATGAAATTGGAGAATTAAGAAGCTGAAAACCATAAATACAGTTTTAGAATGCTTTGTGTCTGACCTTATAATTAAGTTCACATTTATTTAAGGCTAATGTTTTTTATTTCTAAACATACTAAATATTTTGAGAGGTTTTCTAACTGGAAAAATGAAGTTGTAACCTTGGAGATTTTTTAAGTGAGTTGTGTATTTGAATATTTCAATCATTTATTAGGAACCAGATATCTACTGTTGAGAAATGGAAATTATACAGATTTCTAAACCATTAATAATTTTAGGTCTTTTTGTGCATAATTAAGGTAAATAAACAAAAGTACTTACTGTCATTATGTTTTTAAGACAATTCACACAAAACGTGCACGTGTGGAAAGGTGATAAATGCCAGTGTTGTGGTAAAGCTTAATCGTACGAGCTTCTTACTGTTTTATCTTTTTGACTCAACAGTCTTGTTCTGTTAAAAATCCTTGCTTCTGAAAGTGCTGTATAACAGTTTGCTAGTGAATGGGTTGGATTCTAACCATGAAATTACTCTTCCTGCTGTAGAAGACTGTAATATTGCATAATAATTAGAGAGAATGCGTTACAGTACTTCTGTGGCTGAAAGAACTTGGGTTTCTGGCACACCTTAATACAGGAATGTAATCTCTGTTTATTGTGTCTAAATCTGAAGTCCCTGCCTCTCATGCTGCAATAATAACAGAGGGAGGGGAAAATCTGAGTTAGGACAGGAGTTTTGTGCTATTACTCATCTTCCTGTAACACATATGAAGAGAAGGATAAGAGAATAAGTTAATTATTAACATATTCAGATCCAGAGAATGAACCTGACAAATAAACTTCATAAACTGCAGCATAGACAGTGGTATGGGTTAGTTTTGTAAGGTTGCAGTGATAGTCAGTTATGAGTAGAAACAAAAGTGGTTTTGCCCAGTGTTCATTTAAACACTTTTTTGTGTCTTTCTTGAAATAAATGCCTTCATTTATTTACATGTTTGTATCTCTGTAGCACTACCAAGGCTGTCTGCTCAAAGGTACCGGGAAGGTTTTATTGAAACCGGAGTTGACCATTTAGAGGTCGACCACAGTGATTGCTCACAGTTGTTTGTCCTTTGGCCTAACTTTGGTGGATGCTGAAGTCCAGTAGTTTTTCTCCTTCCCCCCCTCCCTCCTTTTTTTGTGATAATAGGCATGAATAAACTGAAAATTAAAGACAACACAAATTCAGTAAATGGTGGTTGGTGTAAAAGCCTTCTCTTCCCACTAGTGTGTTAGGTTAGTCAAACACACAGCTTTTCACTGCTGCTCCTTGAGATCTGCATGACCAGAGCCACCACCCAACTCCCAGATTTCCACAGTGACCTTCTCGACAGAATGAAGGTCTCGTGAGCAGGTTCCAAGTCCTTGCCTTTCTGCTGTGAAAAGAGATAGATTGAAGTTCATGAACTTTTGGATCCCTGTGGCTTATCTGCATATTGGTTTTAATACTCTCCTTTCTGTTTTTTCATTTTTTAAATAGTTATTCAGCATTTCAATGAAGCCTGTGTTTAAGAATTTTCAGATAAGATAATTAGTTTCTGTGATACACAACTGAGTTTATTAAAATCCTGTTTCATGTATGTAAAATTGGGTGGACTTACTTCCTTTCATGACTAAGTCATTCTGATTTTGCAACTCTTTTTGTTTCAGTATCTAAAAAGAGAAATTCTTTACAATTTGTACAATCACTGATAACTATGTAAAATTAGTATTCCTGCAGTTGTTTTAGAGCTCATCCTTGGTGCAGAATTTTCACTCAGAATAGTAACATACATCCATTTTTGTGTGGGGAGTAATGTACTTTACACAGACAGGGCTGAATTAAGGTCTTCATTCTACTCCAGCTGGCATATTCTGGTGAGTGAACTTTTTCCAGTAAAAGAAATAGGCAGTGGGTCTACTATTTATCATAATTTGTTTATGATCTCTATGGGTGGGAAGGTTAGACTACATTATGCTCAATTTGTATCTTAGCAGAGACATTAACCTTCTGTGACTTGCAATTGGGATGACCTGGAAGTCCTGGACAGAGTTCTGGAAAAACTCTGTCTTCAGGAAACTTTTTGTCTTTTTTCTTGTAGTAAAGATTAATTTTCTAGAGATCAAGTTGCCATTGGGATTGCACGGTGTTCAGAATGGATTGTGTTTTATGTTACCCATAGTTTTGGAATAATATCTTTTGTGGAAGTGTGGTCTGAAGTATTGGTGGCAGCCTGTTCTGGAAGAGTGCACTGTCAGTGTTTTGTTCATTTATGGTTTTCTAAGATTGCTTGGAACATTGTTTAGCTTGGAGATGACCAAGATACAGTCTCCAAAACTAGGTCACTCAGGGTGGCATGGCCTCTTGGTTGTCTGTGGATTATGGCATTGCATAAATCAGGAGTACAATGTAGGCACTCTGTTTTGGAGCCATATTGTAATTAATTTTTGGTATACCTTGCAATTCACATTTGGTGTTTCTTGGGAACTTCTTCATATTTGAACAAAATTAGCAGATTAATATAATTTATTTTGAGTGTGATAAAAAATACCCTCTTGTTTCTTTTATAAGGGCACTACGTAAGATCTGATCTAGATACTAGTTGTAGAAAATGCTCCACATGATTGCAAAATGCTTCCTCGTAATGTATCGTCTCTGTTCTGTTACAGTTTTGGTATTTAATATAATTAATCTACTTTAAGATAGGTAGCAGCAAATCTAAACTTTAAATGGTAGTCCAAGCACACAAGCAAACCTGCTGTGTGCCATCACAGTGGCTAGAATGGCATCAGCCAGGTACTTTTTCACCTGCTTAAGGTTTTAGTGTTGAGTTTTCTTTGTATGTCATATGGTGTAGAAGGAAGTCTGTTCAAACGTCTTTGATAATGTTTGATTTTCATAAACTTAATCAGTAGAGATTAAGAACAAAAGCTGCACTCATGTCTTTTTCCCAGTTACCCTGGTATGGCAAGAGACCTTTATTGTAAGAACATTTGCTCTCTCTCATTGCTTTAGGCTTCCAGACAAAAAGAGCGTAATCTTGTGAGTATTTCTTTGGCAAAGAGAAGACATGTAGTATCCTAGCCATGTTTGATGAGGGAAACCAGAACTTTCAGCTCCACTGGGATATTAGAAGATTGTAGCCATTTCAGAAAACAGTTGTTTTTGTTTGCCTTAAAAATGTATGTTTAAGCCCATTGTTGAGTAGGAGGATGTTTTTTGAGTAAGAGGAGTTACGTCTCTTTCCTCACATAGAGATGTGAGATAATACAAACTCCAGCCCTGTCTCAGCTATGGGACAATTTCTGATGTTTCTGTGATGTAGTTGGAGTTTTGCTGGTGGACTGTGATACTCTTCATAGGAAGGCTCCTCTTTAGAAAGAATCATCTTGTTTCTGACACAAATACGTAAGGCATGGATGTTCTGCATAGCTGAGTGATTTTACCATTTTCAGTAGTTACATTCAAACTGGCAAAACGGTTTTTAGGGTTTATCAGGGCTGTCATAGTCCTTCGACCTAACCAGTATCAGAACCTTCTGCATCCCTTTGTAATAATAGAATTTCTTCTTCTAGCAAGGTTGATGGAAACTGTGTTCACAATGAGAAGTCTGCTGTTCAGATTAAGACTTCCTTGAAATTGCATATGCTATTTTACCTTTTCTGTCTACTAATAAAGAAAAGAGAAGAAAGAGCTATCTAGTGCAGACTTGTGATTTTGATAGTGAAAACTTGTAATTTTGTGAATTTGAGTCAATTGCATCCATGCAGTTGATTCCAAATGCAGTAATGCAGATCCTACCCAGTCATAGCAGTATTGTAAGTAATCTGTTATAACTGAAACTAGGCAGGGCTAATGTGTGGAAAGGGAAGAGATTTTGCAGCATTAAGCAACTACTTCTCTTTTGAGGAGGGAACTGCTACCCACTTCAAATGCTGGTCTTTTATTAGCATCGATTTCTTAAATTAAAAAAAAAAAGCTGCTGTATTTTGGACAGAGGAATAAATCTTGATCACCTCCATGTGTTAGAAGACAGTGAAGGCTTTTAAAGAAAAAAAATTACTGAGTTTTCTTTGGAACATAATCTGACAAGTTTGTAGCATAAAGTGACAAGTTTAGCTAAACTAAAAACTTCGAGAAATAATGTGCCCAGGCAAATCGTAGTCAAGAATAACAAAAAATATATATTTACTTGTTTGGTAGTGTTAGCCAAAGTCCTAGGTGACTATTTAATATTGCTGTTCTGAATATTCAGTGGTATGCATGTGTATGACAGGGATTTAAAGTTGCATTTTTCTTGGAATAACTAAATCAGTTGAACAAAACTTCCTGTATTTTATTTTCTTTGTTGGTTCAGAGCTATTCTCTTTATCTTGTAGGGACAAGGAGAAAGGGAAGGGCAGAGTTTTTGACAAAATTGACAAAATGTATGCAAGAACATGGTGTGCTAAATTCGAGCTGCCCTTAGAAGCTGTTTCTCCATAGAACTTGATTTTTATATATGCCTACAACAGAATGTAGCTTTCATGTTAGAAGGAGATTGGTCTCTGCTTTTTGAAGACTAATTCCTTCTTCAGGTCTTGGGAAGAACTATTAAAGAAAGCTGGTGCTGTAGGAATATATTAAATTCAGGTTTAAGTAAGAGGGAATGATTAAAATCAGAAGAGGACAGTTTTATGTATTTTATTCTCTGCAATTTTTAAAATGTGGGCAGGCTATTTTTATGTTAAAATGATTTAAACATGGTATATATAATTGCTTTATAGGTAAATGAAAAGATTGCTTTTAAGCAAAAAAAAACACAACCCTTTTTTTTTTCAAGGGCCTCATGATTAGAATGTCAGCAGTTATTTGGGCTTGACAGAACAAACAACACATTAAAAACCTTTCCATAATAAAAAGTAACTCATTAAGCAAGATTGAACTTGAAAAAAGAGTTTAGCTTGCAGGGAATATGTCTTAAGTACAGACTGCTCTCTGAGAAGACAAAATGATAGGAAAACTGCTAAAGATGAGACAGGTTGCAAGATCATCATCTCTAAATTTTGTGTAAAAAATTTTGTGTACAGAGGATAGAAGCATGAAATGGTGAGTGAGAGATGCTGATTAAGGTGTGGGCTGGTGGTGTGGTTCCTACCTGACTTTCCTCACTTACTTCCTTGGAAGAATGGAGCTGGTAAGAATGCTTTGCTTACAAAATGTTTCTGAGATGGCAAGTCTCTTCACTCTTCCCAATCTCCTACCTCTTGCCTCCCCCCAACCCCTCTTTTCCCCCTCACTCTGTTTTGTTCAATTTTTTTTCTTTAAATCTCCCCTTTTTTGTCATATGTGAACTGGAAATGAAAAGCCTCAGCTCTGTGTGACTCACCAGTAGATCAGCACAATCCCGCACGTGGCTCCCTGGTGATCTCCAGGCCCAGGTGTGAAGGTGCGAGTGTGCTGATGCTGTCCCAGCGTTAAACTGAGCACTTGGCAAACTGTTGGCTGTGGTGTGGTGCCAGTTTTGCCTGTGTTGAGTTATATTGGGTATTGCCTTCTCTAGGCATGTGTGTCACTTCTGGCTTTCTTATCCCAAGTTACCTTCTGGCTCCTCAGGTCTCTTCGCATTCCGAGTGTGGCTCTGGTTACGCTCGATGGAAAGGGCGTAATCAGATGAATGTGTGACTGATTGCAACAATTCATTGTAGATCGTTCTGTCAGAAAAGAGGAAACTCTGAGGAAAAGTGTGAGCATTATGATAATGTTATCTATGAAGTGTCCTTAAAAGGAGACAGAAGTATAAACTGTGTATGGTGCAAAGCAGTAGCTCTTATGTGGACTACTTACTTTTCTAATTAATTCTAACTGAAACTTTGAATATTTCTTCTTGTTTACCTTGTGCTATCTGGTATTTCAGGCTCTTATTCACAGAAATGTAATTGTAGTTCTTCTAATGACATTGATATTTGTCTGACTGAACCAGTTACAGCAAGTTCTGTGTAGCTTTTTTCTTAACAGCTATTTTCTAACATATTATTCATTCTAAAAAAAAAAGGAGAAGGTCTAGTGTAACTAGACATTCAGATGTAAAGTATTTTGTACTGTCATTATTCTGAGGATTTCAGCATGAAGGGGCAGTTTGTTTATTTTTGGAACACTGTGCAATATTTCTGTTGTTTAAGGGAAATTTGTGTACGTGTGTTCCAAAACAAAATTCATCTGTTGGTATGAATATACACTAACTTGGTTTCCTGAGTGATGATTGTTCAGAATTCTGTTTGGTTCTTCTCTTCTTTCAGTTGCCATTTCTGCTGCATCAGTTGACTAATCTACTTATGGCATTAAGTTAATGAATTGTCATAGTTCTTACTTTAGTAGTGTGCTTCCCAAGATTTACACTGTGATTGCTTCTCTTAGAGCTGAAGGTGGTGGGATACCCCTTGGATCCTTTAAAAAATCCTTACAGGGATGTGTCTGGCGCTTTTCTGAGATTTACCTGGTGTGTTGAGTGGGCCCAGATTATGCAGTAAAACAGAGGTCACAAAATCACCCTGTGATACTGAGAGTTTATGGTCTTAGTCCAGTGGTTTTGAAATTAAATATGGAAACTAAGTTTGAGTCTTAGAAATTGGACTTAAAGAGAAATATTGTTCTTTCTAGTATACATAAACATTGGCTTATAATAAATCCTGCAGTTTAAAGGATGTTTGTGAAGCATTTAGTTGATAGTTTTAGAAATGTAAACTAGGAATTTGTTACACTTTGGTATGGAGAAAAAAGTTTGAAGCACTGGCAGAATATTTTTAAGGCATAAATTTGCAAGTTTCTTCTTTATGCAAATTCAAAACTTATTAAATCATAAATGATGGCATTACAAAGCTTAAAAGTTGCTTCTAAAACAATTAACTATAGGAAAATTAAAACCGATGTGGTGATTTATGTTGAAATTTGAATAAGTGTCTGCTAATATTTGAGTTATAACAAATTGTTAAGTATAGATAGTATCTATTCAAATCAGATGTGGGTTATATTTAGTCTCACTTCTTATGCTGTTATTTTGGCAGGTGTATGATTTATGACATTGTTAATCCAGTTTCATGAGTCCTGCAATGCATATGAAGGACATCTTCCTGCAGAAAAAGAGCATAAATTTGAGCACTTGGTAAATGGATACTTATATATTCCATTTTTAGAGTTTTTGCAAAAAACCAGACTACTTCTTTCTCACATGCTGAGGAGAGCCATCTTAACTTAAAGAGAGTTATCTAAAATAGACAGTGTGTCCTGTTGACGTGTAAATGCCTCTGTACGCTGCTGAGATGACTGCAATGCAGATAATGCTGATGGTGCTCTTCTTTTCAAAATTTACATCAGGTTTTCAGCTCCTGCAAGAGGTTTCATTTAGTCATGACTTTGGGTAAGGAATGATCATCTGCTGAAGCAAACAATTACAGTGGAGAGGACTGTAATGGCTGAGATTATGACCTCATGTGGGGAGGGTGCCAGGGCACTACATAACCGTGCTGCTTCCCTGGCAAGTCTGTCTTAGATATGACTTGCCCCAAGTGACAAATCAGGTTGACGTAGAGCTCTTTCTCAGAAATTAAGACCCGTGCCATTTTCAGACATTATTGCACTTTAGTCTCTTTCCTTGGAAACTCTTGGATGTTGTACCTTTAACTTTTGCTTGTTGTGACATTACTGACATTAGTTGTCTCTTCCCTGTGGCTACTACCTTCTCCTGAAGTGGGAGAGCATCTCTGCTGTTTTCTTTTACTCTTCAAATTTCAACTGTGCCTGCACTTTACTACCCCTTTCCCTAAGATGTTGAAGACCTGTCCATTTTCCCTTTGGCTTTGCAGAGCCTCCTGTTAGAGGGCTTGTCTCTCTGCAGGGTTATTGTAACTTTCTTGGAGCTTTGTAGCATTTCCCCTCCTCTTCCTTAGTCCCATTTAGGTAATCCACATTTTACCTACTGCTTTAACTACATCATCCATTTGAAAAATCCGTTTCTTGGCTCTCCTGTTAAACTGCATCAAGTTCAAGCTTGTCTTTCTTGCTTTAAGACATGCCATTAGCTCTGTCCCCACTCTGGTTTCTTACCAGGTTACTCCCTCTGCTTAAGTCTATTCAGATGTGGATGTAATAAAAATTACTTGGTTTATGCTGGTCTGCTGTTTACCAGGTAAGATTTGAAATTTGTCCTGCTTTATAGAATTTGTAACTTTTGGTGTGTAAGAGTAAGTATTCACCCATCAGTGTTCTGAAAATGTAATTGTCTGGTCTTTCTCAGCCTATTTTGGCTTTTACTGCTTTTCCTTCCCTCCTCCTGTCCCCTTTCCGGTAAAATTTGGAGTGTTTTCCTTCATTTTCCTACAGCCATTCTGTCTTTTCCATTGCTCTTAAAGAAAAGGTTGCCTGAAGGGAAGTAAAAGACAAGCTTGGAGCATTACCTATAATTGTGAAGTCTTTTAATTGTACCTTTGTCTTCTGTTGGGGAAGGTGAGGTTTGAGGTGATTCCACAGATCCAGAAGCATTGCTCACGAAAGTTTCTCTGCTGTGAATTGTTCCCATTAATGAAAAGTCAGCATGTGCGTATCGATTAGAGAAATGTACGTATATATTGCAAATCAACTGGATTTTAATTAGAATGATTTTCATGGGTGTCCACAAGGTACTCCTGTTGTTTTAACTCCAGCTTTTGTGAGCTGTTCAGTGATATCTGAAGAACAGTAGGAAGTGTTGGTATAGCTTTTGAATAGGGAAAGATGCAATCAGGTTTTCATTCTGATTCCGGCAAATAAACAGGCAGGTTTATTTTTTCCCTACACTGTGTTACCATAGATGGATGAAACGCAGAATATTTAGTATGTGGCCTGTGTCTGCTTGTTGTACTAAAATCTCAGTTCGCAATTCAAAATTGTTACAATTAAAGAGAAGCAGCATGGATCTATTAATGCCTACTAAGAGTCTTTTATGTTCCCTGGCAGAAGTGGTTTTCTTTTATGGATTTATTGCTGCTGTCTGCTGGGCCTGCTTTATTTCTGTGTCCTGAAAACATTAGGCAAATGTGCAGTGGATTTGCTAATGTAAACTTTTCTATTGCTCTGCACCATGGCCCTTGATTTCACTCCATTGTCCTTGTCTCAATATTCTTTTCTGCCCACTCTCGCCCTGCTGTGTCATGATTTGCTGTATTTCAGATGCTAAAAGCTCTTAAAGGTAAGCCCCTTATTTTTAAGCACAAGCCTGTTCTAAAAACCTGAGTTGCTTAAATGTCATAATTTCGCATGTTTTAAAACTAAGTAATTGTAACAACCAAGGCATTGAATGTTTGTAGTTAGTAAGTTTGCATAGTCTACTTACTGCATTGGTTTGAAAAAACTTCCTGTGTAGTTTACCAATATTGATGTGTATTAAAATAATCTTCTACAATATTCTCTACTCTTCCCAGTTTCAGTTTAACCTTGGGTAGACTATGGTTTGTAAAAGTTCACAAGCATACTCCCATAATCTCTGGGTTTTGTATTATGACTGTGAATTTTTAGAATTTGGAAGTGTTACAGAGTCAGCGGCAGCATTTATTGTTTTCTACTTGAGTACTGGATGGGTCAGGGACTGCAATAAGTGTTTGGGCTGAACTTCTTTGAAGCAATGCTGTTACCTAATTAGTTCTCTTAAGTAGGTGTGTCCCAATACATGAATCCATTCTCTGCTCTGTTATTTTTAAACTACCTTCTCTTCCTTGGTTGTTTTTCCAGTTGTGAATATCCTGATGCTATGTGTTGGTCTTGATAGTTTATTCAGCTTCACCTTGCATGACATATAGCAGATTAAGCCCTGCTTGAGTATTAGCCAGAACTTTTTTGATGATCATTGTTAATCTGCTGATCATTGTTAAGTGCACTGATTTGGAAGGGGAGATCTGTAAGTGTTGGGACATGTGTCTCGGATCAAAGCCATGTATGCTTATATACTTCATAGAACTCTGATGAAATATTGGCAACCTTGACTGGAGCCCAGCTGGAGGCACCATGTATTGTGCAAGCGATTGTGGTTCAGGTTTAGAAATGTAGCTCAGATTGTTGAATTAGTTTTTTCAAAGGAAGATACCCTTTCTAGACAGTGGAAAGAAAAACTGCTTTAGAGCAAATTGATAAACTCATATGACATGAATTGTCCTGTAAGAATCTGCTGAAACTAGTTTGAGTGTAAGAGTTTCTTTTACTGGGCTGTTGTACTACTGTCAGCCTTCTGATGCACGGCAATATTTATCTTTAAAGCATTGAAGTCAGAGCTATGCAAACAACAAAGGGTACTCAGTACTAAGGCCATCTTTTTGAGCTCAAAACATCATCATTTGTTTCCAAATGGCATCTGTGGTTTTCTTTCAGCTTGATTTAGTCTGGATCCAAAGTTGTCGTGATAGGCTTGGGTCATGATGTGCTCATTTGCTTATATTGCTGTGTTCTGTGGAGAATTCTCACATACACAGAAACTGGGGAAGTTTTCCTTGGTGATAAAAGAAAGCAGAAATGGGAGATACCCATAGGACAGAGGTGACTTTGCAATCTTCATGTCAGATGACTATAAAGCTGCTGCAAGGACATCAATTAACATTGTCACAAAAAACCCCCCCATAGTTCTCTTACCTTGGTCAGATATGATTGGTAATTTATGCTTTGCCTAAGCTGGTGTCTTCTTGCACTCTTCTTTAAAAATGCTGCTGAAGTAGTGAGAGTAGAAGCAGTAACACAAAGGGTGTTTGAAGAAGAGGTGAATGTTGTTTCCCTGTGTCCTGACTATCTCTATTATCCTGCTTCTCATCCAACTTGGTCTTCTGCTGCTATTCTGTGAATTAATATGTTTGTTTTGATAGTGTGGTTTGGGTTTTTTTAAAAATGAAAATGTTAATAATTTAGTCTTATTTTTGTAATTATTTTGTAACGTACAGCACACTTTTGTTTTGCAAAGTCCCAGTGCCCTGCAGGTGTGTTTCAAAGAATATGTTGTCTGTCTGCTGCCTATTTAGATCACTGTATTTTGGTGCTAGCGTGAAATTACCTGGGAATCTGATCTGATGGATGTATGGTCACTGAGTAATCACTAGGAACTCTCTTATGAAAGTGTCTTCATGTTAATTCCTCGAGGATTTTTTCTGTTGTTTGATTAGTGAAGAACAAAAGATTTTGAACTATGATTTATTGTAAATGTAGAGCCAAAAGGATATTTTCATGAGAAGCAACAGCTGGTGTGTCTGAATACACTTTTGAGGCAAATAATTTTGTGGTGTAAACAAATGAAGAACTTTTTTCATTTAATATTTAAGTATACAACATGATGTGAAATGTATGTTTTTTTCTATTTGCTACTTTTAAAGTGGTGGTTGTAATTTTAACTTGGAACTTACTTTCCTTAAATTTATACGGCATGCTGACATTTTGGAACCTTTGAAATCTAATGTTCATACTTTACTTCTAATATGTTACTTGCCTTTCATGACATGTACCCTAATGTTTGTGAATTTGGAAGTTCTTTTTGTTTAAGATCCTTCAGGAAAATGAGATAATGCTTGAAACAACTTCAGTAGCCCTTGGGCTAGAAATAGACACATTGATTAATATGATTAATACTGTTGGTATCTTACAGCTGTTGTTTCTGAGTCACTTCTGCTTTCTACTAGTGTTCTAATTAGTGCTTTTCTTTCTGATACAACAGAAGTTCAAGACTTCTGTGCATAGTACGAACTGAAGCATTCGCAGTATTTGACGAATTGCCAAATATGAAAACTTTATAATTCAACAAATAAAATTGGAATTACTTATTGGCTTTTCTTGTTTTAGTTTAATATTATGAGTTCATGTTGAGAGTTGATACTGGCTTCCATCACTTCATAATTTTATCAATAAATTTTAAAATATAAGGAATCCAACATAAAAGTGTTGTAGAGCACACATATAATAACTAATGTAATTAGTTATTGCTAATAGATGAAGTCTGTTTCCCAGAACGGAGGAAAGCCAAAGACTGCAGTAACAGAATCGTTCTTCTTATCCCTTTTATGTATTATGTAGATATGATATGATTGAGGTGCAAGTCGAAGTACTAAAGATAGCCAGGAAAATGTTTGGAATGATTTAAGCTAATAATTAGGTAGTTGGCAGGATGAAAGTTTGTTCCTTTATTTTAGATGTGACTTTCAAGAATGCTTCATTTTCAGTTAATTAAGGGCAGAGTAAAGCTCCGTGAAGCTAAGATCACTTCTTTCTCGCCTGACTTGTGATACTGGCTAAGTTTTAAATAATGTAGAAACAAATTTTAGTGTGAAAAGGAAAATACAGCTAAAAATGATATATTGTGTGTATAAAACTTGTTTTTATTACCATTTTAATGCTTATTTCTAAAGGTATAACTCTAAAACCACTGTCACACAAGATTGTTGCTCTTGAATTCTGGTCTTTTCTTTTCTTTGCTGCACTAGAAAATCTTACCCATTGTTGAAGTGAAATCCATTGCATTTTAGCAGATTATGTACACTGTAGCACAAGTAACTTGAACATCTCTATGTTTCCTCCTAATAAGCACAACTATGAGTGATCAACTGTAAGACAAATGGCTGGTTCTGACACTTCTTGTAAAGTCTTGGATTTCTCAAGTGATACTGGCAGTTGATACCAAGTGAGGCTTTTGTGATGAGGATTTATTACTTTAATATTTATAAAAACCTCTGTTTAGGCACTATATGTTAATGGTTTGCAGCCTTTATTAACCCAGTTGGGATTCAAGGTATTGATGTAAATAATTCCAGTAGTCCCTCTGAGTCACAGAATCAGGTTGGAAAAGACTTCTGAGATCATAGAGTCCAACCTGTGACCTGATACCACCATGTCAGCTAGACCATGGCACTAAGTGCCACATCCAGTCTTTCCTTAAACACCTCTAAACACTTCCAGGAATGGTGACTTCACCACCTCACTGGGCAGTCCACTCCAGTGCCTAATCACCATTTCTGTGAAGAAATTCCTCCTAGTGTCCAACCTAACTTCATCTGATGCAGCTTGAGACTGTCCTCTTGTCCTATCACTAGTTGCCTGGGATAAGAGGCTGACCCCCACCTGGCTACAAACCTCCTTTTCAGTTGTTTGGTTCCTGTAGAAAATTTGATTTAAATTAGCATTGGTGATAGAGCCTCTACTAGTTTTAGTCATTACTTCTTTGGTGTCATGGTTCAAAGAAAGCAAATACAGGTCATTATCAATATAGATTTTTATTTAATTGATTTTTCTAATCGATATACATGCCAGAATTTTTTTGTGTTGATTTAGAACATTCTGCATGTGTAACTTGCTAAGTTGTGTGAATAAGTCTGCTGTTGTTAAATGGTGCATTTTAAAAAGGCAATGATCACTTTTGCTTGGTCATGATTTGGAACAATATCTAGAAATAAAGGGCTTTGACTCCCTATCCCTTCTTGTCCTTGCAGTAATAAGCAGTTGAATGCTAACTCTTCATAGAAGGACACTCCTTTTTTGTAGAAAAATGTGTATGTACTTTCTGAGAACAGTCAACCCTACTTTTTGTCCTTTGCTACTTGATTGAATGCCTTAAGGAGTTCTGGATGACAATAAAAATGATGTCCTTGATTTAGAAAAAAATCACAAACCAAACCATTGAGCTGCAGAGGAAATTAAATATAAGGTGAGAAATTTTTTAGGTACTGTATGTAACATTCATGGACTATTTAACATATACTGTTCCTTTTTTTGCCATCTGTGTTCTTTTAAAGACTTCCCGGTTTAGATCACTTCCTGTGAAAAAGTTATCTCTAGACAGATTGGAGGCTTCTGCAGTGTTTGTGAAGTACTTGGCTTCAGTGCAGTGCTTTCGGTACTATTTGTGGTATTAGGGAAAATGTGTGTTTGCTTCAAATATAAATTCTTTGAACGCTCCGTTTTATGCATCCTCCCAAAATTTCGAGTTTCCTGCAATCTCTCTTACTTTCAAGGGATCACTAATTAAATCACAGTTCTCCATGTAACACTGCCTTCTCAGTCATGTTAAGATCTTACTAATCAGTAAAAAGTTACTCTTTCTCACTGTATTGAACCTGTTTTTATTTTCCTCACTGAACTTGAAGCTTTGCAGTATTGATCCTTTACAAGTGCCCTTCATGACCATTTGTTTTGGAAATCATTCACCAGAAGGGCTTTTCTGGATTGAATCCATCTTTCCTATTTAGGATATCCTGTGGTATCAGAATAAGTACATTTTCTTTATTCCTTTGTGGTTTTCTTCTGTTGCTGTGTTTTGGTCTTCATACTGTGGTTTGTCAGGTTGGTGATAGTCTGTGCTTAAAATGTTCATCTACGCTTCATGTCTTGGAGAAATCGAATTAAATCTCATTCATTGTGCCTTACTTGTCACCTTTTTTGTTGTTGTTTTTCTTGTAAGAAAAAACTGTTGCTGTTTATTTCTTCTGTTTGTTTCAAGTAAGGGATTGAAAATGTCATCTGTTCACATATTCTGTGAAGTTTGCACACGTTTATATATCTGTAAATGGTACCAATGTTAGTATAGCTTTTTGACATCCATGAGTACTTAAAAATCTGCATGAATGCAACTGTTAACTTCAAATGTATGATTAAAAAATATGGGAGGAAGAATCCTAACCCCTTACTGATTAGGACAGCATATATTCTATATGAATCTGTTTGCATTATGAAAACTTATGTGCCTAGTGCTCCTATTTGGTTGGTTTTTTTTCTCTTGTGGTGTGAACAAATGTTCTTAATATCAGAAAAAAAATGTGATTTCCTTGGCAGTCTAACTACATTTCCAATTGATTCATATTCCTTACTTGTATATTAATTAATAAAATTTCTAAGCAAAGTGATTACTCTGAAACCTGTCTAAATATTAGTTTTTCCACCACTTTGCATTTTTATTTTAATTTGTGTATTCTTGCATCATATGAGTTTCTTTTTCTATGTTTCCTGATAGGACATATCATGGTGGATATAGACCAAGAAGGCAAGATTTTTCTTTGTTATATGATCTAACCTGATGTTCAGTAATTCAATACTAACTCTTCACAGAAGGACACTTTTTTGGTAGAAAAAGATGCATGTATTTTCAGAGAACAGTCAACTCCAGTTTTTGTCCTTTGCTACTTGATTGATGTTGAAAATGTACTTTAAATATTATTGTCTGATGATAGGCTGTAGTATATGAACAACTACAAATAACAGCAAATTATGAGATTATCAAACTGTATCCATTTGCCAGCTTGTTGAAGAAAAACAACTGCTATGTGGTTATACAAATAATTGCTGTAGTGTTTTGTGGTAGCTTGGAGAAAAATTAACACCAAGTGCTCTGCTTTTTATCCCCTTGTATGTTTTTATGAGGGTACTGAAAATATTTTCTAATTGCCAGGATTGTTTATGCACACTGCGAGTAACGAATAGCCCTGTCAAGGTAGGCATTTAAAAATCTGCAGGATCCAAAACATTATGGTTTTTAATTATTTTTTTTATCACTATCTAAAACATTATTTTTAAAAGCCCAGAGCAGTATTTATAGCTGTCTCTATTTTTCTCCAGGATTAGAAAAGACATGAGATGTCTTGCCCTCAGCTTTTCCTTCACTCCTTTGCAGGTAACTAATCTGTAGTCATACTGACTTGGACAAGTCAGTCCCTGATAAATATTTGAGATTTCCTGCTGAGGTGACTTAGAACGCTTAGTCTGCATTGACATGAAAAGAATTCTGCCAGCCATACTAAAAATCACATTCTCACCAAAGTATTTGATAAACAGCAAGTGTGAAATCTAAATGTGAGGAAATAAATACAAAGAGCAGGATGTTCAAGGGAAAAAAAATGTATTATTATTCTTACAATTCTAAATTTTTTATTTTTTTTTTTGAGAGCAGAATTTGAGTTTCACTCAAACTGTCAGCAGAATGAATTTCAGTAATTAAAATTCCTATTGTCTACTTTAGGCATGAAAAGGTTTTTGTTGTTGTCATGGTGACAGATGAATGACAACCTCAGAGTGAGTAATTGCTACTGAGAGCTCCATTATGAACATTTGCAATATTTCAGAAAGGATTTCAGGACAAAATAGGATATCATTACTGGGCTTTCCAAACGTGTTTTTTTAGCCTCATTTTTTGTGTAAAGAAAGTGTCTAGGTGACTTTGGTTAAGAAGGTTCTTTTTAAGAACCATATGAAATATCACTACTAATTGCTTCTTCTCCCCATGCTCTCATGAGAAGGGCCAAATTCACAGGAACTATTAGCTGATGGAGTGGGGTAGACTTTGCAGTACCCTGCAGGTCCTGTGTGTTGAATTGTTCTCTAACTCTCTTCTCTTTTACAGCAGGGATGTGTACATGTTTCACCCTAGAAAGTGCATTTGTGTGCATACGTGTACAGTCTGTATATATAATGCATTTACTGCTTTGTGATGATTTGTCGTGTGTTTCAGACGATAAATTAGATCATTTGTGAAAACAATACTATGGGATTATAAAGATGTTATTACATTTACAAAACTTTTTGTAAATTACTTTTTGGAAAGTGTTGGAAAAGTCAGTTTAACTGAGTTCTACTTGCTCTTCAGAGCTGAAGAGGTTGCTGTGAATCCCATTTCTGAATAGTGGAAGTTATACACTCAGCAAGGGAAGTTCTGCATTCTTGATTTTTACAGTCTCCAGTGCTTTTACCCTTATAAATTCTGTGATTTTAAGAACGTTGAGGAAAGTAAGATTTACAAGGTATAAGGGTGTTTGTAATTTGCATTAGGTAGTACTGCACTGAAGTGTGTGTTTGTCTCAAAACACTGTATGCAACAGTAATCCTTGTCACCACATACCTGGTTTTCAAGTATAAGATACTTTCTTAAGTTCTGAGAGTTGTTTCAGGTGAAATATTTTAATTCCTGAAGGTCATTACTGTGCATTCAAGTGGCTACCTGAGTTCATGTTCTTCTTACTGATGGTAAACATTTATGGTAGCTTACTGATATATCAGCTGATTGTAAGCTGAATTGAGAGTTTTTCTTGGATTTTTACTGGTATGATTTGATACCTTTATTACATGAGCACGTTACAATCAAAACCTACATGCTGCTCCTAAATATGCAAAAGATTAACTTTTTGAATTTTAAGAATTTTAATCTTCAGGAAATTTGTCTAACTTTGGACGTGTCTAGAGCCCAAAAGTGAAAATCTCAAGTATGCATGTGTGCTCAGACATGCACATATTTGACATTTATATGTCTTTATACATATATATCTATAAAAGTACAAAAAAAAAGTATCTGTAAACATATCTTTTTGTGGGGAATAATTTTAATTTTTGGTTTTGGCCGCATAGTAGTTCAGGAAACCTTGTAAACCTTACTTTCTGCAGACTGTCACTAAAAGAATTGGGGAGCTGAAGGACTATTGTGTGTGTGGAGGAAAACTCTGTTGAGACTATGCAATGAAATTTTCTCCATAACCATGAATTTGACCAAATTGGTCAGATTTTTCTCAGAGGTGATGAAATATCTTAGATCTGAACTGTGCTTGGTAAACCCTGACAGGATTTGATTTCATTTGCTAAAGAATAAGTGAACTGGGGATGTTTAAAGTATTTTTTTCTTTTTGCTTCTGGTTCATAACTTTGAGCTCAGTCATTCATAACATGTTCTTACTTGAAAGGCACTGTTTGAAAATGAGGTTAAATACATTACATTGAGAGCACTGAAGTGTTTTTTTGCTGCATTGTAAGTTTTAAGTATCACTGTTTTCTGTATATTCCCTAAGTAGACTTACACTTTCCAATATTACCACTCTCTCTTTTAACTCATCCTGGGAGTAATGATTCGTAAGATGTCTTGTTGCAAAAGCGGCGCATAAGAATCCTTTACAGACCTACAAAAGGAGATGTACTGCTTGGTGTCCACTAATGTTAGTTCTGCAAACACTGAGAAGCGTTAGTTGTCCCATTTGAAGTGTATGTAAACTAAGCATGTCTTTAATCAAATTTTGTATTGTAGTAAGTAAATGACATCTCATTTTTTTCAGGTTTCATCTTTATGGATAAAACCTTAAAAATCTTGGTGTTTGTGATGTTTGTCTATGAAATAATTTGAATTTTATCAATGCTATAATTTAGATTCTCAGCTGATACCATTGCTATGTCTGAACTATGCAAAGGGCATTATTGCATTGTTGTAAAGGTCTTGCTGTTCCTTGAAACTTGCTGCTTCTGTCACTGCAGATATTTTTCCTTCCTAATGAAGGTAATACACTTTCTGATTAATTATTTAAACGTTATTTTGTTTGTTTGTTTTAAACTGTTTTGTACTTGTGTGTTTTATTTTCTTACTTGCAGAAATACCTCTGGTACTATAGTCATAGTGGCCCTTATAAATTCCATTAAGGGAGTTTTTAGTGCGATGAGTCACTTCTAGGCATTTTCATTCAAACAATGTACAGAGTCTGGTTCAGAAAATACAATAGCTTATTCTGTTCTCATATACAGAGAAGAGAATGCACACGGAAGTTTGTCACTTAAAGAAAAATAAATGGAAGTATATCACAGTAGTTTCTTTTTATATGATGAATATATGCAATATGAAGCAAAACTGGTTTGTGATCCAGTCAGAAAACAATGTGATCTTTGCCTTTTGTGTAAAATAACCATATTTCACATTGGGAAATGCTAATAAGAGCCTATAACTTGTACTTAATTTTTTAGTCCTCTGCAGGAAATCTGCTTCTTGGCAGTTAAAATAATGCCAAGACTTAGACACTTAACTACAGAAATATTAGATGGACAGAAGCGTGCACAAACCAAGAGAAATTGGCATCTTACGAGTTCTACCTTAATCTGTACTCTACTACCTGCATTGGAGTAATTCTTAATTTATGACCAGGAAGTGTTACCTACTAAAATTCAGATTTTTTGGATGTTTACGTAAATTATATGGATTTAGTTGTAATAAATGTTGTTCATGCTTTTTAAAAGTATTAGCTGTTAAAATTTGTTCTTAGAAACTCCACAGTGGAAATACAGAGATGCTGTAGTACTGTTTTCTCTCTTTGGTCATTCTGGCTTTTCAGTAGCAAGAAAATGTTTGTGAATGGAAACAGCTTAATATGTAAAATGGTATTCCTGATAGAGATGAAGAAAATAGAATAAGGAAGAGAGAGTGTGCCAGAGTAATGTTATTTTGTAACTCAGGGGCTTACCTTCTATTTCTCTCTGTTCATTTTGGTGCCAGCTTGTTGCAGAGGTCTGATAGTTCTCTGTGAATGAAGAGTGTGAAAAGTTAGTGGAAAATATTCCTAAGAAAGGTTGAGATGGATGTATCTTTAACTTTAGCTGGTTTCCGGGAGATAAAATATGTCTCTGCTGTCTGTGCTTCTAGTTCAGGGCTTCTGTAGTGACCACAGTGCTTTGACAGGCTGTTTGGACTAAAAGTAATGCACAGGGAAAATTCTGCTGGAAGGTGAAGAGTTTAGAGACATTAGGGGTAGAAGAGCCTGAAGCAATACGTGCACAGCATTGTTACAGTGTTTGGATATAGGAGTGTCTGAAGCTTATTTACAAAATAATACTGTAAATACAGGCCCTGAGAAGATTTTAAATGAAAAGTTTTCCAAAAGTCTACTGTATTATGGAGTTTGCAGTAAAAGTGGTGTTGTGAAGTCTGAATTGAGAATCGCATTTTAATTATTTCCTGAAAAATCTGCTAATTGATACCGTTGAGATTTAATTTATAGACACAGCTGCTGCTGCTAATGCCCCACATTCAGCATTCTGAATATCTGCATTTTAAATGGCTGCTTAATTTGGTATCTCATAGGTCACTACTTTGGTTTAGATTTTTGAATTTATGAATATATAGTGATCTTGATTGTAAAAGTTGCGTAATTATACATTAATATAACTTATATGGTTATAATGTGATTATAATATTGTTACATGTTAGTTATTTTGTGAAGAGGATGGGATAATTCTTTTAAGAACTGGAACTACCTGTACTTCCAGCCCCAGGGAACAGTTGGGAACTCAAGAAACAGAAGAGAACATCCCAGTTTCAGAGGATTAGGAAGCAAGGAAAATCCCTGCAGTGCTTATATGACTTTCTTCAGTTGCTGGAATTTTGCTCGCCTGAGGGAAAGTCCTGTGACCTGAGCTGTGTGTGTTGCAATATCATGTGCCTGTTGAAGGACATACAGATTTTTGCTAGTCCAGTCTCTCATAAGGTGCTTTTAGGTACTAGTTGATTTCTCAGCTCTGATGATAGTTTTCCTGTAATAGAACCAGAATTCTCATGAACCTTTTTGTTTCCTTCAGTGGCAACTGCATAGAATTCATTTTGTTGTGGGCATTCAGCATTTTGCCACCCTGCGCGCATCCTTCCTGTCCCCTTATATGTACTATTCCTTATTACTCCTGCATCCTCACTCTTGCATCTTTACTCAACTGTTCCCAATGGATGATAGCATAACAAAAAGAGCAGATAAACTTTAAAATCTCTTAACTGCCTTGAAAATTTTGTGAGAAGAGTTTGTGGAACACCTCGTTTATGAACTGTACGTGATGCTTGGACACTTTTATCAAGCGTAGGAAGTCTTGAGCACTCCAGAATGCAGTTGTCATTAATAAGCATATATGCAGACTGTGTTAAGTGAAAATATATTTTAAATGAACTTCATGAAATTTTAGTGGGCAAATTGCACTTGGCAGGTTGAGGGAGGTGATTCTTCCCGTCTGTTCTTGAGACAGAGCTCCCTGCCTGGAGCACTGCATCCAGCTCTGGGGCCCTCAACAAAAGAAAGACATGAACCATCTCAAGTGGGTCCAGAAGAAGGCCATGAAGGTGATCAGAGGGCTGGAGCACCACCTCCATAAACACAGGCTGAGAGAGTTGACATTGATCAGCCTGGAGAAGGGAAGGCTCCAGGGAGACCTTATTGCAGCCGTTGAGTCCTTAAAGGGAACTTAAAGGAAAGATGGGGATGGACTCATTATCAAATGAGTGTGGTGACAGGATGTGAGGCAATGGTTTTAAACTGAAAGAGGGTAGGTTTAGATTAGACATAAGGAAGAAATTCTTTACTGTGAGGGTAGTGAGACACTGGAATAGGTTGCCCAGAGAAGTTGTGGATACCTCATCCCTGGAGTGTTCAAGGCCAGGCTGGGGCTCTGAGCAACCTGGTCTGTTTGGTGGACTAGGCAGGTGTCCCTGCCCATGACAGGGGGGTTGGAAAAAAAATCATCTTTAAGGTCCCTTCCAACTCAACCCATTCCATTCTATGATTCTGTGATAATTTCATTGGAGTGACATTATTTCCCAGACATGCATCCCATGATTTTGACTTGAATGCTATTTTAATAGAACCCAACCGAAAAGTTGTGAAATGTGTGACCTCCAGCTTATGGATTGTGGAGCTGCATTGATGCTGAAACCATGTAATGCTGTAATTATGGATTGAGATAATTTGTGTTCTACACTGACTTTTTAACAGTTACTATGTAGAGTGACAATAGAGGTAATATATACTTCTGGTATTTTAAGTGACCTCTTTATCTATTCTGCCAAATACATAGACATATCAGTTCTACAAGCATGTGACGAGGTCAGGTTGTATAAACTATTAATGCAACTTACAGGACAGTCCTTGAAAAAGTTCAGTTATTCCCTCATATTTATTTGTTGTTTGGCTTACTAATGATTTCATGAAAGATATCTTGTAAGTTGTTTTCTTTTGATAAGCAGTTAGAAATATGGCATCTTGTGTCTTTGATACATGCCACTTGGCATTAGATGAAGGTTCCTTACTTCCAGAAATAGTGTTACATGTCATGGATATGATTATTTCTTTTCTTAGGAATCTGCACTTAACTGTAGCAGGAAATACCTTCAAAATGGGAACGTGGTTCTTACATATGTGATTTTATGAGCAGGGTAAAACCACTTAATAAAAATGGTACATCTGTCTTTTTTCTTCCATTGGATAAACTTCTGGGGAAGACTACAAAGAAACATAACATTATTCTTGGTCCTGCTGTCAAGATTCTTTTTTTTTCGTTTGTTTGTTTCTTTCAGCAAATCTTCAATACAAAATGCAGGGAAGTGGTCTACAATTCACATCAACATCCCTGACTGATTTCTTACTTGTGTTTTCCTTCCCTACAGGGCATGCTGTAGTCACAAAAATCCCTGTTGGAACTTCAATCAGTTACAATGTTTATTTTCTTTAGATCATGTCATTTAAAACAAAATTATAACTGTCTATTTCCAAGCAGAATTCTAGTGGGTTTTTTCTCCCCACAGTAACTCTCAATTTTAATTTTCTAATACATCAACAAAATAGCTTTTGTGTCTGTTTTCTATTTCTCATGCAGCTAAAGTTTACATTCATGTCAGTAGAAGTATTTTAGAGTGAAAACAGGTATGTAAGGAATCTAGAACCTAGATTCCTTAGAAGTGCTAAAAAGTTGGAGCTGTTTTTTCTTAATGGCTTAAGAATACATTGTTTTACTCTGCAACCTGCTGACATCAGAAGGATATAGCATATGCATGCGGTCTTTGCAGAATTTGTGAGCCCTCTGATAGTAATTAAATTCAGAAGCATTAAAGCTTGAAGTCATGGTATATAACATGAGGGCCCCGGAATGCTGGGTAGAAAACAAAGTCTGTGTCATACAAGATAAGAATAATTGATTTATTTTAATTTTCCTAGAGAGCATCTCTTTATTCAGAAATGGGCCATTTTCCTTCGTTTCACTCAGATTTGACAGTAATTTGCATGACAACGTAGCTGTTTCTTTCTAGTGTTGTGCTTTGAGATGAATGGATATTGCCACTCATCACTTCTGGAATTTAATCTGTTGCGTTGGCAGCACTAGCTTAGGTTTAGATTCTTAGATTAGAAGCAAATGTTTTCTGTGACATGTTAGACCAAACTTGATGTTTCAGTGCAGTTATTTATGAGTCACTTGGGTGAGTTAAGTTGATAGCAACTGTGAAGTGAGTAACTGAGCAGAAAGGTTTTGATTAAGTAGTATAGGAAAGTTCATCTCAGAGGGAGGACTTAGATTTGGAGATGCAGCTTTTCAGGTGGCATCGATTGGTTCAGTGTTGAAGTACTCACTGGCAATTTAATCTTGCCAAATAATTTGCTGAACTTGCTTTCTGGGTATGGTAATGCATTGGGCTTCATTATGTTTGTACAGAATCGTATCCTGTTTTGCAGTGTGTTACCTCACAGCTGTGAAAAAGTACACTAATATAAAAGGCAACCACCTTCTTCCCACATCCATACACTTAGTTCTTGAAGTGGAAAGAGAATTGATGTGGCAAAAATGTTGTCTTCAGAATAAAGACAATTTTATGTTGGATACGAATACTTTAAAGAACAAATTTCTATGCACTGGAACAGATTTTCTGTAAATCTGTGAACAATTAATCTTGGAAGGCGGCAATGTGTCTTGTTTATCTAGATTCAGGAATCCCAGCCTGTTCTTGCTTCCTAGCTTTGATGGAATTTTTTTGAAAGGTTGAAGTAGTCCTTTCTACTATTGAAAAACAATGGGTGTTTTGGTTCTATGTGCTACAGTAGCACCCTAAAAGCTGTAAATGAAGTTAAGACTCTAAATTTATAAGCACCTTTTCTCTCTTTTGAAAGTCTAAAATGTTGAAAAAATGGTGATTTTATAAAAATAAGATGACTTGATGGGGTCGTACAAGAAATCTGCTTCAGGGCCAAGATATGAATCCTGATCTCCTGAATCCCAATGTAGTAGTGCCAAAATTATTAACTTTTTAATTCTGTTAATGATGCAGAAAAACTTCAGGTTTTAGAAATCTAGCCACTTTGTTTGCTTTTCTTGTGGGAGAACGCCATTTCTCTGCAAAGACACATTTCCAAGTCACAGTCTAATATCCAAAATAACTAAAATCCATCACTCCATCAATTCAAATTTATGTTTTAGGGACAGTAGATGTTCAGAGAAATGATTTGTGACCTTGATTAGTTTCAACAGTTCTAGTAGCTGACTGGGAGAAATGAAAATGAAGTTAATCTGAAATTAAATTTTTATATGCAGAACATAAGTTTTCAGAAGGAACTAATACAGGATTTGTCCAATTACTTACTGTATTTCCTCTTGCAAAGTTTTGACTTTGTGTAATCAGATAAAGTCCCAGAAAAGGTATGTAAACCAAAACTGAAACAAGCACAAAAAACCAAAACCAAATGGAACAACTGAATCTTCTTTTGCAAATAGTTATATTGCTAGATTAAACATTTATGTAAGCATTTTTTAAAACATTGCACTTTTTCTATAATTAGTAAATTAAGATATAACGGAAGCACTGAAAGCATGAAAAGGTATTGTGCAGCTTGTAATCCTTTTGATAAAGTATATATGCATATGAATACTCATCATGTTGTGCTTGGAGTTTGTTGCATTTTAAAAATTAGCATTAAATAAACCCTTCATACTGTAGGGTTGGTCTGAACTTATCTAGAGTGTCTAGCTCTTAGTCTGGCTCTGCTCAGTCATATGCTTTGGAGAACTTTACTTATGATCTTGTGATATCTGAAGGAGAAAAAAATTTAATTCCCTGAATAGTGAAAGACTGTTTAATATCTGTATTTTCAAGAGATTACAAAGTTTTCTGTAAGTTAAAGATGCACATTTTTCAAAGGCATTCTGTCATCGTATGTGCTGTTAAATAATTACCTAAAGAACAAATATTATTTCATGTGAAGTTACTTCACCTTCACGGCTGCCAGGTTTCAGTCACATGCTTGATAGAGACTATCTTGGCATTGAAAGGACTTAATGCAGGATCTGAAGAAGTTTTTGGAATTTCTTTCAATGTCTAATCCTGCCAGCGCTCCCTGTTCTCACCCCAGGCCTTGTCAGCAACGTGAGAGCTCTCCTGCTGCTAGATTCTCTTGCTTCAGCATCGCCCTTGCCTGTGCCTCGGCTGACGGGGCAAAGCTGAGCAGTGAGACGTGCGGCCCGCAGCGATCCCTGTGAGGTGCCTGTGCTCTGCTCTGGCCCTCTTATTTGACAGCAACAAACAGTGGTGATGCTTTGAGGTCAGAAAGTGAACCGGCACGGGACTGTCCTCACAGGTCGCTGGCCAGCTGGGGGAGATGGCAGAGAACTAGTCCTTGTATTACAAAGGTGAGAGGTGGGTGTTACTGCAGATCATTTGGCTGAGGTCTGATTTAAGACACTGACACTGTTGTGGAGCTGTGTAGGCTGTGAAAGTCCTGGCGATAAAGCAGCAGCAGCAGCAGTGCTGTTGTGCTCTGGAAGGTGTCATCTGCACTGGCTTCACTTTTCTGAGAATGGAGGGCTCTGCTGGGGGCTTCAGTACTGTGGAGCTACAGGACAAGAAGCAGGCAAAGAGACTGTAACATGCTGCTCAAGTGGCCTAGGAGGAATGTAGCTGATAGCTCCACTATATATAGTGGTGTACTAGAAGCTGTCTCTTGGATGAGTTTTGCTGCAGCCTTGCTCCCTGAGGCAAAGGAGGCTGATTTCGTCCTTGTTGGCTGTTGACAATTTAGCAGTTTTATGTGGCTGTTGACTTCCAGGCTTATTGTGAAAGGTGGCGATTGCTTCATCTTTCCAGTTACTTTAAAAAATAATAACACTCCTCATGTTTAACGAAGGAGTTTTCGTCTTCTCCAGTGGGATGTGGTGGTTTCACAGTGAGTGTCATTCAGAACTGATTGTGAAGCTGTGTGCTGCCCCAGAAGGCTGCATGCTATCCAACAATGCATATTGATGTTTGCTGATATAAATGAAACCTCTGAACTACTTCACAGAAAACCAACAAAGTAGCTTTAAAAGTGTGTTTGCTAGCTAACTAAAGCAGTTTTTGACACGGGAAGAGTGAAAATGTGTTTCTTTGTACATTCCTTATGCTATTTTCCTTAGCCAGTAGATCTTCATGTTGACATCAGTTGTGTGAAGCCTGGACTTTTTCTGAGCAGATAGTTTGGGCATTGTTAATATGTCTACTTAGTGGCATTAAGAAAATGCAGATGATTCTTCTGTGGCTAGGTAGTTTTCACTCTTGTCACAGCTGTCTGATTGTATTTTATTTTAATATTTTATTCTCAAATTTTCACCTTCTGATAGTACTGTGTGTTGACTCAAGAAATTTAACACAGGATGTGATTTTATGAGTTTCTTAAATTTGATTTATGTTTGGTTCACATACTTAGATATTCAATATACTAAACTCAGCATAACTTATGCCAGTAAAGTAAATTGTTATTAACCAGTTGCTGTTGGTTATATTGTGACTTGACGTGCTTTGATTACATAGTGGGGAGTTGGGGGTTGGGGAGGAGACACTGGATGACTGAAAATAGTTCTGGAGAATTAGTTCACTGATTTGTGTTTAGCAAAGAAAATTCTGGAATTACACACACCAAAATAGTTCATTTTCAAAACAGTTTACTTGGCTTTTTTCGTTGAGTAAAATAATGAGTATTAAAGCAGAGATGTTTTAAAGATTGGAACTGTTTAGTGCAATGTTGAAGTTATTAATATATTAATGATTGCATTTTTTCTTCTTTGTATAAATGCTGTCTAGTAATGTTATTTATATTGTAGCATATTTTCCAGTCTATAGATGCCAAAAAGAATACTTTAATTCTGCAGCAACATTTCAATGGATTGTTTGGAAATGTCTGAGTTGTTTGTCTGCTTATCTGGCTTGGGACCACTGAGTATTTCTACATCTCTGTAAGGACTAGTTATCTCTAGGTTATTTCTTTGGGCAAGTTAGTCTGAAACTGTCAGCTTCAGATTGCTATATATTGATATAGCTACATATTTACATATTTATATAGCTATAAATACCTCCTCCCCTTTTTTTTTGTAGCTGATGAGCTTTTTGTTGAATTTAAAAGATATTTCTGGAAAATTTATAAACTGTGCATAATCTAAAAATATAATCTTCCATGTCTGTTTTACAGTTCCAATCCCTAAAATATTAATCTGAAATTGGTTTTAGGCTATGAATCATAGTGGGTTTCTTACTGCACAGTGGGGTAACTTGTATGATGAAAACATTTGAGTAAATAACATTTTACAAAAGGTTTATCTGCTTTATAGCTTTGGTCTCAGAACCATTTTATATGAGGTAGTAAAGGGTGTGATTAATACACGGTAACTTAATCATACTGTATTGATTAATGTGACTGGAAAAAAATATTTTTAAGAGATGCTAGTCTCTGACAGTGCAAATAACCCCTTCCTGTAATCTTTGAAGTTTTATTTAATGGCAGTGTCACCTATGATGTGTTTGGGGTTTTTTCCCTCCCTGGTAGGGATCAGTGTGCAGGTGTCATGCAGGGGTGCTGTGGGGCCGGGCTTTGGGCCATGTGTCTGAGGTCTGCACCATGTGCAGGAGGGAAGAAAGGCCCAGAAAGGAGGGATAATGAAGTTCTGCTAGGAATGGCTCCCAGTGCCCCAGTGTAAGAGCTGGTTAAGGAGCCTGCTCTTGGTTCTAACTGTGGAGTGTAAATTGGGCTCTGTGTGTGACTTACGACTGTGTTCTGTGAACGGATGCTGCTGTCACAGCTCTTGAACCTGTCAGTGTTTCAGTGCTGTAGGTGCTGGGCTGCTTTGGAAAGGAAAGTAACCTTTGTATAATTCATAGCTTTGAAGAGTCAGTCTGAAAAGCTCCATTAATTTATACCTGTTGCTCTAGGCAAGATGATCTTGTGTTACCAATCTTCTCTCAAGCAAAAGCTTGATATTAAGGGCCCTTCAGGACTACTGTAGTCCATTTAATATTTAAGATTTTATACGAAAAATATTTTACAAATGCATTTAAATTTGGAGGAGATGCATTACATTTTATTCAGTACAGTGAGTTGAGAGATTGGGGAAGGAAGAACTCCTTTAAAACAGTCAGGAATTACACAGACCAGAAGAAATAACTTCATTGCTGTAATTTTTTACTTTTTTGGTGTAAGCTGCAGATGAATAGAGTTTGAAGTGTTTCAGAGTTAACCACAAGATAGGCTGGAACAGTTTGCTACTAATGAAGGAACTTTTATTAATATATATGCCAGTAAACAGCTAACCCACAAGAATAGGTGTGCTCTGTGGGAATTGTGGTTTCTTCATATTAAACATGATTTCAGAAAATACAATGGTAATATCCTTGTTTATTCTTTAGCTTGGTGTCTGAAGGGATTGAGGTTTGTAGGATTACAGTCAATACTAGTATTGTGAAGCTGTGGAGGACATAGGTAGGGCTAGAGAGGGACAGAGCCAGACTCATGCGTGTTTTGAATGACCTTAGCTGCAGGAAAAGCTTTGGATGGAAAATGTGTCCTATTGGATATAAAGCACAGAACCACAGGAACCCAACCTGTATAAATTATCTTCTTTCATGGAATATTTATTAAGAGAATGTAAATGGGCTTTGGATTTAATTATTTGTTGAAGAAGTTAATTAATGGTGTTATTGAAGTTTGAAAGAAACCAGGTTTTAATGCTATTTTGAGTTTTTCTTCCTAAATGATGTGGAGTTTTTGCATTATTAGCAAAATCTGTTCTGCAAAACTTTCTTGTTTGATTTGGGTTTTGTTTGTGGGGGCTTTTTGGTTTTGTGGTAGAATTAGGAACTATACCCAACCTTACGCTTGTTGGACAACTTGTATTGGATGAGACATCAGGTCTCTAGTGCAACCTCCTGCTCAGAGCAAGGTCAGTGGTGAGGTCAGACAGGGTTTCTCAGTTCTTCCTCCACTCTAGTATTGAAAACTTCCAGCCTCTCTGGGCAACCTGTTCCAGTGCTTTGCCATCCTCACAGTACATATTCGTATCCTCAAGGTGAAAAAGCTTCTCCTATGAGCAGTCTGAAAGTCTTGCATTTCATTTTACACCTCTCTCCCGTACTCCCATCATCTACTACTATAAAGAGACTTCTTGATTATGTCCTGGCAGGAGACAGGGCTCCTTCAGCCTCTCCTCACACAGCAGGTGCTCCTTACCATTTTGGTGCCCCTCTGCTGAACTCGCTTTAGTTTGTTGATGCCCTTTCCTGTATGAGGAGGTCCAAAATTGGATTCAGTATTGTAGATTGTAACCCTGAGAGAACTTGATGGATACCAGCTATTCTTTAATTCCATTCTGGACACTTGTGATTTTGTAAAGAGGCAGTACTTGATTAAAACTCCGTTTTCATGGTATAGGTTGTGTAGATAAAGCATTTCTGCTTTATGGAGAGGGGAAAAGGGCAGTGTGTTTCTACGTTGTCTGAGGGCACACAAGGTCGCAGTCTGCAGTATTGTCCTCTGATAATCACTTTTTTTTGTATTATGCATTAAATTCAGTAAGTAATAAATCAGAGGCGCATTTGCTTTAAGTTAAAATTGATCACTGTTTTGAGGTTATATGTCTTATGTGACAGTGGAATGGAGTTTCGAAATCTATTTTATCCAGTTTTTATAGCTGTTGCATTGTTTCAGCTTTCTGCACTGTATGGCTTGTTACTTAGATGAAAACTGGATGCTGGAAAACTCATTTTTGCTTTCATGTTTAGAGCAATGTGGATTGTGTTGTCCTTTATCATGCAAGTCTTCCCATCAAAGTAAAATATGCTCAACTAGGACTAACGAGGGGTTTCAGCCTCCTTTGGTATATTTAGATGCTATGTATGTGAACACCTCTTCTATTTTAACCAGTTTTGTTATGACTTACAACTTGAGATGTATAATATTTTTGTGTAAAGCTTCTCTTAAATACTCTTTCCACACCAGTATGCTTATGTGGCAATGCTTGTTGGGTGCCTTCCTCACTAAACTCTTTAAATTATGGTCGATGTTGGAATATAAGAGTGCTGCTTTTACCCAGGGTGCTTTAGTCATATTACTTAATGATATCACCACTTTCTTTTTTATTAGAGAATGAATTTATTATTTAGTTTGTGTACCAGATCCAGAAGAAATAAATAATGTGACGTGTTGCTCTCTGTGTGCTGTTTCCGTGTGTCAGGATTGGTTTATGGCAGCATTTTTTTTAGAACTGTTCTGCAGCCCTGCTTCTGTAATGTGGTTATATTGTTTTCTTCTTTGTGTAAGGCTATACAGCAAATGCTGCTGAATGTGTTGGACAGAACTGAGTAGTGGAAAAATTTTAAGTTGCTGCTTTCCTATAACACCAATGACCTCCGGTGGAAAAGCACACACCTCCGTGCTTCCCAAAATCTTTGGTTGAAAAAAGTACTTGCCTTTGCCTTGAAAGATTCCATCAGACTACATCTGTCTAAGGAGTTTCTGCATCTGTTGGACTGCTGGGATTGTCCCATTGTCCCAACCATTTAATCCTATGGAAGCTGAAGTGTTTTACATCATTGCAGAAACATCTGTGCCAGCATTGGAGATGAGAAGGATTTGTGTGCCCATATAATGCCAGATACACATATACATATATATATATGTCTGCATACAAATATATGTATGTATAAATCACCAGTACATGTATTTAACTGTTGGACCTACTCCTGTTTCCATTTCAAACTTTCTTGTTTTGGCTTAGATGTTGTTAGATGTGATATTTGTAAGGAATGTACAACCTATGGGGTCTGCTGTTCATTTTGTGACATTGGTGACATTTCATTGTCACTAAAAGTCAAGATTGTTTTTGTTAGGTAGCAAAGTTGCAAATTAGATAGATAGTTTTGAAGATAGTGCATTTTGTTTTGGGGGTTTAAGGAGAATTGTCTGATTACCTTCGAATACTTTAGTGGGAAAGAAAGAAACAGTCCTAAGTGAGTTCCAAGCCTGAATTAAGATAATGTGATACAGTAACTTGATCTTCTACCTTTTAATTTTAATTTGCTGTTATCAGAGTTTTTTAATTTAATTTTTGATTTTGAAGGCAAGGATTGTGATTTTTCTGAAACAGCGAAAGTAAGGAAATAGAATCAAATTTGTGTTTTCTAAATGTTTCCTTGTCTTCAGGACTAACATGTTTTTTTCCCTTAATTTCAAGTTCCCTGAATGTGTTTTTTTTGTGAGTTAATAAAATTCTGATGGTGTCTCATGATATGCATCGAAAGGATTTGTGAATCAGCAGATGACTTCAGCCTGTATTACTCATGGAAATCTGTGTCGATCCTGTGATGACAGTGTATTCATCCTCTTATCAGTACTTATAATGACTGAAAATACTTTCAGTGATTCTGTGGCATTTTCCATATTAGCTTGCCACTGTTTTATTAGATCTGTTTTTGAAAGCATGTTCATTAACAAAATCCTTCCTGCTGATACTACTATTAGATAGTATAAATTATCTTTGGTACTTCATTAAGACAGGAAAAAATAATTTTTTCAGTTCCAAAGAAACTTGCAGTTCCTTTTTAACCTCACCATTAGTGAACTGGGTAGAAGGACAACACAATGTGACAGCGTGACTGTCTGTTTACTGTTAGTTTCAAACATTAATAAGATGTTTTATTCTTGTCTGCACGCTTTTACAAGAAGTGAAAATATAATAAAATCTGATCAACTTGTCCCCTTTATCTGTCTTCATAAGCACAGACTCTTGTGTTGACTGATAGTAGTCACAGACATAGTAGCTCAAGATAGTTGTAGAATTGTATTCTGACTAAACAGCTAAACACTTGTGAATTCTCAGGGGGGATGTAAAATTTGAGAGAATCACTTCTACTCTGTGATTATTATGCACTAGTTCCTAGATTAAGATGCTGATTAAATTGTATGAGGAGGTGAAATTTAGACTTTATGAAAGTCTTCTAGCCACTAATTACAGGATTTTACTGCTACTCTGAGGATACACTTTTACTATTTTAAACTGTGGATAATGTTTGATGTGTTGAAAAGATGAAGTTTTGTGTGCACGCAGCTTGTAGTGGGTGCTTTTGCTTGTGTAGTGTATTACACTGTGTTTTTCTTCCAGTAATATTACTTACACAGCTTTGAGGGCACTGTTTTTCTTGGACTATTTATTGATACTTGTTCTAACTAATTCTAAAAGCCAATATCCAAAAGATAATCAGAAGGCACTGCTGAAACTGTTTTGAAGCTGTTGATGTATTTGAGAAATATGTTATGAAGGAAAGCAAACTATGCCTGTTTTTTTGCCTGGTTAGATACAAGCACTTTCTCCTACTTGGAGTAACAACCTGCTGGCTGAACAGTGGTTCTTCACTGCACGAGTTCTTCTATCAGCTGCACCCACACCAGAAACTCCCACAGAAGTGTGGGTGCCCACCCATAACAATCATCACCATTTGGGGTATTGAGCATAAAGGGGTTTATGTTTATCTTGGCTTGCAGGTAAGTCAAGTAAAGGAGTCAGCCTACCTTGAAAATAAATGGTGTACAAGTGGCTCCTAATAATTTATAGGACAGTCTGTCCAATGACAACATGAATTTTTCTCGCAACCTATAAATTTGTTGTTAATGTGATGTAGAGTCAATCAATAATTGATTCACACATTTCAAGGTTCATCTGCCTGGGCATTTAAATTACTCCAGAGGCAATCTGTAAGCTTGCTTGACTTCAAATGAAAGGTCATCAGCATCACTCATGTCCAAAAATTAATAATTAGAACTTGGCTTTGACTCAAATACAAAATGAACTGAAGTCATGTTAATTATGAGTTCTGCAAAAGCATCCATGCAAGAAAAAGTGCCTGCCTGTGTCAATTATATTATAGAATTGGAGACTGGATTGTAGTTGTATGGTTTTCTTGTGTTAAAATCAGTTAAATTTTATCATACTATAGGTTAGTTTAGTGCAAGCAAGTGATAGGCAGCGTTAAATTTGCAGACTTGCTTAATGAACACCTGAGCAATGTTTTAGGCTGCATTTGGATGGTGAGCAGTAAGGTGCTATCTAAGGATAGACATGTCTGTCTGTCTGCACTCCCACCCAGCCAGCAGGAGCGTAACAACTTCCCGTTTTTAAGGTTATCTGTTATCTGGTTCCACCCCCACACCTGAACCCAGAGCCAGCTTAGAAGTGACATTAGCTGCTCAAGCAGCATGACTTCACGTGGGGCTCAGGTTAGCCAGGTGTATTCATTTTGTTTACATCTTGAAGGTCTTGAGTCTTTCTAAACTGCTTTAGTAAATCTGTCTTAAGACAGTGGGCGACTGTCAGTTCTTACACTGGTAAATGTTGTGTACACATGCTGTGAAATAATAGAATTTGTGTTGAGGTATCTAATTAAAAAGAAACGTGTTTAAACTCTGATTCCATTATGAAGGGTGTGAGTCTTAACTGTTACAAACCAACAGCAATCCTTGGAAAATGGTGTTCTGTAACTTTGAAGTTCAGAATTACTTCTAACAGTCTGTAGTGTAATTTAATAATGCTGGTAGTGGTAGATGCTAATGAATGTCATTTTTGTGTGGATTTTTCATGTTTTTATACTTGCTTTGGTTTGGTGACTCTGTTGATCAGTATTTGTACAAAATCAGAATAATACAAAACTGTTAGAATTAGGTTGCTAGGAAAAAATGCTGTATTTTCTCACACAGAAAATTTGTAACATTGCTAGAAAAGTTATCTTGGCATTTCAAATGTGTGGTGGTGTACTAATACAAATTTCAAAGCATTCAGAATTCACACAGTGAAGAATCATAAGCCTTTCCCGTTTTTGTTGAGGGCTATTAAGTCTTTCTCTAGTGAAAAAAACAGAATAAGAGGGGCATGAAGAGTGGAGCAGCATATCGTGTCCTTTTATCAAGGCACATTTATTGTGCCTGTTATACATGATAGATTTCTGGACAATAGGAACATATTCAGCAGTTGCTATTTGGAGGAAATACAGGTGATTAACTACTGTGAGGCTTGGTTAGCTGATGTGTCTGGAGAACAGCTGTGTCAGGTCTTTTCTTAGTCTGTGCTTGGAAGGAAAGGAAAACTTGCACTGCAACAGGTTTACTAGATCACTCACTAACGAAACTGTTGTTATCACTGTTGTTTAAACAGATATCCCTGTTAAGAAAATGTTTAAAAGACATGAAAGCAACAACAAGAAATTGTAATCTAAAGACCTAATGATTCAATTTCTCTTGTTCTAAGAAAAAGGTACTGCTAATAGTCTTGGAATAAATCTGTTTAAAAACTGAGAAAGCTTTAGAGGTATTGGAAGAATTAAATTATATTTTTAGGGAAAGATGGAGGTGTATAGAATGATAGAACAGAATTTTTATTGGAAGGAGCCCCTGTACACCATTAGATCTAACCCATCTTGTTCAGAACCAGGCCAGCTTCAAAGCTGGAACCAGCTCATAAAGTTTGATTTGGTTGCTCAGAGCCTTATCCGGCCGCATTTTGGATGTTTCCAAGGATGGAGATTCCACAGCTTTGCTAGGCAACCTCTTCCAATGTTTGACTGCTCTCATTGTGAACAAAAATCTCCCTGCTATCTAATTCCTTGTTGCAAGGCATTAGCCATCTGTTGTATAGGTTGTTTTGAATAGTATCGCTTATTCTTAATGAGTCCTGTGAGGCAAAACACTTAAACGCTCACTTTTCAAATTCAAATAAACCACTGTGTTCTGCAAAACTAATTGTTAGTGGCAGGGGTTTCACTTCTCTCTTCCCGGTCAAGTCCTACTTACTGAAGCTGCAGATATGCGGGAAGCTTTGCTTTTATATTCCTTCTCCTTCTGTGTGAAATTACCATCTGCATTTCGTGCAGTAACAGAGCCATCTCTCTGTTTCTCTGCTCTTAGTATTTGACATGCAAAACTTGTCCCAAAGTGCGTTTGCTCAGATATTTAAGAAGTGTTTAATTTGCAGCAAACACTTATTATTAGTAAGCAATATTTAGCCTATTAGTAATGTACTTCCTCTTGAATTGCAACAAGTGGACTAATTCATCTTCAGAAGACCTGATGAATTTATTTCCTGGGAAATAAAAAAACATTTGTGTACGTGCTAGTATGGTATACTTCCTAAACAACCCTAGAGCATTTCTGGAATACAGTCCTTTTTCTTAGTCTTAATTATAGAGTGAGTTATTAATGACTAGAAGCCTGCAGAGGAGAGCTTGTTGACAGTTTGGCTGCCCCTGGAGAATATAACTGGCAAGGTACTTTGATTTTTCTAAGCTAACAAGGTATCTGCCTTTTTGTTAGCAGTCCTAACCTAAGCATCAAAGGTTAAACAGACTACTTCAGGCCTGATTTTAGAGGAAACACTTTCAACATAAAACTGGACTGTGTGAGAAACATGGAGCTAATTGTTAGTGTTAGAATTTCTTTATTATTTTCTTTGAAAACATCTGCAAGTTCCTGTCCCTCTCTTCGGATGTAGACCCAAAATTAAAATATAAACTCACATAAAAACGCTTCTTTAGAAATAAACAGTACTCCTCAGTCTTTTTGTGAGGAAGAGGATCCTGACTGCTTTGTTGATGTTAGCACTGTGTGCTTATCGGAGACACTTTCTCTGGATCTCTGATTTCATGGGAAAAGCTGAAGAGTTAGAAACTGCAAAGGTCCTTTATTAACCCACAGCTGTAGGAGAGGTCAGTTCTCACCAGCCTAGGGAGCAAATGCTGTCGCTGGTGCCGCAGAGCAGTTGATGGCCAAATATCTTGTTGACAGTTTCCAATGGCTTTAGGGTGAGAATTTTTGTAAGAGGTGGGGCTGGAAAAAGTCCTTTTGGTGTTACATAAGTTGTTACAGCTCTCAGCTTATCATTGGAAATGTTGTTATATGAGTTCCTTATATCAGACTTCCTGTAGCAAGGCACATTGGAAAAAGGATGAGAAGCTGATGGCACACCAAACATCCTCTGCTGTTTGTGGACCAAGTGGGACTTAGCATGAACAATTTATGGGATTTTTGTTGCTGTTGGGGTTTTTTTGGTTATTTGGTTGGTTGGTTGGTTTTGGTTTGCTTGGTTTTGGTTTGTTTTTTAAATCAAGGCATGTCTTGAGCTATTTACTCATGGCTGCATGAGCTGATTGATTTTTAGCTGTCCTTTACTCATCAGAAAGAGTGTTATCTCTTGGGAATTTCATTACTCTGAAACATCAAAATATTTCTTTATGCCTTATTCTGGTTTTGGGGGGACGTCCTGCTGTGCTAGACAACAGGGTCAAAACTGTAAGACATGAAACTGCTGGGTATTATGAAAGGAAAAACTCCAAATCTTTAAGCAAAAAAATTGGTCAAGTTTTCATTTTTGGCTCTTTGAAATATAATCCTTTTGAACGCCTTTTAATTTTTGTTTTCTGAATATACTCACAGGGTGTTACTGTTTTGCTGCACTTGGTGGGAATTCTAGTTTGGATGTTTATCTAAAAATTGTTAATAAACCCAGAAAAATTCAGAACCTTGAATAAGTGAGCACTTCGTTTACTACTCTCTCTAATTCTAAGGCTAAGAGCATGTCAGCCATGACCTTTCTAATTCTAAAGTAAGATCTTTAATTTCTTATTTCTTTAAAATATGTGATTTTTATAGAGTCATTCTTTTGGACAGAAGAATAAAGGGCTCACTACGTATAAGACTCTACAGAAATTGTCTTGTGTTTTCTGTACAATTAACTGAAATAATTGATTTTGGGGAGGAGGGAAGACTACCAGTTTAAACTGAAATAAGCTTTCTTCACTCCATATTTTTGCATTACATGAGTGCAGTTACACAGATAGGTAAAATATTTATCTTTAATGAGTAGCAATATTTCACAGGGGGTAGCAAAACATCTAGATCGTGCTGTGAGGGGAAAGTTGATAGAAATTCCTGACTTTAATTCAACTGAGATAAAATACTAAATTATGTTGTTTTATACAGACCATACAGCTGAATGGCTGCATGAAGGTGTGAAGAAAAATCATCAAAGAAATGCCATACTAGAAGAAAAAAAAAAGCAAGAAATGGCTTCCACATAATGTCTCTGTGATCTGATTAAATAATACAAAATGTGTAAAATGTTGTCTAGCAGCATTTCAAGTTATTTTAGTGGTTCTGTTCTGTGAAAGTTACAGCAACATAATTCAATACATTATGTTACGTGTTATATTTAAATTATCTGGTAATAGTCAGGTTTAAATGGTCATAAATTCAAGTGTATCTCTCTAACTAAGGATTGTAACTAGTTTAGTTTTAAAACATTAACTTGTTTAATAATTAAATGGTACAGTGTACCACTGGCAAAGTCAACAAGAACACAGGAAGGAGCTGAAAACATTTCAGACTTGAAAAGTACCTCAGAAATATGTTTCATTTCTGGAATAGAGCTGTAAAGCATCAATATAAATAGTTCTGCCTTTTAGAGATCATATTTTACTGAGTTTAGCAATATTAATTTCCTTTTTTCTTTTTTCTTTTTTTTTTCTTTTCAGCCATAATCAGCAGACCACATCATTTAGACATCCTGTGACAGGACAGGTCTCTCCAGAAAATATTGAATTTATTTTGCGAGAAGAGTAAGTAGTTTTATACCCATGTCAAGAGGTCTAAAACAGTAGCACATTAACCTACAGTAGATTAGTACTTTAGATTGTTAACAGTTCTTTTGATATTGTAGCAAAAATGTCATTGAGATTTATGCTTAAAATTTTACTTCTCATTGTGATAGTATGTTTTTGATTCCAGCAGTGTTCCATGCTAGGGCTTGAGAGAAAATCTTTATCAAATCTTTTAAAAAACCCAGACAAACCCAAAAATAAACAAACAAAAAAGGCAGTATATATAGGATATTTGAACAGTGATGCTTTAGCCTTGTATGAATATCAGATATACAGAACATAAATGAAAAATGTTTTTAGAGCAAGCTGGAAGGTTTATACTGAAATTGAAATACGCAAAATATTACTAGTTTCCGTTGTACTTCCTTGATTATCTTATGTTTAAGATGTTCTACATTGATTAGACATTCTTCTTTATTCTGGAGAAATGGTGTAGAATGTATTAGTTTCCAGCATATTTTATCTTGATTGTCTGATTTGAAAAAAAAAAAGAAAAAGAAAAAGGAAGAAATATGCGTATGTTCAAACTGGTGAATTTGGGCATGTCTTTGGTCTTGGATTGGATCATGCCCTGCTTCATTGTAGGGTTTAACTACTGCTGTCATCCTTGCTGTACACTGGATTGCTCCTGGAATCCCTCTTGTAATGGAACGACTGTAATGGTGTCTTCCCTAGACAGAAAACACAGAGTCTAGGAGAAGGTTCTACATCACTTCTAAAACCACTCCAAAGGCAACAAGAATGGGACAACACCAGTTGCTTTTCCTTTTCCAACACTGTTTAAGCAGCCTCTAGCCCCTCATTTATGACAGAGGCTGATCATCATGCTGTAATGGCCGTGATGTGGGGGTTTGTGTGGCTGCCCAGATGATTCTGAACACTTTGCATTTCAAACTCTCTGATATTTAGTTTGCTTTAAATTCAATTCAAAGTAGTTATTAAGAAAAATGAGACACAGAGAAGGGCCATGCAAGACTCCTAGGAGACTGAGTCCTTTCTGGCAAAATCTTCTGCTGTGGACTTGGAGAGGAAGAAGGTAGAGCATGACTGTAAAGCTCAGAGGTTCTGATGTAGCCCTGAGAAGGAGCTCTCAAACAGTTCAAAAAACAAACCAACCAAATAAAAACAACATTAGCAACAAAACCCCAACAAAACCCTCCAACTTAACAGCTGCCCTCCCCCAAATCCAAACCAAAGCTAACAGCCAATTCTACATTAATGTGCCTGCTGAGAACTAGCATGAAATAAAACATTGTGGGAGAGGCCTGTGATTAAGTATGAAGGCTGTGGGATGACTACTGAGCTGGAGGTCACCCCAGCTGTTCAGTGGCATGCAGGTGACTTGTTGCTCAAAGGGGTTTGTCTCGTTCCAGTTATGCAAACAAACTGCTCCAGCTCATTTAGTGAGGTGAACAGGTACATTGCAGTGGAGTAAATCTGAAAGACATTATGGACAGTAACCATTGTGTATCGGTGTTCCAACTTCTATCCACTGATTGATTTTTAATTCATCTGTTTTAAAGTTTCAGTCAAGTTTAATATAAATTTGTAGATGTGTACTGGAAAATAGTTGTTTGGATACAACTCCTTGGAGTGCCTGCTTGGGTTAGTCATACTTCCCCAGGCTGTTTTTGGTTTTGTAATCATGGTAGCAGATAAAATATTAAAAGCAGGATTGAAAGAACTGCTTGATGGTGGCACATGATTTTAGTAATCTTTAATGTCTGTTAGCAAATTTTTTGGAAGAGAAATGAAAGTGCTTATTTGGAGGGCAATCAGATGAATGAGCATCTGTAGACTTCAGTTACTCAGACTGCGATGATATCAAAACCAGGAAAAATCTTACATAGTAGGAATAGTAGGAATTGATGGAGAGAGGTGGTTTTTATTTTAAAAGAAGAGGGAATGGCTGGAGGGATATGTTTGTAGTGGAAACAGTCTGTGCAAAAACATTTTTCTAAGCTTTATTATTGACTTAAAGTACATACAGTGTTTTTGAAAGTAGACGTTTTTAATCTGTCAAGTTAAAATTGCTTTAAAAATGTCTTTTTCAAATGTGTGGGATGCTCTGGTTTCCTCAGTTTCATACCACTTTTATGCAACAATAGGGGTTTAACACAGATGCTGTTCATCACGATCATATCTGAGTTCCTGTCAAGTGACGCTGCCTGACACCTGTGGATGTCTCTGCTGAAATCAAAGTAGCTGCTAGCACCTCCCTGTCTTCAGGAATTGTAATGGAACTATGCCACATTTTCATTCTTTTCCCTCAGGCATCAGGGATTTCTTACAATCAGTGTTGTTGATCATGTATTAGTTTGGAATCAGTGTAGTAGATCATATCATGTGATGAAATGACTTCCACAAGCAGGACTTGGTCAGAAAGGAAGTCTCTGGATTGGCATGGCCTGTGGAAACTTTCCATTGTGAGATCCTTTGACCACGAATACTTTTTCCTATAGCTGAAGAATCCTGTCTGAAGTAGTAGCACTCTTACTTGTTCTTCAGTGTGGTTGTGACATGATTTATTACTGATGGGTTGATTTTAATTTAAGATTAGGGCCAAAGGCAGGAGTTGTAACCAGATATTGACTGGAAGCTAGTGGGGAGAAGGAAGCACCAACTTGTTCAGGCTGCAGCAAACATATCCATTTAAAAGGACACATTTAACATCAGAAAAGTAATTTACAGTCATCTAGAAATGATGAATGTAGGGACTGCTCTGGCCATTCCTCATCCTGGAAGCAGTGTTCTGGCGAGAAGATTTGAAAACAAGTTTTGGAGAATGACGTCAATAAATGATGTAATTCTAGCTTGATGGTGACTCAGTTGTGAACCACATGCCCTTGCTTCACTTGATCAAATGAGAACTGGGTACTTTCAGTAGAAGACTGAGACTGTATTTCACTAGTCTTTTCCCAAGGCATTTAAACAATATCACATCAGTTTTGCTTTTTTAAGCTGAAATCTGGTTTCCTCAACTCCATTGTGACTGGAACCTGTGATTTTTTAATTATATTATCTTTGATCCTTATACTATTCCTTCTTCCTAAAGGTGTTCTTATTTAGATTTTTTTTTTAAAACAGTGATTCCTTATTTCCTAACACATTCTTAGCTGGGACCACTGTGAAATCCCTACCTCTTATTTTGTTTTTCCAAGCTTAGCAGATTTGGTCACTTTGTGTGTGGGATGTGTGTTCAGTAGCTTTCACTAACTCTACTTGAGAGCCAGCTTTTCTGTATGTCACTTTCAGATTTATTTTTTTTCTGATGGAGTGATTGATTATAGGTGAATGCAGTATTCAGCACATGAGCTCATTGTTTGTTATAATAATTTAATTGTACTTTGCCTTCTCTATGCCTTTACTAATAATTCTTAACATTCTTTGGCTGCTGCTACTCCTTGTGCTTAGATTTAAAAATATCCTTTCCTTGCCAGTGTTGTTTTGAGTGATAAAAGCTGCAGAGATGTTTTTCATTTCTTCCTCTTTTGAATTACTTTTCTGTTGTTGACACTGAATTCAGTTTGGCATCTTATCATTTGGTTACTCATATCTGAAGATTAATTTTTTATCTGTTCCTGCCAGCATTTCAGTTTTTATCCAGAATAATTTTTGTTCTCTATTGACTTGGTTTTTAGGATCACCTCTAAATAAACTGAGCATCTTACTGTATGGGAAACCTCTCTGGTAGACTCCCTCCATTTCACAACTGCCTCTTGATTTCTGTGCTGTACTTTCATGTTTTTAATGAACCCTTAATCCACAAAGGCACCTTTCTTAAACAACCAGTGGGAAACTGAGAATTAATGATAAGGCTGCCAGACAGGTGTTAGGTTTATTTTACCACATTGTTACATATGTGTTTCTCTGAAAAACCTATGATAGAATTTCTTAGGATAGATGTATGTACTGTTTAGATTTCTCCTCTCTTATCTTTCTTTAAATAACAATTCTTTAAGTAATTGTATACAGAAAGGAAGAATAAGGCATATGCACCCACATACCTAATTTTATCTGTGTTAAACACTAGTAGTTGTGTATTAGGATCTGTATGATGTATTTGCCATAGTAGTGTGTTTGCGAATGAGAAGATAGTACTTTATCCTTTAGAAAAGATTAGACCTGAACATCAATGTAGACATATAGGGGGGAAAAATACAGAGTGCTTAATCCAGTGAATGTTATTTTCTTTCTTGCCTGTTTTCGTGTGACTGATGAAACCTTTGTATTACCTCTGGGTAGAGAGCCATCTTATTTCATTTATTGCGTTTGGTTACTATAGCAGCAAAAATATCAGGTGGAGAGAAAAGAGGAAACCCAAACAACTCAGAAATATCTGCCATGTTTACATATATAGAAATACTAGGACAGTTGGTTTTTTTTTCTAGCTGATTAGGAGATTTATGGGTAGTAAAACCAGATTGACACAATGTAATTGCATCATGTATGATCCAACCAAATTAAGTTTTTAAGTTGCAGTTGTGAATGTCGATCTTCCAAGTCGACCGATCTTTATGGTCTATTAGAGCAAAGGAATGTGTTCTCTCATGAGTATTGCATTTTCAATATGGGCTACTGGTGTAGTTGTTTTTTATTGTTCAGTGTTGGTTTTAATAACTCGAATATTGGCTATATAACTCTTTTAGCTGGTAAATGTTATTTCTGTAGATATACTAGCACTGCATAAGTAGTGCAGAGAGCTGCTTGACAGGAGCTACTATATAGAGTGTTATTTTCAAGTACTTAAAAAAAATTTACACAGTACTGGGGCTCCAAATGTACATACTGCACTTCTGTATGTGTATGCACACACTTGGGGGAGGCACAAAGAAAACTAGCCTGAAAATAGTCAAAACCCATCACTATGAAGACAGAATGTGGTATCTTGGATAACAGATATTATCAGACATCTTTGGTAATAGTGATATTGAACTAATGCTTCTGAATGCACCGTTAGTGCTGTAGTCACTTATTTTTAAAGTTGAATCTGTAAATACTGTTAGGACAGCATTAACTCCATTAACATGCCAGGATGTTTCATGTAATTCTTCATATTCTGCCTATTTTTATTTGATTTAAAAACAGACTGAGAATATTAATTAGCTGTTAAGAGACTTGAATACCTGAGTTTTGTTATGTTCTGATTTCATGCAACAAATCTATTGTATCCTTGAAATATATACAAATACTGAAGTTAATTTTCAATATTGTTTGGTGTTTTCTGTTACGTGTCAGATACAGCAAGTTTAGATAACCAGTATTTGCTGACAAAGACTTTTCATTTTTAGGAGAATAATATTGTGTTTTCTCTTTCAATGGATTAAATGTCTCTTTTGCTGGCTATTTGAATTCTTCCATGGCAACAACCTCACATTTTTTAAAAAGCATTTTTCTGCTTGTGAATTTGAAGTTCATCATTAATTTGGTACTACTAGAAAAGGAAAGCTCGATATATTGGCAGTGATCACTTCCAGTAGCAAATGGAAGAGAAATCACTATATGACCACATAATAAATGCTTAGAAATTACACATTCATCATTGCATTATGGTTTTCTGATAGTGATGGTCTTGTTAAACATATAAAGCTTATCTTCCTCTCTAGTTCTTCTACTTTTCTTTTTTTTTTTTAAGTGAAGTATTTTTAACCAGCTGTGAACATTATCTAGAGGAATAGTGAAAATCAGTTCAATCAGAGTTGAATTTTAAATTAAAACCATTCCTCTGGGATTATTCATCTTTTTTTATTAATTTTTTTATTGAAAAAATTAATTCCAATTTGTCAAAACTTAAATTTGATTTTTTATTTTTCTCTCTTCTGAGAAAGGTAGCTCTCTGAAATAGCTACTCTATTAGAAGAAAGCAACGTAATCCAATCATATTATCTAAAGTCTGGAAAGGCAAAAGATTTTCTGAACATGTATGTTATGTGCTCTTTCCACCTCCTCCTTTCCTCCCTCCTCAACCCAGTAAGTACCTGGATAATAACGTGTGACTGTCCTACAGTGTAACGCTCAATGTTTGTGGTGGGAACCTTGTAGAGAATCTAAACCTCAAGGCAAGAAGGGAGATCTCTTGTCTTCTGAAGCCAGACCTTTTTCTTGGATGTGTTTTGGTTTCATGCTTTTGTGACTCATTTCTAGTGGCTTTCTTAATGATATAAAATCTAATATTTTCCATTTTGAGGAAGCAGTGTAGATGATTCTCACACCCCTGTTAGTGTTCCTCCCAAACTGAAGTACCTACTCTTGGTTTAGTTGCCTTGAGCAGGGAAATGGAACTATTTTGGTAAGTAGATATTAGGAGAAGGCAAGTAAGATGCAGGCACATTGTACATCTGTATTTTCTACCTATTTTGAAAGTTTATAAAGTGGGAAGGGAGCAAGACAGAAATAGCTTAGTCAGGCAGTTTCATATATGGGAAGTGTCTTAATCTTTTAACTGTATATTCCAGTTGAAGTAGGATACCTGGTCCATAAGAGGTAAGGCAAACTGACTCAAATGATATGATGAAGCTCTCGTGCTTTAAAGGATGGCCAGGAATTTTGGCCTGGCCTTGCTGTAGTTTGTTCTCATATCTTGGACCTGAGCTTATGTGTAAAGTCTAGCAAGAAGGGACTTAAGCCAAATAAGCAAGGCATAAAGAAAATGGGACCAAGGTTGTGTTACTTGCTTGCAAGCTTAATTGAAACTCTGTGGTAACAAATGGAAAAATGTGCTGTCCCTGACACCAAATCCCCTATAAAAGCCTTTGAACTGGTAATTGTTGAGATTGTAACTGAGGAAGAGCAGTGATGGCAAATGCCTTGATGTAGATAAATCTTGTGTTGAGCTGCTACAGTCACAAACTATTCTTCTCTGTTCTCATGAGTGTTAACTGCTCAGAGTTACTCTGTTTTCTGTTGTGTTCAGAACTGGAATGAATTTAAGTGCTAGCAACAGCCATATTTGGTGTGGCTTGTATGTCATATTTTTTGGTTTTTTTTGTTTTTAATAACTGGCTTTGCTGACTTACTGAGATGGAAAAAGGAAAATCATGGGTTGTTTATTGTTTATTTTGTTTTCTGATGTGACCGTATTGCTACTTATTCCTAAAATACAATTTGCTAAATTATGTCATTAATGATTTTTGAAAATGCCACCTATGGTTTTAATTCACAGGTTGGTGTCAAGCTTGGCTGCTGGGGCTTCTCTTCACAACTTGCATATGCGATTCAACAAGATTTTGCCCCTACATTTATCCTCTTATTTCTTCATCTGGGCAGCTGTACTGAATTCTTACTTGTTGAACGGGTTCTTCTGGTGGGATTGACCTCACCTGTGCTTTAAACGGGTATCTGAGCTAGTTATCAGGATTTCTGGAATCTTAGTATGACTCAGAAGTTACATATTTCTAACAATATCTGCCATGAATTGCATCATTTCACTAAAAGAGTGTTTTAATAATTCATATTATGGTATGAATCATATTTTGGGCAGATGCAAAGATCTAACATTAAGTTAGTGAAAGATCTAACAGTAGACTGGTCTCACTTTGATTTTAAATAAGAAGCCTGTTATTGCAAAGTGCTGATTCCTGTCTTTCCCTCCCCAATATTTGCTCTTTCACATGTTTGCAGCCAAGTCTCTAAATTGGGCACAGTTTAGTTTCTCTGCATTAACCCTATCTTCTCTGAGTGCTCTTTGTTATGTCTTGATTCTCTTTGGCAGTTTTTTCGCTCCTGATACACAGACAAATACCAATCATCAGATGTCACTGGCAGCATCTGCTTGAGAAAGACCTGAAATGAAAATAACAGGAGTGGTGCAAAGGAAGTTGCAGGTTTATGGGAAATATTTGACTAGCTTGTTGTTCATTTGCACACTGTGAATCTTAAATATGAAAAGGCAAAGCTGACTGTTTGAAACAATGTGGTTTAGATTATCTGGTTTTGTTTATTTTCTAGACAGAATTCATCTATGTCCAAGCAACAAATAAACCAAAGACCTTCAAGCATGGTCAGTGAAACGTCCACTGCAGTAACTACATCTGCTGTTGATACAAAACCTGGCTCTAAGGTAAAGGAAAAAGCTATTGTTTCAGCTTGTTAACTAGAATTTTACTCACTTTAAATCCAATACTCTTTTAATGCTGGTTTTAATATGGCCATGGGTTTAGCCTAGAAGTCTAGTAGGATCTCAAAGTAGAAGTAGTGTTTTCTACCCAAGCAAAAATCTTTTTTGCAGCACTGTGTGCAGCTGTAACAGCAGTGTTACAGCACTTTTAGAAGCACTTGTATACCCAGATAATGTTGTTCAATATAATTTGAAAAATGGGGATTATTGTGACATGGGAAATTTGAGAGTCTTCTTATGAATCAAAGTAATTATATATCATACTAGTATTTCTCCAAGTTTTTTGATAGTTCAGTATATATGGCAAGAAGTGCTGCAGACTACCAAGAATTATAATTTGTATGTATATATAAATTTTCCATGAGACCTTACTGCTGTTCCTCCTCTTAGTAACAACTTAAATCCTCTCTGCCATCACTGCAATTCAAAACCAGTGAAGGCGCTAAGCTTACACTCATAATGTTTAATAGAAGAAGAAAATGTTTAATAACATTCTTTGTCATTGACAAAGGGCTGTGTTTATTATTGCACAAAATATAATAAAATGCTGTACTTGAAGTGTCACCAGCTATTTTAATGCTTCTTTGACCTTACAGTAAATTATAGTAGTGAGAATGGTAGCGGGTGGATAAAAAGAAAAAAAAACAATACTGGAAGAATTAGCAGAGATAAGATAGATTTCTTAACTTTGCCTTTAGTTCTTAAACTTCTCAGGTTTTTTTAGATGCAGAAGTGAGCAACCTCTTATATAATGGAGTTGAAGAAAGGACTTTGCTGAATTTTTTGCAATTTCTGTTGAATATATGAAATATTTTTCTGATGTTTTGATGTGCTTGGGTGAATATTGGAGAAGATGTAAAGAATTTCATGAAAAGCTAAAAAAAAAATTTTAAAAAAAATTTTTTTTAGATCCAAAGTGTTTAAGTCACTGCGCCAACACAAAAGGCTGTTGTGTGTCAAATCTCAAGAATACATTTATCTTTAAAGTGCTAGATGAAGTTATCACTGCAAACAGTAGGCCTGATAGGTTGCCTGAATTATTTGATACGTTTCTTTTTCATATTTTAATGTATGACTTTACCAAAGTACGTCAGCATTGGTGTTTACTTTATTTATCCTCCTTACTCTGATTTTTTTGAGCCTTAGAAGCATTAGAGGCAGAAGGTTCATTTTTTCACTCCTAAAACCAGCAGGCTTACTGGAGACCTGATACTCTGCTTTGAGCAGGGCAATTCTCCAGTGACACAGTTGGCTTTAACATGCCCAGGATTGCACTTGTGATGCACACTTCCTGTCACCTGCTGCTGCTGTTTCCCTTTGTCACATGCTTGCACTGATCTAATCAGAGATCAAAAGTGGTGACTGGGTACAACTTACAGGGCCATTCACGTGCTAGACACTGAATCACTGGGGATTTCAGAATTGCACAGCTAAAGGTGAGGGTAATGCTTTTTTATCACAGCTTGGAGAATATCCAGAATCTCCTCCCAAAACTTCAGTTTGTCTGTTTTTGGTCTCCGCTTCTGTTCTGTTTGCTGTCCTGTATAAGTGTGGCCACACATGCTTCTGGCAGGCTCCCAGGTGGGGCATTTTTTTAATACATGGCAGCTTTAGACTTAGAATAGAACTTTTGCAGAGAGCTTGCCTGTACTTTGCTTCTCCACCAAGGTTGTTTTTATAAGATCCATCCTGCTGCTGGCCCTTAATAAATACTGGATTAATAAAGACAGAGAACCAACATGTTTCTTCTGTATGCTTTGTTTCATTATTGCATGTGTTTCCAGGCTTGACATCACTTCTCTCATTCTGTAGTCAGAAGATCTATTGAATTCCTTCACAGCCTAACACAAAAATTAATTCAGATGAACTAACAATGAGAACAAAGGCTATAAAATGAATAACCTGTTTGAGGTTGACTTTTGGCAGGTTGAGAGTAGATTTTAAGGTCCTTTTATCTCTTTCTAAGTGTGTTTTTCCATGACTTCCATAATCACTCTTTCAAAGAGTGAGTTCCCAGTTGCAGAATTGAGGCACAATCATGAAGCAAGAGACATGTTCATGTTACAGGTCTCTACCTACCCATGGCTAATTATTATCTTTTATGAAATCCTTTCATAATTTTGTCCTACGAATGCCATCACAGAATGGTGTATGCATAATGTTGGAATCCTGGCCAAATTCAAACTGGTTTTTTTTAGACAGAGCACACTGAAGTAATACCAAATCAGAAAGTGCAGGAACAGGTACATGGCTTTCCACTTGATTCTTCTGTAGAAAGTTGGCAGCTAAGAGTTGCCACATTTGGGGTGGAGGGGGGGAAGATAAGCTGCCAAATGTACAGCAGATTTGTCATTTTCAGTTCAAGATCAAAGGAAAACTTCTGGCTTGCTCATTGCAGTGCTCAGGTCTGAACTTGAATTGATTCTTTGGAAAAAGAATTTCACAATTTCTTTCCAACAGTGTCAGTTGTACAGTGTAAATGTTAGTGTGCCACACAGGACTTGGGACAAGTTAAGAACGTAAAGAAGAGTAGTGTAATGTATCTATTACTACCTACATTTTGAGAGCATGTTTTGGATAGATTTTGCATGAGAGAAGTAATTGAATTGTTGATGACACCAATAGTTGCTGGTATTTTTCCAAGATAAACTGGTGAGGAATACAACAAGTAAAGAATGAGCCTAACAGTTGGGAGGAACAGGCAGTGGTGACAGGTATGTGATGGTGCCAGCTCTGTGGGACTGTCTGGGGCTGGGCTGGAGTGTAAAACACAATGTTTAATTCACGGCCACTGTATATGAATGCTCAAAATTAAGAGTGCGATTTTCTTAGGGCTTTGGTTTTTCCTATCTGAAAAATAAGGATTTTTTATCGTTTTCTTGGAGATACCAAAAGAATTCATAAGTTCATTTCTAAGTGAAACGCTGAGACTTTTTGAATGAAAAAGTTTGACTTAAACAGGTGAGGCTTTGTGGGTTGGGGGTTTTTTACATTTTTTTTTTAAGTCTCCCCAGATTGAAAATTATATGTTCTCTTATATATATATATTTGCATACTTTGACCAAGATGCAGTCTTCATTTTTACTGTTTAGAAAATCTGTTCCAAATAAAAGTCTGTCTACATTTTCTTTTTGGCTGTCCAGTTTAAAAAAAAAAAAGAAAATATAATATTTTGCAATTAATTTAGCAACTTTTCTTCTCAGCTGGAAGCTACTGTAAGGAAGATGAGGTGGTGCTGAAAAGGGATTTGGAAACTTTGGCTCTTTGACTTTTTTTTTTTTTCCCCCCACAAAAACTTAAGTGCTACTCACAAAGTCAGCATGACAAATGTACTGAAGTCAAAAGTGACTCCTGTGTTTTCAGTGACACAGACAGCTGTGTTGACCTGCATTTTTCAACACATGACAATGATATCAGAATAATTTAAGTTAGGAAAAGGCTTCTGCAATACAGACTAGTAGTTTAAAATATATACCTTTTCTTTTAAACTAACTCTTTAGTCTAGCCAGTGGAAGCAAGGTGTGACATGCAGTGTCTGTTATGCTTTGTTTTATTCTAGAGCAGAATGAGATGATTAATACTGAAGATGATATGAGAATTTTAATTATATAAAGCACCATAAAATGATAATTTTGTTTCCATTATGGGTATTTTATTGATGCAATAGAAATTGTTTGGTCTTTTGACCAAGTCCAAGGATGACTTTTCTACGTTATGGTCTGGATGTTTTTTAAATTAAGTAAGATCAGAGACTACCAACGTGCTTGCTCACTGGCAAGGGATCTGATGAAAAAAATCAAATTATATGCTGCTGTAAGGCTAGATCAGCAGGATCAACTTTAACTGCTCCTCAGTTCATCCAACCTTCCAAGGAGGACTATGAGAAAGAAAAATTTGGAAACTAAATTCTGTATGTTTTGTAAATTGATTTCTGTTCAGGTGCACAGTGTGAATTTTTCACTTTCAGAGCTTTAAACAATTTGGGCCTCATTATTTTTATCACCCTTGTAGTTGTTGCATCTTAGCTTTTGGCAACAATTTTTTAAAACTCTGCTGAAATGTTTACTTCTCATTTTTCTTAAAAAATACCCATATATAGATTGGCCATGGTATGATCATCCAGAGCTTGACTGACCTCGTGATACACCCTTGTGTGCTTGTTTAAAGTGGTATTTGGACACAGGTTTGCAAGTTATCTTTTGAAATATTTTCAGTAGCAAACACAAAATCCCTAACATCTTGCTTCTTCCTTCCTTTCGCGTCTGTGCATGAGTACCCAGAAATATTTTTGTGGTCCAAGTCAACACGCTGTGTTTGCCCAAAGCAGGTGCTCTGCAGCCTGTTAGTTGAGTGGGTTAGCACAGGTATGGCAGAGAAATGGGCTGAGAGATCTCGGCAGTACCATCCTCACCTGACTTTTACTGTGAGCTGGTTCTTGGCATCTGGGTGTCAGGAGCACCTGCTTAGAAACACTGGCCTCTGGGTTTGTGCTAGCCCTAGAGAGCTGTCTGTTCAGGTGATAACCTGTGCTCTGGGGCACAGCTGAGTCCTGTGCAGGCTCTCACCAAGGTTATCTGGTGAGGTGTCACTCCTAGGGAAAAGCCCATACTTCCTGTCACCAAAATGTCAGGGCGTTTCACCGAAATGACCATGACATGCATCTCACCTGACTCCTCAGCAGAGCTGGAAGCAGCATTCTGCTTCCTGGGGAGCACACCTCAGGGAAAGTACCTAAGAAAATCTGCCCTTTGACAGCTCCTTACAAGTGTTAACATGTGTGGCTCTGTTTTATATGCTATAGTACCAAAGGACTAATTGTTTTTCTTACTCTTTGTAGCTATTATCTTAACTCTTCATAAAGATAGGAAATATAGTGCAGGTTGGTAAAGCTTGGCCTCAAAATGAATAGAATCCGTTTAAAGTTATCATATATTGCTAGAATAATTTATTATTATGTATGCTGTCTTCTAGTCCAAGTGTTGCTTGACTGGCAGGAGCAGTATGATGAGATATTTTTCTGATGTTATCCCTTGTGCATGACAAATGTACTCGTTTTCAGAGCTGTTGTTTGTCTGCAGCTCACAGAACATCTGTACCCTGTTGAGCTGAGATAGGAGATTAAAAAGTGAGACACTGTAGGAAGGAATCTGGACAGTTCTTTTCTTGGAGGGGTCAGGCACAACTCTAAGGGTGGTGTGTGCATCTCAGGTTCCTAAAGCCATTGGAGGAGCAAACTGTGCTGAGGTTGGAAAAGAACAGGCAAATTATTCATCCAGAGATTCCTGCTTTTTCACAGATGGATGGGCTTTCTATGTTTGTTTTTGAAATAGTTTTGCCCATGTCAGTCAAAACTGAGGTTTTGGTAACAAACAAATCATTACTCAATTCTCGTGATTTCCATTTACTGCTGTCTAGGTCTCTTCCCTTCCTGAGCGTCACTCTGTCTTCTCCTTCTGTTTGCAGGGTCAAAGCCCAAGCATTTTATTAAGCTATCAATGTTGTTTGAATTTAAACAGGAAAGAAAAATAAAATCAACCAAAAAAGTAACACAAAAAACCCAAAGAAGAGCAAGAGTAGGATTCATCTGCTCAAAGTCCTGTGCGTGTCAGAGACTTGTACTGCATTGACACCCAGCTACCAGAGACAGATTTGCATGGAGCTTTCAAAAATACTTCCCAGGCATACTAAAAGTTCCATAGTTCTGCCTTTTTGACTTGACACATCAGTGCTGCTGCAGTTCAGCTTGGACTTGGCAGACCATCCTGGCACTAATATGTTGATGAAAGTGGAAGATTGACTTTGCCGTGTTGTAAATATCATTACCTGTTTACTTGCCCTTGAAAATGCTATGAATACTTTCCTAGTGTTTAATGAAGTATGAGTTATTGCAGTGAGATTATTTGTAATATGAAATGAGTCTCAGTACAGTTTAAAAATGACTGCTACATTGTACTTCTTTACAGGTTGTGAAGACTGGAAGCAAAGTGCATAGCTTTGGAAAGAGGGAACAAGCTATCAGGAGGAATCCCAATGTTCCTGTTATAGTAAGAGGCTGGCTACACAAACAGGTATGCATGTGATCACCAGTTTCTGTTCATATACTTCAATACAATCATCAAGTAAAAGCAAGTGCCTTCCAAGTAACTGAAAAAGCAGAAGCTCAAATGTTGGTGACACAGGGCAGTGTTGGATATTCCCACAGGCTTCTGTAATGAGGAATTTGTGCTCAGTGAGTGTGAAAACCAAGGTTTACATAGAGGTTTGATTCAGAAGTGGAAATGATGATAAATGGACGTCGCCATCATGGTTAAATGTTGAAGCTATAACATTGTTGTCTAAATCTTGTTATTTTCCCGGTTTAATCCTGGTGGCTTCTTGCCATGATGATCTTGATCTCCCTCAGAACAACACTGGCTGTGAAGACCTTATTCCATCTGCTTGTTTATGCCATTCTACCCCCATCAAGGCTTAATTCCAACCCACATACCTTTTGTTCTCCAAAAGCAGGAGGGAGAAAATTATGGGAAACAGGGACCCATTCATCAGACATTGCTGTCACCAAGAACAGTGTCCAGCAAAGGCTGGATTATAGAATTTCATCAGTGAACAGACTTCTACAGCTGCAACATCTTGAACTCTTAAGCCTGACAGAAGCACATCCTTGAGTGCAATAAGTAAATAAAGCTGTTTGTTGTATGAGAATACTTCCCTGCTTCTAATTTGGCAGTCGGCGTCCACCAGATTATCACCAGAGATCCAGTAGGAAAGTTTAGGGATGAGTAGGAGAAGGCTGAAATCTGAGGCTTACAGTTATGATTCTGTATGTAGAGGGAAGTGAAATTTGCTGACAGCCGTTCACTTCCTCCTGCTTGGAGAGCTGTAATTCTGCTGTGTTCTGGTCTCAGCTCTGTTGACATTTACTGCCCAAGTCCATTAGTTTTCAGGACAGAATCAGAACTTGGACACAGTGTGTGTTGACAACATAGTAGCATGAAAATGGGAAGGGAAAAAAGTCCCTGCATACTTAATTTGACTGCAGAAAGGAGGAGAGCAATAGCTGGAGCAATGTTGTATATCCTGTTTCCTTCTGTCCCCTTCCCTCTGCTTATTAACTCTTAAAGCCTGAAGATACTTTCTATGCTGCTGGTCTTATCAAAGCCTACCTGAGCTGAATAAGTTGTACTTCCTCAGGTTACAGTCTGGCAATTTCACAAGCTTCTAAAATTAATTTCAATGCAAATATTACTCATTTTGACAAGGTGAGATATATATATATATATATATATATGGATAGAGATAGATATATATGGATCTCCACTGGCATATTATATTATACTTCATTAAAATTTGCACGTTATGCACCCTGTTTTATTTCCTAAGGAATATTTTATTAAATTATGTTTTAGGCATGGGTAACATATGGAGATTGACTGTAGAATTATAGGATATCATTACCTGAAATCTGATGTCATACTTCACAACTGTGTAGTGATTTTTGTGTTGGTCTACAGGCAATTTTTGTTGGAGTCTGTGCCATCCGGAAGTATATTTTGTTTCTTTATTGCAGATAAATCTGTGTAGATTAAATATGCATTGATTGTGTATAAAGTTAATCTGAATGCTGTTAGGGATGCAAGTCTAATTACTTAATGAAAATTAGCAGTTGGAATATTCTACCCTCATTATTTTATAGCTGGATGTTTTGCCTCTTATCTTTCTTAGTACATAATGTTTTGCTAAAATAGAAAGCACTTGTTTTGCAAGTATTAATCATATTTAGGTAAACTTCTGATAAACTACTCACTGGATCAGCATTGTATGAAAAGCTTTTAACTTCCATTAAATGAAAAGTGTGTTGCATTTCTTGCATTTCAGGATAGCTCTGGAATGCGATTATGGAAAAGGCGATGGTTTGTGCTTGCTGATTATTGTTTGTTTTACTACAAAGGTGAGTAGATACTCGCTGTTTTGAGTTAGTCTGTAACAGTTCTCCTGTACAAATCACACTAAATTAATGAACTAATTGAGCTGTTCAGCTATAGTTAGGTATTCTGAGAAGATGAATAGAGAAACAGGTGTTTGTCTGTACATTTATAGTGCGCAGCTAATTTGGGGCTAGAGTAGGGGAAGCAGGAGATACTGTATGATATTTTGTCTTAAAACTTATCTTTGATATATGCCAAGGTTTACATTGCAGAACACTTGACTGCAATAAATAAGATTTATCCCATGTCTGGTCTGTATTGTGTTACCTACCTGCTTGCACTTGGAGATCTGTTTTTTGAGAACTTTCTATGGCCAGATCAGGGTACTGATTCAGCTTTAATCCAGGGGACAATGTAAGAGTGAGAACTTCTGAATCCAGTAATCTACCAAAAAAAGGTTAGATGTGATCTTAGGCCAAATTAGGAATAATGGTATTACATAAGGCTATTTTCAAGTTTTGAATATTGCTTTTGAAGATTGAAAGGATTACAGAACATGAAACTTGGAATTCATATTCCTAGGCACTGCATTTTTACTGATGATCACTTAGAGCCAGCAGTAATAGAGGTTTCCTAATTATAGCAATTAGCCTAGATGAACAATGCTAAATGGAAGGTCCGTCATGTCATGCAACCTGTCACAGTTCATTTGGCACAATAAGCTTTATTCTTGAAGTGTAGTCTTCTGGCTGAACCTAAAAAACCAACATCCACCCACTCACCCCCCAAGAAAAGAACAAACCTCAATAAAAAACCAAACTGATTTAAAAAAAAAATTCAATCTTGTTTCTTTAAAAATAAAACATTTTTCTGTGTGTAGTTTTAGTGTTGAGTCACAAGTGAGTTCGGGTCAGAAGGGTCTTTTGTCCTACTGCCTGGTGAAAGCAGGGTCGGGAAAGGAGTCAGCCCAGGTTGCTCAGGGCTTAATCTAGTCAGACCTTGAAAACCTCCAAGGATGGAGATAGCACAGCCATCCTGGTTGGCCTGTTCCCTTGCTGCTCTGTCCTCATGGGGAAAATTATTTTCCTTATATCCAGTCTGAACCACTCTTCTTTCTACTGAACGACTGTTGTCTGTGTGCCCATAAAGGAGAATGTGTTGTTAGCCCACTGAATAGTGCAGGGAATTAAATTCTATTTTTTTTCCTTCAACAGACAGCAGAGAAGAATCTGTTCTGGGGAGCATACCCTTGCCTAGTTATGTCATATCTCCAGTTGGACCTGAAGATCGTATAAATCGCAAGTTTTCTTTTAAGGTACAGTTTACAAACCTTATTAACCAATCATAGTTTATTTGCATTAGAAATGCTGCTTCTGTAAACAGAAACATCATCTGTTTTCCTAATCTGTTTATTATTTTTTAAAAGTAGACAGGTTTATTGGCTGCCTGTCAAAATGTGACATAGCACTTTTTTGTTGCTTATGAATTGACATTCATGTCTGTTACTTTGTAAGTGTCTTTAGAGCTTAATGAAGTGTCTGTGAGTAAAGATCCTGTTTCTAAAATCAGAAATTAGTATCAATAAGTTGTTCCAGTACTGTCTACAAATTGAAAGAAAGATTTTCTTATTTATAGAGTACTTGATCTCATAATAGACTGATGTCTGTTTGGCTTTGTTGTGGTTTTTTATAAATAAAAGAAATAGCTTAGTTCTCACAGTTGGAAAATGACAATACTGTAGCTCTTGGTGTTTCTTTTCCTGATTTCAAAGGGAAAAAGAGTAACCAATTTTTCTCTCCTTTTTTGGGAGGAAGCTACAGACATCCTAAGTGGCATGGACTTTTAAAAGGAAAAAGTACTCTTATTTGATATAGTCTGAAGTTGGTTTTGTGTATTTTTCTTTTTCTAAAAAAATGTAATTGTATAATTTACACTTCTAGTCTTCATTATAAAAGCCCACAAATATGAAATAAACCATATATTTCTTCTCGGCAGTGTAAAAACCTGACTCTAAGTGACTGTCTGAGCTACACCACTGAGGCAAAGTTTGAAAACTTATGTGCCTGTGGCAGATTTAAAGTCTACCAATATTTGGAGCAGAACTGGTTTTTCTGTCAAGCAAATGAGCTATGTACTTTAAAAAAATAATTTACAAACCAGGTTTTGATCAGGCATACTTTAGGAGATCTAGAAGGAAACTCTCTGTTTAAATATTTTCTGTGCTGAAATTATGAAGAACATCTGCTCAGACTATATTTTCCCTTGCATTTTAATTTTTTGGGGGTGTTTTAAAATTGAGACTGCCTCTTATTACTTTCGGTTCTGTGTTCAAGTGGATAATGGTTTGAAATTTATTAAACAAATATTAACTTGGGAAATATGTTTAAAAACACTGAGTGCACTTTGTGGAAATATTTATTGTACTTTTTCAAATGCACTGAGCATGAGATAGCAGGATATGCTACAAAGGAACCTTTGTTTAAGAGAAACATTCCACTCCACTGTTTTCTGAGTGTGATTCATAAAGCCTTCCTCTTCTAGAGCCTTTTCCTAGCAAGAAATGTATACTGAAAGAGAAGAACTCAATATACTCTTCCAGGCTTCCCTGCTTTTTATTTTATTGAAACAGTGTTTACACACACGCTCTTCAGTCACCACTGCCCAGGTTGTGGCTCTCCTTTCCCATGGAGCAGAATCCATGGTGTGTGATCATGGTTAAACATTTTCAGAAGCAAATACAGACTGTTCCTTTTAGGATATCATACCTGTATGAGCTCTACCAGGTCTTTAATCTGAGTCTTTTTCTGAAAATCAGCATGAGCCTGTAACCTGAGACTTTCAACACAGACTTGTTACTAAAAGGTTGATATAGATAGAAATAGGGTGTTGATAGCAAAGGAAAGTTTATGCTAGGAATCTCTATAAAAAACCCCTCAACATTTCATGTATTAGTTTATCGGCCCAATTTTAACTCTGCTTTAGGTGTTTGATGATTGACTGCAGGCTTGATGCTGGGGTTTTATTTAATTCAGAACGAACTCGTAGGCCAGTAGGAGGATTTTGTAAGATTCCTGTTTGTATGGACCCTGTCCAGCGCTGACGTTCCGTGGACACTGAGTTGGCTGTGGGCGCACAGCAGCAGGAGCACGACCGTCCTGGCATTCCATCACTCACCAGCCATTACCTTTATCTAATCTCCTCAGTACCCTTCGATATCCAGAGCGTAGACGGACATTCTGTCTCGCAGCATAGTGCAACCAGGAATAGAACACGCAAGCAGATTAAGCCCAAAATAAAGATAAGACTTTTTTGCATTTAAGACCTGAATGAGTGGGAGAATGTGCCATGTCACTTTTTACATTTGTCTTGTCCTTTATTCAGGTTGTTGTAAATCTTCTGTTACAGTGGAGGTATTGGCTCCCATTTTAAGTGGCTGTTTTAAGTGGCAGTGGGTTTTGAAGCAAGGGAAACAGTAAAACTGCAGAAAAAAAATCAACATGTTTGTTTGCAAAACTAGAGGAAGGAAATTCACGCAGCAAATACATGGATGCTTTTTGCACATGATTTGGATTGGAGGTTTGTAAAATACATGCTCAGTAGGGCATATATGTTAAACCCTGATAATTTAAAATGTGCACCGCAGGAGTTCTCAAAATCCTTTTCCATTCATCACCTCCTGAGGCCCAGCTTTAAGCTCTTGTGTCTCTTTGGGTGTTTAACAATCATAGGCCTGCAGAACTGGGTACAGGCTTTTCAAATGCAATCAGACCCCTACTTTGAAGTGTAGCAGTATGTGTGTTAAATTGTTTTGTTTAGAAACTCTGCTTTTAAGTCTCTGTCTTCACAGTTTTTTCACATTATTTATTTGGCCCAAGCCAAGTGCTGTGACTAGCTGTAAGCTACTGTCACTAAGCTATATGACAGCTTAGAACTCAGGGTTCTTACTGCATATTTAGTTGGTAGCTAATGTCCTAAAGATATTTAATTAATCTAATTGCTGTATTTTAAAGTACAGTAATTTTTTTGTTGATATGAATGTAAGTGAGCACAAATCCAGTGTTTAGATTTATAATGTGAAAAGGCTTACATAACATTAATATATAGCTGGAAATACTCCTTGTGATTAACCGAGAATTGACTGTATGTTTTAGTAATAGGTCAGTTTTAAACATGGATAGTATCAGTTTATGAACGTTCATGTCATCACAGTCTCTTTAGAAGCCTTGTCCTCAATAATGAAAATTATTTTTAATTGATCTATATGTGTTAAAATATAAGAGAGACTACTGAAAGTAAACATATTTATATGAATCTGACAGTATTAAAAATTGAGAAATTTGGAAGGCCTACCAGAGTTAGCTGTAAAGAAAACAAGAAAACTTCATACAAAGACAGTGTATGCAAGTATATATTTGTATTTAGGTGCATATCTTGATACCAGATAAAGTCAGTGAAGAATGTTCTGGTGTTCCTGTACGAGGTAGGAAGTAGCATTGGAGACACGTGTTACAACTTTTTATTTCGATACTACTTTTAACATTTTTTCAGAGGTTCACCTTTTCAGCATGAGAACATTCAGAGCCTTGCAAGCCAGGCCAAATCATTACTTCCAAAGGAGGCTACTGCAGCTTGGGTTTAAAAAAACCCATCTCTTTATTATTGACACTCTAGGTCTTACTAATGGAAGTATTTGTTCATTGCTTAGACCTGCTGGGACCAGAGCAAACTTCATATCTGTTTCCTTGATCTCAGTGATTTTCCTAAAAAAAAAAAAAAAAAAAGAAAATTGACACAGTTTGTTCCTTTATGTTCTCTGAATCAGTGTTGCTTCCTTAGGCTCCCATATTGCTTATAGAACTTCTCCTAGTGTGGGGAGTCAGGTGAAGAAATGCCAAGGTCTATAAATTTGAGGGGTGCTATTTTAAAATCTGGAAGAGGGGAGTGTTCAAGTTTCTACAAATCCTTTAAAAGCTCAATATTATTTGAGGATGAAAAACGAGTTAGATTGTAGTGTGCTGTTGTTGAGTTCATAGTGAAGGGTCGGAGTATTATTTCAATTTTTACTCATGAATGGTTCATAAATATCAAAGTGTACATTATAGCTTATTGAGAGAACTGATTTTGAAAATTTGCAGTTATTAGAAAACTATTCCCTTCCCCATCCATTTGTCCTATGAATGGTGGCTTATTCTCTCCTAGGAATTTTGAACAAGTGGACGTGAACGTAACTGCTGTAGGCATTAGTTACTTTTAGTATAGTCTTTTGTTAAATATTGTCTTGGAAACATGAATCTTTTACTGATTTTAACTTGTTTAACTTTTTGTCCTTGTCTTGTCCTGTTGATATGCTCTTGGGGTTTACTGTCCATTTCTCCTACTGTGCACTATGGGAGAGAGACTGCTTTTCTTCTCAGTGTATCTACATTAAGGCATCTGAATGCATGAATAGGTACCAATATTATTTTTTCCCTGTTGTGTGTGTGGCGTACATGTGCGCATGTGCTGTGTTTTAGGCTTTTTAGTATGCTGTAGTCATCCTAATGGCTTTTGCTTTAAAAAAAAAAAAACCCAAACCAAAAAACCTGCTGGCTTCTGTCTGCTAGCAGTTACAGCTACAGGCCATTGGCACAAAGTGCTTTCTTGCATATAAGATATGCTACTAATAAATAACTGAAATAAATTTAAATTTTCCTTTAACCAGTGTTTTATATTACAAACTTCAGAATGTTGTGTTTGTTGATTATTGCACACCATCTCTATTATCCCTTCTGAAGCTGTGAATGTTTATGGCTGTGATAGCTCCAGTCTCAAGGGAGAATGGTGCAACACAGTTTGCATTTTTATACCGTTTTCACCTAGAGCCTCTTAGGCAGTGCTTTCAGCTGTGTTCAGCATGCACAGCTGAAAGAGAACCTGAAGTGCAGGTGGGTTATGCTGATTGGGATGTACAGGTCAGTTAAGATAGCTGTTAAATCCATTTCTTGATGTGCTACACAGTTGCTGCTGATAGTTACCCAAGCTTTTGTTTCTTATAAGCAGGTGTATAACCAGTGAATGGTTGGGTCCTACTGCACCATCTGCAGTGGGGCATATGTAGTCTGGTTTTCTACAGGAGTCACTTCACTTCTGAATTTTAACACCTTCTATGGGCTCAATGTGATCTCTGAAGGAGTAATGTAGTCCTAAAGTCTCACATTAAAATCACCATTTTCCTTTATATCTGAAGCTGCTAGTTTTTGTCTCTTCATACACTGGACACTAAACATAAATTGAAATGAATTAATATTCATATCATATTTGCTTTGAGCATTTTAGTGCAGTCAAAATGGCAAAAAAAAAAAAAAAAGACAACCCTCAGTAACAACAAAGAAAACCCAAAGAACTGAACCAGGCAAACATGAACAAAGTCTTTCAATTCTTAAATATGTGATTGGTCAGAGCTACTGTTTAATGTGTGGAGGTCCTGTTTTCCTGTATTAAGGTAGGTAGCTAATTGTGGGAATGGAGGAGAAATCACCTTGTATTCCCTTACTGGCCAGTGCTGTTGGGAAGCAGAGACTCTTTCGGGCAGAAGAGAGTCTTGGACTTCTTTATGCAACCTTTTCTTCCTCTTCCTTCTTCTGCTCCTTCTTTTTGTAGCTGACTGTTCTGCTTGTCTCCAGTTTTCAAAGCAAACTCAGGCTTCCTTGCTTGGGGTGCAGAAGGGAAAGGCCACCTTTCACACATTTGGGAGAACAGGCTGCAATAGAAAGGGAGGAAATTTTCCACAGAATTTGAAAGCACTCTATTAGCAAGCACGTATTTTGCTCTTTGAAATTGTTGATACAAGTCTCTAAGAGTATGGTAATTTTGGAAATTTAGGGTAAACAACTGAAATTATAATGCTTAGGGAGGGCTGCACTGGATTAAATAGCCTGGGTTTTGTCAAAACTGTTGTTGTGTTTCTGAAGCCATCTATGATTGTAGAGTGGTTTTTTATTTCATTTGGAATAATGATGGGAAGAAGTTTTCATCAATATAAAGAGACCAATTATTTAGGGAAGGTTTGCAAAATACATTTAACCTCTAAAAGAAGATGTGACCAAATTAAAACGTTGATATAATTTTTTTCTTTTTAAAAAAACCCTGTCTCAGCAGCGTTTCATGCTATTAGTTTTTGTGCGTGATAGCAGATTTAGTTTTATAAAATGGAATTTAAATTACTAATTTCATTTTAATATCATAAAAGAGCTTTGAAGCAGCGTATACTATCTTCAGTTTTTTTGGAAAGTAAGGAGATGAATCTCTCCCTACTAATCTGAAGCACATCTGTAAAATAACTTTGAGGAAATATAGTAAGTGTTTCAGGACTGGTATGACTTAGTAATATCTATACTATCACTTATACAAATGTGGGTGAGATTTTATTAAATTCAACTAGCCTGGAGTTATGAAGACATTCCATGTTGAATACATTTGAATATTGAACAAATTTATGGAGGAATTGTGAAATACCTCTAGTTTGCAGTGGAATTTCATGGAGTATTTTGGTGTGCAAAGATACTTGTCAGTATATTATGTGCTGTGATAGTTCCATCAGGATTACTAACTTTATCAGTAAGTCTTGTGATTTTGCAGCTAATATATGTTCAAGTGCATGCTGTAACCAAAAGATCTTAACAGGCATTATAATCAATTCTTAAATAAGCAGTTTAATTGCTTGAAATTTTGTCTGTGTTTTGTCTGCATAAATTGCTTTATTAAATGAGCTGGGAAAATTGACTTGCTTATACACGTCTCATCGAGGATTTCTTAGATTTTTTTAGTATAATATTTATTACAAATGAAATGCATCAATTAAAAGAAAATGAAAAGCTGAAATTTCCTACTATGAAAAACAGAAGCACTGTACTTTTAGCTTAATAGTTCTAGAATGAGGCAGAGGAATTTCAGTGAAAATTGAACTGCCATCTGAGTTCACTGCACTACAGCCCATTTTGGCAGTGTGATAATTTACCCAAGATTCAATCAGCAGTCACAGAATCCGGAAGGGTTTTTTTTTCAGTAAATTTTTTAGTGGGGGGAAAAAATGAAAGAGCTGTTCTGATTTTTATTTCTTTTTTTTTTTTTTTTTTTCTCCTCCCAGGCTGTTCATACAGGTATGCGGGCATATATTTATAATAAGAATTCTGTTATTGGCTCTCAGGCAGAGCATTCAGGGATGAGGACATACTACTTCAGTGCTGATACCCAGGAGGATATGAATGGCTGGATCCGGGCTATGAACCAAGCTGCTCTTATGCAAACACGCTCTTCACTGAAGAGGCAAGTTCCATACAGAAGCTGTTGGCTTTTTAAATTAAATATGTGTTATATAAATCACGTTTGATTTATGTCTTGGAAATCACGGTGATTTCCGAGAGTGTTGTTTGTAAATATGTGGATGAAACTCATTCCCATTTAAAAAAAATAATTATTTTTCATTCACATTCTGTTGCAAATCAGTTCACTGATATTAATTAGGAAAACCTGGTGTTCAGTATTCGTGTGTACATCAAATTGTGTGCTTACATTTAATGACACGGATTAATTTTTATATATATATATATATATATATATATATAATATTTTAAGGAATTGCAATTAAAAAGTTACAGTTTCTGTGAGCAGATTCCTACACCTGTGAGAACCAATTGACATGCTTTAGGAGAGATAAGTAAAAGAGGAAAGACAGAAGTCTAATGACTTGTTTCAAATGAGCATTTAGAACTAGGATTAAAGTGCTGTTAAGGGGGGAAAGGACGTTAAAGATGGGTAACTCATAAGTGCAGAGAGTTAATTGATATTAATTTATAATAATAACTAATTTATGCAGTTATGAACTAATTATGAACAAATTCAGCTGTGCCAAAATGTATTTTCAGGTTTTTCCTTTTCTTAAAATTGATGTAGCTTTCTTGATGTTTTGGCTTTGGAATGTGTTTCTTTCCCTACAACTGCATGTGAAAGAAGACTGTACTGTGAGACAACCCTGCTTTTAACCACTGGGGCTGTGAGGATTAAAATGTCACGTGCAGTTTCTCAGAGTATCTTGCACTACTGCTTTCTTTTGGCCAGTCATATGTAAGCAAAGGATCAACATCTCTTCCAGAGCTTTGCATCCTATATTAAGACTTTCAGGATTTCATTTAAATTTCAAGTAACATATAACCTGGTACCTGGATTTTTCTTTATCATCTTTATAAGGAATAATTAAAAGAAACACTGGGGAATTGGGCACATTAGAAGTATTGATCCAGTGTCCTTCCTCCTAAGTAGACTATTCATTTCTAAGTAGACTGAAGAGAAAACAATTGTGTTACTCAGAATTTACCTTCCATAAAGAATCTGAACTTAATTTCAAAGATGAGGTGCTACTCTGAGATCAATGATATCCCATTGAATTGTGAGAGAAGAAAATGTTGTCAAGAAGGTTATTGCTATAAGGAGATGAAGAAAATTGCAAATTAAGTATGCTGTGTGTCAAAAGCCACATGAAACTTTTAGGATCCTTAGACATTTTATAGCATGTTCGAAGTTTAGTATCAAGATTTCTAGTGTGGACTTTTTGAAATATTTAGGCAGTAAGGTAAATAAGTAAACTAGTGTGCGCTGCAGCATGTGTTAGGAGCAATGGACATTTTTAAATTTGTTTTTTTGTTTGTTTGTTTCAGAAATAGCCCTCCTATAGAAATTCCCTGGACAATAGTATTGACTCAAATGTAGATATTGCTCTGTTCTCTTGGCCAGAAATGACTAGTCCTTAAAGCATCTACGAAGATACAAAGAGACTTTTTTTTACTTTGCACTGAGCAGTTGGCAGTTTGGTTTTGTTTTTTTTGGCTTTCAGCATTTCCTAGGATAGGAAGACTTTCTCTTTTATATCTTTTTGTACATAATATTACACAAGTTGAACACTTCTTTTGACAAAATTAATATTTTCAGTCATTTTTACCGACGCCAATAAGTAATTTCTGCCTCCTTGACAACACTGTAAAGGTAACTTTTGTCTAACTGGGATAACAACTGAGTTTGGTGAACATATCTATCTTAACATGTCAGTTATATCACAGCCTGCAGAATACTTATGTGAGTATTCTTTCTGAAAAAGTAATGAGACCACATCAACTTTTCACAATTACAGTGTTCATTACTGACATGTATTTTCTTTTCAGAGAAACTGAAAAAGTGGATCAGCAAGCTGTTCCCCAAGTCAATCATGTGGATGCCAGTAAAGGGTGTGTGAAGGGAGAGATTACAGATACAAAAGAAAGTTATCCAAAATCAGCTGAAATGCTTGGATATGATAAGCGCGAAGAGATAAGAAGAGAAAAGGAGGAGGAGGAGCCTTATATTCACAGAAAAGGAACTCTGGAAACTAAAAAGGGAAAGGCCAAGCATGTGTTAACAGAAGCTGATTCATTATTTCCAGACTTAACGAATGCATCGAAGGCATCGTGGTCCCAAGTAGCTCAACCTCAGCCAGCTGAGAAGAACGGAACCCTTCCTAGTTCATTAAGTGTGAGTGCTGGCCTAGTGGAGCAGAATGGTACTGGCTCATATAAAAGAGGGTTTGTTCCCAGAGCAAATCCAGATAAGCAGTTTCAAAGAAAAAGTAACATGGCTCAAGTGGAACACTGGGTAAAAGTCCAAAAAGGAGATACAAAAAGGTTAGTAATAGGTCCATCTTTAAATAGATTGCCAACTGGCATTTTCTTAAGCTAAAGGAAAATATGTGTTAGTAATATCTTTGGTGCAAATCAGAATGATACTTTACAGAGACAATATATAAGAAAACTTACTTTCTCCTTCGGTGCAGAATGGTAGTTTTCAGGCGTTTATCTCATGGGAAAGTCAATATGGGATTGGCTAATCAAATCTCTTTAATGTTGTCACAATATTGCAAACAGAATAAGTGAGATTAGTGTGCTGGGGTTTTCTTACTGTTTTTAATCACTGTGGATACTTAAAACTTCTTAAAATTTGCTTAAATTTTGAAGAGCCGGAAAGTGAAGTGCAGCTCTCAGTTACTTCTTATTCATAAACAACTGCACAATATAAATGATAGATAATTGTTTGTTTTCCACTTAAAAGTAAAGAATGCTGATTGCTTTTCTTCTCCCTTCTGTTCCTGTTCCAAACATCCATTCACTTCTCTATATCAGATCACTGCACTCGAAGTCACAGTGTGTGCATCCCATACTGAAAGGTCTCCATATATTCATTTAGTTAATGCAGAAGTCCTAGGATGTTCCCATGGTCTTCAGGATTCTCTTTTCCCTTTTCAGTCCCTGAAAATTACATAATTTGCACCAATAGAAGGAATGCACACTGGAATGCTTTTGTAGTTTGAAAATCCCATAATTGCTTTACTTTTGAAGCGTGCAGTCGGATTAAGTACCAGTTGAAAAAATGAAGTGATGTATATATACATTTGTTCAGAATGGTACCTTGTCTCAAGGGGCAGGAAAGACAGTTGGGCTTGATGCTCCTTGTGAGGATTTTTCAAATATGCTTAATCTACTGAATCAGTGTTTTATAAATTTGCTAGAATCTAGTTAGAATATACAGAAATAAGAGACATTGGCATGTGGTTTTTAGGAGGAGGAAAACATTTTGGACATTTTTTTAATGCTTATTGAGGCTAATGTTTGTCACTTTAGAGCCAGTAAGAAATTTAAGGCTTGCTAATTTTATATGGAAGTCCATTCTTCTACTCTTTTATCTTTGGAATTGCCCTTGAAGAAGCTTTCTTACTCTTTGATATTATTTAGCATTCTGCTAGACTTGTAGAGTCAATTAACTTGCATCTTTTTGACTTGGATATAATCAGTGCTTCCCAAAAGAATATGACTTTAATGAAGAAAGATACTTGGTAAGTTAGTTCTTATTACACACATAGATGTATTTGTCTGAAATAATACAGAAAACTATTGATCTAATTAGCTAATGTTTAGAAAAACTTCTGTTAGTGTTTACATCAGAAGTATTGGCAGTAAGAGGCTTGACTGATAGCTAAGTATTGTTTGCTTCCAAATTAGTCTTTCCAGTAAATTAACTTTAGGCATGTATCAGGTGTAGTGTGAAGACAGTGGTATTGCAGGAGCCAGGTTTTTTTCTAGATAAAGCCAGCTACCTCAGCTGGAGCTGCTAAGTATTCAGTGAAACTAAATTTATATATATATGCATCTCTCTCTCTCTCTCTCTAAAAATGTTCTATTTTAGCTCAGTTGACCTGTTTCCTTTGTCTCTCCCTCCAAATGGCATTATATTTTCTGTGTGCAGAATAAATTGCACATTACCCTCCTGAAGATTGATAGATCTTTTAAGCGGCACCTTCTCTCAGCCTGCTGAGGTTGTTGCAACTGACAGATAGAAGCTGCATGTTAGTTGTCAAATATCTTTTTGATTACAGGATATAAAATTCAAGCCAGAGATGATAATTTGATTGACATTCCATTTTGATTTTAGTAAATATTAGTGGATCACTTAATTTCTTAATGCTTCGTGTTGACTCTTGTTCCAGCTGAAATGTTACAAATAAAGAACTCTGAGTCTTCCAAAGCCTGGATAATTTCTGAACACAGAATGAGTACAATTTTATCTGTGTCCTGGCTCAGGTGTATACAGATGCAATGCTTACCAGCAAGTTCGTTATGATGAGAAAGAACTCTTTCAGCTAGAGCCTTCACACAAATACAGCATTTGTTCATAGAATTATTTGCAGGAATTGCACCTTTAATATAGATCTTTATATCTTTCAACTCGATGTTTTGCTTCCCCTTTTTATAAAGCACTCAGAACTGTTTGCTAAGTTGTAAATGTTAGCTGTCACTTCAGCTGTCTCTTAGTGAACTCTCTGCTGCGCTACAGTGACATTCAGTGTAGTCATCTAATCCCACTCTGTTCTCAGCAGATGGGAATACCTGCTTTGGTAAGGTTCATGCTAGCCTTTGAGAGAGATCTTGAGAATTGGAAGAAGGTTTGAAAGGAGGCTTTCAGGAGATTTTGGTTTTAAGTGCTTAAAGGTCAGGACCATCAAACGGCAGCTGCTCAGAAATTATTAGGTTTTGATCTGGTTCCAGTGCCTGCATAGACATAGTCACTGCGTAATTGTGAAGTATTTGCTATTTCCAGCAGTTTATTTGCACTTAAAAAAATATTTAAACCTAGTGAAGCTTAATATTCCCCAACTAAATGCAGTCATGTTAAGACATTTCTTTCCTTCCAAATACAGCGTTAAAACATTTCTTGTTGTGCAGAACTTTCTGTTCCTTCCTGATTTGCGTAAGGAAGAAACATTACTTGTCTTTGTTAGCTTCTGTGCATTTCCATGAATGGCTATAGTGTTTCTAATAATAGTACTTGTTTTCTTTTCAACATTTATCGTCTCTTTTTACAATATCTTCTGTGTGGTTGGTTTCCATTGCAGACCCCAAACGATTTTTGTGGCCAATAATCATATCATATGGCATTGGGCCATTTATTCACTCTTCAGTGTCTGCTTTCTTTTTTATATTCTTTATATCTCATCATTCAAGAGAGGGAGATTCTCAAGAACAGCTGCATTTGCTCATTTTTACTCTTAATCCCTGAGAAAGCAATTGTCCATAATCCATTGTGGACTAATTTGAGTCATTTGGGACATGGTTCTTTTTCTACCAATTAATTAGTACCTATTTTTATATAATGCAAGTTATTTCTACTGAAACCTTGTGTGATAGAGATGCCACTGGCTCAAAGCTTGTCATCTCAGTTTGAGGTTTGTCCCTACTTCATATGCTGTTAAAACACAACCTGCTTGTATGTGGGCATTTAGTCTGAATATGACTTTATGACTTTCTCTGTAATGCACATGCAGCTTTCTTATTTTGTCTAGCTGGCTGAAGTACTGCATGAATCTGGCTCTTCCCAGCTGCTCCTATCAGACAAATTCATTCTTTTCTAGAAGAAAGGCATGATTGCCCTGGCCCCCAACAAAGCTCATGGAGTCTTTGTTTTCAGGCTGGTTTTGCTCCTAAAGCTGCTACCCCTGGTGACTGCACTGACTACCATTAATTCCAGCTGATCCTGATCTCAATACTTTACCCTTTAATGTCTAATTAGAAAATAACCACACACAGATGGTTTGCAACATTCAACAGTTTGCTTATGCCTTCATGAGGTCTCCACTAGGTTGGAGTATGGGAGTGTTCAAACCCCTTTCCCTGTTTTTCTGCAGAGAAATCACCAAAGGGATCTCTCCAAGCTTCATGCTTTCCTCAGATGTCCTTTCAAAACATTATCCACTCCAAGCTTTCTCAGTTCTTATTCCTATCTAGAGAACAGAGGATTTCTACCAACTTTCTACCATGTGATTTTCCTGTGAAAAAAATGGGCAGCAAAGTACAAAACATACAAAGTACATGTGATGCAGTGAATTAGGCAATTAAAAGAGGTTACGTGACCACTTTATGCTGATCTTTGAGTTGCCTTTGTTCATACTACCTGCCTGCTTTAACCTTGAAATTTGAGGTAACGTCAAGGTTCTGTGGTACAAGAGAGCAGGGCTTTTACAGGTTTGTAATCCTCCATGCGGTGCAGGGCAGTTACTCTGCTTTCTGGCACGAGGAATTATGTATCCTCTCAAGAGCATCCATATTTCAAGACAGCCTGACAGTGCCAAATCCTGCAAGTAAGAGGAGACAGAAGCAACTACTGAGCAGCAGTTATTGGTAGCAATTCTTTCTCCCCTGCTTCTGTTGTTCTTGGATGCTGAAGAAAGACTGTTCTTTTCCATCCTACCCTTTCTTTCATATGGAATTCTTGCATTTTCCAAACCATGAGGGTTCCCTCTCATGCAGAGTGGAGTCTATTGAGTGGAATGGTGAACACACTCATGAGTTTCTTAAGTTGTGGTTTTTTGGTTGTTTTTGTTTAGTTTTTGTAATGGTGCTCTGTAGCAAGTCTAGCAGAATGGTTTTCTGGTTGGAGATTCTGAATCCATGGGCGAATGACTGCAAGTACAAAAGCCCCACATGTTTGACTGGCGAATCAGAAATCAGACAGAGGCAGATTCATATGCATGGGGCTATGGAAAGTTTTTGACTTCAGAGTAGGGGGGAGCTAACTACAGTTTGTCAAAGCTTTTGCCAGCTCTGTCTTAACTCTTTACCTGCTAAAATGTTTAGTTTCTACAGTTTTAGTACATTATGGATGCAGTACTAAAGCCAGGATCATTACAGCTCTTTTTATACTCCAGTTTATCATTGGCTTGTTGTAAAAAGCCTTGTGTTGATAAAACAGTAGAACCAGTAGCATTAGGTGAAAGTAAATCATACAGACCTGGGGACTTTGAGCAGTTTCTTACCTTTTTTTGCTTCATTCATATGAACAAAAATTATCTGAGATATTCTGTGACTGGTGAGATTTCTTCTTGCACTTCAAGATAATTTTTTGTAATGAGCATACATTTGTTTTCGTAAACTGCACCACCTAGTGGTGAACAGGCTTTCGGTGAAAAGGACTATTTTAATTTATGGATTTACTCTTTAAACATAACAATAATTCCTTTCTTCATGTTCTTGACTTTCTTTTTAGTCTAAGGAAATGCTGCCCTCCCTTAAGTTTATTTCTAGTAGTTCATCCTAGGTTAGACACTAGATTAAAAGTCTGTATTTATACAGTGTAAGATTTTTGTGCAGTAGATTTTGTCAGTATTACTTTGATAATATTTCTGTAAATTGTTTTAAAATTACTGTTGTATTTTATGTCTCGTAGCTCCTATGCTTATGTCATTAGAGATTCTTTTTTATCAGTCACTCCCGCTCATCAATGTATGCTAAAATTTACACTTTTCTTCCCTTCTCTTTGCAGCCTCACTTCTGATCAGACTCTTCCACGTCAGGGTCCCAATCCTCCTTTTCCTGAAAACTATCACACTTTGCCAAAGAATACCAGGCAGCCTTCAGGGAGCTCACCACCACCAAACCGCAATCTGCCGAGTGACTACAAATATGCACAGGATCGTGTTAGCCACTTGAAGATGTCCCAGGAGGAAAGGAAAGCAAATAAGGATGGAACTGTTTGGCAGCTGTATGAGTGGCAGCAGAGGCAGCAATTTAAACACGGCAGCCCCACTGCCCCGCTTTATGTAAGTTCTTCAGACTTTATTGATCGTGGTAAGTCAAAAAGTTCATTAGATGTTCCACGATCAATATCTGTTCCACCCTCTCCATCTGATATTCCTCCACCTGGACCTCCAAAAAACTTTCTCCCAAGGAGACCACATACTCCTGCAGAAAGGCTTACAGTTAAACCATCTGATGAGAGACAGACTGTAGACGTTCCTTTTGCTGGATCACCCAGGAAGATACGAAATCATACTGCAAAGGTTTGTATGCATATAACTGATTTCAGACTATTCTTCCTGTGGCGTCACACATGGATAATTTATTTAGTTATGTTTCATTGCATCCTTCCTTGTGTATGAAAGATCATGTAAGTTGTAAAAGTTAATACAATGAATAATTTTCTCATCAAGCTCTTATCATTCTGATCATTTCACATTTATTAATTTTTGTCGGTTAGGAAAGGGAAATTGGTGGCACATCACATTGGTTTGGAATATTTTTATTCAAAAACTCAAAGGCATATGTTTGGATATATAGAATACACAAATGGTAGTATTTTAATATATAGAGTAGGTAGGCAAGAATATAAAACTCAGCAGGATGAACTCTTCCCTGATTATTTATTTATGCTTATAGCTTTAAGTGTTTGCCATGCCTGCTTTCTCTATGTGTTTAGCTATTGTAGTTACTCTTGCAGCTGATTCAGTTTTTAGTTATGGAAAAAAACACAGTTATTTTTTGTGCATTTGATAGTTTAGGTCCGTTGCAGAGTCTTTGTCAGTGGGCTAACCAAAATCAAATAGTGCTGGTCTGAAACTTCAACCTTCTCCATGATTTCAGTGTGGGTTTTTTTGTTGGGACTGTTGTACCCTCTTATCCAGAGGTGACAGAAGTTTCCCTATTCGGTACTCCACATGGCTCTCCTTGCCTAAGGAATTTGGGGAAATTCATGATTGAATCAATGAAGGATTGACTTGTCTTGGTAGCTCTTACACTGGAATAATTGGTGGTGAAAGCCTCTGTATTCACCTAATTCTCTGGCCTCAACCGTGGACTCTGGTGGGGAAAGTATTTGCAAAGAAAGAGACTTTTAAATTCAGATACCCGGTGTGGATTCAGGACCGTGACTTCAGGCTGCAGCTTTGTGCACAGTTTAGGTTTTTTTCCAAGTGTATGTGTGGTGTAGCTGTTGGGCGTCTTTCAGCATTTATAGGTTTATAATATTCTGTCAGAGGATTAAATAGTCTAGTGATGTGCAGCACTGGAAATTAATATTTTTTTAACACCTGATTATATTCTACCACACATTGGTTTCTCCATGTGTAAGTGGAAGGAGCATTACATCCCTTACGAAGGCATGTACAACAGTCTTTTCCCTTCCTGTGCAATGTAGCTGCAGAAATTTTACTCATAAAATAAAGCTCTTTTTATGTCATCCTGGCTTTACCATTATAGGGAAACACGGTTTTCCTCGTAATTAAAACTTCTCTGTGGAACTTCTGTGAAAGTTTCTAGAGAAAAAGGCTTATGTTTTCATGTGTAAGCACACAGCATCCTTTTACATTTAAATCTGTACTTCTGCAGAAATCTATGACACTCCACACTCCCTGTAATGGCTTATTAAATTCCATCCAGTTACACTTAAAAAAGAAAAGGGGGGGGAAGGCAAAACAAAACAGCATTCAGTGAAGTTCAGAGACAGGAATAAAAGTAAATCATGAGACATTTAGTCTGTCTTGAAAAAAGCCATAAATTTTGACTTTAAGAGAAAGATGAAAGGATGGGTATGCAGTAGGTTTTCATTTTATAAGCAGAGAGGGGCAGATCAAATATGATTATTAAAAAAACCCTTGGTATTAATGGAAGCCATTGCCACAAGGTGTCAGTCATGTCAGTAGCTTAGTGTTCCCTGGCTAAAAGAGAACATTCACAGTTGTTACGGTGTGGAGTACAAGCCTACTGTTGGAGGGCATAAGCCAACCAGCCTTTTTCTGGGAAACACTGGGGGGGGGAACTTTATGAATAATTTTTTTTATTTGCTGGAAGCCACTTTGCATGTTCTGCTGAAGCACCTCGTACTGCCAGAATCTGCTGATCTGCCCCAGGGTGCTAAATTTGCATTTGTTCATTCATAAGTTTTACTTCTGTATGAAAGATCATGTAAGTTGTTGATTATATAAGTTGATGATTAAGTTTTACCTAATCATCCACCGTTCAGGCTGGCCCATGAATGCTACCCTGATCTAAGCACCCTGGGAATTCAAATAGAAAATCTGTGGCAGAGGTGCGTTCTGAGTTTTCCCTCGAGTGCAACATACCTGTCACTTGACACAATCCTTAAGAGTTCTGGCTGTGGCTTCTTGCAGAGCTCCACTCACCTGGACCGGCGCTCCATGCCTGCCGTGGGCTACATGACACACACCGTGAGCGCGCCCAGTTTGCACGGCAAGTCGGTAAGTGGAGAGCGCAGCTACTCTTCCTCTCGTGTCCTCAGAGCGTTGCAGTTAAGTTGTAAAATCCTACTCGGTACTCTTTAATCTTAACTTTATTGGTTAAAGCGTAAATAACTCGAATGAGAACTTAATCTTAACCACCTCCCAGTAAAGCCTGTAGGAATTTTGCTGTTATTTGCAGCATGAACAGGGGTGAGATGTCTTGTTATTACAGGATTCAACTTTTATTATGTTTATTTGACCAAATGCAGAGTTAATTGAATAATTGCTTAATCATGTCAAGTAACTGCTTTCTGGGCACTGAGGTGAAAAATGTAATTATAGTTACTCTCCCTGAAGACTGCTAATTTCCTCTTTACAATGTGTCTAAATACCTGCAGCCCGAAGAGCTAACATTGCTTCTCATTCGATTAAGGAGGCATCAGGCTAAGTTGGCTAGTATAAGAAATTACACAATCGCACAATTACTGCAGCACTTGCCAACTAATTCCACCTATCAGGTCAGCTGCTGCGTGGCTCATCTGTGCAGTATGACATTTTGTGACTCTGCAAATGCTTCATTAGTGGCATGCTTGAGTCTGTGCTTTCTTGCCCATTCTTTGGTATTCTACAGTTCCCAGGTTGTTTGTGGTTTTTCTTTGCTTACTGTTTTTGCTGTAAAAGGTGAGCATTTTAAGTTATATGGCAGCAGTGCATATGTTTCAAAGTGTTCTTTCCTTCTTACACTATTTCTGAAAATGCTGCATCTTCAGAAATGTGGGTTAAAATACTAAGTAAGTTCATTCTAAAGCAAAACCATTTCTTTGTGCTGCTTTCATGATGAGATTGCCTCCCTGTGCCACGTGCTGCATCACCTGCAAATTGAAATGCATCAGCCAGTTTGTACATTCATATGAGCTTGTAACTGTGTTGGTTCTGCAGGTGATCATTGGTTCATAAAAGCTCAGGGGCGTCTTGGATCATCAACAGTGCTCTTGATTGCACTGGTGTTATGAAACTTGTAAATATGAGATCAACCAGAAATGTACTTACAGAGCTCTCTGGTTCCTATTAGAGCCTCAGAAATGGAGCCATCTGGGAGTAAAGTGTGGTGATTTCTTCAAATTGGTGAAGGCTTTGGCCCAAAGCTAAAGGAATTTTTTTGCATTTGAAGAAGTTTCATTTCCCGACTTACCTCACCTACAGAACAATTGCACTAAGATGGGCTATAATAACAGGGATTTCTCAAAAAATGGGCAGACTTTCTAGTCAAGTCCTCAGCCAGCCTTACAAGCTGATTGGACAGGAATTTTAAGTGAACACCTCTAAAGAAATGCAAGTGTGATCTATTGATTTTATGGCATAAAGGTTTTTTTTTCTTTTTTAACTACACATTCTTGTTGGCTCAAAACTTGAGAAAAAATATAGTTGTGTTTTTCTTTTATTCTGAAGCTAAATATACCCAGGATATAAAGTCCTGTCAAAATAGCAGTTAAAATTCTAGAAGTTTGGGACATTTTGTCTGACTACAAAGCACATTTGCAACAGTTAAAATTTTATTTTTTTCTGTATTGCAAATACCTGTTTTGAAAAGAGGAGAAATAACTTTGTTATGACTTTTCTTGAAGTGACTGTAATGAAGATGATGCTAGACCAATATAACTATAAAATTAAGCTGATAGCAATTACAGCTGAGCCAAGGAAAAATAAGGATCGAGTTGAATGCTATTACTTAAAAGACAAAATAGATTCTCTAACCGTGAGATATTTTTCAGTATTTTAGTCACAAAACTTATTTCATACTTTCCATGAATAAAGGAATTAATATTTTAAAATGTGTATGAATTGTGATCAAAAGTATTCTAATGATTAGTTTTATGATGGCTTCTAGTTACATCTGACATTGTTAGGTACAAGTCTTCTCTTCTTCCCCCAAAGAGGCAGGGAGGACACCACCATAACTTTTTCAGTGAAGGAATAGTCAGTAGAAATTGATCTTGAAAGTATAGCTTTTGAAAATGTATTGTTTGAGGTAGTTCTGTGTCTCATTAGAGGTGGAAAGCAAAAATCTGTGTTTGGAGGATGGGTATAAGGCAGTAATATTCTTGCGAAATATTTTGCCCATTTTTCAGCTGTAAATAGCAATATGCTGGTGGAGCAAATGTGCTTTTTTATGTACTTCCTACTCTGTTATTTTGTTCCCTCTTTCATCTATTTTCTTATATATAATCAATCCAAGTATTCTGAAATTGTTTCAAAAATTCAAATACATTGCATTTTTTTTTCCCTATGCACTTATCTGAAGGCTGATGACACTTATATCCAGTTGAAAAAGGATCTGGAGTATTTGGATCTAAAGGTAAGATTTTACAGCAGTATATTTCCTTTTTTTTTTTTTTTAACCCAGTTGTCTTTTGTGTATCGTCTTTGTACCTGCAGATTTTCAAGTCACCTACTAGTCAGAGACAGAAACTGTGTTTTTTGCCTCACTGTCGCGCTTAGAACATTGAGTGTCATTTTGGTAATGATTGTACAATTAAAGTGAAAACTCAGAAAATGTAGTTGCTTTAGTTTGTAGGAGGAACTTGTGTTACTGGGACTACAGATGAATGATATGTGGGTTAGGAAAATCAGATAAAAAATCAGGTTAAAAATGTTTCTATGCTGTAGCATTAGAACCAATTTGAAGTCAACACCTCTAAGTTAAATTATGTGTTCTTTTAATATTTTTCTCTTTAAATATTCTTGAACTGGCTTTTTCCTTGTTTTTGTAATATGCCATATTTATAATGCCTTGTGCTCTTGTGAAAATGTGGTGATTAATTAGCACCTGTCATTGTTTTTGTGTTATTACAACTAAGAGATTTCAAATGCACCCATTCATCCGTCCATCCATAATCTGACCAAGTAATGTTATGAGATATTCTTTTAAAGAAAAAATTAAATAATGTATTGAGCATCATATCATCTGTCTAAACAAAATTACTTCTCTATCTGGTGCACTTCATGGTTAGTAATTTGAAAGCAAATCTAGACTTCTTAATATCAGGTTTTGAAGGGGAAAAAAGCCCACCAAAATGGTATAATCATTTCGCTTAGCAAAGCAGTCTGCCACTTTCGAAGGTGTGTAAGATGTCTCACCATATATAAATCGTAGGGTGTTCCTGAAAATCAAGGTGGAGGGAAATTTGGCACTTTGTTCTCCATATTGTTTGCATGTACATAGTTGATACCATGGGGTATTGCATATATGCAGCTAATGAGCTGACTGCACCTATGAGGATGTGTATTTCTATTTTATCTGATGTTTTAATTGTTGAATATATAACCAAATATATAAACAAAAAATGTTAGTAATACATTTTATACATATATATAATATCATATATATAGAGAGAGATTTAATATTTATCATATAGATGGTATATATAGTCTAAATTATCAAATATGTAAACTGTTGGAATCATTAATATACAAATTTAAAATTGGTTAGACACATTTAATTTTAGGCCTTGTCCTTGGTTTGTTCATGGTTTTACCATGCATCCCAAACCGTTAGCTGAATTTTATGACAAATTACAATCTAAAAAGTTCTACAAGTTGAGAAATTATTAATAAACACAGTGTTTTGTCCATTATAAAACACGGCAGTTTTCGCGGTTAAGGTGACCACAGTTCAAACCTCTGAAAATTTGATATGCTTAGCAGAATTATTAGGAGGCGTTTTTAACTTTCTAGCAGATTCTGTCCAGATTCATTTGTTGCAACCTGGGATATGAAGAACTGTTTGGTCTCCCAGGAGCTCCCACTGTGCCTGTGTAGCACCTAATGAAATCAGCCAGAAAGAGAAATGGACGGCGGCACCTGATCCTTCAGCGAAAAGAAACTTAATGCTAGTGTTGGTTCCCTTTTGAAAATTTTTGACAGTCAAAATGTCAAGTGTGTTTCCATAGGAATGATGTAATTTTTCAAAATGGGCATTTCTTAATGACCTCCTTTCAGTAGAGGTCCGGAAATGTAAAAATTCCTGTCAGGTTGCTGAGAGATTGAAGACCATGTGACACTTAAGAAGGTGTCTTTGTGTTGGTTGCCACTAGATGCAGAGATGCTTTTTTTTGCAGTAAGAGGAAAAAAGAAGAGTGTGCTGTATGAAACTAAGCAAATTATATATTTTTCTAGTAAACTGTGACAAATTCACAGTTAATCCATTTAAGACAATGAAGGCTTAGATAGAAAGCCTGTTAGTTCAAGCCTCTCTTTTGACTTCACCACACCCATGCTAATTAAACAGTTTCAAATAGGACTGAAGATTTTGGAACTGGAGTTGAACTTTTTTCTTTTCACTAAATCTCTTATTTCTGAAGATTTCTCTTCTTAGGGGTTTTGAAATACGACTTTTCAACATGTAAATTGTGATTAAGCAATTAACTGCATAATGCTTGCCATAGTACTAAAACTGATTATAGTAACTGGTTACACAGCATTTAGTGATTTGTTGAGGCTCACATGTTTTTGAGCCTATTTTTTTACTATTTAACAGTCTTAAAATACTATATAAGAAATAATTTTTGTGTTAAGATTATATTTTCAACATTATAGTGTATTGTCACATCATAAGTATAAATGAAATAAAAATGCTCTAAGATGGATATTAATCCATGTCAGTAGTTTTCTCTTACATATCAGTTAGTTCTGACATGAAAAAAAGAATAAGTCTAAAGACTGTTTGCTCACACCGTGAGGAAAAATTATTGATAATTTTGAAGATGCAAAACACCATGCATTGTGGAGGTTTCTTTTAACAATATTGTCCTTAGATTAGGAGCCTTTTTTCTCCCCAAATTGTTGCCAAGACTCTGTATTCTTCTTTAACCCATGAAATAGAGGCATGTGGAACATGGAAGAAATGGTATATTTATATGCTATGGGATAATTATGCCTCTTCTGCACAGATTTGCTCAGCTGTGTTTCTACAGTTGGATTTTTTCAGTCTTTAAAGTGGATAGACCCTGTATTAGAAAAGCAGAAAGGAAGAGCAAAGAAAAGAAAAAAATCAATTTCCCCCCAAAGCTTCTAAGATGACTTTACAAATAAGGTGAAACACAAATGGTGAAGTGAGCATCCCCTTTTTGTGGCTATGAAATGAAGTTCAGGCAGGCTACAGGAGGGATGGATGGGCAGCCTCATGTCAGAATACTTTACAAACATTCCCTAGCAAGTTATACAAAATATGGATGAGCAAATCTAGGAAAATTTGTGTCACTAAGTATAAATTGTGCAACCAGTTGAAGCAAATCTGGAGCCCTCTCAGGGGTCCTGCTTCATTCTTCTGCAGTCAGGCTGTAATATCTGAAGCTGTTTAGTTTCTTCTGCAGTTGAAAGATGTTTCTTCTGCAAGCTTTTGTCACTTAGATAATGAAGAATACAGTGCACAACAGGTATATGTTATGGGAGGAGGGATAAAAGTGATTGAAATAACATTTTTCTCTGAGGTTTTAACTAGGTTGCTCAAATAATCAGTGTAGAGAGTTCTCAGTGCAAGTGTCACTGAATATTACATGACAGAAAATACCATGGCGTGTTGAAACTGCAACTGGGTGAGACTGAGCAAATCCTGGTTTGTTTTTTTTTTTTTTTTTTTTAATGTGTGTTTTGAAGAAGTAGAAAAGCCTTGTTGTATGAAGAATCTATCAAAAATATGAGACAATAGGGGTAGATTCCAGGTGTAGCTTCCATCATGGCAGATGGTGCAGACCATAAACCTTGAGGATTGGTGTAACACAAGAGCTTGTGATTACTGCTGCTCGTGGAGTTTTGAGTTGTAAAGTTTGGGGGTTTAAATCTTGACATCTGTAACAAGCTATTACTAAACTTTTGTTTGAAACAGATAGAAAATAATGGACCTCTGATCAACATGATATACAAAGTGCTAAAGAACTCAGCACAAGGGTTACTATCCAGTATACATGTAAGACTGCCTGCATCTGAAATGTGCTCATCCCATTGCTTTTTAAAGTAGCAGTCAGTGTTCTGGCTTTTATAGGTGTCTTATGGTAAACAGTAGCGCTTTCTGTGAGATTATTTTTTTCTTTCCTTTTTTTTTTTTCCTTTTTTCCCCTCATTTGGAGTCTGTATGCGAAATTATGGCTGACTTCAGTGTTTGGTTTAATTTTGAAAACGATTGTGTCAAGTAGTGACTCCTCTGTGAAATTTTGGAAACGTGAAAGCATGCTAAATCTTCATTATGTTCTCATGTTCACTGCTTGATAATTAACAAATTCCTTACAATTTTGATTATGTAAGTTAAAGTATCCTCAAAATCTGCAGACTTGTTTTTATGTTAATTCCATTGCTTTGAAAAAGGCTTTTGCATTCTCTTAGCTTGCAGGTGATGAAATATGCAAAATTATTACTTTGATTGCTAGTATTTTATATTTGTATTTAATTACATTACTATTATATATGTGATTTAGCATTTAAATAATTCCATTAATACTTTTGAAAGAAAAAAACCCACATCATTGTTGAAAAAGAAAATATCAAAAAATTGAAAGTTTGGAGAGGCAATAAGTGCTTTTGGTTTTGGTGGTGGGGAAGTAACATTTCACCACATAAAGGTATGAGAAGTCTTTAAATGGAGCCTGCCATTGGAGGAGAGAAGACACTAAACATAAATGATGACCAGACCCTTCTGTTTTAAATCTGCTTTGTTATTTGAAAACACTTATGTGGGGATGGCTAATTTCATGTAACATGTTACATTACATGTTAAAGCTGAGATTATATCAAAGATTTATCTACAGTAAGAGTAAAATAGAAGTACTTTTAAAAAGCTAACATGGTCCTGTAGGTGACTTTTAGGTTAATAAGTAAACTATGTAGCTTCAAGTCTGGAAATTGCCAGTCAGTCAGTAAAAAAGCAAACTACCTCTTCTACCCCACCAGAAAAGCCAACAGCTTTTGCTCTTACATTAAAACCTCTTCTCTTACATTATTGAAGACAATATTCAGGTGAATTTTTCTTCATAAACTCTTGATGGTATATGAATAGGAATATGCTGTATAGGAGTACTACTAGCTACCAGGTGTTTCTTTGGTAAGATAGTATTTGCTTTAATGAATCTTTAAAAATATTGTAATCTAATAATATTAAATCATTAGATTTTCAGACTTTTAAAAATGTATGATTAATGAACTGTATTACATTGCTGTTTTCTTAACCTCATTTATTCACAAAAAAAAAATTATTCACATGGAGGCAGTGGAAATAGTAAACATTTCTACAGAGATAGACATGCCTTCACTTTAAGGTTGCTGTGAAGGTTGGAAGTATAATATAATATCGTTTCTGTACTGATTTAAAAACTGTGTTATGTGAGGAGATAATCTTCTCAACCAGAAATGGAATATGAAACCAGTGATTTATGAAATGAGAGATTTGGTACATTATAAACATGTCAAAATAGATTAATTGCATTTAATGCCACTATAGCATTTTTATAGCATTCTGTCTTTAATAAAATTTACCCTGTGCTGAGGAAGATACTATCCTTTGTAGAATGAAATACTTGCCAAAAGTTGTATTTTTAGTCATTAATGAATGCTGCTATTCTTGCAACCATCCATATAAAGGAACCATTCAAGTTCTTTGGCTTCAAGAAAGCTATTATAGCTGAAATGTTAAAACTACTGTATTTTGCAGGAAGAGGACCTTTGTAACCATAGATAGGTGGGATTATGCTTCTTTGTACAGAGTTCTAAACTACTGTAAGAGTTAAATAGGCTAATATAACTAGTAATTCTTTCTGTTAACACTCTTCAAAAACTAAGGCCAAATTTGCAAATATTTGTACCCCAAATTTTATTAATTTTTGTTAATAACCATGAATATTTAACAAAACTTTTCACTGCTGAAGCATAACTAGGTTTTAGTTTGGAACAAATTCCTTATATTTTTAAAACCTGTTCCTCTTAGGTGACAGGACGTGACACATTAAAAGAAAGAAGTACAAAACCTGTCAAGATTGCAGAAAGTGATATTGATGTAAGTATCAAACACCACTTCAGCACCTCTTGCACTGATTTGGTTGTTTCTCTTGTGCAGTTACATGTTCATTATTATACTTTTGGGGGTAAGATATTACAAATGGATACTTTTCTGCTTAATTTTTAAAATCTAATGTTATATATGTATATTATTTCATTTCCAGGTGAAGCTAAGCATTTTCTGTGAGCAGGACAGAATTCTGCAGGATTTGGAGGACAAAATAAGAGCCCTTAAGGAGAATAAAGTAAGTAGATTGAAAAGGGATTAGTAAAATAAAGCAACAGCTTTTATCTAATCATAAAATATGAAATTCCAAACAAAAATTGAATTACTGGATGCTTCTTGCACTGTAGTAATTTTCTTTGGACATGTGTATAAACTTCTGTGAGAAAAAGATGGGGGGTGTGGGGGTGGGGGGTGTGGTGTTTATGTTAGGACTGATTACCAATTGCTAGAAAACATGTTTTTGAAAGTGAATGTTTTAAATCCATCTACTTCCCTGCTACCTATGAGCTGTAGCTGTCAGTAAATTAAGGTGGTTCAGAAAACAATCTATTCTAAAATGAAAGTGCTGTTCAGGTGGATTCTTCACTAGAGCTACTTTGCAAAAATGATTCCACATTATTTCCTCCTGACTGAATGAATTGGACCTGCTTCATGTTTTAGACAATATTTTAATCTCTCACATGGCTAATTCAAGTATAACAGTGAATGAGAATCTGTCCTTAAACAAACAACTCATGCTGGGCTGTGGTAGAGCTGTCACAGTTCTATACTGATTAAGAGAATTTTTCTGAAACTGTAAATTACAGTTTCGTACAGAGTGTAAATAGAAAAATTCCCATCTCAGTGCATTGTGTTTTCCACAGTTTGGGCTACTTAATGGAAAGAATAAATGGAAAGTATCAGATAATTTTTGTTACAGTAGGTAACTAAGGCTCTTGCACTTTTTTGTTACTGTTGGCCTCCTAATCTCCAAAACAGGAGGCCAGTCCTCAGCTCTACTGGGAAACTTGTGGCATGGAAAACACATTTCATATTACTACAGGTGGGTGCATAAAATTCCATGTAAATGTTGTAGACTTACTGTTTCTTTGCTAGGATCAGCTGGAGTCTGTTTTGGAGGTTTTACACAGGCAGATGGATCAGTACAAAGACCAACCACAACATGCAGAAAAAATATCTTACCAGCAGAGACTTTTGCAAGAGGATCTTATACGTATTCGGGCTGAAATATCCAAAGTTTCAACGGTATGTGTTTCTGGTTGCTTCAAGAAAACCATAACTAAAATACCAGGTAGAGTAAAACTGTATTGTTCATTGGATAGGGGAGTTAAGTCCTGTTCTGAACAGTTTTGGTTAGGATACAGAATACTAAATCAGGTAAAAATAGTTAAACAATCTCTTCAGCTTTACTTTTCAATATTCCCTGCCCCTGCAAAAAAAGATTACTCAGAAAACTTTTTATATCTTTTTATTCTATGTGTGGGCTTAAATTGCAAATCTTTCAGCTAGTCCCTTAAAAATATAAAGGTGATTCCATGATATCTTTCTAGGGCAAAAGGAACTGGGAAAGTCTGTTGATATTTCAGTCAAAATTTACTACTGATATTGTAATTCAATAAAATTAAAATGTAATTTAATGTTGCATTTTATTAATAAAATTATTTCTAAGAATTGGCCATGAAAGAGAGTATATTAAAACTGGGTGAAGTGTATCCACTCTATTATTCCTACCTTTTAATGAATATGGGACCAGCTCTTTGTAACATTGTTGGTAGAGTTGCATGAATACCTTTCCTATAGAAAGATCTGATCATTAAAACATCAGGATTATATAAATATATAGATACAGTGGTTTGTGCCTATTGAAAACATATGACTTTCACAGTCAGCACTTAAAATGTAAATGTGGACATAAATAACAAGTCATTGTAATAAAGGCTGTACTGGTCAGTCCAAGGCACCTTCTAGTCCAGAGTTCTGGCTTCAGCAGTGGGCATAAGCAGATGCTTAAGGAAGAGTAAGGGTAGGAGAGGTGGGCAGTATTTCCTATCATAACCAATCCAGCTTCTAACTGTTTTCTGCTTGGAGAATTCCCAGGACTGTTTTTCTGTTATTTTTTTTGTCTATTTAGTAATCCTCAGTAGATCGTTTCCAAAAACCTATAAAGTTCCCTTTTAAATTCTGTAAATCTTCTGCATGCAAAACATCATTTGGCGAGGTATTGCACAGATCTTTTCTCCACTGCATGGACAACCCCTTTTCTTTTATTTGTTTTGACCCTGACTTGTACATGTTTAATGTGATAGACCCTTGTATGAGAGAAGGTGGGGAACAGTCAGTCATCTGCTCTCTCCATGGCACTCATGGCTTCATAGACCTCCATGATTTCTTGCCCTCAACTCCCATGTGTTCTCTTTTCTAAAATTCAGAGAAAAGCCTATTTCATCATCCTGTACATAAAAATGCACCAGACACTTGATTTTTCTCAGTTCTGGGTCAGAAGGCTGACTGTGATGCTATGGATGCTGGAAGTAATCCAAGTACAGTAAAGGTGATTGGATAACCTTATTCTCCAGATGTCTGCTGGTTTATTCACTTTATAACATATTCTGTAGAACTGTTGAAGGATAACCTGCTCTGTGTTTCAAGACATGACTTCTGGTATAGGTCACTGGATTTTAATTATAAACTTGTTTTCAACAGAGGAGTAAATTAAAAGGAAATGGAACTGCAATAGGCTCAATTCCCTCACAGAGTATACTTCAGATTCTATTACATGCCAATTTTATACTTAAGAAATGGGTTTGTGTAAGGAAGTTGGCCAGAGTTTTTTAACTAGGGATTCTTGACTTGATCTTGCAAGCTGTAAAGCATTTTGAAATGTATAATCAACTCTAAGCAACGATGGAGACTACAAAATGGATTTTTTACTTCTTTTTGTAGTAGAACAACACTAACTTCAAAACACTTTGGTGCTCCACTAGAGAATGATTTTGTAGTTTATCATAACATTGTATTAGAGTATTCCCTCTGTTAATAGGAAATGGAAAATGCCTGGAATGAGTATCTGAAATTAGAAAAGGATGTGAGCCAACTGAAAAAAGCCTTACAGGAACAGATGAACAGTTCATTGCTATCTCAGGTGGGTCCATTTCCAGACATTGTAAACACTTATAAGATGATTTTGTCTGAACTTGAAGCTATCATCTCATAACAGAAATTCTCTGCAATTTTTGCAGTGCATTCAGCTGTCATGTAGTTTAGTTGGTGGAATTCAGACACTGCAGCAGCCTGGCTGTGCAGGGTAGGGCGTCTGGCAGCACATGCAGTAGTGTCTCATAAGTTGTCTATGCAAATTTGTCATTATTTTATTACGTTTTTATTACATGCTGACATCTTGACGTTGATAATGTATTTAATTTATAAGACTATGCAGGACTTCTTAGTCTTCCATTTATTTGATCTGACATTGTTGGCTTCTTTATCCATTTTTAAGATCATCAGTCACTGGATTGTTACCGTCATTACTTGTTCTTTGTCATGTTCTTCTATTTGTGGAAGATTTATCTCTGCAGATTGTTTTGTGAAGTGGAATAAGTGTTTTAACAGCCATCAGTAATTGAAAGGCATCTCAGTTTTAAATCAATTATTCAGTTTCGAATCTTAAAAAGAAGCTTTGTTTGAAGCTAAGTTATTCTCTTTGCTGAACTGGATGTGGCATACCAGATTATTTCTACATACCTGCTTACAACTGGTGACTTTATTCTTGGAGCAAGAAATGCAGACTGGATTGTATTTCCTTTGTTTAAGCGGAACAAAACACAAGGAACAAAGCTAATGTATACATTTTGCTCAAATTTTGGTCTGTTTTTCCAAATATTGTGGGCCAAAAGAAGGCACTAGTTAAATTTATTTATTTGCAATAAATATCTGATCAGATATGAATTGAAGCCTGTTTATTTTTACTATTAATGGATAAATGTTTTGTATCAAAGTAAGAGTTGTAAAACTTTTTTTGAGTGCATCAATCTTCAAAGTCTATTTTCATTTGCTTTTAATTCTAGGGAATGGGAAAGTGATTTATTTTCTGGAGGCAGAATATTATGTAATTAAGCTCAGCTGTAGATTATGTATTTCAAAAAAATCCCAGGGGGATTTCAGAATAAAATGGTCCCTGTATGAAGTTTGTTTAACAAAGGAAAATTACAGGTTTAAACAAAATATACTTTGTTAGATTACTTTAACAAACAATTTCCAGTTGAGCATTGAGCATGCTTAAAATACTGGATGTGTAGCATGGGATTCACCAATATGTACGGAAGGGAATACAGTTTGCAGAGGAAAAAATGTTAATTCAGTTTGATTATCGTCTCATATCACATATGTGCATAATTTTAAATAGACACAGAATGCACGTTATCAGTTCTGTGTGTGTATACTTACATATATAGGTATATATTAGTATGCATGTATATGTTTGGCTCATATTAAAAAAATATTACTGAATACCTATTTTGGAGTTACTAAGGGCAACTGATTTTTTCGGAAAGTACCAAATATTCTTCAAATTATATTCCTTCAAAGAAGTCTCACTTGAAGTACGCATAATAGTTAGAATTTTTACGATCTCTGCCCAAGGCTATGTAGACAGAAGATTGTTTATCTAGCATTTTCCAATAGCACTAAATTAATACACACATGGCATTTAAAAAAAGACAGTCTTCATGGAATATTATTAAAAATTCAGTAAATTTACAGGCTCAGATTTCTGTAGGAAACCACTAATATAGTTTCTATATAGCATTAATTTAGAGGTCAAAAACTAAATGTTTCAAGCAGCTCAGTCATAGTAAATCCGTTTAAAAAGTATTGTAAAGAATCAGGCTTTTAAGAGTACAGCTTCATTGTCTTTTGCTTACGGGCTGGAGAAGATCTGGGCATGCTGAAATTAACTGACATGGACTATTTTAACAGTGATAACTTCTTAGTGGGTGAGTGCTTCTCCTCTGGTTTTGTAAGTCATTCTAAATTATGTTTCTGTGTAGAGGAAGTTAGAGAAATTGAATTCTCTATCCAGGTTACTTTTTCATGCTGGCCCATAAAGTGTATTTATACCCTTTTGTAAAGAGCAGTCTTGGCTTTCATAATCTTAAAATGAATTCATCTGCTTATTGTTCAGACCTAGTCCATTTTAGGTCTAAAATATTCTCTCCACATCAATATTTAAGTAATGGAGAGAAATAATATTAAAAGATCTGGCTTTTCTACATTGCTAATCAATGTTTTCTGAGTGGTTTCAGAAGCAGGATTTTTTGGTACATCTAGTGGTTTTTTCAGCCATTCTGAGGCTTGATTATTGTAAATCCATCATTTGGTTCCTTGTAGTATGATTAATCTCAGAAAAATGAAATGAAATGTGCAAATTTATAGTTTGTGTCCTGACAATCTTTCAAGATATGTCCCATCTATCCAGTGAGTTTACTACAGGCAAATAACGTTCTCCATCATTTAAATGTTTGTGTTCTTGGCATTCTGTTTGCTGATCTGTAACCTGGCTGAACATATTTCCTGATCTAAGACAGAAAGTGGAAAGCAATTTATATGCCTTCCTTAGCTCTATGAGGTGTAACAGCTTTTACTGAAGTTTTTTTCACTTTCAGGCTTATAGGATTAATTAGTAGCTATTTTGTAGCTCATGGCAAGTGATGGATTTCTACAGAGCAGCTTGTAAGCAATTCTTAACTAAAGTGTTTCACTGCCTTCTGCTTTCTTTAATAGTACTGGTTTTACTACGTTTATTCTTGATGCAAATTTTTGCAGGCAGAGTTACCAGGCTTTGATTAATTAGATGACTGTAACTATTTATGATGATTGGAATGGCTGAAGTGGGGTCTTCAGTAGCCAAGGTTCTGTCTGTAAGATAACAGTCAAAAGCAGAGTCCAGACTGTAGACAGTTTCCCTTTCTTTCCTCCTGGAAAGGTGTGGTAAAACAATTAGGATGTGAATGAGACCAAATCCTGTAACAGCAGCAATATATTGTTTCAGCCTATAATACATCATGTCCAGTAGGCCTATCAACCCAAATATAAGCAGAAATTAAAATTGTCAGCCCTTCTGAGTTTGTTTGGGTTTTGTGTTTCATCCATTAAAAGCCATTGGGAAGTTTATGGCAGGATTCAGGGAGATGATACCAATTTTTTTGCTTTTTTAATATTGGACATTTCCCCTAAAAGTATTAAGATGAGATTTGTAAGGCTGCTATAGCAGTCTTAAGTGTGTTAGTTATAGGATTTAAGGACAAAGTTCAAGTGAAAAGATTGTGTAAGCTTATTTTATGTGGAACATTAAACTAGGTTTTTCTAGCCTGAATAATATTGTAGAAAAAAATGTAGAGGTGTCTCTTTTCCCCAGTGTTCAATAGGAAGTCTTCCAGGACTCAGAAAATGCTCTAATAAATTTTATGGGCAAGATAAGTTGGTTGGTGTTGGGTTTGGGGGTTTTTTAATTATTATTTTAAAATAATTATTTAACTCATTTCTGGACTCCTGAGTTTTCATGTAAGTTCTGAACCACTGATTTGGGTGTGGTATCAAAAGAAGGATAAACCCATAGTAATTAAAAATGAGGTAAAGTTGATTTTTTTTCTTTTACTACAAACATCAGGAGAAAACACAAATACAAAAAGACTTGTGGAGAATTGAAGATGTTACAGCTGGCTTGAGTGCAAATAAAGCAAACTACAAAACCATAGTAGACTCTATTAAGAATCCAGGTAAGGAGAACGTGATGAAAAAATTAAAAAATGTACAAATGCAACTGAATCTTTGGGTCTGTGCAAATAGTCTGAAATAGTCTGATTTTCTACTGCAGAAAATCCAGTTAACTCTATTGAATGTATCAGAAATCTCTGTTAATTGAACACATTAATTTGGTGTTTCTTTTCTTGAGGTGACAAGGTTTTTTGTTGTTTGTTTTCACGTACTGATGGCAGTAAAATGTAACAAGGCATGGAAAAAAAAGGAACAACAATAACAATAATGGGCTAAGTTCTTCAAGTTGCAGAAGGAGTTTCTGGCATGTGCTAGGTTCATACCAGCATAGTATCTGTTCTGTATTCTGCCCAGGAGCTCCCCTCTGTGTTTTTCTCTGGGGTGTTTGGTTGTTTTTTTTCTTCTCCCCTTGGAGGCTGCCCAGCTGCCCTTGCTGCAGTTGCCTTCCCCCTCCCTCTTCAGGCAGGTGTTTGGTGGGCAGAGCAACAACATAGTGGAAGAGAGGAAGGGAAGGTGTGTGTGGTCTGCATTTCAGTTGCATTATTACATTTCAAAGAAAAGACAACGCTTTGGGATAGCAAGAGACTGTTAACGCCTACTGTAAATCCACTCTATGTTTCAAGTATCTTTGCTCACCTTTTGCATACAGAGATAAATAGTTACAAGATGGTGAGCTCTCATTTTATTTTTGGTATGGCTGTCAGTGCCTAGCCTTGTCTAGATCTGTAGGCATCTTAAGGAATCTGTGGCATGGGCCAGATACAGCCTATGAACTGATTTCATATGACTCTCAGGCTTTTCCTTCCTTCCCTCCCGCTGTGCTCTACAAGGAATTTTACTGGATGATATTAAACTGTGTGGTTTTATTTTTGGCCTGAAAGACTTACTAGGTTCTCATTAAAAAATGTTTTCCACCCTTGTTACAATGTAACAAACAAACATTTTTTATGTCCAAACCCCCCATTTGTGTCCAAAGCAATGTGCAGAGGACAAGGGCTGTTTTGTGAAGTCTGTTAATTGCTATTCTTATGAACATTATTGGTAGGAAACAACACTTTACATGTTTGTCTGTTTTTCCCCTAGAGAGAAAAACAGTGCCTTCATTTTCTCAGTCTTCAGTGCCTTCCTTACCAGCTTCCCTTGCAACTGCGGAGAACAAACTTCCAGTTGCGCAGAGCCCTCCACGCAGCCCCGTTAAATCCCCCCTGGAGGTCAGGCTGTATCCACAGCCTTATTTCCAGACCAGAACACAGCACCAAGCACAGCAACTGAAAAAAATCGAGCCACCTCTTCAGTCACCAGTTAAGCTCAAGCCAAAGGTTGTAAGTACTACTCTTCTGTGATTCATTCACCAGTGTTTCCTTTTCCTTCTGGCAGGAACAGTGAAATGTCATGGTTACGAAGTGCACACAGTGTGGAGGCACAATAGGGAGGCACTTAGGATGTTTCTATTGAATCTGAGCAGTAGTACAGCAGAATACATGTGTGTAACCTGGACCTTTATGTACAGTGGCCATATACTGGTTTAGAACTTATTAATTCACAGCCCTTCTTGGGAATACTTTGTGGTTGATTTCTTGGGCCTCGTTTGGGTTTTAAAGCCTCAAGCTCCTTGTGTGGGCAGAGGACAGCATGCTAGATCAGTCACAAATGACATATAATGCAATGGACTTTCAGTTTGTGCCAGACTGTTTTGAGACTGTTTGCCAAATCCCTATGCTTTCCTGTTGCCAGGAAGATGAAGCACCACCCAGACCTCCTCTCCCGCAGCTGTACAGTCCTGATGATCAGCCACCAGCTGTTCCACCTCTCCCGAGAGAAGCCACTGTCATCAGACACACATCAGTGCGGGGCCTGAAACGTCAGTCAGATGAGAGAAAGAGAGACAGAGAACTCGGACAATATGTAAATGGAGATTATAGGGTGAGCACTCATACACCTATACCCCTGCATTTCAAACTTATGTGCACCTGTGATAAAAGATACTATTGTCTCTGAAATATATGGACCTGTAAGTCTTGTATTAATGATATATAATGGCATAGAGATGATAATGACAAGGAGAGACCTATGCCATGTAATAGTAGTGGAGAGAAATTTAGTAATCCAGAAACAAAGCTTTAGGATTTAAGATTATTAAGACCTTCTGTCTCTGATTTTGTTTGAGCTGATGAGTATTCTTCTGTATAGGTGGAACTGCGTTCATACATGAGTGAACCAGAACTGGCAATGATAGGGGGTGACCTCAGCCATCCTTCCAGTGCTTTAATAAACCCTGACAGTGGATACCAGACATTACCTACCCGTGGTAAGCCAGGAATTTATGTAGTTGATTTTTAACAGTACTGTCTGTATAGGAGCTTTTCTCTCCTAGAATGTTCTGGAGATGACATTTATCGTCAGATCACTATTTTTAGATTAACTATACAGTACTGTGAAAGTCTAGAGATTTTATGCATTTTAATGGTGCTGTTACAGTCAACCAGCCTTTTGCAAAGCAACTTAATATATAAGGCTTAAAAAAAACCCGTAGCAAAACATGGAATTAGCTGTTAGAATCTCTTATATTCAGTTATTTTTCCTCATAATTTCTATGTAATCTTTTACAAACACTTATATTGCCATTGAAATGTAACTGATAAAGAATATGAATTTAAAGCCCTCAGATATTACATCTGACTTGACACTCCATCCCTACTGTGCTACACTCCTGTAACTATTTCACAAATGAGGATAGACATGATATTTGGGTAAAAGCAAATTCTTAGCCATTCCCTTCTTATTTCTTTCCTTTCTAACTGTGAATGTTAAGGTTTGATTTTCTTCATAGAGGTGATTATTTGTACAGTGTATTTACTCTGGTACAGCTGATTTCACCCCATCCCTCGCTTAATATAAATTTCTAAATTATTGTAGGTCTTTCTGAATTTTGATCAGTAGTGACCTGAAACACATTATGTTTGGCTGAAATGAAATTTCATGCGTCTCATGATCTTCTGAACTGCAAAATGTGAAATGCAGGCTAAAATAGTAGCCAGAATGTCATAGAAACGTGATGGCAATGTAAAAAAATATCTGTCTTGTTTGTCATTTGGTTTAAGGCATTCTCTTTTTCCTTATAAAGGTTTGTCTGGATCGACTTCCAGATTGCACCAGTCATCTACCATTTCATCGTTTGCAACACTTCGAAGGGATAGGTCCAAGGTAAGTTTTAAATAAACATCTGAAGGCAAATGTCTGAACTGTTGAAAATAGTTAAGCCCAAAATACATTTTGCATAGCAGGGAGTGGGACTGCAGTAAATGGGAGAGGACCAAGAGCTGCGATCTGATAAAATCTCCAATTTTTCACTTTATTAAATGAATTGGAAAACAGACAAGCAACTTACTGCATTTCAAGTAGATCTATAAAACAAGGTTTAGAACCAAAAATCAGCACTACTAATAGAAAACACAGAGTCGAAACATGCAAATAAATGCAAAGGAAATAGAGTAAAATTTACTAATAAGGTAGCAGAAAGAGTTCATTTTTCGTATACTTTTTATGAAGTATTAATTACAAAACGAGTTTTGTGTGTGCCTTGTGACTTTCACAGGAGAGACCAAAGAGTGCCTTGGAACGTTTATACTCTGGAGACCACCAAAGAGGCAAGATGAGTGCGGAGGAACAACTAGAAAGAATGAAGCGACATCAGAAGGCATTAGTTCGTGAGCGCAAGAGGACTCTTAGCCAAGGAGAAAGGCAGTCTGTCTCATCTCGGTCTTTCATCAGGCCCGTTTCTGCAGACGTAGGCTCAGTATGTTAGATATGCCTTAAAAGGACTAAACTAAAAATATCTTTGGATTTATTCTTTTTTTCCTGGCAAGCACTTTCACTTGAGTGTGTGTGATGCTCCTAGTCCAATTAAATTAGTGTTACACAGTATCAAATGAGTTCAGAGAGTGTGAGTAACAGGTGATCTTTTTTTACCTGTAGTAATGGTAAATGTCGAATGTTCAGCAGGTAAGTTGGTCAGAGGTTAGAGTGATGAGTGGAGATGCCAGTTTATTGGGGTGACTTCAGAGCCATGAGTTTTTATCCTTGGAATTGTATTTAGAAAGTGTAAGAAGCGTGTACAGTTTTAAAACTGCTTCATAATGGAATGGGCCTTTTAGAATGTTCTTATTCACCATGGGTATTTTTCTTTTTAATTCATAAATTAGTCTGTGAGATAGTCATGGTAATATCAGACCAAGGTGGTGTTTGGTTTTTTTTAAAAAGATGATAAATGGATAATCAGTTTTAAAATCTAATCATGTGGATTAGGAATTTATGTCAGAATTAACTTGTTTTAATTGATACAAACTCTTCTTTAAAGCTCAAAACATGGAATATTCTAATAAGGCTCAAATTTAAACTGCTGAAGAAAAGTATTTTTGTTGCATTCTGAGAATAAATGCTGTACAGACAATAAGTTTATAATGATACGTTTTGGATACTAACCAAAGCAATTCTAATTGGTGAAGTTACCCGGTTGCTCACTTGGTGCTAAACCAAGATTGTACTGTAATTGCACTTATGCTGTGGTCTTTTAATTTATTTTTTTATTTGGTCCACTAGAGCTTTAGAATGATCACATTGTTTTACCTAATTCATTGCACAAGATCTCTTGCTTTTAGATTTGTCACTCATCATACCTAATGCCTCTTTTTTTGTTTGCTTGTTTTTAATTTGCAGAATTATGTAGTTACTTTAAAATTTCTAACTGGACTACTCAATTTTTACCAGGCTTAATTGCATTTAGTACATGTGTGTCAATTGCTGGCATTAAAAAAACCTTATAATATTCAGCTTTTCATTCCCACTGTTCTGTAGCACTAATTTACAGCCAGTTATTTGTATTTACTTTCCCAGTAAATACGAGTGCACTGCTTGGAGACATTCATCCATTTTGTCTTCTGTTTTGCAATCAAAAATTTTTTAAAGACAGTGCATAATGTTTGGGAACTTAAGTACTATATTATCGCTGTTATTTTCATATTTTAATTAGAAGAAATAAATCTGGGCTTTGTATGTTTCCTGACTCGCATAACATACACAAATCGAATTTAAACATTTTCGTAACACTCGTTATTAACATTTGTGGCAAACACTTTATTTATAAATTTGGATGCCATCTTGGTCTTTTTCTTGCTGTAAAGAATTAAAATAGAGTTTTTCAGCCCTAGTAATGTTTTGTAGAGGTCATCTCTTGTACCTATAGGGCTTTGATATGCAAAAGCATGTTTGATAGCACAACTACTTACAGCATTACAATTATTTAGCAGCCAAAATGGCAAACAGTTAAATGTATAATTCAAGTGCTGCTCAGTATGTAACTTTTGCTTTAGACGTAAGTTGTATGTGTAGTTCTAATTTTTAATTGGTCAGCTCTCAAGTGTAGTATGACATTTCAAGTATTGATCACAGTACCTGAATTCATTTGTTATATACATTGCCTTTTTAATGTAAAAGTTGCAACATCAAAGCCAATAAAAATCCTGCTTCGTAAGAATGGTTTGATGTTTTTCTTACCTATATATAATAACTTGAAAATGATACTGTGTATTTAAAATATACTATGTCAATCAGGCCTGGTTCGAATATGAGTAGAAGGAGTTTGGAGTACTCATGAGAAAACTTTTTTTTTTCTCTTTTGAATTCTGTAAAGAAACATCTCAATTTTTGAGGTATAATTGCCTTTTAGCTATTTAACTTTTTTAATATACGTGGAAGATACTTATCTTCTGAGTGAATACTGAGAGCTTGTGCATGAATAGGTTTCAGTTAGATTTATTAATGCAAGTAGCATAATGACGTCTAAGGACTTCATGTGGAATTCAAACTTCAACCAAAACAAGCCAAAGATTTGTACCAGAAATACTGGAGATATTTTTAAGAATACATTCTCCTATTGATTGCCTCAAATGCTTGAGGGGATAATTTTTTTTTTCTTGTTCCTTTTGTCCCTTCTTTTTCCCACTACACTACTTAAGTTGCAGTGAATGGAATGCTGCTACCACTGAACTTAATTTTTTGAACAAAAAAGGTCTTGGTAGTGTCCATAAGTGTGAGTTTATATGTAGCTGTATTGTGTGTAGTTGTGAAGGAGGTACTGTGAAGTGATTTGGGAACTCTAAATTATGCTGCTTAATTTAAATATGCTAAATTTAAATATTTCATGTTGATAAATATTTAATATTTCAAATTTATATTGCTAAGTATTTACCTTATAAAGACTGTGTGAAAGATTTTTGCAGGTAGCTAGATTCTACTTTTAATGAAGTCAGAAGAGCTTAGAAGTTAAACACTTTTTATTTCAAGACAAGTTAATGCCAGTATGTAAAATATTGTCAACTTTAAACAGTAGGTATTATTCTAAAAAGATACATAAAATTATCAAGTTGTGATTCTCAAGCTGCAATGTAAGTACCCATTCTGTGTAGTGATTCAAAACCACACAGCACTGTCTCCTTAGAATGCCTAGGACTAGTCTGTCAGTCTGTAGGCTCACTGGTATTGACACGTGTGCTTCCAAAGATGTTTGTGTGTGGCTAGTTCCATGTTCATCAGCAAATGTGAAATTGTGATATGTTTGTTAGAATCTAATACCGCTGAACATTACTTGTAAAATTAAACAATACTCCAAATTCCATGCAGCACAGGTAGAGAGGAAAACTCCCAACTGTGTGTGCCAAGAAATACAGTTGTATTTTCTTTCTCTTGTCAGTTAAGGGGTTTGCTCTTTGCATTCTTTCAGCAACGTAGCATTTGCAGCAGTAGTAATGTACATTGCTATACAGTGAATTTGGCAGTGTGGTTGAATGCTGTTAATTGTTTTGTATCTATTACCAGTGGAAACGAGAGCAAGAATTTGATTTGCAGTTACTTGAGAGGGCAATTCGTGGAGAAGAGAAGGATGAGAATGAATGGTTAAAAGTTCAGCCAGTAGCAGTGACAGAGACAGACCTGGAGCCTCAAGACTATGATTTAGATATCAGCAGAGAGGTAACACTCATAATTTTTTGCCTCCTATTCTGTTTAAATATTAACCTGTCTTAAGTTTTAGGCACTGAATTCTTATCTTTTCTTTCAAAAGTTAGCTGGAAGTTTGAACTAAAAGGAGTCTTTGGGGTTTTGCAAACTTGTGACCTGGAACATAAAATCTCTGTAAGGTTTGTGTTTGTATTGTGTTTTAGTGGAGTGAAAAAAATTGAAAATTTAGCTTTACTGTTTGAAATATATATCTCAGGCTTTGTAAAGGAAAAAGCGATTAAGTTAGGGAAAGGTATATTAATTGGGGAAAGAAGATGAAAAGACAACATGAAGAGTATTTGAAAATAAGAAACAGGAATGAAGAAAAAGTTAGTTCCCCAGAGGTACCTTACTCCTCTTCATTTTGACTGGCAAAAGGTGACAGGGAAGAGGGAGCACTGCTTTATTCAGACTTTAAAAGAAAACACCTTTCTATCAGATTTTGGAATGCCTTGGTTGGTGTTCTGGACACAAGATCTTTTTTCAGCTTCGGTAACCGAATTAAGAGTTAGTTTGAAATGCGATTGAGCCATCTGGTGGGAAAGAAAGAATATAGCAAGTGTAAAGGTTTCAGGAGGTACACTGTGTTGTGTTAAATGCCATGGTAGATGGCAGGTCACTAAAATTATTAATGATAATTAGACTGGTAAGCACCTTTACTCTTCTGAAAGCTGTTGGCAGAGTAGCATTTTATAGAGAGAGATATTTGTAAAAGGTTTACTCTGTGAACCATTGTCTGTTAATCTCTGTGAATGAATGAATGTATCTTTCAGTTAATCTTTGTGTAATTTTTACAGAAAATGCAGTGCTTTTGTAAACTTCAGAAACAGAAAAAATACTTTTGTTCTATTTCCTGTCCTTGTTGTACTCTGCTATTAATTTTTCTTTTCCTGAAGACCCCCAGGGCAATGGGAATCACTTTCAACTTCCTTAATTTAAGCCTTGGATAGGAAACATTTTTTCTTACAGGCATTTCTGTCCTACTTCAGAGTAACTGAAACAGGTCTGAAGCTCTGAGGGTAAAGCTTCTTTTTCAGTTTACCCAGGTTAGAGTCATAGAATCATGGAATGGGTTTGGGTTGGAAGGGATCTTAAAGATCATCTAGTTCCAACTCTTCTACCATGGGCAGGGACACCTCCCACTAGACCAGATTGCTCAGAGCCCCATCCTGGTCCATTTCTGTACTTTAGGTACTTCAGTGCCTCAGAAGGAAACGTACTGAGCTGTTCACATGTTAACTGGGTTTGTTATTCTGAAAATGGCAGGATATTCTGATCTAGGTTAGTTATATTAGGGAGATAGATATAGACTTTTAAAAAAACCCCAAACACAACTCTATATATGTAGATAGACACATAGATAGCTCCAAAGGGGAGTTGGATTTCAAAGTAAGGAAGTGTAGTGGAAACAGGAGGATTTTTTTAGGAAGCATTGGCTTTGCGTTTCCTGAGAAGGAAGTATAAAAAACTTGAGGCTGTAATTTTAATATGGACATAAATGCCAGTGACTGTTTGTATGCTTTTGGCCTACGATTGCCTGTGAATTACAGAGCCTAATCACTGAGATTTGGGTTAGGCCACTTTACATAATTGAATTAGTGTGAACTAAGTTCAGTGGTGAAAAAATTTAGGATTATTTTTATTGAAAACTTTGAATTTGAAAACTCATTGCCTCATGAGTGTTTTAACAAAAATCCAATGAGAAGAATCAAAAATAGTTCTCCTTTACTTATTTCTATTTATTTACACACCCTCTATTTTTGTTTTTCAAAAGCAGTCTGTTCTGTATTATAAGCATTGGTTTTCAAAGTCCGTTTCTAAACTGTGTTTTCATTGAGTGATTTAGGTCTCTTACGTGGAGAAAAAATTTTCCCCAAAGTAATTGATCCTAACAAAAACTTGTTGCTAGCTTTCATGCAATTATGTAGAAATTTTCAGTTTGCAGAAGTACATCTATGCAACATGTTGTTACAATTGCACAGTGTAGTGTATTTCTGTTTGCCTTTTTGTTTTCTCCACTGCTCCCAGAAGAATATGCAGTCTCAAAAGAATGATACCATAGGTTAAAACTTTAGGTGGTATTTCCTTTCAGTTGTAGAAGTTCTTGCTTGCACGACATAAAAATGACATTAACATCTCAGGTTGTTCAGTCAATCTTGCAGTGGTTGCTTCTTTTTACTGTAACACCTTTAGTCAGAGCCCTACTTCGGGCTCTAAGCCTGAGCTGAAGAAAGGTTCCCTGTTGATTCTGATTTCTTTTGTAATCCCCTTTAATATTTGTTTGATCTATCTTCTAAAGTAAAACAAATCAGAGGGAAAAGACGCAGTTAAAAGGGCATCCACTCATATCCAGAGGGAGTGTTTAGCATCAGGTACATGTGCTGACTGTGAAAATCCATGCTTTATTCTTTTCACTGTGTTCTCCCATTGCGGAGAATTTATCTCAAGTTTTTTAGGCATTTGTTATTAAAAAAATGATGCTTGCTTTCTTTCCACAGTTGTCAAAACCTGAGAAGGTTGTAATTCCAGAACGTTATGTTGAACTGGAGCCAGAAGAGCCTCTTTCTACTGAAGAACTGGCAGCAAGGCAGCGTAAAGCAGAAAAGATAAAGAATATTCTTACTAAATCAAGGTCAGGTTTTGGGGTTTTTCCCAAATCTTACATAGAGGCTAATGTTGAATATTGAGAACTAACTCGATGCAACAATCTTAATTCCTATGAATTACCTAAATGTAACTTCTAGCTTTTGGAAAGTGAACTCTGAATTTGTGTGGTATGCTTAAAGCTGCTTTTTAAAGCAAATTTTTAAAACAAATTTTGTATATGTCTGTTTTCTTGTTGAGAGAATCCTAAAATGGTAGTGAGTCCTTACTAAGCAACTTGTAGATGAGAGTGAGGAGGAAGGAAAGGCACAAATCTGGCCAAAAGCAGAAGAAAAGTCATTGTGAGAGCTGGAGTTGTGAAAGAACACTTTTGGCTACTTACAGCTGATGTAGAGTCAGCTGAAACATTCGGTTTCAAGAATTTGATATGTCAAGTATCTGCTGTCTCTGGAAGACAACTGAAGAGGCTGTGCCTGAGGGCTACCAGGTTATATGCCTTTCCGACTAAGCACTAGCAAGAAATTTTACTGGCAACTTCAAATAAATAGAATTTTTTGTAGTGCTTTTGTGTTAGCAGTGTATTTCCAACAAAGGGCTACTTAAGGCTTTGCAGAAATCGTGACTGAACATGTAATGGCTGTGTCATTTTTCTTTGTATGCTGTAGGCATTTACATGCAATAGTGACACTACTTTAAAGAACAGCAATAAAGTACGGAGCTTGATAGATGAGATCTGAAAACTGCCGTACGAATTCAAGCTTGTTCTTATCTGCATGGTGGATTCTTTATGTTTGCAAATGTTAATGTTGTTTTTCACTTTCCCACTAGTATGCACAATCTACAGCCTACTGTAGCCCAGGACAAACACAACTCGATTGATTTAGATTCACAGCTGCAAGAGCAGGAGCACATCATTACCATATCATACGCTTTGGCTTCTGAAGCCTCTCAGAGGAGCAAGGAGGTAGCAGGTAATGCTTAGTTATTTACAAAATAACAGCTATTTCTTACCAGCTTCCAAAGTTGTATGGGGTTGTTGCTGAACTCCTGGCATAAGAGAAAGTTTTAGTCATTCCTATTCAAAATAGTGTGTATAAGTAACAAACTTAAAAGAGTCTAACAATTTACAGTGAGTATTTGGCCTCAGTGAACTGGATGAAGGGGGCAAAATAGTATGATCAATAAATTCAGAACTTGGAAACTTGCTCTAACTAATAGTGCTAGAAAAATAACATTTTAACTGAATTCTCTATAATTGTATTAAATTGGATATTTCTATATTTTTAAAAAGAATATTGATTTGTGACTTTAAAGAATCAAGAGAAAAGGATTTAAAATAGTTTTTCTTAACCTAAAGAATCCCTGGTACAGTGACTGAGATTAGAGTACAATCATTTTCAACTTGAGCTGTGTGACAACAGGCTGAAAAAGACCTTGTAAAACAGGGATTGGCACGTTTCTGTCTGGTGACCAAGATTAGAGGTCAGAGCAAGACAGCTGCGCATGAATTCTACTTGATGCCTGGAAATTAATAGATCCTCTGCAATATGTTACTAAAAGTGATAATTTCACTCTTGATTGCTTTATAGTTGAAATAAGTAAGAAGTGTCAAGAGATTTGTATCACACAGTAATCCATGCAGCAGCGATTCCAGCAAGTATCTGACTGGCCATTTATAACTGGCACCATTCACTGTTCCACTGGAGAATGGAAATAATGGAAACTTCAACTATGATGGAGAAAAAATGTGCACATTTCTCATCTGAAGTTGTCAGTTTAAACTTATGGCACTTGCCACAGCAGCCCTTAAGACCTTCCCATTAAAGACAGATTATTCCAATATCCAGATGCGTAACATGCATCTACAGTAGCAGACTGCTGATTGAATGTGGCTGTATACTCAGGGATGCAGTGCCAGCTAAACCTAAGGGGAATGGGATTTTGAGGCGATGGAATACATTTTCAAGATAGGAATCTTGAGACTTCAGAGAGTTTCTGTGGGTAATTTAACTGACTGGCAGGGGTAAAATGATTGACTGAGGAGACAAGATGTTATAAAACCAAACCAAACAAACAAAAAACCAGAATTGTAAAATCATGAGAGCATATCAAGGAATAACCTTGTGGACCTTCAGACCATCAGTGTATCAGAAGGGCTTCTCCACAGGTGGTCTGGTCCCAATTCTAGTGACCAGGTCCTTGTAACAGGAACTCTGGTACTTCATGTTTCATGAGGTATGAACCAGTGCAGCATTTTGGCAAGTGAGTTCTAGCTTCTGCTGGGAAAAGGTCACAGTAAAGCCAGGATCAGCCCAGATGAATGCAGCCCATACTTGAAATTATTCCTCTGTGTCTGTACGACAAGAGCAGAGTGCTTTCCCTACTTAAAGGTCTTCATGGGGCCAGTTAACTTACTTCTGGGTATATCTGAATTTGTAGCAACTGTACAGAACTGAAATAGGTTTGATTTTTAAATATTGTATGGTGAATGTAGAAGTGTTTTCATTACTATAGTTTTTTAATTTATATTTTAACTTTTTAAATTGTAATTATTTCAAAAGTGTGACCGTCACATACTTATAGGTATATGTAACCACAGAAATCCTCTTAATTCTTTAGTTTTCCTCAAAGAGGGAATTAAAATATGTATTGGCACTGAAATGTTTAAATGAAACTTCAAAACATTTGCAGTCAGTTGTGAGATAATTTTTAGTTTAATTTTCTTTGTGAAGTACAGCAGCTGCCTCTTTTGTCATTCAGACACTTAAAGAAATCCTAACACAGTAGCTAAGGACTGAGGGTTTTAAGGAATCCCAAAATGTTACGTCTGTGCACAGTTTTCCTTGCCACACTTGTATCTCAAAAATTCACTTATTGAAACATGTCTGGCTTTGATTTTGATTATTACTTACTCCTTTAAAAGCAAACACCTTTCATAAGATTTAAAAAAAAAAAAAGAAAAGGAAGAAGTCAGAGTGGTTTGGTTTTGATAGAAAATCTACAAACCAGAAAAGAGTTCAGGTTTTTATTTATGGCATATTTTCTGATGCTCTAAGGTGATTAAAAAGAAAAGCATTTGATGCTTTGCACAGCTGATTGTACATTCTCATTTAGTCTCATATTACAGATTCCTTCACGTTCTTATTTTGGTAGTTTGATTTTTGAAGTGTGAGTTGTCATTTGCTCCTTGATGATGAAACAGACAATATGTGAAAATCCGAAAGTAATTATCTAGATGTTTTTACGAAGGTTTGCTTATGAAAAAGACTGTGAAGCTTAACTTTTCCCATTTTTCAGGGGGAAGCAGTTATGTTAAGGTGCTATGCTAATATAAATCTTTTGAAATAAATTGTACATTTATCTAATCCTTGAAAAGCAGCATTTTAGAGTTCCTCTGTTCCTACTAAGAAATCAATCTTCTAAATGGAAACCATGCCAAGAATCTGGAAGATTAAAGTCAAATACAAGAGCATTAAGAAGTCACTTCCTAATTTGTTTGCTTTGGAATTACGTCTATCTTCAGCCCTCCAAAATATAAAAGCAGAATTTTAGACTGAGTTTCAATCTCTTCAGTTTTATGATTATTGTCTTCCAATACTATATCATCAGTCTTATTTAGAAACAAAGATAGTTTTAATAACTGTGTTCTTTATCCTGTATTTTTAAGCTGAGATCTGAAAATTTACTTACTGTATCATGCACTGTACTAAGCAAAATGTTACATGCATGTGTAATATTTTAAAAATTATTTTTCTTTACGTTATTTTATTTCTGCTCATTGGCATATAACAAAGGAAATGTTGAAAACCTGTATAGCCTCAGTGGTGTCTTGAAATTAAATTAGCAAATACAGGTGCAGGTCCAGAAATGCAGTTTTAAAAGCAGGACTGATGAGAGTATATTAGTGTTGTGTGCTTTAATCATGTTCCAGTGAAACTTGAATACTTATCCGTGTTCTCATCCAAACAGGAATGTTTATTTGCATAACTTATGCAACAAATAGAAAAAAACCAGCAATTAGAAAGAAATGTTGTCATTTAGACTGTGTTCTGTGTGACTAAAATAGTGTAGCACCTCATTGTATTACTAATCAGGTTTCCTATTCATGTGGTAGAAAATTAAGGTCACTCCCTTGATAATATGAATATTTGATTGTGCAGCCTAATTCCTGTATGTGATCCCTTCTAGCTCAGCAGTTGACCTATCCACCTAAAGCACCCTCACCTTCTGTACCACAGCCACCTCACTCCCCCTTAAGCAATGGATTTCACTACACATTTGTTTAAACACCTTAAAAGTAAGAACTAACTGCTCTCGGCATGTCTGATTTGCCATTGTGCCTGTGCTGTGGCTTGCTACATTTTAACATCTTTACTAAACCGAAATTGGATCCAAATGAAAGCATGCAGCTATTTTTCCTGAAGCCTTTCATTCTTGTAAATATTGCTTCTAATGAGCTAACACGTGGGCTTCTGAAGTCTTCAGGTAACTCCTGTTGCTCTACAGAGGAGGTGCTTCCACAATCTCACTGTGGTGAAGGAGGGAGATGTCTGTCCTGTTGGTAGCAAGGGGCCAGATTTTCAGCAGCCGTTTGTGCTCCGGTGGCCACTGTTGGGCTGCACAGGTGGTTTTTTTGCTTGTGTGTGGCATATAAAGTTGCTGCTCAAGAGAATCCAAAGAGCACAGTTGTATGAGCAGAGGGTTTGTTTGTGGGCTGGTTATCTTACACACGAGCTGGCATCGGAGTCCTGACTGAGGTGAGCTGAAAATTTGGCCCTTTATGACTAAGTCTGCAATCTTGTGTCTGGCTATGATCGTGCCTTTGATGTGTTTTTCATTGAATTGTGTTAACTGAAGATTATTTTTTTCTCTGATTAGGTTATTTTGCCACTTCAAATCTCGTTGTCCTTATTAAGAAATGTCTTTATTTGTATCTCTTCCTGGTAGGACTTGCAGAGTTTTCTGTATTTGAAATAGGAAAACATGCAAATATTACATATGACTGCTAAGTGTGTCCCTAGTTAAGACACTTGCTACGTATCCATAGTTTTCTTTGATACTATTCTCATATTTCTGATGTCTTTTGGCCTAATTTTATTGCCTGAAATTGAAGAAGAAGTTAAAACACAGATGAAATAGTAAAGAGGGTTGATTGAGTAACTCAAATAGTGTTAATCTTTAGATAATTTTGTTTTAATTGCCACTAATCTGAGTCAAATATCTGTGCAAAAAATAAAAATCTAAATGGAAATGGCCACATACCAGAAAGGCCTTCTACAAGACCTGTGAAAAATGACAAATTTACATCAAGAGAGATGTATAGACATTAAGAGCCTCTACAGACCTTGATGGAAAGGACTGTTTGCTTTTCTGGTTCAGTTTATCTTTCTGAGAACCAGATTCTACCATCTTTGCTGTGTCTGAAGAACACTTGACTCTTCTATATCCAGGGGTATGCTAGCTGATTTTTGCTATCACGTAAGATCTTTGCAGTGTGAAGAGGTCTTAAGAGGTCTCTACCTACATGTGGTCTAAAGAACCCAGAAAAATAATTGTACTGTTCCAGAGTATTAGATATAAAAAGGTACCTTTTCTTGCGAAAAATAAACTAATTGTAATGACCAGCACCATGCAGGGGGCACAGGCGTTTGAGCGTCAGTGGCATCGTGAGATAATTATCCATTTAATGTGTCTGTGTGAATTGTTTATTCTGCCAAACTGCAGAAGGCTTTAAAAAAACCCAAACGTTTCCAGAAATTGCTTACTGCTTGGCATTGGTTTACTTGTTTCAGTATTTAACCATGTTTTATTTTACTTCATACTAGCCAAAGCAGTAAGTGAACACTGACATAAGACTCGAGGCAAATCCCACCTAGTGACACTGTGGAAGACAGAGGAGGTTCTTCACCAGCTTTCTGTGAAGATACTCGTCGGCTGATGACACATTCTTCTGGAAATACATTCAGAAAATAATAGGGGGATTTTCTATGAAAATGAAGAGAACTGCAAATCTTTTTTTATTTACTTCGGTTTAGTTCACACTTTTTATACAAATAAACGGCACTTTTAATAAACTCTGTAAAATACTGACAATGTATTTTTAGAACAATGTATTTTAGATTTTTTTTTTTTTTAAATCAAGGGCTGAATTCATTTTAAAAGACACTACTTGCATAGATATTAAAAGACACTGTTACTTTCCCCTCAGGCTCAGATGCACATTGTAAAGTTTTGTGAAAAAAAAATGTACATTTGAACAAACCTAGGAGCACATTCATAGCGTATGGATAGAGCAAACACAGGTGACAGGTTTGGTGAAAGGGTGTTTTGGATTGAATATTTTTGTGGAGTTAATCACCCACCCTTTTGCCCATTAAATAATGCATTGCAAGAACTTTCAGCTTGAATTTCTAAATATTAGTAACCACTGTATAGCTTAAATTTCCCAAGAAAGCCATAATGAAAACCAGTTTTAACTCCCATTTCATTTTTTGATCCCAGATGGTTAACTTGCTGGTATCAATATACAGTTTGCTAGGTTGCCCTTGACAGTAGTGCTGCCCCCTCCATAACAAACAGCTAACAAATTCTATTTTTTCTGAAAGTTGAGATGTGAAAGAAGACGACTTTTAATTAAAATATGTGAAGTAAGCAATAAAAAATTATAATATGTCATTTTACTAGCAAATACGTATTTTTCTTTTGATTTTTTTTTTTCCAGTAAACCTTCCATTATGATGTATTGACTAGTATTTATCCTGGAAACAGCAAAACTAATGTAATGTGGCACCTGTTAATTTCTTATGTATGTTCACCTGGTGCTTAACTCTGCCAAATTTTTTGAGATTCATTGTTGTACTTATGCATAGGGCAGAGGGTGAGGTAGTTAACATAAGAAGAAAATAAAATTAAATGAATTGCTGCAACTATACTTGAAAAAACCCTGTGTACGCATTGAATGCAAGACATGCAAAAATTTCCCAATGTTATGTAATTAGTAGCTGAGTTCAGCTCTGGATGAGAAATAACTGAGAAATACTTCTGCAGTATTTTGTGAAACCACTAACTTGTTTATTTCCTGTATTTGAGTAATAGCTAAAACCCCCTTGAAATTGCCCCTCGTGTTTCAGACTTTAAGACAAATATTATATTAACACTATACTCAGAAATATTCTTAAAAGTATATATTTAGCTAATACAATCTATTTTACCTCAATACTGCCAGTATCAACTTCAAAACCTTTTGCCAAAATAATGATTTATTTTTGCCTTTATAAAAAGTTTTGAAAGCATAAATGAATATTTTGCAAGAAAACATTAATTTAAATAAAATGTAACAGTTTGGAAAATGGTATATGTACAGATTAAAATATTAACATAACTTCCTTCTATTGCCTCTTTCTTGTCTGCTGTCTTATCAGTGTCCAGATAGTTGGAAATCCAGAGTCATTTGTGCTGTTACTATATTTTACTCTTCTTTGATTCAAATGCCAGTGAAATTCCCCAGTTTTGCACTTATTTCACTGGAATTTGAATGAGGTTCCCCCTACAGCAATGCTTCATTTTTTTTAATTATTATTTTGCTTAGAAATGTGTGTTTTTTTTAGCGTTTGATTAAATGTGACTTAATTCTTGAGTATAAAGATTTTTCAGGGTTGTGTCCTAAACATAATAACCCCAGTACTGTCCTTTAAATCTCATAAATGCACATGTTTATCTGACACATTTTTAGCCCTTATAAAGTATCAGAAATAGCTTCAACTTGACAACAACCCATCAACCGACCTGGAGGCATCACAGGTGCACTGTATGTGCAATTGGCCGAAGGGAGGAATGGGGGGCACCTGCCAAAGCAGGTTCTGGTGCAGCGATTCATTTTCCAACAGTTCCCTCAAATGTTGCCAGTTTGATGGAGACCACTGGAAACATTTAATTCTTCTGAAAATTCGTCTGTGGAACAGAAGGTAAAGAAGCAGTTTAGAAGCGTTTCTGGGGCTTAGTGTTGACTCTGCGAACGTTTGAGGCTGTGAGTCCTTGACCTTTAAACGGGAGCGGCAGAAATTCAGAGCGGAGCTGCCCTGTTTCTCTGGCACACAAAGAAGCCTTTGACCCCGCGTTTCGTGGTTCAGTGGGACGGCATTCTTTCTGCGGGAGCTTTGTCATGCAGGAGGGAAAAGTTTGTGGCTGTAATTGGTGGGTGAGGAGCAGGGCCCGCGGGGCCAGGGGCTGCTGCATCCCTTGACTCCAGATTCCGTCTGCTGCCCTGGCAGTGAAGGGAAAGGAGTGCAGGCACTGCTGCGCTGCAGGTTGTGGTAGATGTTTGTTTTCTTTCCTTTGATCACACACACAAAATCTGCTCGTTCGAGCTTGCATGGAAGGGAAGGATTTTACCTGGAATAATTTTATCATTAACGTTTTCAGTAAAACCAGTCCTTCTAAAGATTTTGGTCCGTGTCCATAGTTAATCTCATATTTGGGGAAAAATTACGAAGGTAATTTTTATTCCAAAACTTTTTATTGAATATGTGAAATGTTCTTAGTGACCATCTTTTTGAGTGTAGTTTTTAAGTAGTAATGGCTAGTTTTCCTATGCAGATAGTGTTTGGTTTGGGTTAATTTCCTTTTTCAGTTCTTTTAATCAAAATGTTCTTTTCTAAGTGTTACATGCTCCTGTCTAATATTAAAACTAGAAAAAAATTGTGTCTACTTGCAGATTGATATCATTTTGGTCAGAAAGTGGCTTTTTTTTCCTTCTGCCTATTAAGCAGTGAAGTGTTTGGGACTAATTATACTCACTTATTAGAAAGCATTATCAGTTGTTTTGAATGCACTGTTTTTTGATTAGTATTTTGTAATGTTATACCAAGTAAAAACTATGCAGACTGACTTCCCGTATACATCTGTTTCCAATTTCTTCAGCTGAAGTTACTAAAATTTTATTGCTCAGCTGCATTTATAAAAGTACAGCCTGATCCTCGTAAGTAGCACTTCTGTCACCTTTTTGGACTTGCACAACGTCCCCCACCTCTGTTTTTCACTACTCTTAAGTCTGTGTGCATTGCTGGGCTGCTGGGAACCCTGCTGAGTTGTGCTGTTGCTTGTCTTTGCACATCTGTATTAAGCTGTTTGTTTTGAAGGACTGGGCAAGTAGCAGTGCTTAGAGGCATCCAGGCTGTTCTGGAACAGTTGAGAAATGCTCCCTCCTCTCCCCTCCCTCCCCTGCAAAAAAACCCCCAAACAAAACTAAAACAAACCTCACCCCAAAACCCCAAAATTAGATAGAAGGTTTTTTCAGGAAACTGTTAAGAGATTCTATTCTGGGATGTTTCTTATGTGTGGAGCGAAAAGCTACTGAAGGATGCTACTAAATTGTGTGCTGCTGTTTCAAAAAATTGTTAAAGCCCAGTAAGGTCTTGGGTAACCCAAAGCCTTTGGAGGGAGGGGTTGGTGTTTTGAGAAAGCAGAGTGCTTCTGTCATGTTCTGGTGCTCTTTACACCATTATTTTTCCACTGGCACCATTTACTCATCTGATTTCTAGATCTTTAAGTGTATGTATTTTATATCAGTGTCTGTTCCCCTCTATAAAAACACTTATTTCCCATATGTCTTAGCAATTAACTTCTGGACGTTATATGAAGGGAAGACCGGATTTACTTGGTGTTAGAACTGAGAAGATACAGAAGGCACGATGTGATGTTACCCCTCTGATTTATGTGTGTCTGTGGGTGTTTTAAAGTGTTCACTTGTGCTGGTGTGTGTCTGTGTAGCTATGTATTGCACAGTTATAAAAAGAACAAAGCCATGCACAAGAAAAACATGAAAAAATTGCTATATTTTCCACACCTAGTAAACATTCCCATTGGTTATTTGGCTGTATTCAAAAGGCTAAGATTTTTATTGCTCTACTAGCAAAAGCAACCTTTCTTCATAGTGGAGCAGTACAAAGAAAGAGCACAAAAAATACCCACATCACAGTGCCTGAAATTCTGTTTGAACAACTGTATTGATTGGGTCTGACCCCTTTACATTTTTTTTCCATTATTTGAAAAGGTGCATCTAACTGTAGCTGAATTGAACCAACCGCAATGAACTTTCCATGAAAACTTCTTGAGATATTTCTTTAGTTCAAAGGTTCAGAATTTTAAAGAGCATTTTTAATACAAGTCTGTTGAGGTATTCTGTGCAACAACCACACTTTGAATGTTAAACTACAGGTAAACCTAAGAGGAAGGTAAAATTATAAAGCCTGCCATGAAATTGCTGGGAGATGGCAGAGTAACTTCAAGTGCTAATTATAAAGAAAACCAGAAAGTATTGCATATGTGCACATTTCAGCTCTGTTTACTTGTTGTGTACTTGTCAGTGCTCCTGGTTGCCTTTCACAGAGTGTGAAACAGCCTCAAAAGAAAACACTGACAATTAGCATTTTTGGAGCAGTTACTGATGAAATAGTGTTACCAGATGTAAGCTTGAAGGACAATGATGTTTTCTTGTAGTCCACTAGAAGAAGCCATTTACCAGGAGCTGTAGCATAAGAAAACACTAAAGGAAGGAAGAAATTAGGAAAACAAAGGTTAGTAGTGAGTTTGTAGAAAATAATGGTAGAGCTATATCTGCAAACAAGATGTAAAATAAGAGGCTGAAGGTGAGGGTTGAGAACAGCCTAGTGATTTGATGGGAGAGGTTGTAAAAAGATTGAAGGAGCTTGAATATGTGGACTTGGACAGAAGCAAAATGCTTTAACGAAAGAACTTGGCCTAAATTGTAGCGGGGAAGGTAAGAAAAAGGAATAACTGGCAAATGAGAATGTAAGTCCAGTGCCCTAGTACAAAAAATACCTTGTGAAAGGGATAAATGGGAGTAGGGTGTTGATGGTGGCATTGGGTAAAGGAGAGAATCACTGATGGTTTCCAGATAGTGTTTTGGTAACAGGAACAATTGTCTTTTTTAGTGCCAGCTGCTGCTGTGTTCTTTAAGCCCATACCATGACTGGTATGAGCAAAACTCTCCTTTTCCCCATGAAACCAGCTTGCCCCAGAGCCAGAGGTAGAAAAGGCTGGTCTTCCCTGGCACAGAGCCTGGCCCAAGTCCGTGCTTCTCTCTCAGCAGTGGCGATGTGCCAGTGCAGGATGGAGTGTTGGGTGCCCTGCTGTGGTCTGTGGCCTCAATTCTGTTACACCATCAGGGAGTTTGGGCTTGCTTGACTTACTGTACAGCCAGAATTGGGAAAACCTTAACACTGTTCTCTGGTTCATCTCTTCAGGCACGGCAGGTTTTTTGATACCCTGGCCAATGGCTTATGCAAGATGTAACCTTAATGAAATGAAGTAGCTGGTTATGTTTTGTTCCGTTGAGATGTACCACTCTGAGGGACAAAGTCACTGCTAATCCTGTGTGTCCCTTGTATTGTTGGCTTTTCTGACTGCTTCATTCATGCTGAACAATTCTGTGTCTCTGGCCTGCTTCTTCTGTGTTATCCCTTTGAGCATCTTTTCCCACTGCGGAACAGGATTTTGTCTGCAGCCCAGCATGGTTGTAGTGTGTCTGTGTGTATGTTGGAGGGTGAGAATGCACACACATACCTGTTGATCCCATCCTTCCCTCATTTGGTGCTAAGGCAAAGGAGTGGCAACAGCTGAGGGACCGCTGCTGAGATGAGTACCAGCACTAGCTGCTCTGCTCTCTTTCCAAATCCAGACACTCAGAGGGAAGAGAGAGCAACACCTTGTGAGTGTAGCTGTGTCCTCTGGCATTCTCAAAGCCTTCTGTATGCCTGAGGACTCTTCAGTTGTCTTCACTGAATATAGTTTAAAAGTTACTTGGCAAATGGTTTTATATGCAAATTTCATTTGGGATCTGTGTAGTGGCTCTATTAGTTGACTACTGAGGAAATTCTATTTTATATTTTATGCCCAGTATTGATTTCTTATGTTAAGAACCCTTTTTCAGAAAAACAAAACAAAAAGATGTTTTGGAAAAAGATGTTCTGGTCCTGCATTCTTACAAACAGGTCACAATTACTAGATTTTAGTAGCTGTACTGGGAAGAAGGAGACTTGACTCCAATCAGTTAAAGATCAAAAGCTTCGCTTGCATTTGTTTTAAAGCTTTAGAAATAAATATGAGGGTGAAAAGATGTCAGCTCAGATTATCAAAGCTTTCTGCAGTTTTTAATGTAGCTCAGTACACTTATGATGAGAACACTTACTTATGGTAACAGTTTGAGGGAATTTCCCTGCAGGTCAAGGTCGGCAGCTTTGAAAAAGCTAAAAGGAAAGAAGGTTTTGGTTTTGTTCTTTTTTTTAATTATGTGAGTCCTCATATTGCTTGACTGATGATACAATCCCCTTCTGATGTGTGTTACTTTTCAGTCTCTTTTTTTTTTCCCCCTCAACTGGATCCTCCTATGGCCACCATAAATGGTACTGGGTTTGGATAGATAATAGCACAAACTGACAGTGTGATCTGATTCTGCACCTGCACATCAAAACTAACTCAAGTTGGATTAAATCAGCAAGTATTGTTTCTTTAATGCTGTGCAAAAACTAAGGAAACTTTTATCTCCCATCATGATGCTGTACACCTGTGTACTAAGACACTTTTCTCAGGAAAAGTGCAGTTGAGGTGGCAGGCTTAAAAGCAAACAAAACCAGCTTCTGCTTTGTCCCTTCAGTGAGGGTACATTGACACATGTCCCTTCTCTTAATCCCCTGACAGCTTCCAAGAAACTGATGCAAAGAACCGTACCAGGCTTTGATTATGAGATATTGCACTGCCACTTATTCTCTTTGTCTCCTGCAGTTTACAGAGGCAGCTTCAGTGCATAATTTAATCCCTGTGCTGGGGACTGTAGCACATCCACAGAGATTTCTACCAACCGTCCTCTCTGGCATCAGAACAACATGTGCACATTGTCTTTGATGTGAATTCCCCAACCAGAGCCTTAGAAGGACCTATAGCTTTGAAGCTGGCCTATAAATTGTGCTTTCAGGAATCAAGTTGTCAGCCTCCTCTTCAGGAAGAAAGGGAGAGTAAAGTGTAAAGCAGTTGCAGAAAGCTACAGGGCAACTTGCAGATCTGGTTTTCTTGGCCTCAGAGAATTCCTGTAGGATGTTGAGAATCCCTTTTTACTTGGCTTAGAAGAACCCTCTTTTGTGACTGCAGGACCTTGTGGACAGTGGGGCTGTGATGGAGCTCATCTTGAGGAGTTCCCTGTTCCAGGGCAAATGGAAGGGGAACAGGCACACCGATGGTTTCAACATTGTTCAAGTGTTTTCCATCTTCCAAAGCCAAGTGCTGATAATGCACTTGCACTGCCCTTTGTGTAGGTAAATTTTCAGTGTGGTTTAGAAACAGAGGAAAACTTCCCAGATGTGACAGTTGTTCCTTGTCAGCCATCTGTGATCTAACTTCAGTCTGTTGTTTCTGAAGACATGTAGGAGAACGGTCAGATTTCTGTCTTTCTTTTGAGATGGAAATGAGCTGGTCTTTGAGGAATTTTAGTGGCCAAATCTTGTTTGAATAGACGAATAGCCCTTTTTATGATTCAGTGTCTGCTTATGATGTGTTCTGCTGTCATCTCTGGGAGCTCCTTCCGTACCAACCTGAAAAAGCAAAGGGCTGACCAGAGTCAACCAAGACACCAACCTAGATTTTTCCTTTGTCTCTGATGAGAGCTGAAACCATCCTGCTACTATCCATGCCACTACTGCTGATGCTGTTATATCAAATGTTGCTAAAACTGACTCCTGAATTGAAACATTCACTACACAAACTACACTGAGCCTTTTTTGCTATATACAGCCTAAGAGAAGCTTCTTAGGCTGCTCCATAGAAGGATCTGTGAGTTCTTAGAATGTTAGAAACAGATGTGATTGTGTAGAACTCTTTACTGTTTTGAGCAGGTGAGTCTTAGGTCAGCATTGTAGATGAGTTACACCAAACCTCATCAGATGTTCACGATATTAGGTGTCATACTTCTGGGGAATGGAAGTTGATTTTACTTTTTCTAGTCAGAGCTATAAATAGAACAGTGAAATTGCAATTTATGGTTTTATCTTTGTGTGTTCTATTTGTTTATAATAGCCACAGCCAAATGTGGTTTGTGAGGCAGGAGGCTGAGTGGAAGAGCCTCTCATTGTGTCTGTTGACAGAGATCCGTGCAGGGCCAGCCAGCTGGATCTGCTTTTCCTGGGTCTTTCCAGATCACTTGCACCTTGGAGAAAAGCCCTCAGGTGAAGTTTTACCCTGCCCTGCCTTGAGGCTAGTGGGAAAGCAGCAGAGCCCTCTGCCTGGGAGGGTGGGTCTGCAGCAATGGATTCCATCACCTGCCCAACAAAAGTCTCTGCTTGGCTGATGCTGGGTGGGAAAGCCCAGAGAGCTGCAGAGGGAAAGCTGGTGAGAGGAGCAGTGCTGAGACAGAGAAGGCAGAGAGGTAAGTGCATACGCAGCAAGGCCATAAGGGGCAGTCACAGCTGAAAGAATTTAATAGTGAAATGCTGGTTCAAGTGTTGCTTCAGTGTCTAAATAGGAAAAACCTGGCATGTTTTTATTTAGGAAAGTAATCAGTTGATCTCTTGGGGAGGGCCTTGCTCTCTTTCCTGGAGACAGAACAGCTTTCCTAAGTCATGGTGACGTTTTCTCTGTTCCCAGTGCACAAGCAACCTGATTTTTTCTCTATGTATTAGCAGCTTGCAGTATTGGGAAAACAAAATATCCATATCAGTCAAGTACAAATGACTGACCGTTCGGGGCTGAATGACTAAAAAAAATTGTATTAAATGCAAATATCGTAAAACATATAAATCAAAATCTACACTCAGTTTTTATTTACAATATTACTTTTATTCTTTTTCATAATGTAACTTATTCCAAGTCCTCCCCCAATAACTGATGCTGCAATGTTTACATTCAATAACTATGCAATGATAGTACAAACTGCTGCTTTCCTGCCAGCCGACTGGCTGGAAAATGCTGTCTGCACGTCAGAAATTGTACACAGGAATGGAATTCTCCACGAGCATCCGGAGTGTTTCTTGAAACACTGCTGTGGCAGAACACGGCTGTACTAGAGGTACAGATCAGATGTCCTGTTCTCCCAGCAAGGAGAGGCAGGTGATCTAATGTACTAAGAGGAAACAAAGTCTAAAAAGCTCTGATATTTTATTCATTACTTGGATGCAATGAATTTGCAGAGGAATGGATGTGTTTAATTCTTGCTGGAAGGAGTTACTGGCTCTCTAAGCATATCAGCTGACTTGAGAGGTACCACCTTGTGATAATTGACTCAGACCTTCAAGTGATGCATGTATGGGGAGAAAAGGAAGAAGGGCTCAAGTACTTAACTCTTTATTCTATATTTTAAAAAAGCTAAATGATTTGTATATCCTTTTCATTATCAAAGTATACTTTCTCTTTCAAAGAAAACTTTTCTTCGGGAGGAGTTATTTTTAATAACAGCTCAGTGCTATAACCAGGAACCAGTAATTCAAAAATCACTCTTTTCTACTGAAAGGTAGAAAAAACTACAGCTTATTCCCCTCATTAGAAAGCCAAAGAAGCAATTAGAGCCTTCTGTTGTATTCTAAAACATCTTCTCCATGCAACTGCTGTAGGACTTCAGATGGATACAGTGATTAATACTATCACAAAAGTGAGCGATTTCTCCTCTCAGCCCTGCCAACACTAGCATCTATAGACAAAATCATTGTTTAAAGCTCTAGTACATCACAGAATAATGCTGATATTGGTATTTTACAACTAATGCAACATCACGTAATTCACATGTAATCTTAATAGTTAAAAATTCAAGACTGGGGTACTAACTGAATAAACCACTAACATGAAGCTTCCTTATCTGGCATGGAATAAGGGAAGGGATAGTTTAGATAACATTGTAGAGATTGGGCAGAACAAATTTATTTCTCCGTCCAGGATTTCATACACTTTAAAAAACCCAGTAATATCACTGTGCCCATAAAAATGTTATCCATGGCAACAGAAAGCAAATACTACTTTTTGTCATCTAACGGGGTCTTTTTAAAATCAAAATACAAAGATTTGTGCTGTAGCAGTCCTCCACTTTGCACTGTAACAATAAGGCTTACTGTACTTTAAATACAAAGCTGTTACATCTGCAGTTATGAACCACTGGCTTTCACAAACATCATTTTATAGTTGCTTTTTGCTTCTTTTTTGTTTTCTGGAACCTCAGCTTCCTCATGTTTTTCAGCAGGTTGTAGCTCCTCTGCAGACTCCTCTTGCTCCGAATCAGAGCCACTTTCAGAGTCCTCTGAACTCTCATCAGAGGAGTGTCCAGCTGCCTCTTCTTGTTCTTCATCTTCCTGAAACTACAAGTTCAGATTATGAGACAGATATAACTTGATTTCCTGGCAACTCCATTGCAGCATTTAAGATTTCCCAGTGAGAATGTTTTGCTTAACAGCTCCTTTCATTTTGCTACTAAAATGGGCTTTGTTGCTAAACAGTGGCCTGGAATACACAAAATTTTAGACAAGAGAGCAACTCCCCTGAGGTGGTAACCCCTGCCAATTGTGACATCCATAAATCAGTTACAGCAGAAATCCTAAAGACACCATTCAGTGAGTGTGAAAGGTTTCAGATCACATCAGTTCAGTAATTCTGCACTTCGGTCCACACAGTAGTTGACACTGGAATACTTGTCACAGAATGTGACACAATGGAACTAACAGCCAGCCCATCAAGAATTCACATTTGTGACTGATCTTTCAAAGTAAGTTTAGCAAACTGCAACATGAGGAACGCTGAAGTGATCCAATGATACTGCTAACTGGAACAATCCCAGAGGGCATTTTGTTCATGGTCCTAAAGAGCAAAGCCTTCCTGGCTGTAACATTAAGAATTCCCAACACTGCACATATGGTTTTACTCACTCTGGCAACATCAGCTATGTTTTTATGCAGTTATTGGTGCTAAGAGTTAGCAAAAATTTAATTATTGCACCTTTCAATTGGCAGATGGAGCTGTGTTCCTAATAACCTGATTCTCTTGGTTTTTGTCACACTACTCTTCCAGCTCATTCCTATGGAATTCCTTGTGAGTACAAGACTAGGCAGGTGTCAACTCACTGCAGGATTTTGTACAGCAAGTCTGACCCCTTACTTTTCAGGACCACAGAGAGGTATGTGCCTCCCTACAACAAGAAGCTGAGATTAATTAGCTTTCAGCAACAAGACAGATGGTTATTCTGCCTACTTATATATTATTCCTTGGCAACACCCTGTTGTCACTTTCTGCCCTAATCAGTCTTGAGTGCTATGGAGCATTAAGCATATCATACCTCTTATCAGAACAACAAGAAGCATCAATCCCTTCCGGGCATCTAAATGGCCACCCCACTGTACATGAACAGGAGACAAGTGCCTGCAATAACTCTGTCTTTTAACCCAAACTGTGGAAGTTTGACACTAGTGGTGGTGATTGAATTTTTAAACCAATCTTAGTGAAGTGAAAGCCACATCATTATGGAAATAAACTCAGTACCTCACTGAAACCAAGTCCGCAGTGGCGCCGGTTCCGCCCAGACATCGTGCTGTCCATGCTTTGTTGGTACTGGGACTCCAATTCTTCATTCATTTTCTTGTCTTCTTCCCCTGCATTGTCCAGGGTACTTTGGTTATGGTTCATTCAAATTAACAAAGACATCAAATTACATGAAGTCACATTTACGAAGTCAAAAAGTTTAAATTTAACCATCTTAAACTACTGGATTCAGAGTATTACTGCATACAAACCATCAGATTTATAAGCAATTGTATCAAGTGTGCAAGCAGAACTGCTTTAATACAAAGTTCCTAAGACCTGATGTGTTCAGTTGTACTACACACAGTGTTACATCCCACTAAACAACCTAACTCAGCATGAATTCTTTGTGCTTCCTGCCAATACTGCAACATGTCACAGCAAGGAGAAAGTTTTTGACCTTTACTACATACCACAGGATTACTGCGATTATATCATGATGCATATATAGCATCAGAACTCAGGACAATACTACCACTCTTGTTTATAGACCTGTATCTGGGACTGTTTCATGCATCCTGAAATACCAGCTGCAGTTACTACAGCTCTGCATTTTTCCATATTTAGGAATTAGCAGAAACACTAATTTTCACAAGCTACTTCTACATGCTCTTTACTTACTTGTTTAAATAAGTAAATAAATAATCATTTTCACTGGGGAAACATGGTCTACAATGGTTAAGACTCCTCTGTTCTTTTAAAAGGTAGGAATCTCTAAATGTCCCCAACAGGCCTACAACACTAGTTTTTAATTTGTATCTCTGTGAAGCTGAAAGGTTGTATTGCAAATTCACATTTCCTCATTTGGAAGTTAGAGCTGTGTGTTGCTGTAAAAAGGCAATACTGTATGTTGGACAAAGCAGTGTTAAGAAAATAGATGTCCTTTTTTTGGTGAAAAAAATAGCATTTTAACCTTTTGCTAATAACAAAGCAGTACTGACTCTTTATGACTCCTTAGGAGAAGCATCATCTCCTTTCTAGGAAATTCAGGTATGAGGAAGTGATTCTCAGTCACTCTGCAGGCTAACAGCAGAACCTGGAACCAATCCTCAGGCTTCTTTTGGTCCATAGATAATTATTCATCAACTGAAAAATTATCAGTGGAGTGTATCATGGCAAGTTTTCTGGAACAGTGAGAGCTGCTATTCTACACAGCTTTATCAAAGCTTCTCTCAGGCAGTGCAGTCCGACCCACCTTGGTGCAATGTACTTTGACTTACTACCACGATAAGAGGGTACCACGGTCATACATGACATGCAATTGTTGCTGATTGCCAAGATGACCCTACGGATCTTTTCAGCTTCTGCCTCACTGCTTTAGGGCAGAAGCAATAGGTGAGGTAGAAATCAACCCTATTCTTTTCCATGCACAACAATTTCAAGGTTTGGATATCCATACCTGGCAGCAAGGAAGTGTAACACTGCTAGGTACCAATAGCAATAAAACTTATTTTGACAGCAAAATAACACTGAGGACCTACAGGCCCTGATTGCCAGGGCTTTTGTACACAAGTGTACTTGACCATCTTGACTACTTTGCTGAACCTGGACTTCAGAAGGCAAGTGCAGTCAGAGAAACTGCTTGTCAGTAATCTAACGAGAAATTAGGAACAACTCCACAGCCTGACCCGTCTTCAGCTGCAGCCACGAAACCTGAAATTCCTCCCTGCAATATCTACTCAAAGTACTGGCATGTTCCTAAATAAAGGTTAGATTTCCAACTTTGTATCAGCTGTTGGATAAACTGACCTGTCCTGAAGTGAGAGGTTGATCTGTGGTCTCCGATAACAAGGCGGCCAGTATGTTCTTTCTAAAAGAAAAGGCAGTTTGTTTTGGAGCTTTAGGGTGCACTGGCAGCTTTGCCAGCATCCTGGAATCTTGAATGGAAAAGGTTTGCTGTCAAACCCTGACAACCAACTGTAGGACTGTAAGTTTTACTAGCTAACAGCTGCTGCCTCTTGGTGAACTCGTTTCATCTTTGTTTTGCTGAATTTTCTGAAAAAGAAACCCCAACAACTAGACACTCTTTGCTCTTCCCAGACCCCAAAGCTGGTTCTGTTTTGTCCTGCTTCTTGCTATGAAAACAATACTACACGATGCTGGACAAATGCATATGTAGGTTCTGACAATCTTCCTTTTCTCTGGCACTCTGCAATAGTTCAGGCTGTGCATCTTACAATGATCCCACTTTCAGACTGGTCACAAAATCAGGTAAGAACTTTACAGTGCTCATTAATTTATTGGCTCGGTAGTTGCTCATTAGCAAGTGTGTCCCAACAGGCAAGAACTGGCATTACACAGCAAGCAGCATTAAGTATCCAAGCAGACATTAAGATCAGTGGTAGTGGAATGCTTTAATAGGGCATTGTATCCCTATCCATTAGGAAGTATTAACTTTCACCTCTTTAATACAGTAAAATATTTTAGCTTACAAAATTACTGTATTCAAGCAAAGTAAGCTAATGCAAGTGAAAATATTTGTCTTGGGGGTAAGTAAAATAGAAATACCAAACCAACATTTTATACATGAACAAAGCATTATTATATTTTATGGGGTTTGCAATATTTTTTGCAGCAAGCATAACCGAAATATAATTTTAGAGCATTTTCTCTTTAAAAATATTTCCTGGATGGATTAAGTAGGTTTACTACTTCACTGGTTTAGTCTATCAGCTACCTTTTTTTTTTTAAGTTTTTTTCCACTGCAAGAGAATTTTACAGAGCTAATATGTAGGTCTGTTAGTTTGTAACAAGGACTCTCAGGCACGTTCAGAGATAGTTTTACGAGCTGCTCTGAAAGCATCAAGGCATGGGGCGGGGACGAAGCCGAAGCCCAGGGACTCGACAACTTCAGAGCGACGTTTTGTGTTGTGATGACACAACAGCTGTGAAACCCAAACCCTCCCGGAAGGAGAACCCCAAAGCCCCGTCGCTTCTGATTGCTGTGGTTTCCCCCAGGGCGCACCGCGGCCCATCGCACACAGAGCCCCGCGTAGGGCCCGGGGGCTCCCCCCGCCCGGCCCCGTGTGCCCGCGGGGATGGGATGAGGGCAGATGGGGAGGGGGCGGCCTCACCTTCCCGGCGCCCATCAGCCGCAGGAACTTCTGCTTGCGCTCCTCGTTGCCCAGATCCGCCGCCTCCCAGCTGCTGGAGCCCTGCGGGAGCACACGCTCACTGCGCCCGCCCGCCCGAGCGGCCCCTCCGCCCCGCCGCGGGCCCGCCCGGGCGCCCGCGGCCTCCCCGCGTCCCGCCGGGGCTCCGCCGCCGCGCCGCGGCCCCGCCGCCTCCTCCCGCACCGCCTCCTCCCTCCCGCCGCGCCGCCGCCCCGCGCCCGGTTACGTCGGGGGAGGCCGCTCGCTTCAGGCCGTGGTGGCTCTGGGACTCCCTGGCCGAGCTCATGGTGGCGGCTCAGTGACCGGGCCCCGCTGCCGCCTTCCTGCCGGAGCCGCTCCCTCGGGGGCGGGGCCGGGTCAGGGCCCGGGGGCCGCTGGGATCGGTAGTTCGGTGGCGGCGGCCGCGGCGGCAGCGCGGGCGGGCGGGGACTGCGCAGGGACTGCGCGGCCCAGAGCGCCCCGCGGCGCGGGGCCCGCCCAGTGACGGGCGGGGCGGGGACAGTGCCCGGCACTTCCCGCACATCCCGGCGCGGGGAGGCGGGGTGGTGGTGGTAGTTTGGTGTATGCCGGTGTTCGGTCGCTCCGGGGCCAGCTCCCCTCCGCCCCCGGCCCTGTCCCCTCGTGTGGAGAGCGGCAGCGTGTGCCCGGAGCGGAGCCCTCTGTGTGGAGCTCCGGATGTTTCCCACTTAACCCCTCCGTTCCTTGGACCGTTTGCCGCCGCTGCCCTTCCTGCGGTCCCGTCGCCCGCACACCTGTGCCATGCTCAAAGAGCAAATTCATCTAATGCCCCCACATTTGTTAATGCGTATAAATGTTTCAAAGGTGGGTGCCAGACTTCTCAGTAGTGCCCAGCGACAGGACGAGGAGCAATGGCCATAAACTATGACACGAGAAGTTTCACCTCAACATGAGGAAGAGCTTCTTTACGTTGAGGGTGGCAGAGCACTGGAACAGGCTGCCTAGGGAGATTGTGGATGGAATGGAATAGAATGGGAATGTCTCCGTGGAGACATTGAAAACCCACCTGGATGCCTTCCTGTGTAACCTGCTCCAGGTGACCCTACCTTGGCAAGGGGGTTGGATAGATGATCTCCAGAGGTCCTTTCCAACCCTAACAATTCTGTGAAATTTGTATTTTTCTCACGTATGTCTGCTTTGGAACTAGCTCAGTTGGAATGGGTTGCCATTGAATGTTAGTATTCTGGAGTTTTTGCTTAGCTTTATTGTCTGTGAAGATGCACAGTAACATCTTTAGGTCTTCTAACCTTAACTTTAAGAAAATCCCTTCTGTTTAAGTTACACGATGACTTTGTCCCCATGATAAAGTTGTAGTCATCCAGCTAATGCCAGGAGGTCACGGTGCATGTGCTGAAATGTGCAAACGGTGCGTGCCAATTCATACCGCAGCTTAAACCTGGCTACTTTAACCTTAAAGTTGGTTGCTTAAGGATTTTTGAAATAAAAATGAGATAAATTACCGGGGATAAAAACAGGTCTGAGCACACATAAGAGTATGCGTTCTTATTGTAACCTCCTTAGCAACTGATTCAAAACAAATGATTGCAAATTTCTTGTGTTAAAAAGCTAAAGTCACTGCTTAATTAGATCTTTTTTGAGTGTTTTGTGGTCTGTGTGCGTGTTGTCCATGTGCATAAAGGCAGTCACTTCAGCCATGGACTTTTTATTTCCAGCAGTACACATAAATTGCATGTGCTTGTTCCCTCAGTTTTGTGTGCTTTGCACACACAGTACAGATGGTCAGAATATGTCCCAAATTTTCAGTTCTTCTCAACAACTGATTTGAATCTGAACATCTAACTTTCAGTGAGCTAAACTGCATTTATTTTCAACTACTTATACTTAGTGGTTTGTTTGGCTTATTTTATTCTAATCACAAGTTTTTATTCTTATTTTTATTGTGGGGTTTTTTTTTTCACTGCAACTGTTCAATGTTTTGGATTTGAGCCAATAAGTCTATCTGCCCACCTGTCTAGCTCCGTGTTCTGTCAAGGAAATTTTTGCATTTTAAAGGTTAGAGGGAAGGAAGGACAATGCCTGCTGATGCCAGTTATAAACATCTGCAGGGGAGACTTGGCACCTGAGCTGGGGCAATCCCAAACACAAATACAGGCTGGGCAGAGAAGGGATTGAGAGCAGCCCTGAGGAGAAGGACTTGGGAGTGTTGGTGGAAGGAAATCTTTACATTCACTGGCAATGTGCACTTGCAGCCCAGAAAGCCAACCACAACCTGGGCTGCAGCAAAAGCAGCCTGTCCAACAGGACCAGGGAGGTGATTCTGCCCCTCTACTCTGCTTCTGTGAGACCCCACCTGGAGTGCTTCCAGCTCTGGGACCCCCAGCATGGGGACCTGTGGACCTGTTGGAGTGAATGCAGAGGAGGGCCGTGAAGATGATCAGAGGGCTGGAATACCTCTGCTATAAAGACAGGCTGAGAGAGTTGGGGCTGTTCAGCCTGGAGAAGAGGGAGACCTTAGAGAGCCTTCCAGTACCTAAAAGGGGTCTACAGGAAAGCTGGAGAGGGATTTTTTACATGGGCATGTAGTGAAAGGACAAGGGGGAATGGCCTTAAACTCAAAACAGGCCGGTTTAGATTGGATGTTAGGAAGACATTCCTTACTGTGAGAGTGGTGAGACACTGCAACAGGTTGCCCAGAGAAGCTGTGGATGCCCCATCCCTGGAAGTGTTCAAGGCCAGGCTGGGTGGGACTTGGAGCAACCTGGTCTAGTGAAAGGTGTCCCTGCTCATGGCTGAGGCATTGTAACAAGGTGATCTTTAAGGTCCATTCCAGCCCAAATTAATGATATTATATGATATGATGTGATATGTAAAATATAATTAATTTCAGCTATTATTCATACAGAATAGCACCAGGATAGTGATGTTTTATTTCATGTTTACATATATTGCACTGCTTGAGTGTGCAAAACCAAAGAGAAAGGCACAGTTGTTACATTTGCTTTCTACAGCTTCTATGGTTATTGTTTGACAATGACAAAGAGCAGAAGGGAGAATTAATCTGAGATAATAATGTATTTACAATTTTAACCTCATTTCATATATTTAAATTTACAGACTATTATATGGAGACTGTAATAATGGATGAATTAGTTTAAATTTCATTGTTTAAAAATTATTTCTAAGAAGAGAAAAATTGCAAAAAAAAATAGAGAAAATGACATTATAAATTAAAAAACTTGATTTTTTAGTAGTATCTAGAGGCATTTTTAGTCTGTTAACTTTAAAGGAATTGTGATAAACCAATACCAGTGAGATTGTACCTTTCTTTTTTTAAAGTTAAGATGTTATTAGGACTTCTTCACTATTATGCCTAAAGACCTGTCCCTTAATAAAAACAAATGTGAAATTTTAACTTCTTGGCCACATTTCTTTTATGGAACAAACAGAGAAGGTTTGTCTTGGGGGAAAAAAAAGTAGAAGAAAATAAGACTGTTAAACTCTAAATCAGCTATTATAATTGTGTCTTAGTTGTGGCTTACTAAATTAAGTTAAATTCCAGTCTTTTTGAGGACAACTGAAATGAACTAATATGTCTGACTGATGGTTTGGTAATTTTGTTTTTGTTTACATTTTGAATAATAATGTGCTGCTGATATTTCAGTGAGATGCTTTTACAAATTTTTTTCCCCTTAGTTTTTTACTCACTTGTTTAAAATGCTCTGTTTTTGCAGACAAGAGCTACCTTACTAAACAAATACATCCTCAACATTAAATGGAAGCTACCTACTTATGAGGTAGCTTAAAAATTGAGAGACCTGACTGCTAGCAAAAATGTGGATTCTCTTAGTAGCAGACTGGTTATGTGAAGGTTTCACTTATCTTTTTGGAGATATTACAGATAATTCTGAGGATGTGTGACTCATGAGCTTTGCATAGTTCCAGTAACACTAGTAAATGATAAGAAAGTTCTGAAAATGGGATCCAATGTTACATTTGCTGTGTTCTTTTGAGCAACTGAGAAATGCAGTGATTTGCAGGAGAACAAAACAGATTGTGTTTCTGAGAAGAAACCTGTCTCCTCCATTCTCTGAGCCTGTTTTAGAATACAAACAAAACCATAAGTAAGGATCCTGGGCAATATTTCTGTGAGCTTTCCACATTTCTTTGAAATGTTTGAAGAGATTGTCCTGAAGTTAATATTCAATTCACAGCAGGTGAGATTTTGTCACGAAGCAGAAACTGGTTATGATACAGAAATCAGACTTCAAGTAAATAACTATCAATGTAGCGAAGACACAATGGGGAAGAACGTTGAGGTTTCTTGTTGAACATTAGCAGAAGCAATAAGATGAGAGTGAGATGAGGTGAAATAACAAATAAGATAACAAAATTATTCACTATCATGTACCATTATACTCTGTTTTAGGCTTTTCAATGTATTTCTGCTTCTCTGCTGAGCTCCAGTCTGTGGATGGGAACCTTCTTTGGGGGTGAAGGGTAGGTGCACACCCGCTCTCTTACAGGAAATACCAGAAGAGCCACTTGAATGAAGATTTCCCACCCCAGTCCAATTCCAAGTTTTGAAGTTCAGCAGTTTACATTATAAAAGCTTTCAGGCAGACAACAGCTTAGGAAAGCTGGGAGTGGGAAAGCTGAGGTTTAACTAGATGTTGCAGCAGCAGTTTCATGTTTGAAGAACCTGATGTAAAGTCTTCACAATATTTTAATATTTTTTTAAGCTTTCTGTGTAGACTGAGGTAGTGTAGATTAAAGTAGAACCAGGTCTGACAGCCAAAAGAATTTTTCAGGTGTAATGTGATAAGGATGTCTTTGCCCTGCAGTGATTGACTTAAGCTGCAGTGATAAAACTATCCCAGAGTGACCAGTCCTGGCTCGGAAGCCATGGATATAGAGTTGAATCTTCCCCTGTTTAGTCCTGGCTCCACCCAAGACTAAGTGGCTTTTGGCAAATTATCTCACCTTTCTGCTTTATCTGTGAAATTAGGGTAATATATCTACATGCCAGCATTAAGAATTAATTAACAGTTGCAGAGTGTGTTACAACAATGTAGGAGTGCTAAATATTAGCTATAGAGTAATTGGACTACTGTAATTTATTATGTGCTCACTGACATTGGCATATAAAATAGGATCAACCTCTTCTCAAGTGCTGTAGAATGTTTAATTGTTACTAATGAACTTCTCATACTCAAAGTAGCTATCACTGTGAGACAGGGAATGCTGCCAGTATCTGTCTGTAGAAAAGCTTAACCAGGAAACTAATGATTTCTTTTTAGCTTGAAATAATAATAAAAAGTATGTATGTACACATACACCTACTTTAAGTGCAGAGTTTAAATTAAATTTGTTCTAGGCAGAAAGCTTTATTTCATATTAAATAGACACAGGACATTACCCTAGCATTTCAAAACTTTCATCTCTTTTAGCATATTTTAAGCTGAAAATGCTTTCTGTTTTCTGAGCAGCTTTGCTTAGTAGTTGTCACTGCAATATATAGAGGTTGCCACAGAGAAGAGTGGAAAATATTCTGTATATCATTGGAAGTGAAAAAAGAAACTTTTACTGAAATCTCACTTGTGCAACGTAGTTATTCGGTGTATTTTAGTGGCACGATGTCTACCAAAAGTTCAGTTCCAAGTTCTTGGCTAAGTTTTGTTTTAAGGGGTTTGGAAGACGGAGAGACAAGCTAAGAGCAAACAAAGAGATGTCAACAGAGAAGGGGCCATCATTTGGGGGAAGGCAGTCATAGCTGCTAACATTTAAAAAGCCCTTTCAAGGACTAACAAAATAAAGGATAGAGAGGTCCTCATCCTGAAATGGCTTTTATATTTCCAAACCTGTTGTAAAAGCTTTTCTTAGAACACTTCCCATCTAAAACCAGAATAGTTTCTATCATAAACAAGACAGACAGCACATCAATACGAAGACTGTCTTCACTTACTTTTATTTCTGGGCTAGCAGAACAGGCCATTATTCAATACCATAGAAAAAAAGAATTGTTGCCTCAGCTTAACAAAGGAAGAAAACAGAGAATGGAGAGATTATGTCCTTGAACCTTGCACTGTGCAGGTTTCTAGTACCCCTGTGTGTATTAGGCTTCTACAAATATTTTTTTAAAAATCTCCATTTTTTTAACATCATAAAAGGTATGTTAAGACACCTTTCTTCAGGTACAGTCCTAGTGCAGACCGGTCCCAGGTAGTTTTTATATCAGTGTAGCCAGTCAAGGCCAGCGATATCTTTCTTACTTGGAGCTGATGTGAACCAGCTACACCAAGATAGGGAAATAGAGCACTTTGCTTCCTTAAGATTTTACATCATGTTAGGCTGACTAGGCCTCTTCATTTACCACTGTACAAGCTACAGTGCTAGAATATTGTACCTGAGTAAAAATCATTTTTATTGCAATGATATAGCTTTATATATCTCACTGTTTCCCCTTCTTTTTCTTTTGTGCTTGCTAGCACTTAAAAGCACCAATAAAGACACAACATTTCACAGAAAGTATCTGCCAAATTCAATTATTCTGCTGTGAGTCTGAAGGATGAGAAAAAAACTTCAGTATTATCAAAATGAATTGTGTTTGTTTAGCGTGTAAACACTGTAGTTCCTTTCTTGGGTGTATATTCTGTTTCCTTTGGTATACTGTTTCATCCATCTGTAGTAAAGCAGAATACTATAAGAAAAAGAGAATTTTAACATTTCTATCCATTTCTCTTAGGGAATTTAACCTATCAGGTAATTTGAAAATGGTGTAGACAAACCACTCCGTAGCATACCTTAGTGAGTAATGCTCTGCTCTAAAAGGTTGAACAAAATTAACATTGTCCTTTTTTGAGTCATGTGGTGCTCTCATTGTCCTTTTTCGAGTAATGTAGTGCTCTGAAAGCCAAAGTCTCTGAAGTCCATTGAAAATTGTCTGTAAACAGAATTTGTCTTGCCATATAACTATTCCTGTTCCTAACACTTCTGCATCTTTTACTGCATGAACACATAGAAAGTAGAAGGAAATATAAGTGGTATGAGAAAAACTGTAACTTCATATGTTCTCCTCCTTCCGAATATGATTGTAGTAGTTGCTATTCCCTAGGGACTCCAGTAACATTTGTGGAAGTGGTCAGTGGAAAGGAATGAGAAATAACACAAGATATCTTTATACTGCTGGTTTCTCTTTATCCAAAATGCTTAGAGAAATATTTTAAAGGTGTGAAAAAAATAGGTGTGCTAAAGCTCTGATATATCTGCATAGCACCCAAGTCCTTTTTAAAAAGAAATGCTTCTCCTCCACTTTCATCATCAGTGGAGCACCCAATGTCCAAATAAACTTTGAAGACTGCAGAAGATTTTTCTTTCCTGACAATATCTGCATCTGCCTGATAGAGCTATGTCACAGTATTGTCTGCTGCCACTGCATCAGAAAGATTTTTCCTGCTGCAAAAACATTTTCATTAATTTGTGTCCTGACAGTATATGTTCTAAATACGTGATCACTCATTACCCCTCTTGTTTACGTGAGCCTATAGAAGATGAGTCAGGTCCACTGCAGCCAGTTTGTATGTGTTCTGGTGACTTGTGTTCCTTAAAACAAAAGCAGCATGTCTCCTTGGCAATGCTGATTTTTGCTGATTTTAGCTACTGGAAGACCTCTACTGTACAAAGGACATACAAATACATATTTGCTTTGTCCCTGTACCTGTGGGTTATTTATTGTGCCTTTAGTCTCAGCCTATTGGCTTTGAGTGACTGCAAACCCCACAAAAGTAAAAGGGAAATTCATTACCCTCTTTTACCTGTTTAACACCAACATCTTACTTCTTACATCAAGTCTTTAAAATTAATATAATGATCTTTTCAAGCTCTACACTATATTAATAAACAATAAAATTTCTGGCAGCATTACGAAGAACCTACTGTGCCCTTGGTCTATACTAAAGTTGACTTTACCATTTTGGTATTCATGCTCTTACAATAAATAGCATTCAGCTGCAGGTGCAACACTGCAGCAATTTCTGTACGTTTTGACTTTGAGCTTGGAAATTTGTAGCCCAAGCATCAGGATATTTTTAACAGTCTGAAATAATATATCTTAAATAAATTCACCTAGGCATGAAAGATCACATCTTCTTAATATGATGATATTTGTGATAGGCCTGAGACTGTCATGGAATTGTGGTATCCTGCCTAGAGGCAGGACAATCTCCTTTACATTAGGACAGTGGTTGTGACATACAGGCACAGTGTGCCAGGAAGAAGATTTGACTTTATGCCACTTTACTTGTTTGGCTGGGGGCATAAACAGGTGCCTTTTTCTATGTTAAGTAATGCATTATTTCTAAAGCATTTGGAATCCAAAGTGGGAAGGTGTAGTAAATGCCATGTCTAATGCTGTTAATTTACTAGACATAAGTTCTGTACAAAAGACCGAAGACTTTGAAAGAAAAGATGAGAAAAGTAAATGTATGCTGCCCCTAAACTGTTTAATGATTGCCTCGAGTGTGATACTTGCAAATGTTCCTGTATATGACATTGTTAAAACTGGTAGGTGTTTCATACAAAATCACAGCATGTATGTCATGGAAATATGTAGATGGGAAAAGACCACCCGGGGTGATCCAGTCCTACCTCTTGATCGGTGCAGGTCCAATTAGAGCAGGTTGCACAGGGCCATCTCCAGTCAAGTTGGACTATATCCAAGGATGCTGATGCCACAGTGTTTCTTGGCAATCTAGCCCAGTGTTTGACCACCCTCAAGGTAATTTTTTTTCCTTATGTTGAATTGGAATTTCACATAGTTCAGCTTGTATCCATTGCCTCTTGTCATGTCCCTGTGCACCTCTGTGAGGAGCCTCATTCCATCTTCCCTACCCCCTCTTTTTTGGTAGCTGCAGGTAGCAATAAGCTCTTGCCTTCAACTGCTATTCCCCAGCCTGTGCAAACCCAGCTCTCTCAACTCCTTGTATATCTTGTATTTCATGCTGCAGCCTCCTAGTTGTCCTGCTCCACTGTTTCAGTATCTGTCTTGTCCTGGGAAGACCAGAGCTGGAGGCTGCTCCTGATGCAGTCTCACAAATGCCAGAAAGAGGGAAATTACCAGGTCCCTCAATCTGCCGGCAGTGCTCCTGTTAAAACAGCCTGGGATGCTGTTGGCTGCCTTTGCTGCCAGGGCACACTGTTGGCTCATGATCAGCTTGTCCACAGGGACCTCCAGGTTTTTTTTCTTGCAAATAGGCTTTCTAGCCAGTTGGCCCCCAGCCTGTGCTGTTGCATGGGGTTATTCCATCTCAGATGCAGGACTTTGCATCTTAATGTATTGAATTATAATTACAGAATTCAATGTATTGACTTATAATTTTGTGTTTGTAAGAATTAATGGCTTTGAGTTTGTCAGCTGGGAATAGCAGTGGCATGCCTTCTGAATAGCCCAAATAATGCAGAATTATGTAGAATATGACTCATTTCTGGATAGCCAGTTTAACAAAATCACCTGAAGCTGATGATACATCAGGTGCATCCTGGGATAAATAAATTACAGAAATCATAGTAAATTATGATTTAAGGATAGCAAATTGATTCCTGAAAGCAGATAATTTTTTCAGACTAGCAATGCTTCATTTTTGTTTTGTACATTTATAAATGAAGTAGGCTGTGCTAATTTGGAAGCAAAACCAACACTACTTTGTGGTTATTCTCTTTATTGATCAGCTGACTATTTCCTGTTAGATTAATATAGTGTGGAATGTTTTCATTAATGAAAGAGTTCAAAATATACTTCATTCTGAGGATACTGAGATACCGTTTTAATATCTTCCAGGGTTGTCATTTTATGTTGAATGATTTTTGTATAATGGCTGTTCATGAGTATTGGGCTTTCATTGGGACGTATATTCTGAGAATAAAAACAGAATTTTTGTATCTTATATCAATCTCTATAATAAAATATTTTATAGAATTTAAGAATTTTAGAATTATATAATTAGTTTCGGTTTGTGGGTTTTTGCAGTTATAGTGAAGATGGTTTTCCTTGTGGTGTTAGCAAACTCCCTTAGAGGTAACACAAATCTTTATTTATGCATTTCCCCCACTGTTAAGTCATTTGCCATTTTTAAGAATCTTAGAATTTGTCAGAAATGAATTTGGGAGTATGAATTCAACAGATCTCTGTCCATGGTCTGCTGCAGCTTGCACAAAAGGGCTGTGTGGCTGCAATGTTAGGAAAATTTGGCATATTGTAAATTAAACCTCAGCGCTGAAGACTCTCAGCTAGATGTTGTCCAGAAAGCCAGCATTTCTGGTTCTGCCTATGATTTTCAGCTGATGACCCCTTTTGCTAATGAAGCATGCAATCCTAATTTGGCACAGGTCAGAGGTAGGATGGTCCTCTTGCAGGTGAAATGTCATTTGCCACATTTTGCGGAGTATTAGTCGGAACCTATATTTGGTTGGCACCTGTGCTCCAAAACTGGCATCCCACCTTGCGAGAAGGCAGCATGCCACTCTGACAGATGGGGAGGAATGTGAGCATGCCAGCAAACCAGTGTATGCATCAAGGGGTCACATTTCTCTCCAGGAATGTTGAAATACCGGTACATGCAGAGCTTCTGTATCTGAGGCACACGTGTTTCTTGGCAACAACCAAAGTTCCTGCTGAATGTCTTGGCACAGGACGTAAGGAAGCTTAGTGAATTTTCATGGCTTTCATAGGGTTTGTACACCATGGGAGCCTACATATAATTTCTGCTAAGAATGGTGCTCTGAATGTAAACAGAAGAGGGAATATATTTTGCAAATTATTCTTTCTTATTAATAGATTAAGAACTGTTAAAATGCCATCATAGCTTTCATGGATAATGATTCTTTTGATTAGTTAATGGTTGGTTTATCCTGGTCTGAGAGCAATAGAACGTGTGGTTTGGCAATCAACCCAAAATGCGAATATCACAGCTTAAACTTCTACCATTTCTTCTTTTGTACTTTATTTTATTTCAACTTAAAAGTAAATTCTGAAATCCCATTACACTTTTGTACTTCATCAAGAAATTAGTTTCTTTCTGTGTTTCCCAAAACGATAGACTGTATTAAAATTAACTCTGGATGTTCCTTTCTTTTGCTGAAGGTAATTCTGAATGGTTTATTTCAGTGTTTTTACTTTTTTCCCCCAGAATTACTGTAAAGCTTTCCTATTTCATCAGTGTTTTTCACATTTGAATGGCTGCATCAACATGAATCCTTTATAAGGACCTTAAAAACAAACTTTGCCAAGTCCCAGAATACAGAAGCTGATTCACATCCCAATACTCAGCTGCCTCATGAATAAAGGAGAGTCTGTGCCTGACACTTTGAAGCTGTAGCTGTTAAACCATACAGACTATTTACCTCAATAAATCATTATAAGAAACTAAGGTACAATTATACCCACAGAGAAATAGAATTCAAAACACTGATTTATGTGGTTCAGTGCTTGTTCCCTTTTCCATCATGTTTTGAATTTTATGCATGTTTGTCATCTTTGGCTGCTTCCATGTATCTTTAAACTAATGGGTCTTACTTTTTTAACATTCCTCATTAGGTTTGTTATTTTACTTTGACATACAGACATGATTTGCATGCTGTACAAAGTTTTGCATTTAAAATTAACTATCTAATTTTTTATGCTATAGACCAAAAATGGAAAATGTGTGTAATTTGTTTAAATGAATGTACACCCTTTTCTGGTTAATTTGTGACCATCTGAGCTGAAATTCCATATTAGTTGAGAATTTTTTTGGTGCTTATTTGTGGGATCTGAAGAGAAATCACTGCACAAAAGGAATCTGTCATTGTGCTTTTCAGAATGTGCCTGCTAATCTAGAGGGTTCTCAGAAGGAGATGGAAGCATAGGAATTTACATTTGGAGTCAGTTCTTCAATTTCTTTATCCATCCCCGCAGAGGCAAAATTAATCTAAAAGATAAAAAATAAATAAAGTGAAAGTTCAGCCTCAGAAGAAGGAGTGGCACTGAAACCAACAAATGATTCCATATGAAATGGTAGGAGTAAGGTAAATATATCTAGCAAGGGAAGTCCGAGAACAGCCACAGACTCTGTCAGGCCACCCAAGCCTTTAAGAGCGTGCAGTGTTGTCCTGTAGAGCAACAGGGTGGGGAGTGATTTAATAACCACCGAATGTTCCTTAATAAAACTTCAGAAAGTTACCAAATGTTTAAAACAACATTTAAAATGTGAACAATAGTAAATATACTACAGTTCCAAATACTTTATGCCTTGCTAATAACTTTCAGTGCTGATACTTGGATGGATCTGAATGCTCTGGATTGAGGGTGTATCATGCAACCTGCCTGGTCCCAGTGATTTGGATTAGAGTAGTGCTTGTTTGCACTATTTGAGAGGGAGCTATAAATCCATCATTATTTCTGAAGTGATTTATAACATGAAAGTTTTTAGGCTATGTGTATCTTTCATCTATCTAGTTAAAAAAGCTGTGTCTGTTGAAGACAGGTTTGGCCATTTCAGACCATTTTTGCTTTACAGTCAATGACAGGAATTTGAGTGAGAAGTCCAAATGCTCCATCTGTATTTTCATTATCTTACACTGAATTTCATAGGATATTTAATTCATAAGTGAATATGCATCTATACTCTGTATATAACACGAGTAACAGCAAACAATCTTTTGCATACATTCTTTCATTTGCATATATATATATATATATATGTCTTTGTAGATATGCCTTACTTCTTGCTGAGTTTTTGTCTCTCTGAATCTACAGGCATTTTGTGAAGAAATAATATTATACCTAAAAATTTCCACATGCAAACAATGTTATTTATCCAACACTGAAAACTCATATATTCCATAACCTTGTGCCGAGTATTTCGAGTCTATAACATACTGCTTTTACAGTCTGTTAGTGTTTAAAAGGTTTCTGTCATTATACCCATGTAGTTAATAATCTTTTTATACCACTGGAGCAGAGGATTGCTTAGAAACGTTGATGATGGTGGAATTTAACAAATCTTTGGATAGAGCATTCTACTACCAGCTATTGTCAGGGTGCAAACCTCTTGCATTATCCAGACACAGAGGAACAACGTTTAGGAGCCTGGGAGCAGAAAAGCAGGACAACCACTTATCTGCAGAAGAAAATAGATATATTCATTCTCATCATCTAGTGTATTTCAATCTGATTTCAGATAGAAACACATCTGCAGTGTCTGTACCAGTCTGTATCTCAGAAAATGTTGGCAGATTTGGATAGAATTTGACAGTGGGGCAGTGTTTGAAGCATTTCAAGTTTCTGTGAGCTTTAGAAAAGAAAAAAAAAGGTGACTAGATAGGGAAAGGGAGTGATCCAGTGATAGATACTGCCGCAGAATGAATGCAGCAGTATCTATAGCCAGCCAGGCAGCTTGTCCTCACTGCTGTATGAATCATGTGCTGCATCTTGCCCAGCTCCTATCTGAGTACCCCACTGCATTCCCTGGGGAAGCTCTAACGGGAACCAGAGCTCGTGGTGCTGCCTGTGGTCAGGGGAAAGTGGAGGGAGAGCCCACAGGGTGTACATGCAGCAAATGGCAATTACTGTGGTGGGAGCCACACGAGTGTGGAACAGCACAAGTCAGATGGAAGCCACACTATGAACATTTCCACTGCTTACAGAGCAATTTGTTTATTAAAACATTTTACAACTGTTGAAATTCCATTTATGAAACTACATATTCTAGGTTTTTGTAATATCTAACTCTTATTTTTCCTCTATGCCTAGAACAGTTTACTGCTCAGTTATAAAAATAGCAATGTCATCAGTGATTAAAGCTTCCTATTAGATATTTCCATTAAGAAAATTTCAAATTATTAGTGTTTCACATTGTTTTTATAGTTCAGTGCTACCAGGCAGGAAAGAACCATTACATTTTGCAATCTACTGAAAAAAAACCCTCATCCTAAGTTGAAGGAAATTCTGAAACATTTTCAAGAGTTTCTGAAATTTCAAATATTTACTAACATTTGTTGGCTCAGGTGATCTTGCATCTTTAGTCTTTCAGTTTTCTCAGCAACAGATAGAAATGCATCCTGAATGCTATTTAAAAGCATCCAAAGTTAGGGATTGTTTACTGTGAAAATTACAGCACCTTCTCAGCTATTGGGATGCCACAGAAACTCAGGAAGTTGGTTCTGCCAGTGCTCAGCTAGGGACTGACTATTATATCTGAAACTTTCCGTGAGCTCTCAAATAATACACACCAAAAAAAAGTATTTTAATTCCTAATAAAATCTCTTACCAAAATTTCCAAGGGCCACCTACTTTTCCAGCTGTACGTTCTGTTCTGAACATGGGTTCTAGAGCAGTGTAAGTATTTCATGTTATGTTTTATTGAAATAATTGTGCAAGTGTAACCAAGATATGGATGCAACTGTAGTTGTACAGAAGGGTCGTGTCCATCTTCCCCAGTGAGGAACTTCATATGTAGAAAGCAACCTTATGATCTCATCACAGTGCAGGGTTTGATCTGATTAAATGAAATCAGTGTAATTAAGCACAACTTTTGTATGTAGGCAAATCTTAAGCACTGCATGAACACAGAGCAGGAATAAACTTGCTTAGTTTACAAAACAGACCGTTAGTAGCAGCCTATCACAGGTGATCGGTTCTTAAATAATTATAATGAGTTAACGATGCAACACTGTGTGTGTTTAGGAGGGCAAGATATGTCCCAGGAAAACACTGTGAATGTTAATCCTAGGCACCTGAACCAATTTGTTGATGCTCCCTAGCATGATTTTTTTTTTTTGTGGCTAGTTTGCAAAAGCAGTGGCAGTAAGGAAGGACAGTTCTCTGCAGGTTTTTTCTAAGCTTGTCTTCTATTAGCAGATGCCTTTTGCTCACCAAAACTTTAAATTCAAACAAAGGTTCTTTAATTTTAGCAATGATTCTTCAGAATATCCAGGGATTACATATAATAGATTGTGAGTATAGCATGAGCAAACAAGGCATCAATAATAACCTTCTAGCATGGTTTTATCTGGATGTACTGAATTACAAAGAAAACAGTTTTGGATTTTTTCCTAAGTCTTGTGGATCACAGATTGCATGTTTAAAAGTGAAAAAGCAGTAGCCAGACAAAGGAAAAGAAACAACATAAAAAGCCTTACGTTTGCATGAGTTTCACTATGCTGAAATCCTGACCTCAAATCAATAAGAAATCCTTTATCTGACACATATTGAGGGATTATAGACTCAACATTTTAGAGGATGTGTTTGAACAGCATTGACATCAAAACCTTCTGAAAACTCCAGGTGGATTATGAACTGCACACTGTTTATATCTGTAAGTACAAGCAGCTGAAGAGTTATTTCAGTCTATCTGTGCTACAGTTTTGCAACTATGCCACGTTTATTTCTTAGGAAATAATTATTAAGGAGTGTGGGGGGGTGTGTTTATGTTGGTCGAGTGGTTAAGGCATAAGGACTCAAGAGGTCAGAGTTTTTATTGCAGTTATGTGACAGACGTTCTTTGTGTGTGGGGTAAATCAAGTCCTCGTTTTGTATCGCTGTTTTTCTGTAGGTACAGCAGTGATGGCACATTGGCAGCACTCAGTGGGCTATTACAAGATGTGTTTTATTATTTTTGAAAGGTGCATGTGATTACTTGTAAAGCTACAGTAAGGCTGCACTAGGTGTTGGGATTTGAAAAATATTTCATATTGGGTAATGGTGCTCTTCAAAAAAGGTGATGTCTTCCAGGAATCTCTACTTAGTGAGTCTGAAAACCTCACTGAAGACATGCTGCTGAAGCAGTTGTATTTGAGGTGGACGAATATAGGCTGCTCTCTGCATTTTCAACTGTTTAAACAACTTTGGTTTGCTGCAAAGACTGTTAAAGATGCTGAATGTATCAGTGCAATAGCCATTTATTTGGGTGCTCTGTGAGTGATGTGACTTATTCTGGAAATTTGTAAAAGTCTTTATTGGATAATCTCTTACCCTAAATTGTTTATTTGCTAAGCTCTTACCATATATTCTGTGATATAAAAAAGGGAATAGATTCAAATATGTGCTAAAGACAGAAAAAAACCCCTTGAAAACAGAAGGGAAGGAAAATTACTGTAATGAACAAACCATTGGACTATATCACACATGTTATAAACTCAAGGGAAAGCTCTAATATTTGATTTAGGAGACATCCATTCAAGAAAGCCTTTTGGAGTCTGCACAGTTTTCTGTCAATTATTTTAACAATTTCAACTCTCTGTTCTCTACTGATGGCCAACTGTCCTTAAATGGAGAAATGCAGAAGAGCTAGAATTTTAAAGAGGAACTTAGATAATGAATGTCTGTTTTCCCCTTGATATTAAGGAGGAAAATGTTTTGCATATTGAAAAAAACCCCTGTGTGATATAGAAGGATGTTTCAAATCCTAAAATTAGTCTTCTGTTAATTTTCATGTCAAATGTGAAGAGACTTACCAGTGGCAGCAATCTAGTTAATGCAAATCAGGAGAACTGTGGACTAGTGAAAGTAAAAAGGAACAGCCCTGTATCTGCTGTTATGATCTTCTTTCTGTTTGGCAAGTCTATGCATTTTATTTCATATATGTAGTTTCTGTTTTAATTGAGCTTTCTGAGTGTTCTCCTTGACTACCATTGAGAAATACAACATTTAGTCCTGTTTTACAGTTATGGGGCTTTTTTAAAAAAAAAACCACCAAAAACATGGAAAATTTAAATCTAGATTTCCTCATGTTTCTGTCAGGATAAATGAAAACTTTTTGTTTTAAGGACTGACAAAGTTCAAACACATTTCATGTGTGATCAGACTTGAGCAGCTAAGTTTTTATCATGTCCAAGGCTGTGTAAGGGGAACTTATTTGGAACTGTTTATTGTTCTGGCTGGTGTCCTTAGGCAACAACAATGACAAAATCTCTGCTGAACAAAGCAACAAAACATGTAAGTTGGTGATAGTTGAAGTACAATGGTGGGCAAAAATGCCTGCAGAAATACTGCAGAAAGAAAAAGGGTAAATTACACCTAAAATAAAATCTTACCTTTTGTTGAAATATTGTTCTGAATTTACCCATCAGGGACAGCAGGTGCAGTGCTGCAGAATTCTCTCAGGGCTTTGGTGGCTCTCGTACATCTGTATGGAGCTCAACAGAATAAATCGTTTATCTCGTTTAACATCTCTGCTAAACGGTATTGCCATTATTTAAAACTATCAGTTTGTGAATACCTGGCCTCAGCAGCAGCTTGATGGCTGCAATGGTGATACCTGTGTGTGTTTGAAGCAGGACAAAGTTGTTGGTCAAAGGTGACAACACAGAGGTGAGAAGGGGAGCTTTGTCTGAAGTCATGTTAAAGTGTGCTGCTATATCTTGGAGTGGGCTTTGGTTTTCCAATTTCCATGAGTGTTTTGACCTTCTCTGAGCTTACATCTGTACTACTAATCAGTTTTGCTTTGAGTGCCATGAAACTTGTAGCTTCTGTCATGGAGACAAGGATTAGGATTAGAAAAATAGCCAGTGGAAGAGAGCGTTGCACAGTTTGACATAGGAAGAGGTGTGTCAGAAAGACCATGAAAAACACTTTTTTTTTTTTTTCTTTTTGCTGTGCTGGTCCCCATTAGTTTTTTTTTTTTTTTAATTACAGGCACTAATTTCACTTGTAAGTGTTAGAATGCTCTGAATTGGTTTTACTTATGCTGATATTATTTTTGAGATGAAAAACGTTAAAACACTTAAACAAAAAGATAAATCTACTATTCAGATAGAAGGAAAATATTTAGTGTCTATTATTGGAAATGTGCTCAACAAAGGTTTCTCTTGAAAAAAAAATTATAGTAAAACTTGTAACTGTGTATTTTCCTAAGTCTTAATTAACAGCTCACTAACAGGTAATTAGTGTGGTCAAGCAAGGTATTTTTTTCCTTTTTCAGAATGTTTAGATTTCTTCAGAAAGTATAATCATTAATGTATTCTCTATATGTATTTGTCTTACTGTATCTCCCTGCACATGAATATAGATACATATATATATATATATAACCAGTTAGGAATGCAAATGTGTGTGCTCTGTAATATAATTATTATAATGCAGTGGGATTAGATGTATTTCTTGTTAGGTGAATGTGTGAACTAAAAATTAGGAATACAAAGAGGATATTAATGCTAGAAATTAATTTCCCTTGTCATAATTATGTGATTTCCATTTTAAGATGTCAAAGGAAACTTTCAGGTTATATTTTGTTTCCTTACTCACTAGTCAAAATTTGTTACACACTGAGTGTGTCATACACACTGAGTGAAAAAATATCTTTCTTACTAGCAATAATAGCAAATAAGAGATGCTTGACAGCTGGTGCTTGGGACTTGCTGCTTAGCCTGGTAATGGTCAGGTTTTAATTTGAAGAAGTGAGTAGACATCTTAGATATATTGTTTATCTCATTCTGGGTTTTAATAAGACTTAAGACCTGCAGAAAAGCAACAAAGTCATACGCATGCAGACAGGAATACTGATGTGTTAGAGGACAGTGAGATCTGGTGTAATAGAGTGCGAGATCTGGTGTAATTTCTGGCTCTGCCACAGTCTTACTCTGTGACCATGAGCCATTTGCTTACCTTCTATTTGCCCCATATTCCATACCTTTATTTAGGCATTACATTCTTTTCTCATGCCTTCTGTTTCTCTTGTCTGTTAAGCTTTGGACTTTTCAGGATAGAATCTGCCTTTTACTGTGCATTTTCTGTCTATGAGTAGTGCCTGCTAGAATGGGATGCAGCTGTAGGTTGGGCTTTCTAGTCTTTGGTCATTTTGTATCACAACTAAAAGTGACTAAATTTATTACGTTGGGGTGATAAAAATGGATTCTGAATTTTGAACAGCTAAACAGCTGAACAGAAGTAACAATCCTTTCCATATGTAATGAAATTAACATACAAACAACATCTATTTTTATCTTTGATGGTGGTTTTGTTGTTCTTGGACAGCAATATAATTAAGTTCATTTTGCTATCAATGAAATTAATATTCACAATATTAAAAAAAACAATTATTTTTTAGGTTCTTTATACTTTTTAGTGATGAAAAAAAGTAAGGAATTCTAAATATAAGGTTACTGTTTACTTATTTGGAAGTGTGTGATAATATATTGAAGTATATTAAAACTGTAACCTGAAAGGCAAATATTGTTGCACAATTTTTTCTTTGCAATCTGCTTTAATGAAGTCTCTGTGTTCAATAGATACCTGGAAGCAAGGGGAAAGTCATTGATAGAGAAGTTGTTTACTTGGCTTATAGGTCACCTTTCCAACTTTAGTTCATAAACTTATGGTAAAAAAAAAATTACTTGAAAATGTTTTTCTTGGTAAAAGCTAAGATAATAAGGTACAGTGCCTACTGGAATTATGTATATCTGTTATTTTTGTATGGTGTGAGTAGCAGATTGGAACCATAACTGTTTCCATTTTAAAGTATAACTTTTCAGTGTGTCAATAGGTAACTGCTGTGTTTTTAAAATAACCTTAAAACTGTAAGAAAGACACCAAGAAACAGTTTGTAACTATTTGTAATTTAATTGAGAATTCTTAACTTCAAATTTTCAAATGTATAATTCCTGAGAAACATGCAGAGTGCATATATATTTGTAAATACTTTTAATAGTTGTCCTATTAAAAGGAAAAGATGTCCTAGTACAGGACAGTGTGCATAAAACATTAACCTTCAGTGTAGAGCAGTTTTAAATTTACACACTGCTTATAAGCAACCCAGTTCATATGCTTGCATTGTAATTAGTTGATTTGTAATCCTGGTGACCACTTAGGATGGAGGAATTTGTTTGGATTTCTCTTTGTTGTCTACAGATTTAACCTTTTATCTGTCTTTCCTCAGGAGAGCTAAGATTTTGGGGGAGTTTAAGATGGGTTCAGTCTGTTAAAAAAAAAAGAAAAGGCAACCTTAGTTTCTAGTGTCCTGACTTGTTGGTTATGTACTTTACAGATTTTATAATACTAAAATAGGGCAATTTATATTTGCTGCAGTGATATGCATTTGCAAATCTTTAATTCACTGTGTTTTGACTTTTTTTTTTTTTTATAACTTCCTTTTTGTGGTACCAAAACATCTCATCAGGCAAAGACACATTTCTTAAGGTATTACAGGAGTTGAGTGGCAATCCAGCAGATTTTGAAAAATCACTGATTACCCATGAATTATCCCAGTGACCAACACTCAATAAATAGGACATTTGATATCATGAACTCAGTACAAAAGAAGATCAGTGATCTCTGCCCACTTGTAATAATGTTTTAGATTTTAGGTAAGAAAAACGTTACTTTTTTTGAATACTATAAATGATTTAGTAAATTAAGGTGGTTACTTTATAATTGTATTATTGTAAATCATAATTTGCTGTGATGTAGGACTGTAAGGAAGCATTCTGGACTGAACAACCCCATGGTCCACAGCATGGGGTAACTGCAAAACGCTGCCTGTATCATCTGCTCTGACCAGAGCAGTTCCATTTACCTGAAAGGCAAATATTGTTGCACAATTTTTTCTTTGCAATCTACTTTAATGAAGTCTCTGTGTTCAATAGATACCTGGAAGCAAGGGGAAAGTCATTGTACAACACAGTTGTACACCCCCACACACTGATTAAACAGACTATTGGCTAAAATCTGGGCACTCCACTCGGTGATGACTGGCTTGGACAAGAGCTGTAGTTTCTAGATTAAAGTACTGTAGATAGGAAAGAGATTCTGTGGTCTTTGTATTCTTATTCATATGTTTTACTACCTTTATGCTGTTAAGAAGAAACAATACTTCGTTTTGTTTTGTTTTGTGGGAGGGTTGTTTGTTTTTTTTAATAAAAATTAAAAAATTCCCTAACGAAATACGTTGAATCTAATGAATCAGATGTTGAATTTAGTGAAGTCTATCCACTAAATGTGGCTCAAACCTTGAGCTGTGCTCTTGCAGGCAGTTTGAGTTCAACAGACTTGATCTGCTGGACTAATGAAACTCCAGTTTTGAGGACTGCTACCAAATGTGTATAAACAAAGCTGAGCAGAAAGACATGGGATTTGCAGGTGTTTTTGTAGCTGTATACCCAAAGCCCACTCCCAGGCTCAGAGATGCCATCCTATTCTTCCCCAGGCCATGTATCTTTCCCTTCCCAGGTTTCTTTCTGCTTGCTCAAAAAGACAGAAAGTATAGCAATGCTGCTAACAACAACAAATCAATACACATCCAAACTGGATTAACTGAACTGAACTTTGCTTTTATTGTTTGGGCCAGGGTAGGCCAGTTATCAAATCTTCAGAAATTGAGTTACTTACCTTTCCCCTCAGTAGCTGTACACATGACCAACAGAAAATCCCACAAGAAACTTTTATTTTTGAGAATTTTTATTTCTAGAAAACTATCAACCAATAATTCTCCAAATCTGAAAATTTATTGATTGCACGTGAATTACTTTTCCTCGCTCTTCTCTTCTTTGAATTCCTCTGATAGCTGTTTTCCAGCATTTCCCCCTGTAAGGAAGTATCCTTTGTACTCTTTCCTCAGTGCTCTCCACTGCTGGCCTCCAGAAGCAGGCATTTTTATCCCATCATGTGATCCAATGTTTCTGCTAACCTTTAACATAGCCTGACTACTCTACTTAAGTTTCGGAAATCTTTTTTGTGTCTTCATATAATTTATACTTATTTCCTAAGTTGTCAGCAGAAGAGAGGAAGATACTACAACAGTAGGAGCACAAATGTGTCTGTAAATACTGATTTATCTTAGATTCAAAGACCTGTCTGCGATCAGTCTGTTAGAATCCTTCATTCTGGGCCTTCTTGGCAAGTCAGGTAGTCAATATAAACCTTTCTAATATTGTTTTAGGTGGTTTCCCCTAAATCAGTTACAGATTTTATCTTCCTTCCAACCAGTACAAGCTGCAAGGGGAAAGCTAAACCTACTGACTAATATCTATTTATTTCTGTACTTGCAAGTAGCCTATTTTCTTTCAGGAATTAACACACCAATCCTTTATAATTTCCCTGAAGCTTTTGGCTACAATTTCCAAATCTATCTTTTACAAGGATGTTTTTTTTTAATATTGTTACTGTAGTCAGCATATTAGACTCTGTTTCTTTTATTTACAATGTGATCGTAATATCAGAAATCTTTTTGTTGTTTATTTTTTTTATCTCCTAAATATTTTCCTCCTTTCTTTTAAACTCAGTTTTTCAACTGAGTCCGTTTTTCATCATGTCCGTGTAGTTGCCCTTACAAACTTAAGCCAGATTAAATCTGTTTGTTCTAAAAACTTATATGCTTAGGTAATGAAAGATTCATATTTTTGTGGGTGTGGAATGGTAGAGTTTAGATACTTGCATAGAGAAAAGAAGTACTGTCTTCCTCACTGTTGATTTTTCTAAACACTAGAGCTTCTAGTGTTCTTGGTTTCAGTCCTTTCCAAGCTGCCTTATCTTCTCATCTCTGTGCTAACGTCACAAACATTACAAAACATAATATGTAAAATAATGTGTTTTATAGCGATGATGATATGGAGTTCTCTAAATAGTGAGTAATACTTACTGAAATCACTGCTAAGGTCTTCCTCTCAATCCAAAACTACACAGTGAAGGCTTAGAAAGGAGAAATCTACTCACAGGAGTGATCTGTGTAGCTCAGGAATGATTTGTCCTTGCCTGTTATGTTCTACAAAAATTCTGCTAGACAGCTTTAAGACATGAGGCTTTTTTCTTGCTTTGTGACCAGTGTTTAAGTAAGCATCCCGATTTTGTTTCTTAGGTATCTTGGTAATTTCAACTCTGTAAACTTACTCATTCTATCTTAGCATTTTCAAAGAAAGTGCAGAGGTTTTAGGAAGCTTGTAAGCGGTCAGGCTGGCTCTGGCTCTGGGTCCATCACAGCTGGAGTTGATCTAAGTTTGGGCTGCCTTGTCCTCTCCACTATTGGCTCTGGCTCTGTGTTTCCACCTTCTGCACTGTGCTGGCACTAGCTCTTGTCTGATCATTCTGTGAATTGCTTCTTGGAGCAAATCTGGCTGAAAAGTTTTTTTGTTTCGTTGTTTTTTTTTTTTTTTTTGCTTTTGTGGGGTTAGCTTACAGTCGAGCAACCTCCCTGGGCTGGCTTCGGCACACTGTGTGGGTGTTAGTGCTGATGCAAGGGAAAGAATAGACAGCCTTAGTTGGTAGAGAAAGGATGAGAGGCAAGGCTCTGTCGACCTGAACGCTTGTTGGCTGGAGGTGCTGTAGGATCCCACCCTCAGGCTGCAGTTCCACTCTTTCTTAAAGCTGATCTCCGCACCAGCTTTCATTCACTCAGCGCTGTTCCCTCTGGTGCCAGCACTAGTTTTTGTGCTGCTGTACTATTCCAAATCACAACAGACCCCCTCTCCCTGCCCCCCAAATCCACAGCAGTTGCTTCAGCTGACTGAATATGTGGCCATGTAATGTTGCTGCTGGCAGTGGGGATGGAGCGAGAAAAGTAAATATTTTTTAAAAAACATAAAAAAGTAAAAAAAGTAAATGCCAGTCATTAAGACATGTAAAGGAACCATGGAATTGCGGCTTGTGAAGTGTGTATGTTACATTTTACAAATGTAATGTTTTACAAATGTTTAGCCTTCACATGACTTTTAAGAAGACTGTTCTTGAATGGAAGATTGTTTTCCCCCACCTCCTCCTCCCCCCCCCCCCAAACCCCACTTTAAGTCTTTTGGTAGACATCTCTAAACCCATGTCAATATAAAGTCCAGATCTGGCATTTTTCATATTCCAGAAGTCTATGATGTGTTTTTACAAATAAATAGAAATATATATATATTTCTATTTACATAGAAAATTAATAAACCAATAGGGTTATGAAAAAAATATGACTTTAACAGATTTTAATTGAAAAATAATTTTATATGGTTGCCTGAAGTGTGCAACTAAATTCATAGGTGAGGAATAGTTGAATCTATATGGTGTAAATGATCGCTGTTCCTTTAGCCTTTTACATAGATAATGATCTGCCCTGAGATACCCATTCTGGAGAAACACAAGGTAGGGAATGACAAAAGGTAAATGGTAAGACTAGACAAGGGTTGCAATAATTGTGCAAGACAGAATTCATCTCACTTGCTTTAGTCTCTAAAATATAGGTATCTAGCATGAATTAGTTGTGTCTAGATGCTTTTTAATTTGGGAGAAAGGGACAGACTCCTCCAGTGCCAGTTTCTCTTTTACTTCAGTTATTCATGGGCAAACAGGGCATTATTGCAACATGCTATAGTGATACCTCTCTGTATGTATGTATTTGATTATAAAGGAATTCTGCACAATCAGCTTAAACTAGACAGCTACTTTTAATTTCCTAAACTTACATGAGATATAAACTAACATTGAGGCTCAATTATCATATGTACAAATTTTTATCCCCTTTAACTGTGGAAAACCTTTATATGACTGTCAGCTTTCTTTGTATTAACTAACTGCAAATATTTCATCAACTTAGCAGTTACTCTTTACACAGACAGAACTACATTCATTTTAAAGAAGTTCTGAATTTCTAAAAAGTGTAGTGATTTGAAACAGAATGAAATTTTAACCAAACATCTGAGAAAATATGTAATTTTTTTGAGTTTTACATTAAAAAATCTAAAATAAAACAATGCTAGAAACTAATATGTTTTGGTAATAGCTTGCTTGTTGAACATAGAGCTGTTTACTTTGTTCACTGATTATGTTCATGAAACCTTAGCAAGTTTTTGAAGTAAAATTTGCAAGTATCATAAAACTCTAGCTGGCTAATAACAGGACATCCTTTGCATAAGTGTGCTTAAAAATAATAATTAAAAAAAACCCCCAAACAAACAGATTTTAAGGAGTTGTATCTCTGCATCAAAAGGGCAAGAGTCTAAATCTGAATGTAAGTATAAAACCTGGAAAAGATTGAACATATGTTATTTCCCACCAGCATAATATTAAATGCAATTATTTTCTTTCTGCTAAAATCTTGAATATATCTTTCAACACAACCTCAAAGAATCCCCTGCTGCTGTTGATTATAGCGAATCCCACTTCCTGCCACCCAGTAAGTCTTTGCAATTTTCTCTTTTTTGCCACCCTGTGGAGATAAATAATGTATATTAATGTGAAAATATCAACAGTAAAATCTCTTAATATTCTCCACAAAATAAAGCTTCTCTCTAAATTAAAGGATTTGTATCATTCTTTTTTTTTTGAGCAAAAAGAAGCAAGTTCCTCATGTAAGGGCTTTGAAAAGTTTGAATCTCACTCTTGGAAAACAAGTGTGCCAAATACTCTATAGAAAAGGGTTGAGTTTTTTAGAATTGGAAAAAGGATTTGGTATAGTGTACTACATTTAAAGCACAGATTTTAGTATTTTCCTATCTCAGTCTTGCGTTAAATAGGCCTTGACAAATCCTTGCTAAACCTCCTTTGACCCAGAACCTTAGGAAGTGTGTCAGAGAATTTTGTGCTGTTTTTCAGGAATTGCTACCTGTGCTGAACACATGACTGCAGAGGATGTTCTATAAAAGGTTCATCGTGTGTGGCTACCATAGCTGAGTGCATTCAAATATAATACACTGCTAATTCCACACTCAACCCCCCTTATTGTACATTAAAAACCATAACACGACCAATTTCCTTTGCAACTCTAAATTCTAGAAAGAACTAGAAAAGCAAAGGCAGAAACTATGACTGAATTATGACTTGAACACCGCTTTACAATCGAGGTTGAGGTTTCAGTGTTTAAGTGGAAAATTGCCATACTAAATAAATGATTGCTTGCTGATCATAAGAGTTGGGCATTTGGGGGGGGTGTGACCATATTGATTCTGAAGTGCTCTCTTTTTGCTTAACATGTTTTTCCTTTTAATTTCAACTTCCAGAGACATGGGCTCCTTTGATGAACACTGTAAACATTTCATAAGTTAATTTAAAAAAAAAACTATAATGCTAACGTTGGGCATACCTTTCTATTGCATAAGTGAGAAAGCTGATTGAAAGAATTGTTCAAACCAGAAAAAAAGAAAAAATTTTTATAAAAAGAAAAAGAACCCCCCCTAGAACAGAACACTTAATCACAGACATTTCAGATGGCAGTTTGAAAAATCTAACCATTCCATATCATTAAAATGCCATCAAATTAAAATAACGGCAAAATCCTGAGGCAGAGGCAGATTGTGACCCCTCCCCTGTGGTTGTGGCAGCCCAGCAGTCAAGGACCCAGCCAGGAGTATGATTTCTGTGGGAAGGAGGGGAGGGAGAAGGGAGGATACCTTTTGTGTCTCTGGGCTGCGGAATGTGGTACTAGAAGAAGTCAGCAGTCGTGAGCTGTGTTGTATCGGCTGCTTTGCTACTTGGCATTAGTGCAACATCAGTCCAGGCTGTTACTGACTGAGGGAGAGGCTGTTGCCTTCTTTTGTCCCTTTCTGCTCTACCAATAGCAGCTGCTGGGAAGGTATTTTCTCCATGGTGTTTTGTTGAAAAGTAGACAAAATATTTTCAATTATCCCTTGCTGTTAGATTTCTGTGTAAATAATTTGTGTTATGGTAAAAATCCATCCAAGGCAGGAAGACGGTTTGCTACTTTCAGCCCCATTTCTATAAACATTTCTATGCATGTTTAGTTTTCACCATGTGAGCAGTATCCATTTGGGTGAAGTTAAGTATGGCTGTAGCTGCACGTTGGAAACTTGACCTACTTTGCATATCATCATATATATAGAGCAATTTTAGTCCAAGAGAGTATCCCGTAGATGGGAAGTTTGAGTTGCAGAAGAGACCATCGAGGAAATGAAACCTGGCGAACTAATATGAATTAAATATTTTTGTACTTTAGTGTAAGATATTCATTCACAGCTGAAGAAGTAGTAGGAATAATATAAGCATTAACAAAAATTAGAATTTATTCAGTGGCTGAGGCAAAAACCAAAATCAACTTGCACGGTGGCAACACCCAGTTGATTTATGAGTACCTTTTATGATTAGAACTGCAGGCTTTGGAATTATTTTACACGTTGCAAGAGAGTTTTGTTTGGTTTGAAAAAATACATATGACAAGATAGCAAAAATTTTTAATGTGAAGTCAGGTATGCATCCTCTTACTTGTACCAGAACATTGTAATAGCAATATCCTAAAAAACCCTTCTATCAAATGTGATACAGGACTTTAGGAGCGTGAAGGCTGAGCCTCATTACTAACTTGTATGAGTATTTCTACACATTATCTATTCCATTAACTTAGTTCCTGATACTGCAGAAGTTTGGATGCCTAGAATTATAGAGAGTGAATAATTTGATTAGAGTAAATTGGACTACTACAAATGTGTGAAGCGAAATGTGCTTGTGAATCTTTGCAGGGCTGAGACTTTTAATGGTAATCTCATTATGCATAAATATAATTGATATGTTAGGAATCTTTTATGAATTTAGTCCCCCAAGAATCTCCCTCTATGTAGAAAAATATGATAAAAAGGTGAAAAGTCCAAAAAGAGTAGGCCCCAGGTTTTTAAAGACACGTGCCCACATTCACACGCATACGATATAAGCAGATATGGCTCTGTCTAAACTGAGCTCAAGGCAGGCATTCTTAGCATTTTTCCTACTCAAGTGACTTGGTGTAAGTGACTTGTTCAAAAACTCTCTATAGGTTTGTAGCACAGTCAGAAATAGAGCCCACATATCCTGACTCACAGTTATAGACCAGAGTTCTGCTTAAATTTGTGTGAGAAGTTAATTGGCCATGTTTCTGTATGAGAGGGAATTTATTAATATTGTTGCTAGCTTACATGTTCCATAATTTTCGTGATATGATCCCATTCAATAAAGGTGTAGAGCTGAACGTGGGCTTACTCTGTGTAGATGCAGAGCATCTGGTTTATACAAATGGTTTCCCACCAAAAAGGAAAACTTGGAACTGTAGATTTTTAATGCACAGATCTTGTGCTTTTGCAATGTTAAGAAGTCCTTGTTGTTATGAATGTGCATTATGAGTATATTGTACACAGTCCTGGTATGCAAATGTGTAGCATTCAGAGAAGTGAAATAATTCTGTGTTATTATTATCTTTGTAAATTGCATCTTAAGAGTTTGTTGAGGACTTTACGATGGCAGTTTTCTATAGTCACAGCTATACAGCACAAAGTGTTTCTTTCATTATTAACAATAACTGAGCCAATGAAAATGCTTTTAAATATACACCAGACAAGCAGTTATCCAGCTCTTCCTTCTTACCATCCACAAACCATCTTTTAGCATCTTATAAACGAGCATGTAAAATAGCTTTGTAAACATCTGCTTTTCATTGTTAATTGTCAGGGAAAACTAGAGATTTAAATGCTTCTTTTGTAGCATTCCTTAATCCTATCAGAAAGGAGAGCTCTAGATGCTTCTCCTTTTTCACTGCAGATAGCTTCCCGTAGGCTGTGGGCTTTCTTCTTTTTTTCCTTTCCCTTTTTTTGTTTTGTTTTTAATATTGATAGTTTGTATTTACTTACAAACAGCTTGTTTCACGTCTCAGCTTGAAAGGTCTTGCACATTCTAGTCTGCGTGGCAACTCATTAAATTTAAACAAAATATACCATGTAATTATTGATTGCTGTGTAAAATGTGTTGAAAATCTAAATTTTTTTCTCGTTACAATCTGCTCAGTATTTTCTTTCATGTATAAACTATGGCATTACGTATTGTATCATATGTATGCAATAAGAAAATGAGAGTATATATTCATACTGTCCTATAAAAAGAAAGAAGAAAAAAATAAATTTCACACTGCTACAATTATTATTTTTTTAAAAATACTGCCTTTATTTCAGTAAGCTTTTCTGTTCTAAAAATCAAGTCATTAATGTCAGTTGAGTGTGTCTGGCAATGATTTACTTAAGGTAGCATTCATAACACACAGTAGCTGCATTATACAGGAAAAATAAATCTATTCATGTTACATTTCCTACCTTTAAAGCTTTTTTGAAAATCTTGTATTATGGTCTTGGATTTGTAACATTTGACTTTTTGCTTCTTGCACACACAAAAGCAACATTCATGATTTAAAACTATTTCATGTTTTATATTTCTTGAACAGGAATAAATCTTTTTTTACATAGGTTTTTTTTCGAATCTCCTTCAGTGGGAGAAGATACTTTTTTTCACTTAAGTCTGAATGTTTCCATAGCTTTCATCTTTTAATTTTGGTGTTTTTAAAGTCAAAGTCTGCTTAACTAGTTTCTCCAGCACAGTTATTATTTTAGAATAATTTAGGTTTCTCCTTGTTTTGTTAACTAAATAATAATTGAAGAGTACCATTACCTATTAATGGTTTTGTTCCTGCTTTTCAATATTTACTTCTAGAACTTCCTAAAAGAATTGTTACATGGACCTCAGCATTGCTGCATGTAAAATTAATTGAAATGACATATTGTTGCAGTTTCTATGACAACCATATCATGATGCTGATGCTCTCAAAAATTTATAAACTACTATTTCAACTATGCTAATACCACTGAAGAGTTAACATTTATTTACTTAATATTCGTATTAGAATTAAGCTTTTAATACTTTAGTTAAAAAAAATCAGAAAAAAGGGTATGTCAGTGTCTTTTGTTTGTCTGATGTTGCTTTTTTGTGAAGGAATTCTGATTTTTTTGTGAGAACACTTTAAAACATAACTCTGCTACGTAATGTTGATGAAGAGATTATTCACTCAAAACAAAGAGAATGTATATCATCACTCACAAACTTTCAAACATGACATTCCAAAATAACTCTTACAGTGTAATCCACTGCAATTGATTTAAAAACAGTCTTGTTTTGCTAGAGGAATATTTAAAGCAAATTTATTCCTATTTCTATTGTCCTAGATGTTAAACCTCTAATGCTTGTGGTATAAGAGTACTGATTCACTGCCATGACTTACATAAATAAAGTCACAAGCTTAAGTGTCTGCATGACACCCCCCTAAAAATATCTACTTATATTACTGCCTTCTTTTATTGTAGATGTGGAAAAGCTTTGCCTGGTAACTTGAATATTTTTTTTTTTCATATTAAATACATACCTTTAGTATAATCTCGTTATTCCATCAATCTGCAAGCTCTTAGAAGTTAGCTGATTTTAACAGTCTGACAGGGAACTCTATTACTCAGGCAACACTCATGTTGGAATCAATGAGTGTTTTACTTGAGTAAAACATTTAGGACCAATGTAAGATGCCTTATTCAAGTTACTTCATAATTATATAGATTGCAATGACTTAAAAAATAGTGAACTTTGCTCTCCAAACATAGTAATTTTATTCAGTCTAACTTTATTTATTAAAAAAGTGTGTTTTCTATTCAATATGCATGATTCCCATGTATAAGACTTATTGATAATTGATTCAAATAGGAAATAAAACACCTTGATCTTTGAGTCATTTGTCTTAGGAAGATTCCAAAACAGGTGAATAACATTTACTTCACTTTAGTCTGAAATTTGATACTACATTGGAAAAACTTCTCATGTAATTGAATTATCGAATATGTTGAGATCACGTCGCATTTTAGTTTCTAACAGTATGAATACTTTCGGCAGTTTCTACCCAATATTCCCGGTTTAGTAAGCTATATTTAAACATGTTTTGAAAGATTTATACAGTGATTTGCTTCTTAGTCAACTCTGTTGCAAGAAGTTCTTACTGCATATTTGGGTTAGAAAATGTGCCCTAAGAGGAAAGGAGGGAGGAGACAGCCATACTACCCATGCAATGTGCCATGATATTTATAAGCTCCAAGTAAAATTGGACAGTCTGAAAGAACTTTGTACCCCAAAATTTCTCTGCAGACATTTTTAACCTTTTGTCTTGATGTTTTTGAAACTGTTAATCCTTTCTGGCATCATCATTTTGTTTCTCTTAATAAGGAGCATGCACTTTACATGCACAGGACTTGAGTTTCTGGGTGAAACAACTAACAGTGACAGAAGCCTACAAGATTAGGCCATATTATCACAAATTCACAGGAACATCTTGAAACCAATGCAATTTATAAGTGCACAGTGATAGTAATATAAAATACAAAATCGTTGGCCTATCTCAAGGATTCCTTTTATTTCTGTTCATGTGGCATGTATATGGGGCTTAGTGGCAATGCATTTATTTGCAGTGTGGGCCAGTCCTCAGGTCAAAGACAGCTTTGTTTATCTATCCTAGCCTCCAGGGTTGGGTTTTTTAAAATATATTTTTGTTTGGGTTTTGTTTGTTTGGTTGGTTTTTTAAACAGTATCTTGTTCGTAGCACAATAGTTCAGTCAGGGACGTTGAAAATTGTGCTTTGCTATTGCAGGTTTTTTTGGTTTTTGTGGTTTTTTTTGAGGGGGTATGAAACAAAATAAACTGATGGAATAAATACAGTGTCACAATATAAAGCCTATATGTGCTCTGTGGAATTCTAGCATGTGCTGTCAGAACGGGGCATCGCTAGTGAAGAAATAAAAGCACTGTGGTGTGCTGATAATCCCTTACAGTAATTCATAGGGGGTTGCAGTCATCATGTTTAGCAAAGGTTTTTCTGTGATTGAGGTTCTAGGGGAAAATATTCTGTAACTTTCGTGTTTATACCACTGACCTACAGCTTACTCTGGGCTGTATAAAATAGGACTACTGCGGGCTGCAAGGGGGTCCTCTAGGACGTGTCCCCTCCCAGCTCCTCAACCCTGTGTGCGGGTATAGCTGTGCCACTGTATCTTCCCCTCCTTCCCAGCTGAAGCTGGGAATATCAGTATAATATGTGAGGCCACACAGGTGTGTGCTCAAGGAAGAGGTGCCTTAGTATGACTGTGACGATTGCTTTAAACACCTCTTGCACGGCTTTGGGTTGCTTCTGAAAAAGTATGTTTAAAATTGCTGTTAATCTTGAGCTCCTTTTTTTATATGTTGGTGGTGTTTTATGTTCATCCTGTTGTACAGAGATGGGAGTAGAAAAATTAATAAGATGACAAATAGGTAAATCCAGCTGTTAGGTTAAATACCCAGAATAGGAGGAGCAGATGCATTTCAATGGGAATGTTTGCGCCTTCCACAGTCATGCTACTGTTTTTCCACTTTTACTCTACACCTACAAAGCTTCAGGGATCCAATCTTAATGTGATTTCTAATCTCAGCTGAATGTAATTGCCATTTTTTGAGCTTGTTATTAGCGTTCTCTTGATTCATTTGTGGAGCCTACTTCTACAGTGCAACTTGTAGCTAGGACTTAGGTGACTTCAACCTTGCCGGTACAGTTAATGCTTTTCTGGGTGCCAGGATGCACTGACATGATGGATGCTTTCCGGTGGCTGGGGCAGAGCATCCATCCCACCAGCTGCTGAAAGACCCATAAGAGGAGCCCCCTCCCTTCCGGGTTAAGGCTTTTTGTTGGAGCAGAGTTAAGAACTGCACTATGTTGTGATGTGTTGTGCCCCTACATAACAGGATCTGTCTGCTAAAGTAGATCCATTCCCATAGCTTTCATGCCTAAGAAACTCATCGTGCTGAGCCCAGTCCACAACTTTTAGCAGTGTCACCCCAGGTACTGTTGTAACAGCCTAGTCTTTTTTTCTTTCCTTTTTTTTTTTTTTTTTTTTTTCCCTTTCCCCCTCCATTAAGAAAAAAAAACCAACCAAACAAAACCCAAAACCAAAAAACAAAACTAAACCCCCACCCTCAGACTTGAATTCACCTAAATGACTGGAGAAGCAAAACCTTCTAGGAAAGCCCGGGCAGTGCAACTGGCCCGATTTTGGCAGGGGAAGGAGGCATAAGATGGGTAGAGGAGACAGGAGAGCTCCCTGGCACATGCTCCGAGAGGACACTGCCTTCCAGCAGGAGTGTCGGAGGGGAGTCACCGGGAGCGATGCCGGCGGGAGGAGCGGGCCGGGGTGCGCTTTGCCCTGCTCACCCCCCAAACCTCCGGGGAGGACGAGTGAGACAGGCGAAGGAGGGAGAGAGTCCCGGGGCAGGTGGCTGAGGAAAACGCCGGTGTCGGGGTTTCGCTTTGCGTCTTTCCATCTCCTTAAAGTCTCCCCGTCTTTCCCCGGCCCGTGAGAGCGGGCGGGCGGGAGCGGCGTGCGCTGGCCCCGGGGTCCCGGGGACTGCCGGCTCCCCGCGGCGGGCTCTCCGCTCCCGCCTGTGCCGGGCTGCGGGAGCGCTCCGGGAGCGCGGCGGGCGCTCGGTGCGGGGCCCGCGGCCGCCTCACGGTGGCGCGTTAACCCCGCGCACAGGCCCGGGCGCGGGGAGCCGGGAGCGCGCTCCGCTTCACCTTCGCCGGAATAACAGTCCCGTTAATGTTTCTGGATAAATCAAACCGCCCGCTCCGGCGGGGCAGGGACGGGGAGGTGCGCGATGCTCTGCTCCGGAGGAAGGTGTTTCAGCCTTCCCGGCCGGCGCAAAGCCCGGCTGGATCGGAGCGAGGGGCTGCGGCATCTGAAGAGCGCGGTCTCACCTGGGGTTTCCCCCCTCCCCCTCCACGTCTCTCTCCTCCCCCAGCCCCCCCCGGAGAAGTTTGCAAAGAATGTGATTGAGAGGGTAAAGCAGCAGATGCCAGCGTTAAGCTCCAGCCCAGTTTGGGTACAAGGATCTGAGCCACAGCCCCGAGCCACCGCCCTCGTTAGCACAGCAGCGTGCCCCTGGGACCTGGGTTACCCGGGGAGGACAAACACAATGTAGAGTCATCTTACCTCCGAGTCGAGGGAGCTGCCTTAGCGGCAGGAGCGGGAGACGCGCGGCTCCCTCCATCCCGCCCCGGCCGGTCTGTCACGGCGCTCCGGCAGCGCCGCGCCCGCCCCGCCGGGCTCCGCTCCCGGCGGGCTCCCCCCGCCCCCGGCGGGCAGTCCCCAGCCTCAGCCCCGCGCACATCCACGAGTCAGGGGCAGCGTTCCGAGTCAAATCCGTGCCGGTGCAAATCCCCCATGGCTCCTCTCCGCCAGAGCGTGGAACAAAATTGCCGTTTCCCCTGAGTTTTTCTCAGGCTGTGCTGGCGCTCGGGAGCAGGTAAGGCGGCTGCTGGCTGCCAGTGATCCCCGCTGCACTTGCAGCGAGCAGCAGAAGCCGGTGGAAGTGGGAGTGTGGTCTGCTCTTCATTAGGGAGGGGGGAACGGACCCTGGAGGTGATGCAGTGAAACACTTCTACTCCCTTGCATTGTGTTTGTCACAGATCACGGGCGCTCTCCTTTTATAACATTCACTTCAGGCGTTCTCAAACCCAACCGGAATAAGTTCTGATCCTCCCCTTTAGTTTACATTGGGGATGTCAAAGGATTAAATAAATGAAACTTTATTTGACCGTGGAGTTTACAGACCCTGGGATCCCTGCGCGCTCTGGCCTTATTCTAATTCTATAGCGGTAATTACCCTTCGTTTCTTTAAGTGCAATAGATTTATTGCCTTAGAGACTATGCACAGTTTGATTGAATTATTCATTTTTTTTCTTTGGTGTAGACTGCATCTGGGGACTGATGTGACGTGTAGATTTTTTTTTTCAGGAACAAAGGGAATGTGGAAATGAAAGAGAGAGGGAGAGAGAGGCTGGCAGATGTGATGAGATGCGGTGAAGGTGTATCCAGCTTGGCACTCCCACTCCTCTCTTCTCCTCTCATTGCAGCCCTGGGTGACTCTCAGGCTAACACAAACAGCTTTTCTTCCGCAGCCTGCCCTCTGTCACTGTAAGTACAACAGCCTTCTCTTATCAGCATGCAAATTCCAGCCACTCACTACCTTAGCCTGGTGTTTGCACTTTAGATTTACAGAGGGGACCTTTAAAATGAACTTTCCGAGACAGGAAGGGGTTTTCATGTCGAACTTGCTTTTATTTTCTTTGTAAAAGTTTATGTGGTTTTTCCAGTTCTCTCCCCCCCCTCCCTTTTTTTTTTTTTTTTTTTTTTTGAACGGGGGGGGTGGAGTGGGGAGATTGTTGCTGCGGCTTTTTCCTTCACTGTCAAGATGATGCACAGTTTAAAATTAAATTAAAATCTCCTTGATCCTCTTTCTGCCAAGACAATACATTTTGTTGGCAGATGACGCTGTAAGGAATTCAGAGTTTTTGTTTTCAGTCGGATCTTTAGCTTTGAGTTACAAAATACAAAATACAAACGTCCCCTAAATTTTGAGGAGATCGCCAGAGGTTCTTGTTCTAGGGGAACTCGTATCAGCTGATGGCTTTGCTTTTGAAGGAACGTGCAGTAATATGCTTCTATCTAGTCTAACAAAACTTTCTCCCAATCGGATGATCAGGCTTTAACTTCCTTTCCTTTAGCTTTCTCTCTGATGCTCTTGATTATTTTGCAAAAGTTTCTCTGAACATCTTTACCAAGCCTATAAAAAGCCTTCATTGTCGGAGAGGGTCCGCAGAGGGAATTTATAAAGATGCCTCTTAATTGTCCGGCATTAACTGGGGAGGGAGGGGAGTTTAGAAGTGGGTGAATGACTTTTAAAGTGGCATTTCTTGCCCTTTGAATCAAAAACTTCTGAGACCCTCCCGCCAACTCTACAAGAGTTGCAGGTTTGCTCCTCATGTTAAAGATGCGGTACGTACAACTTAGCACACAGACAGGTTGCTTTGCTTGTTGAATATTGCTTTACTTTAACGTGTTTAATGAGACAGACGGCGCAAAATGCAATGACAGCTGTGAACAGGTAAGTGTCCCGACGTGATCTGAGCGCCTCCGGTCCCTTCCCTCTGCAGGGACCTCCAGCAGGTCAGCATCCTTCCTCAACATCTGCCTGCGCTGCCTGGATTTAGCCTTAATGAAGCCAAAGCAAGGGAAGTAATTTCAAACGCGGTTTCTAAACGTGGGGTAACATTAAAAGTAAAAGCGTTTTCTTGTTTCTCGGCACGTGTATACGGATCTACACGGCGGGTGTTCACTTATGCAAACAAAGAGGGAACCGCAATTATCCCCGTGCAGCGCTCACACACACACACGCACATTTGCATACAATGCCCAAGGAATCCTCTTTTCCTGGTGCCGAGAAGTTGTCGCTCTCCGGCACTGTGAGTTACATCTGTAACTTAATTGATCACACAGGGGAAGCAACAAGCTGGAGAGCGTTGCTTGCGCTCCGCCTGGGAGCGTGGCCGCATCCCTGCGGTGTCCTGCCCCAGCCCAGTGTCATTCCTTGCACTGGATTTTCGGGAGTGCAGTGGGATGCTGCCCCGATTTGGAGCTAGGTGGGCGGTTAGATTTATATGATGCCTTAATCATCTCTTGTCCCATTCCCGCTTCGTGTTTAATAAGGAGAACGCTACATTAGAGGCATTTGAGGAGTAGTTGATTTCCCCCCCCCCCCCTTTCTGTCTGTTTCTTGAAAGAAAAAAACTTCCACTGACAAATTGCTGGAGTTGCAAACTGAGGCAGGATAGTTCTTCCTTGTGTTCTGATTTACATCTCTTTTCTTACAGACCTTTTTTTTTTTTTCCGCTCCGAAGCTACTAGTTATGCAAGAAGTCAAGGTGTTTCTTTTACTTGAAGCAGGTTTAAATGTGTTACAAGGAAAGCGTTAGTGACCAATTACGGAAATTCTTATAATTAAAGATTAAAAAGGACATAGCAATATCTGGAAAGGCAGCTATTTGCTGCTGTTAAATCCATACACCACATAACTGTAGCAAGGTGCATATTTTGAATTACCCAAACGCAGGTGAATACAAACTCAGTATTTACAGTCGTACAATTTCCCCCGTCTCTGAATGTCATTTTTAAAGTTTCTTTTATTAAAATTGAAAGAATGAAAGGAAATGAGTTACTATGTCCTCATCCAGTTAATTTGATGATAAAGCTTTACTAGATAATTGTAAAGTTCTATTTCAAGGTGTTTGCTACTTGCTGCATAGCACTTGGTTATTCCTTTTATTATAGTGTAATTCCCAAAAATACTGTATAAAATAGGTCCATTATTCCAAGAGGTTCTGACTTACAACTCATTTTCCCTGGACTCTACTCGAGAGGGACGATAGCACCTCGGATAGCAAAGGTAGAGGATGCAACGTGCATGACTCCAGTAGTGTGTCGAGTTTTACACCTTGTTAACAAAATGAAATAGAGGCAGGTCAGGTCTGTCCTGTGCCATCCCGTTAATGTTCAATTTTAATCACGTCCTTATGAAGCAAGGTTCATTCACAGTGGGGCTGAGTGTGCTTCTGGGTCTAACATAGTCCACAAATTTCTACTTGAGAGAGGAGGAAAGCGAAATCAGGATTTCTCTTAGTCTTTTTGGCCTCTATAAGTTATGAAGCTATTTTAAAATTAAAAAGTTTGTCTGTTACTAACTGTTCCAGGCGCCTTCTGGAAAACGGGGAGAAAGTGCCAAAAATACAGAGATGAATCAACAACTTCTCTCTCTCTCATTTTGTGGGCTTGAGGTTGCTTTCCGCACTCCCATCTTAACAACAGTTTAGCCTAGGTGTGAATAATATCAAAAGAGGGAGATGTTAGCTCTGCAGCGCTGTTTGCCCACCTGATCTGCGGGCCCCTGACAGTTTGAAAGACTCTTTCATGTTTACCTTTGGAATGCAAAAATACAGCAGATAGACTTTCTTGGGTTTGCAGTACTCTGCCACTGGTTGATTTTCTCCTCAGCTCCTTACAGTTTTCCCTTCTTTTTCCCAGATCAGCCCCCCCCCCCCCCTTCCCCAATTAGCACTTCCAAAGGAGCGTGAGTTCCTAAATTGGTATTCAAGCTGATATTCCAGTCCCTATCTGTTGCCTTTTGGTAGGCAGAGAGAGGGATATTTATATAGTGCCGCTGCTAAAATTTCTCATCGTCGCCACGAGAATCCCAACTTCAGCTCGAGTCCGTCCTAAATCAGTTTTTCCTCTCCGGCCATACCTGTCTTTCCCTTTTCACTACACTCACGTTTTACCTTTCTGCTGAATACATCACTAAATAGTTTGTGGACTTTGAGTGCCTTCTGCCTCCTCTCCCCCGGGTCCCTGTAGCTGGACTCCCATCTCTAGAGCAATTTATACTTTCCATTTCATCTGTTTTTTTTTTTTCCCCCGGGCCGGGCTGCGGGATCGGGCTCTTCAGAGTCCCATTTATCAGCTGTCAGTAAGCGCTTGCTGAGTGCTTCCCTCTCGTCCCCGCTCCCTCCACACCCCGCCAGCCCTTCCCTCCTCCTGCACATCGTCTTTCTCCAGCTTTTTTTTTTTTTTAATTTTTTTTTTTTTTTAATTGTAACCCATGAGCGGGAGCCCGGCAGGACTCCTCTCGCGTGTGCCTCCCCACGCACCCGGTGCGGTGCGGGGGCGGGAGGGAGGAGGGCGGGCCGGCCCCGTGTCACACGCCGCCCCCCCCGCGCCGCCCCGGCCCCGCGAACCGGCTCCCCTGGGACCCCCCCGCTCCCCCTCCTCCTTTTCCGGCCCCCGCCCCGCCCTCGCACCCCCTCCCCGGTAACTTTCTAGTACCTTTCCTTACCACTCCGGGCAATCAGTGGTCATTAGCGAGAGCAGAGCGGTGTAGGGTTTCATGTGTCTAATGGCCCTGTGAGTGGTGATAGCTGCGCGGGGATGCGGCTGGCAGCCCGCGCCGATTTCACTTTCTGTTTTGTGCTCACTTTCTCCGCAGTTGTTGCTCTCCCTGCTCGCTCCCAGCCTCTCTCTCTCTCCCTTCCCCTCTCCCTCCTCTCTCTCCCTGTGTTGTCTCATCTTGCCTGTGCTGTCTGGGCGGGGGAGCCCTGCCTCCTTTTGCCTTCCTCAGATCAATGCCCTGGCCACTCACTTTCTGATGTTGCACGACGGGAAATGCTTTGAATACTTACGACATGGCCGCTCACATTGATTGCCAAGATTGACAGCAGTAACCATCGCCTTCACTTGTTTCAGGAGGAAAAAAAAAAAAATGAACCTGATTGTAACCAAATCTCCAGGCAACCCATCCGCAAACTTCTAACGATCGGGATCCTGCACATCCATGGCCCGGAGAAACACCAGCAGACTCTAGTTCATTTATTTTATTTTATTTTACCGAATTACTACCCATTTATTCCTCTTCCCTCTCTCCCTCCCCCCTTCACCTTCCTCTTTTTTTTTTTTTTTTTTTTTTTTTTTTTAATGAAAATTACCGAAGCGCGTTGCAAAAAAAAAAAAAAGGAGGCTCTCCCAGTGCTTTGTGCCACACTGGATCCCGAGGAGGTAACCAGGAAAACCAGCCCTATTGTGTTGTATACCTGTTGTTTGCTGTGGTGTGTAGTGCTGCGTGGCTTGGTGGCGGTGGCGGTGGTTTAATGGGTTTTCGCTGGATTTATGTCGCTTTGCAGGAGAGAATCCGGTTCCCCCTGCGCTGTCTTTAATGGGTTATTAGTTGCAATTGAGTGAAGCAGCAGCGTCCGGAGATAGATCTGTTGTTTAGCTTTTAACATTGCTGAATTCACCCCTTCCCCCCGCCTCCCCCTGCACGATTATTTACTTTTATATCACGAGGGTGTTGTGGGGTTTTTTTACTTTTTTTTTTTCCCTTTAGGGAAAAGTAGTTATAGTCTCGTCCCCGTGCGTGTTTCCGGGGCTGTTTGAATCCCGAGGCTTCCGAGACGTTAAGGGACCCCAGTACCTTGAAATCACAACACTTTCTCATCCTTCCCGAGTAGAGTTTATTTTAAAATGTAGTGACAGATCAGCGTTGTATTTTAAGATCACCCACGGCAGGCGAACACATGGTGCGGGAAGATATTGTACGTAAGGAACTAACACGAGAGGGAGAAAGAGAGAAAGAAAGGAAAAATAAAATCCGAAATAAATCTTCGAGAGCGGAGCGCTTGCTGTCATTGCTCCGAAGCGCTCGCGTGGGTTCCTCACGGCTGGTAACCCCAAAAGACGCGGGATAGAGAGAGGCGAAGGGACTTTAGTGGTGCTTGTAGGTTCTCCGCTAAGTTTGAGGTGGGTGAGTGCTTTGAAGTTGGCCAGGGACGAGTGCGGGGAGGCACACAAAGCTGCAGGAGCGGCGGCGGCAATGCCGGGATCGGCCACGGCGCGGCGCTGTCCCGAGGAGCCGCCGGGCTGCGCCGCCGCCTTATCTCTCCCAGCAGAGCCTTCGGATAAAGTTATACGGAAAACTTTAAAATTGATATCGCACCCTAATTTGTGATACACGAGGAGGGGGGAATAGAGCAGTCCATCATCAGAGAGCTCTGTTTGCACCTGGGGAAGGGGAGATGCGTGCCGCTTTGTGGCAACAGTCGACTTGGGATTTCTTGCTGCCTTAGCTCTTTGCCGGAGGTCATGCAAATCGACCTTAAAAGAATGCATAAGCCATAAATTAAAATAAACCCTTAGCCAGGGGCTGATCCATAAGTAGACAATACCTAACCTGGACAAAACGGCTTCCTTTGCGAGCTGAAAAAAAGAATAGTGCCTAAACTAAATGCAAAGTAAGTTTTCAGGAAGTATTTCACTTAACTATTATTACTGTTATTCTTCTTTTAAAATAAAATAGTGGCAGTTGCAACAAGCCAGCGCAGCTGTTTACAGGCGGTGCTGCAGGATACGAGTGAGGCAAGGTGTGTCTGGTGAAGAGCTTGTTCTTTTCCTGGGTTTCACTACCTTCGAAGCTGTTTATTTTTTTGATTGGGGATAAGAAACCTCTTTAACCGTATAAGCAATTTGATGTTTTATCTCGGATAATGCTGAAGAGTTTATGACCAAATCTGGGTTGCCTGCAACTGTCACATGCGTGCACACAAGCTGTGTCTGTATATAATAGTCTCGGGGCTTGTTTTTTTTTCCCGCAGTTTTTGACAATTGTTCCATTCATGATCCTGAAAGGAATCATCAGTGGGAGCTAATGAGTGTGCCTCTGCGGCTTGCCCTGCTCCGGGGAGGAGCGGGCACCGGCGCTGCCCGCTCGTGTAATGCATGTACGCGTGTACCGGCGGCGGGGTCGCGGCTGGGTGTAGATACGTGAGAGGGAGAGCAGATAGGCGGGATGTGAGCAGGTACTTCCACGCGTGCATTGCCAGCTGAGCTGCCAGAGCGTGTCCCCGAGCCGGGGAGCCCCCGAGCAGCGAGCCCGCGGGGCTGCGAGCCCGGGCAGGGCCCGGAGGTCACTCGCAGCCACCCCTCCTGTCCAGCCGAGCGCTGTCTCTGCTTCCTGCGGGCCGTCTCACCGTGGGGTTTGCTGCGGTTTTGTTGTTTTGAAAGGACGGGAAGGAGTGAAAGTGGCACCGTGAAAGGACAATTAGTGTTGTGTCTGAGTGGCGGAGGGGGGGAGGAGGGCCCGCAGGGAAAAGCAGCCCAGTGGGAGCCTGGGGACTGCAGATTAGTGCTGTCCTAGGGGTGTTTCCCAAAAACATAGAGGGTGAAACTTTCTGTGATAAAGTAATATATCTTCGCCTGCTGTTTGTAGATAAGGTATATGTTTATTAAGCAAATTAAATAGCCTTCGGCACACGGGCGGCACTTTGTTTCTACTGCTTTCTTTTACCCTCATTTTAACATTTTTGCTATTTCTGTCTTCAGTGCTGATCCTGAGGACAGAAGAACAGTTCTATCCAGTCCTCAAACGGAGTTTGAAGTCCAAAAATTAACGAATTTCCCTTTCTGTATTCGTGTAATGGAGCAATTTTGAAACCTGTTTTGAGACTTCGACTTGACTTGACTTGTTTTATTGACGTGCTTGTGCCCACTCACTTAATTAAGCCATTATAATACCATAAAGTAAATAATAAGAATGAATGTGAGATATGTGCATGTAGCCTGCCATTACATACAAATATTTCCCTGGAAAAGACTCTTTAAAAAACTTTTTTCAGCACCCCATGATTCTTTGGCAAGATCTTATGGCAGGTTTTTGTTCTGAGCCAGGATATTTTGCGTGTTTCTGCGCTCACGATGTTACATGCACACTACTCTCAGAATATAAACACCAAGCGTACCTAGCAGCTCATTCTAGTAAAACTAAGAAATAATTATTTATAGTGAGTACATTTAAAAGAAAATAATGAGGTCATTTGGAGTATGCTGCAGTTTGAAGTAGCTCGACACCTGGCAGAAACTACATACGCGTTTTCTTCAGACTCTGCACTATCCATAACTTTTCCTTATAATACATTCTTGTGTTAAGTGAGCAAGGCTGTTTGTAAAACAATCCCCTGGCTGGTTCCAGTGTTGGGTGAAGCTGATCCTGTAATGGCATTTTGTTTTGAACAGTTGCTGTAGTTGAAGTTCCCTCATAAGGTAAGGTGGCACTGGGTCTGAAAGGAGGTCCAAATGCCACATTTATAATTAGACTGCCAATTCAGCACATTGTATCTATTGCTATACAGGGATATACTGCTGTGTCTGGTCTCTCAATAGACTGTATTCAGAATTAGCCAATTCAACTGCTTAAACTTTGGAGTCAAATTTAGAATAGGCAATGAGAGAAGGAAAGAAAGAAAACAATAATGCTTTCTTTTTTTCCTCAGCTAGCTATTAAAAGCCAAAGAATATACGGAAACCAACCCAGGCACTGCTCTTGGAAGCCCTGCACCGAGCGCAGCCTGGCCAGCCTCGCCTGCAAAACCATTTTGAAGCGCGCTTCTCCGGGGGGAGGGGAAGGTGAGCCCTGGGCATCGCTCCCAGCGCCGCTCTCCAGGCCGCTTCCCGGGCCGCCGCCGGGCGCCCGCAGCCGGGCCGGGGGGGTCGCGGGGCCCAGCGGGGGCGGCCCGGCCCTGCCCTGCCCTGCCCCGGCCGGGTGTGCGTCTTGCCGCCGCCGCCCGGGGCGGCCGGGGAGCCCGGGCTGCAGCGCCCCGGCCCCGCGGGGATCCCCCGGGGGCGGGCTGGGTCCCCTCCTCGGGGCCGAAGCGCTCCCGCCCCCGCGGCGGGCGGGGGCAGCCGGAGCCCCGGGGGCAGGAGCGGCGGCCGCCGGGACCCCCCGCGCCCCCCCCGGGGCCGCCGGGCCGCGGGCTCCGGCCGCTGGCGTCTGTCCTTCTTGTCTCCGCCTGACGGCTCCGGGCTCCTTCCCTCCTGTCACATTTTCTGTGCCGCTCGCTCCGGTTTCCCCGGCCTCCTCCCCGAGAACTTTAATTCATTCAGCGATGAGCGCGTAAGAGGCCCTTTGGTCGGCAGTCTCGCATCCTCTGCTAAACGCATTATTTTCTCCCTCCTCCTTGCGGCTCAGTGCTCCGTCTCGGTGCTGCTGGGAGCATGAGCTGGGCTGCCTCAGCACTCACTCGGCTCCCTTCTCTGCTAGATCGCAGGGTGCAAGCCAGTGCCATGTGTATAACACAGCATAAAGGGAGCGAGACAGATGGCTCTCCCTGCACATTCCCAGTTCTCTGCTCAACTTATGTAACCGCTTCATTTTTTCCTTTTTACGTTTACACACCAGTGAAAGAAAGAAGAGAAATAAGAAGAGACCATCAGTTTCATTCGTAAGGCCACTAGTGTCTGACTTGTAGAAAATGATAACTGATGTCCAAAGTTAGTTGCCTTCACTTGTCAGTTTGATTTTGTTCACAAGTGGGAACTGCCAGTGCTTGTTCCCTCGCCAGTGGTTTTTAATATGTGGCCAACAACTGTTTGTGGTCACTTCCAGCTGAACTTCTTTTGCTCAACAGGCAAAAAAACCCCTTTCTCTTTGGACATGTTTTTTGCATCTTTGACCGTATTTTTATTCAAAAGTATCCACATATCTCTGCAGTTCTTAGAGGTCTTGAAATATCTTGTGGTAATAAAGGTCAGAGCTTTGCATGATGATAGCAAATATAAATACATTTTTTTTTTTCTCAGTGGGCATTAGAAAGTTTCTTTAGTCACCTTTTATCTGCTAAACACTGTGATCACCTTGGGAGATACCACTTCAGGAAGCATATCCATTAATCTTTTACACTTGGGTTGATTTCCCCCTTAGAAGTGTATAGATCACACTTAAAAGGCTTCCATCTATTTATTTATTTATTTATTTATTTCCCAGAACAAAAATTAGTTCGGAAAGAGAGGCCACGATGCACTTTTCTTTCCTCCCATTACAATGGGGTTCTGTATATTTCTTTTTTCCATAGTGTCACTCTAGAGATCAGCAGGCTGGTTTGGCAAAGGCTGTGTGTAATGACTAAAGTTTTCAAAAGTTATGTAAATAGGGGTGTTTGTGTATATATGAGCTGTGTCAACTGCAGTGATACAACGACATATTTTTAAAACATTTCAGTGAATACAATAAATCACAGAGCCAGAGCCTTGAAACACTTCTGCATGGTGTCAGAACCTGCAAAAGTAGTACTGCTGTATGATGTATTTGGTACTTCACATATAGATTATTCATCAAGTAGCAGCAAAACACAGAGGTGCATGTTTCAGGTTTGTGCTGTAGTAAGGTGATTTCTATTCTTTATTTTTATTTTTGTGTCTTTTTGTGTAAATTTTGTTTACACCATTTTCTATTTTTCCTCAGGTAGAACAGCAAGAATGAGAACTTTAGAGGACTTGGTACCAAACCACAGAAACTGAGTTTTCTTTTGTTTTATATGAGCAATTCAGAATTTTTTAGGCACACAGTTCTCCCACAGGATGTATCTGCACATGAGTCTTTGCAGGCCATGACATCATGTTATGAAAACAACCAAATACGATAAAATCCTATCATTAATAGGATTGTGTACTGAACTGGTGTGATGTCTGTATGAAATATTTGTCTATTTATTTAGAATTAGTTCCGTAAGAAGAGAGAGATCTGATATACATACTTGCTGGAAAGCAACCGATTTCTACAGTGATAAAACTGGCTAATTGCATGTTCCTAAAGCCTTTTCAGCACAGAAGTAGGTGTTCTTTTAAAGCATTATTCTGTGACAACAACAAATATTTGTGACATCATTGTAAGAGATTTCCTGCCAATTTTTAGTTTACTGTCTTTCAGAAAGTCTAGAGTTCTTTGGCACTCATGAAACTGCTAGAGATACCCATCGTATATTCAAGTATTCAGTGAAGTTTTAAATAATTCTCTTTCAATTAGTACAACAGGAACCTGAAAAATGGATTTTCTCTTAAAGAAACAAGAATCGGTACATAGACATTTCTCTCCTGCTTTTGTATATTTTAAAATACTCATATCAGTTTTATGTTTACTGTTTTGTCTTCTTAAATTAAGAAGAAAAAAAAGTGTCCCAAGTTTGAAAATCATTGTTTAGAAATGAGTTCAATCAAATATATCTTGAACCTTGTGAATTGGAAAGAGTAATATAAAAGTAGGTATATTGTTAAACTAGGTTAATCAGAGTAATTCATTTATGGTGGAGAATGAATCAATTGACGTTTTTTTGAAGTCAAAACATTCCATCAAGTTAATGTGTTTAAGGGTATCATATCAGGGACAGACAGGTACTAGCAGTGATAAAAACCAGATAACCTGCAACAAAATGATTTACAGATGGGTCATTATAGTCTATAGAGAGGTTACACAGATCATATTCTTTAAAAAAAGAGAATGTAATGCTATAGAGCTAGGAGAATTATCTAAATAGGTCTGAATATTTAATGTTTTTTCTGAGTGACTGGTAGAATTTGTCAAAGCAAAATTTTTTAGCCTTCTTACGGGCAGCATATTAATGAAAGATATGGGAAAGTAATGGATTTGTATTTTAAGTATTTTTATGTTTAATTTACCTGTTTGCTGAAGTAAATATTGGGAAATGTTTTGCTTCTTCCTGTGAGAACTTTGTAGTGCATACCTTTAAAATATGCACAAGAATGTTACATCCAAATTTAAAAAAAAAAGGTGGAAAGTTTGATATTAGCAATTTATTAGATTTCAGAACCTATTTCATACAGCAAGTGGCTGAACTGTGTCTTTTCTATCGGTGGTGAGACAGGATGTCATTTAAATATTTTTTCTTTCTTCTTGAGCTAGACAGAAAGGTGTAGTCAATTGTTTCTCCAGTCACTGTTAGACTGACATAAGGCAACAGGAAACTCTAAAACCTCAGAGGTGCAGTATTGATTTGATTCCTAACTGCAAATCCTTCATATCATTGCTCCAAATATCTAACTTTACACCAATATTACCCATTCTTTTTATAGTGACACCATGCTTAGTAAAAAACTTCTAAGCACTGAGGTCAGGTGTTGAGATTGGATTCTAGTTTATTTTTTATGAATCAGATAAAGATTTCTGTGCATGAGACCGTATGTGAAGATGAGAGAACAAGAACATTTCCATATCAAAGGCAATATATCTGAGGCTGCATAGTAATTAAAATGCAGTGGTTTGGACTCTGTGCACTAGCACTTACGCAGAGCGTTGTTGGGACCTTGTGCAGCATGCAGGCGGTTGTCTCTTGCATACTTCTAGAAATATACTTATAATTTTGTACAAACATTTATGCCAGTCCACACTTTTCTGTGGATAATTTGTATTTCATCCAAACCATTCAAAGTAGAAGTTATTTTTTGAGCAACCCCCTCATTATGGCTTTTGTGCATCAACTATTTTTATTCTGGTTGTTTGTATTTCCTCTTACCAGAATGATGGCTTGTTTATAGTCGTATTTTTTTGTGTATTTCTCTAAGACCCCTTCCATATACCACTGAAATTTTACGACTTGCATAAAATATCTCGTATTAGAAAGAAAAATGCTAATATCTTTTTAGATTTATTGAAGATTGTGTGATTTCTTACATACCATACTTTATGGCAAATTAAACGCATGGGCTGGAACATAATATTTTTAATGAAACAATATGTGTTTACTAATTTCGAATAACTGTTACACAACATAAGGAGAATTAATATATTACTCCAAGGACCTGACACTGTGGGAATATTGACATAAAATACTGCGGGGTGCTCCCTATCTGGAAACTCTGTTCTGGAATAAATGTGACTTTTAATTCCTGAGTGGATCACCCTGGTGAGGAGCTATTCCAGAAGGGCTGCTGTTGAATTGTTTACTTCATAAACTGTGTTGGTCAGTGTCCCAGTGCGGAGGAGGCAGCGAGTGCTGCAAGTTTCCTCATTACTCACAGATACTCGTTCTACAGAGGCTCTATCCATTAATGCTCCAGAGCTATCGAGGTGAAGCTTTTAGGAAGTCTTTGTGTTTAAACAGATGCTTGCACTGTGAAAGTATTGCCATCTTGCAGTCTTGCTTCGTTTTGTCCAGTTTTAGATGATGATTGATGTACTTATCTGTGGGTACTTTGAGCTGGAATACCACCCTTCCAGAGGCTGTTCTGCGTGCTTTTCACATCTGCATTATTTCTGTGGATGGGCTTGTTCCACTGAGCTCCTGACCATTTGTGGTTAGTAAAAAACCCGTGGTATTTTTGCACAAGTGGGGGGGTTAACCTCAGTGTCATGGCCTAATTCCAGCTGAGATAGGATGTAGTTGCCCGTCTACATTCTTCTTATAGTTTTAGCTGGCTCAGTTAATCCTCACTTCCTTTCCTCAGTGCGGTAGAGTTGTGTGCTAAGGACACTCACAGCATTCTACCTCAGAAGGACCGAATTCACCTGTTGAAGTAATAGGTGAAACTAGATAATGACTCAGATTTTGGAAGCTTTCTGGATAATAGGGGTGCTCTATGTGTGACTGGCTTATTGTTATTAGAATGAATGTTTTGAAGGATTTGATATGTATGGTATTTTAATGTTGAACTATTTCAGAGGAGTATTTTGATATAATGTGGTATTTGACAGACTTTCAGCTGGTATAAGCAAGTGTAACTCTGTTTACCTAAGTGGAAGGGTGCCTTTTTACTCTAGCCACAAGCACATTCCTCAGGCCATGATGCAGTTCCTTCTGGGTGCAATGGAAAGACCTTCTGGTGCAATTTCTGACTGTGTGGGGAGGGGGGTTGCATGTCAAGGCCCTGTTTGCATTGCATTTGCTGGAGAGGGTAATTTGGTGTCAGTTAGGGTGGAATCATGTTTGCCTACATGGTGTTTCTTATGGCTTTAGGATGACATCAACGGGAACTCGTCTCATAAATTGTGCATTAAATCAACTGTCTCTCCATATCTAATCTTCCAGCAGGTCTTCTAGTACAGTATATGCAACATGTGGGGATTCTGACTGCTGGTTTCCTGTAATGGTGGGGACTGTGGCTGTGTGTTTTCCTTTTTTAATCACATCTGATCTGCCAAGGGGACATTATCTTCTTGCAGGTCCTTTCATATTTTTCTTCTGCTGAGGGGTTCATGTAGGCCATTGAAGTGAAAATGTACTTCATTCAACCTTTAGTGCAAATATATGTAGATGTGCATGTGAAAATTTTTTTATGTACCCAAGTAGACGTGTTTCAACATATTTTTGGTAGTAATTTTGTTATGGTAGTTCCTACAATTGAAATTTAGTATTCACCTCTGGTTTACATGCATGTATTCTTAGATTCTGCTATCTACATCTATTCGCATTGCTTGCCCAAAAGGTCAAGGATGAATTCTAGGAAAACCCTTTCATGCTTTCTGTATGCTCTAGTTCCCATTATGCTACCTGTTCTTTCCACAAAGAAATTATGGTACCCATGGTATTTCCCCTTGGGAGTAACAATGGAATCTTAAATATTTCAAAACAAGTTAGATATGATCAGCTTTTCATCTTGATTTCATGAGCTAGAAGGTGGTTGGCTGGTGTTGGGATGCGATGATGGCTACAAAGACTGTGAGGAGTCAGTTTAGAGAAGCATAGTGAGATGGAAAAATCAGAAAGAAACAGAAGAGATAAGAAAGAAGGGTATTGCCAACTAATGGAGTAAGGCAAAGCATATTCTCGTTTCCACTGAGCAGTAGTGCAGCAGATCTATTGCACTCTTTTAAGTGGTGTTATTTATGTATTTTGATCACTTTTAGAATACCCCAAGTTACAAATCTCTCAGCATACCAGTCAGAGAAAAAAAGAAATGTTTTTGTGCTAGGAGATCTGCCTAGATTTAAATTATTGAGGGGACAACCACTTTGCTGGCTGAAGGTGGAAAAATGTGCTAATATTTGCCATTCTGGCATCTGGCTACTTTGGACTTGGAAAGTTGATATTATTAGCCTTTCTGCTTCAGAGCTACAGGTAGATAAGTCACAGGCTCCCTTTATTCTTCAAGAATGACCTACACAGGTTGGGGATGTGTTAGTTTATATGTTATCCTGCCTTCAGTTTCTGCACCATAGGCATGATGATCCTGGGGGATGACAAATTTCAGGTAGCCCAAACTAGGCAAAAGAATCCCCCTGACTTTTCATCATTTGCTGCCTCTATATATGAACTCAGTCATAGTGGGGTCAGCTCAGGTGTGTCTCTGTGCTCACCCACAACACTTAACCTAGACTTCAAGGGCCATGTCTACTGCATATTCAAGCAGTTTAGTGGGCACTTGTTCCCTGTTTTGCAGACCTTCCCTCAGCTCTTGGTGAAGGTTAAAAGGCTTTTCTTTCCTTGTTGGTCTACAAAGTCTTTCCTTGTGATTCCTTTTTTATTTCAGCTGGTGAAAATTCTTATTGTTTTTAACTTCTCCATCACTTCTAAACAAGAAAGATTCAATCTGTAATATTTAAGAATGTAACAAAAACTCTAACTAGCGGTGATAATGGAGCTACTGTGGTGTGTATTTTAGTGCAGCTATGCTGCCATGTGTTTCACTGGATGAATGGGTGTGCCCACTAACAGTTGATTTGAAAACACTGTTGCACAACTCTCTGTGATGGAATGAGATCAAATTACAGACACAAAATCATCTTGATGGTGTAAAGGTGAAAGACTTTGAATGCTGTCTGTGGGTGTTATATAGTCTTTTCAGGGAAAGAGAAAGCGTGGATAGGAGAGTTAAAAGGTACCTGAAGAGTAATTACTGAGAATTAGCTAGAGTTTCTAATTTATGAAGTCCTCCCTTGGACAGGTTGAATTCAATTTTCCACAACATGAGTAAAACATAAACAAAACCAAAAGGAGCAGGAGGAAACTGTTTTGCTGAATTGTTTGTATGGATGATTTCTAATAGAAGTGCAAACTTTAAGGCATAAGCTGCTACTGATTCTACTTCTGATGGATCTCTCTCCCTCCCAGCCCGGTCAAAGCGGCACAGAAATGCCTAGGATAACTGATAAACCAGTAAGAGGCAAATTCAGCCCCAAATTGTTTTTGATTGCTCTGTTCCTGTTGTGGAAGACTTTCTATTTCAGTAATTCAGCATGGGATGATTAGATAAAGAAGGTGAACGCTCGTTTCCCCTCACACTGTCGAAGCGTGGCTCCCACATGATACTTCCTGTCTTTCACATATTGTCTCTTTAGCATCAATAGCAACTGGATGCAAATCAGTGTGGCATCTGCTAGTTTGTTTTCAGCTGACCGGGCTAAACAGCACATACGGAATTTACCGCCGGGAGGCTGTGACCTCATCACAGACAAGTGACATTCCCACAAGTAGGTAATGAAGCACCCCTATTGAGTGTAGCTGAAGTCCAAATCCTCAGCAGAGTTATTACATATTCAATTTAAACAGCGCTCCCAAACTTTAAAGCGGTCCCTTGATTTTTTTTTTAAATCCACTCACTGTTGTAGCTGTAACAGCAGCTGTCGCTGGTCTCTGCTGATGCCACACTGTGCTGAATTGGGCCTTCTTGAAAGTGTGTGGGAGAAAAGAAGGGATGAAAAAACAAAGGGAGAGGAAGAGGAGGGGAAGGGATATGAAAGGACAAAGATGGGAGAATGTATAGTATAATTGAAGTGAATAGTGACTGTAATGCTCTTATTGCTATTTAACATGCATAGAGAATTTCTGTAGTCAGATAGTATTTGGAGGTAGCTTTATATATTTAAATTTCTAAAACTTCTCTATATAAATGGTGTAATGTTGTCTTCTAAAGAAGATAACATGCAGTGGTCAAATAAGTCCCCTTTAGTGCTTACTGTATTCAAGACTGAACTCCATATTCCTTTTCTGTTTCTCTTCAAGTTATTCACAGCAAATTCTTTGGGACACAAGTTACCTGTCCTTGCTGTCTGAGAAAAAGTAGGCTTCTGGGGAAGGTTTAAGAGGATCAGTTTGTCATTTTAGTCTTTTTTAGCAAGTGTACCTAAATATTATTTATATGGTCAGCCCATGAATGCTTAGCACAAATCTTAAACATTTTTATGTTTTACTGATAGTTCTAGCAGCTGGTTGATGGCAAATATTGTTGAAAAGGCTGAGATTCTAGATGATCAGTGTAAATTAGTAATCCCAATACACTTGCACACAAATTTGTGATCTGAATGTTGGATGTGAAATGAAATTGTATTTTATGTTCTTTTGATCTTGCTAGTGATGAAAGTTTGAAACTAGCTAAAAGCAAAGCAGAAATAAAACAGATACTTTAGAACCTGAAATAGTCAGTTTCTGGGGATGGGAAAGAAAAGAAAATAGTTGAGTGAGAGAAAATGAGAGGTGCAAATGGAAGAAAGGGGATAGGATGAGAAGCAGAGAGACAGGAAAAAACCCTAGGATGTGTGGGGGCAAATCAGCATTAGTGGATGCAGCCTTTCAAGACATACCTAATGACTTTATTCTCCTTCTTCACTTGTACTCAGTTCCAGAACTGAGGATAGGATATCAAAATCAGCATTTTTGTCACTCACAGTCAGATGGGATATTAATTAAGCTTAGAAGGGGAGTAATGATTGAACAGCTGTTGATAACTGGGATGTACAACCTCCAGAACTGTGAATATTGTGTTATGTAAAAGGGAAAAAATAGTTTTCCTATGTTCTCAGCTTTCTGGAAAATTGTGCAGTTCTTGTACTTTCAGCAAGAAGCTTTTTTGTGATAGACAGTTCTTTTAGAAGAACTAGACCATGGTCTGCACCCTTCCAGCTGTGCATGTTAGGCTGGGCTGGGCCCACTGCACCATGTTTCAGTAACTGAGGTGCAGGCTGGCCTGTTAGTTGTGTTGCAGGGGGAACCAAACCAAAAATACAAGAAATGTGAAGCTTTATCATGAAAGGCATTGAGCCACTGAAACTTCCAGGGAAGAATCCATATATTCTCCGTGTTTCTTCTTAGAGTATCCAAGGTTAGCAAGATCATTCATTAGTGTGGCTTCACTGGAATTCTTGATCACGTGAAATATGCCATGGTGCATGTTAATGCTTTTTCTTGGTGAATGCTGTAGACCAGCAAGTGGATCCCCATAACAATGTTCCTTCTAGTTAAAGCTGCTAGATCATGGCAGCCGGCTGATTATTTTAGGATCACTCTATGACTGGTCATGCATGTTCACTGTTTAATTTCTATGCCACAGTGTACTACAGTTGTCCAAAGGAGGTGCAGCAACCACTGCACAAAATAGGCTTTCACACTTTGTTTAAAATCTTGTTTCTGATGTCAAGGTGAACGTGGTTCGTTCTATTCCCTCTGAGTTTTTCTGTGCAAGTATTCACTTGATTAATGTGTCAGTATCTTAGGAAGCTTTTTAAAAATTCAGATTCTAATAAAATACCTTTATTTGTGTTTAAAAATATATATTTTTTGCAATGAATAGGGCCCTGAAATGGAAAAAAAAAAAAAAGGTCAGAACATAAAACAAACAACCCCTTTTGCACACAGATAAAAGGCTGTTTAATATTAGCCATGATTTGTTTGATGTGCAAAATAAATTTATTTGCATTTTGCTTTTCTGCTATTTTGCCTGTCCAAAAGCATGCTCAGTGTCACAATTGAGCCTCACTCTCCTCATGGTGAATTCCAGAGCTGTGGTAAAGGCAGTGGGCCCGGTAAAGAGATTTGCATTTGCCAGGAGCCATTGACAGCCACAGGCTGCCTGTTCTCTGGTGTTGGAGCCATGACGAGCATGATCAGATGTGTGAAGAGCAGTTTGCCTCTTGTCGCAATTTTTGTATTAAAATAAATAGCAGTGATGAATTGGATAGTTGGCATTTATTCCCAATAATTCAGGCAATGATGATTCTTACAACTGAACTCAGCAGCACGTGTGTTTTCTCAGCCAGAGGAATTGATGGGCTTTTGTCCTTTGTCTAGACTTAGGGAAAATTTTATTTTTTGGTTTGGGTGTCAAAAATCTGAACTCATAATTTCAAAATGGTTCACATCTTAAGAATGAAATTCAGAGTTATTGACTAAGGCAGATAAAAATTTAATTTGCCTGAACTCTTTCAGGTCTCACTCATAACACTCAGGGTTCAAGTCCTGGAAGATACCAAATGCTCTGGTCCTAGTTCAAAAGACTATATAAGCACATGGTGAGCTTTAAAGCCCATGAATAATCTCAGTGGGAATGAGACTATGTATGTGCTTAAAATTCAGCATGTTGTTAAGTAGTTCATTGGATTGGGGCCAATGTGCTTAGCACTTTGGAGGACTGAATCCTTATTCACTAGTGGTGGTTTATATATTTTTTTGGCTTATGAATTTCCTCACTGACCTGCTCCTTTGTTTAATGGTCAGCCCGCAACATGGTCAGGATTAAAAACTTCTGGGGCTTGTTTTGTCTAGAAGTCTATGGATAATCTCTAGAGGGAATGGCTCATTTTACATAATTACTGATGCTAAATAAATATGTTCTTTATAATCAACTTATGTTTAATGTGAAATTGCTAAGATTTTTGATCAGGAGACCAACATTTGACCCAGATTTTATTTCTTCCTTGTTTGAACTAGGTTGTTTATCTGCAGAAATTAATAATGTCTGTCTACAGTTAGTATATAAAATTCAGAAAATAAAATATATTTGTTTATGTTGACTTTTTTGTTTCCAAATTCTCTCTGCTTTCTGCCACCTTTTTTTTTCCCCTCACACTGAAAGAATGTTCTGCAGATAACAATTAGCAGTGGGCTTTATCTGAACTGAGATCTCTAAGCAGTACTGTCAGATATTTGGTCTTGACTCAAAATGTCTTGGCCATGTAAGGTAATGGTTCTAATTGTTTTCCTCTTCATCTCACCTGCTCTGCTACAAAGCATAATCTTGGCATTACCTCAGTAGTGTTACAGAAGCCAGAGAATCCTTTTCTGTTATTGTGTGATTATTGTCAATTATATATTAATTTAAAATAAATATTTGTCCATTTTTCTCTAAATTCTGACCAAACATCACAAAAGATGAACTGAACAAACTGAATTTAAGAAAAAGAAAGAATCTTGGGGAAAATCCTAGGTATCTTGAGAAAAGGTAATGGATACCATTTCTCCTCAACAGGAGCAAACCTTGGTCTTTTCAAACCACAGAGGAGAGAGACTTTCATTGTCTCTGTAAGAGTTTTTGCTTGCTCCCATCAAGATGGAATAGGGGTACAGTTAAGTGCTAGCTTAAATCTTGACTGTTTGTCTTTCTTTTTATGCTCTGTCTTTAAAATAGCTGAGGTAAAGTATTTATATAGCCTAGATTAGAGTGTAGACAGGCATGTTGTTGCACGTCTAGCTGGAGGGACAGAAGAAATCATACGTTTAGCTCCTCTTTCTTGCCTCTCAGCTGAGGTGCAGTAAATGACTGTGTGAATACTTCAAATGTAATGTCACTGTGTGGCAAAGGGAGTTTGTTGAAACCACAGCTCAAACCATACAGTGTCTAAGTGAAGGGACAGTGAGTTCTAGCAGGGAGAGCAGTGGCTTCTTAAACAGTTCTGGTTGCATTCACAAGAGCAGGAACAACACACGCCTCTGGTGTAGCTCAAGGAGCAGTGGGAGCCAGGACTTAGGGCGAGGGAGGAGAACTTGGCGTTATCTATTGTTTTGATGCTGCCACGGACTGTGATTACTAACATGTTACTTTACTCACAGTGCCCTTCTTCCCTCTTGTGTAATCTACTTAGACTACAAGGTATAAAGAATGTCTGTAACTCACTGTTTGCACCATGGTTATCACGTATGTTCTGGGAACAAAGGCTAAGAGTTGCAGATATATGAGCAGATAGCTTTTAATCCTGCTATGTGGACTTGTGCTCCGAATCTACCAGAAGAATAATCTAATTTCCAATTCAGTGTCAGTAAGGTCCTACATGATTAAACCACTACAACTTGTTTTTTGCCAACTACTAGAGATTCATTGAAGGAGGATGGTGAAGCATAGATACTTTTAAAAACATTTATCACTTTATGACTTTTAAAATCAGATGGCCCAAGAATGCTTTTAAGAAATTTGAATGATAAAAATGTTCTCAGTTCTATGAGTAGTGCCAAATACATCAAAAATTGTGCCACTGACATTTTTATCTCAATCTGAGTTCAATTTTCTGTTAGTGATGACTTTTTTTTTTATTATTTTTACTATTATTCTAAAGGTTTATTCAGCTTGACAGTTGTAGGATTAAGCTTTACAAACAAAAGGATAATATATCCTATGTTTACAAGTTAGCCAGAGGCCAGGTTTTATAAACTTTAAAAATACAGCTATTGCTAGTTTATAAAATAGAGTAGTCAGCTTTCCAAGAGAGAAAATAAATCCAGCAATGGAACTGATTTCCATGGGAGCCTGGTACTCATGTATAATAATATATTTTGACCTAAAGCAATGTTACACACGAATCTTAAAAATGTTTTGAAAGAGGTAAAAATATGGAGCACAAAGCAGAGACATATGGGACCTGATTCTATAAGTACCTCATCCCTCCCATGAGACCCTTTAGCTTTGTTGAAAGGGGCACTGAGCAAGTGACATTCGGTGTCATTCAGAACAGGGGGCACATAAGATTTTGGAATCTGATCTTCCCAATGCTTTCTGTTGGGTGCAGTGGTTTTCATTAGTCAAAATCTGATAATAAGTTCATAGGCAGGCCTGTAAGCACCTGCGTTAGCAATGGGGAAAAGTATCTTATGTTTTCTGCTGAAAGCCAACAAGCAGTAGTTTTAAACTTTAAATTTCAACTCAAAACCAGAGATCTAAATGTCATAGCAAGCAAAATGATAAATTCTGGAAAAGAATTTAGGATGCTTGAGTTGGCACAAATATCTTTACTTGCAAACATGAAATTTAAAGGAATTCCACATAAACACAGATTCCTGTTTTATCATTTACAGCATAGAAATAATTAGTCTTCACATCAGCATAATTGTATTTACACCAGATGAGGTGAACATCTCAGATGAACTATGGCTGCAATGCAGGGCATATTTATTTAATGTGTTTTCTGTTATTTATTTATTTATTTTGTTTTATTTTTATGTTTATTAATGGTGCTATATTTAAGAAATCAGATTTGCCAGTGACTCCAGTGCACAGGTCTCCTGTAGCACTGAGGAGGTGCTGCCCTGTTAGTTCTCAATCTTGTCACTTCTGGGGAACAGCAGTGAAACTGTTTGTTCCTGACAGCAGACAGCCCCACTGCAGGGCCCTGGTTTCATGTTACATTAAGTATTAGCGCTGTTCTTTCAGGAGCTATTATGCTGTGACATCAAAGATTGTCTGACAGGGCAGTTGTAGGTTAGCACTGAAGTTGTCTACTGAAATTTTTAAGAATGGAATTAAATATATATGATCAGATTTAATATGAGAGATCAGAAACTGCATATAAAATGGAGTTCGTGCTTAAAGAAAGCTGCAAGAATAATTATTTGGTTTGGCCTATTTGTCCTTTCTTGTCCAAGGCAATTTTATTGCCTTTAATTTCTACAGCAGTTCCAAAAATACTGCCATATGTTAACATTTTTGTGCAACTGCTTGTTTTCTGAAAAGTGTTGTGTGAAACAGGAGGAAAAGATCTTTTATAAAATAAGTGTTCAGTATAGCCCCTGCAGTGCTTATATGAATTAACCCTTGAACAATAATTGTAATAGCCCAAATTCTTTTTTTTTTTACTGATTGCCTAATTACTTAAAAGGATCAAGATACACATTTTAAATAGTAAGACAAAATTTAAATGGTGATCAAAGGCTTAACAGTGATTACTTAGACTTGCATCTTTTTGTAAGAGAGAAGCTGTTGCTGTGCATAGATTGCGATTTCAGCTATTGTCCTTTGGAAATTCTGAATCAAGTTTCTGTGTGACTTAAAGGGAAGATGATAGGCATTTGAGACTCACTGTCTGTATAGCTGTTCAGGACAAAAAAAAATAAATCTTGAACATGCGCAACTTCAAATGTTCCTGTAGATTCTTATGTGGTGAAATCAGCATTGCTACAACTATAAAATTACTATTATGCTCTGATGAGGCAAGTTCAGTGACAGGAAATATCAAAATTAATTTTGGAAACACACGCCTGCATATTTTTGATTACGTTACTAAGGCATTTGTTCCATTTAGTATCAAGCAAGTGAATCATCCATTAAAAATGAAAATGTGTACAATAAAGTAGTATTTTTCAAGTAAAAAAAAAACAAACCCAAACCCCACCACAACTTAGAAGTAGAAAAATGCTGTTAAGTCATAAGACACAAGACACCAGTGTAATTTTTACTATATATTTAATACTTTCAGGCATGAGAAAAATTACATAAAGTACCTCTTTCTTTGTAGTGGGATTTTCCCCCCCTTTTTCTTTCCTTCTTTCCTTCTTTCCTTCTTTCCTTCTTTCCTTCTTTCCTTCTTTCCTTCTTTCCTTCTTTCCTTCTTTCCTTCTTTCCTTCTTTCCTTCTTTCCTTCTTTCCTTCTTTCCTTCTTTCCTTCTTTCCTTCTTTCCTTCTGAGGTCTTTGTGTATGATTGTGAGATTCTTGCTCAGGTGATTTGATTATTTTGGGGCTGTTCTCTTCAATAAAAGCTTGCAGGGCCAATTCTGAAGTTTATTTTGCAATAGAATGTGCTATTTGTGCTGTCCTGATTGACCAAAACTAGCTGTATGGTAGCTTTGATCAGGCATAATGATTTTAGTTTATTTAGATAACATTGCTTGACTTCTTTGGTTTTCCTGCATTGCAACACTCTTATCAGCAAATCAAAATCTTTATAGCTGAACATTCAGAGCCAGATAGTTTAGAATGAAAACTCAACCCTTTATATGGATGTGTGAAGCTCTGGGAATAGTGGCACTACCCTTAGGAAATACTCACTGACAGGTGGCAACAGTGGAATACAAAATTATCCTTTAGCTCTATAATCTCAAATCACAACATTGAAAGTATATATAAAGAAAGAAGATGTGAGTAGTAGAGCTGGGTCTTGTAGAGAATTTTTTTAAGTGATTACAATGGTACATGACAAAATCTAAAGTATTTGTTGAATAGTTCTAATGCCCTCAAGAGCATGAGACTGTAGGTAGATTTATCTTCTGTTCTTTTGTGATTTAAAAGGTATGATGTAAAGCTGTTTTAAAACAAATTTCTAGCAAACAATATGTATTGTCACAAATCCATTTGACTGTTTTATGATTTTGAACAGAGTATCCTTTCACTTAGCCTGTAATTTCAGAGCCTAAGGACTGTTATCCTGGTAAGCATCATTACGTGAATGTGTCTGCACTGTGTCTATCCTGGCTACATTTTTCTTCTTGTAGCTTTGTTATGTTTTTTTTCCCTTGACTCTTAGAGATGTTACTGTACTCCAGAATAGGAAACTGTTTAGGGAAGACTTGTCAAAAATCCTCTCCTTATAGGAAGGTCTAGAGTGCTCTCAATTTCCTGCACAGAATGCCTGGAGTTTGTTGAACAGCTAATATTTCAATTTCTATTTAAATAAACAGCAGTAGGACTGACTTGATAAGTGTGCCACTAAATAGATCATGTTACCACTTAACTTAGAGCTAATGCTTAACAGTCTATTTTACTCCATTTTGGTGGCAATAGTCATGTAATTCCAGGCAGTTCCAGGAAAGAAACAAACAGTAGTATTATATTGTATTACAGCAGTAATTATATTTGGTCATCTGCAAGTGAAAAGTTGTAAAAATGTCTAGTGTGTGAATGGATATTAAGCAATTTTTTAATTACCTAGAGGAAACAAAAGCTAATTCTGTTCTAAACCTAAAATATGTTTCAAATCCATGATTGCACAGAATCAAAAAGTAACAGAAAAAAATGTAGGAAAGCTACTGATAGGTCAGTCTATCTAGCTTTTTCTGTTATAGGATGAAAGAACATTTATCAAGTCATTAAAGGTGTGGGATGTACACACACATCTGGCAGTTTCAGATAGATACCTCTAGGTTTTCCTGGCTTTTGTTAGACTCCACAGCACTTAAAACACTTCTGAGTTGTCTTTGTCTCTTCTTGCATGTTTAAAATGTATGAATACAATCAAGAGAACATCAGTAGAAGGTGCTAAAGTTTCCCCTCAGCCATTCAGTTTTACTTTGGTAAATAGATAATGAATCAGGATGTTAAACCTGTATTATATTTTCAGGGTCATTTAGGCCTTGAGTGTAAACAGAATAAATTCCTTTAGCTTGATTCTGTAGTTGCAAAGTGTTTGCATGTCTGTTGTGCATGAGCTAGATTTGTGTGCTTGGACAATTCAGGTGGTGTCTTTTAGGGAGGTATTTTTATACTTCAAATGAAAGACAAGTGTCCTTTTCTGCCTTTTACTCTTTTTTTTTTTTCTTTTTAATTTCAAGATGGTCATTTAGATGCAACAGAAGTCTTAGTTGTCTTAGCTTCTTGTTCTTGTTGAGCATCTCACCTGTGTTCACAGAGTCAGGACCCACTTCCTTTCTCACAGTTCTCTTTCAGAGCTGTTTGTCAGAAAAGAAAAGTCAATGGGGAGTGGCCAGTTAAGGGTTCCCATTTTTGGAGATGCAGGCAATGCTGGAAATACTGTAGGCAGGTCCTGGATGTTGTGAAAGCCTGTGTACACCACCTTTCAGTACTGAGGCTGATCAGGACCTTCCCCTGTATCCTGGTAAGGGAGTCACTGTGGCTGATTCAGGTCTTAGACTTTGAATGACTGCTGAGTAAACTTGATTAGTTCAGCGCTGATAGAATCCTGATATGTCAAAAGTTGGTATCTGATAATATATTATTTTTGTAACTAAACAGAAATTTGCCTCTCTCAACTCATTTAAAAGTCCAAAGAACTGGCAAAGTACTGCTTACTATACATGTTAGACAAGAAGGCACCATCAGCTACCTTTGGGCCAGGATGGATTGCCATGCAATCTATAAGAACAAAAAGCAGAGAAAGAAAAAGCCTGGCTTATGTCACTGTGTTGGGAGAGAGACAAACTGTTTCACCCTCCATTTCTATCCAGTTCCAGGTTACTTGTCATTTAAAACCCTGCTGGCTTTGGTGAGAGGAACCTGAGGGTTTTGATGACAAGCATTTTCCTCCAGCTTTAGAAGAAAGTTAGTGCTTTTATAAGAGTGAGACTCAGAAGAAAGTAAATATGGACGTTGGAGGAGCTTTACCTTTGATTCTATATGTCCTTTCCATGCAGTTTTCTTTCAGTCTCTCTGAATAATGTAAATAACCTACGTAACTGTGATTAAACTGTTGCATGTTAGAAAGAGAATGTATACAAGAGGGAAGATGCACAGTTGCAATTTGTCTTTTACGTTTGTTTAGAGGTGATAAGGGACATTGGAGCTTCCAAACAGACAAGATACTAGTACGCTGTGTTTAATTAGTCCTCCACTCTTGAGAGAGAAATAACGTAGGCAAGTATGTTTATTCTCACTTTTCCAGTTGGGAAACTGAAGCAGGAAGGTTTCAAGATGGTTTGGGTCCTAGCCAGAATTCAAACTTGGAAGATATGGCTCATTTCCAGGCCTATGCTTAAATTGCAGACCATCTCTCTTTCTTTCTTATGCAATATTTTTTAATAAAGATAAGACTTTTTATACCATTACATATGGGGTTAGAAGTAGTTCTTTATGTACTTGGAGCTGCCTTTTCTCCATGTCTTTTAATGGAGCATATGTCTGCTTGATCCGTGCTCTAGTGAGGATGCAGACTGTTCGTAACAAATCTGTCATTTATTCCTGTTTTCTTCCTGCCTGAAGGGGGCTATTCGCTTATGCAGTGGACCATTCAACTTTAGAACCTTAGTAGTGCTGTTGCAGTGAATTCAAGATTACAACAGGCTCTGGCAGGCTGTGGAGTTCACCCATCTTGCTCTTAGTTAACTAGCCGTGAGCTTCCACCGTATGTATGACCGAACATCTGTGTCTCTCCTCTTTGTGGGTATACAAGTGAGGCCTGAAATACAAACCCACTCCTTCAGAGCACAGTGAAGTAAGAAGTTAAACTAAATCTCCAGAAACTTTCCTTTAATTCATTTTGTCCTTGCATTTTTTTCTGCATTTGTTTCATCCTGTCTTTCTGTTTTACGACTCAGCAATATATTCTGCCTTGAAAACAACATTAAGTGTAGTTACATGCACACACACTGAGAGGAGAATATCCCCCCACAGTGTTTACAGCAACACCTCTAGGTGACGGCAGGCAGTAAGCTTTCTTTTTATAGAGCTCTAGACTACAGATCATTAGCTTGATATGGTAGCTCAGTGGTGCAAAGTCATTTGAATATTTATTACCCTTCTTAAGACTTTTGCTTTTCAAGTGGGAAATAAATGTGATAAGACCCCCTTTCTGTCCTCTTGCCTGATATGCTAAAGCACAAATATGTGAAACGGATTTTAATTGTATTTCCTTGAACTTCTGTGTTAGAGACCAGCAACTTGGATGTTTTTGAGCAAAAACATGTGTTGGACAACTGCAAAGTTTGCTAAGTCTTTTTACAACCTTCCCTCAAAGTTAGGTAGGAAGTTCAGCTCCAAAACCGAGTTGAATTTTCAAAATTTAATATATAAATATTCATGTATAATATACAAAAAGGCAGCTTTATAAACTTGTGTTTGAATGGGGCACTGTTTCTTAAGTGAAGTACCAATTTAAAGGCCCCTTAAAACTGGACTTTGCCAACAGTCATAGATTTTTGAGAAATAGTAACAAACCAAACATTGTGTAAGTGGAGGCTTGTGGGGGGAAAAAAGCCAACCCTGTTACAATACCATCATCAAGACATGAAAGCCAGCAGCAGGTAACAGAAAAGCAGAGGCAGGCTCCTGAATATATTTTAAAGGTAGAATGTTGTCAGTGTGTTTTCATTTAGCTATTTTAAGATGTCTATGTTTCACTTGCTACGGTCACAAATTCTAACTGTGAATAATAGGAATCATTATATGGGTGTAAATGGTATATTGACTACATTTTTCAGGCTCAAACACACCTTCCTTGTTGGCAGTGGAAGGCAATGAATGAGGCATTTTATTAAAACTGGTGCTTGTGGTTCTAATCAAAGGTCACTGGTTAGCTCTCACTTTTCAGTCTCAGATTTGTCTAGATGTTTGATCAGGGGGCTGCAATGAAATTATTATGACAAAGACTTTGTACTAGGCGGTATCTGTCTGCTGAAACTTGAAAGTCTTTGCCACAGTGATGCTGACAGCATGTGAATGCTGAAAGAATGTGCAAGAAATGTTATGTCTTAAAGAAACCTTTACTAAGTATCATCTTCCCTTTGTGTTACGTTTGAAATCATTTCAGTTGCTATTAAGGTACGAATGAAAAGGTGTTTCATTGATTAAAGGTGGCGTGTTTTTTTTTTACAGTGTACTGTATGCTTTAAGACAGTCTTCCCATTACTGTGTTGAGTCCCTGCTGCACACAGCAAGTTCATTAACATGCAGATATGCAGTGATTGAAGTCGGGTTCCCTTTTACATTGGAGTTGTCTTGATATAATGAGTTTCTCTTTAATGTTCAAAAAACTGTTGTTACTTTCTAAAAGGGGTTTGTTTGTGAATTTCATTAAATTTAATTCCGTCTTCAAACAATTTCAGTATTGTTCATTTTACCACAATTAACACGCTTGCTGATATTAAAAACTATTTTTTTTTAAAGAGATGCATTTTAACTTTTAGGCTGTGTGTGGTGTGAGGTTGTCATTGCTGTTGAATGAGACACCTACTGTTTAACTCATAGACTCAATAATTTAGTTGGTGCCCATGTGCAAAGGTAGTAGAGAAAACTAGGTTAGGGTTACTCTAACTGCTTTTTCTCTTGCACTGGGATAGGCAACATCCAGTCAGGGAGAGCAAAAAACCACTTTCTATGCCAGCTGTATTTTCTTTGTTAGAATGAGCTGGACAAACAGAGAAGGAAACACTTCAATCAGATCTGTCTTTGCTGAAGAGAGTATTATAGGACACAAACTTAAAAAGGATGGCTGTAATTTTCTGCTCAGTATTTCTAATCTAAAAAGATTTAGTCATTCAGGAAGCACAAGGTAGAAACTTACTTGCTGTGAGGTCAAAAGACAGTGAACATCCAGTTGTTAAGACGTTGGGTCTGAGTCTTCAGTGTAGTTTCACAGCTCATTCAATGCTGGAGACTCTTGGAAACTGCCTGTAAAAGAAAATGAGGCATAGCATTTCAGAAGTGATTGGCTTGGTCTGGAAAAACAAATGAAGGTGATACCAGACTGAAGGTGTGGTGGGAAGCAAAACTATGCTGGAAATACTTTTACTTTTCAATAAATGCAAGTTCAGCACTTTAAGATGCACTATTACTGTCCTGGAAGTCTCTCATGGACTAGGAAATTTCTGACGTTATTTATTTTAAAGAGGGATTATGATAGGGTATGGAAGCAAACAAAGTTAAAAGTCATTAACGTGAACAAATTGAGCTGGGGAACAGGAAGTATACATCTTGCCACATTAACTTTTTTTTAATAAGCTGTGCTTCTGAAAGAGCTTTGTGTGAACAGCGTCTACTTGCAAAGTGGTGGCATTTACGATCGGCCTTGATATGGAGGTAATATTGTCATCCTTATTGTAATTTTCAGATCTACATAAAGGTGTAGTTTTGTGGTCTTGTGAAGAATGCAGAGATACAGAAGTGTTGAATGTGATTTGGACAACAGAAGAAACTCCAGTACTCCCTTCAGAGCTACTAGTTCTGAAAATTTTGGATTAATTTCTGGACAAAGCTAGCAGAAAGCTTGGTACAGATTATAAATGATGGTATTTTGTATGCATACAAAATTAAAAGTAGCTTGTATTTCCAAGATGGCCTACTACTTTGTTACTATTTTGAGACTATTGCAATACTATTGTTAAACATTTTTTTTCCCATTTGTGCTACTGTAACAAATGGAAGTTACTGAAATATTCTACAGCTATGAATATAAATGTTTTTTCATTATTTCAATACCAAAATAACTTTTTTTTATCATTAAATGTTCCATAGACTTTTTGGACTTCTACTGTTGTCTCTGGTAAAACATTCCTCACATTGATGGATTTATTATCAGAATCTGTTTAATTAATATTGAATTAATCTCCTTTACCTAACTTTTTGCTCCAATGATGAATCTTCAGTAATAATCAGAAAATCCTGTGATGAGAATCTGCATTTAAAACTTACTGAAAGAGCCAAGACTAACTTCTCTCAAATTGTAATTATTAGACATGTCCAGAACTCTGTTCATTTGTTCTGGATTTGCTTTTTGTATAAATATTCTAGTCATTTAACCTGAGAGAATTTTTTTCTCCTGGAGAAGCCTTGTTGTCTTATGAATGAAAATGTTCTCTGTGTAGTGTGCAGAGTTTATCTAACTTCAAGTTTTTCTAGGCAGAGTAGAGAAAGGCCTCCTAATCATATTGCTTTTATGATTCTGGGGACATTGGTAACTGTATGGAAAGCCCTCACTCCTAATTTAGGCATTTACCCTAGATTTCTAAAGTGATGTGGTGTGAATTATTCCCTGTTAAGATTTATCAGTTTATCTCATTTATCAGTTTTTTGGGAATGATAGAGTGTGAGAGTAGCTTTATTGCTGCCAATGAAATTGATGCTAGGGAAAATTTCCAGGGAAGTAAGAGTATCAAACTGGGCATCTCAGTCATAGAAATTTAATTTCAGTGATGACATCTGTTGAAAATGAAGGACTCAATCCTCATGAATGTCCTATAGTTATGGGCTCTTAGGCACATTATAGAGTCCCATTAAAGTCAAAAAAGACTTTTTTGGGGGCTCAGTGGAAGTGTAGCTCAAATTACAAAATCATGTGGTTGATTGAGTTGAGCCTCACCGATTCCCGATTTTTTTCTTCCCCTCTCCTCTTTTTCTTTCCTTTTTCCCTATTTTCATCCCTCGAAAACAGTTGTTAACACATTGCTTAGATCAGTGTCTTTTTGTTTCGTCTTTCTGGATTATCATCATACTGTTTAATTATTCTTTTTTTCTAAGTAATAAAAATGTTTAAATACTTGCATATGAAAATTTTATAGAAATAAACTAGAGACTCTAAGTAGACCGGTAGCAGCAAGGGTATACAGTGCCTGCCTGAAATGACTTTATAGTTTGTTAAAATCAAATGACATTCAGTACGGATACTATGAAGAGAAAAATCAAAATAGACACCTAATTATAATTACTTTTTTTCCTGTCATTATATCCGTACGTGCAGAACAACTGATTTGAAATCACAACAGCTCAATTTGGTAGGTACAAAGGTTTTTCCTTCCTTTTTTTCATCATCCACAGGATGTAACATAATTTCTTATACTGACCAAAGTCTGAAATTTCCTCAAATCAGTGGGTATGCTACCTGAGTTAGTGGAATTAATTAATAGTATATGACTGCTATCAAGGTTATAGACACTACAGGTTAATCATAGAAATAAAATTGAAAGGTTAAACCTCTGATTTGCTCTCATTGTTCATAGGTGGCTTTTCCAGCTGGACAAAGTTGTTGTGTTAGCATATACTTTCATTGCCTTTGAAGAAACGTATTTGAGACCTAATAATAACACTTAACTGAGAGGGAGGAGGATATAATTTTGAGATGGGCTTTGCAATTTTGAAGTGCAGAATGCATTGGCTTGCTTCCAGACTTTCACGACCTTTTTGAAATTTTGGCCCAAACTGGCAGTTCCCTTTGTTACATGAAAAATAATGTTTATTTCTGAAACTAACCATTCATGCCTGTAGCTCTCAGTGTGATGTGGGGCAGACAAATAAGAACAATATAGAAGCACTTCAGTCTGTATCTTATATACTACAGAAGGACTGAACGCAACAGGTGTCTCTCATCTGTTCTCATATATTTTTGGAGGGAGTTGGCCTTTCTCCCTACAAAGGGCTATATAGTACATATGCATTAAAAATATTTGCATGAGTGCATGCATGTTTGTGTGATTCTGAAGGAAATGCTGGGTTTGTTGTTAGACAATAGCTTGATTCAGAGCTTAGCCAAAAACCCCAATTAGTGTCAGATCAGAAACATGCTAAATACAGGGGTGTGCAAACTCCTGTATGAAAATAGGGGAGGTTGGAGTGGTGGCAGAAATGAGATTGCCATGGTACGTATTGATCAGGGAAAGTCTCAGGGGGGAAAAGAATCATATTGCTGCAAATGCTGGTTAGGGAAGTCTTACTGAAATCATAAAGTCTTACTGAAATCATGCAAGATCATCAAGTCCAACCTTTGACCAAATGTGTGATCCCATGGACACTGGGATAATATTTCCAGAATAGGTATGTCTAAAGTTAGAGTTCTGATTCGGTATAACACTTCGAAGTGTAGATGTGGCAGACTTCTGAAAGTTCCTTGCCCCTGGAATCAGAGATGTTTGCCAAACAAGGCAAACATCTGGTTTGATGTTTCCTCAAACCAGGCTACCTTTAACTTGGTGGCTACAGTACGAATTTGGGAGTTTTGCTTTAGGTGCTCCTGTTCCAGCTGCTTTACCGGTTATGTTTTGGAAACAGCTCCCGTGGGTGTCAGTCTTACCACAGCAGCATCTTTAATTCACCTTCACTTACAACAAAGCTGGTCACTCACGGATTCTCAGAGGAATGCTCCATGTGCAGGTGGGACTGTCCCTGATTAGAAGTTGTTTTTACATAAATCCCCGTTTTAACTGTAACGTAGATAAATGGTTTGATATTAACCCTGATTAAGATAAATATTCAGTTTAGAGTGCTGACACCATGAAAGATGTAGGAATAGCTGAATTGTAAATATTGTAAATCTTTCAAAAGACTGTCCAGAAATGAATGACATTTTGTAAATCATATAAATCATGGTTTTGGCATTGAAAATTTTCCTCTAATGTTTTCACTTTTTTACAGTAAGTTTTCTTTACAAAATGTCAGCTACACAGAAAGTTTATAATCATGTTCACTTAGCTTTACACTACCCTAACATATGGGAGGCAAAAAATCTTTTTACCACTTTATCAATGTTAGTTTTAGATAATTTGTCAAAAAGTAATAATTTACTCTAAAGTTCAGAGAGGCAATCAGAGGAGGTTTTTTGGTTTATTTTGAATTATATTTCTTTCTGAAAGCTGCTTTCAGTACAGTGCACTGAGAAATGCAAGCAAAAAGTGAAATACAAATTTGGTTGTCTAAATTGATTGGAATAATTCCAATAACTTTTTGGAATAGCTTAAGCAGAAAGAGAATGAAACATGTTCTGTTTGGTTAAACTAAACTTTCAAGATGCATATTTTTCATGACTAAATTATTTACTTTTACTTTAGCACCTTCTAGATAAAGATTTTGGCATACCCTGTAAACTGAGGAATACCACACAGTGTGTGTCTGTATCAGATAGACTGTAACTGAGGACACTCTTTTCCTGACCTAAAATGCTTGAGATGCTCTGCACCCTTGCCCTACCTGACATGGAAATATACTTACTGATTTATGTTCCAGGATTTTTAATATTAGCACATCGAGCTGTCAGGGGGGAGGAGTAAGGTGTGAAATAGCGTGAAGTTACAACTCCGTGTTTTCGAATAGCGTGAAAGGTTTTAAAACCTCTTAAGGGAGCACGTGACAGAATGGTTGGACAGAAGGGGCAGCAGGTGTGGCTCTGAAAAGAAAGGCATTGTTCTGAAACTGGTAGGACTGGGGGGCTGCGGGGCCTCGCCGCCGGAATGCCGGTCACTCTGCAGACACAACATGCCCCAGGATGAGCTTTGTGCAGTCAGGTGACAGACTGATAAGCAGCCTGCTTTTTTGGAACCAAACTCAAAAGTCACTCTCCCAGGGGTGTTTTGCGTTTGAAGATATCTATACATTGTTCCATACATTTGCTGTTTCCAATAACACATGTTGCTCTCTGATAACAAGTTACTGCTTTCAAGAACAGGACGACTCTTTGTTGCCGTAATATCAATGGGAAGGCCCTGGACTGTTACTACTGATGCCTATAAACCCATGTTATTTTGGAAAATAATGTTTTAGGCAAATACAAGTTTCTTTTAGACTCTTTTTGGTTTCAGTTCTGTGTAATATCCAAGTATATTCATTGTGAAGTGGGGATACATAGCAGCACAAGGCAGCTTAGGAGAATAGTCTATTTAGAAAAATCAGGAGAGAAAAAACAGTGTCCTGATTATCATTCAACCTAGAAATATTTAGGCATATTTTATACATAAATAAAAGTAAAATTTAAGTTAAAAATGTATATACCTGTACAGAAAGAGAAAACATTAACCATTTTCCCTAAAAACAACTGACATTCTTTTAAACACAGGCCTTCTAGAATTTGTACTGAAATGTATTTAAGATGGATGACGTACATATGAGATACTTAAGTGATAAAAATAAAATATGCTTTCAGTAGGTGCAAGAATATGTTAGATTTACTTTAAGCTGTAAGACTTTGTTGTCCATGCTGGTGCACTGATGAGAACACAGATGTGTGTGTATGTGTACATACGAGTGCGTGTGAGCTGGTCAATCAGTTTATCCTGAAGACTGCTGTGAGAGGATCCAATATATTTTGCCTTTTTTACACCATGTCTGAGTTATGACTCTACTATAACTTACCATCAGGATTTGAACAAGGTGCCTGACTACTTCTAGGTACCATGATTTGCTATTACACTAATGACAGGAATTACTAAAAATCTTTGCTGCCTTATTGACCATTTAAATTACTTAATATTTCTAAGTGAGCTCCTGCTTTGACGAGGTTTGTCCAGAAAAACATTTCAAAAAGTGGTTCAAAAGAACAGTGTGGAAATTTGCAAGTCAAACTATGATTTATAATATTATTTTTCTAAGTAGCAACCGCAGAAATAATCACGCTTCTGGAGCCAACAGCAGTATTTTGAAATTGTAGGATCTAATGTATGAGGTTATTGCATATGAATGGAGAGATATGTTATTGCAATGATATATTTTATTACTTGCTTCTGTTTTTATTAAGGATAATGAAAACCTTCTGTTTGGCCCTGTGAACAAAAGTAATGTGACCTTTCATGTGACCCACCTGTTGTGCTTTCACAATCGATAATAGTTACCTCATGTTAGGGTGATCTGGAAAATAGCAGTGTGCCAGCACCACAGAAAACAACATTTGTGTTTCTGTACTTTGAATTTGTATTTGCCTCAGAACTGAAATTAAGAAAAATATAGGTTATCTAACAAAATGCTTAAAGGGCAAAATATTATTGTAAGAGCATTGTCTGTGTTACTAGGAGTTATGTTTTCAAAGGCATTCGGTTGCTGGAATATAGCTGTAAATCTGCAGAACTGGCTTAAAATCTGTGATTTATCGTATCAAAGATGGTAGGAAAGTCCAATTAGCTCTTTGAAAATTAGGAGAGTACACAAATTAAAAAAGTCAGTCTATATAGATGCAAGTTTTCCCACTTTTTAATTAAAAAAAATATAATTTTTTTCCCTGTTTCATGTAGTACATAGCCTTTATTTATCCTGAGTGGAAAACCTTAAAAAGCTTAATTATTCTAGGCATTATTTTTTCAATTGTATTTGGGTCTTGATTCTGTATAAAAACATTGTGCTATTTAGGTTAAATATTCTTTTTCTAGGGGTGCCTTATACATGTATCAGACTTGTATTAGGATGACTTCAAGGATATGGGAAAGGATTTGCAGGATCAGGACCCTAATTTCAAAGAGGTTTTCATATGTGGGTTTGAAGTACATGTGCTACTGCTGAATTTGCTCAACAGACCAGAAAGGCTCTTTCCCTTTGGAGCCCTTATGGTTTATCTGGTCAATGGCTTGCAAGCTAAGAAGGATTTACACATTGGATCAATGATCCATGAAATAAGGGGGATTTCCACAATGTCTGTCAGTGACAAGTTACAGTGTGGCCACACAGTATGCGTTTTCAGAATTAATATGTGTGCAGAAATATGGAACTTTATAAATGATTATTATGTAATACTGCCTAATGGTCAGGGAAGTATATAAATAATGTATTATGTGTATTAGAGGGAGCTTTGTCATTCCTCTATTTCTTTTGTTTGGATTGAGAAATGTGTGTGTAAATTCTGCATTCTGTGGCAATAGTCGATGTATCTATAAATGCACCACCAAAAATTAGACACAGTGAACCTCCAGTGAATACAGGGGGTCTCTCAGTACTACCCTTTCCCTCAAGTTGTATCAATAATTTTTTTTTTTGATTTTCTTACCGAGTAGGTGTTCCAGATACTGAATATCAGCAGTTGGTTGAAGTTACAAAACAGGGTCAAATGTCCTTAAATCAAAGTGTCCTCTCAGTGCCACCTTTGTGGTTACGCCACGAGATTGTCAGTTTGAGTGCCTCCTGATGGCAACTGCTAAGTTATGACATGGGGAGAGAGGTATCCTACTAAGTAGGCAGGGCTTGATCAAAAGCCCCTTTGAAGTCAATAGAAAGATTCCTATTGACTTAAACAGGCTTTGGAACAAGACCTTAATTATGAGGGCATGTAATAAGCTTATTGCCTAATTATGTACAATGGTAACTTTAGACCTGTGACCCTTATGTACGTTGGACTTCTTATCTTCCAAAAGCTCCATATTACAAACTAACTCACTAGCAAGTGCAACAAAAGAGGTCCTTTTCCTCAGTTCCTTCCCTTTCCTTGAGGATATAACCTTGAGCTGCAGTCAGCTCTTCTGTTCTGAGTCTGCCAGTGAGCTCATACCTTGTGTTCCACATAATCCTACTGCAAAGAAGAGGAAAGGGACTGCACTGCAGAGCAAACCTCAAATCCTGTCCATAAACCTGTCAAGCTCTTGGGACCAGGAGAAGCAGACTGAGCATGGCCATGCAGAAACCTCGTATGTCTGAATGTGATCTTTGTCAGTGTGACTGTTTCAACTCCACTAGCAAAAACAGTTTGGTTTCAGTAAGACTTCCTTACAGAGTGGGCTAAAGAGTGCGAGTGGTGCAGCCTGCACCTTGGTGCAGCCTGCATTGGCTTTTGTAAGGAGTGTCCACGGAAACATCCTCCAGGGAGGTGAAATGAGCCTGTCTTGGCCTTCTCCATCTTCTTCAGTCCATTTGTTGGCTGCTTGGTGTGTACAAGAAACCTCTAGGAGGTACACTGCTATGGAAAGCAAATGTTGTTAAGGAAGACTGATGATGATTCTTGACAAACACTTGACAACCAGAGTTTTAGTACAGTCCACCTTGAGCAGTATGCACTGAGTCTTCCTCGGAAATAGTGTTAGCAGTAGGACGATAAAGTTATAGATTGAAAAGACAGATTACAGGGTGCTTCACATGGCTGTTTTTAAGTCACCTGGATTTCTTTTGAGATTTCTCTTATAAAAATATTTACTGTTGAGATAATTTAAGTCATGAACTAGTCAGATGTCTTGCACCTGTGTTTCAGTAGTGGTGTAGTTCTGTGACTTCATATTAGAATTTGCCATGACTGCTGGCAGTAGTGTTCTTAATCACACTGTTAAACAAGTGTGAATTTAGAGACAGCCTGGAAGAGAGGAACATATGAAACAATCCTTTCCACAAGTTTTTTATGGGCATCTATTTGGTTATATGCTGTTTGTGAGGTTTGAGGTGAAGGTCATAATAAACGGAGAGTGCCAGATATTCATACTGGACTTTTAACATCTTTCTTTGCTTTTAGCTGCTACTTGTCTTATCAAAATCTAATTTAGATTTTGAGTTGCTTAAATTCTAAGCAATCTGTGGTAGGACTTATGTCTTAGATTATTAACAAACAAGCCGTCTTCCCTCTGCCCTGTGTCTGGTTACTCAAGGTCAAGACACCCAAAAAGGCCTCATTTTTAGATGCTGAATGGGCAGGGTTTTCTGACACTCTAGTATGTAGAGGGTGTCTTTGTAACACTAGTTGGTTTTTTTTGAATGCTGAAAAGACCTGTATGTTTAATTTTTCTTTGACATGCTCAGTACGTTTTGAAGATAATTAAAGAGGAGAGTGCAGATTGGCATTTTTATTTAGGACAGATAAGCAACATTAGTTTTTGTGCTTTGAAAAAGTAATACTGATATTTGGTTAAAAAAAAAACACCAGTGGTTTTCATATACTAGAAATATTTCTGTCAGCCATTCATCTAACACGTGTTGTTCTCTTCCCAGATCTTTTCCCTGTTGTGTCCTTATTGCAGCAATCATCAAAACCATTTGAAGAGTTTAATTTAGACTGAAATGATTCTCCATAGAATAAACAGAATATCTCACCTGTGAAGGATGATTACATTTTCTAAATTTGTTTAAAAAGGAAGGACCTTCATAATTCACAAGTGTTCTACTTGCAGTTTTTATGGTAGAGAAATCTTGCACTCTTTAGGTCTGAAAATAAAGCACTCCTGAATGTGACTGCTATCAGCAATTTAGTCTTTCATTTTATTGACACTGAAAGAATAAGGATCAGTGTTTTGATCTGAGACATCACCTCTTCTGACATTACTAGTCTTTTACTGTGAAAATACTTTTTTTCCTGGTTATTTGAGTACTTATGATGTGCTATGTAAATTAAGGGTGTTTCAGATGTCTTTTACAAGTTAGACACTAAAAGACGGTTGTGGTACAGCTGCAGGTAAGACTAGACAAAACCAGAGATGCCTTGTGTGAAAGTATTAGCTTAGAGTTCTGATGCATCTTCCACATGTGTGGGTCCTTCTTTCTCATCTGCTTTTGCACCCAGGTGAGGAGACTTGACTTGCTGCTTAAGCTTGGTTTGGTGAGTGCTTTGTTCGGGCACCTCACTGGCGCAAATCTCGGCACATGCATTTAAGGATGGAAAGTCACATTCTTCACCTGCACATATTCTGACTCTTCCCAGCAGCAACGCTGGTACAGATTTGCTTTGCAAATAAGAGTAGGCTTGCCAGGAGCTGTGTGAATGAGTTTCCATGACATTCCTGGCAAGAGCAGAATCAGAGGATGTACTGTGGTACGTCTCAACTATCTCTTGCAGCCTATACAGGAGCTGTGTGGCTTTACCAGCTACCAAAGGTGTAGGTCCTCAGCAATGGTCTCTCATCAGGTCTGTGCCCCTACCAACCCTGTTACTCTGCCAGACCATCCCAAACTGTGCAGCATACACAAACAGCTAATCCATTTATGCAGCAGCATCTGGCTAGTCCAGGTTTCCACTAAGAAAAGGGTCTTTCAATAAGATTTTGATCTCTCCGATTTGTTAAGTACCCTTTACTCTCTCCTCCATAATTAAAGAGATGTTTAGACACTGTATTACATATATCTGCATCTGTGGAAAGATATATAGAATATATTTTATATCTTCCTAAATTTGTGAATTTCCATTAATTTTTTAGAGAATGAAAACCTTTGTTAAGGGCTTGAAAGAGGCCAAACATGCTACTATTGCTAGCTCTTAGGCTTCTTATATAACACAGCTGTTTTCTTTAATGTCAGTTATGTGTCTTTTTTCCTTCTCTTTATAAGAGGTTACATTTTTCTCTCTTTAAAACTATGTTAAAATTGCATATGTGAATTCATTTGATAGTGGCTGATTGTTTCTTATACCTAACTTACGAGTTCTAGGAGTACATTTCCAGCAGCTCATGAGCTATGAAATGTCAACATTTTCAGTGCAAAAGCAGCTCTGTGTGCTTTTGTTTTTAGGGTTAGACTTGAGATGCTGTTGAACCAGTTTTCAGTATCATCTTTAGGAAAATCAGGCTCATCTAAAGTCTCACAAAATTACTAACTACTTTAAGAGCAGGTTTACTTTAAGTACTCTTAAAAAGCTGCTGCAGTTTAGTTCAGTTATGTATAATCTGATTTCAGCTTTCTATTCCTTGAAAGACTTGGCCATCTTTTTCTTTTGCATATTCAGGATTCCCCATGTCCTTACTTCTCTGCATTGTCTTCCTCCTTATCACAGGAATAGAGTCCTATTAATCCTGTCATATTTGTTCTGTATTAGAAGCAGTATCCAAAAGTCAAAGGGGAATTCTGAATGCAGTTGTCTGGCCAAAAACGTTTCGATATGACAGGATTTCTATCAATTAAAAGGAGGTTAAAAAAAAAAAGGAACAATACCACCCCTCCCACCCCTTTGTCCCCGCCCCCCCCCCCCCCCGGGCTTCCATATTCCCATAGGATTTTAAAAGTTGAAGAAAGGTAAAAAGTCATGTTCTCATTTTTCTTGAATATCTCTCAATTCAGGAGTATTTTGTGTATATCTCTCTAGCTGTGAACGTAAATATATGTGTATAAACATGTTTTATAATTTGAAGTTATATTGTCTGTTAACTAAAATAATAGCCCCAAAAGCAGTTGGCCTGTCATAGATGATATAGCTCAGCTTTTATATCTGCTGTTCATCAAAAGAACCAATAAAAATTTCATTCCAACTGACAGCCAAGTAGCTAGAAAAATAAACTAAAGACTGCTGATGCCAGAACATGAGCAACACAATAATTTGCTAAGACTAGTATGACTGGCTGTAACGTGATCATATATGGATCAATTGATGATATTTTAGATTAATTTGTCATGTGACTGACTTGCAGTTCTAAATCCAGGGAAAAAACTACACTGAGTTCAGTGAAAAATAGCATATCTAGTTGAATACAGACGTTTTTCAGCCAGACAGTGATAGAAGTGCTCCCTAATAAGTATATGGGAAGTTTAGAAACACATATTAGAATAAGATAAATATATTTTGTTACTAGCAGACTTCAGTTTTTTTTTTGGGGGGGGGAGAGGATGTTTAGAAAAGGGTTGTCTTGTGTAATTTCGTATTATAATTAATTGTTAGACAAGGAGGAACTTAAGATGCATTCAGAATTGAAGAGAATGGAATAATTTTTGACCAGAACTTGAAAAAGATGGTGCCTATGGGTTATACTGTTAAGGATTTATTTTGTTATCCTTTCATTCCTTTTTTTCTCTTTGCTTCTTCCCTGTTCCTTGCCATTAAATGGCAGGATTGTTTTAATTGTTTAAAGGAGAGGGGATTGTGGACACTGCTGGAGTGTCAGCTTCCATACCTAAGCCTTGCTGGCTTACTGAGCTTTTCCAGTTCACTGATGCAAGTGGAAGCATCGAATGGTTCATATACAGCTCTAATTCCAACTTATTTGGCAGTTATTTTTTGAATGGCCTAATTTTACATATAATTAATTTTTAATTCTTAAATCACAACATAAACTGTGTGTATTATATTACTATAAAAGTATGTTAATACATAGGATATGAGTAACTGGAAGTGAAACCTTCTGTTTTTTCCCGGTACACCAGTGTGCAACCACTGTGGCTTCTGTGAGGACTCCTGGTTTGCAGCTGAAGGCAGACTTCATCCTGAAGTGAAAAAAAAAAAGAGATGCAGATTTTTAGGATGTGACAAGAATAACATCACAAGATAGATAACTGTAGCAAGGCATAACAAGAAAACTGTGTTTCTGTGAAAAGCAGACTGTAGTTATTTCTGGTCTGATCCTGGTTTCTGATTCACAGTTGTGAAGGCCAAAACATATAGAAATGCATGTGTTTGTGCATGGGAAGGACTTGGGAGATCTCTTCTGGTCTTGTTCCTCTTTGGGTAGGTAAGAATAGGGCCAGAAGAAATATCTTGCTCTGTTTATACCCACCACCTTCTCACTTGCATTAGAGCGCAATTGTAGAAACAACCATGCACTCGGCTCATGAGAAGCTCATCTGCTTTGCAAAAAAATATCAATTTTTAAAGCTGGCAACTCAGTCTTGACGTGTTCAAGGAATTTAGGTCTACTACTACCTCTTGTCTTGTGCAGAATTTGCATAAAAAATATACCAGAATATATCTCTTTTATAAATGGTAAACTGATAGTTTTATTAGAAAAGGTAAAGCAAGGGACCTACCATATAATTTTTTTCATTATTTTTAAAGTGAGATGGAGATGTTAGGATGTGTCTGTTTTAATGTAGGCATTGTATTTAATTACTTTGTATCAAAGAAAATGAAGCTCCACTGTTTCTGAGAAATAATAAAACTGAAGTAATGCATTAGTGAATCTGCTCCATTGTGTTTGACCTTTTCTAGATGCTGTAAAATTTAAACCAAAATATTAATTCCACTAGCCTGAAAGCAACCAACATCTTTCCCTGTCAAAGCTTTTCTGATGTTGTAGCAGTTGCTCAAGTTTCTAAGGTGTAAGTTGAATGACTTCTTTCTTAATCGTTATGCATTTTGGTTTGATTTTTCCTTTTGGGGTTGATATATTATCATCACATCATAGTTGTCACATGTCACTGATGACAACAGTTGAAAAAACAGAGACACCCCATACTGCTTTTGTAAGGCAGCAATAATCTGATTAGCCTTCTTGAAAGTAAATACTTTTGTCCTTTTCACTTGTTGGTAGAGTCTTAAGAAAGCCATGCTGACGCTCAAAAAATACGAGACTATGACTTGATGACAATTTGCTATTTGTTACAATATAGTTAGCTGTGATAAAATTAAAGGGAAAAAAAACTCTGGGAAATAAATAAACCATATTTGTTTTTTAAATCTCTGATGTTAGGAAATCTGCTCTGAGATCCTGTATAAAAATAAGGATGTAATGTGCAGTTTGTTTTTGCCAACAGGGAGATGTATACTCTTTGGAGTGTCACCCAATGAGAATGACATTTTATGTAGTCAAATGTTTATTTACTTGCTCATATATTACATTTTGTCTGTCTGATGGCTTGTCTAATAAGGATGAACGTGATTGTGATGCCCCAGATTGTCATGTGCCCTCATAGATCTCTTCACCAAATTGACTGTTTCTAATTTCTAATTTTCATTACTTCCACTGCCTTTTACTATTGTGCGGATATATTTTTGTGTGATTACTTATTTTATCCATCTCTTCTTTGCATTTACTATAATAATTTCATTAGACTTGTTTCATCAGAATGTTGTTTAGTTGAGGGACTAACTTTGCAATGTTACTTATAATAATAACTTCTTTAATTTCCATCCAAATTTCCTATATATGTTTATTAATTTTTTTGTAAATTTTTGTTCAGTTCTCTGTGTCTAGAATTACTTGATCTGTTATTCTTTTACCTGTCAATTATCAATCAGTTATCTTTTATTAATTATTTCTATTTTTTTTGTCAGTCCAATTTATAGGTATGAAAATTTTGATGGGTGCAAATCTATATTCTGGTACGATCATTTGATTCGAAAACCTGTGTTTTCTGGTTTATATATTTTTGTGGTTTCCATGTCATATGAAGTGCAGAAGCTTATTTTTTGCTGTGGAACTTGTAGTTGTCATTTGAGATGTATTTCTGTGCCGAACTATTATAAAAAATATTTGCTTGTTGTTTTTTGATATATTTTCACTAACTGGGGAGCAGCTGACCCATTTTGACACCAATCAGGTTAATAATATGTATATTCAAAAAGTAGAAGCCTTTGAGAGAAGCATTTATTTCAACCTAGGATAATATATAAATTCCTTAGAGTATATGTTCCAACAGGTTTGCATCATTTTGTGTCCTTGCATATGGGATGCTTGAAGGTGAGGGACATTAAATGTAGATCTATCCTCAGAATTCCTAAAAGTATCTAGATTTAAGAATCACTTCAAATGAGCTCTCCAATTTTTTTTCATGCTATGCATACTGTCCTGAAAAAGTTGAGAATAACATCATTACTGCATCAAAATTTTCACCATTAATGCATCAAATTTTTCTGTCAGAAATGACTAAAATAAGTGAATTAAAGGCAATCCGCAAAAGACTTATTAAGGCTCTTGGAAGTATGTCCAATGTTCTCATCTTTTTATATAGATCTTGGAAACTAGCAGCCAAAAGGAAGTCTAGTATTATTCAAGAGTAGTCCATATTCCTGTTTTCTCCCACCATTTTTCATACTCTTTTACATTTAGAGCTGTGCTCTAAATTACAGTATATACAGGCACTGGTGGAAGAGTCTCAGGGTATTACTGTGAGATGCCTTTGGTTCCTTTTACATCTAATAACTAGATTTCTGCTGGAGCATTAGTTTGATTTCAGAGCCAGGCTTCTTCAAAGAACCTGGTTTTCAAACTAGAGGCAGTTCACTTTACTCCTTATCTGCTGGATAATGCTTTGAATAATCAAAGTATAGAGGTAACACAGAGTAACGAATTTGGTAAGAGATATCTTGTATGTGAAGGTGAGGACATCAGCTGAAGGTGAAGGCATTCCTTCTTTCTATCTTGATAGAACTTCCTGGGCTAGAAGTCAGATTCTGGTGTGTTGAAATTTCCTTTTGAGGCCGTGCTTTGGCAAGATGCTGCCTTGTTGCTTATAAAATGACTGAAGTGTCTACCAAATGCCAGTGCCAAGTCAAAATATGTTCTGTATTTTGGTAATTGTGCAGAAAGAACACCAGATGGTTCTGATGATGAAGCGCTTTGGGTGGGATCATCAAGTTTTAATGGATGGCAAACTCCAAAGCTTAATTATCAACCTCTCTAGCAGCATACTTTTTATTGGAGTGGACAAGTTATTTTCAGACACAGAAAAGAAATAACTGTACATTTCTTTGCATGTAGCTGAATAAAACCCACTTAGCTTCTCTGTAGGAGAAACTCAGAATACTTGGGCCTAATAGAGAGGGTGCCAAGTTATGTTTCCAAAGTGGAAAAACTGTATTATGAATAATACTCTTTTTGTTCAACTAGCTTGATATTTTCCCAGCATGCTTAGTTTTCACAGTGTGCTGTTAATGCGTAATTCTCCTACAATATGAATATATCCTACATTTTGGGTTCAGGTGTATAGTAGTGTTATTTATTTTCCACATCTAGTCTGCAATGGCTCAAGAGTGGTCTGTTCTTTTAGAAAATTTTCCTATTGGAGGAATTTGGACAGGCCACATTTAGAGTAAAGAAACTAAAAAATTGAATAGATCACTCAGAACACTTTTTAACTCCTGCAGTTGCTTGATTTCATAAAGTAAGTCAATTCAAGTTTGAAGTGTTGATTGATTTGTTTCTGAAATGTTAAAATTTGACTTTTAATTTTAATACCTTCCAGTCAAGCCTAGCAACAGTATAGCAATAATTTGTGTGCTGTAATCACAGACGACTTTGTATGTATTTGAATGAAGTGTTCTATTTGAATGAAGTGTTCTGCCTATGATTTTTTTTTTTTGCATTTGTATATGTTTGCTAAATCCTAGTGATGTTAGAGAATCTAGTGATGGTAATATTCACTTCCAGTTTTTACACAAGAGTACTATTACTCTTGTCTGAAACTCTAGTTGTTATTGTCATTGAAATAATTGAAGGTTTCACCACTGACTGTAGTGTGATTACAGGGTCAGCTTGTTGAAATATATCTTGGATGAGGCATAGTTGAGATAATGAGGCCAAATATAGCCATCACTTATATCATGGAAGTACTTTGGCTTCTGCAGGATTGGACTGATGCAACTGTGAAATGCTGTGAAATTCAAGTTTTCTAAAATGCAAGAATCCTGCTACTTATATTGCCATATAACAGGGAATAAAACAAGAAGGACCTAACTGGTTTTGTTTTCAGACCCTCTTATTGTGTCTGCAGGAGTCAGGTTTTAAAAATTGTTGGGACTTGCTGTAGAGCACAGCTGCTTCTCCAGGTAGGGAGAGATATCAGGAAGAGTATCATATATGATTGATGGGAGACTCTCTTGTTGGCATTGAGCCACTTTGCAAATTTTTTATATAATTATCTCTTAATTTTTGTACATGCACTTAAGCAACTTGTGATTAGTTTGTCTGAGAATCAGTGTCAGTATGCTTACACGGAGGATTCATCTGATTTCTGAGAGTAATGTAATTTTTTTACACTTACAACATTTAAAATGTTTTAGTAGTATTTTTTCTGAATTTTACAAAGCTCTACATGGCTTAGTCTGGGATTCTGCTGTCTCTGATCTTGTTGAGTAGAATCTTATTCCCTGATTCTCAAGGAGAGGACTTGCTATTAAGGTGTTGCTTTAATTGCACAAATGAGCCCAGTATAGGATGTCAGTATTAGAAATATGTGTTCCTAGATCCTCAAATCATGTCTTGAAAGTTCCACAAACTTTATGTTAGCACTCTGTACAGAGGAAAATGTCATCCAATTCTAGTATTTTTAAATATTTATTTCCTTGTAAGGTACTTTAAAATTTCATCTGAAACTGTTACATGGATGCACAATATATTCTTGTGGTGATTAATAATAGTAGTGTCTGACTTTGCAGTGAATTACCAGGTATTGACAATTCAGCCAAGTTCTGAAAATTTCTAAGAGGCTCATTATCTCAACGGAGTGACAAAATAAAGAGCAAAATCCTAGATCCATTGAAATCTTCCTTGTTCTGTGATGAAACAAGTACTACGGGGTTTGAACCATGTGTCCCCAAAATAGCCACGCCTTCCTGTGAATTCAGGGAAGTCTCTAGGGCTTGATACATTTCTTTGAGGGACCAGATTTATTCACAATGAATAGCGTGTCTGCTGATATTTTCAAAACTGTATACTTTTAAGTGTACAATTTATGCAGCGCTGAGAACAATGGGATCTTCAACACAGCCACAACCTGCAGTACCACTCTAAAACCCTTAGTTGGAAAGAAAGTGGATTAAATTATTTGGAAGCAAGGAGCAGTTAGCAATAAAATAACTGAAAGTATAAAGGTTATCATTAGAACTATAAATACCATTTTACGGTTTCTTAAATGAAAGAGAAATATTAGAATTAAAAGTCAGAGATACCTTCTATGGACATGATCTTGGTTCTTGAGAGTAGCACTGGCTAAGATTTTTAACATTTTCTCTTTTATTGATTTCCCAGAAAGTTTTCTTATAAGTTTATTTATACATAAGTAGTTAACTTTTCACTGCATTCCAAGGGGTTCATATGCAGAAAAAGAGGGCAGGGTCACCTGGAAAAAGAGACATTTCTAGCTCAAAGAAGCAAAGTATGTCGACTTAAAGTAAAATAGAGGAATTGGAAAATGTTACAATAAAAAATAAATAATAAAAAAGAAATCAACCTACATACTTTATAGTTGTCAGGGAGTAGTTATAACTTGTACTCTAATGATTTCAGATGGATATTGATGTAATATTCGCTCTGGTGTTCGTTAAAAAGAAAACGGGATAAAACACCACCCTAAAATTCCACAGCAATAACTGCTTCATTTAGCACAAGACAGAAACACATTTGAAGCACTTCCCAAAGAACTTTCTTTTAAAAGACATTTAAGTTATTCTCTGTATATTTTCTTTTCTCCTTCATTTTGTTTAGTTAAACCAGTGATAAGATCTTGTAATGAGACATGTCAGGAAGATGAGTTAATTTGGTGAAACTTTAAAGTCTGCTATCCAGATTAATGCCAAATTTTTAGTGTGTTAATTTTTTTTAGTTTCTTTTTTGTTTTTGTAAATTAAGATCAGTATTCCATTTACACTTTTGAAATATCCTATGCAAAGGACCTAGTAACCACCCCTCGAGCCATCAGCTTTTCCTTGCTGCCATTTCAGTATCTTGCTGAGGGCAGGTGCAGATAGCCTGGAGCTCATAGATGTTGAGCAATGCTAGTAAATGCCTGGAGATATAGTTTTATATGACTGTCTAAAGGGGCTAAGAATCATTTTCAGCACATGAAAAACTGAACCCTTGCCCCAACATTGCCTTTAAATTTGTAGCTTGGGACAGTCTGTCCTAAAGTGCAGGATAACTCTGACTTTGAGTTTGATAATATGTGATTCCTATGCAGAGACAAAAGCCAGGCTATGAACATAAGACTGGTCTTTATGGACTGATAGAAAGTAGTGCTTTAGCATTTTAACCTGCCTGACTTTAGTACCTAGGACTGGGCTCAACAAAAATTGGAGTAGGGGTCGTCTTATCATTTATTTGATGGGCAGTATTGCCTGCAAGGATTTCTATCTGTGGTGAACATATTTCAGTTCTCATTTCAAAATATCTCACAGAGGTGAATGTTGCAGAAAAATCAGGAAATCAGCACCTCTAGATGATAGGTAACAAGTATTGTTCAAAATCTGAAATCAAATTTTGACAGAGATGTAATAGGTGAAAAATCAGAAGAAACTAAGGCTACCCCTGGGTAAGTCTCCCAAGATTGAAGTCTTACCAAATTGATAGCTTTACCATTGAAGGCAAATTTCTGTTTCAAGGTGTACTCTTTCATTAATTAAACACAATTTTTTTCTTGCTTTTTTAACTAATGAAGTAGTCATGCTTTAGGAGAGACTGAAAGGAGGCCAAAAGGTTTTTATTTTGAGGGCTTGGTGAGTTAATGTGGTTTTTTTGTGTGATTTATTTGTCCAGCAAGTGAGAGTTAATTATCTTCAGGACTGATAATCACACATAAAATGGTCCTTTGGGAAGAATACAAGGCAATATCCTTGCTGGTGGCACTCTGTACCACATATTGGGAACTGTTTTCTTACAGAGGATACATATGAGAGATGGGATCCTAATTGACTGAACAGATCCTTGAAGAAAGAAGTTTTATTTACTTATCATTTTTCTAAAGTGGAATGCAAATGAGAGCACCTGGACCTCCTTTTCCCTTGTCTTAGAGTCAGGATAAATGGATTTCAAAAACGGGAGTTGAGAGGCAAAGTTAGTATATGACTAACTGAAAAAAAGGACTTGAGCTATAATTATTATATTTCAGGGTTTCAGGGAAAGAAAACTCCAAGTTATGTAGTAAGGAGGTTTTGTCCCTCAGGGAATCCAGGGAAGTAGACCTGAAGGCAAACATTCTTAAGGCCTTCTAATTGATTTTTATGTCCTACTTAACTAGCTTTGAAAATCTGAGCTTCAGTTATTTGGAACTCTCCAATACAGAACCTCAATATTTTGTCTGGATTAACACTAATTTCAGTGGGAACAAATGGCACACTTATATTATATTGTAATATTACAAAATAGGTTTGTCAGAAAAAAATGTGAGTTTGTATGCAGCTGACTTAACTCCTGACTATTCGGCTCACAAACCTGCTTTCATTAAATCTGAATGTAATTTTTCTTTTTCTCTTCCTTTTTCCTTTTTCTTTTTTCCTTTTTCTTTTTTCCCCCCTTTTCCTATTCTTTCTCATTTTCCTCCTTTTTTTTTAAAATTTAATTGAAACAACCAATCTCTATTATTTTTTTGTTGTTTAAGTGCACCACAGTTGTGACAGGTTGAATCTCCAATTGTCAGGGAACTTTCAAATCCAGGTGCTATATGGTATAGTTATGTTGGGATTGTAAATATGGTGATGTGTTTCCATGCACTAGTATTATTTTTACTATCTCTAAAATATCAGCTAGACATTTCAGCTATCTTACCATTTGTAACTCTTGAAAATAATGGTAAAATGGTAAAACTGGGCTTTCAGAAGTAACATTTCCCCCTGCCCCCCCATATATATATTTATATCTTTGCTCATAGGCTTTAGTTTCCTGTTACTATTCCAAGCCTTGCCTGTGCATATGTAGGTGTTACACTATAAAAAAATCGTATCAAGGAGTCTGCATCTGGTGAATGTAGCACAAGTACAATTTAGTAGGTGTTCAAGTCAAAGTGCAGTGAAAGAACTTGATGAAGATGCATCCTAAACTCTTTCTGTGGCCTGTGTGCAACAGCTTCAAACTTTGAGTAGTGATGTACAGTGACTCAAAGCCTCCTGTGTTTTACATAACTCTTGATGCTTTGTCTAGCAAGGAAAATACAGTCTTGGAATTTGTTTTTGTTTCTCTTTCCAAAAAGAGCTTCCTTCCAAGAAGAGGTCAGCAATTATAGATAAAATATAAAAATATATATAGATATTAGGTATAAAAACCTGAGGATAAAATGAATATGTACCTGTAAATATAGACAGTTGATTTGAATCACAAATTAATGCAATTCCATTCTGTTGTATAACTGAATTTCATTTTAGTCCAATCCAGAGCTCATGAAGCTCATTAAAGAGACTTAACTGCATGGTAAATTACAGTTTGAATAAAATTTTATACTTTTTATACTGTTCTTTTCCATCATATGACTGAGCTGAAAGAACATACCCTCTTTTAAACACAGTAAGACAATTCTTCAGGAAAATTCCTTTAAACATCAGCCTGAACATGAAAGAACAGGGAACCTCACATCTTATATATTCAAATTATAAAGGGAACCAAAAACTACTGACAGTATTTTTAATTTTAGTACAATTTGTCAAGAAAAAAAATATATCAAAGTGGTAGACTAACAGCTCCTGGTATGTGTATTGTTACATAAAGATAATATTATATAATGAACAAAAATATTGTTATTATTTTGTGTTAAAGTTGTATCCAGAGAAATCTTGTGAGACTGTATTACAGTCCTGCCAGGACACCCTGTTACAGCTGCAAGTCCCTTTGCAGTCATAAAAAGAGACTGAAAAGCTATCATTACAAGTGGTGAGAGTACAGTTGAGGCACAGAGAGAGAGAAGAAAAAAAAATTGATTAAATATCATAATGCATGTCAATGCCAATGCATGGCATATCGGTCTTTGTGTGGCTGATTTCCATGGCTGTGTGACAAAAATAAGTCTCTGAAGGGTGACCCTGGGTGTCACTTCCAAGCCACCCACTTCTGCTGTTCCAGGTGTAGAGTGTAACTTCCAAAGTGCAGCTGTAAAACTCTCTCTGTGCCCGATACATCCTTCTAACAGCACGACGTACTGGGAGGGTTTTTGGTGTTTGGAACACCAGTCATGCTTCTTGGCGCTTGTAACGCTGTAACTTTTTCTTCTGGGCTTAATTTTTCTTGTAGTGCCTTCAGTGCATGGATCCATATATATAAATGCTACAGAAAGGTGTCCCCTTTGAAAGCTTTCTCTGTTTTCTTTAATTCAATCATATCGATTAGGGATGACCCAGCCTGTGGCCGTTAAAGTGGCGTTTGGCTCAAAATAAGTTCAGAAGGGTTTTTTCTGTCATAGCACATCATGTGAGTGGCAGTGGGCTGGCGCAGAAACCCCTGGGAAATTTGAATCCCTTGATGTGGGAGCAGGGAGCCAACAGCGTTTACCACCTTATCCCAGGCAAGTGAGGAGGCTTTTGCTGTCTCCAACCGATGAGTTATAACTGGAGTCCCTCCTCTCCCTTCAGCCTTCCAAGCAGCGTGGTGGTGTATGTCTTGTGGTTCTTATCTGCTTGAAAGTATGCATACAGAGCTTATCAGATCTGGAATGCTAACACTCTGCCTTTTACATGAAAGAATAAATACATATTTAGGTATTTCTTTCATCTACACGGTGAATTAGATGTTTTTGGTGTTTTCAAGTGTAATTTTAGTGGCAGGTGTAATAATACATTTAAATTAGTTGTTGGACATATGCAATACTTTATTTCATCAAAATCCTTTTTAGTCTCGAGCTGATGCTATGCTATGAAGTGATACTACATCCATTTTGTGTTCTGTGCTCACGTCCTGTAATGATTGGATGCTTCATAGATCTGCAGGCAGGCAGCAGAGGAACCTTCATAAGTTGCCTGTTGAAGACATATTGCAATTATTTGTTACAGAAGAGATCATAAGGAGCTCTTATAGTTACATAACGTAATGCTGCCAGGTGGAGTGCCACTACTGAATGATACCCACTTGGGAAAGACAGGGAACCACTGTCTGCGGAGTTTGGCAAAAGTGGTGATGCTTATAGGGTTCCTTTTTTTAAGAGGTAGTTTACAGAAACATCATCATTGTATGTGTATGTCAACATGCTTTTTGTAGGCAGATGTGAGGTTGCTCTGAACTGGAAGTCATGTAGTTTACGTAAGTGCTAACCATAGCTAAACTGGATTAGAGTGGGTTTGTGGCCAGTCATCTCCGAGTGTGGGCAGAGTGAGCTCATATCTCCCTGCAAAACTCTGTGGAGATGTATCCTATTTTAGGTATTTTTTTGAGCCTCGTTTCTGTAATAACGACATCACATCTTCTGGGGTGTGGAATTGTAAAGCATCACTGCTACAGAAGAAAGAAATAGTAGCTCCTTTTTGGGAATAAAGCACTAAGAAGCACAAAGGAACTTTTGCTGAAAGTTGAGCAGAAAATCCATAACAAAGGAAGTGACTGGGAGCTTTGGGGACCATTTTTTACACTGTATGCACTGTGGTGTCGTTCTTACCTCGCTGTGATGCAAACATGTTTTAAAATGACCACTCGTGTAACAGGTGGTTTGCTCTGATTCCTCCCTTGGTAGATCATTCAACTGCAATCTCTGTTAGTGAGTACAAAAATCCAAATGAAGATCATTGCAGAAAGACTATTCTGCAATTCAATTTCATTTTCAAAATGAAAAGCAGAAGAGAAACAACATGGTGGTTGTTTTGGTTTGGTTGGTTTTTTGGTTGTTTATTTGTTGTTTTTGTTGGGTTTTGTTAATGCACAGAACCAAAGAGAGTAAAGATTTTAAGAAACAAGCCAGTAAAGGCAGTAAAATACAATCCTTGGGCCATTGAACAGAAGTGACAGAAAGGGAAGATACTAGGAATTTCCTCATCTGTTTTGTAGGAAGTCTTATCTATAGCAGTTAATTACTGTGTTTACTTTCCTGTTTCAAAATGATCATGTATGAAGAGTTTTCCAGGTGTAAGTAAAACATTTTTCATTGCACCATCTTGAAACTGTGTTCTTTACCTGAATTAAGCAAGATATTTAGAAATCCAGTTCAAAGGTTCTCATCATAATCAGACTGATGCCTCCTTAACTTTTATGATTGTGGCTAGGGGCTTACAGGTCATTAATATTGCTTTAATTGTGAAATTTGGCACATTTCAGGGTATGAAATTGCTATATGATTCAGGCCCTAAATAAATAGCTTCATTTCTGTATTATTCCTTTTTCTTATTTCACATCATGCTATAATTCTGAAAATAGCTTTTTAACAGTTTTTGTATGATACATATTTTAGTTCCAGCAGCCCACAATGATAGGCCACATTCTCAAATGATATAACATGATGCCATGCTTTTTACTAAATAACTACTTCCATTTTTTACTTGCGGGCTTCCTTCGTGCTCACTGGTGACTGTGCAGAGAAAATACAGACTACCTGTAAAGGCTCTGTCTTAGAAGAATCAGAATATTTTAATTAAAGATTTTTTAAAACGAGTAAATTTTTTCCTGCTTTTCAAAAGTGGTGAATTTTTTTGTTCTGAAAACTAGGACCTTTTGGAATTATTAAGAGCTGACTGGGTGAAAAGAGGACAATTTGATAACTGACATTTGGCTATTTATGGAATTTTCTTTGGTTCATAACACATAATGTAAACAAGATCCTACTGTCATGTAGTGATGTCCATAATTTGTTTTATGTCCAGTGTTCCCTTGGTGTCAATATGGGCTTGCAAGACAAGCAAAAGCTTAGCTTTTTGAAAATTGAGTTATTTTGAAAGAATCTGTTAAATTGTTGGATGATTGTACATTATTCTTAGGCAGGTCAACGAGAAATGTTTATCTTTATTAACTTCTCTGTTAAATCAGGCCTGTGACTTTCATGTATTTGCAAAAATGCCCTTGGTCTTATTTCATATTAGCTGATGTTAGGACACCTTTTCTGTTTGGAAACAAACCAACCCCAAACAAACAAACAGTCAAACCTATGAAAGCTGCTATGATGACTGCTTTTGAGCAAACCTTTTCATTTGAAATGTAACCTTTTTATGTTTTTCTAAAATGGAATTTTTTAGGCAAACAAGGTGATAATGAACCTTTGCTGTTTTCATTGAAAGTGGGTTGCCTGAACCCTTAGGTCCTTCTTTAAATCCCTATCCTAATATTTTCTTGCTTCCATGGTGTTGGCAGTTTTTGTTGTTTGGGTATTTCATTGTGCTTTCTGAGGATTGATGAGGTCCATCCTATATTACCTCTGTTTTTGACTCAGTTCCCCTCCTTGCAGCCATGCTTTAGCTTGTAGGTTGAAATGTTATTTAGTACCAGAGCACTGGAGTCACTGGTACACTGGTTTTGGTACATTGGTACATTGTTTTTTTGTCTGCCATTAAATATGTTGGCATTTTCACAGAATGAAACAAAAAGTCAGCTACAGAACAGGAAAAATAAAACATAACCTTTTTTTCTTTTTTGGTTGCTTCATAATAGGCATAGATTTAAGTATGAAATATCTTTTAGCAAAGGTATCTGAAATCAAAGCATAAGTTGCTCTTACAGCTTTATTTTTCCACTTTCATAGTGGACTGTAAGAGCAAGTCTTTGATAAGGATGGCAGCAACTTTGCAAACATGCAGAAATTGCAGGTATTCAGAATGTTTTGAGAACATCTCAACTGCAAAATATCTGAGTGAAGTTTCCGTTGGGACTTGTACCAATTAAATCATTGGAATACTTTAAAGACAACTTTGTTCTTGCATATGTTTATGCAATGATTATTCATCTGTGTAGTCACCTGAGTTCAACTCAAGACAACTAAAGTGAAAACGTAAATAGTTTAAGCTGATAGAATAAGGGTTAGGTTTTTCTTCCCAAAATCAATGGGAACTGGCCTCATAGACACTTTTAAACCATGACAAAAGTCTTTTCTTGATAAAAGAGGTATAAAAGTCTACATGGAGCAACTATTGACCTGTACAATATTAGTCCTTGATCTATTTTATTTAGGTAATAAATCTATATTTAATTATACTATTTTTATAGGATACACCAGATAGAAATGTTATAATAAAATTTTGGTGTTAATATTTGATGGACAGAAAGTTTTCTACGTAGATAAGAAAATAGGATTTTTTTTTTTAGTTCAAGAAAAATCACTTGGAGAATTAAAAAAAAAAGTGATGGAGGCTATAGAATGTAGGACTACAGGTGTAAAAGAGGAAAAATAGTTAGCAACTACTTCATCTGATTAAATCACATGGTTTATTTTTGTGTGTTTGTGTGTTAGTTATATTGTCTATCTTTTGAGCAGGTAACTGTACAAGGTAAAAACAAGTCAAGACGGTAAGAAATAGGTATCATTTTCTTCCATATAAACCCCAGGTACCTCATACTTGAAATTTTCACTGTGAATAACTATTTCTGGCTGATTAGACTGTTTTTCAGCATTTTACTTGTACTCTGGTTGTGTTGGTAGACTATTGGCTATTACTGAACACTTACTTGATTGCACTATTTTATTAAATTTACTAAGGGAAAGTGGTTGAAGGAAAACTGCAGTTGATTCACAGTTCTGAGGTGTTATCTGAGCAACAAGCCTTCATTCTCTCAGGATCACTGGGTATGGTCAGCCTTGTTCTGCCTTCTCCCTCACTTGCACTGTCACTGTGAGAATCAAAGCTTCGCATATATATTATTCTGTAGGATTTTTTACCAAACTGAACTTTTTTCCTGATAGATTACCGGAGTGCTAAAACTAAGTTTAAAATTTTGTGTAGTTAGCCTTTCCCCCTAATTGCTTGCCCAGAATAAAGGTTTGGTGCTTTGTTCCTAAATTCTCTACATGAGGTGGTGTGCATTAAAGTGTATTTATACCCTTTCAGATTAATTAAACTGTGACCTTATGAACCACTGTCCTTGTTTAATTGGTGGCTCCAAAGCACATTAATGGCATAAATCAGTTGATAATGAGATTCAGACTTGCTTTTAAAATATATAATAACACTGCATTGATATAGCAAATGAGATTTGTTGACTCTCTGTTGGTATTACAGGAGAGAAGACACAATTAAATGTGTACTTTCAGGATGGGGGAGGGCTTGGCTGGAATGAATAATATGCACTTCAGGGTGGGTGTATGAAATAAGGAGGATATTCTGCATCAAGATAAGTTTGGTATTCTCTCCTTGTCTCTAGGCACTGTGCAGTACTGGCTGGTGCACTTTAGGATACAGAAATGTTGTGGGAAGGTGTTTCTTAAAGATTACTGGGGGCTAACAAAAATGATGATTTCATCTTAAATATAGTTACATGTTTTTAAACTGAGCTTACACCCACTGTTTTATGAACTGCAAATTAATCAGATAGCTCCCAGAGAACAAAAAGGTTTTGACCTAAACTAGTTGCCCAGGCTCCATTACTATTTTCAGTTTAATGTTACCCATATCCATCCTCACATTTTGGAAAGAAAACAAGGGCTGTGCAACAAAGTTTCTTTGTTTTCCTAAGAACTAAAAATGTGCTGTATGTAGACCAAACAATAAAAATAAACTACTGAACTACCTTCTAATGCATGGGGGTTCTGGAGAGAGGAAACCATGGATATTTAGAGGCATAAAGTGAGTCATTGTGCTAGTTAAAGAATTTTATAAGGCAAGCTCTGTGGGTTTGAGTTGCATCTGTTACCTTTCCAACTAGAACTGAGGGGTATGCAGGAAAAAGAATGTTGGATTTAATCATGCCTTATAGTGACTGCATTGTACTTATGCTAAGCTTCTAACCAGGATCTAGACCATAGGAGAACAAAATTGTTAGTCTTTCTTTTTGTATAAATTTTGCCTTAGATGGGTTCCAGTTAAATGTGTCTAAACAATAATTTTACACCAGGCACGCTGCAAAATGCTGTTAATAAAATATTTACAAAAAAAAAGTAACAAATGTTCTGTAACACTTGGTAACAACAACAAAAAAACACCAACAAAAACCACCAAGCAAAACCCCCAATAAACAAAAAAACCTCCCTCACAGCTATTTTCCTTATTAAAAGATAACCATGCTTGCGTTTATGACAGTTCTTAGAAGCTGTAATGGACTGGGTTGCTATGGTGTGAGATGCAGAACAATGAAATAATTGTTTCTTTTGGTATTGGCTTCCTGGAAACAAATTCTGTGTAAATTACTTGGCTGAAAGCGTGACAACAGTCTTGTGTTCTGTTTTATTCTGTTCATGGTGAAAAATCATAACTATTTTATAATAACAAAAAAGTAACATCAGTTCAGGGCTCTCTTTTGTTTCAACCTTTTTTTCCCTTTTATATTTTCAGATCAGTTTCATGAATTCAAAAGCAACTTACCAGTGATTTCTGGGAGCTGGGGCTGATTTTCTTGTGTATTTGTAAGTATTTATTAATTTCCCTGTTATGTGTGTCTTTCTTTTGACATGGGGAATGGAAGCTATTTTAAAATGTCACTGTCATCTCACAGTTTTAATGTGTTCTTTTAGTAAGAATTTTACCTAGCTACTTATAAACTTAGGTTTTTTGCTTCCAACTTACACTTCACTTATTCAGAAGGGCTACAAATGCTGAATTAACTGTGACTATTCCCATTATTTCAAGCTTTACTTTGGTTTTCATTGTAATAAAAATAATGAGAGAACAGTGTTCCTTACAGTTACACATCAGTTGTGGCACTTGCTAATGACACCAGTGCATGATGCTGCTGTAATGAAAATCATTTATAGAAAAGAACTGAGGCTGTGATTCAAGACTGACAGGACTTTTAGAGGACAGGCTGCATGGGTTTATTGAGGAAGAACTAGTATGACCAGTATTTCCAGAACTAGAAATATATTTTCATATGCCTTGGTGAAAGCTGACTTTTTTGGTTGCAGAAAAACAGCTGAGACTGTGGTCATTTAGGCCATAGCTCAAGAACAGGTTTCAGAGTATGCCCAGGTTAAAATACAGCAAATGGGACTACACCTAAATGCTTTGAGATAGGGAAAGCTAGAGGAGAGGATCTGGGAGGAAGATAGTTATTTATGCAACAAATAGAAAGCTTTCAGAATTGCTGTTTTGGATAGTCCTCAGCCTTAGTCAAGTATAATAAGGAAAATCTAATGGGACTTAGACTTGGCATGATATAAATTACTGCAATACCTCTTGTATGATGTAGTATAAATGAAACCAATCTATGCAGCTTGTTCTCTTAAGTCACAAATATAGTTTATGAATAAATATTTATTCAATCATTTGTGGAAAAAGATATTCACAAAACCACATTCATGAGAGAAAAAATATGGCTTGTCTCCTCTCAATATGGAAATGTGTTCAATTTGTACTAACCCATCCTCTTTACAAATGTTCATTTTCACATACAGTTTTGCTATTATATTTGCACTTTGCTTCATTTACAGGTCAGCATTTTTTTAATGAGCATTGTCAGTCATATATAAAGAAAATATTATCAAATAAAAGAAACAATTTAAAAACAAGTATCACCATTGAAAAATAGTTCTGAGATGGCAGTTGTAAGTCCTTCTGGTTTTGCTACTGCATTTTTTTTTCAAGCAATCAGTTTCTTTGCTTCATTTTTCTCTTCTGTAAATGGAAATAGTAATATATCAGTCTATACAAACAGTACCTCTTTATACCTCAATGTGCAGTACACTTTCCAAGCAAAGCAGTGGAATAAATTCAATGGTAGTTTCATGTTGAACCTTTTGCGTACCAGGCTAATTGGGTGAGAAGTTGTAAGTAATGTTTAGTTCATGTTCATGTAGTATTATGAACATAAAAAGGGCTTTAGTAATTATATTGTGGACTGCTGGTCTGAGTCCTGCTCTCCTTGGCCGACATCAGCAAAAAGCTGTGGTAAACAAAAGTGACATAAGAAAGCACTTTGAAAACAATGTTTGTGTTTAGTTCAATCAAGTAAGTACTTAAACTTTCATGAGATGTATGGACTGTTGTTATCACAAAACTGCATGCTGGCTTTTGCAGAAAAGTTGTTAGTGCATTGAGACTCCTAACAGTATTATGGCCATAGAGCTGGAACATGGTTCAGCAGCCTGAGCAATGCAGCTGAGTAAATGGCTGTATGAAATGATTGTACAAAATGAACCTCAGTCTTGGCTGTGATAGCTGTCTTCTGCAACTCAGACTTCAAGTACATTGACATGAATATCTGGAGAAGCTAACACTGTGCTGACTGTTCTTCTCTGCTTAGAGGACTTATTTTAGTGTTTAGCACTGTGTATGTAGAAACATATGCAAACCTTGAGTTCGCATAAACTGAAAATAAAATAAAATATAGGATGTGCAACTGATGGATTCAGCCCTGTGCTTCCTCACATACTGAACACAGGACTGAAGTATGTCTTCTACGGTAATACAGGTTTAGATCTTCTTAAATCATCCCTGTTTTACCTCTCCAAGCTAAAAAGATATTCTGTAGGTAGATACGTGAGTTAGACAGATAGAGACTCTTACAATTCAGTAACAGGAATATGTACAGTGTCATAAATTAGACTAATAAAATAGACTAATAAGACAGGTTGTGACCTCAGGTATCTTTCAATTTAAAGTCTTGATTTCTACAAATACTTATGCCTGTGAGGTGACCATGGAAGCTGATTGGAATCGGGATAAGGACCTGAGGCTGAACAAGTAGGCCCTAAGCAAAGGAGAAGATGGAAGCTTTGGGGCTTGGTGTGGAAGAAAAAAAGTTTTAAGAAGATTCAGTTCTAAGCAGCATTTAAAAAATGCTAATGAGAATTGTATACCTTTTTCATGTTATGCTATAATATTTGGGCATGTTTTTATAGTGTGTTTGTTTGATCTATACTCCAAAGGGAAGGAGTGCAGATAAGTGCTAGGAAGATTGATCTTTGTAACTGTGCATATTTTTTATATGGTAATACAGCAAGTCAGCTAAATAATGCTATAGGTCTATACCAAAGCTATTTCAACCAGGGGCTATAATAACTTTTTCCTCAAATTTTTGAAAGTTTTGTCATAAATGCATTCTGCTGTAACATGTAATTACTTGGATCATCCAGTTCAGACAATTTTGGGATTTTTTTGGTCATATTTGGCTAGTTTTGTTCAGGAGAAAACAGGATTGATGATTCATACAAAAGTAACTTTCATGGAAATTGTGACATTTGTGCTATTGTTTTATACCCACAGAGTAATTGTCTTAACTAAAGGTTACCTTTTTTCCTTCAAGAATGTCATCTTAACATGGTTTAATTTATTTAATTGTTCTTCTCAGGTAGGTTTGTTCTGCAGTAGTTATTTAAAAATACAGACAGAGCAAAATAAATGTCCTCTAATAACACAACATTTAAACCCAATTTTGCTTGTACATCAGCAATTAGATATACCTTTTTACTAGCAGTTCAGTTTCTGTGTAAACATTTTATTGTGACTTGACTACAATGTGAAAACACTGACAAAGGGAGGAAAAAAAACCCTGGAATGAAGGGTATTAAAGCACATGAAACTTAAGTGTTTTGAGAGACCAGCTCTACAGTGAAAAACCTGTATTGAAAATATGGTGAGAATAATATAACTGGATTTGGGAATAAAATCAAATTTCTTTAAAAACAAACAGCAGGATTTTTTTTTTCTAAGAAGGTCTGAAAACAAAAATAGAAACACTTAATGGGCACACACACACACATGCACGCACATTATAACACAACAAAACTGACATTGTGGGTAGGGTAAACTTCATGTTTTCAAATACTTATTCCAAGCAGCATATCAATAAGAGTATGCTTTGCTTCAAACCCAATATTTATTACTTTTTCCCCAATCTTATTTTTAAGGCAATTTTTATACTTTGTTTAATTTGGACTGTTTAATTTATACTGTTGAGCATTTGGTCAAATAGATTTGTATTTGTATTTATACTGGCTTATTTAAAAAGAGAAAATTATTTAATTGTGAATATTTATGTCATAAAATCAAAGAAAGCACGGCTTATTTTATAAATGGTGAATATAAAATTGATTTCTACTGTAACACTATCTTGATGTTCTTATGCAATGCTTGTACTTCAGTAGCACACCAATTTTCTAATAAGAAACAAAGTTCCAGTATATAACATGTGGTTATAAATAAATATAAAAGAGGGTACCTGCCTTGAAGAGTTTTCTTGTCTGAGAAAACTTTACTACATACACATACTTTAGATGCTCTTAAAAGAGAGTAAGTTGAGTAGAAACAAAATGGGAGGGGGGAAAGCATTTCTGTGCACTCAGCTGGTGCCCAAGCACATCTGCCAGTGTGGACCTGATAGATGCATAGTTACATCTATTCAGAGCTTTATTGTTGCACGTGAAGAGAGGAAGGTGTGGGAAAAAACGACTGAAGGAGAGAGAAAGGTGCCTGGGCCACTCATCTGCTAAGAACAGGGCAGAACTCTGATCAAAGCTATGAAAAGTTCCATTTGTTTTTCAGTACCTGAAATTCTCCCTCCCCATCCTGTACTCGTAGCTGGGATGTCTGATGGACTCCTTTGTGTGATTTCATCTAAAGCTGTGTGGTTGTGGGAGGTAACCTAGGGACTTCTAGTTCTAATAGAGGGAATGGCTGTTGCAAGATGTTGGCACAGAAACACGTTCCTATCTGAGTTCCCGTTTACCTTCTGTGTGCAGCAGACATTATTTTGGCTGCTTCTCTATTGACCATACAGGCTGTTTCGTGGTAGTAAGTAAATAAATTAATACATACACAGAGTGCTCATATTGTAGAAGCATTGTATTCATTTTAGACAGTTTTTCTAATGATAAACAAATAGTACACTTGAACTATTTCTAGGATTTTGATATTTAATGTAGCACAGAAATTTCCTTCAATTCTCTGTGAAGAATGAAATGTATGGCACAAGAGAAAATAGACAAAATAGACAATTTTCATTCACATAAACCCAAAGGGTTTCACTCTATAAGACTCTTTATCTGTTACTGAAATGGGGACACCACTATGGGCGAGAGCGCTACCCAACCAGCTTCTGACGCATTACACAAAGACAGGGGACACAGATGTGATCTTTGCTAACTTTTTGCTGAAGTTGAAACATTTAGTAAGGCTGCTGCTAGAAATGCTTTTTTTTTTCAAAGAATTTTCATGCTTTCTGTATGAGTGAGGGCCTTCTTGCTTTACTGCTGCTCCATATGTGTGCTGGCTGAGATCCGTGTAATGCACTAGATCCATCTGCTGTCTAAAAACTTCTTTGCAAAAGTACTGAGCAATGAAATGGAAATCCTCATCCAAACGATTTTATACACTGTTGAAGTTGCAAGCAATGCCTGGGAGAGAGGAATAGGAAATATTTGTGTTAAGAAGCCCAGTTAAGAACATGGAAGCAAAGTATTCATACAGGTCCATACCTGGACAGTTTTTCAGCAAGGGATTTGCATTTGCAGAGCCAAACTACTTTTAGAAGAAATGGTCGTTGACCACAAACCCAAAGCTTCAGGTAATTAAATAACTACAATGCAGTATCTTAGGAAGGCTGTAAAGAGAATTTTCTTTAAGCCACACTGTGAGTAGTAAATTATATAGAGTATTTCTCATTTTACGTAAATAACACAAAGAATGTCTTATCCTATAGTATGGATGAACAATACCAGCAGTTGATGTCAGCATTAACTTTTCAAATCGTATTACTTAAACGGGCGAGGGTTATAAAGTGTCCACAGACAGCTTCATTTTCTCTCTGTCATCCTATTGCACATATACCAATGACTGTTTGATTCATTTATTGACATAAAACAGAATTGCTTAGAACTAACCGCTCATTCATCATAATCACAGTTACAAGAGAGTGCAGGGTAAGAGGTTAACTGCTTGCTAGATGTATCAAGATCTTTGGTATATACCAAAGCCTGACTTGATAGAAATCTGATAATGGTCTGTTGAAGGTAAAACATAAGTGTTAATAGCTAAATAAAAAAAATTGATAAAGACTGTGTCGTAAAATGCTCACATTTATAAAGTTAATTAAAAAGCGCTGATCAAAGTGAATCCTCTATTAAAAATGTTACTTTAAGATATTAAAGATGAGATAAAGCATAAAGGTCAGTTTTAAAAATAAGTGCATATTTTTTTAAAATTAATTTTCCATCAATTATTTTTTTTCTTTTTTGGCACTGATTTCATTAATAATTAAAATATAAATAATGTGAAAATGTTCATTTTTTACTTTTAGTAGTTTAAGTTCGTGCACAGTGATGATGAATTGATATTTTTGGATATGTACATTAACAAGATGTTGAACAAAATCAATTTGAAGTTAAGAACAGTAAGCTTCTGTTCTTAATACATGTGTGTGATGGATTCAGTACTGTGCATATAAAATATTAAAAAGCTGCACTTAATTGTGTAAATACCATATTATCTTTATGGGTTTATTAGAGATTACTGTATAATCCTAGCTCTGAAACTTGGTCTCAAAGATGCTTCCTGCAGGATCCAAAAAGCCCCAGGGAGTAATTAATCCAATTCTCCAATGCTAAAACAAAACAGATTACATGAATTTTTGAAGTTTCACCTCTCACTTCTGCCTTTCCCAATGAAGCAGTTTATAAAGTGTAAGTCTTCATTCAAAGTTCTTATTTTCAGGGGCTGTGACACATGGTTGTGCAGAACTAAAGTACTGTAGGGCATCAGAGTGAAGATGGATGAGTAGCTAGAAAACTGTCTGTGTAATTCCTACTTCTTTAGTACATCTTTTCTACTGAAATGATTGAGTAGTAGGATATTTAACACTTCTAAAGAATTGCCCAGTCACTGATACAACACTGAACTACAGTTAGATCTGCTCAAGTCCTCAGAGCAAAGCTCAGGAATCTGAAGCCAAGCTTAGCATGGTGAAAGTGAAGTAAAAATTTCACTCCCCAAAACCTCATAACTAACTACCTAAATCTTGAGAGGTGTTCCTACAGCAGACACAAGGGATCAGAGATGTGGTTAACTTTGGAGTGTGTGATAATACTCCCTGATCCTATTTCAGCAAAAGTTTTATGAGCATCAAATCAGGCACCCTTTTCATTTCAGAGACAAGTAAAAATGTTCCAGAATTTATTTGGTTTACTAAAAAAATCTGTGATGTCTGTTGAACTCACTCTTATTTCTCCTGTATTTCTGGGATATATTTTAGACTTGAGCACTCTACCTTAATAGAACATGCACTATTGATTTATTTAAGGATATGACATGTTCTTTCTTTTTATGTCTTTAGGGTTTGTTTGTACTATTGATGTTGTATTTCATAGTTTCATTTTTTCCAAGGGATTATAATTTATGTGAAATCTAGCAGTGAAATTAAATAGCTGAAATTATTCTGTCTAAGATGCAATATTCTGTATTTGTCAACACAAGCTTTCATGTCACTTTGCTGCTTCTTTACACAGTTTTTTTAAAGGATGGTTAGAAAGTCTTAATTTTATGGAACATTTCCTCCTCCAAATCAGGATACAGATTTTAATGTAAATTTTTGAAAAGCCATTTACCCTAAAATCATACTGAATCTTCTCCATGCCCCATATCCACTAAAGACCAGTTATTAGAACTCTTGTCCTATCTTACTTGGGCAACTTTTTGTCATTGCTGGTTATTGGCCTTTTTAATTGTTTATATATTAAGGTAGCATCCCACCCTAGCAAATAGTCCATATACTTCCTTACTATGTTCATTAAAGCCTGACAGTATCTGGGTTGTTAAGAATTTGAAGGAGTTCGAAAGGAATCTTTTGCCCAAAGATTTGTTTGGTACAAATTGAGGTATATTCACTCACCTCTGAAATACCAGATATTGGTTGCTGTCCACTCCAAGATTTTTCTGATCTAGTGTGGGAACCTAATATGTTCTTAAATTTTCAGATTTTGAAATATTATAAAGGAACAAACAAACTGCATTTCTGATCCTTTGCAGCCCCATTCCTACACAATCAGAGCTGGGAGGTGACTGCTACCACCATGTCTGTGTATAACTTTTCTGATAGTTACTTGTCTTTTTAATCTCTTGTTAAAGATATTTTTTGTGGGCATAACTGTAACTTTCAGAGAATGGTGAGGGGAGCATAACCACACATGAAAATGATCTTTTTTTGCTGTATTCCTCTAGACAGTTGCAAGACCTGTATAATCTTACTCCAGATTCCAGATTTGTACATGAGATACCATACACATATCCTCTTTGCAGGTCAACTTGAATAATTATATATTGTTTTAAATATATATATTATTTTCAATATTATATATTGAAAAATAACAATTTCTCTTCCTGTAATTTTTTAACTGAATTTATACATTCTGATTGCCACTGTTTGCATTATAGATTAGTTTCATATTGTGCATTATTGAGCAGTAAGCTGTAGCAATAATCAATGTTATGTTCTGCTTAAAGCATTTAGACAAAGTTCATGCATTCAAAGACAGCTGTATTTTTAAGATCACACAGGTTCTTGTACTTTACCTCAGAAACATGCTAACCTAGACCTTTTTTTTTTTCTCCCCTCTCTTTTTAACTCTGGTAATTTGTTTTTGTGAGTGAATAAACTCCTTCATTCTTCCAAAGCAGCCATCCCTTTGAGATGTCTGTTGTTTATGGGTTTTTTCTCACCCACCCACCTGCCATTAACTATTTGGTTACCACTTGAAATACTTCATCATCGAGATTCAAACCCATTGTCCCGTGGCCATTGTTGCCTAGCAGAACACCCATGCTTGCTTTCTACACAAACACACACACAAATTAATAACTGAGTGGAACTCCTCCTCCTCTGTGCTCCAGAAGGAGCTGCTCCAAAAAGAAGCCATTTATAGTATCAATAAGCTGCTTCTCCAAACCATGTACAGATGTGTTATTCAACCAGTTAATATTGGGGTAGTTAAAATCACCCATTATTATTTTTCTGGCAGATTTTGCCACTTCATTAATATCTTTCAACATACTGAGTTGCTTGGCTGTTCCTTCTTTTACATGGCTTATATCATATCATGCCATCACAGCATATTCTGTAGTTTCGAGTTAATTGCCCAATTAACAGTGGTATTCATGAAGTGCTAGGAAAATTCCACAACTAATGATTTGGACAATTTCAAAATAGGTTGGTATTTCATAGTTTAAAATGTCAAACATGCCAATAGCTGCAAGCTTAAGACTGTACAGGCTTAGAACCCAATAGCTCAAAAATTCTGTATCTCAAAAATCAGAATTCAGCCCTCAGAAACATGTTTCCCAGACCCCAGTTTTTCCATGTCGGGAAGTTCTGCACTACCTAGATTTCTTCTTAGACCAGTGAGGTGAGAGAATGAAACAGGACTTCCTCAGCTTCTCTGTATTTTGTGAAAATATGGAATAAATACTGCAACCTGACCCCAGATGTTGTGTATGGCAGCATTGTGGAAGCTGCTTAATAATGATTGTGTATATGCTTACTAGACTCAAGAAAATGAAGATATGAGTGGTTGGAAGGTTGTAGGATTTGCTACAGGCCTTTGTACTTTTCTTTCCTGTTGCCTGGATTAGGTAGGGATATTAACAATGCGTAGTTAGCTTTGATGGGTCATTGTTCCCAGATGCAACTGAGAGTTGCCAATAGACTCTCTAGGCAGAGATCTGATTTTTTTTTGTTTTGTCTCACCAGCTGCCACGCAGAGATGCCAGGGGATACATTGCCTACCCTTTCTGCCTTTTCTCTGTACCATTCTCTGTGCCATTTATGAGTTGTAGGACTGAGATCATGCCATGAACTTAGTCTACAGACTCTGGGGAAGGGTTGGGGCTGTAAAATAATTTCATGGTCACCACCCAAGAAAGTAATCATTTTCACTCTTGAAATTCAGGGTCAGAAGCATGGGTACGATAAGGGAGACAGGCCGCCTTCTCAGAGCTAAAGGATCACAGACTCAGGGGTCATTTCTTGCATTTTACATAGAATCATAGAAAATCATGAGTTGGAAGGGATCCACAAGGATCATTGAGTCCATCTCCTGGCCCTGCACGAGGCAAATCACACAAATATCACACCATGTGCCTCAGAACATTGTCCAGATGCTTCTTGAGCTCGGGCAGGTTTGGGGACATGACCACTTCCCTGGGGAGCCTCTTCCAGTGCATGATCACCCTCTAGGTGAAGAACCTTTTCCTAATATCTAACCTAAACTTCCCCTGACTCCATTGGAGCATTTTGAATCTCCCTACTTATCCAGTCTATTCAGACTGTATTGGTGATGCAAACTGCTCAGAGGTATATGCAGATGTTATTAAGGCCTTAATTCAGCAAGGTGCTTTAAGTACTTTGAGGTACTTCATTGCAATGGAGAAAATTTGAGGTACTCCATTGCAATGGAGAACAGGAGTTGAAATCCTGTGAATACTGAGATCTTTGCTGGCATTGTATTGATTATGTAAGTATGGATGCTGAATAGCTGTTTTTAAAAATTAAATTACTGACATACTATGTTGTTTAGATCTTCCTTTTAGTCCTTCTTGGAGTTGTGGCAGATTCTTTAGGGTGTTATAATTTACATTTTATAACAAAAATATAGTGAATTACCTTATTTCTCTTGGCAACTCAGCAAACTATCATTAACATTTTTCTTCAGTATTCTGTTTAGAGTTTTCTAAACTGAACAGTATAGTGGCAACAGCTCATTTTTAGATGCTGCTACAGTTCTTTCACATCTTTATAGTGCTGCAGTAAAGCTGAATTTACTAGCTACCTTGAAAGCAGAGTAAAGCAGCATTCGAATCTACATTAAAGTGATTCAATACTCTTTAGAGAAAAGCCTTCTTAACATGAGATCAGATACAAACAGTATGTGTTTTGGGGGTCGTTTTACAAGGATTGCCAATAAACTTGAATGCTACCAACAACAGCTGCTTTTGAAATATTGTTCTGCCCAGCCCAATGAAATTTAGGGGAATTTTCCTTGCTTTGTAAGCACATGTGATTGACATTAGCATTCAGGGGAGCTGCACCTGCAAATGGAAGGGAGGCTAAATCCTGGAGACTAATGGTTTAAATTGGTAAAGATGGGAGGGATCAACTTCCATGCCCTTGTTTCTCCTTGAGAGTTGGTGCCAATCTCCAGTCCCTTGGGTAAGTACCACGCTGATATATTTTTCCTAAACGTTCTTCTTGGTGGCCATTCAGTTTCTTTCTGGTTTGGGTGTAGAAAGAAGATGTTTGTTTTCATAAGTGTTCATGAGCTAAGAAAATGCAAACCCTTCGAGGTCATTCAGTGTTTGCATCCAGTCAGGTTGACCTGTAATAAGCTCAGTGTTTAATGTTCCTGGTTTTATGTGTCTGAGCAGCTCACTTCATTTCCTTTCTTAATCTTTGATTATACTATAATCTTAAAATGGATGGCAAAGTCTGGTGCCCAAAAGAGGGATTAGCCACAAATGTCTGTAACACTGATTTCAATTATTACAATTATAGATGCAGTAGTGATAGTAGTAGTAACAACTGCTACTACCTGCAGTACAGTTCAGTAGGTGAAATTTTAAACTATTGAGATCTTAATAACTGTAAAGCTACCCACAACCAGTAGGAAATGTCTTAGTGCTTTCAAAGGGTACAGGGTTCTGCATGTTCTAATTTATACAGAAGTTATACATGTTTCTTACCTTTTTACCATTTTTAATGAATTTGCACCAAAGGCTTATTTTCAGATTAAACTTCAGGTGCAAAAACAACCTTTTGGCCAGTCATAATTTTAGAGGATTTTGCATCTATATAGCTATGAAAAAAAATTTTTTTAATTTTTTTTTTTGTTTAAGATATAGTCATACATTTCCCATGTAGCAAAATAGAGTATTTAGTATTCATCAAAGAAACACTTTCACTACTTTGAATGAAGCAATTCAATGTTATTTCTTTTAAAATGTGACAGGTTTTAAAAATTTTTTTAAGTCAGATTTAGTAAGTTACTTACACTGTAGCCTTAATGAATTTTGAGAATATGACCAGTGAACGCCAACATCAAACAAAAAATATTAGAAATAAGATTAAGCTCTCTTTTTAAAATGTTTGTCTCTGAATCAATTAAAATTTTTGTTTTATTCTAAAGTAGGGACTATAAAATTAAGTGAACACTGAAAGAAGTTCTTTCTGCTATTAATTAGTTGCACTAATTCTACAAACTGAAAAACAGCAGGGATGTAAAAACTGATTGAACTTTCATTGTTAATATAATAACAATGTTACCATTAATGACAATAGTGATAAATGCAGTATTACATAATGAATAGAACGGGAGAGGATGATTTTTGCATTTAAGAAGAAAATTGGCAATTGAAAGTTGACTTGTTAAATTAAAATAGAATGGTGTCTGAACATGGGTATAAGTAGTATAATTTAAGTTCCAAGATCTAGTAATATTGTGTGCTTTATCAGGCTGCAAACTAAAAATTTATCTTGAGGAAAATATGTTAAACTTTGTCAACAATGAATATGTAAACTATAATGTTTGAACATTTTGAAAACTGGTGTTTAACCTTCAACTAAGGAGTTCCTAAATAATTGGCTAGAGCCATTAAAACAGGTATTTTTACCCTCCCAGTAATGCATATGAAAAGTCACTGAAATGTGTCATAAATATGCACTTCCGTCTAGGGAAGGTATAAGTGATATTACTAGAAGGAGAAGTTTTAGCCTTTAGCTCTTTGCATGGAAAACTCGATTACTTAGCTGAGTCAAACTTGCTTTCGAATTTCTCTGCCAAATTTGACCAGCTTAAAGATCTCTTGGGTGGTGTTGCAAAAGTCTGTTTGCAAAACCACTTTCTAAGCCTAGTAGATAATTCTCAAAGAGGTCTTGAATTCTACTACCCTAAAGTGTTCTTTCTTTCTTTCTTCAAAGATGTAAGATTACAATTTTTGGTATTTTGGTGAGTGAAAGGGAGAAGTTATCTGATATTAGGGAAAACAGCACAGTTTTGTTTGCTTTTTTTTTTTTTTTTTTTTAAGAAAGAAAATATGTCTATCACCAGAACAGTCTTGTGGAATAGTCTCTTATGCAGTGTTTAAAGCCAGTACATTTGAAACAACAGTTCTAAAAACAGAGAGAAAACAAAGAAAAGGATGATTCCTAATTGCAGCTATTTACTGGACAGTTTTTCTGTTTTGCTATCAAGATTCTAAAAAACCAAAGAGTTTACAAACTTTAAACTCTAAGGTGATCCCAGACATATCCTGTTCTTGGTTAAAGGTTCTGCTATATCGCTGCTAGGACAAAAAAGTGAAGTGCCTCTCCACCAGCTGCAGAGAAAGAAGGTGATTTGAATGTTAATGAAGGACAGAAGTTTCATAGTAACAGAAAAACAGAGGCTCTATAGATAAGAGAATATTTTCCCAGGACGTCTCAGTCTGCAGTTGTTGTAACCGGAGGAAGTAATATTACTAAGGAAGTATTTAAATGTCTTTAACAGATATTAGATGATGAAGTGGAGTAGTCATTATATTCCTATCCAAGCTCCAGTGCATGAGAGGTCTATTGAAATACAGTCTTTTGAGAATATCCACTTAGTCCTGTTTCTAGACTCCCAGATCTCTTTGGGCATCCTATTAATCTGCAGAGTTCCAAACACAAAAGATTTCTCAGAGAAGTTACTGAAGTTTCTGTTTAATATGACAATAAAGATCATAAGGTTCAATGTCTTTATAAATTTATATACCCACACTCCCCTCCTGCCCCTCTGCCCCAGATGGAAAAAATCCCTGATCCAACAGCACTGAAATTCTTTCGTGATATTTGCACATTAGGTTTTTAACATCTCTTGTACCTGACAATTCCCTTGAATTGTTCATAGCTCTCAATGCAAACATAAGAATTCTTTTTCACTTTGCTTTCTCTTTAGTTCTGATCGTTCATTGTTTTATGAGCCCCATGACACAATCCACTTTTTTAAATTGTCTGATCTGTTCACAAACACAAACTGGCATTCAAGGCCTTCCTTGCTATTCCTGTAAAAAAAAAAGTAAAAAAACCCAAAACCCTGTGTTTTTTTTCTTTTAGAGTTTGAGTCAACCTATTATACTTCAAGGTATTCAAACAAGAGAATGGTTTGGATTGGAAGGGACCTTAAAGATCATCTAGTTCCAACCCCCTGCTGTGAGCAGGGACAGCTTTCACTAGACCAGGCAGTTCTGAGCTCTATCCAGTCTGGCCATGAACACTTCCAGGGATGGGCCATCCACAGCTTCTCTAGGTAAACTCTTGCAGTGTCTCACCCACCTCATGGTGGAATTTCTTCTTAACATCTAATTTACATCTCTCCTTAAGTTTAAAGCCATTTCCCTTGGTCCTATCACTACATGGCCCTGTAAATGGGCCCTCGTCATCTTTCTTGTAGCACCCATTTAGGTACTGGAAGGCTGCTCTGAGGTCTCTGTGTAATGTTTGGTGATTACTAAAAGCACTTAGTGTCCTCAGCAGTTATTTTCTAATGTTAAATAGTTTTGTTTTTTAAAGCAAATTAACAGAAAAGTAGCAATGGCTTCACAATAGTACCACTGAATTGCTCAAATCCTGAGACCTTCAGAGATGGGCAGTGAGCCTATAAAGGTACAGCATTTGTCATTCTGATGGATGACTTTTCCTGCCCATAAAATAAGGGAAGTAATCCGTCCTCATTCTGCTTAGTTCTCTCTAAGCAGAGACATATATTTGGTTGCCAAACTCTCCTTTCCATTCTTCAGCTAATCCCAGGGAAAAATGGAAATATGTTGAAAAGCCCGTGACACATGGTGGATGACTAGTTCTTTGCTCCCAGAGCACTCATATGTAGTGCTTGACAACTCTATGCTTTTTCTTGCTCCTATTTAGTATCTTGATGGAATTGCTGTGGGATCCATTAAGATTAAATTTCTGCCATACGTAGGAGATGTGTGGCTTTCTGGAATAAAACCCAATTCTGGCTCTCTGAATACCCAGTAGAGAGTAGAGTGAAGACCAACTGGCTTCAGCTAAAACTGAGTAACATGCAACAAGGGATGTCCCTCCAAAACATCTTTCTCTGTTGCTCTCTGTTGAATATATCTCACATTTACCTGATAGATTTCTGATAAATATGAGTAATACTCAGTTTGCAAGACAAAATAGGAGCTCTAAAGCTGAGTGTTATTTCAAAATGTTGATTTGTGGAGGAAAATGAAACAACGAATTTTCTTTTCCCCATGGAATTTGTTTTTTTTTTTTTTTTTTCCCCTCACACCTCCACCTTGTAATTTTTTCTGTGTGAGGTGACTCTCTGAAAAGCACTAATGTAACAGACCATAAGCTATTTAACTTTCTTGTTAACTGTCTTTGGGTACCTACTGTTGCCATCTTCACCATGATATCTGAGTATCTTCCAAAAATTTTTATTACTTTGGAACAATGTTAACTTTAAAAGAAGGAGCGAAATGATAGTTTTACTCACAGTTCCCAGTCAGGAATGGAAACTCATATATATGGTTTTGAGAATCCTCTCTTGCATCTTATTTTGACGCTGGTCAAAGATGCAGAAATTACAAGTTAGTTTCTTTTTTATTCTTTTTTTCTTTGTTTGTTTGGTGGTTGTTATCGTTTTTTTGTTTGTTTGTTTGTTTGTTTTTCTTTCTTATCAGGATACAGCTGTATTGGACAAACTGGGTAAATTAGCAACTGCTGTGGTGCAGTTTGGTATTACCAGTACAAGTAGAATTAGTTTAATTTGCCTAGTCTAAATTTTGCTTTATACCTCTAAACTATATCAAAGTGACTTTTGTGTAGTCACCCTTTCCATCTCACAAAATTGTAAAATGTTAGTGGTGTCATGGGGTAGAATATGCAGATGCTCCTTCTTTTTCCTGTTTTTATACTTACACAGGGAGATGCTTAAGGTTGATTTCAGATGGATATTAGAAGCTAAGTGAGAAAGTAACATGAAGAGTTCTGGAAGCTTAGATATGTCATCCTGCTTCTTATCTTTAAATATAACGCAGTCTGTTGTCATGTGCTAATAATGTCAAATATCATCTGAGCGTTCTTTGGACTATTTGTCTCCACGTGCTAATGGCACATGCACGTATTTCTGTCCATGTTTTAATGGTATGGACTGGACTTATTCCTGTGTTGACATTGCTTCCATCAATCCTGAATGAAAACCAGCTCTGCCAGCAGGAGAATTTTATTTTTTATACGTTCCATCCGTTAGTATGAGGATGACTTAAAAGGCCATTCCTTAATTCCTTCCAGCTAAGGTTTCTTCTCTTATTCTATATTAGTGTGAAGTTGTCTAGCTACAGAAACCCACTACAGAGGCAATTAATTTAAAACTGTTTTGCATCTTTGATTTGTTCTGTCAAGTGGTATTGGATGCACAAAAGTCAGGAAGCCAGAATGTTCTCTGGTACAGCCTTTAGCAATGCTTCTGTGCAATTACTGAGGTAGGAAAACAACGGAAAGGGTAATAATTCTCGATGCTTGTTTTCTTACAATAGAAGGTATGTGTGTAAATCAGATATGGACTATAAATCAGAGTTGTTTTCATAAATTCTCTAGTTAATGCTTTGTTCATATTTACATCTTGGAAAGATCTGATTTTGGAGAACAGCTGAGTAGGAGGATTCTTCTCTGTAGTCAGCTCTGACTGATAGCTTTGAAGTGATCTCCTTTTCTGTCTGCGAAAACATATCATTCTACAGTAGATGGGATTTGCTGGACATGCTCTTGAAGAAACGGACAAGTTAGCTACATTTTCCACTGGCAAATCTCCAGGGAAAAATATTTGTTATAGTTCTTGTATATCTTTGCGCTTCATGTGCATGCTTTAATTTTTGTATCTTAGTAACCTGCTTACAGGGTAGAAGTAACTGCACAGTTAAAAGGGGTCTTAGTTTTTGACCACAGAAGTATATTATTCCAGAGCACTTCTAAAGTATTTGAAGACTTAATAACCACAGTATCAATTTCAAAATCCCAGTTTCACTGTGCATATCTAGGATTCAGATACCTGCTTCAGACAAACTTGACAATAGACCCTGCCAGGACTCTCTGTGACCAGCAATTTCTACCAGAAATCTCAGCAGATTTCTGTCAGAGTTTTGCTTTTGATTTGGCAAAAGTTTGAAGATGGCATGGTAGCTGTAAGTTTGTTTGTGGAATGCTGGAGTATCTGAAAAATTCCACTCTGTTTAATTCAGGAGTCTAAATCCTTCTGCAAGGATTATATATAATAGTGATATTTCTAAGTGTCCAAGTCACTTGTTTTAAAACTCGAGTGACTATTTTTGTTTGTTGATACATTCGAAATTTTTCTTTAGGATCTTTTAAAATACTTTACAGTTTCTGTTGAAAACAGGATGAGCAGAGCTTTGCTAGCTGCCTAATTAAATGTTTAATCAGCTAACTGTACTTTTTGTGTAGTCTTTCTGAAGCCCAGTGCTTCAGTAAAGATCAGATGGCTCTTTAAAAATCCATTTGTGCAATGATTCGATTTCCTCCTTTTAACTGTTTTGAGTACAGCTTCAGTGTGCTATGGTGACAGGGAGAGGGGTGGAGCTGCCTCACCCTCTGAGCAAATATCTGAATCCAGGAAATGTAATCCTTGGTAATAAGCCCTAGGTAATAAGTCCCTCCCTTATGGGAAGGGAACAAAAGTGTTCTGGAGGATAATAAAGTTAGGGAAAACTAATATATTCTTCCATTTTTGAAAGCTGAAGAATTACCTTTTTGATAGGTTGTTACTTTAAACTCTGAGCTGGGCAGCAAGCTGCCACCTGTTTGTTTGTCATGTCCTGTGGTGTGCTCTTAAAACATTTGGGATATTAGTTTCTGACAATTTTATGTGCTACTCTGTACTATTGCACCTAAACATGAAGTCTCTTTCAGTAGAATAAATGCATATGACAGAGAAGCACAAAAAATACATTGAAAAAGTGAACTGGATAATGAAATTCATTGTGTTTAGAAAATATTCTAATAAGTAAGAACATCAGATATGTGTTTGCCATCTGCTATTAAATATTGACCTACTGTGATATTTTTTTCATTGAATATCAAAGATAGGAAAACACCCACAACCTACCTTGTGCCACTGCCATGGATTTGCCATTGACTTGCATTTATTGACTCAAGCAAAGCCATTTTATTGGACTGAATTTATTTTTTGACTTCTTGAAGAAAATGAAACATTTTATTGTGTGTAATTCCAGGATATGAGGAAAACTTGTTTTAGTTCATACTTTGTTACTTCTAGTTTGTTCTGCAGTATACGGACATTTTTACATCAGGAGTGTGTTCAGAGCAATATGTGATTGACCCAGACTGGAACAGGGGAGCACACATATCCTAGCATTTTGGAAGTTGAGTGTAAAACATCAAAATCCATTCATGTTTTCCTTCTTCACAGTTCATTTATGTACAAATAACGTTTACTACATTTTAGTAATTTTATGCCTTTACACCACTGCAATCTGCTAAATTACAAAGCCAGAGCATGGTTAATGAAATAAGGAGTATCTTTTGAACGAAGGCCAGAGAGCTTCGCAGACAACACTAAAATACATAGGTAGAGCTGGTTAGCAAATAAGAGGAACTGTTCTAAGAATTGATTGTCACATTGCATAGCCAAGTTTGTTTGTCTGCTTTTTCTAAAATAAAGATCCTTTCAAACATAGCACTCAAGTAGTTGTATATGGAAAGCTTAAATGCAATTAGAAAACAGAACAGGAAGACCAATTTTATGGATGCAAGGCAGGTCTGGCCCTAAATGACATATTGAGTTTCATCTTTAATAAATCAAATGAGGCTTGTAGTCCTAAAGTAGAGTATGCTATCTTGGAGCATGACTCTGCACAGAATAAGAAGGAATTGGCAGTCTTGGTCTTCTAAATGATATGCTTATGTGCATCAGCCTAACTGAAGTTTGATAATTAACTTATGCTAAAGTGTTATAGTGAATCAGTAAGAAGTCAAATATTCAAAGCATATGCTCTGCTATAGAACTCTAAATTAAGGCATTGTACTTCTGTTGACACACGCTCAGAAAAGATGAGCATATATTAGTGACCTGAGGTTAATACCTATCATGAGCAACTCGTGTTGTGTGGACTTTTTTGGTTCCTGTTTTCCTTGATTTTTATTGGATAGACCTTTCATATTTTGAAGTTTTGGTATAAGAATTGAAAGGACACAGCCAGAACAAGGAAACGGATCCTTATCTAAATTTTAAAAATGAGAACCGAGTGGTTTAAAAGTAGCCAGCCACCTCAGGTGAGTCCACAGGAGTCACTATGCAGCAGATTATGAAAGTTTTAAAAATGACATAAGCATACAAATAGTTCAGTAGTTTCAGTTTCAGCATCCTGCACAAAGCATAGCACATCTGGATGAGTGATCTGATTTTCTTTTGTCCTGCAAAATCATAAAGTCCAGCTTGGCTTTCTGATGCAGACTAAGCTAGGTGGATGAGGTATAGATGATCTTAAGAGGAAAAATGAACACTTGAAAAACCTAGCAGATATTTTGACACACTCTTGGAACTGAGAAGAATAATCATAAATTTAAATGTTACCTTACCTTGTACAGAAAGTGGACTTAATAAATGGCTTTGAATTTCTCATGATTTACTGATCATCCTGCTTTACTAAGACAACCAAGGTTTTTGGGTGGGGGAATTGGAAGGAATAGGACTATGAAGGATGCTATAAGGCTACTGATGAAGTGTCATATAATTTTACTAGTTGCATAACTGCTTTTAACTACTAAATTCTCTCTGATTAAAATAACAATCGAGCTTGTAATTTTTCTGAACAGCTGCTGCTACAGGGGGTCATTACCTTGGAGAGCTTTGAAATAATCGTACTCCTAATACATGAGTTATGTAGTCTCATGTTTTACAGCAATGCACAAAGTTTAAAGTCTATAGTAGAATGTTATTTGAAAGCTGTCAAACCATGTTAAAAAAGACTGCATCGTCAAAGGCCCTTGTGGCCAGGATTCAACATGTAGCCTTGTCTTACTCATTATAAAATGCATGTTTATAAAGTTCCACAGAGCATCCAATTCCCAATTCACTTATATCAGCAAGACTTAACTTGCTCATTAATCTAAATTCTTTTGCAACTTTAATCTACATGTTTAATTAATCATAAAATGAGGCGGTAAGTAATTTCAGCAATGTGTGGCTTGTTATCAGATGCATTTAATCACTCTTCTGTGAGCTCATTTGGAAACACCTGAAGATGTCGAGAGCAGTTTGAATAAGCATAAATTATTCTTTGTCAGTGTACTTCACTCAACTAATAAGACATTAATTTAAAAGGCACTGTTCGTCATTTTTAGATCTTCACCAATATTTTTAGCTTGGCAGTATAAATCTAATTGTACATACTGTATGATTCCCAACATAGTGCCCAACATTGAAAAGGGTAAGAGTTATATTGAATTCATTTTTCTTATTTACATGTAATTATATCATGTAATCGTAATTTTAATGAGGATTAACCATAGGTATCAAATCTGTTAACTATTCAAATGTTTTTGGAATAAGCTGCTAATTACTTGAAATGCTAAAGAATATTAGATGGTACAAAGAGTTATAGATTCTGTTTTTTCTTTACAGATAATAGCTCTTGTCATATTTGGAACACTTGTCACATAGTAACTTGCTATAGATATGTCTAAGTAGCTCAAATGTAGGTAAGATTAGCTTTCTAAAATACAGAAACAAAGCCTGCAATATTGCTGGGCCCATTACATGAATAGCTGCTCTTTGATATACTTATGCAGGATTACATTGAATGGAAGATAATATTCCCACTTTTCCTAGTCACTTAACTATTATGTAGTTGGGGATGGCATTCTAAAAAAAATTAAAAAAAAGACATGACCTCAGAGCATGAGCATGTATTTCAAAGGAGCTGAGTAAATTATAAATCTCTTCATGTCAAAAAAATGGGAATAAAAATCACATTATACTGAATGTCATCACCTGTCTTCCTGTACTGTGAGAGAGGATGACATTCCATAAGAATAATTATTTCACTGGAAACAAATTTATTTGCTTGCCATGGAGCATCTCAGTTAATCTTGCATTTGAACAGTGGACCACATTCTATAGTTGTCTGGTATGTTCCAGTATGGATCAAAACAGGAAAGGGGAGGATATACCGTTTTCCCATGAAGTACAAATCACTTCCCCACATTTTTTTTTTCTTCTCTATTTAATGTCTGTGAATGAACTCTTGTTTTCTCTGACAGTGCAGTGCTCTAATAAGAATAATGTTGCTGCAAGTGCCCTGCCATGTTAAAGTTGCCGCACCATTTATACTATAGCAATAAATTGTGGTAGTTGATCCTTTCCCCCTGCTGTCTACATGCTCCTTTCTACTACAGTTTAGTTTTTATTTTTATTCAGTCACCTTTTGCAGATGGAACTGATTGTTTGTTTCTAGAGCACTAGGAGTTTGAGAACAGTAAACCTTTTGCAGCATCCTAAACCTATCACTAGGCTGGACAGTTTAACAACATTTTATGAAACCACAAAAAAACTATGTACAGATTACATTTAGGGTCTGACTAAAACACATAGAAACAAGGAAATATGAGCTCTTTCTAGGCCTTACTCCATGTAAACATTTATTCCGACTTATTTACTCTATAGACCGTAATGAATCCTTCACATGTGTTACTTGGCTCATTTTTGTCTGCAAAATGTCTTTTGAAACATCTGTGGTCAAGTTTCAAGATAAAAAAAAAAAAAAGACTCAGTTCAGTAAACTGAAAAATAACAAGTTCAATTTTTCTGTAATTGCTCCTAAGTTAGAGAGTGTTATCAATGCTTAACCGTAAATATTTCAGTGTGCGTGGATGGAGGGTTTTCAGCAATCTTTCAACCTGTTGCTGTGTCCATAGTTTGAACCATCATTACCTATGTTCAAGTAGATAATTTTTTCTTGTGAATAACCCAAGATGAGGACTCATTTCTTCTTCTTTTTTTTTTTTTTTTTAATTTTCTTATATCATAGACAACTGGAGCTAAAATGTGAGGGTGTTGTAAGAGATTCTAGAACAAAAGGCATCATTAAAATCTTTACTTTCCTAGATACCTAACATACTACTTTTGATAGCTCTAAGCAAAAAAATACATGTACTTCATTAGGCAGTAGGTGAATTTATGAAGTTTTTCTGCTAATCACATTGGCCTTTGAAGGGAACCTTCTAGTCTAGTTTATATCAAAATTGCAGAGAGTTCATGCTAAATACATCCAATTAGCATAATATAGTTTGGCCTTTTCTAATTGTTTGGATGTATCTATCATCTGCTTTAAGCCAAAAATATTTATTGACTTTATGGACTCATATAGAACGTTTTAAATAGGGATTCTTCATAAAGATACAGCTTTTAAATTTGCAAAAACCTATGTGTTTGTTTTGATGGTGAGGGAGTTCAGTCTTTGACTAGAAAAACTTGCAGACCTTAAGTTGCAGGGTTGCCTATGGGAAGTGTTAAAAACTTGAATGAACAGTCCTCCCTCAGAGAGGTAAAACCAAGGAAAGGAATCATCATTTTTGTCTCATTAAATTTGTGCCTTTAAAGTTTGCATTTCCAAATGTTTCTGTGACTGTTAGATGTTTGCAAAAATGTACAGAAGACGAGATTCTCATGCTCACATTACTCTAACAGTTATAGTTCTTGACAAAAAACCCCACTCCAAACCCTAAAATTCCTACATTTGTAAGGATTCTGTAAGAGGTGGCATCATGGTATTCTACCATAAAGCTAAACTTATAGAAATAGTGAGACATCACAAAAGCAGTGTTCCCTAGCACAGGTGGTTGTACTAGAGCACCTGATTCATTGTACTTAAATATTCCAAGGCAGAGAAAAAGTTCTCAAAGAAAAAGATAAAATTGCTCAGCCATGGCTACTTCCTATAATTTTAACTCACAGTACAAATTCAAGTAGCTACGTGGAATAATCATGTCTAAAAGCTATATATGTCAGCAAACAAGTAACTAAATAAAATAACCAGATTTTTCCCAGAAATAAAGAAATAATCAGCAGTTGCTATAGAAATGAGAATGAATCCGTGGAATGGTATGCTACAAGGCCACACCTATGATGGACAAGGTACTGAAAAGCTAGTAATGGCTTGAAAAACAAGTGTGTTTATTAGCTGAACACCTTCCGAAAAGGGAGGAAACACAATAACAATTCTCTTAAAATTTTATTTCTTCTGATAAACACTAGTGTGAAATATTTAATTTTGAAAATGTCCAACTGGAGGAAACTGCTAATCTGTGGTTCCCAGAAGTGTACTCAGAGCTTTTTAGTTACCTTTGAGTGCTTAGGCCTCATCATTTTAGAAAGCAAATTTCAGTTTTTAAATAACATTTCAAAAGGGAAATCCTTTAGCTGGGGGCTGGGAATGTTACACGTTTTTGCTAGGTACATGTGTTTAAGAGACTGTTCCCTGTTTTACCAAAATGTGAATGTGACTCTTCTGCTTGTGTCAAAATATTAATTTGAATTAATGACATTTTCCTGAAGTGCCCCAAACTGTTCTTTAATTTCATTCCTTGTGGGATGTGAAACTTCTGTGTCTGTCATGAGAAACAGATCTTAAGTTCACTATTATGTGAACTTATGAGATTTTAATGCCTGAAATTGGTCACTTGGACCAAAATGCAAGTGCAGTAGTAGTGTACTACAGCTTATCCTGGTCTCTTATTTAGTGTATATGTATCCATTAATTCACAGTTGTTGAAGATGCTCATGTTGCAAAGGATCCACATAAATGAGTAATGACATAAGACAAAGGAAGAGTCCTGAGTTTCTTGAGGCATTGCATTTGAGCAGTAGGTGTTTTTTTTTTTGCACAAGGTTAGTTTAGTTTAAGAGTAATTCTTGCATCACAAAATGCAGCTTGTGAACATCACATTCTGCAGGATGTCCCGAGAAGGGAAATACAGCCGATTATCAGAGGAAATTATAAACTTCCTGCAATTTCCTAGACATTAAACAGGAGAATTCTTAGTACTGTCAAATCAGGCTTTATTACATTTCGGTGATTGAAAAGCAGAAAATTTACACAAAGAAAGTAAAAAAAAGAAAGATATTCTGTTTCATTATCTTTAGATGTGTAAAGGAACCTCCAGAGACATCTACTTAATGCTCTGGGAGTTCTGAAACAGATAATACCTTTTGAAGGAACATGTGACAGCCCTCAAGTTTGCTTCAGAGGCTATATCTGATGAAAAGAAACCATAGAGAGCTGTAAACTTTTAAAACACTGGCTATTTACCATTGAGGACATCATTAGTCGCAGTGATGTGGCTACTTTGGAAGGAAAGAAATCTTGAAAAGTCCGGGAAAATATTTCTGTGAGTTTTGTACCAGCATTTTGGAGTAGCAGCACTACAAAGTTGATATACTGAATAATTTAATGCAAGACCCATTGCTTGATTCACAATCAGGCCTGTGTTTTGAAGAAACTTAACATGACAAATAAAGCCCTGCCATTGTGCCAAAGAACACTTTGATCCCGTGAAAACTAAAACATTAATAGAATTCTTTGTATTATAGATAATTACATCTATAATTTTACACGTGCCTATAAAATATAGGAATAAAATAATAAAAACCCCCTCACAAACCCCAAAATAAAACAAGGAGTTATAAAAAGAGGAGAGGAGAAACCCATCATTGGAAAAAATAGCCTGGACTTGAACTAAAAACTTCAAGTCAATTTTGTAACAATAGTAAACTTTTTAATATAATTTATTTTTTTGAAAACAGGCTCTTCTCTGAGGTAAAAGAAGTCTTTGTACTTCAGAACCTATATTTTCACTTAAAACTCAGTTTGACAGACTTTTCAACAACCCATGGTAGATTTAAAAGTCTCTCGAAGAGAAAGAGGGTGGTATTTTATAAGCTACCCGCTGGGTAGTGGGACCTTAATACCTCATACCAGTGAATTATCTGTTAATTATTTAATTATACTGTGGTAATTAACAAACTTTTAATAATCAGTATGACCTTGGGAGGTCTGAAACACATTGGTAACTGTATGTGGTGTTTAGGGTTTGGTTTTCATGCCCTGAGGATATTTGTGATGGAATCCAAGCAAAACAAGGAATTTGGTGCTCAATGACAGGTCAACAGGGTTCATATACTGCTGTTCTTCACCAGCCAGATGAATGCCTTGAGAGTTTTCACTGGTTATTTTTCTTAGGAGTTGAAAATGAATGCAAATTATGATCTTCAGTTTACTGATATGTTCTATGTTGCTGGTATTCTTACCACTTGGACAACTGGCTGTTGCATTCTGTGAATAAAATAGCCATATAGTACTAGGTGTTTCTTTCTGAGCTGTCCTTGTTAAAATTGTCCTTTCATCTCCACGGTATCAAAAGAGTACTTTGTAACAAATAAGGGAAGGCATTACCTTTAAAATAATCTTGACTTTTAATTAACCAAATGTATCCACTGTAAAGTGTCTGAACTAACATTGCTATATAGACTCTGCAACCTCCCCCAGCAGGCAACTCCAGGTGTGCAAGTGAAGAATTGCTTTCCACTGTTTCCATTGTTTGTCAGAGAATTTATGCTTCTAGTTCAGATATCCAATCAGTTGCCTTGGTGTTCTCTTGTTTTCTCTTGCGTTCTTGTGTGTTGGTCAGATTAGCCCTCTGGGCTTGGTTTTTGCCATAAAGGCAATGCTGATTCATCTTTAAGAAATTCTTTGAGATCCACAAATGAAAACTGGGTCTCAGGTGAGCGCAAATGTCATTGTTATTTATACTCTCCTGTTCGAAGTTTGTGAGTTTTATGGTTAGAGTGTGAAATATACTATTCATAGCAAAGGAGAAAACGCCTTAGTAGCATCTTTGTAGATGGTAACTTAAGACAGACCTCATCTCTGAGAAGCTCTGTAGATCTTTTTTGAAGAATTTTTTTCTACATTTCAGTTCACAGAGGGAAAAGGCCGGAGTTCTTATGCTGTAAGAATTTCCTTTTACCCCATCAACAGAAGTGCCTCAGACTATAAAAATTGGTATTAGTACAGCTGACTTAGAGCTGAGTGTAGTGAATGGGAAACAGTAATCCCTGAAGCTTTATGACAACTCTCAAACCTGTAGGAGACTGTATGTGAAAGACAATGTCAGTTCTTCTAATGGTAAAGTATCTGAGGATAGTGAGTTGACTGAATAAGACATATATTAAGTGCATTTAAAAAATTGTTATTGGTTTCTCAAGAAAAAGTTGGCAAACATTTGTGTTCCATACTGGAATGGTAAGTGTCATCTCTCAGGCCCTTAAGGCTGTTGCAATACAGCTAAATTTCTCATCTGTCAAGAGAGGGAAGATATCCAAGAGAAAATCTATGGTAGGGGCTCCAAGCAGCAAAGAGAGAGAGAGGGTGGTATGTGAGAGATTCCTCTTCAGCTTTGACAGTACTAGGTCTTCCCAATATCTCTGGCAGTTCAGCTATTTAATTTGGACCCGTACTCATACTTACAGGAGCTGGAGCATCTGGACACTTACACAGCCAATCAGTGAATTAATTGTAAAGCATAGTGAACCATTTCTTCATGTTATTTTTCCTTCTCGGCTGTGGACCGTGAGCTAAGGAGGGAGCCAGCATTCGAGTTCAAATACCTGAATACCTGACCTTTTGTCTCTGAAGGTTGTAGTTTGGTTGAGACTGTACTTGTACTTTAGATTTTTCAGAGACTCATCTGAGTTGGCAGGAATTCTTGTTGCATTGCACATTAGTTTCCAAGATGGTTGAGTTCCCTGTCAATGTCTGCTTATCTTTAGGCTTCAAGTTCCCTTATTCTCTCCAGAGATGATTAGGCAAGAATCAGTGCTCACTGTTGTTGTCAGGAAAGAGCAGTCTAGGTTTTTCCAAAACAGTAAGGATAAGGACAGCTCACTTTTCCTTGGATTTGAAAATATATCATAAGGCTGCATAGAGATGGTTTTGAGTCAGATCAAAATAGAGTTACTCATGTTCAAATATGTTCAAAATAGAACAACTCACATTCAAATATATGCGTAATGTTTCTAATAGGGTCCTAAGAGATGATCTGATGAGTATTTAGCAATGGATTCACAACATTACCATTCCACATGAATCGCCAAAAGGGTATCTGATTCACATAATATTTTCTACTCCCTATTCTCCTTCGGAACCTGTTAGGTGGTATGTTTGGAAAGTAATTTATTGATGAAAAGAAAAGGAGGAAGATGATGAAGGTTAAATAACTAGGACTGCTGAGTAATTGCTCTTAAGTAATTGATACCCTATGGTCTGCCGAATAGTTTGAAAACTTGTCCAATGAGAACAAAAGGTATAAATGTATACATATGATTTGAAAACATAGTTTTAGGATCTGATTTCAGAACCGAAATGTGAAAACTTAAAATGAGTTCTTAATTATGGTAGCTTAAACTGAAGACAACTACAAAACCTAATTTATTTATTTTTAACTATAATTCCCAATTTTTAAAAAAATTTTATTTATTAGTATCTAATTACTCCTTACTGTTCTGAAAATACTTCATTTTAGTTTAATGTGTTTAGGATAAAGGAAGTCCCTATGATGATTGAAGAAGGGGAGTTTGACTTTTTTTATAGGATCATGAGTTAGGAACTAATGGTTCTAAATTCTGAAACATAATTTGTGGCATTTGTCAAACTTACAGGAGGTGAAGTAATATTTTTGAAAATTGGTTTCACTTACTACAAAGAATATTTCTTATCTTTTGTTTTAAAAATACTACTTACTATACTGATTAAAATCAGATATCCCGTTTGTAGTGCTTGGAAACATCTATATGACAATATTGAATTGCAACATGGGCTAAATTTGATTCAGCCGACTTGGAAGCAGGACTTTGAGATTAGCCCCATGTTGCCTTTCATGTGTCATTTAATGCATCTTGTCTTAGATTCCATATCAGTAAATGTGCATTAAATGTCCACTTTACTGGTATAACATAAGAATGAAGAACTGCAAAGTGGTTTCCTCAAAGGTGTTGGAAATTACTGGAATGGGCATTATTGGATTGTTCTTCTTCCTATTTTATTTATATTGCTGTATGTAGAGCACTAAAACTAGAGCTCCCCTGAACTGAAGGTGTCTGCCACTAAGTTTACTTTCTATATGGACAATGTAGGTAAAAGTTAGAGGACTGAAAATATTTAATCCTTGTGCACTGATAATAAATTTAGATCAAAATCATCCAGACTGATTACTATGTTAAATCAGTCTCTCTGTTTATTACAAACTGTGGACTTTTAAAGGTTTAGACGTTCATCCTTCAGGAAAACCTAATCATAGTAGCTTTGAGTACCTGAATATGGGCCAGAGATTAATTGCAGTGTCTCCCTTAGTGCTTGCATTAAAGTCCGGTGGTGAAAGTCCACATGCATGTTTGAAAAACTCCAGCTTTAATAGGTTGATAATTTTAAGACTATAGGGTTGGTAGTAATTATTTAGTGTGACTTGCATAATGCAGGCATAGAACTGTCCCTAAAGTCCCTCAGCTATGGCTAGACTAGAGGGATATATCTTTGTGGGATTGACTGGAAAAATTTACAGTGACAGCAGATGTACCAGAGTCTTTTGTTATTTTGTTTTAGTATTTAATTTATCTCACTTATTAAGCTGTGTGCCATAATTCTAGTTTGAATTGGTTTAATCTAAGTTTACAACCATGGTTGTCTGTATGGTTAAAAATACTCTGTTATATTTTCTTTCCTATGTGCATACTACTAGTTTCTGAAGACTTTTTTTTTTTTTCCCTTCATCAAATTTGATGGAGTAAGCCATTTGGCTGCCTCACTGCAGAATTTGTTTTCCATTATTGTAAACTTTTTCATGATTCTGTATTAGTCTTTCACAATGGTAAAGGTATTCTATGGAGAGGTAGTAGTACTTCTGCTGTCACCAAGCTGATTCTATTGAAAGCTTCCCCATTTTGCAAATGCTTCTCCTGCTATAAAGCTGATGCATTTCTGATGCAACCTTGTTATATATTACTTATTAGCTAAGTTAGAAGTAAGCATATTCAATAGTTTGAGGTTCTGGTTATGTTGGTTTTTCTATAAAACATTTGATCCTTTTTTAAATATAATTATTTTTATTCTTTGCTAAGTCCAAAGGAATGCAGGTTACTACATAATAACTGGTGTTGCAAAGTCATATTTGATTCTTCCTCACAGTACCTGAGTTTTTCTTCTTGCATTAAAATTGAATCTAATAGTATTGAGCATTTTGAATTTAAAATAATTATAAAAGGCTGTGAAAGTAATATGTTTCACAAACTGAAAAGTTTTCTACCAAGTAGAGAAATTTGTCAGAGAAATAACTAATTGATCTCTACTCCTTTACAGCTGTGTAATGCTATGCATTACTAAAAGCTCCTGTTAAATTAATTAATGATTTCAATTATGAACTTTTCTCCAAAATGTTATGATTTGTATCAAGCTGATAATGCAGTGACCTGGGAGTGTGAAATCTGTGTTATGTAGAGAGTTGCCAGTTAATTGATTCACAAATTATTTAAAGTTTGTTACACCCAGGGGAGTGTTCAGATCCACGACAGCTATTTCTTAAAGTGTGCAAACTCCCTTTTCTTTAAAGATTATGTTGAGCTAACAAGTATGATAAAATGGTTGCAAACCGGATATTGGCAGTTTGTAGTGCACCAGTTAATGTATTCAAAGGATTTCTCTGAGGGTTTTTTGCCTATATGAAAAAGAAACTTTACAGGTATAAACAAGAAAAGGATAATGTCTTGTCCAGAAATTAACTTTTGTTTATCTTCTTATACCAATTGCTTTAGTCATCTTTAATTTTTCTGTTAACTTTCCTTATCACCTGTTATTACAACTCTAATTTCTGATAATTGTAGAATAACTTGTTTCCTGTTAAGGGAAATACAGTGAGTGTTTCTGAAAAATCTTTTGGGGTTTAAATGAAGATTATTTCATACAATACTGGGTTAGGCTTCAGTTTCACAGTACAGATGAGCAATAATTACACCAACTTGTATTCTAGAATTTAATGTTATCAAATTCTGTATTTCTCTGACTTTGTCATGCTTTTGTATGTACAGAAGCTTGAACAAGAAGCCTTCTTACTTGCTACAGATGCATAGAGACAGGAGAGGAAGTTCAGTGTAATTCTGTCTGATTTTAACATCTTAGTTCATGAGTTTCACAACAATTAAAAATTGAAATGTACAAAGAATAATATAGAAGGAGGTATTAAAATAAGTTAAAGTATGGTTAATATTTTATAAACCTTTATTAAATTTTTATAAATGTTATTAAATGCAGTTCGGTTGACTTCAGAGTTGTATAAAATGACCACTTTCACAAATCCTGCAGTGAGTGCCAGTTCTTTAGTAAAGGGACAAAAGTACTTCATAGGGCTCCCCAAGTCTGAGGAGAGACCTGGGAATTTGAGGTGTGTTAGGAGAGGAACGTTTTGCTCTGGAGTTCGTGTGATTGGAGTATTAACAATCAGTAATATTGCTCTGATTTTTTCTTTTCTTTTTTTTTTTTTTTTGTACTATTAAAACATTTTGGCTCAGGTGAAAGTAGAAAATTATGTTAGATGCTGGTAGTTAAACAGCAAATAAAATCACGGTGGTAACTGGCTATTCCCATCACCTTTCTTACTCTGGGAATATTGTGCTGACCCAAAGATTTAGTTCTCTCGATTACCAGTCGCTTTTTCCTTTTGTTTTTTCCCCTATATATTGTCTCTCCATTACTAAGACCAAAGAAAACAGCTACAAATACAAGTGCCTCTTGTGTTATGAAATCGCACATTGCTGCAGGGCCGTCAGAAGCTGCCTTGAAAGGGAGCAACTTAAAACTAATATCTGTATTGTAGAAAAAAACCCCATTTCAAATACTGAGTGACTGCTTCTGTTTCCTAAAATTAAGGAGCCTATAATCTCAGCACCATTAACAAGTGCTGTCATTCAGATACACAGTGTCTGGCTGATTTAAATAAAATGAAATGAAGATAGTTGTTTCTGGTCCCTTGGCTTCACTCATTGCCATAAACATATGCTCTGCGTCCCGCTTCTTTCCATCTTATTTATGACTTTAATTTGTTGTGTGGGCTGCGCTAGAAATTAAATTTAATACAATTCTCCAAGGGACCCTGTCATATAATAACATGGTAATTTCTGTGTATCCTTTTGAAAAATGAGGAAATTAATTCTTCCTGACATGTTCTAATTATTCCAGTGTGAACGGCAAATCCGTTTTTCCCAGCCCCTGAAGTGTTATAGGCAAATGGCTGCTGTTCAAAGCTGAGGTGCTAATGCTGACCAGCAGTGCGTTTAATTTGAAACATGAGCAGACACCTTTCAACACACCTTTGTAATATTGGAGTACTTTACAGAAATTAATTCACTACTTATTTGGCAGCTTAGCCTGGGGGTTATAGTTCTTATTCATCAATACTATAGTCATGTTAGCACAATGTTTCCTGCTTCCTCTAGTGCTCTGTGACTGTGAAGCAAAATACAAACTGAGAAAGGAGCAATGGTTAGTTTTCATGCACATATTTTTAACGTGGGGATGTGGGTACCACAGAACTAATGATTCAGTGTCGCGGTGTATTTACAGTTTGGAGACAGCTACTGTAAGGTCTTCAGTGCTGTAATTTCAACTGAAATTACAGGGAAAAAATTATTTTAACCAACTTCCTCTGAGAGTGATCTTCCACTCAAATACTGGCCTCTGTTGTGGCAGTCCAATGCCTGCTTCCATTTCTACTGCATTGTTGAGTTCTAAGTGAAACCAGAATGCATATGCTGTAAATTTAGGATTCCATAATGTACTTGGCATAGGTAGATTTTTGCAAGGAGAAGGCAACAAATTATCAGTATAGGCGCTGAAACTCGCACAAGTGATTCTGGGCACTTATGACTTTTGATATATTGCCTTTGGGAATTTCTATTTTGGTGTACTCATTTTGTGCAGGACTGCCAAGTGAAGTCCTTCAAGAGTCCCAGCTTTGTAATACACAGATGTTGTCTTTGTTAAGTGTTCTTTCAGAATTCAGATGCATGGAATTATAAAAGAAATTTCAACTATTCCAAGAAACAGAATTTGACAGAAGGCACCAAGAGGAAGATTCTGGAATAGTTAAAACTCTACAGCTTTTCAGCCATAGTTGTAAAGAAGAAAGGACAGTTTTCAGAGATGTTGTTGACAGACAAATGGGAATGGAGAATTATCTTAAAAACCTTGCTAACTGCCTAACTATAGGGAGAAGGGTGGTGGAGTTTGTGGAGAGGTCAGTTAAGGTGGTAAGGGCATGAGATCCATCAGGCTTAGCCAGAGGTAAAGAACTGGGATCTGAGTTTCTGACAAAAGAGGGGAATGGATAGAAACAGTAGGTCTATGAAAGGTGAAAGGCAACAGTGGTTGCCTGAAAGGGGGTGGAAAACTGTGAGCAAAGGGTATCAGCTAAGACTAGAGAAGATCAGATCAGGTTGAAGGTCATTTGTATTTGAGTGGAGCAGTTGCAGTAGATGAAACAGACAGATATGACATTCTAATATCTAAAGTATTAGAACAGACACCAAAGGCAGAGTTATTGAGAAGCCTTGTAAGTATAGAGAAGATTAACTAGTTGGTTATTGAGTCAGAGGAAACATACAGGAGCAAGAAAGGTTGATTTTATGGCAACACCACCAAATGCCAAAGTAAAAAATTAATCTTCTCTTTACACATGGGATTAGTTTTTGCGAACAAGACGAGGAGTCAGTGTTAGAGCAATGATTAGAATTACTGGACCACACCTCAGTGTGAAACTCTTTATATGAAGTCCTTTCTGTAATAAATAATTAACTGAAGAATGTGTTCTTCTCACTCTGAGTAGTTATTTACATTGAAATCTCTGAATACAGAATGAGAAGAAAGAAATCTCACATATTACTTTCATGAAGAGAGGTTTTAAAACACAGTTGAAATTTCCTTTTGACCAATTCAGAAGAGGTTTGAATTTCTTGAAGAGATCCTATTAGTGATATATTGTCATAAATACTCCATGCATCCTTGCTCAGCAGACTTCGTTTGAGGATGTTCAAAATGCAATCTAAATAGTTTGACTATTGGATCTAGTTTTAATTTGAAAAAGTAAATTTTGGCATTAGGGTTTTTGCTATAAAGGCTAAGTTCTCCCTGTGGATCTCTGCAATGGAAGAAGAAATTACTTCCAAAAGGCTGGCAATCTTGTGAATAACTCCAGTGGTAAAATATGTAAGATGGTGGTCTGAGTGCCTGAATAGCAAAATGGAAGGAGGGTATGGCTTCCTTAAAAAAAAAAAAAAAAAGGATGAACCCATAAAACTTGGGTGTTGTTTCTGGTCACTCAGTCATTGAGATATATTTTGTTACCCAAAAAATTAGTAGGTAAAGGGCAGAAAACATAAGGTAACACAAACTGTGGATATTGAAGCAGTAGTCCTCAAAGGAGTGTTACTGATTCAGTGGAGCTGATGTGTTGATAGCAGTCACATGCAATATGAGGGATACTGGCTTGGTTTCAAGGATTGTTACTGCTGTATCCTTTTCATATGCCAAAAGGAGCTGAACATGAAGGTTCCTTCTTTTCCCAGAACCGGAGAGATCTCACGGATATTTAGAGATCTTGCAATATCACCTAGATCTCATTTCCACAGCTTGCCTGTGTGTAGCTGCTGCAAGCACGGCAGTGGAAGCTGTGGCCAGCTGTCTGAAATCTTGTAACATCTGTTGCTGCCTGAAAGCCTAGTTCAGATTCCAGTCTATACACCAGGATTCACAACTCATTATTCAGTGTACTCAGAACTCTTACTCATCATTCAGTGTACTCTCCTGTGTTCTCGACATCTTCACCACAACTTCAAGGCTTCATACACTAATGGTTCTGCAATAGCGTATTTACTAAAGACTACAGAATATGGTAAGGAATATTATAAACAAATTTATTTTTAATCTGTCCACTGTCACAGTGGTAATATCCATAGTACTGGGTGCAGAACTTCAGAATAAAAAGCCTTGTAATTCAGATAGTATTTAGTGCCTTGGCTGCTAAGTGTTCGTCACTCCATTGTAATGTTTTCTAGTCACATTTGTGTGAAATTTCCCTTAAGATGAAGATCATAGGATAATTCAGGTTGAAAGGGATCTCAGAAGGTCTGAGGTCTCTTGTCCAAGCTTCTGCTCACAGCAGGGTCAGCTGTGAGTCTGACAGGTTACTCAGGGCTTTATCCGAGTGGGCTTTGACAAACCTCCAAAGATAGGGTCAGCACAACCTCCCTGGGCGGCCTGTCCCACTGCTTGTCTTTGAAACTTAGAAGAGGCACAAAACTGGTTATTTAAGTGGTAATGTATGAGAGTTCTTTTAAAAACTGGTTGCCTTAGTGACCAACAATATGCAACAACTTCTCTATTGTCCTTTCTGCCTTAGCTTTTTTCATTGATACCTCTAGGTAAAGCTGGTCTAATCTCTCTCTTTAACTGAGTTCACTTTTAGTGAGGAGACCCCTCAGTTTGAATTCTGCAGTAAATGTTTTGGTTTCCACTAAAAGTGCATGTCATTAAATGTAAAAAGGCAAACTAAGTTCCAACAGTGAGCAGCAGATGCTTAGCAACACAACTTAGCTTGGGAGTGTGGTGCAATTGAAAGTTAGTCTCTGAAGGGTGATTCTCTTCCTACTACTCTTCATGGTAAGGCGTTCAGCATTGTATTACACACAAAAATAAGTGTTTCTGTTTGGTCTGGGCTCATGACCTTCAGTTTTTAGCCCTTTTGTCTCCCTCTACTAGTAAATGGTGATTTGATAATTTGTTAGGGTTCTGGTATTTTTCCCCACTCCTGGGACTGAATTGTGAAGGAAAGATTTAATTAGAAATGGAACCTGTCATCCCAAAGGTCTCTGATTTGAACCCAACCAAGTAAATAATAGCATATATTTGTTACAGTTTGACAATTAGTTTCTCTGTATTGTGTTAATTGGTGGTTCAAATCCACAAAGGTGTCCACAGGGCCCATGGTTACCAGCACTCCTTGGTGGCTTTTTGGCAGATTCAGGGACTGTACGAGACTTGGATTGGAAATGACACTTGATCTATCTGCCCACTCCTGACACTGGCTCCTTCTGGGTCAGGGTCAATGCAGCTTGGTGGGGTAATGTGAAGAGGCCAGTGTGGCCAGTGAAGTGTCTGTTCTCTGCATAAATGGAGCCTTTTGAGTTTTGGAGGCTGTCAACCTGGCGTGAGCAATAAATTTGCTTGTGGGCAGAAAACAGAAAAGAAAGCAAGACTACCACATCTGTGTTGAAAGCTCTCTTGTTCATCAGAAGAAGGAAGCAATGTAGGAAATAGAGGAGGCAAGGTCTGAATAATTGGTTTTTCTGGGCTAGAAATGCAGTAACTTCTCTAGCAGATGAATGAAGAGTTGTTTGTCGCTTTTTGCCCCTAATTATCTTGAGTTCATTGTAGATATTTTCTGTGGCAAACCTTTTTTCTGTTTATCCAAAAGACATCACTGACTGAATAATCAATAAGCCTTTTTCTCCTTCATCTATTCAAGCATAAGACTGGGATTATTGAGTGAAAGAAGAGAGGGTTACCATCACAAATATTTTAGGACAATTAACAGTCTTTCTCTACTGGGTACTCGAGGGGGGAAAGTTCTCGAAGGTCTTCTGATATTCCCTTAATGATTAATACTTTTGATGGTATAGGTTTATAAACATGCTTTGTATACATTACAGAACTAAGGCACCCAAAACATTACTACCAAAATCTCAGAATTAAAACTGATATATTCTAAGACATAGATATACACTTATCCCTTGCTTTATTCCTCCTTGTTCTTAAATTATCTCCCTTCTTATTCTACCACGGTATATATTCCTCTTGTCTTTTTATTTGATTTGGTTCATCTCTTAAATGGATATGGGGGATTTATAAACAAAATTGGACAAAAATAGTCCAATAGCACTTTGAAGCATTTCAAGCACATCCAAGATTGTGAGTCTTTTTTGTTAAAAAAATATGGATTTTAGAAATTGTAGCACTGTTATAAATTCTAAATATGCTCTTACTTTTAAATCCATCCTTACATTATATTGACAGATATTGCAAGAAGTGAACCTAAAATGTAGAAAATTTGAATAGAAAATTATTTGGGTTTTTTTCAGGGAGCATTGAGAAAATTTTTCAAGTAGCTATCATTTTTCCTATCACTTCAGTTACTGCAGCTTTTTTTTTTAAAAGTATTATTTAAAGTAATACTGGCATTTTAGTCTGTGAAAAACTATGCATTTTTTGCACATTTTCAGTATAAAAATGTCTACATACAAAGTTACAAAATTCAGATGGAAGTAGAAACATTACTTGCTACTTGGCAAGCTACTCATTCTCTTGAAGCAAGATACAAAAGTGGATACACTGGTGTTTATGATATATTGCTCTTGCTAATTTTTGTCTTGGTTCTGAGCGATTCAATTCCCCCATTCTTGCAGCTTCTGTGATGCTCAGTCTGACAGTGCTTTTAACAGGCTTCTGCTGCAGTTGCTGGAACTTTGTATTGCCCAGTCCCTGCCTGTGGATGACCAAGTGCCCTTTCTCACCATGTAGGCTTGATGTCCCAAACTTACCTCTCACTGAATTTACACTGCTTTTTCATTGTTCCCCTTCGGTTACTGAGCCGTACTCTTCCCTGAGTCCGGATGGACATGGCCTTTCCCTTAAATCTGTATCATAATACTGTGTCATTTTTCTGCGCCTTTTTAGCAAAAAATTTGTTACTGAATTTGTACCACTGGCAACTCTGACCTTACTGGTGATTGAATATGCTGAAGACATTTTCAAAACCACTGAAACAAGACAAACAAAAAAACCCTTCTGAAATGGTGTAGGAGAAATATGAGCTGCAGAATACATTACTTTTAGATCATATCTATTTGCTGAATGGATAGTGCAGAAGTGACTTCACATTTTGTGTTGTAGATTTAAAAGCACACTCGTGCTGTAAATAATAACTAAACAGTCATATGGAGTTCGTTTGGTTACTGTGGCAAGAGGTATAAAGTAGGAAGAAGGGATGTAAAAGTGTTAGGCAAGGGTTCATAATATTATGACAAGACCCTATGAATAATTATCTTCCATATACCTTGTTCTCAGAGAATAACTAATTCCACTGTTTCTGAAAGAACTTTATCTTGCCAAAATAATGCTATGGCATATTAAAATTATCCTAACAGAAATGATTGTCAGAATACACTGGATGAATGCTTATGGTTATTAGCATTTATTGTTATGGATAAAAAAGAATTTAATATAGAAACTGTTAGAATAGCAGGGGAAATTCAGGGAAATTCAGCTTGGTCCTGAACCAAGCTAGGATTGGACGAGTATGTGTCTGGAGCTAGAAAAGGCCTTGCAATGTGACTTTCTTGGCCTCTGCCTGACTCAGTCTGCTGTTGAGGAACATATCGCAAAGACAAGGGGAAAGTCGGGGAGAGAAAACCGTCCGTGGCTCTTTTTTCCATAAGCTGCTTCAGCCCGAGTGCCCTTTCTGCCTGTCAGCTACTGCGAGGGAGAGAAGTGGTGCAAATCCCACGTGAGTTAGAGCCTGAGATCACATTTTAAATCAATAATCTACAGGAAATTGGATGCTCTTTAAAATCCAACTGAGAAATAGATAGCAATGCTTTTAATAAATATTACTAAATTGTGGCCGTTTTACATTTGTGCACACATACACACACACACACACACACCCACACCTGAGAATGTGCCGTGAATCATTTGTGACCCCTTTGGAAATGTGTTAGTAGTAACAAGGTCACAGTTAAAACAAGTTGCTTTGTTAGTAATAACAAGGTCATGGCAAAGCAAGCTGCTTAAACAGACCAACAGCATGATAATGTGTATAGAATACACCTGTAGTGTAGCTGCTCACACAGATATGGGAACATGCATTAAACATCAGGTACAAAAAGAAGTAGTAACTCTAGGGAGAGTATATGTGACACTGTTACAGTGTTTGTTTAGCTATGGAAACGTCTATATTTGAGTTGGCAGAAATTGTGCAGAAATCTCCCAAACAAGTAACCTAGTCAAGAGCAATAACCCAAAAGTAAGTAGGAGGACTGTAACATAACACGATTGTTTAGTTAATGTAGTTTTTATTATAAATAGGTTTTCCAGTCAGCATGACTTTAATGTTGACCCTCCCAGTACATTAAAAAAAAAAAAAAATTAACACTTGAAACTAACAGCATGTTAGCAGCTAATTCGTGCATTATTTCAGTATCATTCATAAATTACTTTTGAATCCTTTGACTTAAGAAAAAGAAAATCCCACAAATCCTGCTTTTGGTCAAAGCATAAGACCATAATTAACTCGGCATGTGCTTTTGAATTAAGAACACAGTGTTCCGAGCTTTCTTAAAAAGCTTTTAAAAATATTGGAGGAAATCTTTCATAGGGCATTATTGACTGAGCAGAATTTAAGATTTGTCACATATGAAGTGATGTTAATTAAATATTGTTATTCCCTTCTGTAAATCAAGGAAGGTTAAGCTTTTTTTGTTACTTGAACAAAAAGAGAAGTGAAACAGGTGAAAATATATAAAATGGTTGTGAGGAAAACAGGACGAATAACATCTTAGAAATTTAATTAGTCAGAATTTCTGGGGGATGCAGGAGCTTTAGGTGTTAATTCTAAAGCACTGGATTTTTTGCAGTCCTAATGTCATTTGAATATTTTTGGATTTTTTGGCTATGCTTAAAGAATGTAGAAAATAAATGTAGTGGCGGAAGGCCAGTTTTTGACATACACATATGCTTTGTTTAAAGGAATATTTGCAACCTGATGTTTAATATGGCTGTCATTGAAACGTTTTTATTAAACCGAAATATCATTAATCAGAATCCCATTTAATGATACCTCAACTCTTTTAAATCCTATGGGCATATTTTTAAGACAAATGAGTTATTGCTTGTATTAGGTATTCAAGTATTGTTGATAATGTCTCCCCAAACCATGAATTTTAAAGTGATGCATTTTTATATCCTTTTATTTCTGTTAATGTGCCTAAGCCTATGGGTGTATAGTATGTGCAAGGACATCTTCAGGACAAGTTTTTCTAGAACTTTCCATTCTGGAAGAAATGACAATTGGGGTGTAATTACACAACTGGTAATGTGGGTACTTAAAATCCATCAACAAACATCATATGGCCTTCTATATACCTATTAAAATCGACAGTTCTAAGGGCAAAATGAAGCAGCAGCTATGGACCTATATAATAATAGCAAAGTTATATTGTTTCATCGATGTATTAAGCTTGGACAGTGTATTACTTCTGTTGGTATTCAAACCTTTGAAGGCATGAAAAGCACCCAGGAAGAAGATTTATTCTAAATCTTTCGCTCATCATGTTTTCTTTGGGTCTTTAGAAATAGTGTGGCCCACAATGACCTAGAATCATGAAAGGCTGCTTCAAGAATTTCAGTGCTTTTGAAATTCTGTAGGTGCTGAGGTAGTATTTAATGAAATTAATCTTTTCTGTAATTCCACTTTGGAATACTGGGAAGTCTGTAGCAAAATTATGCCTGTAGTTAGTTTTTTTAACTTCATCCTGGATAACTGAGGAAATATGGGTAATTTGAACTGGAATGATGTTCTTTGTTTAATTAAATAAATACCAGTTATTAAAAAAAAGTATAAAATCCCCCAATTTTAATCTGACATGTTTTAAAGCAACTTGTTTTGCATTGGAAATGTCATGTTTTAAATATTCAGAATGTTTTTTATTATTTTAGATATATTTTTTTTTCTAGTACAGTACTTAGGTTTTCTTTACCTGAACAACCTGAGCTGCTGTGAGCTGGAGGCCTCCAGAGGCCTCTGCCACACTACATGATTCTGTGGGGCTTCACCACCTTGACCAAACCATGTGGACTGAAATGTTTGTGCATAAGAGAACAAGTGTCTGTAGGTTGAATAAAAGAACCAGGCTTTTCAAGTGAAGGGTTCTGATGGACTGTGTAGAAAAGGACACATAGTATGTACTGAGCATTGGTACTTTACTTTGACTAAGGTAAAAAAAAAATTTGCTTATAATCAGTTTTTTGTTTATAGTAAGCTTCACTTTCTGGATCTTGCACACTCTGATAAAATTATGAAGTATTCCAGCCTTCTATTTTATTAAAAAAAACCCCAAAATATTACTATCCTTGGGCATTTATAAAGGCTCTGAGTTTTAGAACTAGGATTTCTCCATGTGCCTTTGGGATTGGGAAAGATAAGTGTTAAGTGCAGCATCTCTAGTATTTCAGAAAATCTGGAAGAGGAGAAAGCTACTCAAATCTGAAACTGCTTTGTTTCATAGTACAAGATATTACCAATTAGCAATTAAATTAATCAATTTGCCTTGCGTTAGCTATTAGTTTTGTTACTGACTGGTAAGTAATGTATGATGCATCTTTGAAAAAGTCAGTTATACTTTGATCTGCAAATATTTTATTAACAGAGGCTATAAACCACAATGAGTGGCTTAGTTGTGGGTGGTTTTTTCATGCTTATTTTGATGATGTAGCAGTATCTTGGGATGACATACTGTAGTGAGTGAGGATAAATATGTGTTGCCAAGGTCTAAACAGCAGCAATATGGAAGTAATTCAGCAGTCAGTTTCACTCAAAGTTTGAAATCTGTGCTGTATTAGAGGTACGCAGAGAAGCTGTGTTAATTGCTAGCTTGTTTTCCATATGGTTCTGTTTTAATGGAGCACATTTGTTGCAGATGGTTGGAAAGTGGGTTGGACAGTGCCTAAACTGGCTATGACTAATTCATACAGTGATTATACTATACTTTAATGTTTAACAGTCGTCTTTGTATACTTCTTTCATTCACACTTCCCTTGCCATTGAAATGTGGTCCGAGATAACTGAAAAGTATTCTTCTTTATTTAAACTTGGACTTAGAGAAGAGCAAGAACATGGGGTGTGTAGTCATCTTTTCCCTGATTCAAATTCAAACCCACACCCCAAATTGGGTTCTTCAGATGGGTTATCTCCATTATTATTATTATGGTTTGGTGAGCCTATTTAGCTGAGGTAATGGGCTCTAAGAAGAGCCACGTGAAGAACTGAAGTGACCTTAATGAACACTAAAACTGGCTTTCTTCACACCACTGTTCTTTCACCTCTTAATTGATTTGCAGCTGTGTATAGCCATTTTGGATACTAATAGCCATTTCTCATTTGAAAGTTCTAATGTTGCTGACTCTGGCTCGAGGAGACTAAATACTTGTGCTATTTTGATGTGAAAATGAAGGTATAACTGTGGCAACATAGAGTCATAGTATCATTAAGGATGTTGGAGGTCAGTTCAGTGATGACATACATGGTAAGAATCTTTCATGTAATAGCTGGAGTTTTAACAGATTATCTATGAATTTATGCTAAATCCATGGAGGAAACTAAAATATAGAAGATTGCCCAGAATTGATGTAGTTGATTCTTATAACAGTTTATTTGGATCTCTTATGACAAAGCTTGTACAACTGACTTTCCCCTTGTTGAAGACTACAGTGAATGTCATAGTCAAACTCCTGTCAGTGGTTCTTTGTAAAGAAAAAAAAAAGAGTGCTACGGTTCAGTGGGTTTCTCTACCATTTTTACTGTTGTTTTCTCACATTGTCACTAAAATATTCTCTTTGTTATCTGAATGGGACATCTGCTGACTGGGCTAGCTCTCTTTACCTGATTGTGTGAAAAGTCTTGGTTAAATCTGTGAGGCCTTGGAGGCCCAGTAACCTGCTAAGTGCTATAGAGCCTGAAAGACATTATGTCCTTGGACTAACTTGTCTCTTCTACTTACAGCTGTATGTGATAGATAAAAACAAACTTACATATAAAAGACTGGGGTAAATGTAATTTTAATACACTTGTGGAGATGCTAATGAATAGCTTACCCTAAAGTGTATAAAAATCCATGCAGAATAAGGTGTATTTTATAGTAGGGCAGAAAAATAGAACAGGCAAGCTTTAAAAGAAAACCTTTTTCTTTGGCTCCATCACAAACCTGCTCAATTGGAATTGATAATTTGTTTGAAGTGGTCAGAAATCCACTTACTATGGCTAACAACGTAGAATAATGCAGACAGTTTGGCAGTTAGCACTAGGATGTCTAAACCCACAGCTTTGATGCAATAATACTATAACTTGAAGATTTACCTAATTTGTAATTTTTCTCAAAGCTTTCGCCTGCTCTGTGCCGCTGTCTGGCACGGTGATTTGTCTGTGCTATCTGGAGTTTAGTTTGAAACACGTTTACATTTGATTGGTGTTTTTAGATTTTGATAGCTGCTGGTTCCTCTCCACAGAACTAACCTTTTAAAATGTCAGTTTTAATGTACAAATTTTATGAGAATAAAAAGACTTTTAAAAATACTAATTTTAGATTTCTCTGCTGAGCTTGTTGTCAGCTGCTGTTGTCTCAGGCTGAATCTTGGAAAATTAAGTCAGTGCTCACTATAATAAAATGTGTACTCTGGACTTCATGTGGAGAAAAAAAACACTTTCCTTTTAAATTCTTTTTCTGTAACAGTTGCACAACTGCCAGAGTAATCCTCTGTCCTTTTACTTGTTGATATTTACTCTTCTTCCTTCTTTCCATTCATCCTTCTGTCTGTCCATGTCTAACGTGCGCTGCGTTTCCTGCATGAGAGAATTCTTCTCATGTGATAGTCCTTTCTGAGAGAAGTAACGTCAGGTACATAGCATTTCATCTTGTTCTCTGTAACGGAAGAGCCTTACAAATTAGAGCGTACAGTTTATCAAATATTTCATGTAAAATACGATTTAAAGAGTTTTCCCTCTGAAGGTGGCACAATACTAAATTGCTGCTAAAAGATCAGATAATTTTCTGTAGTCTTAATTGCTGCATCTATTCCTGTAATTTGCCATATTGGCTCGGTTGCTGTTTCATATGCTCCATTATGGAGGTGACACTGAAATTCAAAAGCAGTGGAAGCTTAAGATTTTCCCCCTGCCTTCCAGTGTTGCTTGTTCTAAATCAGAAAAGCAGCACTTGTTTTGGCTGCAGGGAGCTGTATGTTCAAGCTCACAGCTGGAGGTACGGTGCTGCGGTGATGGTCACCAGTGATGGGAAGGAAGAGTATAATGAATTAAAAAAAACCTAACAAAAACAACACCATATAAAACCCCCTCAGGATTAAAGGCAGGCACTTCATTCTTTTCTTTCTCAGAGCTTCTGTATAAATTGTGCACACAGATGAAAGAATTGCAGAAGGGAATATGTTCAGATTTATTCTTCAAGATATATTTGGTTAGGATATTGCCTCATAAGGAAGTAGTGAGATTTTCTTTATCATCTTCCACTTATGTTTCCTAAAATTGTGTCTTTTTGGTCATGATTCTTTTCGAAGGGGTATCAGAGCTAAGCCTTTTCATTTAATTGTAGTAAAATGTTGCCCTAAAGTGGAATAAAAAAATTATTTTTTTACTAGTTGTTATAGAAAAACATATAAACTTAATAATATTTTAACTATAGTTTGTATAGATGTCTCCCATTTAAACTCTATGCAAATATTTCATACTGCAGGGCAGACAACTGTGAGACTGTAATGGGCTGTGTAGCAAGCATACACCATAAATTTGATCATCATATTTGTGAGTTCTTCATATTTCATATACAAAGAATTTCATATACAAAGAAAAATAGCATTGAATGGAATTATGAATATGCATAAAAGGAATAAGGAAAGATCACCTTGGTCTTCTGTACTTGCCTGTGCTAAAACTATGATGCCAAATGCTGATCAGATGCTCTGAGTTATAGTGGAATGTGGGAATATTATGGAATCAGGATTCCTTTCAGATGTACTCCATTATTTTTGAAGTCCTATTAATTCCCCATGTGTTCTGGCTAATGAAATAAGGAAAGGACCCTTTTAATGGGGGCAAGAGGAGACTTTCCTGCTCAGCTTGTACATATTATCCAGCTGGACTGATGGGCCACTGTTAAGAGAAACATGGGTGGGAGGCTATTTTATAAGAAAATGAAAAAAACATTTGTTTAACTGCATGGCAACACTAAAGGCTGACTATGCATTTCATTATGATAAAAGGTGCAGGCTTGAGGGGAAAAAGTAAAGCAAAACACTGTCTTTCTAGGATTAAAGATAATCACTCTATATGGGATTATCTTAAACCTATCTATAAATTTATGTATCTAACTCTTTAATTTCTCATATCCCTTTTCTAATCTGAAGTAGTCTGTTGGAAGGAAGTGCTTGCCAATATTTCCTATCAAATGCAGATGCTGGGTAGAAGTTCCTGAGGTTTTGTAGAGAGTCAGTGAGCTCTTCCAAGCTGTTGCCGTTCTCATTCTCCTCTCCTTAGTTCGGCTCTCTCTTCTCTTGCTGAGGCATCTGTTCCCTGAGGCTACTCACCTGCAACACCTGCTCTGTCCTGCATCTTGTGGTGTCCTCTCTTAGTACTGGAGCAGAGAAATGGTTTCATACTTCCGTCTGCTCCAGCTGGTGGGCTTTGAAGAAAAGGCTGAAAACACAACCTAATGATTTTACTTAAATGTGACTGTACATGTAGGTATATATACTAAGGTTTGCACACACATGTGCTCATACATATATATGTATTTAAATTATATATATATGAAAAGTCATAAAAACTGTTTTTTCAAAACTCATTTGCGATAATCATATTTTCCACAAGTGTTGAAGAAACCAGGTAGTTGTACAGTTCATTCTCTGTGGTTACTAGCAAAACTTTTATAGACACATTAACTTAGCTTGGTGGAATGTGAAATTGATTACAGTAATTAAAAAATTTAGCTGGTTTTACTTATTTGTATCACTTTGCCTACTGAGCTGCTTTAGTTTCCATGAGTATGGTAGAGTTTCCAGCTGTGCCAGCAGTAGAAATTTCAGAAAGATTTAGATATATCCCAAAATATTATTATATACCAAGCCCAACAATTTTTCAAAATCTATTACCTAAGATCTTTGAGAGTGAACTATCAATGTGTCTCTACATTGTAGTTAGGAGTATCCTCTTTCTAATAGATTATATTATTTACTTCCACTCTCTAGAAAAGAGTGAGTTAAAATCCTGAAAATTATATGGACAAAAAAAAATGCGTACCCAAAGACTGGATGATGCATACCACTAAACTGCAACAGGTATACATTTTGGGGGATGTTTAATGTGTGAGACTTCAATATATGGGGTTTTGAGATGTGTAGTGAAAGTGCCTGCTTGCAGCACCTTCTAGGTCTGAAACGCCGTGTGGCACAGCTTCAAAAAGATTTTTCAGCCTGCAAGCTGTTGCAGCTGGAGCTGGATTTCAGTCTGAACCGAGGACAGAAATGTACAGGATATAAGCATGTAAATAAAGTGCACTCACTGTCCTGTCTTGATTAATTTGTCTGTTCTGTTTCACTTTGTGATAAAATAATGCAGTGGTATGACTGGCTGATTGGGTATTGAAAGCTCCAACACTAGAGAAAGAGAAGAAAAACCAAGCAGCCTCCCAAACCTTTATGTTCATTTGTTTGGTTTCACTTTGAAGTGATCCCTGTTTCATACTGCTTAGAGATTCAGTTTCCCTCATTCCTCTAGTTATCAGCAGATCTCAAAGCAGTATTGAAAGGTGATTTATAAAGATTTTGTTTTTCCTGTTCTACACATGGGTAAATCTGTTCATAAAAAGGTAATTAGCGTGGCAGATACCTAGCCAAAAATAGGCCTTTCTCTTTTGTGTGCCCCCTTCACTAGGCAGTGCTGATTGGGAAATTTTGACTAGCGGGAAAATTGTTGGCCAAATGCTAAAAGTTGCCCAGTGAATCATTTTTTGAGGAGGTATCAAAGTTCACCATGTGGCTATCTTCTCTGTGCAAGTCTGACACTGTAATTGTATGTGCAAGGTGCCTTTCTGTGTCTGAACTATGTTGGCTTCACCAGCAAACTGAAATCTCTTTACAGATACTTTTGGCCCAGTGTGTCTTGAGACCTAACCTGTGTTTCTGAACTGAGATACAAGTCAAATATGCATATGGATAATTTTCATTTCACTTGATTGGGGTGAAATTTTCACATAATTTTTACAGGCTACTTTTGCATTCTAGAATGCAAAAATCTTTTTTGAAATGCTCATTGAGTATATTATCTGCACTTGAAAGTATATAGGTAGTTTTTCTATTACATGTAATATGAAATAGTTTATCAACTTAATTTCTGACACTCATTATAAAATCAGTGATGAATTGCATAGATCAGCACTCTTTTGAAGAAGACAGTTTGGAATATAATAGCCCTATAATTTATTGAAATCAAGTGTTAATACCCAGAAGAGTGGAGTTGACTGTGTGATTTTTGTTCCATTATTTATTTAGTTTATCTTCAGGACTTAAAAAATTAGTAGATGTGAAAATATGAAGAGTCCAATTGTGAAGAGAGTTTAAGATGCTGGGTGAAAAGTTCAGTAATATGTTCATAGGAGTAACAGTTCCAAAACCAAATAAGATATTTATAAAGGATTTGAACACTCTTTTTGCACATTGTATCACAAATCAGATGGAAGTGGAGTTTCGGAATGGGATGGGATATCTAGGATTACAGAAGAGGTAAATAGTAATAAGAATTTCTTGTGGTGAATATGGTAATCTGACTTGAATTCAAATATCTAAGTTGCTGGATTCTGTAGTTCTTTTGGAAACCCAAAAGATTTTTCTCAACTGCTTTTTCTCAACTAACAGACACGCAAAGCTGTGCATACAGAGATACTGGTATGGACTGACCAGGTAGACCTAGACTAGGATGTAGAGAACCTATAGTGAGGGATACACACAACCTATCTCAGTTTTCTGCGTGTAATGTGGCAAACCCAAAGAGCAGCTGCTGGTGCTCAGAGATAAGAACTATTCTTCCATGGTACATGAAGATAGAGAAAATTGCTGTTCTGTGCTAGTGACTGGGGGCACAGGCTGGTAATTTGGACAACAGAGTTGGGTTCCATTTTATGACTGTTATATGGAGTCCATTATGTATATATATTTCCATATTATGCTGGTTCAATTATATATATATATATGCACACACGTATAGATAAACACACACTAATTTGGGGGCTACTTAAATAAAGAAATGTAGAAGGACTTTTCTTCATGTCTTTGGGTCAAATCCGCTTACATATTATGCATGAAATCTCAATGACTTCATGATTATTTTCTTTTTTCCCCCATTTTATTCTGCTGTGCATCAGTGCAGAGCATATTGTTACTTTTGCTTGGCTGTATGAAAGTGATGTTCCAAAAGTGAGAAAGTAGATTGTCTTTGCTCACTATTGGCCACCAGAGTTTTCAGGATCAACATGACAGAACAATACAATTGCTCAGAGGTATATTTTAATGGAAACAGTTGAACTTGTAATGTGTCAAAGCCCAATCAGTGCCTCATTCTGCACCAAAGCAGCATGGTTACATATTATTTGACTGCTTTACCAGTGTATCTACTGTGCTATGCCACTGGCTGCTGCTGTGGCAGCCTCACTTCTGTCAGACTCCCACACTGAATTCTTAGATTACTGGATTACTGTTGTTCTTTTACATGTATTTCTATGTACTACGTGGATATTCAGCAAAAACCACAGGACACAAAGTACTGTATTCATGGAAGCACTGATTGTTCCGATGCTGACTGTATACAGACTGTACCTGGACAGCTCTCTAGCTGTTAAATGTGAAATGATGCAGATAATTTGCTATCTAAGCAGCTCTGATCTTAAACCATGAATTCACATACTGTATAGGATACTAATGCAGGTTTTATTACTTATTCACTAAAGGAGTGTTGGCATACTTAATATATTTTAAGGAACAAATAGAAATTTTGGGAAACAGTGTATTTGCATTGTGCATATCAATGCAATAGCCATCCTAAGATACCTTTAAAACACACCATTAGGACGCATTCTACGAACATAGTATGTGCACAGCAACAAATGACAATAATGAGAATTTCCTGACTGTGAGTTGTAAAGGATAAAAAGACACCTATCACTTTGCACAAAGTCTGTTTTTCATTAGATGTTAGCATATTTTTTGACAAATAAACTGAGCAGTGTGTTTTCTGTCTTACAGAGGTGGTTTATTCAGGAAAAAAAATAACAACTAAGAGGCAGCCAAAAAACACTAGTGGATGATACATGTGTCTGTGGAAACAGGTTCTTGTATCTTGAGATGTGATTATCTTGGCTGAGCAGCAGTTTAAACAAACAAATAAATAAATGGTAGTACTGGCTGATGACAGTGATGTTTCAAAGTTGTAGAAGACTACTGTGAAATTTGGCCTATTTGTAACTAGATAGAGTACTACTATATAGCTAATTTTATTAACATTTGGTTTGCTACTTTTTAAGCAGTTCAGGTATTTGAATATTAAGTAAATTAAAATTACTATCTTTGCAAATAAGTGTAGTTTCCCTTTTTATGTAGGTCTTTTAAGTGGTTTACATGTAATCATGCTAATACTTTCAAGGGCAAGTTGTCAGGTTTTTGTCAGGATAGGAACTAAATTGTGAGGGAGTATAGTGGCAGCAAGGTGGCAGAATTTATGTAAAATGGAGACAAGCAAAACAGAGTGTTGACACGTGAGTTTGGGATTAAACCATATGCATGATCCTTTATATATATGATTTGCTTAATCTGACTGCTTTGTAATTTATCTGGAGAGAATTTGAATTGTACTTTTCACTGAGTAGCAGTTTTGGGGACATTAGGATTTGAAATCACGCAGTACCTTCTCTCTGGCCTGGTGAACTTATAAGTAAAATATAATGCAATAGGGAATTAAAAATGGCAGAAAATACCCTTTGCAGTCATTTTTGTCCCTTAATGGTCAGTTAGGGATCACTTGAAAGGTAGGAGACTTGTGCGAAGGAACAGGCATCGAGGGCAGCATAGCTGTTCGACACCATGTCCAACTTCCTACTACTGTGACCCCTGAAGAACGCTGTCAACGCTGTGCTGGTATGTTTGGAAGGGACTGGAAAGGGATCTTCATGGCAAAGATGTCAAGTTACAGAGAAAGTCTTTTTTTTTCTTAACTGCTGGTAAGAAACAGGTCAAGTGGGGTTAATCTTGACTTCTAACAATTCTTGCCCTTTCAGGACGGTATTATTTGTGGTGCCGAACAGCTGTCTCTACTGCTGCTGTTTGGACCCAATGTCAGCACTGTCAGCAAAGCTTTGCTTTGTTGGTGTTGGGTTGTGTTCTTCTAGGTGCTGTGTGACATTTCAGCTTGCCAGAGATGTGGACTGTGTGACAGGAGAAGGTTTGGATCTGAGTACAGTTTTGGTGGCACAGAAGACTTATGAACATTTTTTTCAGCTACAGTTTCAAAAAAAGGAAGTCACTTAAGCTATGTTTTCTCACTGGGACATGAGAGCTCTTTTCTTTTGAAATTTTGTGTGCAGTAAGTTTGCTAGAAATCAAATATTCAAAAACCTAGAGCCTCAAGTGCCATGAGGTTTAAGAAAATGTTTTCTATTTGGTTTGAGTCTTGGAAGACACATTATCAGACTTTCTCCTGTAGCATATTTTAAGAAAAAATCATGATTTAATTTTGTGTGTTGAACAAGCTTGTTGCAATGAACAGTAAACTGGGAAAGGAAAAAAATATACCTGTATTTGGGGTCTTCTCATGCATTGCTGCCCTTCTGTGAGAAAAAACAGAAGTAGAATTCATCTCAGCAAGTTGGGGCTGTCTGCTTTGAGATTTACAGAAGTGTATCTGTAGTTTCTGTCCAAGAGGGTAAGGATTTTCCATTCTGGGCTTTTCTCTGTGCGGGGTCCAAGTATTGCCAGGCCCATGGTGGTTTCAAATGTTTTTCTCCTGTCTTGCAGTGTCTGAAATGGCACAGACTTCTTTCCAGTTAACATACAACAATCTCTTGTGCTGACTACTGAACTCTGATCTTTGGCTGGATGCATGCTTGTTTCTTTAAGCACATGTGGTGCAGAGTAGACCTGGCGTTGGGTAATTCATAAGAGCTGGGTATTATTAGTATTACTACTACTTGAGTGAGTCTGTATTATTTTGCACAGCAGTGTGGTCACCTGGCAGCAGGTCATTAGCATTTTAGGTTTCTTTCCTTCACAACAATGCACAACATGCTAATTAGAGGATTTTGAAAGCTGAGCAACCTGTTTTAAAATCAGACATTTTAATTTGCAGCTTTAATGGCTGTATTATTATAACTGGCTTGGCTCGGGGGAGAAGGGGAGAAAAGCACTTCTCATGTTCCAGTAGCAAGGCCCAATATAACAGAGGCTGACAAAATTAAAAACCTCATAATTTGACCTTTGCCTGGGATAAAAGGCTGTTTCATAACAATTTCCTTTTGTTCTTTGTTTAAGCCATTACTCCAAAAGGAGCCTCCGATTAATCTAAGTAAATGCATCATTACAGTCCTAATCCATGTCCTTCTGTCAGTGTCTGTTTTAATTAAATAAGAAACACTAGCAGAAAGATATCACGCACAAAGCTGTGATTGGAGAAAGAGGGTTGTTTGATCAGAGTGAGATTAAAAAAGGCTTTGCTGTTTTGTCCTTTTGCTCTGGATGCCATAATGTAGGTTACAGGAGGAAAACTTGACTGATAGTTTACCACATTGCTCCCCATTACAGCATCTAAATGACCAGATTTACCAATGAAACTATCCCAGACAATTAATTATATACAGAACATTCAGAAAGAGATAATATGGCAACTTGGTTCGAATAATTTGACACATTAATATGTTTAGGACTGTATACACAGTTGGCCAGAAATTGCATTCAAGTTTCAGGTTTTTTATAATAAATAAAGCGTCGATTAAAAGTACAGATGAATATAGGTACTTTCTTTTTTTTTGTTAGTACTTGTGGCTCACAAATTGTAAACATGATCTATTGCAAGTCCCTGATTTTTTTAAAAAAAAATATTTTCATTTCTTACAAAATCAGGACAATTATTTTAAAGTGGTGAAGGATCCACTTAATAAATGTTGTAACATCTAGCTAGTTAGTATTGCTAAAGCAATACATATGTAAGAGACTCTTCCTCAAGGTAGTGTTTCAAGATCCCCGTGGTGAGAGTTTTCTCCCATATCCAGGCCATTATTTGATGTAATGAAAAGAGAAAGTGTGCAACACAGAGATTGTTAATTAATTTAGCCTAACAAGATGAAGATAAATGGAGCAAAGCATGGATTGAATGAAGCAAGAGGTCTTATTTACAATTTAATACTGCTTTATATTAGGCATTTTTCAATTTACAAAAGAAAAGAGTTTAAAGAAAAGGTGTGCTGTGAGTTACATGCAAGACAACTTTACATTATGCGAACTAAGTTCTAAGAACTGCTGAAAATACCTTTGGGTTAACCTTTAACTTTAAGTTTTCTTTCTTTCCCCCCCTTTTCACAATTATTTTTCTCATTCTGATTTACAATATGTTGATAAGAATAAGAAAAAGTAAAACCTAAACTTTTTCCCATTGAAGTAAATAACAAATTATCAATGGATACTCTTGCAAGCCCAAATTCTACTGTTTCTCACTGTTTATATTAACCTAGAGTCATAGCTTATTTTTGAGAAGTTTTTGTGTAGAAAGATATATTAAGAGATGTAAGTATAGAAATACAATAAAGTATGATTTTAATTTCTGTTCCAAAATGTAAATCTATTGTTTCTTATAAGCTTTTACTGCAATAGAACAGTGAAAACAAAGAAAGAAATCCAGGATAGTGTTAATTAACAACGATTTTATGTCATAAAACTATGATTTTTGATTTGAGAGAATATTTCTTTCTCAAGATCATGTTTGATTTAAACATTTTGTGAAAAGTTGTAGATTCTAATTTTCTATCAATTAAACCCCCCCCAAGATTAAAAAGCATGCCAGAGATTTTTATGTATCTCTTCTTTCCAGTCCCAAATTTAAATAAAGAATATCCAAAGCTAACTGTAAGTTACAACTGGCATCAGCTGAGTCACTGCATTTCAAGGTGTATATTATTCAGTTTCCCAATGACAAAGTTTAGTGTATTATAGAAAAGGTGAAGGAAAAAATAAGGTCTGTCATTTTTAGTGTTTAACAAACTAATAAAAAAAAAAAGTCCTGTGACTGACTTAGGGATACCTTTATCAGTTTGTCTTAAACCCAGAATTGTAAATAATGCCCAAATATATTATGTCATCCTCTTTTTTTTTTTTTTTTTAATAAAACATCTTCCTTTATACAGATGAATTGGGTCTGTCTACTATTTGACCTTCTGCCATGATTTCTGTCTGCAAAGGAAGTGCCTTCCTTCCTTTTGCAGTAGCTAGACAGGACAGTGTTATCTAGTGTCACTACAAGAAGTGGTCGTCACAAATAGCATTATTATGGTCTCTATGTTTTTATCTTGGGGGTCATGAACAAATCCATGCAACTGCTTCTAAAGATTTCAATAAATAGGACTTTTTATCCAGACAATTGGCTTTTATATTACTTTTAAACAAAACTACTAGTCCATCAAGAGTTTCAAAAGGAAAACAATTCTACAGAGTGCTGGTATGGCAGCACAGACCAATCATTATGGCACCCATTCTCCAGTCCTTTATTTTTCAAGTCCACAACAATAGGTTGTTGATTCAATGGACAAGACCAGAACAATTAAGTTCTCTGTTTAGCAGCAGTGCAGCATTTTAATGCCCTCCTCTAATAATGGTCTCATTATTGTTATTCTAAGACTGGGCCTCAGGAGGAGGAATATTTGGTGGAGGTACGTCATTATTTTGCAAATTTCGATTAGCTCATCATGTTGTCTGTACTGTGAAAATCGTAGCTAATTAGGGCAGTCAGTTAGACTACCAGCTTTTGAGCTTATGAGTTAAAAGGTAGCACACTTGATAGGCCAATGATGTGAAAAAGGTGGTAAAAAGGGGGATTAGAGCTGTTGCCTTAGTAACTCTAACTTCCATCTGTGAGGGAACAATGGACCTGTGTTTCTCCTCCACCTTGGTGTAAAAATTGGTTTTGTTTCGAAGGGACGGGGCTTTTTATGACAATCTGGAATTCAGCCTAACAGGGTGTAGTTTTAGTTGTTAGGAGAGACCATTGGAGGATAGGAAAGATGAAAGGTCATGGCGAGCTCCAAGGACATGAAAGGTCATTGTCTTTCGTAACAATAGCGGATTGTTTTGTCCCATTATCTCCAGCCAGCTACTCAGTCAGGTGATAGAAAAGATACTACCAGCTTAGTCAGGTGGAACAGGAGAGAAAGATAATGCACCTTCTAAAGAACAAAAGATAACTATAATTCGCCTTTATTAAACAAAGTTGCACTTATTTGCGGCCATTCTCTGAAAAGGGTTGTTTACTGACTTACTATTCCAGCTTGCTTTGTTCAGCACTGCCTCTGTAGGCCATCACATCTCTGGGAAGCAATCCAATGTGTTAGAAAATGTTGTTTAAGCTTTCTTCCCATGAAGAAGAGCCCCCAGGAGTGCCACTGATGCGATACTTAACAATAAATTTAGTTGTTGTAGCTTTCTCACATTATTGGCGTTCTTAAAAGGTTTTCCTTCAAACACAGACAGAATAAAATTAACTATAAATATGAAATAAATTTGCTTCAAGACTTTATAGCATTTTATCATAAATTCTACAGCACATACTGTAGGAAGTTTATAGCAGACTGTATTAGGTGCTACTGAATAGAGAGCAGAGACCTATAGTGGTGTAAAAATAGATTAGCTATAGGACTACTCTTATGCAATGGGAAATAGATAGTCTCATCTGTGCTATGCAGAAGCTTTTGGACACTCTGTCCCTTTGTCTTAAGGAAAAAACAGAACTTCTGTGGTATTATTTAATAAAACAGCTATAGCACAGTTCACCAGGAAAGCATTTATGTTAGTAAATAGAACTGTCACCTCTTATTTTTTTCTAGAGAATCCAAAAACCCCAATTTTTTTCTCAAAAAAAAAGTCTTTCTTATTATTTCCCTATTTTTACAGCATTATGCCTCAGTCATCTATGCAACAAGTTTATTTTTCTCTTCCTTGTACCTCTGTCCACAATCAACATCCCAAGGTTCATCTGATATCTGCCAAAGACTAGTTTCTTTAGGTCACCATTTCCAGAATTTTTCACCCTCTTATATGAGATCTTTAACCTTTTACCAGGTTGTTTTATAATCTTTATAATCAACAAAGCTGACAAAAAGTATTGAATTTTTATGAAACTAATGAAATATATGTAATTTGCTACTATTACTCTTGAAAAATAAAATTACATATAATTTCTAGGTATGCCGTCTTAAACTGTTCTGACCTCATTTGAACTCCCCTTTTTAGCTATTCTGGGCCTCTCTTATCTCATTTTTACTCCTGGCCACTCTTGCTCTTGCTTTCTGACAACGCAGATGGGTGGCCTTGCACAAACTGATAACTGTGGTAATTTCTCAGCACACTATCCAATAATAAAAGATGTTATTTCCAGAATTAAGCAGGCATGTGTCATACTTACACGTTTGCTGAAGATGAGAGGTCGAGCAGTAGCTTCATGGGAGTGTGCAGTCGTATGAGCCATTGGACTTTACAGCTTCCAGTTTGTTGATGCATTGTTTCACTGGCTCTTAGGTTTAGTAAGTAGTCCTTCAGATAAAGTCTGGTTTGAAGTATTTATAAGCTTTTAGTTTTTTAAGATAATCTATTCTTATTTTTTCTCTTTAGCTTGCTATTTAATTCTCATGTAGGTACTATCATATGTTTTGTTATTTTTGTATTAAAATGAACTGAACAGTGTAGGGTGCTTAGTTCAAAATGGGAGCCCTGCAAAGGGTTAACCAGCAGAGAATTACAAATGAACTATCAGGAAAGTTGATTATTAATCCAGCAAGAGAGAAAATATCCTTCCAGTTAGCAAGAATTAGTACCTGAAGAGCTGATAATATTGTTCGGGCTGTCGGTGTGGAATGGCAAAACCAGGTAAGCTAATCATCTTCTCAAAGGAATAAAATCTTTTCTTTCTGGTTTTCATTATGAGAGAGTTTAGTTTTTAAAATAATCTTTGTTATTTTACCAAAGTATCAGCATGTGAAACAGCATATGTTGATCCTCGGTTTCCTCAAATGAATGAAAGAAATTAAACTTGTGTTTAACTTTGGTAAGAAGATATATTTCTAAGCTATACAACGTATGTAACTGTAAAATATCATAACAATTCTTTTCTGGTTTGTGGTTAAGTGTGAGAACTGATTATAAAACCTGAAGAGTCCTTTGCAATTGCAGGCTCATGTATTACGTAAGTCTGACTTTAGTTGTGCCTGAACATATTGTGCAGGTTTACGGGAACTTTTATGTTGCAGACCCCTTTCATTCTAAGTTATTAGATTTCAATTTTCACACTGTATGAATGATTTATTCACGTTTGTTTTGATATTGTGAACGCAATTGCGTTCATTAAAAAAAACTTTTTTTTTGTGGGGTTTCAAAAATCTATGATCTGGGGTTAGGAGGAAATGGATGTTTGGTAAACATACCACTGTGTTTATACAGAAAACGCAAACTGAACCATTAGGTCAGTTGAACGTAATCTTCTTATATTTTTGGTGATTTTTTTAAAAACTCAAAACCCTATCTTGGGTCAGCTTTCAAATTTACCCATTATATTTGTGCCCCTGATACTATTGAATAGGTATGATAAGCATTTATTCTTTTCAATGTATTCTCCACTCTTTAGTGTGTTATGAGGGTGTGCAAAATCTCTTAAATGATAGTCTGTTACTGTGGAGACCAGAATGTCTATATACAACATTTAATAACTTTTACTGCATTGTATGTTGTTACTTAAATTAGTAGAATTTAAAAAAAATAATCCTTATTTGTTTGTACAATAGAATTCAGTATGCATATGATGTAACTACAGTATCTGGCTCAGTGAAAAAGACTTTATCATCTCCAGACTTTAGCCTATTATGCATGAAATAGCCTGAAAGCTATATGAAAGGGTGATACAAGAATGAAAATACAGATAAAAACTGAAAGTATTCCAACTTTGAAGGCTGAGCCCCCATAGCAATGTAGTTCTATGTGGTAGCCTTTCATGAGCCATACAGAAAGGAAGAAACCTTTTAATTTGGGGAATGGGATTAAGATATGGCCTTGGGCAAAGGAGAAATAGAAAGGAAGAAGAGGCAGTGAGGAAAATGAAACAGAGAAGTGGCGTTTGTCTGACAAGCGTCATTGTTTTGCGTGTGACTTTGGCCTCCTCGAGCAGAGAGACAGTTGGTGGCCAATTTCTCTGAAGGGCGTCTCATCATGTTAGAGTAAATTAAAATCCTAGAATTTGCTGATGATGGAGCTATCAGGGCAACAAATGGCGGCATTTTGGAAGCTGTGCTAAATATTCAGATATATGTAGAGGCAAATAACTTTTTTGTGGCACGTTTTAGCTGGGTTTTTTAAGGAGAGTGGGGACGACGCAAATAAGCTGCATTTTCTGAGTTTGAACACCAGCATCTAGGAAATATATAAAGAGCAAGAAACCCAATGATGAAAAAATTATCACACAGGAAATGATATACGTAGAAAAAACAAGATTGTAATTAGTGGAGGAAAGTAAGAAACTGATTAGAGAAATGAAGTTTCCCAGATGTTTAAGGAAAAAAATGAAAGTTAAATTAGATAAGCTCTTTTAACTAGTATTGGAGAGGAATGCTTGCTTCAGAATGGGAAAGCTAAACTTAAAATTAGAAAAGAGCTGGCAACTTGAGTTTAGCTCAACTGTTTTCCTGCACGAGTGACTCTTTGGAATGCTCTGCTTGGAACATCATCAGGAACAACTAGTAAAGTGCTGCTGGGGAAAAAAAAAAACACAAAATGAAACTCGCTCTGTGCTTATTTGGAATGATTAAGGTGATTATATTACTTATGTGTGTACTAACCCACAAATTAGACAAATTGGTTGGATTTTGAAGTAGTATTTCAGGTTTTATGGTATTTTGTGTATATATATGTAGTTGACAGTTGAGCTTTAGCACTGTACTGGTTCAACAGACAGAATTTAATAACCATTTTACAATTAAAAATTTAAAACTGAAGGGAAACAGTCTTGACCCCCTGCAACAGTAAACCAGAATAAATTAGGTGTCATTTAATTTTTATTATTAATATCAACTGGGATAAAAGTAATATCCTTAAATAAAAAATGGAAACAAAAGATATCAAGCAGAAACTGTCTTTTTTGTGCCCATTCCAGTGACTTATTTCCAATTCAACAGCATGGTAATGTAACCTGTGAAAAATGTCCCCATACAAGTCAGTTTAGCATGGCTGACCTGATCTTTGCTTTTTTTGCCAGTTGTAGCTGTTCTCAGTTGTGTACTACAGCAAAAAAAAAAAAAAAAAGCAGAAAAGAAACTAAAAAAAAGTTAGACATGTCTGGAATAGGTTGATAAGACATCTTCTGATTTAGTGGAACTAGTCTGACTGAGCAGGGTTTTCATGTTAAGTGAAATTATTGTATTTTCTTCAATGAAGACCTTGTAGCTCCCAACTTCTTTAAAGACTTAAGGTTGAGGAGAGATGAAGTTCCAGAGGTCTCTGACTAACTAGACACACATCTGGAAACACAGCTGCACTCAAGGAAGGCTGCTGAAGCAGCTAGCCTGCAGTAAGCCATTCTTGCCACTATGTTTGGGGCAGTAAGAGGAGATGATGGGTAGGGTGGAGCATAAATATCTGTACGTGTCTTGATTCTCTACTTTATAAAAACCTGGTAGTAGCCAGGAAGAAGCTTGTCTACAGAAACAAAAGGCCAAAGCAAAGGTTGGGCCAGGTTATTTTTGTTCCTTGGACCATACCTTGTCTGTGATGACAGTACTGGAGAGAGAATGTGTTTCAGTTCATTAGAAGCTCAGTGAAGCTACATGGATAACACTGAAGTATTTTATAAGATTCAATGTAAAACTGCATAGTTCAAGGAAGCTCATGTCTTATTAGCTGTGGCTAAGGTCAGTTATCCACACAATGAGGGGGAAACTCTTTCATAAACAAGTAGATAAATATGGTGCAGCTGGTACTTAGCCTTGCTTCAGGCTGTAATATTACCAAAAATCCTCTTGAACAATTCCAGCTTTTACAGAGTCCTTATGGAACATCAGCAGCTTAGAGTGGTCAGACATAAAATTACAAGGTTTTGTCATGAAAAAGGACAAATTCAGGGTGATCTTGTGACTTTGCATATAGGTGTCTATCTCCACAATATATTAAAGAAAGAATATAGAATCATTACAACTCTCCTAGAAGAAAATATGTTGTAAAATGTTAGAACTGGAAAAAAATTAAACTTACCTAGTCTGAACACCAAAATATTTTAATTGTAGTAAAAAACCAAACAAAAACAACCAGCCAAGACAAAACCCACAGCAAATTTGCTCTAACTATATTCACCCACATTTGTGTGAACTGAAGGAGAGTAGATTGAGTGTTGTCCCACAAATGGGTCTGTTTTACTAACTGGGGTGATGAGGTGTTCGGTGTAGGAGGCAAACAGTGATGTTCAGAACAGAGAGGAGATTTTTCAGGGTGCTTCTGCTTAAATAGGTCAACCAACCAAACTCCATGGTGCTGGGAGGAGGCCAAAGCTGGGCACTTCAGCAGCAGCTATCATGCACAGATGCCACTACTGCTCAGTGGCATCCTTTTGGCCTTTCTACCTCTGAACAGGGACGGATAAAGTAAAGGATATATAACAATTTGCGTGCTGTCCAATAGTTTATGTCCATGTGCAAGTTTCTTGTCATTTTACAGTGGAAGAATCATCTGTTTAAAACTTAGTGAGAACTGCAGTAGCCAAATCCTGTTTATGCTCTTTTTTTTTTCCTCCAAAGCAGAGTTTTCATCAGGACTGTGCTTATTTAGCTCCGATTTAAAGATATTTGTTCTACCTCCCTGTTAACTTGGATTTAAAAAAAACCCATGTGTATAACCATACATCCCAATTTTTTGCATGAAAAATGTGAGCTAAATCACCAATTTCTTTGTTCTTGCTTTACCAGTGTAAAGCAAGTATAGGCTTTTAGCATTTATTGAGGTAATATACATGATTTACTAGAGTTTATACTGAATCTTTCTTGCCTATTATTTTTCAGTAGACTACTTTTTCTTTAAAAGAAATATTTTTAGGATATTGTTGATTTTTCTTTCTGCTTTTCCCATCAGTTGTAGTCTGTTTAACACTTTCATCACCTTACAGAGCACAGTTTTGAGGGAAAGCAAAGTAGCTGCTAGTGACCCCATGACAACTCTCTGGTAAACCTGATTACTAACCTAGAGTGTTGTTTAATCTAAAGGCCTGCAGGAGAGAAACATTGTTTTGTTCTAAATGCCTATTAGGAAGGGAGCCGCTGTGTTATAAGAAGGAGAATAATAAGCTTCCCTGGCTTGTCAGGGTTCAGATCTAGGCATTCAGTGCATAGTTGCCTAGACTTCCTATTTCAAAGAAAGAGCTAAGTTTTGGAATTGATGTCGAAGTCAACTGAAACAATCATCAGTAATAGCGGCTTTGTGTTTTGGGGAGGATCAGATTCTGCTTTGAGCTATACTGATATAGTTCTAAAGAGAGTATATGGACTTCATTAGGGTTTTTCTCTCCTGCACCCTACAGCTGTGACATGTAATCCAGAGTTACTGTGTCCTCTGTCTTCTGCTATCTGCTTTTAGCAGTTTTTAACAAGTCAAGAAAAGAAAGAATAAGAAGTGACTACTTTGACTACTAGTATCAATAATAATTTGTGCATTGTATGAGAAATGTCATTTTCTCATCTTCCTACTACTGATGTTTTCAGGGAATAAGTGAGAAAGGAATCTGGTGCCAGCAAATAAATTATTGAGCCTTTTTCTGGATGTTTTTTTTCCCTATCACACCATTATCCTTTAAGGATACAATCAACATGCCTTAGGTCGCAGATGATCATAGAAGCTGTAGAAATAAAATTGCCTGCACTCTTGCAACAACATAGAGGCATAGGTAGAAAGAATGATTTGCTTTACTTCACCTTTATTGTTAAAGCACTATTTTTAGTTGAATTTTGATTCATCAGTGGTGATGTTCGGATTTTACTTCTGCAGCTCCAGCAGTGAAGCAACAGTTTTAGTTTAAAAGATATGCCTATATGTTTGAACACCTCCTCAAAAACTATTAAAACTATGCAAAATGGATTGACTGATACCAGCCAAGTCTAGAGAGACTGAATCACACAGTAGGCAAATGAAAAAAAAGTATTTATTGTTATTAAAAAAATATGTCTCTTTGTCAACCTGTACTGTGGTTTTTAGAACCAGAGTAGGAAGCGATCTATGCTTTAGAAAATTTGTGAGGAAGCACTGTGGTCATATGAGGCACTGTGTCAGTTACTGTAGTTCTCATTAGTAACAATTAGCTTAGTGAGTTCCATGCATATGATGTATATCTCTGTCTGTCTAAGCAACACATAGTTATATGCAGGTTATAGATCTTGTTATCTACATATTTATGTGTGTGTGTGTGTATATAAGCATGCACATAACTACATAAATATGTGAATACAAGTCCATTTTGCCAGTTATTTGTATGTATTTCTACTTATGCAAATACGTACACGTAGTTGCATGTGTATGTATGGGAACTCACATATGCATCAGTCTATGGCCATGTATGTGCATGTGCACAGTAATACCCTACTTAATTTTCATATTAATGTTAGGCACAAAGCTTCACACTCCCTTAAAAATATTGTCTGTCTTATACATCATTCTAATTTCAGACGTGATAATCTATAATTTAGAGGATTAATATAGTCATCAAAAATTATTGAGAATCCCTGGATAAAATCAGTAGTAGATGAGAACACTTACAATTCTTCCAGGCCGTTGCTAGCAGTTTTACTTGTGAAGTGTGGGGGTCAGTTTTAGCATAGCAATAGACCTGTAACCATCCCCATTTTCTACCTTGCACTTGCAGGATTTCTAGTATTAAACAGCTAGAGAATTGGACATTGTACGTGTTTACTTATTAGCTAAAATATTATTAAGATTGCTTTTAGAGATTATAGAGATACTCTCAATATGCTTTGTCAACTATTTTTTAATATTATTATTTCCTGTTTTCCAAAATTTTTTAAAAGGCTTCAAGGGAAGAAGCTCAAGTAAACTACCTTCCTGGCAATATCTGTAGTAGCCCATGAAGGGCTGGTGTCCCCTAATTTATGTAATAGTCTGGAACGTAATTCCTTTTCTCATTTATTCTGCTGCCAATACCGTAATCTTTAATGTGATATTATATTGTGAAAACTGAAAATTAACCTAATCAAAATAGCTTTCAGTTAGATTCTTCATGTTTACTGGAAAATATTTTTTTTAATAGCTTTTATTTGTAAATGTTTCTTAAAAGACTAGGCAAGTATTAATTCTGTTTTCTAGTATTAATCCTGCTTTTCTGATCAGACCTCTTTAGTTAAAAGGAGTATTTATCACTTTTCTGTCAAATAAAAGTCAATGAAGTACGTACACTTCACAACTTGAACATATATGAAATGATTTCTTACATCCCTGAAGTCAGTGGACACGTGATTAACTCTAGAAGTAACTTCTTTTTGTTTATATTCAGTGACTTTTTTTCTGAAATATTTGTTCATATATTTTTCGAAAGCACATGGCCCTTAAATAACTCCTATGAATCCATCATCAATCAGAGATATATAGATGAAAATTTAGAGACAAGTAATCATTTGTTATGCAATAATTTTATATTAGTGTCTACAAGAACATTTGCATGTTGAAAATCATATATTAAAAGTTGTTATAGCATGTGATATCATACATAATCTGTCGAGGAGTATAAGACAACAACACAGAAATATAGAATGAAGAACCTAAACATAGACATTTCATTCTCAGGTACTTTTATCTGTATAGAAGAAGATCTTTGAGCATGGATAACTGAGTGAGAATTAAGTTGGCCATTGATTACACCATTTAGCTTACTTTAGAAACTGATTTGCGACAAAGTAACAAATGCTGTAACAAATTTCACTGTAACCAGATAACTAATTAAACTGAAAATTTTACTTCATGGTATATATGTTTGCTTAATACTGTCTCATACACAGAGACTAAGAGTTAAATCATATGTTATTATGGAACCTTGAGACAGAGCTCCCCTTTTTCTTCTTATTCTTTTCTTGCTGCTACAAAATTTAATAAACCAAAATGTATTTTTTCTCTCTGTAGTTATTGCTATACAAAAATCCTTATCTTAATTTGTTGCTATAAAAAAATCCTCACCCTAATGCATCAATATTTTTAATAACATTACCACAGATGACTTTATTTTAACTATAAAATAATTTAAATTTTTTTTTTTTGCATGCAATTTAAGAAAGCACTGGGTCTTATTTTATGAGATTACAGAGTTTTTGTGGAATTTCTGGGATTCATGTGATTGGTAAGGACTTGCTGTTGGCCCGAGAGTATCAATATAGAACTACTGAACTCTTGTACATCTGTGTTCAGTGGTGGCCTGAGAACTGTGTGACTAGCATCAAGTGTACTAGATGATTGTAGGCTCCCTGTTAATGTTTTGCCAGCTTTACCATTTTAGCTTACAGATAACCTTTTTTTTCCCTTGTATTTAGTACTATTTAATACCAGTGACATAGCTGAAGGCCCAGGTCTTTGTCTCTAGTCCGTGGAGTGTTGTTACCTTTCATGAAACCTCCTTGAGACAATCAAGCTCCATACAGGCATCTGCACTTTGCTTATAAATTACATCAGATTACAAGGTCAGGCATGTCATTTTCATAATTTGGAAACAATACTGGATCAAGATTTTCAATACATTGGTTTGTTGCCATATACTTTTTATAGTGGCAGTTTTTCTCTCTGCTTGGCAACAAATATGGTTATGCAACGTTTGTTATCCCATTGTTCTAATTTATAGGTTGATAACTATTCTGTGAACTATGAAGTGTGGACCTGCCCCTACTGCATTCCCTGAACTAAAGAGAAAAAGAAAAACAAGAAAGAAAGAAAAAAAGAAACCCCTCTCCACTAACCATTAAATTGTAGGGTGATCTAGAGATAAAAGCAGAATCTCTTTTTTGCTTTTCAAATATTTGCCTGGCCTTCAGAAGGTATTTGCCTTTTGTGTTTACATTGGATTTATTTTTTTGGCCTACATGCAGAAACAGAATGATACATTAAAGAATAATGGACAATAGTGAGGAAAATGCTTTCAGCTTTCAATTCTAGCCTGTATTTTCTACTTAGGTTTATGTTTTCAATCTTGTCTACCTTTATTTAAATAGAAAATGCTGAGTATTTTAAAGAGTTGTAAATGTGAAACTATCAGATGAAGTATAGTACAAGAAGATTATCTACAGGTTGGCAGGCAGTAATGAGAGTTGGCAAAGTGCCATTTTCCTCTATGAACCTTTGGGACCTCAAGTTATTCCTGTGTGTGGCAGAACAATGTCAGGCTTCAAAAGCCAGTATTTTCTCATTTGCAGAATTGCTTTTTGCTGTGTCTGAGAGAGGCAGGTGAGGTTTGGCTCTGTAAAGTTGTATAAATCTTCACCAAGGCAAAAGGAAAAATGCTTTGGCTGAAAGTGGAGATGAAGTCTGTGTCATATCATCTTCAGTTCTTTCCTTCTGGATAGCATTAGGTCTTCCTTGGAACCTGTGTTGTCCCTTGTGAGTTTACTGTCATTGAAAGAACAGGTTTTTAGCAAGTTAATATAAAATATAATTTGATTTAAAAGCTCATGTTCAAGGGAAGCACCACTTTATGACAGTAGCCTGTCCCAAGCTTATCTTCTCTGTTGCTCAAGTCAGTCCCTTTGTTGTGTTACGTATTACTGCATCATCAAAAGCTTGTGATTTTGTTAGAGTGGAGTCATGAGATGGAGGCATTTCCCAAATATTCTTACTGTAATAGGTAATGTTTTTGATGTTACTAACTTAACCCAATGATTTATTTGAAGTATCTTGATTAACATGCTTTAAAAACATGGCCATTTATAATATATAAAAGTATATTTCACCACATGTGTGTCATAAAGGTCTTAGTATGTTACAGTTTGTGAAAATTACAGTCAGTTAATAATGTGTCAGCTCCCCACTGTGTGCTTTGTAGGATACTGAATGGGTGTTACAAGATTTATTTGCTGGATTTTGCAGGTTTTCTGTAGCGTGTCAGATGCCTTGCTGATTGCTTGGTGAAGCCTAGAGCATGAGCTCCCTCCTGCAATGTTTACTTTAAGTCAATCTACATTTGCTTAAAAGTATGACAGTCCTAAAATCAGATCACTTCCTCGTAACTTTCATAAGAACCTGGATAGTCTTTAGTGAGACTATTGTGTGTAATATAAATGTAGACTTGTGTGACAATCATAATTTACTTCATAGTTCTTAGCATTACAGGGAATGGATTGTTAATAAAATGTATATTGTGATATTGCTAGAGTGATGATTATAATACTGTAAAAAATTTATATACTACTCTGGGATTTTGGAGGGGGATAGAGAGTTACTTAATTCATGTTTTTTGACACTGTCTGTAATATAATTATAAGGATTCTCTGTCCTTCTGATGCTTTCATTCTTCTGTATTTTTTTGACCTCCTCATATCTTCTAATTCTTTAATAGAGAGAACTAGTAGGCTGTGTTGATACAGTGTTGTTTTCTATCTACATACTTAGAAAGTGGGAATGCTCAGTTAAATTTTAAGTTCTTTTTATTAGTTATCTTTCTGGTGTTTTTTTTTTCTTTTTTCTTGCTGTCTTTTAGGATTGGAGTGGAACATTTCTGTTTAAATGTTTGCACCCACATCCTGCAGTGCAGGTGGACTTGAAGTTCAGTTAGAAGGTGCAAAAATATTTGTTTTCAAAAAGTGTAAAATCCTGAAGACAACTGATGACTGGAGATTAAAACTGTAGGAGCATCAAGATGACAAGTGATTTGAGTAATGCATAGGTGGTTTCTGTGGTGTTCCATTAAACTTCCACATAGGATGTTATATCAAGATAATATGATTTAAACCGGGTGGGTAAATTTCTGTGTGACTTTAAGAGCATCTAGCACCAACTTGTATAGCAATTGGATTTAATAGGCAAAGAAATCAAAGGGAGTTTAGGAAAAGAGAAATTTTGTGAGTTGATTTAAGATTTGAGGCTCTTGTCTGATGCTAATAAAGATTTCTGATGTCATTCTTTTTGTAGCTATAATGTACATTACTGAAATAATTTGTATAATCTTTGCCTGCGTGTACTATCTTGAATGAGGTATATGTTTATAATTTCTGGCTTTCAGATTTAAATCTGTGAACACAGCAAGAGCTCAATGAGTTCTAGTAATAATAGTCCTATAATGCAGAGATTCTGAGAACTTCCTTACAAATGGAAGGAGTCATTCATCTCACAAAAGTGGCAGAGAAAGAAACTTGCCAGAGTTGCAAAGAATCATTTCTGCAAAGGTCATGTAGAGTAGATTAGACCACAATCAAAGTATTTTTGGGACAGTTTAAGATTTTGAGAGAGGTAGTTAAGAAGGAGCTTTGAGACTGGATGTTTTTTGAACTTTGTTTTCTCTTAATTTACAACTTCTCCGAACTTTCTTCTTAATTTAAAATTTATCTTTCTTTCCTATCTTATAAACACCTATGTTTTGTGTTGGTTTATTTGGAAATATTAGAGCATTGTGGGCAGAGATTATGGAGCTATTATATTGAGTGTTTCTTGAATGCAGAATGAAATGGTAATTTTCTTTCTACCTTGTATTTTCCCCTGTTTTATGTATACTTGTTTGTAGATGTATTTCACTGTGGAAAGTGAATCACCAGTTTTCACAAACAGGCTGAATTGGCAAACTGTTGGGGCACCTTCAGGGAGCCCTGTGGTTCTGCAGGGAGTGATATAACCTGATGACATATTTGTATCCTTCTAGCTCAAAATTTGGAATGCTTGAAATACTAAGTTTACATCTGGTCATTTTTATAAGATTTCTGGCAAATATAGGGAAGGTGTTCCCAAAATCTTCTCATAATATACTACCATGCAGAAATAATTTCTCTGCAAGCTTTCAGTTGATTTCAGATGACAGCTTTCTGGTAGGGGCTGGGCAGACATTGAGTCCATCAGGCATGAGTCCATCTGTCTTTCACTGGTCTAAGCTTAACCTGGTCTCTGCGCTTATTTCAAAGTGCCTTTGTCCCTCCTTTCTTCCCCATGCTCCAAAACCCAGGGCCTGGTTTAGCCACCTGGGAGGGCCCTGGCATTTGCTGACCCTGTTAATAGCCATTCAGAAGAAGGATGGATGGGGAGCACTCCACAGGCTCAGCTCCCCTTTAGAAAGGCTGGTTGGTGCCCAGGCTGTCAGAGCTGGCGGTGACTGCAGTGTGTCTGCTGCAGGAACCTGGGGGAAGTGTGGGGCCACTCCCATTGGTGATCTAGGAGCTCTGCCTGGTGAAGCTGCTCCTTGAAGCTGCTTGAGTGAAATCCTAATTCTGCTGAAGTCACTGGGTACTTAGACATTAATTTTATGTCAGCAAGGATTTCACCAGTATTTTTATTTTGCAGCTGTAGAGGGAGGGAGCCCTGAACCAAGATGAATGTGACTTCACATTGTGAAATACATTCTCTGCTAGTTTCATCCTTGCCTTCCTCCCATCTGAATAACTGTAAATGATGTTCTCTGTTAATAAGTGTGTACTTTGTCTAAATTGCATTTATTCTTCTTTTGACATATATATCATTTTACTATTAATCATCCCCTTCTGCTCTTTACTGTACAAAGACTCTGTTGTGCTGATGGAACATATTTAATATTTGGTATGTTGTATTTTATTTCTATTGTTGCTTTCTCATTTCTTTATGGAAAATCTTTCTTTATTGACTCCTAAATCATGGGTTAAGCCCCTACTGAAAACATGTTCTCTATGTACTTGTGAGAGAAAAAAAGTTCTTTTGAGGTTATAGGCTAGGCTTACACAAATACTTCATTATATGATAAAAATTCAGAGGTCTCCTATATGTTATCTAAAGCTAGAAATATACCCGTTTACTCAGCAGCACATCATAAAAGAGATGCATACTATGTTCATGTCTGTCAGTGCCTTAAGTCATCACTCTACAGCCTTTTTTAAATTCTCTTTTTATTGAAACCAAGAAACAAAACAAAGACAAAAAAAAGCAAAACCAACATCAATTACATGTCAACATGACATCAAACAGCATAATATATCAGAAAAATAAATGTTCTGGTGACTCAATGATTTCTGTCCATATGGCATTTATAGAGAAGTAAAGAAAAGGCAAATAGTTACACATCTGTATTGGGAAAAATGTCCAGTATAAAATTGGCCATTGTGACAGCACTAGAAAACTCTCAGCTGAGAATACCTGAAAAAAATAACACACAGAAGGGGAAGCAAGGTTCCAGCATTCTGGCTCTTATATGTGTTTAGAGTTTTAAGCAATGAGCATTGTGCAGATATAAACGTTTTTATAAAAAGATTACTTTAAGGTTGGAGATATTCTACTTGCTGATAATAGGTCCAGGTTTATAGATGGACGTGTAGTACAACTGCATGCAGAGTGACACAGGAGTGCAATTAGAAAAAAATAAATCTTCAAAAATAAATGTGACTATCTAGTGAAACTATTAAAATGAATATTGACTCCAAGCCTTTTTGTTTATTTGCTGAAAGGCATATGAAAAAGCCTCTTTGTATAAGTGCTAAACACAGGAAAACCACTGAGAATCAGTTAAGCCTCTAAAATAATAAGCTGGGAATTCCATTCATTATTATAGCAAAGGGCATCATAACTTTATGGTAAGTAGGGAAGGCTGGGAGAGAGGTGAGACCGTGGGGGTGGGAACTAGAGAAAGAAAACCCAGAAAGATCCAGAATCAAACATGGCCTCTGTTATTTGAATTTGTTGTTCATTTTCAATGGAGTGATAACTGGAACAGCTCAGCCTGAACTGCCTGGCTCGACACTCCCCGTTCTAAGGAACTTGGATGTGTTTCACAGTTTACAGCTGGACAACAGGGTACAGGGAAAAAAAAGTCACAAGGATGGGTCACATTCTCTTTGCACAGTTAGGACTTGAATCTTATATATAATAAGATATATGGACAAAGAAAAAAGACATGAACACACAGACACATATATATATATCTACACACAGATGGTCATGTGTGTATAAATCCAGCTTCACATGGGATTTCTCCTCATTTTGCCATTAGGCTCAGTTCAGAGATCTATCTTCTGTCTTTCCAAAGACACAAGAAGTTACCTTCTGGATTTTTTTCCTTTTCTTACCCCAGCTGCCTATTTGTTCAGTGATGTCTGAGACCTCTTTTTGTTAATCTTATTACAACTTCAGCTATAGGCTTGGAAGGAGATGAGAAGTGACCCATTGAATTTGGGAAATGGTGTTCCCTGTGAAAGCAGGGAATAGGTAATGAACTCCTTATCTTATCTTTTAGATCAGTAATAACTTCAGTGAGACCACTTGGTCAACACTGTACATCTCACTACACAGCCACGTCTCATCAAAGCAGTGACAAAATGCATTCTACCCAGTATTTGCAACTGGCTATTATGGATGGCAGAGCCGAGTATAGTGCAGAGCCCATAGGGAGAAGCAGCTCCTGAGGGTAAAACAGCAGTACATGGAAACCTCAAAGGAAATTTAAGAAGGGATGGTGTGAGTGTGCGCGTGTATGCATTTAAGTCTGAAGGCAGAAAACTATGAGGGCTATGTGGAACATTTCCTGGAGCTTACCACTAATAAATATGGCAGGATTGTCAGCCCTGCAGTGTCCATACCTTCTTTCTGGGCCCCTGCCAGTGTCCCTGTGCCCGTCAGGCAGTGCATCCTGACCAAAGGGCGGGAGCTCCTCACTGCATCCTGAGGGTATTTTGGCCCTCCCCTGCCCCACATTCTCTCCAGCTGAGGAAGGACTTTTCAATATTCCTGTACATTGCCCCCCCCCGAGGTTTGGTTGTCATAATGCTGGAGGAACTCCCTTTCTGCTGTTCCATTTTGTGCTTATTGCTTCAGGTTGTGAAAGGCAGGGAGTATAAACTAACTTAATAATTTGATTTATTCGTACATTTGTTTATTTTGGGTGAACTAACAGTAAACCACCAACTGTTATATCCCACAATTTATTAAAATGGTGTATATATAGCACAACTGCAAATAACAACCAATTTCTTTGTTTCCCTACTCTATCATGATTTTATTGTAAAATATTTTTTATTTTTCAAAATTTGGCTCATCCCACACACAGAAAATCCCCTCTACCACCAAAACACTTGGCATATTATAGGCTACATCTTAAAACCTTTATAGTCAGCTGGCATCTCTTAATTTGCTTCACATAGACGTACATCAGTCTCTCTCTGTCTTCAGCATGACTGAAATGCAACCTCTTCTGGAGCAGGTTGGCAGCAGTGATGCTACAGACATCATTCCAGTGGAATGTGTAGCAGCAGCACCACTACCTGTAAGGACCTACATGACCTGGAGGACAGACAGAACTTTAACACTTCCTTCCAAGCTATTCCAAAATTTCTTCAGTGTGAATGTGTCTCTCTTGGAAGCATAAAAGATTTAGTTCTCTTGCTCCAGGCAGGACTTTTAAACCTAATACTTATATAAGTAAACTGTCCCCTTTAGTTTTTACATTAACTTATAATGCCACAGTGGTAAGCTTATTGGTTATATTCTGGGTCTGTGAACCAGGCAGTTGCTAAAGATGGGCTGGCAGGCTAATATGGACTGAGGTAACACTAGCAGCAAGAGGGATTTTGGTTTTGACTGCTGCCGTAAGGGAAATTCCTGAAAATTTTTCTTTTATATATTTACTGCAAGTAGTCCGTTTTTTACATGTTCCGTTATCAGTGTGATATTTTTGCATTTCACTGTGTTTCATTTTTTTTGTGCAATGAGATGAAGTACTGTGCTGCCTGGGTGGCATCTTGCAATGAAAATGAGTAGGATTTTTTTTCCAATTTAAGTTAGCATGAGACAAGAACACAAGTCTCTGCTCTTTCAAGGAATTTGTAAAGTTGGCAATGATGTGGTTGTAGTAGTATGCCACAGTTACCTTTTGACAGCTTCATTAGCATTATGCAAATATTTCTGTCAGTTTTTGAACAAGCTGTATTTGAGGTGAA